>NC_044322.1:71260799-72643180 GCF_007399415.2 Gopherus evgoodei
AGTGCATGTATCATAAACAGATAGTTAAGGGTTAATGCCTCTTTTACCTGTAAAGGGTTAAGAAGTTCACCTAGCCTAGCTGACACCTGACCAGAGGAACCAATGGGGGAACAAGATGTTTCAAAAGGAAGGAGGGAAGTTTTCCTTTGTTTATAGTCTCAGTTTCAGCTGGAGTGAAAAAGATCAAGGAACCAGCCTCTTATCAGAGTAGTAAGTTTTAGAAAGGGATAAATAGGTTTATGTTTATTTTCTTTGTAACTTGTCTTGGTACCATTAAGGGAATTATCAAATTTGGGTATTCTTGTGTGTATTAAGGTTTTTGCCCCGGGGGAACATCCTCTATGTTTTGAATCTGTTGTCTGTGAGAGTAGCTGGTATGCTAATCTCTCCCAGAGGGTTTTCTTTTACCTTTCTTGTCTTTAATTAAAAGCCTTTTTCTTAATACCTGATTGATTTTTTCCTTGTTTTTAGATGCAAGGGGGTTGGATCTGGATCCACCAGGAGTTGGCGGGAGAAAGAAGGGGTGATGGTTAATTTCTCCTTGTTTTAAGATCCAAGGGGTTTGGATCTGTGTTCACCAGGAAACTGGTGAAGTCTCTCAAGACTACCCAGGGAAGAAAAGTAGTGCTTGGGGGTGGTGGCAGCGATACCAGATCTAAACTGGTAATTAAGCTTAGAAGTGTCCATGCAGGTCCCCACATCTGTACCCTAAAGTTCAGAGTGGGGAAGGAACCTTGACATGAAAATGAGATAAGCATTATCCCGTAGTAATCAGGGTTTGGTTTCAGTGTCTCTTTCACAAATACCACATAGCTAATTGAGCAAGTTAAGGAGCAATAGTTTTATTGTTCGTAAGTGTGATCAAAATATAGCATGAAGCAAAATATATTGAAGAAAGATCATCTATCTTTCTTCCTCATCATCTCTTTTATAAACCACAAATGTCTGCAAAAGTAATTTATTACTGGTTATTAATTTAAACATTTATACTGTCACATCATAGCAACCTCCTTTCTGAGAAGTGTTTAGTAACGACAGATCCTTTCCTGTGAGCGTTAGAGCAGAATTTGTGTTAGCAGAGCCACTCTTCCCAAGGAGGTAATGGTTCTGTCAACCCCTGGAGATGGTTCCCTCTTACACATTCCTTCAGAGATGGAATTGGAGATATACAAATGCAGTTCCCAGAAACATTATCTATTATAGTACCAAATGATCCAGGAGACCCAAAGAGAACAACTCAGTAGATTGCTTCCTTTTTAGCTCTATCAAATCACTTTCCAAGCCAACTTGAGCTCACAGAATTAAGACAAAGAACTTCAAGATGTCACTTCCGCAATGACTTCTTAGAAGTGTATTTATGTGCCCCCCACCCTCATAGCCGTAGTTTCTGAGCACTTCATAATGTTTAATGTATTTAATACACAACACCGCTATGAGGTAAGAAAGTGTTATTATCCCCATTTTACAGCTGGCAAAGTGAGACACAGAGAGACTAAGACCCAGATTTTTAAAAGTATTTAGGCTCCTAAAGATGCCATTAGGTGCCTAGATTTTTGACTCAGCCAAGGATACAACAGGAACTCTATGGGAAAATAGAGAATTGAACCTAGGTCTTCAGAGTCCCAGGTTTTACAAAACAGACTAACCTTATTTTAAACCTTGACACAGAAGTCCAGGATTGTGAGTGTTAAGATAATATAATGGGTATTAGTACAGTTGGAAGTCAAGGGACTGTAGCTCAGGGGTCAGCACCCTCTGGCACGCGGCTTGCCAGGGTAAGCAGCCTGGTGGGCCGGACCAGTTTGTTTACTTCCCACATCAGCAGTTGTGACTATTGGATTATACTCAGTTTACTTCCCACATCAGCATTGTGACTATTGGATTATACTGCCATATTTTTTTCTCTCATGTTATATACTGTTAATATTTATCTGTTAATCCACAGCTCTTTTAGTGGGCCACCGCTTCCCGCAGCTCCCATTGGCCAGGAATGGTGAGCCGCAGCCACTGGGAGCTGCAAGTGGCCATACTTCTGGACACTCAGGTAAACAAACCATCTGACGGCCCTCCAGGGGCTTACCCTGAGCAAGCCACGAACCATGTTTGGGAACCCCTGCCCTAAAATAACCTTATGCTTCATATATCACTTGCAGAGTTGTAGCTGTGTTGGTCCCAAAATATTAGAGAGGTTAGATAACTGAGGCAATAGATTTTATTGGAAAAACTTCTGATGGTGAAAGAGTCAACATTTTGAGCTATGCAGATCTCTTCTTCAGGTCTGGACTTTTGTGCTTTATAAGTTATCATTGGTCACTGACCATTCAAGTATACAGGGCTGGCTCCAGGCACCAGTTCAGCAAGCAGGTGCTTGGGGCAGCCACGGGGAAGGGGCAGCAAGTCAGGCTCTTCGGCAGCAATTTGGCGGCAGGTCCCATTTGGAGGGAAGGAGCTGCTGCCAAATTGCTGCCAAAGAAGAAAGTGGTGCGGTGGAGCCGATTGTGATCGTGGCTTTTATTTTTTTTCCTATGCTTGGGGCGGCAAAAACCCTGGAGCTGGGCCTGCAAGTATAAGCCTAGCATAAATATATGTACTATATTTTCTAGAGGGCCAAATATTTGAGAACTAAACTTAGTTTGCATTCTGTTCTATGATAGCTATTTTGAAGAAGCTTGGCTTGCAACTTCAGTTCAGGTCACTTGGGTACTGTGACCTTTTTAACATTCAGTAGTTGTGGGGAATGAGACCTTGTGTCCTTTAAACTGCACAGATTAGAGATGTAGAAGCAAGATGAATATTAACAAAATGGGATTCCAGAGCAATGTTTCAGGTTATGGAAAGGAGTGAACATGCAAGGTTGAATATGAAAGTCAATAAACCTATATAAAGAAAAGCAACAAATGTATAGTTGTCATTAATCCCCAGCCCTAATGTCAAGGCAGTCTGAAAAGATCTTAGCGGGAGCATTAATACCCTTGAAATTTAGAGAACGTTTACAGTGTATTTTGCATGTATCTAAACAAGTATTGAGTGATGAATGTCTAACAGAGGTGGTTTACCTCAATAAATAAATTCTCACATTAATAACCATACCTACAGGTGACCATTTATAAATAAAATCTGTTCTTTCTATAAAAAATTAAACTATATAACACAATTTGACAATCCATAATTTCCCCACCCCCACATGATAATATTTATAAAAGAAAAAAGGTACAAGTGCCAACTCCACTCTTTATATAACATACAATTACGATATCAAATGCACTGCTACAGCAGTGGGCTATTCTGATACAACACTCTGGTTTCCAAATTGGGCTTTTAAATTAAAAAAAAACAAAACCAAACCTACTTCCTAATAGAAAACAATTTTAGGAACTGAAAAACCGCTCCCTCCCAAAATCCACCAAGAAACCCATGATAATCCCAGGAAAGGGGTATTTTGTTTTACAAAACAGACTAACCTTATTTTAAACCTTGACACAGAAGTCCAGGATTGTGAGTGTTAAGATAATATAATGGGTATTAGTACAGTTGGAAGTCAAGGGACTGTAGCTCAGGGGTCAGCACCCTCTGGCACGCGGCTTGCCAGGGTAAGCACCCTGGTTGGCTGGGCCAGTTTGTTTACTTCCCACATCAGCAGGCTTGTCTGATCGCGGCTTCCACTGGCCGCAGTTCGCTATCCCAGGCCAATGGGAGTGGTGGGAAGCCATGGCCAGCACATCCCTTACCCGCGCCGCTTCCCGAACCCCCATTGGCCTGGGGGGGTGAACCGTGGCCAGTGGGAGCCGCAATTGGCTGAACCTGCCAATGTGGCAGGTAAACAAACTAGCCCGGCCCACCAGGGTGCTTACCCTGGCGAGCTGCGTTCCAGAGGTTGCCGACGCCTGCTCTAGCTTGATAGCAGAGATATTGTTATAATGTCAAGTATCAGAGGGGTAGCTGTGTTAGTCTGGATCTGTAAAAGCAGCAAAGAATTCTGTGGCACCTTATAGATTAAGAGACGTTTTGGAGCATGAAGTTTCGTGGGTGAATACCCATTTCGTCAGATGCATGTAGTGGAAATTTCCAGGGGCAGGTATATATATGCAAGCAATAAGCAAGCAATAGATAATGAGGTTAGTTCAATCAGGGAGGATGAGGCCCTGTTCTAGCAGTTGAGCTGTGAAAACCAAGGGAGAAGAAACTGGAGGTGCTGCTGTCATCATGAACAGGTCTGACTACCAAAAGAAGGCTGCCAGACAACTCTCCAATACCAAATTCTACAGGCCACTTCCCTCAGATCCCACTGAGGAATACACTAAGAAACTGCACCATCTACTCAGGACACTCCCTACACTAACAGAGGAACAAATCAACGTACCCTTAGAGTCCCGACCAGGGTTATTCGATCTACTACCCAAGGTCCACAAACCTGGAAATCCTGGATGCCCCATCATCTCGGGCACTGGCACTCTCACTGAAGGACTGTCTGAATATGTGGACTCTCTACTCAGACCCTATCCACCAGCACTCCCAGCTATCTCCGTGACACCACTGATTTCCTGAGAAAACTACAATGCATTGGTGACCTTCCAGAAAACACCATCCATGTATGTAGAGGCTCTCTACACAAACATCTCACACACAGATGGAATACAAGCTGTCAGGAACAGTATCCCTGATGATGCCACAGCACAACTGATTGCTGAGCTCTGTGCCTTTATCCTCACACACAACTATTTCAAATTTGATGATAATATATATCTCCAGATCAGTGTTTTGGAATTTTTGCAGGAATGTGGATATGCCCTTTCAAAGCTCTGTTTCTTACATCCAGCATGCTTATCTGCTCGGAGACAAAGCAAGCCATTACTGTGGAATGCTGTGTGAGAGAGAGAGAGGCAGGGGGGAACAGGGGTCTGAACTTACAAGACAGCATGCTGACATGCTCTCAGCCCCCCCCAAACCCACTCTCTCTATCCCCAAATACACGCAACACACTCTCTGTCACACTCCACCCTCTCACTCCCCCGTTTGAAAAGCATGTTGCAGCTACTTGCATGCTGGGATAGCTACCACAATGCACTGCTCTCTGTGACTGTTGCAAGAGCTGCTAATGTGGCCACGCCACTGCACTTGCAGCTGTCAGTGTGGACAGACTGAAGTGCTTTCCCTACAGCACTTTTCGAAGGCTGGTTTAACTCAAAGTGCTCTACATCTGCAAGTGTAGCCATGCCCTTAAGTTGTGCCTAAATGTGGCAATCAAGTCCTCACTTTTATAGAGTTCATACAATAACCCTTCAGGAAAACCTTTGTCAAGAGGTCTCTGCCAATCCAGCTATGTTAAATCCACTGGCCTCCACCCCTGTAGATCAGCAACTATTTAATTAAATCTCCTTCTCTATTCCTTGACCCAGACAGTAACCAAAATAAAAGATTATTCTCCTTCTGTGTTCAGAAGGAGAGCTCTCCCAGCGCTGCATGTACTCCACATCCTCTACGGGTGTAGCTTGCAGCACTGGGAGCAGTGGCACTGTTTACACTGAGGCTTTACAGCGCTGTATCTTGCAGCGCTCAGGGGTGTGTTTTTTTCACACCCCTGAGCGAGAATGTTGCAGCGCTGTAAAGCACCACTGTAGCCATAGCCAAAGCTCATCCCCCTTATGATGATGGCAGACCAGGTGCCAGCTCATATGAAAGCCTCAGGCCTCACTAAATGCTTACAAATGCATAGCCAGGCCAATTTACTTGTGTATTAGTTTAGATCAAAGTGACTGTTAAATGTATAAGATTGTATTTGGTGTTTAAACATCATGAAAACTAATCAGATGTTACTTGCATTGTTTTCACATAGGGGGAGGGATAGCTCAGTGAGCATTGGCCTGCTAAATCTAAGGTTATGAGTTCAACCCTTAAAGGGGCCATTTAGGGATCTAGAGCAAAAATTTGTCTGGGGATTGGTACTGCTTTGAGTAGGGCTGCCCAGAAAATTCAGGGGGCCTGGGGCAAAGCAATTTCAGGGGCTCCTTCCATTAAAAAAAAAGTTGCAATACTATAGAATACTATATTCTCATGGGGTCCCTGTGGGCCCTGGGGCAAACTGCCCCACTTGCCCCCTGGCTTTGAGCAGAGGGTTGGACTAAATGACCTCCTGAGGTCCCTTCTAACCCTGTGATTCTGTATCCCATTATAATGTAGTAGCAAACATTTACATTGTATATATTCCTGTAACTAAACAGCCCATCAAATGAGAAATTCGAATGAAAAACTTTAAAAGAAAAGTGTTAATTTTCAAGCAATGGTCATTGTATTTGATTATCAGAGCCAAAGACTCAAAAGGCATTCCTCACTCTCCCTCATCAAAGGAAACGCCCACGTGGGCCGTGACCCTGTCAGCTTGTTTTCTGTGAGAAGAAGCTATAATTGTGGATTCATAGAAAGATCCTTCATACCTGGACTATTTAGACTCTTACAGGGAAGTGTCCCAGGTGGAAAGCACAGACCCCCAGAGACAATCTGGGTACGCTGAAAAGACTTTTGGGAAACTGGCAATTTATTACATCACTTCGACCATTTGATTGTGACTCACCAAAACACACATTTTACTAGCTTTAACCTTTCAATAATGCTCATTTCCTTTTCTTAGCTAGTAAACCTTTTAGATAATTTACCATAGAACTGGCTATCAGCTTTGCCTTTGGGTAAGATCTAGAGTACCAATTGATCTAGGGTAAGTGACTGGTCTCTTGGGACCATACGCAACCTAAATGTGACGTGATTTTGATGTAAGTGGCCTTTTATCACACACTCCAATTTGTTTGGGTGGTAAGATAGGCTGGAGTATCTGTGACTCCATGTAAGACTGGTATAGTGATCCAGGAGTTCACATTTGTTACTGGCTTGGTGAAATATTATTATAGAACACACTACCAGTTTGAGGTATCTGCCCAGTTTTCTGACAGTCTGCCCTGAGACACACACTCATGATCATGAGCCACTCCAGATAGTATGACACCCTTCTTAACACAGAGTGTATTACCAGCAAATAGGAAGAGGTGTGGTTAAAAAAAAAAAGTAAGTCCCTTAGAACCTAAGAACAGCCATATTCAGTCAGCCCAGTGGTTTACCTAGCCCCAGCATCCTGTGTTCTGACAGTGGCCCATGGCTCAGAGGGAATGAACAGAACAGGGCAATTATTGAGCAATCCATCCTCTATCATCCAGTTCTAGCTTCTTGCAGTCAGAGGCTTAGGGACACCCAGAGCACAGGATAAGCAGATCCTCGAAAAATTTCATGCACTCAAAATCACTGTGGTTTCTGGCTTGATGAAGTTTGTTGGTAGATAAACACTGCCACTGCCTCATGCTTGAAAAGTTTTGAATGTAATTGTCTGTCAATGATATGATTTATAACGCAATCTGCTGCTACTTCTGCTGCAAATAACTCTAATTTGCCTCTACTGTATTAGAAATGATGAACTTGACAATCACTTTCAATTTTCCCATTTGAATTTAATTCCAGTTCATGTGGCCAGTAACAATAAATTTCCATTGTTCTCCCCCAAAAATAATAAAGGGACAAGAGCTTGCTATATGTAGCAGTTGGCTATTGATAAAAGACTCATTTATTGTATAATGAAGCTTTGGTCTAGTAAAATGTTTGGAAGAACGCGTAGTGAGGAGTGATAAAGTTTATGTTAGATTTTTGACTTGATCAAATACAGTAACACCTAGAGACCAGCTGAGATCAGGGACCCATTATACTGTAAGAGACAGACAGACAAAGGGTATGGGAGGTTACAATATACAATCAGAGTGGAGAGAGCAGAGATTGGCTTTTGGTTTTGCTTCTCTTTATTCTTATATTTGGGGTTTGTTAGGAAGATTAGGTATCCAGAAATGGAGAGGAAGAGGAAACACTGAAAGGAGCATAGTGTACATAACATGTGTTTAGTGATACTATTCCAGGAAAAGCAAGTCACCATTTGAGATGTCTTTTCAATTTACAGCTCCAATACCTTGTTATGAATGGAAAAAATCTTCTGGTATTCTTGAGAGTAAATCCTGGCTCAGCATTAAAATGATAAATTGTAGTCTATGAAAATCATTTATGACCTTGGGAAACTTGACTTCAGCTCTCTGTGTTTCATTCTTTCCATCTGTAAAATGGGAATAACAATACCTCCCTGTAAAAAGCACTTTGGGATCTATGGATGAAAATTATGATGTAAAAAAGAACATTTTTTCTTTACCATATTTGCTCCTTATTTGTAGAGTCACATCTGTTTACTGTACTGATAAAGAATGTTTTGACAACTGTTAGCAACAAGAGCCAATTCAATTATTGGATGGAAGACTGAGCTAGCTTCTAGTCTGTCTCATCCATCATCAACAGAATTGTCATATAAGTTTCAAAACCGGAGTCTTTTATTTGTTGTGTGGATAGGGTGTGTGAGTCAGTTTTCAAATCGCAGCTTCAGTTGCACAGCTGGCAGTTAGAAAAAATCATCTTTTGACTCATAAGCTGAGCAAATTTGATAGGGAAGCTGTTGAAAGAGAATAAATATGGAACCCTACACTGTCATCTTCACGCAGTCACTTTTCTGACTATAACTGCTTTTTAAGAATGATGTGATTTAAAATGTCATGCTTTGGGCATACAAGCAATAATCCCATTATCACTCATCCACAATGAACTGTAACACTTTAGATATTAATTTAGTCTCTGTGTAATATAGTGGAGCTATCTGAAGGCAGACTAGCTAGAAAGCCCAATCCTAAATACACCAAAGATTTTGGGAGTATTTCCCTTACATTTTCTCTGAACTTGATCCAACATCCATGCTGATTATCTTTCATATTTGGGTATATTCAGCAACAAAATTAGCACAATCCACTGAGTATACACTGCAGACAAAATAGAAATGAATTTTACTCATTTTAATGATCTCTATCTATGGAGCCTGCAACAAAGGCTACATCTATACTACAAGCGAAGAGTGTAATTCCATTGCTGATGTGCACCGACTTGCACTAGCTCAGAGACACTAGTACTAGTATATATAATACCATAGCCACATTAACATGGCAGAGGCCTATCACAGCTATGCAAATTACCAACCCACCTGAAACCAGTGAGTATATATGCAGCACAATTTAGCTGGGTCTGCTGTTACCTGTGCTACTGTGGCTACACTGCTATTTATGCTCATTCTAGTTCAATGAGAACTAGAGCAAGAGGTATACATGAGCAGGGGCTTCCCACCTGTAGGTCAGAGTGTAGATGTAGCCGACGTGAGAGGAATTAATATTAAATCTGCTTGCTTGCAGGTTAATCATCATAAAGGCAAGGCATGAGAAAATGTCTGGTTGATAGTTTAACAGCTGCATGAATTTATGGGGAGGAATAACTAGATTTTCATCATTTAGTTTAAGCCATCTACACACTTACAAAAATGGGACACATATTTCAGTTGAACACCACAAACACATACTGTAGGCCAAAAAGGCTTTCCAGTGATAGAAAAACAAATCATTATGCATGTTTGATCAATTAGAAAAAAAAATAAGCGACAGTGGTAAGTTTCCAATCTCTTCAGCAACGTCAACTTGGTTGTGGTATGAATATATTGTTATACTTTAGAAAATAATTTGGATAGTTTTACTTTTAATAGCCAGACACTTATAAAAGAAGAGACTTCAATGGGTGACCCACTTGAAGCACCCTATTTGAATCTCAGATCTGCAGAACAGCAAGGATTGAGGGCAGGGGACATTACATTACATGAAGTGAGATAGGGAGATAACTTAATGAGATTTAATTTCCAAGAGGTAGCTTTCCTTTCATCTTAAATAAATCCGATGGAATTTTAACTCTAATCTTTAAATAGCTTTTAATAGACTGTCACCTACTTTTGCTTTTTGCTTATATTGATTGATATTTATGGACATACATAGTTTTAGAGGAGTGATCTGTCACTGTGTCCTATGAGAGACAGTATGGATTTCAGTTCCCTACACCTGTCAAAGTGTGTGCTCTGAGCATCCACACATGAGGTTTCCTTGGTTTGGAAACTCAGTGGCCAGCTTCTATTAAGGTCAGATCCAACATCCACTGACATCAATTGCAAGACTTCAGTAGACTTCAATGAGTGCCTAGTGACTGACCAGAAGTGAGTGAGGCCTTTAAATGAAGCCCTGGAGCTTCAAACACCTGGGTCTATATTTTGCCTTTCTTTTTTCCCACTGAAGCCAAGAGCTCCTTGGGTGTAAAGGAGTGTACTTGTCAAGGAAGCTTGCTTTTGCACATACCATTCCCAATCTTCAATTACCGCTCAAATCCTCCTAAAGCAGCAGTAAAAGCATACAGCAATTTTAGTGAGGACTGCAGCATAAAAATTCAGTGGTATACCACTGCAAAAACTGGGCATATTTTCTTCGTATGATGATGCATATTTCCTTAGTATGCATTTGACATCCAAAATATGCTTTTAGAAGACACTTTACTCACATCAAGTGGTTTGGAGGATTATAAAGCAAATGGCGGGGGGGGGGGAGGGGGCGGAACCTACAAAACCATATACCAGATACTGCTGACATTTTCACTTGGTATTTCATTTCCTCCTCCTCAATATCATGTTTGTAAGGGTAGGTTGTTTGGGGGTATTTTTTCTGCCTAATCTGCCAATACCTATTCAACATAATCCTTGTTCTACAATCGTTTCCATTGGAAGAAGTAAGCTGGCAGTGACACAAACATCCCAAAAATACCTACAGCGGAGACATCTCTTTTCAGACACTTGTAAGAGCAGAAAGCTGAGAACTATAAAAACCATTTTTCCACATGCAGTTGCCAGTGTGGCACCTGAAGTTAACAATAAAAGACATGAAATCCCCTGTGCATTTAAGTGATAATATTTAAATGGCAGGCTGAAAATTTGTTGAAAAATGAATGCCGCGTATGTAAGCTGAGCACAAGGTTTCATTTTAAAGTTAGCCACTGGGGTTTGCATGCTGTAACAATTTTAGCCACACATGCAAACTTGCAGCCTTTTATACTGCAAAAAGCAGGTAGATTTTTAGGCAGTTTAAATAGCCTTGTCTGGATGCTTGGAGATTTATGTGTTCCTCTATAATGCTAATGAGAATTGTGCACATAAATGCCCACGCAGAGGAAACTTATTCTTTTTAAGAGAAGCCCCCTCAGGGCTTTGTGTCTCTGCTCATTGCTGCTCTGACAAAAAAAAAAAAATTTTTTTTAAATGTTCCCGTGTGCAGACACTGCTGACTGTGGCAAGTGCTAGCATGCACCTGAGTTCTGTATTGTGTAAACTGTTAAAAATTTAAAAAGTTAGCATCGGCGGCTCATATGAATGTGTGAATGATCCGATGACAAAGGCAAAACTTTTTACAGTTTACTATGCAGCACCGTTAATGCAGCAGCAAGGTCTAGTAGAACAGTTCAGCTTTCCTAAAGAGCTGCTTTCACACACCACTGAGTGAAATCAAATCTTAACTGTCTAACAGTGTTCAGATACAAACAAGCATCTCCCTACCAGATGAAAACGGAGTTTCAACTGCCATCCTGGAAGTGAAGGACTCTAGAGAGTAGCAGTCCTAGGGTCCATTCTGCACTCATATGGCCTGTTAGTCACAGGTATTTTTAATGGTTCTCTTAACCTGTTCCCTCAGATGATTTAGTCTCCTGATTCAAATTATTTCAATAAATGTTTTGCTGTTGCCTTTTTCAGTCCCTTCCTAGTGGCACTGACATATATGAGGGTTAGCAGAGACCACAAAGTCTCACAAGAGTGGGTTGGCACAGTTTAGTCTTTTGTGTCTTTTATGTGGGGAGGTGATGGCTTGGAGTTGTTGTGGTAGAAGAGCCTTACAAAAGCAAAGCGTGGCTTTTCCCTGATCAATCAACTTTTCCAATGGAAGATTTAATGTATGCCATGTATCCCATGGAAGCAGGCCTTATCATATAATACACACACACACACACACACACACACACACACACACACACACACACACACACACACACACACACACACACACACACACATTAGAGAGAGAGAGAGAGAACAAACCCATGTAACCTCAAGGATTTTTCTGCATGAGGTCCTATTGCTAAAAGAGTTCTAATTTACGATCTCCTGGAAACCCATTATTTTCTTCGTTAGAGGTCAAATTTTCTTGGGAAATTTGTACCCTTTATCTCTGGCATCAATGGTGTTTTCCTCAAAAAAGATTATGCATCATTAATGGAAGGATCACAAAAACATATATTTAAAGAAGCAAGACTATCAGAATCCAATAGGGTGGAAAGCCCCCAATTTTTTAAACTCTACAGGAAACATTAAAATTACATTGTCAACAGTATATATTAACACCACAGAGCTGATTTACTTTCATAATACCAATAGTACAGCAAAAGTTGGCACTCATTCTGAATAAACCCTTTCAAGATTTAGCACTGCAACCACAATAAAATAGATTGATTGAGCCTAATTTCCTAATGGGGTGCATGAATCCCCAAGTGGATTCACAGAGTGGATTAAAAAAAAGTTTTAATTTAAATGTCCAATGCAAGGGCTATACTGCTGTCTATACAAAATCTGATTTCAGAATATTTCAGCCAGATCATATAATAGTGGTGAATGCAAAACAAAGCCCTAGATAGATAAGATATATAGAGACAGATTAGATACACAGACATATACACAGACAAGATAAATTGTGCCTCTCAGTTTGGATAGGTAACAAAGTGAGTTTCTTTCCCTGAGTGATGTGTTGTTGGTTTTTTATTTGTTTTCTTTTTTGTTATGTGAAATGATCAGGCCTTTCAAGAATTTAGCATTCAGCAGTTACTAAAAGGATACTGGTAACAGGTTGTGTAATGCAGTAGGGAGTTGGGTGGATTGACCTGGGAATGTCATTTAGTTTTACTGGGATTGTCTGCATGGGGGATGGTAGAGCAGGGGATGACTTTAGGTGAGGGATGGTACCTGAGCCTGTAACCTGAGCCAGGAAGGGGTGGGAGGGAGTCGACACCTTTGCCCTGGAAACTGGACAAAGGGAGGGGGGAGAGAGAGCCTGCTGGAGGAGGTTTTGGTTTCAGCTTTGGGCTGGCTGGGAAGAGGCAGGGAAACCCAAGTCTGGGGTCTAAGATCCTTGCCCCCCAGAGGGCCCTGGTTGAGGGGTCCTGGTTGTACCTACAAGCTCTGCTTGGGACTGTGTTCCTGTCATCTAATAAACCTTCTGTTTTACTGGCTGGCTGAGAGTCACAGTGAATCGCAGGAAGTGGGAGGTGCAGAGCCCTGACTCCTCGACACTCAGTGACAGCTTGGCAGAGAAAGAAAAAGAGGTGGGGAGGAAGAACTGAAATAGAGAGATTTTCAAGATAAGTGAAAGTAATAGGAATATGATTCTAAAGAGCAGTATCTGTTCAGTGCATCACTTTCTGCCTGGATAGTGTAAACCCCAGGTCATACAGCCAAATACTAAATGTACCACGTGAAGCCCCATTTTCGTCCTTGATAAGGTGTCCCCTCTTGCCACTTCAAGATAAGCAAATTACTCCACCTGTCTAACTGATCCCCAGCATTCAGCCTGACACAGACAATGGCAGTGCACCTGTTAGTATGAGGGACAAATGATTGGCAGCATGGCATTTGCCACTTTCTATAATAAGCTGGTTATTATACAACGAAGCTTGACAATCTAGAGACTTAGCAAACATGAAAGTGCAACTAGATGTTGGTTTGAAAAAGGAAAACAGGATAAGGGTGAGACATGCCTCTGAATGAGTTTAGTGCAAAGGGCTTCTTTCATTTTGATTATTTTCAAAAGTTTGTGCTTCTTTTTCTCCTTAGGGCTGAATTACTTCATTTACTTGTAACTGCCAACAATCAGCGTGAAAGCCAATTCCTGAGCTTCCATACTTTCTGAGAATAAAGTATGTGTAAGATTACAAGACACTGTCTTGCTGTAGTGACTCAGATAGACTACCTCTGTGAATGGCAGGGAGTGCAAGCCAGAGACACTATGGGTATGTTTACACTACAGTTAAAAGCCAGTGGCTGGCCCGTGCCAGCTGGCTCAGGCTAAGGAATTGTTTAACTATGGTAGAGACCTTCAGGCCCATGCTACAGGTTGAGCTCTGTAGCTCTGCCACTTCACAGGGTCCTAAAGCCTGAGCTCCAGGCAAAGCCTGAAGATCTACACAGCAGTTAAACAGCACAAGCGAGTCATGAGTGTCAAATTACAGAGTAGACATATCCTATGGCTAAAGCCTTTGAAAGAATGTGCAATTTCCCTCATAATAGACTAGAGGTCAGCAACCTCTGGCACGCGGCTCACCAGGGTAAGCACCCTGGTGGGCCACGCCAGTTTGTTTATCTGCTGTGTCGGCAGGCTGAGCAGACCGCAGCTCCCACTGGCCGTGGTTTGCCCTCCCAGGCCAATGGGGGCAGCAGGAAGCCACGCCAATATGTCCCTCAGCCTGCGGCGCTTCCTGCCACCCCACTGGCATGGGACGGAAAACCACGGCCAGTGGGAGCCGTGATCGGCTGAACCCGCCAACGCGACAGATAAACAAACTGGCCCGGCCTGCCAGAGTGCTTACCCTTGTGAGCCACATGCCAGAGGTTGCTGACTCCTGTATCAGACCATCTCCTTTGGCTGCTGCAGGAGGCACAGCCATCACACTCCCAACTCTCCACCCAATTCCACCTTCTGCTTCCTTTGATAGGTTAGCACTGCCATGGGCACTATCTTCATTCAATCCTTGCACTCAGAGCACAGTGACTGGATTAGTAGCTCCTGACCTGGGGCCTCTTATGTCACAGTTTCCAACTTGTGGACCAGCACAGGGGTAGGTACAAATCTAGCACCAAGTCCTACATGCAGAATTAAGCAACAAGCTATCTACACAGAAACAAAGGAACTCCAATAGTGGATTAGTAATGTGAACCATCTAGTCCAATATCCTATCTCCCAGTGGCAAGTGCCAGATGTTTCCAAGCACAGTGCAAAGAAAAAAAACCCATGTTAGGCAGATGTGAAGTAAACTGTTCCCTATAATCCTTAGGAGTCAGAGATTGGTTTAAATCCTGAAACACTACCTTTTATCTCTCTTCTCATCCTGTCAAGGATGGTCTCAAACACCTTCCAGGGATGGTCTAGATTTACAGTAGAGCCTCAGAGTTATGAACACCAGAGTTACGAACTGACCAGTCAACCACACACCTCATTTGGAATGAGAAGTACACAATCAGGCAGAAGCAGAAACAAAAAACAAAAACAAAATGAATACTGTATAGTACTGTGTTAAATGTAAACTACTAAAAAAGATAAAAAATGAAGCAGCATTTTTCTTTTGCATAGTGAAGTTTCAAAGCTGTATTAAGTCAATGTTTAGCTGTAAACTTTTGAAAGAACAATCATAACATTTTGTTCAGAGTTACGAACAATTCCCTAGGAGTTCATAACTCTGAGGTTCTACTGTATTTGGTTCTGCTTCAGCACAGGGAACAGGACATGATGACCTCTTGGGGTCCCTTTCAACCCTGCATTTCTATGATTCTATGATTATTAACAAATTATTGTAACACTGGATATTCTTGCTATCCATATAAGCATCCAAACTCTTCAAAGGTGCAGAGTTATTGTTAATTATGGAATGTTGTAAAAGCATGACAATGATACATGTTACATGATAGATACTCACCCTGGAGAAAGTTACTCGGATTTTAAGACAGGTGACTTTTTCAGAAATATATATATAAGACTAAAATGATGACCCTGCACCTGAAAACATATAGATTATATTTGCACTAGTCATATAAAATTTTCCTTTCTGCAGCAATGATAAAGTAAATTGATATAAAATGAACTAAAGGCTATATTCAGAAAATGATATATGATGTCAAATTTCCACAATGCTCTCTTGAAACTGTTCATCCTTGTTCCAGTCTTGATCCTTGGGTCAGGCAACTTCATTACCCCATTAACTTCTTTCTGTTCTGAGGAACATCCTTTTACTATGGCTCTTTGTTTTCTATCATCTAAAGAGTTTTTAATCTACGACAAGTGTTAGTCTCTTAACCTGTGGTTATTTATTTCCCTTAATAGTCTTCTGTCCAAAGCTTTGTGAAAAGCCAAGTAAATTGTGTCCATTTTCTCATTGCTAGCTGCTATTTTATTAAACTTTTCAAAGAACTCTAATAGGTTACTGAGGCATGATTTTCCCTTATAGAAGATAAGCTAGTTTGACATTGTCAAGCTATACTCATCCAAGGATGAATACGTTGTTTATTATTAACAACATTATTTTTATGCCATAATTTTTACTGGATTGTTGGTCAATTCCTATAATAATGACTCTTTTCCTCCCATGACATTATGAGATATGGCAGAATACGAAGGAGACTATGGAGCAATGGACTTACTTGAGAAATTCAAGTGGGAATGCTATGGGAACCACTATTTGACTTTGGATTCCGTGGGATATGAAGGTATGAACTCATAAACCACTCAAAGTTTACCAGGGGTCATGGTGGATTCTCCCTCACTGACAGTTTTTAAACCAATACTGGATTTTTTTCTAAGTGATGTGTTCTAGGAATTATTTTGGGGAAATTCTATGGACTGCTATAAAAGGAGGTCAGACAAGATGATCACAATGGTCCCTTCTGGCCTTGGAATTTATAAATATATGAATCTACGAAATTGTAGGTGTAAATTCTTTAGATTTTCTGCTTTTGTTCACATACCAATAGGCTTCCTGAAATTATCTTTCCTGTGCTGCTATGCCAACACATTATGATGGAGATTTCAAGTTGTCTCTGCTGTCTCACTGCAATAATGCAACTTGTTCAAACACCTTTAGTGGCATTATGTAAGAATGCTTATTTTAATCACTCTTGGTTTTTTTTTCTGTAAATAGATTATAGTCTCATGCTATTCTATTATACTATAATTAATATATTAACATTTATTGTATTTTCTGCTATGACCATAATGATCCAAGCTAAAGCCTGACTATAATCTACCATCCAAAGGGTATTACTGAGTATGATAAACTTGGATCATTAGCTCTAAAGAGTACAATTTGCTTTTGCAAGAAGCAGTGATTGGAAATCCAGGATGTATAAACTGAGTGCTAAAAAGAATTAACACTACTGGCTGTGAGGCTTTGGAACAGGATATGACTGGTGGCTTTGAGACACATACATTTCACAGTTTACACATGGTGAGAAGTGCTTCTAACCCTGTGAACTTTTACTGCTGGGCTGAAGAGACAGGGTAAAGATTTCTTCCGAAGGCATCAGAAAAGGCATGAGCCATGATATATCTCTCTCTCTTAAACCAGTGAAAATCAGGACTAACTCCATTGAAATCAATTATGTTGCACCAGTATAAGAACAGTGCAAGTGAGAGGAAAGTTAGGTCCATGGTTTGTTTACCCTTTCCTCACATATAAGGTTTGATCCCATGCTCATTGAAATTAATGGTAAAGCTCCCATTCAATTTAATGATACAGGACCAGGGCCATATGTTGCATTTTTCCTCCTACTGTAACAACCAGAAGTAACATTTGTAAAAGGTCAACACTGAGAGGGCAGGGAACAGCAGTGGGGTGGAGATACCAAGCCAGCAGTTTCTACTACAAGTGAGCCCAAACCAAAATCCTACATTCAAACTTCCCCCTACATTGGTGAAGTTTGCTCTGTAGTTAGACTCCTCAGCTGGATCCTCCTCTACTACAAGTGAACTGTACCAAAATCCCAAATCTAAATACATCTGACCCTTGCATAAATTTGGATCTGATGTCAAACTTGCAATAGTCCATGACATTTGTGGTTTTGTTCTAGTGACGGGATCCAGCTCTGCATAAAAATAGGAGCCAGCTGTGAACTGCAGACAAGGATCTGAAGATTTTTCTAGCGTCAGCATGCAAAGATAGATGTGGACATACACATGCACATACACAATTATCACCCACTAGTATTTCATACCCTCCGTCACAGTAGTACCTGTGCACCCTTCATTTGACAAAATTTTGAAGCATGTTAATTACCTATCACGGGAACATTAATCTCCTCTTCTCCTTTCTCTCCTCAGAATCCCTCTTAAAGGAACACAAATTCAGGTGGTGGCTGTAAAATTCAGTTAGGAGGCTCATACAAGGAAGTGAATCTTGCTTAAACCCTAAAAGTGGACTCAGGTTTGTTCACATAATTAATTCCACAGGTTCGAGCTTTCCATTAAGAATTCCCTGACACCCTCACTCTCCCAGTCAAAATTAGGTACTGTTACCAAAGTTTCCCAGCTGCTGTCTCAGGGTGCACAAAGAGGCAATTTCTAAGCCAAAACCTAATACATTTAAGTTACTGAAGGTAAGTACCTGGATCCAGTCGTGAACTAGCAGCTTATACTGAATAGAGATCACAGCATGGTGACCTGATTAGGAGGTGGGCTACAGCATGGTGCAGCAGATGTTGCTTTATGGGTGGGCCTTGAGGGTCAGCCCCAGGTAAAACACATTGTGACAGACTAGCCTGGAGGTGGCTATAGATACAGATATTTAGTTCTCTTCTCACTGAATTTATATTAACTTGTGCAGTATACTGTTTCCAGTAGACTGGAAATAAGTTAGTTATACACATTACAGAGAACCTAAGAAATCTGAATTAGATAAAAAACAATAGGGCACAGTATAGCTTTATAGAGAAATGGAATAAACATTGAAATACTCATGGAAATCATATTAAAAATCAAAAAGAAAGTAAGTGCCCTCTGACCTGCAAAACTCATATCTGGACCACTTTCACACAGAATAAATACAGAATATATAACACTCAGCATAAGAGAACTGCAACATAGATCAAGGATCGGGTGTTCTCCTGCTTAGAAAAGTCCAACTGACAATTCATAACAAATGCTCATACTGATTTTAGGTATCTTACTAATAGATGAAGTCTTCAAAACATCATCACTAAAAAGAAAAAGGAAAATCTAGAACTTAAAGTGTTCTATGGTACATGCATATATAGGTCACACTTTATTATAGCTCCATTTATAAATAGTTTATAGAGATGATAAATGAATAATGGATATTTTAATAAATGAGTAATTGTTGACCGTTAAAGAGTCCAGCTGGTCAATAGACTGTTTTTTTTATAACCAGCATCTTTTCTTGGTTACTATATTACATACTACTCATCTTGGTAACACGATTATAACATTTATTAATAAGTTATTAACCCTTTAAAACAATTTCTAGAAGAAATCTTAATATAAAGTATGAATGATTTTATATGCACACAAGTATAATATATACACATATATTTTAAAAGCATTAGATAAGTTGTAGAAAAGAAAGATAAAGAATGCAAGCTAAAAAGAATGCTGAAATATGCAAACATATACTATCGAATTATCGCTGCAATACAACCTCATCCCCAGGGTGCACAAAACTTAAATCTATAGTATAGAAACTTCATTTCTATTTTTTTTTAATCCCAATGCTATTTTTCAATTCACTGGGCCCCAACCTCTTCAGAAAACTGGATCAATTTGAAGCTACTCATTCAAAAGGATTCTTAACAGCTAGTTCCAGAATTCATCATGACAGAAGAGCTGGAGAGTCAGCTTCATTCCCTTTCACAAGCAGCTGTGCACACAATTCCTTTTAATTCAAGAATAATATGTTGTGCTGTAGAGGTACGTCTCTAAGAAAACAAATAAAAGTGTTCCTTAATTTTAATGATGACAGTTTGGGTGAGATTATACACCTATGGAAGGAAAACTAATGTGGCTTTCTCTCCTCCTGTACTTACTCCAGTTACTGCAGTGCATGCATGATCAGAAAGAATGAATCATTTTAACCCTGCTTCTACATAGTGAATTCTTCCCTAGCAGGTGAATTCTGCAAGGGCATCACTTACTTCATTCAGGGCTTAGCATGGGCCTCTTTCTGTTCCTCACTTCTCAGCTCTCTTTCTGGGCTACTGGATATGTGTCCCTAATGCACACTTACTGGCAACTCTATTTAGGCAACACTTGGGGTCCCTACTTACACATGCATCCAATTAACTAGTCCTATACCACAGATCTAGTTATAGATGCTGAAGAACCTGGATGTGGGCTCTTCACAGTTTACTTCAAAGTGGAAAAAAAATTGGTGCTGCACCAATAACTTTATCCCATAGCTCTGCAGTAGTCACTGTAATGGCTCTGCAAGAGTAGAGTGGGGAAGAAAACTGGTAGGATATTTTCAACTACAGGATTTTTAGATTTCAGATTGGTAGCCGTGTTGGTCTGTATCAGCCAAAAGAACAAGGATTACTTGTGGTACCTTAGAGACAAACAAATTTATTTGGGCATAAGCTTTTATGGGCTAAAACCCACTTCATCAGATGCATGCAGTGGAAAATACAGTAGGAAGATATATATACACAGAGGACATGAAAAAATGGGTGTTGCCATATTAACTATAACAAGAGTGATCAGTTAAGCTGGGCTCTTATCAGAAGGAGAAAAATCTTTGTAGTGATAATCAGGATGGCCCATTTCCAACGGTTGACAAGAAGGTATGAGTAACGGGGGGGAGGAGGATTAGCATGGGGATATAAATTTTACTTTGTGTAATGAACCATCCACTCCCAGTTTTTATTCAAGCCTAATTTAATGGTGTCCAGTTTGCAAATTAATTCCAAACAGATTGACAGAGCCAGAAGAGTACTCAGAAGTCACCTACTACAGGACAGACCCAACAAAGAAAGTAACAGCTATAGTTAGTATGGCAACACCCATTTTTTCATGTCCTCTGTGTATATATATCTTTCTACTGTATTTTCCACTGCCTGCATCTGATGAAGTGGGTTTTAGCCCACGAAAGCTTATGCTCAGATAAATTTGTTAGTCTCTAGGATTTTTAGAACATCTATACATTGCAAGTGAAAGTGTGACTGCAGCACAGGGAGGCTAGCCCTGCTAGCTTTAATTTAGTTAGTACGGGTAACAGTAGTAGTGAAGAGGTGGCAGTCTGGGTTTGCCACATCCAATAAAATGCCCCCAGAGGCCCTGGGTATGTACTTGAGTTGCTTGTCAGCATGGAAGCCAAGGTCACTACATCTTCATATACATTGTTACCCGTGCTACCATGATTAAAGCTATCAACAGGTATGCCTCCCCAACCTTCAGACACACCTTAGCTGGCAATGTAGACATATCCTTAGAACAGGAGTCAGCAACCTCTGGCACATGGCTTGCCCGGGTAAGCACCGTCGCAGGCCAGGCCAGTTTGTTTACCTGCCACGTTGGCAGGTTCGGCCGATCATGGCTTCCACTGGCCACAGTTCGCCGCTCCAGGCCAATGGGGGCTGCGGGAAGCAGCGTGGGCTGAGGGATGTGCTGGCCGCAGCTTCCTGCAGCCCCCATTGGCCTGGAGCGGAGAACCGTGGCCTGTGGGAGCCACGATTGGCCACACCTGCGGACGCGGCAGGTAAACAAACTGGTCTGGCCCACCAGGGTGCTTACAGAGCTGCGTGCCAGAGGTTGCCGACTGCTGCCTTAGAATCTTCAAGAGCAGCTCATTGGTGGTAGCGGTTATTCTAATGCATACCCCTGAATGGATATCTCCTCCATCTCTTTGGTTTTGCCTGGCAGCCCTCTACTATGGCCCATGTACTGTGTGAATCCCCAACCAGCAAATTGCATCACCACAGTTCCATGTAGCGAATCCTGTCTCTTTTCACACAGACACACTATGTTACAGATAGAAAGAACTGAATTGGTGGAGGGGATCCAAGGAGTGCATTAGGCCTGGCAAGGACAGGACAGTCTATGCAAAGCCAAAGAGCTGGGAGAGGAGGGCCATGTTTTGGTAAGTGTGTTCTAACATGGAAATGATTCTGGAGTGTACAAAAGGACTGAGGGAGCATAAAGAAGCATGGATAGGATAAAGTGTGTGGATGGGAGGCGATGTGGGGAGACAGGAAAGGGTAACGCTGTAGAGGAGGACAGGTAGGGGAAAACACTTCACTATTTTGGAACCCCCTCTTACCTAGCCTGCGAATATTAATATTAACAGTTTTAAAAAAGGATGTCTAGATCTAAGACATCTAATATTTTGATGAAATCTTCTGGATACTGTGTATGATTGGATTTTTTACCCACTGAATTTCATATCAAATGTTTCACTGCTTTTTTAAATTCTTTATGTTGCTATAATTTTCATATTTTTCTCTTTATAAGAAATAATAGGTGCCCTACAAGTACAAAACACCTACAGTCTGTGTGTGTGTGTACATTCATAGAGCCATAAAGTCATATGTATTATTGTAATATAACAAGCTGGCAGAAGAAATGACATGTCAAAAAGATGGCTCAGGTGCCCCTCCCTTAGCTCTTCTGGTTCCTTTGAAGTCTGATGTCATACTCCCTCTCATGAGGTGGGACCCCATCTATCCTGTTCCTTTCAAGTGCTAAGGTGTCCCATAAGAATAGTCAGTATTTTGGCATGTCTCTCTCAGAAGGATTTCTGCTCTGCTGTGATGCCATGGCATCTCATGGGAGGAAGGCTAATAGGGCTACATCTTTGTGGAATAAGGGGAAAATGCACTGAACTGTTCTGAATATTGTCCCATTTAACACTACGCATGTTGAGCTATTAAATTATATACAGATTAAAACTTTTTTATTTATAATAAAAGGCTCTTCAATGTGGCACACCTGTCTTGCTCCGTGTAAGTTCAGTAGCATCCAAACACAACAAAAACCAGTCTGGTGAGTGCCCTTCTCACAATGTAAAATATGTGACTAACCAGTGCTTTTTTTGTTCCTTATCTCTGAACGCTAGCTAATGATCCCATTAAATCTGTAGTTTAAAAGGCAGTTGATTGGCATTCAACGCTTTTGTAGGAAAGTGCCATAGAATGTAATGGGGTGAAACCAGAGTTCTAAAGAAGGTATGCTTAAAATCTTATAGAATTGAATATTTATTGAATATTGAGTATCTATATCTATATACGTTTATTTTAAATCTTCCTCTAGGTTTCAATAGTAGGGATATAATTCTCGCTTAGAGTCTGAAAGTTTTTTTTTAGAAAAGCTAGAGAAAGGTTACATTCTAATAAATTCTATAAGGCATTTCCTTAAGGGCAGCTCATAGCACTGCTAGGTGGGGCTGTTCAGATTGGACAAGTCATGCAAATAATATGCTTGGTTTCCTGGGAAGGGCACCAACTGCATCAGTCATAATGTACACGCTGCTGGATGCTCAATGGTAATGTTAGTTCCCAGAATATGAGAAGACATTTGAAATTCTTTACCCTATTTCCTCATCAGCTCTCTGGACTCTTTATGTTCTCCCTTTTGCGTGCACCTCTGCACAATAAGTTCATACACAAACTGTCACTTTTGCAACTTCCTTGATCTACCGCTGGTCAAGATCCTGGGAAACTCAGCTCATTGTCACAGGCTCACATGGCTGTGCCTCTCTGACATCTTCCTTTAGAAGGGATTTTCTCTTTTCAAACCTCCTAGCAGCACCACTGAAACCAATCAAGGATGGGATCTCTGTAAGTACTTGTTTTCTCCCCCCCCCCACCGCCTTCGGCGCAATAACAGAGAAATTAGAGAAAGAAACCACATTTGATCCTAACTCATGTACATCTGCTACTGACAGAGCAGCAAAATAGATTCCTCCTCCCTTAAATCAGATTCCACTTCTTTTGTGACAAATAGGAAAGACTGCTACTGTTCGCTGCTGAAATACTTTAGTAATGAATCACAGGGAACACATACTGTATCACTCAAACAAGATCTAAACTCTTCTCTTTCCTTATCTGAACTAACTTATTTTCCCTGCTCTGTGAGTCTCAAAGGTTTTTTTTTCTTTTTATCCTGTCCCCATTAAGGCTCACAAAGGCAATCTTATTTAACAGACATTTATTATACCTCTTAAATCCACACTAAGAGCTGTCATAAACAGATAGCTAAGGGTTAATGTCTCTTTCACCTGAAGCACCTGACCAGAGGACCAATCAGGAAACCGGATTTTTTCAACTCTAGGTGGAGGGAAGTTTGTGTCTGAGTCTTTGTTTTCTGTCTGCCTGCTTTCTCTGAGCTTTGGAGAAGTAGTTTCTGCTTTCTAATCTTCTGTTTCTAAGTGTAAGGACAAAGAGATCAGATAGTAAGTTATATGGTTTCTTCTCTTTGGTATCTGCATGAATATAAGTGCTGAAGTGCTTTGATTTGTATTCTTTTTGAATAAGGCTGTTTATTCAATATTCTTTTAAGCAATTGACCCTGTATGTGTCACCTTAATACAGAGAGACCATTTGTATGTATTTTTTCTTTCTTTTTTATATAAAGCTTTCTTTTTAAGACCTGTTGGAGTTTTCTTTACTGGGAAATTTCAGGGAAATTGAGTCTGTACTCACCAGGGAATTGGTGGGAGGAAGAAATCAGGGGGAGATCTCTGTGTGTTGGATTTGCTAGCCTGATTTTGCATTCCCTCTGGGTGAAGAGGAAAGTGCTTTTGTTTCCAGGACTGGGAACGGGGAGGGGGAGTCGCTCTGTTTGGATTCACAGAGCTTGTGTCTGTGTATCTCTCCAGGAGCACCTGGAGGGGGGAAGGGAAAAAGGATTATTTCCCTTTATTGTGAGACTCAAGGGATTTGGGTCTTGGGGTCCCCAGGGAAGGTTTTTCAGGGGGACCAGAGTGCCCCAAAACACTCTAATTTTTTGGGTGGTGGCAGCAAGTACCAGGTCCAAGCTGGTAACTAAGCTTGGAGGTTTTCATGCTAACCCCCATATTTTGGACGCTAAGGTCCAAATCTGGGACTAAGGTTTGACAAGAGCCCAATCCTGTATCACTGTAACTAAGCTCTATATATTTTTTAGTGTTTGTTTTTTGGAGGGGGAGGAGAAGAGTTTGATTTAATTGAAGTGGGATTTAATTTACAGGGCCTAATCCAAAACCCACTGAAATCACTGGAAAATCCTTCCTCTGACTTCAGGGGAGGTTGGATCAAGTCCTTAATAGCAAATACAAGACAATATAAACATAATTGTCATTGTAGAAAGCCCTAATTGTTACATTATTCAAATATATTTATTCATATACAATTCCATCCTGCAAGGTGCTGAGTGCTCTCAGTCCTCCTTCAAGTACATGGGAGTTAAGGGTGCTGAGCATCTTGCAGGATCAAGCCCTCAAAGTTGGAGTTTTAGTTTTAAGGGAGAGTTAGGAAATTCCCCCTCCTTGCTTCATCTAAAAGATTCTTCCTCTTTATAAAGATCTAATAACCTCCTCCCCATTACCTTTTTTTTCCCTCCAGGTTGCAGTATCAGAATATATTATGACATCATGTGTATATCAGTCTGCAGTACTGAAACCAACATGGTGTCTTATCCTAGTCACTGTTCTAGAAATTCCAGAGCAATGAGAAAAAGCATTCACTCAAATCTGCAATGTATTAGGCTTAAATATATGAAAATATTATGTAAGCAGAGTCAGGATAAGCTCTACTCTGACATCTGGTGGAAAGAATTTCAGAGAGTGTATTTGCATAGGCACACCTACCCCATCCCAGGCTGCCGAGCTGTGGGACTGCTTTGTGACAGAAATGACTCAACCTCAGTTGGGTGGTACTTGCTAGACAAGGGACATGGGTTCCAAACCCAGTGAATTGAGAGAGGATGGGGACAGGTATCTCTGCCTGGTGGTGCAGTCTCCTTGTGGAGCCAGAAGCACCAGTTCCACCCCCTCTTCTCTCTACTGTGGAATGTCAGAGTTAATTTTTTATTCCCTTAAGAATCTAGATACAGGTTACTGAGCTGAACTCACTTTGGGTTAATGGTGCACTAGCACCGGGGCTCCCCTACTATGAGTTGAGATCACTAAGAGTTGAAATCACTAAAGAGCTGAAATTACTAAGCTGAGAGCACTGAGTACTGTGCTAACTAGTGGGGGAGCCTGAAGCTATACTGCGGAACAGAGCAGCTGGTGGAGTGGAGCAGTTTGTGGGGATGGCTGGAGCGGATCACGGGACAGCTGGTGGAGCAGAGCGGCTGGCAGAGCGGAGTAGCTGTGGGACGGGTGGAGCGGCCCACAGAGCAAGTGGAGCGAGCAGTTTGCGGGGACAGCTGGAGCAGCTCACGGGACAGCTGGTAGAGCAGAGTGGCTGGCGGAACGGAGCGGAGTGGCTGGTAAAGCGGAACAGTTCGTTGAGAAGGCAGAAGCAGAACCCCATGGAGAAGCAGGGCAGTTGGCCCCGGACCACATAAGGTGCCCCTTTCTACCAGGCTGGGGGGAGGGACCTCTGTAGATAGACTCTTGAACTTTGGGGCTGCACTCACCCAGGACAGAGACTTTTGGATTGTAGGACTTTTGGGACTGTGGGTGATTTGGGGGTTGCTGGACTCAAGAGCCCAGGGAAAAGGACACAGCCCAATTTCCTGGGGTGGGTCTTTGCTCACGGTTTGGTCTAGGAACTCTAGTTGAGGTGTTTTCCCAATTCAGTGCTTGTTGTTTATCTCATGTAATTAAACCTTTTCTGCTACACCGAAATTCTGTGCTTGTGAGAGAGGAAGCATTGCCTCTTTGAGGCACCTAGGAGTGTGTGTAAGATTTTCCCAGGTCACTGGGTGGGGGCTCGAGCTGGTTTGGCATTGGGTTATTGAAACGGAACCCCTAGATACTGAACCTGGCCCTTGTTGCTGCCAACTCAGAGGGGCAGAAGGGCTACAATTATTTTTTAAAAAAATAAATATACAAAACAATAGCTCCTAGCAGTTATTTTTTCTAAAAAGCAAGTTTCTAAATCCTCCTCGGAGACATGGACATCAGTTGTCACCATTTTACCTTTAAACTATATAAAATCATTCATGCTCACTCTCAGGAAGAAAAGGTGAAGTGCTGGATTTTGCATTCAGCCTCTGGATTTATATGTTATGTTATTTTAGTTTACTCTCCAATGATGCAGAGAATGTATGACAAGGAAAGGCTTATCATTAATTGTGGGCATTGTGCCAGTTGACTCCCTCAGCACAAAGCCTTCTTAGAACCTGAGGAAAATGAAATATGTAAAATAGAAGGAGAAGATCTAAAGGCCTAGAGAATTTTTATGCAAGTATTCATATGAGAAATAAATCAGACACTTTAAAAAAAGAGTATGGAAAATAATCCTATGCTGCAGACAAAGACTGGGAAATTAATTGATTAATTAGTTGGAGTTTTTGCATACATAGTGCTTTGCTTCCTATGACAAAAGATACACAGACACAAACATTTTTACATTACAAATGTATTTCCTGGGTCAAGTTAAGTTTTCTTTAATTGATCATCAACATAGCTAATTAAAAACATTTCTGAGATATTCAGCTGTTTAGGCTTGAACCACACATTAGGTTGTCTGTTTTGCATACAAAATTGCTATGTGGAAACACCTAATTTGATCTATTAAATGCTAAATTGACATTAAAAGAGAGTGATTGTTGTTCTTAATTATCTATCCTGTTCAAACTGTTAGTTAAAAAAAAAAAGTTGTTTTTTTCTCAATATGGTTCATACAGAGAAGTTGGTAGTTTTGAAAACAACTTACAGTCTCCCTGGGTTGATTTTATGATTCATTTTAAGAGAGGAGATTATCATAATCTAGCCAAGCAACAGTTTTTCCCCCAAGATTTCCCCCCCACACACACAGTTTAATGAGTAGCTCAGCAGCAGGGGCAGCTCCAGGCACCAGCACGCCAAGCACGTGCCTGGGGCGGCAAGCCACGGGATGCGCTCTGCCGGTTGCCGCAAGGGCAGCATGCCGGCTGTCTTCGGCGGCATGCCTGCGGAGGGTCCGCTGATCCCACAGCTTTGCTGGACCTCCCGCAGGCGTGCCACTGAATCTGTGGGACCGGGGACCTCCCGCAGGCAAGCCGCCGAAGGCAGCCTGCCTGCCGTGCTTGGGACAGCAAAATACCTAGAGCTGCCCCTGCTCAGCAGAGCATTTGGAACATGACATTCCCAGACAAGTCTTTCATACTGTGAAGACTTAAAATTACTCCTCCAAATGTGTTGATGGAAAATACATTTCTATTCGTTCAAGGTTTCACCCATCAATGTAGAGAATCCTTTAGACTCAGCTCAATTGATCAAACAAAGAGACTGCAAACTGAGTTATTAGGACTCATGCTCTTAACAGGAAATCCATATTTTAAGTTAAAAATCATAGAGCCAGAGTTGAATCTTACAATGTGAATTTCATATTAAGAGCAGTGTGGCATGTAAGCCACATACGAGAAACGAGGCAATACTCCTATATTGTATGTAACCTCAACCTTACATATGCAACTGTTGAAAAGCTCTTAACACAATCAAAAGTGGCCAAAAATTTTCTTGCAAATCAAAAATTTAGGCTAGATTAAAAAACTTGTTAGTTGAAACTTAAAGTTATTATGCAGAACGTAGAATTTATAATTTGGGGTAAAATCAAGCAAAACCTGATCATTTCAGTTGAGTTTTAACCTGAACTGAAACCAAAGCAAGATTTGCACAATCCCCTTAGAACTTATGGGCCATCAGGTCAACCCGCAGACTGCAATGGGTTGGCCTGGTGGCCCGAAAGAACCTACAGGCCTGTATCCTGTAATATGGGGTGGGTAACCTTCAGCATGCAGACCATCAGGGTAATCCGCTGGCGGGCCGTGAGACATTTTGTTTATGTTGACTATCCATAGTCATGGGCCCCTGCGGCTCCATGTGGCTGCGGTGTGCCATTCCCGGCCAACAGGAGCTGCGTGGAGTGACAGCCAGCATGTCCTTGCGGCAACTCCCACTGCAAACCAGGGCCACTGGGAGCTTTGGGGGGCCATGTCTGCAGACAGTCAACGTAAACAAAATGTCTTGCAGCCCACCATCGGATTATCTGATGGGCCGTGTGCCGAAGGTTGCTGACCCCTGCTGTAAAAACATTGGATTAAGCATTACTGCTAAGTAGAATAAAAGGCTAAGATAGCTCTATAGGCTACAAACTGAAGAAGTCACATTTATAAACTAACAGTCGTGCGTACATATAAGAACATAAGAATGGTCGTACCGGGTCAGACCAAACGTCTGTCTAGCCCAGTATCTCATCTACCAACAGTGGCCAATGCCAGGTTCACTCCCTCTGGGGCACCTAATAGCCAATGATCAAGTGATCTCTCTTCTGCCATCCATCGCCATCCTCTGACAAACAGAGGCTAAGGACACCATTCCTTACCCATCCTGGCTAATACCCATTTATGGACTTAATCACCATGAATTTATCCAGTTCTCTTTTAAACGCTGTTATAGTCCTAGCCTTCACAACCTCCTCAGGTAAGGAGTTCCACAAGTTGACTGTGTGCTGCATGAAGAAGAACTTCCTTTTATTTGTTTTAAACCTGCTGCCTATTAATTTCATTTGGTGACCCTTAGTTCTTGTATTATGGGAATAAGTAAATAACTTTTCCTAATCCACCTTCTCCACATCACTCATGATTTTATATACCTCTATCATATCCCCCCTTAGTCTCCTCTTTAATCTTTCCTCATATGGGACCCTCTCCAAACCCCTAATCATTTTAGTTGCCCTTTTCTGAACCCTTTCTAGTGCCAATATAAATATGTATAAATATACAGAATAACATGTACATTGCGCACACAGCTCTAATGATAAAGCCTTGTGAGGGGTTTTGCTTTATCTTTGTTTGGCTTACTTAATATTTAATTTTCCCCAGATAGAAACAGTGACAGCAAGCTCACCACCCAATTCGCATTTGCCAACAAGATGAAAGCAGCCCAAGTCATACATATATACAGTAAATATGAGATGAGTACATATGTTTATTTGTTTTTAAACATCTATAGACATTTTATAGAAAGCTAAATGAGTTAACATCACAACCAGACATGATATTCACACTGCAACATGTTCCCCATTCAATACAAACCAACACCCCATCCACAATCCACAAATCTAATTGCTCAAAATCAAATACACAGGTAATTCTGACCTGAAAGTACTCGTATTTCTAAGAAATATGTTTAAATAATAGATATACATAAGAAATTTAAAATATTAAGTAAATGAGAACAGGAAGTAAAATAGAATTTCTGTTTTAATAGAGAGAAGTTAAGATGACATGTTCATAGGGAACCATTGAAAATAATGAGATTTTTTCTGTTTGTTTTCTTTTTGTTTTTAACTTCCACATAATCGTTTTTACCATGTTTTACTATGGATGCCTATTGACCAATACTCTGCTTACATTATAGCAAGATGGTTACAAAGACCTGTTCTTGGAAGACCATGTGGCAACCACGCTTATTTATTGAAGGATGTATTTAAAGATTTAGGTTTTAAATCTGAATTACCTTGCTTTTTGGGGTTCAGCCTGCACAGTTGACATTATCTACAGATGAACATTAAACATGTCAGCTTGCTCTAGGGTTTAATTCTTTCTAACACAGAGTAAAATACACCTCTACTCCAATATAACGCTGTCCTCAAGAGCCAAATAATCTTCCAGCATTATAGGTGAAACCGAGTTATATTGAACTTGCTTTGATTCGCTGGAGTGTGCTGCCCTTCCCCCACCCTCCTGGAGTGCTGCTTTACCGCGTTATATGTGAATTCATGTTATATCGGGCAGCCTTATATCGGGGTAGAGGTGTGTAATGGAAATGGTCAGTGACAGAAATCCAGCTTCTCTGTCTCTGCTGATGCCACAGTAACACTGCCCAAATTGTTAGACCAGATATTTTCTACTCTGACATGATCTCATACTCAAAGAAAATATATAAAAAGAAAGTAGCAATATTCATTTTTATTTGCATTGTGCCTGTAACTGAAGGGAAACATTCTTCTGTTGAACAACCCTGTAGGCAGGAGTTGGAATCCAGGAGGGAAGAGTAGATTCCTACTGACTCATTGTGGCAGGTTGCTCATTAATTCCACCTGGATAGGAGATGGGAGTGGCCCTTTAAACAGAGGGAACAGAGGTCTAGGACACAGAGGACTCTGAGTAGATACTGTAGGAACAGACAAGAGTAAGTTGAGGATTACTTTGGTTGTTACTGTTGAGTTACTAATTAAGCCAAAACAAAGAAAGAGCCTCAGTTTTGGCCAGTGTCTGTAGATTCTGTTCCGAGCAGAACAATGCCTTTCTTTACACAATGCCTTTCTTTACACAATCTGGAACTATTTAATTAGGCTTCACAACATCCCAATGAGTTAACTATTGCTGAGCTTGTGGACACGTAAACTGAACTACAAAGAGGATAAGTTGTCCCTGAACATTGTGAGTCATTGGTAGAACCAAGGACAGTACTTAGTATTTTTGTATGCCACTACACTGCTCTAAGCACAAAACAACATGTTAAAATCTATACAACAGCATTGTTCCATTTAGGATCCAATTCTTCACTTTTTTTCAGAAAAATAAAAAAATCAGAGGGCCCATTCCTTAACTCTTCATTTCAGTTTTTAGCAATACAGCCATTGACTTCTTCCCCACAGGACTTCCAGGATAGTTATTGGATTCAAATGCAATTTCATTTTCCACAGGGATTTTAGTATTGGGCTCTCCACTAAATCAATGGAAATTCTGCCTTAGCAATGATTTCAGGATCAGGCTTTTTATCAGATCCTTTAACAATGATTGGATATGGATTTTCTTAGGATTTTTTTTTAAAGGCTAGAAGGGCCCATTATGATCATGTAATCTGACCTACTGGAAAAAAAAAGGCCATTGAATTTCACCCAGTTTTTCTTGGATCAAGTCCATAACATCTCTTGAGCTACAGCATATATTTTACAAATATCCCCAACAGACTGAGATTATAAGGTCAGAAAAGATCATCACGATCACGCAGCAACTCTTATCCGGGAGCATGCGAGCTGCTTGCAAACATGAGTGTGATCAAGGACAGCTTCCTGTGAGCCCGGAGCCCACCCCAGTAGGAAGAGCAGAGGGCAGTACAGGCACACCGGAGGAGCTGCCTGGGCTGGTCACTGGCTCCTGCGAGTGGTGGCCCAACATGTAGCTGCTTTCGTTGCAGCGGTTCCTGGCCCACTCACTGGCAATGGCTTTGCTGGTCTTGCTCATTGTCGCTAGAGTCCTGTAGATTCATGGATACATGCTTTATATTCACAGATATCATAGCATCATAGAACATCAAGGTTGGAAGGGACCTCAGGAGGCTATCTAGTCCAATCCCCTGATCAAAGCAAGACTAATTCCCAACGAAATCATCCAAGCCAGGGCTTTGTCAAGCCTGACCTTAAAAACCTCTAAGGAAAGAGATTCCACCACTCCCTAGGTAACCCATTCTAGTGCTTCACCACCCTCCTAGAGAAAAAGTTTTTCCTAATATCCAACCTAAAGCTCCCCCACTGCACCTACAGACCATTACTCCATGTTCTGTCATCTGCCACCACTGAGAACAGTCTAGATCCATCCTCTTTGGAACCTCCTTTCAGGTAGTTGCAAGCAGCTATCAAATCCCCCCTCATTCTTTTCTTCTGCAGACTAAATAATCCCTGTTCCCTCAGCCTCTCCTCATAAGTCATGCGCTCCAGCTCGCTTTTCATTTTTGTTGCCCCCTGCTGGACTCTCTCCAATTTTTCCACATCCTTCTTGTAGTATGGGGCCCCAAACTGGACACAGTACTCCAGGTGAGGCCTCACCAATGCCAAATAGAAGGGAACGATCACGTCCCTCGATCTGCTGGCAATGCTCCTACTTATACAGCTCAAAATGTTGTTAGCCTTCTTGGCAATAAGAGCACACTGTTGACTCATATCCATCTTCTCATCCACTATAACTTCAGGTCCTTTTCTGCAGAACTGCTGCCTAGCCACTCGGTCCCTAGTCTGTAGTAGTGCATGGAATTCTTCCATCCCAAGTGCAGGACTCTGCACTTGTCCTTGTTGAACCTCATCAGATTTCTTTTGGCCCAATCCTCTAATTTTTCCAGGTTCCCCTGTATCCTATCCCTACCCTCCAGTGTATCAACCACTCCTCCCAGTTTAGTGTCACATGCAAACTTGCTGAGGGTGCAATCCACACCATCCTCCAGATCATTAATGAAGATATTGAACAAAACCGACCCCAGGACCAACCCTTGGGGCACTCCGCTTGATACCAGCTGCCAACTAGACATGGAGCTATTGATCACTATCTGTAGCCGTGGATATAAACTGTGTATCCATGCAGCGCTCTACCCCAGAGCCTCTGCCAGTGTGACCCAATGGAAGATTCCTTCCTGACCCCAAATATGACAGTCAGTTAGACCCTGAGCATGTGAGCAAGACCCACCAGCCAGACATGTGGGAAAGAATTCTCTGTAGTAACTCAGAGCCCTCCTCATCTTGATTTAAAGATGTCAGGTGATCCACTACATCCTCAGGTAAACCGTTCCAGTTGTTAATTGCTGTCACTGTGAAACTTATTTCTATTCTGAATTTGTCTAGTACATTTTCAGCCACTTCCTCTGTCAGGCTAGATCAGCTTTGGATTTTTGAAAGTGAATTATGGTGCCTCACATGGCATCAATTCCTGACATTAGGAATGTTAAAATTCAGAACATATTAGATATTATAGTGTTGAAGTTAATGGTAGTGACAGACATCCAGTGACCTGGCAGAGGATTGTGAAAAGAAGAGAGGAGAGGCCTGAGTCACAAAGTTTGGCTCTTGATTTGAATGAGATCTTCCCAAACACTAGAGAGTGGGCAGATCTGTGGGTTTGAATCAAGCCCCTCACTGATGACAACTAGAATTTCAAAAACAAAATTACATTTTCATTTTAACAAGGTTGAGTAAATATTAGCACAGCACATGAGGAGAACTATGATACTGAATCTGTCCTCACTGTCAATAGGTGTAATAATGTGTGGGATTCCCCAGATAAACATGCCGCAGGCATATACCAGGTGACTACAATAGAAGATGCAGGATCTTAATTCAGATTAAGAATTTACTGTAATGAAGCCATATTTTGTGCTTTTCTTCGTCATCACTTAGAATAGTGTAACTAATTTTGTAGCAACCAGATTGCAAAAAGCTGAAATGGGACCATAATGAAAATTAGGAAGATGAATTCCTTCCCCCTACCCAAAAAAGGCTATAGATCTCAAGGCTCAGTGAAGAATAGGAATATAAAAACTACTTTATAGATTCACTACCTAAGATAATGATGTTTGTTGAATACCTTCCTTGAGCTGTGCTATATGATTGGACAGCCAGATTGAGCATGCCCAGGAATGTGTTTGGCAGGAGTTATATTTCAGCTGTTTTTCATTCTTGTGTATGTATGTCTTTTGACAATGTTCTAATATGAAGAGCACTGCTGTCAGAAATAATCTGTTGTTAAAATAACACACAGCCTTTTGGAAAATCTTGCTGAAGTGTTAAATAAGTTACTGCCTTTAGGAAACATTGTCTTAAACTGTTTAATCAAATCCTCCCTGTGTTTACCATTTGAATTACCAAGCAATAAATCCTTCTGATCCAACACTTGAATTCATGGCATAGAGTACAAAAGGCAAAAAAACCTGTGAATGTGTGTACAGTCATCTATTTTATTGGGAAATAATTACAGACTGTCTATTGGGAGCACTGATACCTGGTGCTTATTTCATTTATATTTTTTTTATCCTTGTAACAACATATTTATAATGACAAATTAAAAGCAATATCCTCAAACAGATTGTGCTACATGTAAGGGCAGTTTTAGTAATTCAGACATATTAATATACACCTCTACCCCAATATAACACCACCTGATATAACACGAATTTGGGTATAACACGGTAAAGCAGCGCTCAGGGTGGGGGGGGGGGCGCTGCGCATTCCGGCGGATCAAACAAGTTCAATATAATGCAGTTTCACCTATAACGCGGTAAGATTTTTTTGGCTCCCGAGGACAGTGTTATATCGAAGTAGAGGTGTAATGTTTTCACAGAATGTGTTGCTACATGCATTCTAATCATCTTTAGCAGAAATGTGAAAATCTCTCCTTTAAGGCCATGAATTTCAAATGCGTAACAGTTTTTCCTTCACAGCTAACATTCTATATAAGTGATGAAGTTGGCGACACAGAAAGCATCTACAGTTCACCTCCCAGAAGGTAAATAATAGGTTTTTCTAGGCTTCATGGCAACAAATAAGGATTCACTTATTAGCATATGAAATCTGACTGGTTAACACCATTCTGTGCCTCAGCACCATTCAACTCAATAAGACTCCTGGATGCATTTCAGCAAAACAAGGTGATTGGTTAAAACCAGAGAGGAAAGATAATTTTCCAAGGTGATCTGTGAACACAATCAGATATAGTTCATTTTCCATCAAACCAGGTTGTCCTTTCCTACCTAAGGCCCCAAATTCTCCAAAGATTTACATAAGTGTTTAATGTTACGCACTGCGAGGAGTCGATGGGACTACTTAGAATTCCTAAAGTTAAGCACATGTATTAAGTCATTGCAGTATCAGAGAAAATAACTACTGGCTACACATTGTAACATGGTGTCCTCAAACATCACACATACTGGCCCTGATCCTGCAATCAGATTCACGTGGAACCCCCCTGACATCAATGAAGCTGTACGTTTGTGTACAGGAACCACTTGCATGAATCTGATTGCAGGATAAGGGCCTAAAATTCAAGATCTTCTGTGTGTATGCAAGCGTGTGCATGTAAAATATTAATAATTTCATCCTGAAGGATCTCAATCCACCTTGCTTATTATACATTTACAGGAATAACTAGTTCTGACATCCAGCCACTGTCAGAGTGGAAAGTGTTACATTTAATAGCACACCAAAACAAAACACCTTTTTTCACCCTTATTCTAAAGAAACCTACATAAGGAATGCTATCTCATTTTTAAAGGATTTATTTATGGCTTTTCTGCCCATTCTCTCTTTCCCTCTTTCCCAATTGTCTTGTAAAATTCTACTGAATGAAATCATTTTGTATTGACATTGTCCATCACTTTTTACTGTATGTCATTTGAAGCTTACTTGAAAAAGAAATTCTGGATACAGATGAAAAACACAACTCTCTTTAAAATAGGGAGAGAAGTGCCAGTTTAGGCTTTAGGGAAGCTGATATCACTGTGTATTTGGAATTTGCTCAACATACTGGGACTACTGACCATTCTTTTGCTGAACATGCACTGGCATTCTTAATAACCACAAGTAATTGGTACTTTAATGAAAGGAGTAGCCCTGCACCTAGAGACAAGTTGAGGTGTATGTGCAGTGCAGATTCTAAAGGAAGAGTGACCCTTTCTGAAGAATCGACCCACAGGATTTTCACTGAAGAGCTCCTTTCCAAGCACTGACCAGGCCTGATCCTACTAGGCTTATAAAATCTGACAAAAGTCACAGTTCAGAGTGATGAGACTGCTGGCCACCAACCTTCAGATTAAGCAGACAAGAGTCAAAGTTCTTGGCTTCAGCACACTACAGCATCTCTCTATTCAGGACTGTAGTATTTCTTTAGTATTCAACATCTTCCCAGAATCTGTCTTCCTTGAGAAGCCTTTTGTAGCGGTCTAAAAAATCTTCAAAGGTTTTTAATGTTTGCCCAGTCATTTTAAAGTATATATAGTAATGTCAGATTCTTCCCCCATACATTTAGTCAGTCTATGGATACTCTACTAGGGTATAAAAACTAGAGCTGTAAGATATATTTGGTGAAGCCACTTGTAAATTCCCATTTTAATTTGTACATTGATCCTTCAATATACACCATCTTCCCTAACTTCTAGGCACTTTGCTACAGCTTTTAAGGAAAAAGAAAAGGTGTAGGGGCACAGCTCTGAAGTGATTTCCTGTAAGCATTCTGCATCAGGCCGGCACAATGCTGCTAGCTGCACTAAGGGAATGTGCACCACAGCGGCTGCTGTTTCATCTTTATATAGGGTGTAATGGGAGCTCATTGTCCTGCTGGCTCTGCTATCAGTCAATGCAGTATACGGTGAGGTGACAACTTCACCACCTTCCCACACTCTTTGGAGTATCTATTGACATCAATTAGTGGCAAATTCTCCAGCTCCTCATGTCTCATCCAGGGATTTCCTGGACTAGGATTGTGGCCTATTCCAGGAAATGTGACTGTTCAGAGCCATAAGTGAGTGTGTGTTTGATGGCTCTTTTTATTCTCTCTCCCTATTTCTTGCAAGCCCATGTAGGGCTATTAACAATATACCAGTATATAATTAATTACTTTACAGACTATGGATGTATTCTTATTAAGAATTTAGCATTCCCTATTAACTCTGTTTCCTGCTGGTTCTCCTCTTCCTTCAATGTCACTCTGAGTTTTGGTCTTCTATTCCTCCTTCAAGCTCCAGGATTGAGACCTCAAAAACCACTGAGACGTCAAGAGTCAAGCTCAGGCAAACATGAAATGAAAATATTTTTTGCTGGGCTACATGCACCCTACGCCGTATGCTGTTCACTCAAGCGTAAACATTTGTTGAATAATTTAATGGGTACCTTTCATATCAAATGGTGAATTCCTTAAACAAAAAAAACAGTATTTTCTTTGTTTTATTAGCATTGTACACTGCAGTGAAACATCTCTACATAAGACTTCATCTAGAAAGTCTACTGACTGTTGATCTATTCTCAGAGTAATCTATTCTGTTTAAAGAACTTAAATCATAATGACAAAGAAATGAACTATATCACTTTGAACGCAAACATAATCCGACACCATTTACATTGCTTGGTGGGGACCAGAACATGTTCACATGTATCTTTCTCACTAAACCAAACAGCAGATTAGAACTTTTGCAGTCCACACATCTGTTTACCCACAAACTTAATACACGAAACTCACCACCTATTGGTGATGAAGGTGACTGGTTCTCCGGGACAATCAACAGTAATGTATGTGAGTTTCAATGGCCTGAATTTTGCAAAATACTTTAAAATTATTTTATATTTAAGGTAGAAAAATGACATTTATTCCAATGTTCTGCATTGTTGACATACCTTGCCACTCATAAAACAGTAAGTTGTGGCATTTGGTCCAATTTATCCTACATAGATTTCTACTTCTATATGAAGAAAACAGCAGCTGCTGTGACTACTGAAAGAACAGGCAGTCTTTTGACTGCCTAGTTTTGTCAAGCCAAATATGAACCTGTAGAGATCATATTAGTGCTCCTGTTTCAAATTCATTGTTACTCTTTTTTGCATCTGTGCTACAGAAACAGGAGCAGGTTGAGTTTCTGTTAGATATTCATCATGTCTAGCCTTAAAATTACAACTCCAGACAGGTCTATCTCCATTTAACCTATAAATACAAATCTTTTTAATCTTACATAAAAATCCAGCTCTGAAATGAAACTGAGAATGAATCCATCAAAAATGTAGGTTTAGGCAAGAGTGCAGCAGGGGGCTGCACTCAGCTTTTTAAAGAAAACTTCTCCTTGTCTGGTTAGAGGAATACACTTATGCAGGGATTGGAAACCTTTGGCACACAGTCTGCCAAGGTAAGCATCCTGGCGCGCTAGGCCGGTTAGTTTACCTGCTGCATCCGAAGGTTTGGCCGATCGCGGCTCCCACTGCCCACGGTTCGCCATCCCAGGCCAATGGGGGCTGCGCACAGGCCAAGGGATGTGCTGGCCACTGCTACTCGCTGCCCCCATTGGCCTAGAGGAGCGAACCATGGCTAGTGGGAGCCGTGATCAGGCGAACCTGCAGACGTGGCAAGTAAACAAACCAGCATGGCCCACCAGGGTGCTTACCCTGGTGGACCGCGTGCCAAGGTTTGCCAATCCCTGCACTAATGCAACCAAAATATACAGCAAAGGACTCTGATAAGTTGTAGTCAGTCATAATAAGGAACAAAGGACACTATTTTAAATCAATCTGTGAGAAATAATTTCATTTGTATTAAAAGAGGGCCTTGACGAATTGCTCAATATTTTTACAGTTTGGATGATCACAGCAAACCTACAAAAAGTATTAATTTCCCTTACTTTCCTATTGAAAATTACTAGTGATTTAATAGTTGCAGAGCCATTTTACCAACAGTTCCATCCATGGAAATTACTTCAGTGGATTCAATTCTATGGGGGGAAAAGTCAGTGGGGATTGCTCTATGGAAGATCAAATTGGACCCCGATGATTTACTATTGTATGGAGTATAGTATGGACCATACGCTATAAGATGGCATTGACAAAAAGATACCACATAGTTTTGACCCACTTTCTAGTATGTGAACCTAGTCTCCCTCCCCTTCCCTGACTTGCAAATATGAGGTTTATGGCAAAAGACAAATATCATAAGTAGCTTCACAAAGTACTTGTTTTTAAATGTCACCATGTTTAATAAGGTAGAGTAACATGATGCCTGAACAAGTAGCATGTGACCCATTTTGCCTTAATGGACTAACACCCTTTAAAAAATGTAACAGCTATTATTACATGTGGAATTACTCCAGATGTTTTAAGTTGCTGTGACAGTTCTCATTCTGAGTTCTATCATTTGTATGAATTCAGATACCCCGGTATATAGGTGCTTAGATTCTCTTGGGATAAATGAAAATATAAGAACTAAGAAGGTTGGATAGATAGCTGAATCTGAACTCTAAACTTCAATGAAACCATGTATTTACCTGTCTGCCATTGAGCCTTCCTTGATATCTGAATAAATCGAATAAATAAATAAATAAATCAACGAATAAATAATAAATAAATGAATCATGCCAGATATAGTTGATTTTTTGACTCTGTGGCATGTGAAATAGCTTGAAGGATATAGAGTAGAACCCCGTTTACCTAATCGAGACAAGGCCATATCAGATAATCAAAAAAATGGATACTCTGGAGAATGGGAAAGTGCTAATTAATGACCACAAGAGAGATCACTCACTTCTGGATTTGTGAGTACTGGTTGTTCGCTTAATACAGAGAGCCAGATAATGGAGGGCCGAATGAATGGGATTCTACTGTATATATTCCTACAGATGTGAGAGTTCCAGTAATTAATGGATGTTTCTCTAGCGCTTTAAGATTTTTGAATGAAAGTTTCAAAAGGTGTGAAGTATTACTATTGCTCATTATCATTCTAGAGAATGTCTCAGATACTCACTAAAGATAATGTAACTATGATGTGTTTGAGAGAAAGTCTAACGACATCAATCATTATTTACATTTCAGTGGAAAAAAACAAAAAAAAATGTGGTGAGAATGAATAAGTTAGGCTGTATTTCTTATTGCTCTACAACCAGTTCTAAACAGATATCTTACTGAGGATGACTTACAGTGTGTATTATGTCTGTTTGCTGAAGAGGTATATTTAGGTAGCAGGAAAACTACACACAAAAAAATGTTGCAAGACTGCATATACTCACCTTAATAATCCACTGCTGCAGATTATTTATTCTATTTCTCATTCGTTTGACTGGTTGTTTTCTCTCTGGCCCATTCAGAACACACTTTTTGTCTGCCTCACTATCTGGAGATCATTTCACATTGATAATCGAAAACAAGACATACTGTCAAACAAGGATGGCACACCTGGTGGGGTCCCTCAGGATTCAGTCCTGGGCCCGGTACTTTATTTTCATTAATGACTTGAATAATGGCTGGGGAGAGTATGCTTACAACATTTGTTGATGACATCAAGCTGGGAGGGATTGCAAGTTCTTTATAGGACAGGATTAAAATTCAAAACAACCTTGACAAATTAGAGTATTGGTCTGAAATCAACAAGATGAAATTCAATAAAGACAAGTGCAGCACTTCAGAAAAGTACTGCACTTAGGAAGGAAAAAAAATAAAATGCACAACTACAAAATGGAGAACAACTGGCTAGGTGGTAGTATTGGTGAAAAAGACCTGGGGTTAGATGCACAGACTTTAAGGTTGGAAGGGACCATCATGATCATCTAGTCTGACCTCCTTCACATTGTAGGCACAGAACCTGGCCCACCCATTCCTGTAATAGGTCCTCTGGCTGAGTTACTTAAGGCCTCAAATCATGGTTTAAAGACTTCAAGTAATAGAGAATCCACTATTTCCACTAGTTTAAACCTGCAAGTGACCTGTGCCCCAGGCTGCAGAGGAAGGCAAAAACTTCCCAGGGCTTCTGCCAATCTGACCCAAGAGAAAATTCCTTCCCAACCCCAAATATGGTGATCTGTTAGACCCTGAGCAAGTGGGAAACATCCACCAGCCAGACATCTGGGAAAGAATTATTTGTAGTAACTTAGAGCCCTACCCATCTAGTATCCCATCACTGGCTGTTGGGAGACATTTGCTGCAAGCAGTCACAGTTTGGCAACATGCCATCCCCTCCATAAATTTATCAAGCTCAGTCTTGAAACCAATTATGTTTTTTATCCCCACTACTCTCCATGGAAGTCTGTACCAGAACATCACTCCTCTAACTGATGGTTAGAAACCTTTGCTAATTTCAAGCTTAAAATTTGTGGATGACCAGTTTATATATATTTGTTCTTGTGTTCACACTGGCACTTAAATAACTCCTCTCCCTACCTGGTTTTCATACCTCTGATATATTTATAGAGAGCAATCATAATTCCCCTGAGCCTTCTTTTGATTGTGATGAACAAGCCAAACTCTTTGAGTCTCCTCTCAGAAGGTAGGTTTTCCATTCTTCGGATCATCCTAGTAGCCCTTCTCTTCACTAGTTCTAGTTTGAATTAATTCTTTTTAAACATGGGAGACCAGAATTGCACTCAGTATTCCAGATGAGGTCTCACCAGTGATTGGAATAATGGTACGAACGCTTCCTGTCTCTAATGAAAGATTCGCCTGATACATCCTAGGACTGCATTAGCCTTTTTCATGGCCACATCACATTGGTGACTCAGTCATTCTGTGATCAACCAATACACCCAGATCTTTTCCCTCCTTGGTCACTTCCAACTGATGCATCCCCAATTTATAGCAAAAATTCTTGTTGTTAATTCTTGAAGGAATGACTTTGGAATATTAAATTTCATCCGATTTCTATTACTCCAGTTTACAAGGTCATCCAGATCTTGTACGATATTCTGGTCCTCCTCTGTATTGGCAACACCTCCCAACTAGTACACTCCCACTTTTTGTGCCAAGGTCTATAATAAGAATGTTAAATTAAGATTGGTCCCTCAGAAACTCCACTAGTAACCTCCCTCCAGCTGGACAGTTCACCCTGATGAGTTCCTTATCCATCTTTCAATTCTCATATTAATCTGCATTTTCTCCAATTTAACTAATAATTTCCCACGTGGAACTGAATCAAATGCCTTACTGAAATCCATATAGATTAGATTTACTGCATTTCCTTTGTCTAAAAAATCAGTTATCTTCTCAAAGAAGCAGATCAGGTTGGTCTGGAATGATCTACCTTTTATAAAACCATTTGTATTTTATTACAATTACAGTTAACCTCTATGTCCTTAACTACTTTCCCTTTCCAAATTTGTTCCAAGACCTTGCACACAGTTGAGGCCAAACTAACAGGCCTGTAGTTTCCCAGATCACATTTTTCCCTCTCTTAAATATATGAACTATATTAGCATTTCTCCAGTCATATGGTTCAACCCCCAAGTTTGCAGATTCATTAAAAATCCTTGCTATTGGGCTTGTAATTTTATGTGCCATTTCCTTTAATATTTTTGAATGGAGATTATCCAGGGCCCTATTTCAGTCCCATTAAGTTGTTTGAGTTTGTGGTAATTTCTACCTCCATATCTCCATTCCTATTAGTCTGCCACTATCCCTTCTTCTTCATTCGCCTCAATAAAAACTGAGGCAAAGTACTTAAGTGTTGGATCATGTCTAGATTATCTTTAATCCTCAGTGTTTAGAGGTCCCACTTCTTTCCTTGTGTTCTTATTTATATGGCTATTAAACCTTTTACTATTGGTTTTAATTCCATTTGCAAAGTCCAACTCTGCTTGGCTTTTAGCAGTTCTCACTTTATCCCTACACTTTCTGACCTACAAGAGGGAGCATTCTTTGCTGATCCATCCCATCTTTCATTCCTTGCAGGCTTTCTTTTTCTTAATCATTTGTTTCAGATGCTTGCTTAACCAGCTTGGTCTGCAACCTGTCCCTCTGATTTTTTTCCTCTTTTGCTAATGTGGATCACAAACTGAATATAAATCAAGAACGTGGTGCAGCTGTGATAAAGGCTAATATAATCCTCGGGTGTATTATAAGCAGGAGTGTCGTATGTAAAACGTGGGAGGTAATTGTCCTGTTTTGAGCACTGGTGAGGCCTCAGCTGGAGTACTGTGTCCCATTCTGGGTGCCACACTTTAGGAAAGATGTGGATAAACTGGAAAAAGTCTAGAGGAGAGCAACACAAATGATAAAAGATTTAGAAAACCTGACCTGAGAAAACCTTACAAAACAACTGGGCATGTTTAGTTTTGAGAAAAGAAGACTTGGGGGACCTGATAGCAGTCTTCAAATATAAGGGTTGTGAAAAGGAATTGCTCTCCATATCCACTGAAGGTAGGACAAAAATTAGTGAGATTAATCTGCAGCAAGAGAAATTTAGGTTAGACATTAGGACAATTTTTCTAACTATAAGGGTAGTTCAGTTCTGGAACAGGCTCCCAAGGGAAGTTGAAAAATCCGTCATTGGAGGAATTTAGGAAACTGGAGGTATTTAGGAACAAAAGTTGGATAAACACCTGTCAGGGATAGTCTAGGTTTACTTGGTCCTGCTTTAATGCAGGGGACTGAACTTGATGATTTCTCAAGGTCCCTTCCAGCCCTACATTTTAATGATTCTAAGGTACACAGTGTGCGTATTCTCACTGAGTCTCACAAATAAATGGAGAATGATGGGAGGCCAATTCTTCATTCTCACAGCGGTAACACAGGGAAAGAGACAATCATTTAAAATATAATATATTTTATATATATGGTTGTGTAAGAAGATATCTATATATTTACTTATATCACATCCAAGCATAAAACTACCGTACAAACCCTATTACCCGACCTCTGCTTAACTGAAATTTTTGGATTAGGACAATTGCAGGTCTTTTACATCCCACCAGCAACAATGTGCATAAAATATTGCAACTCTACTTAGTCAAAGCTCCATTTCCCAAAATTGTTTGGTGTTTTTTTTTTAAAGTTTGAGACCTTGGGAGCAAATCCAATTTGAATTGTAATTATATATTGTTTTATGCAATATGCATGCACAATTTTGCATAAAGCTATACTGATGTCCCATTTAATTTATGAAGTGATATCGGATTACAATCTTGTCTGTCTACTTGTTTGTCAGAGAGGCATATCCAGCCACCATTACTACCTTACAATGTATTTTATACACCATGCACTTAAGACAATCACCAACAGAGGCAAAATCTGCCATTGAAACATTTCTGCACCTCCCATTTGTTTCACCACTGAATGCACACCACTACTACTCTACCTTGCAGTTCAAAGGCAATTATATAATCTGTATCTATTAATGCCCAAATAGTGCTATTTAGAATTCCGGACAAAGAAAGTCAGCAGAAGCAAATTTCACACATCCCTAAATCCAGTTTTCAGCAATCTACACAATATGGCTTATTAACATAAAATCAAACTATAAGACACTTCTTTACAAATGAAACAGAGTAGTTATTTATGAATAAATCAGTCATCTTAAGTCATGAAACATGCACAAAAAATTCCATTTGTGGTGAGTAATGAGATCATAACCATAAAACCTTTATACCACATTACATTTTATTTACTTGTCATATAGCATGGTGCTTAGAAAAGGGCTATATCTTTTAACTAATTATGGTAGCCAAATGAAAATTAAGACTTGTATGAGATAAAGGGACAAGCATAAGAAAGGCAGGATTAATGAGAGTTGTTCAATTTGGCTATGTTAATAGAAACCCCTTTTCAAACTCAGGTCTGTTTATAGCTATCTCTTCTTTAAACAGATGCCCTCCTTTCTTTTTATAACTTTTAACATGCTGCTTGTTTTAAATAGATGTCACTTTCCTCTACATTAGAACATCTAGGTCATTTAATGTACCCAAGGCTGATGCAAGGATATTTCACGCCCTAGGCGAAACTTGCACCTTGTGCCTCCCCTCCGGCCCGGGGATCCAGGGCAGTCCCTAGCTATTGGTGCCCTATGCAGCTCCGCTGGAGGCCTGGGCCCAGGCTGCTTGGCTCCCCTGACTCCCAGGCTTGGGGGAAGAGGGGAAAGGACCGCCCCCCAGTACTCGCCGGTTGCACGGCTGGGAGCCAGGGGAGCAGACCAGGCTGGGGCCAGGTCTCTCCACTTATCATGCGGTGAGTGCAGAGTTGGGTCTGGCTGCAGTCTTTAGGGGAGTAGGGGCAGGGCGGGGCTGGGGCTAGGACTGGGGCTGGGACGGAGCAGGGGCCATGGGGAAGAGACAGGGAACCCCCCCCTTCGGTGCCCTCCCCGCAGCAGCTCCCCACCCCCACTCCACCCGGACAGCCCCCCCGCACCCCTGTTTCAGCTCCCCGCCCCAGCTCACCTCAGCTCTGCCTTCTCCCTTGAGCATGCCAGTGTCGCTCCACTTCTCCTGCCTCCCAGGCTTGCTGCACCAATCAGCTGTTTGGCATGGCAAGCCTGGGAGGGGAGGAGAATTAGAGCAGGGGCAGCATGCTCAGTTGGAGAAGGTAGAGCGGAAGTGAGTAGGGGTGGGGAGCAACTCCCCTGCACGCTTTCCCTCCCCCATTACTTGCTGCAGGCAGCCCTCCCTGCGCCTCCCTGCCCTAGCTCACCTCCACTCCACCACCTCCCCTGAGTGCACTTTTTGGCACCCCCAACCACTTGGTGCCTTAGGCGGCCGCCTAGTTCACCGAGTGGTTGCACCGGCCCTGAATGTATCTGGCAACAGACTCAGAAAATATCACCTGTAATGTGAAATGGAAATTTAATCAACTCATCAATATATACTAAAGCAATGTTTCTCAATCTGGGGTCGCCGCTTGTGTAGGGAAAGCCCCTGGCAGGCTGGGCCGGTTTGTTTACCTGCCCCATCCGCAGTCTGGCCGATCGCGGCTCCCACTGGCCATGGTTTGCCGCTGCAGGTCAATGGGAGCTGCTGGAAGCAGCGGCCAGTACGTCCCTTGGCCCGCACTGCTTCCAGCAGCTCCCATTGGCCTGCAGTGGGGAACCGGGGCCAGTGGGAGCCGCGATCGGCCAGATCTGCGGACAGGGCAGGTAAACAAACCAGCCCAGCCCACCAGGGGCTTTCCCTACACAAGCGGCGACCCCAGTTTGAGAAACACTATACTAAATTAATCATATGCTGTAACAAGACATAATGTATGTGCACACACACACACTTTCAAAGGTACTACAGTAAACTAATGCTCTTCAAATTCTGTGTTTATGGTTTTTTCTTCTTTTACAGGTGTTCACGAAATATATTAGCCAAAGCTTTAACGTAAACATCTGCAATAGGTTTTCACAGTTTCCTTTGCATTCCACTTTGCATCTTTCCCTTTTCTAGTCTGATATTCTTAGCCAGACGGCTCTCAGTGTTGAGACAAGATGATTTCAGGTGACAAGGTGATTTCACTTGCATATGAATTAAACTAAACCACATTAAAGGCACTTTAATTCCGAATTTGAGTGTCTACACAGTGGTTTAATGTGGTTTTCATATATTTAAGACCAAAAGGAACCATTGTGTTCATCTAGCCCAGGGATCAGCAGACTTTGTTATGCAGCCTGCTGGGCCAGGCTGGTTTGTTTACCTGCCGCATCCACAGGTTTGGCTGATTGTGGCTCCCACTAGCCACGGTTTGCCGCTCCAGGCCAATGGAGGTGGTGGGAAGTGGTGGCCAGCACATTCCTTGGCCCGTGCCGCTTCCTGCTGCCCCCATTGGCCTGGAACAGTGAACTACACCCAGTGGGAGCTGCGATCAGCCGAACCTGCGGATGTGGCCAATAAACAAACGAGCATGGCCTGCTACTGGCGGGCCGTGTGCCAAGGGTTGCCGATCCCTGGTGTAGCCTGACTCTTGTAGAAAACACACACCATGGAACTTCCCCAAAATAATTCTTAGAGAAGCCCCAAAAATAATTAATGAATCCATTTTTAATTCACACCTTCAGCTAATTCGGATTAACTTTCCTGATTGTCTCCATGTAAACAAACCCTCAGACTCCCACAGAGACTCCAAAAAAATGTGACCACAAGTGCAATCTGTATTATTCTTTATTATTTGTACTATGAGAGTCTAGAGTGTCTAGGAGCCCTAGTAATAGACCAGGACCAAATCGTGTTAAGCGCTGTACAAAAACAGAGCAAAAAGAAAATCTGTAGCCCTCTTATTTTAAGTAGGACTTTCAGGAACACTCATAGGGAGTATGAGCAGCTTACTCTGTATTTGCAGTTATGGAGGCAGACATATTGACTTTAAGGAATACCTATCAGCTGATATACAACAAAATTTGAACGAACTGTACCAAGTAACTTATTCCTAATAAATAGAATCCTACCAAATTCATGGTCCGTATTGGTCAATTTCATGGTCATAGGATTTAAAAATAGTAAATTTCATTATTTCAGCTATTTAAATCTGAGATTTTATGATATTTTAATTGTAGGGGTCCTGACCCAAAAAGGAGTTGTGGGTGGAGGGTGTCATAAGGTTATTGTAAGCGAGGTGGTGGTACTGCTGACCTTACTTCTGTGCTGCTGCTGGCAGCAGCACAGCCTTCAGAGCTGGGCAGATGGAGAGTGGCAGCTGACGGCTGGAAGCCCAGCTCTGAAGGCAGAGCCACCATCAGCAGCAGCGCGGAAGTAAGAATGGCATGGTATCATATTCCTACCTGCAGAACTGGGCCCTCAGTCAACAGCTGCCACTCTCCAGCCGCCTAGTTCTGAAGGCAGCAGCGCAGAAGTAAGAGTGACATTGTATGGTATTGCTACCCTTACTTTTGTGCTGCTACTGGCGTGGAGTTGCCTTCACAGCTGGGCACTTGGCCAACAGTCACCAGTCTCCAGCCTTCGAGCTCTGAAGGCAGCGCAGAAGTAAGAGTAGTAATACTGCAATCCCCCTAAATAACCTTACGACTCCCCTGCAACTTCCTTTTGGGCAGGATCCCGAATTTGAGAAATGCTGGTCTTGCCAGTGAAATCTGTACAGTATAGGGTAAAAGCACACAAAAGACCAGATTTCACAGGGGGGAGACCAGATTTCATGGTATGTGATGTCTTTTTCATGGCCATGAATTTAGTAGGACCCTACTAATAAATGGTAGGATTCATTAACATCTGGAAACCAAAAATAAGATTTTAAATATACAACTGAAAATTAATAATGTTTCATAAAAAACTGTCTTCACAAAGACACAAGCAAATTTCTTTTGATCAATGTTCATCTAATTTACACAGACAGAGTATGTCAGGTCAGTGTTCCTCCAGCTAACAGGTTAAGAGTCTGGTGTCCAATTTTTTTCTATTTATTTTTTTTTGAAGTGTAAAATCATTTTTAATGCGCAGTACTAACTACATGAAACAATACTGTCTGCAGGTGAATTAAACACTGTCTTTCCAGGACAGTTCTTTACAGGTAAGAGAGAGGTGAATTAATGGAATGGTAACTCACTGCAAAGGGTCTGTTTTAGAGAAGACATAGGTAAATATTGGTGCTTTGATCAACAGTATCAGTTATTTCCCTCTATATTCTACAAATTGTCATAAAAATATACACAATTATAGAACAGACATTTGCTCTTAATATTGATATTGAGTTGAAATACATCTGTCAGACCTTTGAAACTTACATTCCCTAGGGAACACATTGTCTACCTGAGATTCAGTCATAGTTTGTCTAACAATTCTTTATATTATAAAAGCTTCCTGAGAATTAACTCATCTGAAAATTTGTTAAAACACAGATGTCATTGATAACATGACAGAAAAGTTGTGAACAATATACCAAAGAATCTTCCCTTAGTATCTTGGAAGTCTCTATAATTTATAACAAGCAGGTTGTTGTAGAGAAGCAAAATGTTCCAAGTCACTGGACTGGGACTTGGGAGAGTTAGGTCCTATTCTAGGTTGTGCCACTATGTCACTGCTATGTCACTGCTCCATTCCGATTTCCTTTCTCACACGTTGGCTTGTCTATTTAGATAAGAAGATCTCTGTGTGTGTCTCCCTGCCATTAAAATCATATCAGCTGGGGTTCTCCAGGATTGTCCTGGATAAAGGTGAAAGTAAGTAAGCCAGTCTGGCCTGGTCCAACATTCTAGTAAGAAAGTGGCCGCTGATACACAGCTGACAGGGCCGCTGATGGGAGGACAGGGAAGGGGCAGCTGCTTCGGGTCTCGGCAATGGGGACTTACAAATTTAATTATGCACAAAAAAACAAAAATAAAACAATGTAAAATTTTAGAAAGTGGCTGCTGATACACATACTGACAGGGCCGCTGATGGGAGGACAGGGAAGGGGCAGCTGCTGCAGGTCCCGGCAATGTAAAAGAGTCTGGGGCTCTCAGCCACCGCCGCCCCTATCCTGGGGCTCCAATGGCAATTTAAAGGGCCTGGGGCTCTCAGACTCTGCTGCTGCTGCTGCTGCCGCTACCGTGCCAGTGGCCAGAGCCCCGGGCCCAGTAAATCACTGCCAGAGCCCTGGGTGGTGCGGGCTTTGCAGCACTGAAGGGCTGGTTCAGGAGGCCCGGCTCCAGCCCCGCCCCTTCCACCTGAGGCCCCATTCCTTCTGGGGTCCCAAAGCCGACCCCCACTCCACCTTGCCCAGGATTCTGGCTGCCCTGCATACTGGTAAGTCCGGTAAGTTACTTTCACCCCTGTCCTGAAGTCTCCAGGAATACATCCAACCAAAACTGGCAACCCTAGTGCTAGCTGAGTCAGGCTTGCAGGGCTCAGGCTAAAGGTCTGTTTAATTGCAGTGTAGATGTTTGAGCTTGGACTGGAGCCCAGGCGCTCACACCCTGTGAGGTGGGAGGTTCCCAGACTCCACAAGTTGCAACGTAGGGAAGAATCAGGTTTAACAGTTTTACTGTTTCGCCATTCTTCCTAACCAGTTAGTGGAAGGTGGGTATAAAAGGAACATGGACCAATTAATATCGGCCATTACTAATTATACTCATTTATCTCCTGAGGGCCTCAAAGCATTTTGCAAACATTAAGTAAATAAGTCTCAACACACACATAAAGTAAATATATTATTTTAGTGAATGAACAGACATGTAGGTTACGCATGGTCACAGAAGTCAGTTGTACAAACCCAAATATGTTCCAGGAAATGTAATTCCGAGTCCCCTGCTTTAACCCTTAAACCACACCATTTTTCTGTAATGGCACTACCTGCAAAAGCTCTCTCATTTCATTTTCTACACACTGCCATTCCCCTCTCACCCCTCTTCCTACTCCCCAGTCACTAGAAAAGAGACATTAATCCTCTTCTGATATGAATGCCTCTCTCCCTGACATACTGATATTCATATAGATGTGTTTTTGTATCTCTTCTTAGCTTTTCCTCCCCATGGGTAAAGCTGAAGGTGTCTTTAGGTTGAACTAAAGGCTAAACACAAAAGCAGAAAGAAATAAGGAAGATGAAAGAGAACAAGATAAGAAGCAGAGAGCGGTTCTACAATTCTCCTCAGCGGTTGATGCTATGTTGTGACAAATCAGGCTAGTATGGATTCTGTCAAACTAGCAAAAAGACAATACAACTTCCAAAGGTCATTGCTGTTTTTAAAAACCCACATTAAAACAAGATGTTGCCCTTAATTTCTTTTTTAGCTCTCAACTAGAGAGAGAGAGAGACAGAGATGCTACCCGTGGCTTTGTAGCCCAAGCTCCAGCCTGAGCCACAACTTAAAAGGGATGTCTATACAGCTATTTTTAGAGTGCTAGCACAAGCCCCACTAGCCCAAGTCTGTCAGCCAGGCTGGGAGGCTCACTCCCCAGTCTCCAAAATGCTGTGTAGACCATATCCTATATGTCAGCATCATGATAGGCCTCTCGAATATGATTGCATTTATTATCACAAAATGCCTGTGAAATAAGGAAGTATTATTCCAGTTTTACAGAATCGCATGATTAATCAGAATTAAGGCATGGAAGAAATAATTGGAATTTAATCTAGAACATCTGCATCCCAATTGAAGTGCCTTAACCAGAAGACCATTCTTCTTCTCTCCTTGCCAATCCATTGAACTAATAATCCTCCATCTGAACTGAGACAAGTGTACACTGAAACCCTCTTCTTTATACACTGATTTTCTAAGTTGTTAGCTCCACTCCCCTGCCTTTTTCTATCTTCACCCACTAAATTATCAACCTCAGGAAATTCACTGAACAACAGTTAAGTAATTTAGTATCCAAACCTTGTTGACATGATCCAACTGCATTCTCTCAGATATAGTGAACTCTTAAAAATCAGACAGAATACTTAACTAGAATTCAATAGAGTATGTAAAAAAAGGATGTACAGTTGTGATGTGTGAGTCGTTATCATGGAGTGATCCGAAACAACAGTGGTATTATTATTAGGGCTATCAAGCAATTAAAAAAATTAATTGTGATTAATCATGTGATTAATCACACTGTTAAACAATAATAGAATACCACTTATTTAAATATTTTGGATGTATTCTACATATTCAAATATATTGATTTAAATTACAACACAGAATACAAAGTGTACAGTGCTCACTTTATATTTATGTTTTATTACAAGTATTTGCACTGTAAAAAAATTTATATTTCAATTCACATGATATAAGCACTGTAGTGCAATCGCTATCATGAAAGTTGAACCTACAAATTTAGAATTATGCACAAAAACCCCAAAATAAAACAATGTAAAATTTTAGAGCCTGCAAGTTCACTCAGTCCTACTTCTTGTTCAGCCAATTACTCAGACAAACAAGTTTGCTTACATTTGCAGGAGATAACGCTGCCCTCTTCTTGTTTACAATGTCAAATAGGCATTCTAATAGCACTGTTGTAGCCAGTGTCGCAAGATATTTACGTGCCACGTGTACTAAAGATTGTTATGTCCCTTCATGCTTCAACCACCATTCCAGGGGACATGCATCCATGCTGATTATGGTTTCTGCTCGAAACAATCCTATCATAACCTTAGTCCCAGATTTGGACCTTAGCGTCCAAAATATGGGGGTTAGCATGAAAACCTCCAAGCTTAGCTACCAGCTTGGACCTGGTACTTGCTGCCATCACCCAAAAAATTAGAGTGTTTTGGGGCACTCTGGTCCCCCTGAAAAACCTTCCCTGGGGACCCCAAGACCCAAATCCCTTGAGTCTCACAACAAAGGGAAATAATCCTTTTTCCCTTTCCCCCTCCAGGTGCTCCTGGAGAGATACACAGACACAAGCTCTGTGAATCCAAACAGAGTGACTCCCCCTCTCCGTTCCCTGTCCTGGAAACAAAAAGCACTTTCCTCTTTACCCAGAGGAAATGCAAAATCAGGCTAGCAAATTCAACACACACAGATCTCCCCTGATTTCTTCCTCCCACCAATTCCCTGGTGAGTACAGACTCAATTTCCCTGAAGTAAAGAAAAACTCCAACAGGTCTTAAAAGAAAGCTTTATATAAAAAGAAAGAAAAATACATACAAATGGTCTCTCTGTATTAGGGTGATGAAATACAGGGTCAATTGCTTAAAAGAATATTGAATAAACAGCCTTATTCAAAAAGAATACAAATCAAAGCCCTCCAGCACTTATATTTATGCAAATACCAAAGAAAAGAAACCATATAACTTACTATCTGATCTCTTTGTCCTTACACTTAGAAACAGAAGATTAGAAAGCAGAACTACTTCTCCAAAGCTCAGAGAAAGCAGGCAGACAGAAAACAAAGACTCAGACACAAACTTCCCTCCACCCAGAGTTGAAAAAATCCGGTTTCCTGATTGGTCCTCTGGTCAGGTGCTTCAGGTGAAAGAGACATTAACCCTTAGCTATCACCCTTAGCTATCTGTTTGTGACAAATCCAAAGCAGTGCGGACTGATGCATGTTCATTTTCATTATCTGAGACAGATGTCACCAGCAAAAGCTTGATTTTCTTTTTTGGTGGTTCAGGTTCTGTAGTTTCTGCATCGGAGTGTTGCTCTTTTAAGAATCCTGAAAGCATGCTCATACCTCATCCTCTCAGATTTTGGAAGGCACTTCAGATTCTTAAACCTTGAGTCGAGTGCTGTAGCTATCTTTAGAAATCTCACATTGGTACCTTCTTTGTGTTTTGTCAAATCTGCAGTGAAAGTTTTCTTAAAATGATCAACATGTCCAGGGTCATCATCTGAGACTGCTATAACGTGCAATATATGGCAGAATGTGGGTAAAACAGCAGGGGGCATACAATTCTCCCCAAAGGAGTTCAGTCACAAATTTAATTAATGCATTCTTTTTAACGAGCATCATCAGCATGTCTCTGGAATGGTGGCCGAAGCATGAAGGGGCATACGAATATTTATCATATCTGGCACGTAAATACCTTGCAATGCCAGCTACAGAATGCCAAGAAAATGCCTGTTCTCACTTTCTCGTGACATTGTAATTAAGAAGAGGGCAGCATTATCTCCTGTAAATGCAAACAACTTGTTTCTTTTAGTGATCGGCTGAACAAGATATAGGACTGAGTGGACTTGCAGGCTTTGACATTTTAAATTGTTTTGTTTTTGAGTGCAGTTATGTAACAAAAAAAAACCCCTAAATTTGTAAGTTGCATGTTCACAACAAAGAGATTGCACTACAGTACTTGTATGAGGTGTATGCACTGCTAGGGACCAAGTGACTAGGCAGCATTTCTGCAGAAAAGGACCTAGGGGTTACAGTGGACGAGAAGCTGGATAGGAGTCAACAGTGTGCCTTTGTTGCCAAGAAGGCAAACAGCATTTTGGGCTGTATAAGTGGGAGCATTGCCAGCAGATCAAGGGACGTGATCATTCCCTTCTATTCGGCATTGGTGAGGCCTCACCTGGAGTACTGTGTACAGTTTTGGGCCCCACACTACAAGAACGATGTGGAAAAATTGGAAAGAGTCCAGCAGAGGGAAACAAAAATGATTAGGGGGCTGAAGCACATGACTTATGAGGAGAGGCTGAGGGAACTGGGATTATTTAGTCTGCAGAAGAGAAGAATGAGAGGGGATTTAATAGCTGCTTTCAAATAACTGAAAGGGGGTTCCAAAGAGGATGGATGTAGACTGTTCTCAGTGGTAGTGGATGACAAAACAAGGAGTAATGGTCTCAAGTTGCAGTGGGGGAGGTTTAGGTTGGATATTAGGAAAAACTTTTTCACTAGGAGCGTGGTGAAGCACTGGAATGGGTTACTTAGGGAGGTGGCAGAATCTCCTTCCTTAGAGGTTTTTAAGGTGAGGCTTGACAAAGCCCTGTCTGGGATGATTTCATTGGGGATTGATCCTGCTTTGAGCAGGGGCTTGGACTAGATCAGGGGTCGGCAACCTCAGGCACGTGGTTCACCAGGGTAAGCACCCTGGCACGCCGGACCAGTTTTTTTATCTGCCGCCTCCACAGGTTTGCCCAATCGTGGCTCCCACTGTCTGTGGTTCGCTGCTCCAGACCAATGGAGGTGGAGGGAAGCAGCACCCAGCACATCCCTTGGCCCACACTGCTTCCCGCCGCCCCATTGGCCCGGAGCAGCGAACTGCGGCCAGTGGGAGCCACGATCGGCCAAAACTGCGGAGGTGACAGGTAAATGAACTGGTCCAGCCTGCCAGGTGCTTACCCTAGCAAGCCGCATGCCAGAGGTTGCCGACCCCTGGACTAGATGATCTCCTGAGGTCCTTTCCAACCCTGATATTCTATGACTCTATGAATTTAAAAATACTATTTCTTTTATTATTTTTTACAGTGCAAATATTTGTAATAAAAATAATGTATACTTTGATCTCAATTACAACACAGAATACAATATATATGAAAATGTGGAAAAAATCCAAAATATTTAATTAATTTCAATTGGTATTCTATTGTTTAACAGCATGATTAAAACTGTGATTAATCACGATTAATTTTTTGAGTTAATTACATGAGTTAACTGCGATTAATTGAGAGCACTAATTATTATGTAAACAGTCACTTATATGGAAATAAACACAAACAAAAACTAAACACTAAATTCCCAAATTATTATCAGCTGCTTTTGGCAATTAAGAAATCATTTCTTACAACCACTTAAAACATTTTTCTCCTGTTCTTAAATACACATCTAATAGTGTCAAAGATGTGACATGAATGTACTGGAGATCCAAATGCCTGTACCTAATTTCCTTTTCAAAATACACATTCTGACTATTCGATCAATATCGCCACTGAGCCATTGCTACACTTTGGCATCGCTAGCTGCTTGTACTAGGATGCCTGTTTAATAGTCTCAACCAATCTATGAGAGGTTGGTAACCTAATACACATATGGATAAGCAGAGGTTTCTTTTATCCTTCAGATCTGCCCTTCAGAAGTTGATTTTTGTGATGAATAGTAATTTCTCATTCTCTCCAAAACAGAAGAAAAATAAACTTAAGGGTTTTGAGAGTTGCAAGATGTACAAGAGCAAAGAGAATAGTGGAGTCTCTGTCTGTTTTCCAGTTCTCACAGCAACTGAGTTGAATCTGCAGTCTCAATGCCACAGTATTTTACATTAACTTTACATGCTCAGTCAGGCTATATGATCTCAGCACAGTCCAACAGTTTTGTTTTGTGGGCCAAGCTGTGCAGAAGAAGCCTAAATCAAGGCTTAACAGCATCAGTTAGAAATTACCCTAACCGTGATCTTCTTGTCACCTCTTACTCATGCTACCCAGCTGTGACAGCAGAGTACTTCACTAGCATAATTGTTAAACCTATAGATGCACACAACAATGCAGAGAATTTAGACAAGCAAATCAACTTCCACCCACATTAACTTTAGCTAGACCTCAGCTATTGCCACACTCCTGCTAACCATAGAAAATGCTTTATGTCCTTCATGAAGCTGGAAAATATCATTTCAAGTCTTAGGAAAAAATGCATCAATGTCATTTTATTTTGATACTGTCATTTTGTGTAAATGAATATTTTTTGCGTAGGGAGCTGGGTAGATGGGGGAGTGGTAGGTCTAATTTTCACTGGGAGACAAGGAGCAGTACAAGTCAAGGAAATAACAGTAAGATTTACTACAATATGTTAAACTGAGTTTTCAGGCCCTGTGGGCATAAACAATCTGAAGCTGTTGCAAATTGACATTCTACATTCTGTAGACTAATTATGAGTGACTGCACTAGTAATCCTTCATGAACTGTTCAACTTCTCATTGACAACAATGCTATGACATAAACTGGCTTTAATAATGGACTGCTGTATCCCACATTGTAGTTTAATGAATTCTGATCTGACATTAACAATAGTTCGCCCCATATTAGTGTATTAGTGGTGGCCTGTGCCCTTAAAAAAATAAGGGAATTACACTAGGTTCATAGAACAACAGAATGAGTTTAAGTGTCTTTTGTAAATCACAATCAGCAAATAAAAGAGATACTTTAATCTACAATATATACTAGAAATAGTCACTGCCCCCTCATCCCTACTATGTGGGATAACTGACTCAGTGGGTCAAATATTCAGTACATATAGTTGTGCCCACAAAATGTGTGTGCACATGCACTAGCATGTATCTACATTTTTAAAAGTTAACTGCATGTGTAAAGGGGGTATTTGGACATGCAAGTACCTTCTGTGGGCAAAGTTGCATTCTTATAACTATGCAAATGTGTGTTTTGTGCATCCCAATGCACGGTTTCACCATGTATGTACACATTTTGTGAGTACAACATAGGCACCATAAAAAAAGAAGTTTAGCTCAAAAATCATCCTGATAAGGCAAAAATATGAGTTGAATGCTGAACTCTGTTTCCCAGGAGATTTCAGTAAAGTTACTGCATCATAAATCCCGAGTGTCTGAGCTGGAAATTTATGAAAGGTTGCACATTTTATCCTCAATCAAATGAGCTGACCAACAGATTTTTTTTTAACCTGACTACCATGGACCGCTACACTTAGCTATTCTCTGACAGTCAAATTGTTCTTTCTCTGTAAATAGGAAAGACTTAAAAAAAAAAGAGTCTGATTACTTTTTGCTTCAAGTAAAATGGTCTTTTTCTTGGGGGCTCCATTTAAACTAATCACCAGAAGTAGGTTATCCTCCATCAAATAAAACATCATATCAGTAGAGATTCTAAGTTTGGAATATAGATAGTTGTCATGCACTGTAGACCTTGTCTTGGATTACTTAGTCATTTTTATCTGTCATTCTATAAAATGGCTTTGAGAGTCCTACATTTCCCACTGGGTTTTGCTTTACTAATAATGTGTCTCTCCCCTTCACAATTACAGATTGCAGTTAAGATTTCTAATATCTTCTAACGTCTCTCATATTTTCAAAGAAAGTGAAAAAATATGTGGGGCAGGGGAACCCGAGATAAAAAGTTAACAGTCTATTTGCATTTTCTGTCCTGTGTTACAGATCATGTGTTTAAGTACATGAGCAGATAGCCAAAGCAACTGGGTGAGAAGACTATGCCCATGAATACATGCTGCATGAATACAACACACATTTCAGTGGCCCAGTTACTTCACCTGTCTCCTTACCGAAAACAACAGGCATGACTACTTCAAGTCTGTTGTCTTCAAGTTTACATTAATTAACTGTTCAGGGTTGGGTAACTGCATCTGTTTGCCAGAATACTGCAGAGATTCTTTTCTGGTTTCCCCAGCAGGTGTCTCTTTGAAGTATTTATTTTAAACAGAATACAATTAAAGGACACTAGAAAGAGCAATGTTGACAACTGACACAGCAAGCTGCTACTCAAGTGACAACTGAGCACAATCTAGACTACCTCAGATCTTTGTTGTGGTAGCATCATTTCTGGTAGTTATCCAACCTCCATTAGTAAAAGTTTCTGGAGAACTTACTTTTTTCCTAAATTCAGTCTTAGCTGGAAATATAATGCACTGTTCTAAGCCACCCGATCTCCTAGAGGAGATGATTTTGCAACTGTAACAGAATATCCACTATGATAGGCAAAGAGCCAAGATATAATTGGTGATACATAACACAAATTACAAGCAATGTAAATAGAGAATATGTTTCAAGGAAAGACCTCATTCCATTCCAGAAGCATTTTTATGCCATTATATGAAGGACAAAAAAATTAATGCTACTACACACAGAATAATTCCTGATCAACCATTTTAATTTGATGAGTGCTATGTATTAGATTATGTCATATTCGAAATTACCTCATCAATTATCTCATTTCATTCATCATATAAAAAATCTCAAACATATATAGTAATTTTAAAATAAAAGTACCAAACAGCTGACATTTTATTCACAGTATGTTATAATTATATTATATTATACATTTGACATTTTTAATGGGAGCTGCAGGAACATGCTGGCCACTGCTTCCCGCAACTCCCATTGGCTGGGAGTGGTGAACCCAGACTCGCAGTCTGCCAATGGATTACCCTGATGGTTTGCAGGCCTCAGGTTGCCCACCACTGTGTTATATATGCAGGTGGGCTATATGACCTAAGACTTCTTCAAACCCTAATTTTTACTATTTCATGCAAATCCCTACTGAGTCAGCAGGAAAGTAAAACAGTTCTGACTCGAGATGCTGAAATGTAAGGTAGTGCTCTGAGCAAGATCAGCTCATACTTATTCCAAATGGTAATTTTGTGCACATGTCTGAGGCAAGCCTGAGGCCTAACCAGTGACTTCCAACAGAGAAAGGAGAACGGCTGCATGAAGTGAGGCTCACAGCAACACTTTCAAGTGCTGTGTTTCAAAAATGAATACAGGAGACTGCATGGGAGGGAGGACACGGGCAGAAGTATTAATTAACCCTCCAAAGCACATTTTTAAATTGTTCTTTCCTTCTCTTTTCCAAAAAGATATGTGAAACATTCTGAGAACAAAGACCATGAAAAGGAACTATGGACCAGGAACTAGAGTTGCTCACAGTACAAAATCCTACAGCTGACACAAGCAGAATATTTTCAGAGCTGCAAAACAGATTCTGCCATCCTTGCTTCCTAAATAGTCACTACTAAAGAAGGCTTAACTACTTGCAGAGTGAAGTACTACTCCATGTGAGCAAGCATGGCAAAATTAGGCCCTTACTAATTTTATTTATTTGAATAATGATGTGCCAAAGAATATTTTGTAAAGTTGCTTTTTTTTTTAAATTGGTATAAGGTTTTTCAAAAGTTCTCAGTTCCCTAATCCTACTTCCACTGAATTTACTATTTAATTAGAAATCTCAGTCAACACTCAAGTTTCCTGATTAATTTATGCTTCTATCCAACACGTGTACACACTGGTTTGTTATTGTAGACTTGCTCATAAGTGGTACACTGTTTTTATTTGTTTGTTTGTTTGTTTTTTTAAAGAAAAACCATCCCATCTGTATTTGGTTTATCCAGTCTTATACAGGTAGAAACATAATATAAAACAAACATGTAGAATAGTAAAGCAGTGTCATTTTTCACTTTCACCCTATAAGAGTCTCCATAGACTGCTGTCCTTTAACTCTTCCGAAAGGACTATGAGACAATATCCCTACACATGGAAGTCACTACAAGTAGAGGAGTTAGAGAGACTTTTTTTTTTTTCTGGAGAAGTAGCCAGCTTCTGGAACTCTGGTATCCCATCCCCATATACTTTGGTCTGAGTTGATGAGTCTACCTGCATCTTCCTACTAAACCACCTTAGAGTGGCAAATATCCATTATCTCTACACATTAAGGAGATTCATAACGCTCACAAAGGCAGAGGTCAAGAAAAATTTAAGATTTTTTTCTAGGAAATGATACTAGGGAAGCCTGCATGTATGTCTGTATATGCTGCTGTCAGGCACTACAAAAAAGTTAGCTGTGGAATCTGGTGACTGCATTTATATCTGTTTTCTAAGCTTTTCTTCACCTCAGAATTCCCTGGACACAATCATGTGTTTTGACCTCTCAACTTTATCAGCATCTCTTTTTTGCCTACTATTCACTTGTGAGCCTGGCAAACTTAGAAAATCCTTCTTCTTCTTCTTATAAAGAGAAGAAAATAAGAAATATTGCCAGGCAGATTCTTCTAAGCTTTGCCCAACATAAAGAATAATGTCATAGCATCTCTTTTCTGACATTCCTTGAGGTCTCATGCATTAGTCTCTACTCTTTTTTTTTTATTAAATGTCTATTTTCAAAATTTGTGGAAATATCTTTTGAACAAATTTTAAGATTTCAAGCAAATCTAATTGATCCTACACTACTTAAACTTAAGAGGAGCCTAGAAAGAAAGGGTTACTAACCACACACAGTTTTATCATCACTGGGAAGGTAGAGAGATTTGAGAATTAATTTTGCCAACGGAGACGTTTAATGGTGAGGAAATGAAAGAAGCATTACAAGTTGTGAAAAGTGATCACTGATATCTCATAAAGAGAGCACAGATATGCTTTTTTCTTAATTTTTTTTTAATTATTAGCTTTTACTATAGCTAGGTTTAATCTTTAACACATTGAAAATTCAAATATTTGGTCTAATTAAAACCAAGGGCCTGATTCTCAAATATGCCAAACACCCAAAACTTCTGTTGAAGTCAATAGGAGGTTGGGGAGCTTAGCAACTTTTCAAATCAAACTGTAAAAGTGATTCTGTGATAAATGTGGATCTAATTTTCATATGCAGGTGCCTAAACTTAAGAAGAAGAATATAAATTGACATTTTGGTGCCACAATAATCATTTAGATACCTAAAGTACTGTATGTATTTAGGTGCCTAACATTATAACCCAGAAACTGAGGTACGAACTCTGGAGTGGTCCTGCAACTGGATTTTATTCCTCTTCCCCAACCACCTTGCAATTCCCCCTGCAAAGCCAATTTTCCATGATACATAATGATGTGTATTTTGTGTTTTGGAATGGGAAATGGGCTGGCTTTTCAGTCAGTGTTGCCCAACCATGCACTTAGCACTATCTTTATACTTGTTTTTTTTTTCTTTTTAAATGTTATTTTAAGTACTTTGTATTTTAACTGTGCAGTCCTCTGAGCATCAAAGTGGAGGTGGAGAGGAGATTTCAGAGGTTCATAAATACATTTACTTACATTAGTAGTAGCACTAAAAATAAATAATACTCTAGAAGTACTAATTAGTAGTAACACTATTGGTCATTAAATGTAACAGTGTAAACACTAAAGTGTTTATAACATCTGAAAATTGGACCCTAATGCTATGCATGTCTGCCTTAAAATTTCTAAATTAAAATAAAAAATGCCCCTTGGGTCATAGCCAAATGTTGAAATGTCTCTGACAGTTTTAGACGTGGCATTCTTATATGACTCTTCTAAGGTTATATTTAGAGATTATTTAACGATCTAGAATCCATTCCAAAAATACAACCACTGTAATCCTGGAGTCCTGCTGAGAAATCCATGTTCCTTGAGCCACACTAATATTAAAGGAAAAAGGAACAATGTGAATGGATGGATGGATGGATAAAATATCTGTCTATCTGTCTGGTAATCAGAATGTGGACTACTTTTATTGCAATAACTTCTGGAAGCTGCAAGACTTTTGTACCTTGATAGGTAAAGAAACAAAATAAATTTGTAAACATGTTTTTATCTATATTTCCCCTGGTGATATTGTATACTCTGTCAGACTGAAGGAACTGTAGAAATAGAAACATTATTTTTTGTATGTTGTGGCTACAATTAAAGAGAGAATAGCAAGCATGTGTGTATACATTCAGTGAATTCCCATGAATAATAATTTTTAAATAAATCTATACCATAGGTAACTCTAAGACCTTTTTTCTTACACACTCGTTGTAACTAGTTTTGCCCATATGGAAGTGTCTTAATCTCAAAACTTTCAGTCTTGCAATGTAACAAGCACTTCCATTGTGAGGTGTTGGAATCTTCAACACCTTACAAGTTCAAGACCATAATGCTTAATTCACTCTCAGAGTTTGTTTTGGTAACTGCATTACAATGGTAAAGAATCTTCATTATCAATAAAGTGTCCATTGATTCCAATGATCATTTAGCCAAATAAGGACCAAGGGACCAATCTTTCTATACTTCCATCTTTAGAACTGCCACTGAAGTAAATGCATGGAGAGCTCTCAGCAAAGACTGTAGCACTTAGCCCAAAACTACCTGTTTTCCTGAAGGATTTCATTTTTTGGCAGCATATAAATACTTTGCTTCTCCTCCCACTTATTACTAAGACGAGATGTTTATTAATCTGTGGCAAAGATAACCAACAAGCTCTAAATAAAAATCAGTGCCTTATATATATTGAGAGTGTTACAAATTGAAGAGCAACATGGGATTCAAGGATAAAATCAATGTTTGATGGAAAAATACAGCACTCCTTTTGATTAGGCTGTTAGAGGGGTATGCTTGAGTAAAAGGATCTTAATAATAGACTGAACCTCAGTTGAGTCCCATAGTAAGGACAGCCATACAAAAAGCCCAAGAGAACTGGGAAACAGGGAAGTGAGATTTGGGATGGTCTTTGGACAATCCCCTGTGGTATCAAATAATAGATACACGTTAGCATTAGAGACCATATTGCCCTTTCTTAGCCAAAGGGAGGGTTGATCACAGTAGCAATGTGATTGGTTGTAGCAGAGAAAAAAATGGAAAAGAGGCAGTTGGGAAAATTCATTGAACACAGCCTCCAAGGTAAGTTTGTCCCCTATCTGATAGCAGAGAAAGAGCTCTCCACACAACACCAGATTTTAAAACAACTCCTTCTTGTATTACTCTATGATGATTTGGGGAATTTGTCTGTACAATTTATGAATTCTGACTGATATTATGAAGTGGTTACTATGAAAATTGCTGTATCATTGAATATCTCCATGTAAATATGGAATCCATCATGGGCATACAGGACCAGTATCATGTACCCATCAGACTAAGGACAATGGAGAGTAGTTAAGTTTAACCACTCTGTGGTGGCTGCCCAATGGATACACTAAAGAGGCTGGCTAAAGCAAAGTGAACCACTTTTCTCCAGGCGATGGACCAGGGGCTGACTTTTGGAGAGTGCAACATTCTCAAACAAGACAGACACAGAGGAGACAGACCAGGGGGTTGAAAAGGACTCATGGGGGAAGGCTTTAGAGAGAAAGGCAGGAAGTTCTGGACAGGAAATGGATATGATTTAATAACAGGGGAGGGCCCGCTTTTGCTGCAGGACCAACCAACATCAGAAGAAGCAAGCTGACAGAGTGAGATGGAGGCTCCATAGATCAGAAATCAAGAGTTGCAGCAGAAGGATCCAGGAGACCCCCATAATACCTTGACCCCAGCCCAAGTAATGCCCCAGAGTGGTGAGGAAACCAAGGCAGGGAAATATATGTAGGGTTTATTACTTTTTATAGACCTGTGTATTTCTCATGCTATTAAGTAATAAGAAATAGTGTTTTAGAATCATGTGCGAAGTCTGTATGTGTGTTATATGTTATACCTGTCGTGTGCCCCTGAAGAGTTAACCTGTGAACCCAGAGCACCCACAAAGCTGGAATTCTGGAAGAGAGGGTGTCTAAGCTAAGAAAGTGACAAAGAGTCCTGTGGCACCTTATAGACTAACAGATGTATTGGAGCTTAAGTTTTAGTGGGTATTCATGCATCTGACAAAGTAGGTATTCCCACGAAAGCTTATGCTCCAGTACGTCTGTTAGTCTATAAGGTGCCACAGGACTCTTTGTTGCTTTTTACAGATCCAGACCAACACAGCTACCCCTCTGATACTAAGCTACGTAGGAATCTGAGGGGTCATCGGGACCACAACATCTCAACTCTCAGGACAGAATTCTAGACCAGGGTTTCTCAAACAGGGGTCGCCGCTTGTGTAGGGAAAGCCCCTGGAGGGCCGGGCTGGTGTGTTTACTCGCCCCATCCGCAGGTCTGGCCGATCGCTGCTCCAGGCCAATGGGAGCTTCAGGCCAATGGGAAGTGGCGCGGGCCGAGGGACTTACTGGCCGCCTCTTCCAGCAACTCCTATTGGCCCAGAGCAGCTATCAGCAGCCCATGGGAGCCATGATTGGATGGATCTGTGAATGGGGCAGGTAAATGCACCAGCCCGGCCTGCCAGGGGCTTTTCCTACACAAGTGGCGACCCCTGCTTGAGAAACCCTGTGCTAGACAGATGATCTGCACCCCAAAAATGTGCCTAGAGACCCCAATCAGGGGTAATGCTTGGACTCTGTTCAGACGCTGTAGGCTTAAAGCACAAGGATCCTCTCACAGCAGTCTGATGAATTCAAAAGAAAGTTCAAATAGATTGGTGATAAACACAGAAAATATATAGTACAACATTTGCACACTTTCTCTTTCTGCCTCACTACATAGTGTAACAGGGACCAGGAACTGATTTCACTGGCTACAGTTTAATATTTACACATATGTCTGTAATATGTTATAGTTATTTGCATATTTACATTTTATTTATTACCGGAGCATCTGCAGACTCCCAATGAGATTTTTGGCCAAATTGATCTAGTTGCTATATAAAACACCTGTTAAAAGACAGGCTCTGCTCCCCAAAACTTACAGTCTAAATGACAAGATGAACAAGGGATGGATTAAAATGTATAATTATGCCAATATCATTGATGCAGAACTGACACAGAGAAATTAAGTGACTTGCCCAAGATCACGGAGGAAGTCTGAGTCAGAGATTGAACTCAGCTCTGCTGAGTTCTAGTAAACAACTCCATTCTATTTATCATGTACAACATGATTTAGCACCTAATAATTTATATTATAAAAATATACACTAGATGATCTTCTAGAAATACACAATATGCAAAAAATGCAGATAAAAATGAGGACAATAAGAAAAGATTTTACATACAAATCATGAACATGAATCAAATTTTCTGCTCTCTTCAGGTAATTATATGTTTCAAGAGATGAGATGCTTGATATAGATACTTTACCACAGTAAAACCCGCCATTTAACATTTATATAGCTAAAGCACTTTTCAAAGACTATCAATTGCCTACTCGAATACAAGATGTGAACACCTGTAGGGAGCGGTAGGTGTGGGTGTTACTAGAGAAGTTGGACAGGATTAGGAGATTCACAAAAGTATTAAATATAAGACTATAATGTTGGGCTCATAATTGGGCTGAGGAAGCACTTTCCTTTCACAGTGCTCTGGGCAGATGTGTGCTTACCCACTGTCACCCACAGTACCCAGAGGGATGGGATGGTTTATTCTCCCCCTAGGTAAAGGAAGCAATTGGAAAGGTCATCATCACTGTGATATTGTCAACGTGTGATTATCTGATAATCCTAGATACCTCAGTTTTTGTCCCTCATGGCCCTCCTGCCATTAGCAGAATGTGTGTTTGATTCTGAATCTCATTTCATAACAACACAAAAGTAGCTGAACTTTGGCACATCACCAGCCATCACCCCTGCCTGAGTCATCACCCTCTATGTTGCCTAGACCAGTAGTTCTCAAACTAGGGCTGCTGCTTGTTCAGGGAACCCCTGAACTAGGGCCAGTTTGTTTACCTGCCGCGTCTGCAGGTTTGGCCGATCGTGGCTCCCCCCGGCGTGGGCCGAGAGACATGCTGGCCGCCGTTCCTGCAGCCACCATTAGCCTGGGACAGTGAACCATGGCCAGTGGGAACTGCGATCAGCTGAACCTGTGGATGTGGCAGGTAAACAAACCCACCCAGCCCACTAGGGCCTTTCCCTGAACAAGCAGCGGCCCTAGTTTGAGAACCAGTGGCCTAACCCCCCATTTCTTCTGTGGTGAGGTATCCCTCCAGATGGACCTGTGGATATAAATTGTGTTGAGCTTTGGGCACCTTGCCAATAAAGACCTAAATCAACAGACTGACGATATTTACTCGATTTACCACTGCTTGGATGTCCTCATCAAAATAAAAATGTGTATCTTTCTCACTGTGCCTTCAAAAAAGTAATTTCCCTTCAATACATAAGGCAGATATTAATATATCAGGGGAAAATTGTGCAAATCTAATTCAGATCTATTCTAATTCAGATCTATTAAGAATTTGCTATCCTGGCCATGCCATTAACAATTTTGTGTGATTGCAGGACTTTGCAAACAATATTTCCAAGTGAATGTACATTAAATCAATGAATGAAAAGGCCTGTTTCAGTATCTAAAATAACCCCTGCTGGATGCCCTAGAACTGAGGCCTGATTTTCTTGCTGTTCCTCAAAACATACAAGATTCAAATACCATTAGCTCTGCCACTACTTGTGGCTGGAAACTGCTCATCAATGAGGGGAAAGCACAACAGAAATTACAATATTTCTCCTGAGTATTTAAAACAGATTTCTCCCCATCACTATCTTCAATGATAGTGAGTATAGGAAAGGAAAGAGAGGTAGAAGTAGTCTGATGTTGTCACTGAAAGGGATTATAATGAATTAATAAAGTTCAGTTGTATAAATAAGAGGGTAATGCTAAAAGGCAGGTGCTTTTATCAACTCACACATGAATGGACAACTACAGACATGGGAAGAAGCTTTTTCTCAAAGTTTATTTGAAGAAACATGCATTTTAAAGACTGTGAGCCAACTCTTTGCTGGTTCAAATGGGTGAAACTCTATTGAAGTCAATGGAGAGCATCCCATTTACACTCGTACGGAATTTGGCCTTCTACTTTCCATGAATGTTTGCACCCTAACTAACATGAAGGATGTTAAAGTTTACTAAAGCATTGACTCAAATTAGATAAAGAGAGACCAAGAACCAGTGCAGCTTATTGCATATGGCTTCTTTTTCATAGAAAAAAAAATACCTGAATGAATGTATGCATGGTTTACCCTCTTCTCTTTCAGACCTTGTAGATGCAAAGGCAGAACAAATAAAGGACAAGATGTTTTCACTGTTTCAGAGCAAAGCAAAAGGGGGGAAACCTTTTTTGGGTATATTCATCAGTCTGAATGAAATGCTGCACATTATTTATGAGATATGTGAGAAACAATCCATTGTGCAAAACAACAATAGTCAATCCTAGCCTTAAATCCTCTGCTGGTCGATACTCACTCTACCCCATTCCCTTAGCCATGAAACTGACCTGACAGATCCATAAATTCACATATTCCCCATTTTTCACAGACTAGCTCCCCTACAGAAAGTCTGCTCTGTACCAGCCATGACATTGGTGTAAACATTTACCAATTTATTAATATGCGCTGGCTACTTTTCAGCTCCTTGCTGAAGAGCAGCAAGATGACAATGGTAATACAACTGGGACATCCAAAATGCATACTGAATAAAGAGGTCTTAGGGATCATAATGTGGTAGTTTCATTTCACATCCAAGTGCTACACACTGGAACTGACAAATATGGGTCGTTTTGCACAAAAAATTCTACAAAACCAGAACTCATCAGTACAAGCTAGTAAGGAAAATGTCTCTGGTTACTGGTTTCATTCTGGGAGCTGCCCAAAGAACTCAGTCACTGAAAATCTTTTTAACATCTGGCATCAACCCAAAATCCTTCCAAAGAGCCCAAGTAATAATTAGTGCATTTTCAACGATTTACCCCTTCTGGGGCCAGTGCTCTAATGGGTTTTAGTGCCTGCAAATTGGTGCTAAGATTTGTTCTGTTGCATTAACGTGCACAGAGTGTTAAGGTATTTATTTGTAATGATACAGAAAGCCTGACTTGATTGTTAATGATACGTGAGGCTTTCAAGACTAGGAAGAAGGGAGGGGGAAACAAGATGCAAGGTGTGGCATAGTCTGCTACACAGGGTGTCAGGTACTGGAATGAAAATCTTCATTTAATTCCATTGATAGCAGTCTGCAAGTTTTATAAGAGGCATTTATATTTTCTAAACAAAGATTTTACAAGCTAACACTATCAATTTGTTTTTGCTGTTGTTTTCTTTTTTAAATTACCATCTATTCAAAAAGTGATTATTTAACAAATAATTTCAAAGACACTTGTCCTTTCCTTCCATTATTCTAGTGCCAAGTGCTATTATATTTTTGATCCAGTAGCACAAAGAATAAAACAATACTGAATTATTTTCCTTCTATACCAATTCAGAGATCAGTGGCAGGATCAGTAGTGTTATTGCACTGCTGCTTAACAGCTTTTGCTGTTGATACATTAATTGGTTTATTGACTACTTTAAAGATTGAGAACCTCAGATTCATCCCAATGTCAAAGAATTACCATGCTCAATAACCTACGGCATGGATCAGCAACCTCTGCCATGCGGCTCACCGGGTAAGCACCCTGGAGGGCCAGGCCGGTTTGCTTACCGTCCACGTCCGCAGGTTCAGCCGATCGCAGCTCCCACTGGCTGCGGTTTGCTGTCCCAGGCCAATGGGGGCTGCGGGAAGCGGCGCAGCCTAGGGATGGGCTGGCTGCCACTTCCCTCTGCCCCCATTGGCCTGGAGCGGTGAACCGTGGCCAGTGGGAGCCACGATCAGCCAAACCTGCAGATGCGGCAGGTAAACAAACTGGCCCGGCCCGCCAGGGTGCTCACCCTGGTGAGCTGCATGCCAAAGGTTGCTGATCCATGCCGTAGGTTATTGAGCATGGTAATTCTTTGACATTGGGATGAATCTGACCTATGGTATATGCATTAGCGCTGTAATAGATTTATGTGATGAAAAAACAACACTCATGAGTAATCCTTACTCACTCAAGCAGTGCTCTAGTGTCTTCCAAAGAACTGCTTACATAGGGCCATATTCTGCCACCCTTAGTCAAGTTGAGAAGAACCGTACTGCATGAATAGGTACGCTACTTGATGTGAGTAAAATGTGAGAAAGTGGCCCATAAGGATTATTCACATGTGAGACTGGTCAAGAATTTCCCACAGAACAGTTTTCCATTGGAAAATGCTGATTAGATGGAACCTAAATGTTCTTCAGGAATGTGTTGATTCTATCAAAACTTTTGATGGAAACCAGGCAGGCTGGACAACTAAACTGCCTGCCTGGTTTCCTGACGGAACCAGTTGGCTGGTGGGTGGGCTGGCAGGAAGCCAGGATCTCTGCGGCTGCTCAGATGGTCCTGAAAAGTTTCAAAAGTTCAATTTTGCAGTAAAATTCACAATTCTGAATTTTTGTTCCAATTCAGAACAAATTTAAAAAAACCCCAAACCCTGAAATTGCAGAATTTTTCATGGAACAGAAATTCTAATTCCCACACAATTCTATTCACCTGACAGTGAAGATTTAAGGATTGGGCCCTGGATAGCCTATCAGTGATCACACACACACACACACACATCCCTAATGCACTAAAGCATGTGTGTATGTGTGAGTGAGAGGAGAGAGAGAGAGAGAGAGAGAGAGAGAGATTTATACACAGATCTTAGCATTTCCTGTGGAATAGTCAAGCTATCATTGTTGGAACCTATAAATAGAGTACATTTTGCATATCAAGACTATTAACATTTACAAGGCATTAAGTTACCAAATGACAGGAAAAGGCTTTAAAGCCATGGATCTCAGGCTCAGTAACTTGTGAACAGCCTTGAGGAGAACATGCATTATGGGTGGTGTTATCATAAAAGGTTCCTTCCACCGCCCAAATTTCACAAATTAACAAATAACTAAATTAAAAAATCTATATAAAAGCCTCTATTGTCACTGATTAATGAGTTTCCATATCCAAATACAGCTATCTTTGCAAGAGGAAAACTGTTTCAAACAAACGAACAAACTAACAAACCATGTATGCAATGAAAGTTCTGATAAAAAAAAAAAGAACCCTTACGTACTGCTTTAAAACCAGATCAGTATTCAGTGTAACCTATAAAAAAGCTTGAAACCCTCAAGTAAATTTCAGGCATGTCCTGCCATTGTAGTACAACTGGTGCGTCCATGGAAGTCAACCGGGATTTGTGTAAAAAAATTGTCAGGAATCAGATTTGTCCTTCATTTTTTATGGTTTGACCTTAAAAAGTGAATGGTCATGTAGCAGTCCTGTGCCAGTTTTTCCAATGTGAAAAAGAACTTCTTGTTCTCAACTCAGGATTGGCTTTCATCACAGCAAGTCTACGTGTTCCATGACATTCAGGAAATGACCCTCTCATAATGTACGAAGGACGAGTACCATAGGAAGTATTTAAATAGACAGAACATATGTACTTACTATCCTTTCGATTATCAAACAAGCATCTAGTTCACTTATTAGTAAGGCAGAAATGTTGGAATGGTGATTGAAATATCTTCCTTTGAAGTCAAATAGGTTGTTTCATAAACCCTTTATACTAGTCATCAATTTAAGTGTGAAGAGGTGTATTTGTCTTTTAAAGATTGCCCAAAGAAAAGGTCATTGCTGAGGAAATATTTGAAATCAGAGAGAATAACTGTCTCGTTTCAGTTTTAATACAAAAAGCAAAAAAGGTCTATTTTTGAAGCATTATAATGAGGAAGAAGTGTTTGCCACACAGATCTCAGTATAATCCCTGGGAATTCGTGGGATAAACACCTACATAGTGCTTTAGGAAGGTAGCCTCAATACTGCTCACCCCTCTTTGCTGTCAGGTAGCGAGTAAAGGAGTGTTTACCCGTCGGCATGAGCTGGTTCTGGCACATGTGGAATCTCTAGCAATACTGCCATTAGCGACAATGTTTCCCAATTCTCAATATGTTCCCTTGACCATCATTTATTCAAGGTTCCCTTTAGGGCCCTGGCCCAAATTGCTCCTTTTAAAGGTGGTGAAGTATGAGTGACTAGCCTTGATGTTTGGTTCCAATCAAGTAAGCCTGGGTTAGAAGTCTCACATTCTGAACATCCTCACAGCTGTCATTCAGGTCCAGCCACCCATAGAGCTAGTGGTAAGGCCCGGAATTGTGTAGCCTGGCCATCTGGGATTTTGCTTATCTTTGTGTACAGGGATATTTCACAAGTCCAGTATGACCAATTTCTCTTCTTCGAAACTGAGTCAATCTACATCTCCTCCATTTTGATTCTTCTTAAGCCAGATATCTATCATATGATGTGGTCACTTTGGGGCAATTTTGATACTTCATAAAAAGATGTTATAAGTCACTCTCTTATTCAGAACTCAGGAACTGCAGGATTAGATTCTATCATACCGTGGGGTCAAAGAGGAATTTCCTGATTGGGTTTTGTTGTTGCTTTTTTTGTTTCTGTTTCTTTTTTTTTTTAACATAATTTGATGTTTCATGATTGGTTTTGTCTCATTACAGATTCTACCATTCGCACAATCCAGAAACACTGCTCACTTTTATATTTCTAGTGCAGTGCAGCTTGCGTGTTGTTTGGCATGTTGAGTGGTCCTTGCAAATAAAGCAAAGTGCAGTTGAATCAAATGACAAGCCCTTTCTGTACACACATGGTGTTGGGATATGTATCAAATGAACTGCTGGCATTTGAGGAGATAGGGGACACACTGTGTAAAAAGATCAACATAGCAGACTGAGCTATTGTTTGGTCATCTGCAAACCAGTCCGCAGATGCAAATCAGAGGATTTGAAGACTCCCCCAACAGACTGCACAGCAAAACTGCTCCTAGGTTTCCATAACTTTGCACCTTACCAACAGTAGTTTGATCCCACACCATGTGTCTGTTAACCTGGTGCCAGGCAATGCCCAAAAAATAATGTTAGAATTTTTATTAATATATACCATTTTCCTCTGAATTAAATATTGTAGCTAGTAACAGTAAATAGATTCCAATCCTCTGCTTAAATGGCGTTTTCCCAAATGTGATATGTTTAAGAAACTGTCTTCAATTTATTTCCCCAACTAACTTGATCAAGTAATGAATACAACTTTCTGATAGTGGAAATAGCTCTTTATGAAATTACCCCATGTCCCTATGAAGTCCCATTCATAATGCCACTTCGCCAGATAGACTCTCCTCTAAGTATCTGCTCTGAGCCACACTTCTTAGGAATAATGAGCTAACAACCCAATGTACTTGTACGTTATTTTAGATACCTAATTTTTTGTTAGAATTTATTTTCTCACTTCATGTGACAGAGTGTCTAATCTGCTAAGCTCTTGACATACCAGCAACTGCCACATTCTTTTTCCTAAGACTCTCACAGCATATTAAAGGAGGGGGAAAAAAAGCCAGGAAATGAAATAGTAGCATGATGAACAAGTTATAGTAGAAACATTAATGTTAGTACTGTTTTAGCCTGCAGGTTGGAATAGTTGAAAGCTACTTCTTTGCAGGATATCCACTGCTTTCCCTAGGAGGCTTCCCAGAGTAATATACCTTAGAGAACGTTTGGAAGCAATTACATTTCAAAACAGCTTAGTTAAATACAACTACTTTCATGCGTGACATGCTGCATTCAACCTGGAAAAAAAACAAAACTGTTTTTGGGGGAAGGTTGATATATTTTATTCGTCTGCCACAACAGTGCAACTTATGTATATATTGTGTTAAAGAGAGTTGATGGTACCTTAACTAAATTTGATAAATGTCTGGTAAAGAGACCCTGGAGGTTTTGAAGGCTGGCCGGGGAAAAAAAAATCTGGATATATCATGGAAGGTTTCCCAACAAAACATTTGTTTCTATTCTTCTCCTGAGATAGAAAAATCTTGATACTTCAAAACAAGATCAAGCAAGCTTAGGAAACGAACATCAAATGATTATGTCCATAAAATTCTCTCTATCAGTGAGACAGCAAGGACTGTATTCTGGAATATACTAAGAGAAACACACATGCATGTGTAAGCTATTGTAGGGAACTTTCCTGGCTTATACAGTACCCCAGTGAAATGGGCTAGTGAAAGGATCTGAGTCCTCACTTCCACTTCCTTTACCCAGAGGCCTGCCTGACCTCAAGGGCTCCCCTTCCACTCTCCTGTGTGGCAGAGTCCTTGCAACCCCAACAAGGCTGGGCCAAGGATTCCTGGAGGGCACGACCTCCAACCTTGTCGTGGTCACTTAGGGCAAAAACTAGGGTGTCCCTACTCCAGGGTGCTCTCTCTGCCCTGGATGCTTCACTGGCCCACTCATCATTACATACCGTCTAGTGACCACGCTAAACAAGTGGAAAGCTCGCAGGAAAATAATAATAAACATAGAGATTCAAAGTTTCAGATGATTTTGTAATACAAAGACACTTCAGTGTCAATCAAATGTAATGTTTTCAGAGATCACTCTGTAGTTTGGAAAGCAGGATGCCTACATAACAATTTTCAAGTATGGCCCTTCTCTGTAAAAGAGCTTTGTAAAAATGGCATAGTGCAGTTCCACATTGACTGCCCATCAAAATTTGCTCAGCTTATCTTCCAGCACAGTAGTCTCAGCATCAGGAGCGGCTCTAAGCACCAACAAAGCAAGCAGATGCTTGAGGCACCACATTTGCAGGGGCGGCAGCCCACAGGGATCCAGCCTGGGAGCTGAGAACCAACAGGAGGCCCTGAGAGTTGTAGTTCCTTGGTTAGCTTCCTACCTATAGAGCCAGCCCTGGAGCAGGGAAAGAACTACATGTCCCAGCATTCCCTTGGCCGCTATCAACGGGAAAGGGAGGGTGAGGGAGTATGGTAGCTGAAACCTCATGCTGCAGCTTGCTGTGAATGGAGAGCTCACTGCTAGAACAGGGTGGCACTGTGAATGGGGAACAGCTGTGCCTAAGGACTGGAAGGCTTTGGCCCAGATATCCCCTTCAGAAGACATCCCCAGACTGGATTAGGGATACTAGTGTGACCAGGGCGGCTCTGGACATTTCGCCATCCCAAGCAGGGCGGCATGCCGCAGGGGGTGCTCTGCCGGTCGCGGGGAGGGAGGCAAGCGGCTCTGGTGGACCTCCCGCAAGTGTGCCTGCAGAAAGTCCGCTGGTCCCGCGGCTTTGGTGGATCACCGGTGCCGCGGGACCAGCGGACCCTGCACAGGCGTGCCTGCGGGAGGTCCACCGGAGCTGCCTACCACCCTCCCGGGGACTGCAGAGCGCCCCCCGCAGCATGCCGCCCCAAGCACACGCTTGGCATGCTGGGGCCTGGAGCAGCCCCTGAGTGTGACCTCACCTTGCAGCCCCCAAAGAAGGAATTGGGTGGACTAAATGGACAGTGCCCCTCTCTATCTGAAGCCTAGCAAGGGAGGTATGTGGATCCCACTAGAATTTAAAATGAAAAGTAAGGGAGGGGAGGCTCTGGACCTGGGCAGCTTTAGATATAGTACCAGGCATGTAGGAGGATTTCCACTTCTGAGCTATGGAAGCAGAAATTGACTTTTCCTTTCCAGATTTAGCTAATATTCAGAAAGGGAATCTAGCACCTGCCTTCCAGATTTGAACACCTCAAAATTCAGGAGCGCTCAAGCTCAATTTGGGCAGCTGTTACTTCATTTCTCCCAAATCAAATACACTGATCCACTGTAATTTGCCATAGAAAAAGTAGGATAAAATTGAACAAGAAATGCTTCCCAGTGCTTTTTAGGACTGGAATTGCTATTTTCAACAGCCATTGCCTTTTGTGTTGTTTTATTGTTTTATTGTTTAAAAGGAAGACAGCGATATTGCATTGGAAAATTCCCCATAGAAACAAAGAGTGTAACAAAAGAATAATAAAGGCACCTCAACTTTCCTCATTTATGGAGGACAGTCTTATAATATGCATCCAGATATCCTCCAATCACACAAACTGAAAATTGTTCCACTCTACTGCAGTTCAGTAACCATATGGGAACCAATTCTGTCTGTGTTCTGTGCACATCCAAAATTCCTGCTGAATGACCCACCCTGGGAGCAAGTTGCCAGTGACCCAGCGCTGGGGTGGAAGGAGGGTGCAGGTGGGGGGGGGGAGGGAGAGCCCAGGGCTGGGGTAGCAGGGAGTGTGTGGGTGGGGGGAACTGGAGGAGGGCGGGAAAGGGGAATGGGGGAGCCCAGAGCTGCGGCAGCATGTGGTGGGGGAGAGAGAGAGAGAGCCCAGGGCTGGGGCAGCAGGGAGTGCAGGTGAGTGGGGAGAGCCCACGGCTGGGGTGAGGGCAGACAATTTATTTTTTTTTTGCTTGGGGCAGAAAAAACCTAGAGCTGGCCCTGCTCAGCATGCTATTTAAAAGCCAATCTGTTGCCTTTCTAGCTCATGCATGACTACCATCAATACAGATTCTGCAGGCCGAATGCTCTTCTCTGTTGCACCTGTGAAACCCTATTGCTTTCAGTGGGGTTGCATGGGTGTAACTGAAGACTTAATTTGAAGACAGTGGGTTGAACAGTCTTGAAAATAGGATGTGGCTAACAATTCTTTTGATGATGCATGAGCCACAAAAGAATCCAATTTACTCTCCCATAGCTGCATTGGTTCCACAGGGCTGACAGTTGCATTAAAGAACAAAAACTACCTGGTCCGGCCTGGTGCATATGAAACTGTCATTTTTACCTTGTCAATTTCCAGAGTAGAGCTATGATTTAAGTATGAGTCTTCTTAGCCCAGGGCTGGCGCTTCCATTTAGGTGACCTAGGTGGTTGCCTAGGGCACCAGGATTTGGAAGGGCGGCAATTCGGTGGCGGGGGGTCCTTCCACGCTCTGGGTCGTCGTTGGCAATTCTGCGGTGGGTCCTTCACTTGCTCTGGGACCCGCCGCCAAAGTGCCCCGAAGACCAGGAACGTGGAAGGACCCCATCTGCCGCAGAATTGCCACCAACGACCGGGAGCGCAGAAGGACTCCCGCCTAGGGTGCCAAAAACCCTGGCACCGCTCCTGTCTTAGCCCAGCACCTTCCCTTACTCAAGTAACAAATTACAGGAATATACACATTTTCCTTCCTTCATATTCTGTTTTAAACTTGCTTTCATATACCAACTCTCATCCCTGCCCTTTCAGCATCCAGGTATGAACTCTCCTGTGAACATCCAAACCAATGGTGCCTTGGTATACTTTTTAGGATTTGCTACTGGGCCAATTCCGTAGCTACTGACTTCAGGGTAGGTATGCCAATTTACATCAGCTGAGGAGCTGGTCTATTGCCTATTATTTCATATTCCTGTAATCCATACCAGTCTATTTCAAAATTATTTTTACTTCAACCCCACCTGTTATAAATCTTATGTGGATCACAGGTCAGATAATCCTTTCTTATTTATTTTCCAAGAGACATTGCCCTGAAATCTGTCCATGGTCCATAAATGATTGATACATCTGACTGAATCAAGACTGAGCAGGTAACTATCAGCAGGTGCAAACTCAATATTGCAAGACCAATCCATTAGTATCTAAACACTATTAATAGAATTGAGAGGATGAAGCACATTTTTTTCCATTCCAGGGGACAAGAAGCTGGCCACTTCTAGGAAAAAAGGTATCACACATTAAGGCCAGGAAAGACTCTGGTGAATATGTTCTCATCAGAATGAGCAACTCACCTCCAGACAGAGAGAAAGTTAGTGTCAGGACTATTTTATCATCTTACTACAAGATATTATTGAAGCTAAGAGCTCAGTAAAATTCAAAAAGATCCACAGTAGCACTGGACAGAATACATTATTTTATATAGGGGGATATAAATTCTCATTCTTCAGTGCATAAGCCAACAATTAACTGATGACTTAGAAAGAAAGAATTTCTCTGGGAAAGATATTACATAATTGTCCATTTTGGAGTTCTCTGCACCTTCCACTGAAGCTTCTAGCATTCTCCACTGTTAGAGGAAAGGATACTGAATTAGGTAGAACACTACTCTGATGCACTAGGGCAATTCCTGTGTTTCTGTATAATAAGCCTGAAGAATCTGGAAACTCAGAAAGGAAACCTGAATTTCAAAGTTTCATGTGCATCTTTATTTTCCCTTTTTAAAAAACTGATATCACTGTGCTATCAATAACATCTTAAGCCCACTTTTAAAAATTGGGTGCCAAAATCCCACATTAGGGTGCTCAAATGCTCACATATAAAAACGTGCATTTGAGTGCCAAAATGTGGCATTTGAATTCTGAATTCAAACAGTCAAATTAAAAAAAACGGGGTTCTGGCTTTCATGTGCTCAGGCAGTCGAGCAGTATTAAAATGGAAGAAACAACTTAGTCGTATACATCTGAGAGAAGCAGTTTTGCTATCTACTTAGAATAGGAAATACCTGTGAGACCTCACATAGTAGTTTGTTAACATGGGCTGATTTTTAAACTGCAACTGATGTATTAAATAGAGGCTACTGTTGTACTTAAGGGGAAAATAAGATTCATACCCTAAAGTGGAGAGACACTAAATGAGGAGAGGGGTGCATCCTTAGGCTTGGATCCAAAAGTAGTGAGGGAGAGTTTGTTTAATACTGTGATGGATCACCATAAAGGAAGATCTTTATTCAGTAGCAGCAAAGGTTTGCCTCATTCAAAACTGTATCTGTTTGTATAGCAGAGTGGAAGAAATGAGATTACTTGTCACTTCAAGATTCCTTGAAAACCAGGGTGTATTGAATTAAGTGGCTCTGAGATAAAGAGAGTGAGAGAACAGTAAATGAATAGCAGTTGATTGTACATATGAGATTCATGTTAGTGATATGGGAGTGGGAATCCGCTGAGGACACATTTTAAAACCAGATCTTTCCATGTGGATTTCTATGAAATGTTTTTCATTAAGATTCCAACATCTATAATAATGCAGCCTCTTACTCACAATGTATTCAATTCTTGGTCCTTTCAAATCCCTCCTGTCCTTCAGGGTAAAGTCTATTGAAAAACTTGGGGTTCTTTAAAAAAGGTCCCTCCTCTCTTCCTGCAGCACAGAGGAAATTTTAAAAGGTCCATGCTTCATGCAAACATAGGTACATTTTGCAGGCCTGAAGTATTAGAATTAATCTCTTGAACAGAATAAAGGAGAAAACAATGCATTTGAATGCTCTCCCATTTACTTATATAAAACTGGATTGGTCTAGTATTTTAAATAGGATATAACTTAATAAATTTGCCTTCAGTTTCTGGAATAGAGACTACATACTATATGTTCAAATTCACTTCTAAATATCTATAGGTTGAGAGGTTTACTGCAGTAATTCTTTCTGTGTACTTATTGTATGTCAAAGACTTAATAGCGTATCTATGGTGAACACTCTTATAGGAAATCTGCACTCAAAAAGCTATCCATGCCACTCACAACCCACATAGAATCTAGTAGTGCTCCTTGCAGATTTAGCAACTGTAATCTGTGCACACATACACACTCATAGACTCATAGACTCTAGGACTGGAAGGGACCTCGAGAGGTCATCGAGTCCAGTCCCCTGCCCTCATGGCAGGACCAAATACTGTCTAGACCATCCCTAATAGACATTTATCTAACCTACCCTTAAATATCTACAGAGATGGAGATTCCACAACTTCCCTAGGCAATCTATTCCAGTGTTTAACTATCCTGACAGTTAGGAACTTTTTCCTAATGTCCAACCTAAATCTCCCTTGCTGCAGTTTAAGCCCATTGCTTCTTGTTCTATCATTGGAGGCTAAGGTGAACAAGTTTTCTCCCTCCTCCTGATGACACCCTTTTAGATACCTGAAAACTGCTATCATGTCCCCTCTCAGTCTTCTCTTTTCCAAACTAAACAAACCCAATTCCTTCAGCCTTCCTTCATAGATCATGTTCTCAAGACCTTTAATCATTCTCATTGCTCTTCTCTGGACCCTCTCCAGTTTCTCCACATCTTTCTTGAAATGCGGTGCCCAGAACTGGACACAATACTCCAGTTGAGGCCTAACCAGCGCAGAGTAAAGCAGAAGAATGACTTCTCGTGTCTTGTTTACAACACACCTGTTAATGCATCCCAGAATCACATTTGCTTTTTTTGCAACAGTATCACACTGTTGACTCATATTAAGCTTGTGGTCCACTATGACCCCTAGATCTCTTTCTGCCATACTCCTTCCTAGACAGTCTCCTCTCATTCTGTATGTGTGAAACTGATTGTTCCTTCCTAAGTGGAGCACTTTGCATTTATCTTTATTGAACTTCATCCTGTTTACCTCAGACCATTTCTCCAATTCGTCCAGATCGTTTTGAATTTTGACCCTGTCCTCCAAAGCAGTTGCAATCCCTCCCAGTTTGGTATCGTCCGCAAACTTAATAAGCGTACTTTCTATGCCAACATCTAAATCGTTGATGAAGATATTGAACAGAGCCGGTCCCAAAACAGACCCCTGCGGAACCCCACTTGTTATACCTTTCCAGCAGGATTGGGAGCCATTAATAACTACTCTCTGAGTACGGTTATCCAGCCAGTTATGCACCCACCTTATAGTAGCCCCATCTAAATTGTACTTTCCTAGTTTATCTATAAGAATATCATGCGAGACCGTATCAAATGCCTTACTAATGTCTAGGTATATCACATCCACTGCTTCTCCCTTATCCATAAGGCTCGTTATCCTATCAAAGAATGCTATCAGATTAGTTTGACATGATTTGTTCTTTACAAATCCACGCTGGCTATTCCCTATCACCTTACCACCTTCCAAGTGTTTGCAGATGATTTCTTTAATTACCTGCTCCATTATCTTCCCTGGCACAGAAGTTAAACTAACTGGTCTGTAGTTTCCTGGGTTGTTTTTATTTCCCTTTTTATAGATGGGCACTATATTTGCCCCCTTCCAGTCTTCTGGAATCTCCCCCGTCTCCCATGATTTCCCAAAGATAATAGCTAGAGGCTCAGATACCTCCTCTATTAACTCCTTGAGTATTCTAGGATGCATTTCATCAGGCCCTGGTGACTTGCAGGCATCTAACTTTTCTAAGTGATTTTTTACTTGCTCTTTTTTTATTTTATCTTCTAAACCTACCCTCTTCCCGTAAGCATTCACTATATTAGACATTCCTTCAGACTTCTCAGTGAAGACCGAAACAAAGAAGTCATTAAGCATCTCTGACATTTCCAAGTCTCCTGTTACTGTTTCCCCCTCCTCACTGAGCAGTGGGCCTACCCTGTCCTTGGTCTTCCTATTGCTTCTAATGTATTGATAAAAAGTCTTCTTGTTTCCCTTTATTCCCATAGCTAGTTTGAGCTCATTTTGTGCCTTTGCCTTTCTAATCTTGCCTCTGCATTCCTGTGTTATTTGACTATATTCGTCCTTTGTAATCTGACCTAGTTTCCATTTTTTATATGACGCCTTTTTATTTTGTAGGTCACGCAAGATCTCGTGGTTAAGCCAGATTTTCTGTCTTTCCTAACCATTGGAATAGCTTGCTTTTGGGCCCTTAATAGTGTCCCTTTGAAAAACTGCCAACTCTCCTCAGTTGTTTTTCCCCTCAGTCTTGATTCCCATGGGACCTTACCTATCAGCTCTCTGAGCTTACCAAAATCTGCCTTCCTGAAATCCATTGTCTCTATTTTGCTGTACTCCCTTCTATCCTTCCTTAGAATTGCAAACTCTATTATTTCATGATCACTTTCACCCAAGCTTCCTTCTACTTTCAAATTCTCAACAAGTTCCTCCCTATTTGTTAAAATCAAATCTAGAACAGCTTCCCCCCGGTAGCTTTTTCAACTTTCTGAAATAAAAAGTCGTCTGCAATGCAGTCCAGGAACTTATTGGATAGTCTGTGCCTCGCGGTGTTATTTTCCCAACATATATCTGGATAGTTGAAGTCCCCCATCACCACCAAATCTTGGACTTTGGATGATTTTGTTAGTTGTTTGAAAAAAGCCTCATCCACCTCTTCCACCTGATTAGGTGGCCTGTAGTAGACTCCCAGCACGACATCATCCGTGTTTTTTACCCCTTTTAGCCTAACCACTGAATCTGATTATTCTCAAGGTATCTCAGGAATAGCTCCACTGATGCCAGCTGGTCTAAAAGTGTTTTAAGGGGAGCAGAATCAGGCCCTCTGTTAGTCTAGAACAAGATTTTTTCCTTCATAGATCTGATTTTTTTAGCTTCTAAATAACTGACAATTTTTTTCCATTTAACAAAATGTCTACTTTGAATTTTAAATGCACAGCAAAGCTTTTTGTAAAGCGTTGCCTTTGGAAGCAGGCCTGTATCTTTTTTTCAAAATACTTGGTGTGACAATGTAAGGAGTCAGGACCTAAAACTTTAGAAAGCCAGGACTCAATTCTTCACTGACATTCTTCTTGTGTAATATTACTACCCAGGTCTTATATAACACTTTTCATGAATAGATCTCAAAGCACTTTACAAAGGAGGTCAGTATCATGATCCACATTTTACAAATGAGGAAACTGAGGCATAGATAAATGAGAAGAGACGTTGACTTGCCCAAGGTCAACCAGCAGACTGGTGACTGAGCAAGAAATAGGTCTTCCAAGTCCCAGTCCAGTGCTCTATCCATTGCATAATCATTTATGCCTGTGCAAAGAGCCTGTTAACAGGATCACTGCCAAAATGGAATGATAGTGTTTTATTCCTACTTTGCACAGGCAGAAATGCCTGCACACAAGGTGAAAAGCAGTGGAAAACAGTAAGGGATATACACTTCTGCTTCCTCCTTTATTAACTCTCTTAATGATATTATCCCTGACTATCAGGAACTCTAATGGGACCATAACCATTTGTTTTAAATGCCAAGTTAACGCTTGTTTAGCAATGGAATCCCTCTTCATAGATATGATTTTCTAGATTCCTAATAGTAACTGACATGCCTTCCCCATTTGGATTTGTTTGTTTGTTTGTTTGTTACTTTGCATTTTGAATGTGTGGCAAAGCTCTATGAAGGGGTCTGCCTCCACAAGCAGAGCTGTATGTTTCTTTTTAAAAGAAGAGTGAACAGCATTGTGATAACAAGTGTGGGAAGATCAAAATGCAATTTCTTTTTATTATTCCTATTATTACATTCCACTACACAATTGCAACCTCTTCAGAGATGTCATCTGCAATATAATATTGATTTAATATGCCACTTGATACACTTGACATGTCTGCAGATTAAAGATTTAAATTAATATGACAAGTGAAACATTTAAGAAATTCAAGAAATCACCAGATAGGCCTATCCACACAGGGTACACTTTAGGGTATAAAAGCCCAAAAGCAGCAGCAGAGACCTAGGCCAGATTTAATTTCCTTGATTGATCTTGGGTTCTTTGAGCATAAATTCATTATTCTATTATTAACTATTATCATTACTGATATTTATAAGGAACTTGTAAAACTTCCAGATAGGGTATAAATGTTGCAATCCATTTATTGAACATGCCAGCAATGAAAAATTTATTATTAAACAACTGCCTCAGGAAAACATCAGTGGCCTTGTCACCTAAGCACAAGATTGATAACATGTCATGTTCTGAACAGGAGGGCCCAATGCCTCAAATTTAAACCTTGAAAGGGTAATACTGAGCATGTCACAGCATGTCACATTTTTAATTTAATGTTTTATTAAATGTTAGATAGAATAAATTCATCCAGGCCTCACAGACTCTGTCTTAATAAATGAGTTGGCACTCTTAAAGTTGTAAAGAATGGTCACAACTTCTCAAGGGCATCAGAAACCCTGAAGCATAAGACACCAGTAAATACAAAAGGCAAAGGCAGCATGGACAGTGATATATTCACAAGCACATGGGTGAGCAGACGCTTTCAAAATGCTGAGGCTAACAAAATAAGGGCAGTGAACTCCCAGTATGGGAAAAACACCTGCCGTAAGAAGCTGTGCTTGAGTGCTGTTGCATGTCCACTACTGAGAAAACGGAAAAGGGGCAAGTTCATCACTCTGCTGCTGCTATATTTCAGACTATGTTTATGAATTTTAAGCACACAAAGCATGTTTAATATATTTATTTTGCTCCCGTCTTTAATTTTTTTAACATTGTTTTCTACTTTGAGCATAAAGGGCAGGCTGACAGACCTGTTCCATCACCCTCTTCCTTCTCTATGCTTCTTTGAGGTACCTGTACCGCTTTAACTTGTGTCCCCCTACAGAACTGATGTCCATATCAGTATATGATTTGGCTTCAGAAAGTCCCTCAATCAACCCCTCCCCCACCCCACTTCTAACCCAGCCCCAACATTCTGAGAATACTGAGATCAATGTTGTCTTTAATTCTTTGGGCATCTATGAGGTAGTGCAGCTTAGCACCACTGATGCAATACCAGGCTGCAATACCATGGCACAGATGAATCCTTCCATATATGTCTGTTGGGTTTAATCTAATTTTATTTCAATAGGAACAGTATTGCTCCTTAAAAAAAACGGACTGTGTTACAACAGGCAGTGAACTTGATTTTTCCATTGAATAAACAAATATACTTAGCACTGTTTTTTCCTAGAAGAGTAAAAATTTCAGAGTTCAGTGCCCATTAATCTCCCATTTCCGCACATAAGCTGTAATACCAAATGTGCAAAAATACTGACTTAAGATATGCTAAAATGTTCTCTCTTGTAGTTTGTGCTTCTTGTTCATGTACAGCCGATGTGTTTCTACTGCACTAATAAGAGCATGTTTAAAAGGGAAAATGTTTCCAAAACCTTCTTTGAATATGGCAATATCCAGGATGTAAGAGTGAATGCCTAGGATGTAGGGTTGACAACTTTCTGATTGCAGAAAACTGAATACCTTTGTTCTGGCCCTGCCCCGCCCCATCACTTTTCAGAGGCCCTGCTCCCGCTCACACCATTCCCCTTCCTCCATCACTCGCTCTTCCCCACCCTCACCCATTCGCTCATTTTCACCAGGCTGGGACAGGGAGTTGGGGTGGGGGTTGGCTCCAATGGGAGCTGCAGAGCCAGTGCTCAGGGAAGGAGCAGCAAATGGAGCCCCCCGGCCACCCCTGCGCTCAGGAGCCGGACATGCTGGCTGCTTCCGGGAACCGTGAGATGTCATCCTCTGTGGGCAACTGTATTTTTAGCAGCCCGGTCAGCTGTGCTGAACAGAGCTGCCAAGGTCCCTTTTCGACCGGATGTTCGACTGCCTGGTAACTCTACTAGGATGTGTACAATAAAAAAAACGAAGTGAGTAACAAAACAAAGCATATGAGTGCGATGAAATTCTGAATGTCAAGTCAACCCCAGGCACACTTCTGTATCTGATTCAAAGGGAGGAAGAAGTACTTTCTCCTTTAAAACAGTAAAATATTAGCAGAAGGAGGTGGCAGTGAATATGCAGTGGTGTAAAAACAAAACAGAAAGATATAGTCATTGCTAGTAAAAGTGATCAAAGAATCATATTGAGTAAGGCTGTACTCAATACTATCTCTATTTAGGTAATGAAGTCATAGTTTTTATGTAGTGAACTATAACCTCAGACTGAGTAGTTTCTGATGAAAAATTTCTATCTATATGATGATCTGATACACTTCTTGGGTGCAAAAATGAAAGGCCCAAAAGGTTCTCCCTCTATTATCTGAGTATATAATAATTTTGGCAACAATGAGGTTATCCTAGGGTTACAGTGGTGCAACTGAAAACAGAATTTCCTCCAAAGCTTTTGAAACTGATTGAGGAGATACTTTATATGCAGGGTATGACTACAAAAGGATGAACTTATAAATGCTGTTTATTTCTTTATTATTATTTGTTAACCTTTTGTTATTATGTAATCCGAAAAAAATGCTTTATAATATTAGCATCTCTTATGTAGCTCCCTTTCTTTCACTAGATTATTTTTATTATATTGGGTACTGAATCAGATTTTCTTTGGTACTAGGAAAAGTGACGAGTTTACTCAGTTTAAGCAGCAGTTATTTTGGTCATCCTTATGAGAACTCAAGCAGGCCAGGCAATTTCATCTTCTCGAAGGGGAATCAATATTGGGCTTCTCTACTGCTTTGCACTTTGTGTAGTCATTTACATCCATGCAAAGTGGATGTAAAATATCACAATTTGAGAATGGTAGCACTTTACACCATACAGCACAGATATAAATAACTATGAAAGGTACGAAGCAGTAGAGAACCAAAGCCAATATCAGTTTCTAGACAGGACTAAAGTATCTGCCCAGGACACATGCAAGTACCTGGTCATTTTTTCAGAGACAGGAGGAAGGAAGCACAATAGCTATTACCTGCATATTACCAAGCCCTGCATATGAAATTAAAAACTACACTCCCTTCGTCAGGAGCAGAGAGGAAAATACCTACTCTTGACTACAGTTGCTACCTGAACTCCAAAAAGTTCTTTAATAAAAATCCCAAATTTTGAACATGTGTAAAGAAAGTGGTACAGACAGCGATACTAAATGCAGCACAGTCCATGACTCTTCATTACCCCTCCCAAAGCTGCTATGCACTCATTGAGCAGTAACAGCAGACAAAGGAAACTCCCTGTAGATCAATTGTTCTGAACTACCCTCAAATATCTTACCAACAAAAGGAACATAAAAAGATAGCACATCCAACTGTGCTATGGAACACAGACATTTTAGGAATCAGAAGGTAGCCGTGTTAGTCTGGATCTGTAAAAAGCAACCAAGAGTCATGATATTAGGAATGGCAATATATGAAAACCTGTAGGAGAACACTTCAACCTCCCTGGCCACACTATAGCAGACCTTAAGGTGGCCATCCTGCAACAAAAAAACTTAAGGACCAGACTTCAAAGAGAAACTGCTGAGTTTCAGTTCATCTGAAAATTTGACACCATCAGCTCAGGATTAAACAAAGACTGTGAATGGCTTGCCAACTACAAAACCAGTTTCTCCTCCCTTGGTTTTCATACCTCAGCTGCTAGAAGAGGGCCTCATCCTCCATGATTGAACTAACCTCATTATCTCTAGCCTGCTTTTTCCTTGCTTATATATACCTGCCCCTGGAAATTTCCACTACATGCATCCAACGAAGTGGGTATTCACCCACGAAAGCTCATGCTCCAAAACATCTGTTAGTCTATAAAGTGCCACAAGACTCTTTGCTGCTTTTACAGACCCAGACTAACACGACTACCCCTCTGATACAAAGAGTCCTGTGGCACCTTATAGACTAACAGACGTATTGGAGCATAAGCTTTTGTGGGTGAATACCCACTTCGTCAGACGCATGCTTATGCTCCAATATGTCTGTGAGTCTATAAGGTGTCACAGGACTCTTTGTTGCTTTAGACATTTTAGGGAAACTTCATGGTCAACAGGATCAAAGGCTACAGACAGAGCTAATTAGCATGGACACTATCTTCACACATCACTGAGAGGGCATCATAAGCCAATATAGCAGGAGTCGGCAACTCTGGCACGCGGCTTGCCAGGGTACGCACCCTGGCGGGCCGGGCCAGTTTGTTTACCTGTCGTGTCGGCAGGTTTGGCTGATCGCAGCTCCTACTGGCCACGATTCGCCATCCCAGGCCAAAGGGGGCTGTGGGAAGTGGTGCGGGCTGAGGGATGTGCTGGCTGCGGCTTCCCGCCACCCCTATTGGCCTGGTGTAGCGAACTGCAGCCAGTGGGAGCTGCGATCAGTCAAACCTGCCGACACTGCAGGTAAACAAACTGGCCCAGCCCGCCAAGGTGCTTACCCTGGCGAGCCGCGTGCCAGAGATTGCTGACCCCTGAAATATAGCTAGGGAAGTTGCTGTCCCATGCCAGGAATGAAAACCTAACTTACATGACAATGAAATTTGAGGACTCCACACATAAGAGCTGCCCTGCTCCAATCTATTTAGTCATGTTTTCTCCTCCTCCCCCCACAAAAAAGAGGGCTGAATACAAATTGATCCAAAGATGGCCACTTTCAAGACTTCCCTAACCCAGAAATGGGGAACACTGAACCTCAACCAACAATGAGGCTCATAGTTCCCTAGTGCTTTTCATCAACCAGAAAAGCTGTGGAACTAACTCCCAGTATAAGGCCTGATAAACCCTCAACACCTCCAGATCTTCAGCAAGTGACTAATATCACACCCAGGCAGAGGAGACAAAAAGTGGCTGCATTCAAGTAAATGAACTCCTTCTGACTTACATGCAGGGCCGGCGCTACCATTTAGGCAGCCTAGGCAATCGCCTAGGGCGCCAGAATAATTGGTGGGCGCCATTTTGCCGGAGAGGGCGGCAGGAGGCTCCGGGGGAGCTGCCGCAGTCGTGCCTGCGGACGGTCGGCTGCTCGCACGGCTCCGGTGGACCTCCTGCAGGCATCACTGCGGCAGCTCCACCAGAGCCACAGAGCACCGGGCCCTCCACAGGCACGGCTGCGGCAGTTCCAGCAGAGCCGCGGGACCAGCGCGCGGGGTGGCGAAATTGCCGTGCGCCTAGGGCGCTCAAACCCCTAGCGCCGGTCCAGCTTACATGGGATGAGGATTTCACCTTCAGCATTTGCCCTCTCAGAACACAACTGTTCTCAAGGAGGCAGACAGCTCTGACTAGATCTGAGCAATTTTATTCAAACATAATATGACAATTCTTTATTTTAGATATAGCTAGGAATCCAGAAAGGAGCTCCGGTTAGAAATTCCCTTTCCACTCATTATATGCTATAAAGACACCTGAAAGGATTTTAACTGTAAATTAAGTCTGTAGAGTGTCCTTTAGTAACCTTCAATTTTGAAGATGAAAAATTGAGATTTCCCATCCACATGTACAGTGACTAATGACCCAATAAATTTAAAGACAGCTGGTTGCGGAATTCCTGAATTCTCTTAAAAATGTGTCAAATAATCAAAATGAATTAAAAATAGAAGAGCCATAAATAGTGTATAAGAACTAACTCTCTAAGAATGCCACTGATTCCTCATGAATGAAAATGAGCCTGTTTACTAAAATACCACCATTTGTAAGTAGAAATGGTTGTTTTATCGCTGAAAGTAAAAGCTTTCATAAATGACTGGCCAAAATGTGTGTATATTGTAAGTTCTCTCTAAGTCGTGCAAACCACATTACCATCCATGGAATGGCAGGAAAAAATTACAACACACTGTGTGACTTTAGGGACATCACTTCATCTCTCCGGGCCTCTATTTCCTCTCCCAATATCTTGTTTATTTTGCCCATAAGCTCTTTGGAGCAGGAACTCTCTCTCATGTGTCTGTACAGTGCTTAAAACTTGCCCCAATCTCTGTTGGTGATGGTACTATTATAACAGTTAATAAATAATAATAAAAGTGTCCACACATATGTACAAGTATTTCTGAAGGTATCATACCAACAGCGTGGAGACAGATGTCTATTACGATGCTACCCATCTTGGTGACTGTGTCACTTGCATCAAACAACTTTATTAACTCACTTCATTCAGTACCAAGACCCAAATGACCTGTTTGATTTTTTTAAAGTCCATTATGGAGTTATTCAGTATATTTCATAGACTTTGGCATACTATATTGCTCTCTTCACTCACTCCACCTGTCTAGCGCTTGTCTCCTTTCTCTTCCTTCACAACAAATGTTTGTGTGAAAGACCTAACCTCTGAAGTTTCTGTTATCAGTAAATCGTCCTGCACCAGGAACAGTCTGACTCATTGACTGACCATCTATTTTCATATCTGAAGTGATTTTTTCCCACTTGCCTTGTTCATACCTCTTAATTTGTCTCTTACTCTATTTTATATATCTATAGGTACCCATTTAAACAAGCACAGAATGTTGTTTGTAAAAACAGCACTATACAAAATAAAGTGGCAATCTGTTCATCTACAGAATTGGCTAAAACACTGCCAGTGGAAATAAGAGTTGCCCCTGCACCTTATAGCCTGCCAATAAATCTGAATCCTCAGCCAGTCGTGCCACATCACTGGCAACTTTTAAATCACAGGAGGTCAGACTAGATGATTGCAACGCAAGAAGGCCTTGTGATCTATGCAGCTACCTAAGGATAAGATGGTACTTCCATCTCTTGTGCCCCAATGATTCTTGATCTTTCTGCTGAGAGTAGCAAAGGTGTCAATTAGTGCAGTGATGGCATGCATTTGGTCTTCTGGGAACTCTGTTATTACCAAGAGGACAAAGTTCAGAAGCTTCTTTTAACATTGGGTTCCTAAGAGGCACTACATGCCAATATCTTTCTGTAATAACCACCTTGCTGATATTTCTCGGTTATTGAATTTGCTTCTATCTATCACCACTTTCCAGTATTCAGTTCTTTAAACTCATGATTTAAGTTTAAAACTGATAGTTTGCCAACTACAAAACCAGTTTCTCCTCCCTTGGTTTTCACACCTCAACTGCTAGAACAGGGCCTCATCCTCCCTGATTGAACTAACCTCGTTATCTCTAGCTTGCTTGCATATATATACCTGCCCTGGAAATTTCCACTACATGCATCCAACGAAGTGGGTATTCACTCATGAAAGCTCATGCTCCAAAACGTCTGTTAGTTTATAAGGTGCCACAGGATTCTTTGCTTCTTTTACAGATCCAGACTAACATGGTTACCCCTCTGAAACTATATGTGAGTTTTAAGAACATAAGAATGACCATACTGGATCAGACCAATGGTCCATCTAGCCCATTATCCTGTCTTCCAACAGTGGCCAGTGCCAGATGCTTCAGATGGAATGAACAGAACATGGGATTTTATCAAGTGATCCATTTCCTGTCATTCAGGAAATCAAAGATTTAGGGATATCCAAAACATGCAGTTGCATCTCTGAACATCTTAGCTAATAGCCATTGTATGACTTAACCTCCATGAACTTATCTAATTCTTTTTTGAATCTATTTACACTTTTGGCCATGACAACATGCTCTTGCAACAAGTTCCACAGGCTAACTCATTGTGTAAAGAAGTACTTTCTCATGTTTGTTTTAAACCTGCTGCCTATTTATGTCTTTAACTAAGAAGCTCTGGTTCTTGTGTTATCTGAAGGGTTAAATAACTCTTATTCACTTTCTAGACACCATTCATGATTTCATTGACCTTTATCATATCCCCCCTTTAGTGATCTCTCGTCTAAGCTGAATAGTTTCAGTCTTTTTAATCTCTCCTTGTGTAGAAGCTGCTCCATAAGCCTAATCATTTTTGTTGCCCTTCTCTGAACTTTTTCCAGTTCTAATATATCTGTTTTGAAATGAGGTGAACAGAACTGCACACAGTATTCAATGTGTGGACATGCCACAGATTTATATAGTAGCATTATGATATTTTCTGTCTTATTATCTATCCCTTTCCTAAATGGTTCCTAACATTGTTAGATTTTTTGATTGCCACTATATATTGAGCAGATGTTTTCAGAGAACTATCCACAATGACTTCAAGATGTCTTTCTACAGGGGTAAAAGCTAATTTAGACCCCATTGTTTTGTATGTATAGTTCAGATTGTTTTCCAGTGTGCATTACTTTGAATTTATCAACACTGATTTTCACCTACCAATTTGTTGCCCAGTCAATCAGTTTTGTGAAATCCCTTTGTAACTCTTCACAGTCAGTTTTGGACTTAACCATCTTGAGTAATTTTGTATCATCTGCCACCTCATTGTTCACCCCTTTTTCCAGATCATTTATGAATATGTTGAACAGCACTGGTCCCAGTATAGATTCTTAGGGGATTCTGATATTTACCTCCCTCCATTGTGAAAACTGACAATTTATTACTGACAATTTATTGTTTCCTAGCTTTTACCTATTTAATGATCCAGGAGAGGACTTTCCCCTTTATCTCATGCCTGTCTACTGTACTTTGGTAAGAGACCTTGTTAAAGGCTTTCTGAAAGTCAAAGTACACTACATCCACTGGATCACTCTTGTTGACATATTTGTTGATTCTCATAAATTGTAATAGATTAGTAGGCCTGATTTCCCTTTAGAAAAGACATGTTGACTGTTCTCCCAACGTATTGTATTCATCTAAGTGTTTTGTAAAATGCTTCAGAGAATATCAAAATAAAATAAAAACTAATTGTTGCTGCTTCATAAACAATCTCCCTTCATGATTAGGCATGGATATAGTGCATTTTCAAACCATTTATCTCTTTTGTCAATTAAATATTTGTCTCAGGGGCTTCACTGAATGAAAAAAGGATGAGTATTATGCAACATCAAATCTGTTGCGACATTGACAGTGTTACTCTTATTGACAGTTGTGGTTAGAGAGAGGAAATGTATCTGGCTAGTTAGCTCTGTCACTTTGAAAATCCAATATTCCCATGCATCAACATGTTAAAGAGAAACATTGCAGTATCTTTGAGCCACAACTTAGTTCTGATAAAATAATGAAATAAATAAAACAGAATTTAAATTTAAAATGTAATAGAAATATTTTAGTAATTAAAGGAAAATATCAATTGGAATATTTATTTAAAGAATTTAAAACTTTCTTCTTTTGTGTTTGTTGCCCAAACATAATAGTCCTGCCGATAAAAGAAAAATCAAATGGAAATTGATTAGATACAGACCACTCTAATTTCACTGTTCACTGATGCTCTCCAGCTGAGGATCTGGCCCTAAAATTGTAATAATTGTTTCATTAATATTAAAGCACACAAGTAAATATTTTTATGTTATTAAGTATCATCTTTTACATAATGGTGTCCCTTTCAGCAAACTCCAAAGGTAAATATAGGAACTCTAGTCTTGGAACTGGAGCAGCTTGCACTTAACAAATTATGCATTTTTAGCAGAGGTAAAAGTCTTTGATTCTTTTTCATAATGACTTGACTACACAGGGCATAAGCTTATTGCAAGAAATGACAGCAGTTTATTTTCTTGACAGAAAAGGACATAGAATAAGTCTTCCCACTGATTAAACCCTTAGTTTCATATCTATTAGACAGAAGAACACTGGCCATTATGTTTTCAAAATTGAGCTCCCTTGAGAATAAATATCATGTGAGCAAGCTGGTGTCAAAGTGTAGTCTGCTATATACTATTTTTTTAAAGTGTCTATACTGTAGGTTAAATATGAATATCACATCACAAAGTGGTCAAGAACATCGGTATTTTTGAATCAGAGACACTTGTATGTATGAAACTGTGCAAGTATCTTGTAATCAGAGACAGCTGGAAGAGGAATTTCTTTTCATTACAGCTAACTGGCAACATATTTTGTACATCACCTGTCAAACACTAAATTTGATAGACTCTCTATTTCTCCAAATTGAAACAATATGAAAGGAATTTGTAACTAACATTAATTAATGGATTTGTCCATCTAGCACAATTTTCAGTAGTTTCTTTCTAGGAACTGTATACAGTTCCAGCATACGATTTTTTTGAGTAGAGGGTTTTATTTTTCACCCCTCATCACAGACATGCATAACTAGAATTGTGCAGAAATGATATCTAAATATTATATCAATGTTTTTGAAGGATTAATGGGCCATCAAAGACCATGGAACAGATTTTGCTCTCACAGTTGTTGGGTCAGATGATGAACCTGTTCAAGGTTGATTAAAGAAACATTTCCTGAAGCATTTTGCTGGCTCTGGATTCTAGAGAAAACTTATCAGAGAGTTCATGAACAAGTTTTCAGTAAATAGCAAGTTTCATCTCTGGAGATTCCTAATTAAACTTGTTTGCTTAGAACAAAATAAAAAACACAAGTCGCCTTTGTTCAGACTTCATCTTGAGTTTAATGTTAGTATGAACCTGAAAGCCAGACCATAAGAGGGGGGGTGCAAAAAATTGGAGACCAAACCTGCTGCTAAGATTCACTGAAACTAATGTAAATGGAAACTGATGTTTTTTTTTTCATATGTCTAAAAATATGGAACAGGATCTTTCAAACGTACCATAAGTGTCCTCTCCACCCTAAATCCTTTCATGACTCACTCACAATATATCATTTCACTTACTCTTCTATATATTAAAACTGTAAACTTTAAACACCACTTCCTGGGAACTATTACCAGTCATTATTACAGGCTAACAGGATAGCTATTAAAAACACTTTCTTTAAAACATAATATCTGTCAGGGGTTCTGATTTGCTGCTAATCTCTTGGGAAGGCAGATGGATGTGTACCGTTCTCAGTGTAAGGGAGATCTAAGAAACCTGCCTTAGAGCCTCTGATAAATCTTCTCTATGTTCACATTAGTTTTGATGAAGGTTCTGTGTGAAATGGAGAATGAAAAAAAAATGCCTGTGAAAAATGCTCCCATTTTGTATTGGAGTATTTTCAGGGTTTATTCCTTAAGGAGAAACCACCCCAGACAATATTTTACCCTTTATTTCTTTGATGTATTAAATCATGGTGGATAACATTAAAATTGCATGGGCTAGAAGCACCATTTAATGAGTGACAGCCTCCGGAAATACCAACACATATTCTGTGATTTCCACCTCCACCCCCTCCAAACAATGCACTCTTGAAAGAAGCATATATTCATTCTTTATGCTATTTAACATGAAAGCATTTCAGAAAATATATTCCACTCAAGCATACACAGATAACATATTCTAAGTTTGAGCCAGCCCAGAGTGACAAGGTGCTCCCAAGGCTTCCTATGTGTATTCCAAATGCAAAGTGGCTGAAAACCTGAGCCTTCATTTGCCTAACATGAAATAGGTTTCTCGGGTTTGGCTGGCAAAACTGTTATGAATCAGACTGAAAATTTGCCTCTGGATGGTTCTTTGCTGTGAACTCAAGTATTTGACATTTGTACTTTTGTAAATAAATTATATGGTGGTCATTTACATCACATGGCAGAATTTCTGTTCTTTGATTGGATTTCCTAACCTTCATTAATAGCAGGAGTGTCTGAACAAATTATGATATCCTATCCTACTCAACTTCTTATACATCCACACTGTAGTATTTTAGTGTCTTCCAAAAATAGACAAGATTACTAGTATGAAGCATTTTTTTCTTTTCAGTCTTCCATCAAAAGAGTAAAGTTATACATCTTTATTAAAGTTGTTCTGTATTAATATCAGTAACACTTGATATGTTCTGCATTGGTCTGCAGGGCAAGAAAGTCACTGTAGACAATTCTACTTATCCTTTTCTAGACCTCTTGATATTGTGACAGATCCAGGCCAGTGTGGTACAGGAGTCTGGTAGAGGGCAAATATACTAGTCATTGGCTGAGTAGTTTTCTGTTCCCTGAGTGACTAGAGCAGGGGCTGCACTGGAGTAATCAGGAACCTGCTAGAACCAATTAAGGCAGACAGGCTGATTAGAACACCTGCAGCCAATCAAGGCAGGCTAATCAGGGCACCTGGGTTTAAAAAGGAGCTCACTCCAGTCAGTGAGGGAGGAGCTAGAGGAGAGGAAGTGCGTGTGAGGAGCTGGGAGCAAGAGGCACAAGGAGCTGAGAGTGAGAGGCTGTGCTGCTGGAGGACTACGGAGTACAAGTGTTATCAGACACCAGGAGGAAGGTCCTGTGGTGAGGATAAAGAAGGTGTTTGGAGGAGGCCATGGGGAAGTAGCCCAGGGAGTTGTAACTGTCATGTAGCTGTTACAAGAGGCACTATAGACAACTGCAATCCACAGGGCCCTGGGCTGGAACCCGGAGTAGAGAGCGGGCCCGGGTTCCCCCCAAACCTCCCAACTCCTGATCAGACACAGGAGGAGTTGATCGAGACTATGGGGAAGATCACTGAGGTGAGCAAATCTGCCAATAAGCGCAGGACCCACCAAGGTAGAAGAGGAACTTTGTCACAATATCTTGTGATGGACTCTGTGAAACAATGCAGAAAAGTCAATGAGTGATAATATAGTTGTATGAGTATGAAAAATCCACATATATCCACTGGTGAAATTTCTGTTTCATTCCTGACACTTGACCAGGAATGTTTGTGTACCAGCTCTGGACAGATTTTCTCAATAAAAGACAGACTTGATATCAGGTAGCAGTTGGTAATCTCCACTTCATCCATAGAAGAAGACTTTAGGGTTGGACGGACTATAGCATGCTTTAATGTGTGAGGTGCAATGCCCCTTTCAAGTAACATTTTGTCAGACTTAGTCAGAAGAAGTCCTAATTGTCATTGACTCCTTTGCCAACCAGGAAGGGAGTGATTTGTAAGTGTTGAGTTGCATCTCCATTCATACATCCTAGATCAGTGTTTCTCAAGCTATCTGATGTGGGAGACCAGCAATTTTTTTCCAATGTGCCAGGGACCGGTGCCATATTATTATCCTATTCGACGCTCTTATGAGGAAACTCACCGCAGACTGGGAGCTGATGGCTGATGGCTCAGTCCACTGACCACCACTTTGAGAAGCACTGTCTTAGATTTCTTTCATTGTCCACAGACTGAATTCAGGAGAAGGAAAGAAGGTAGTATGCATCTCTTCCTGGTGTCTGGTTCCAGGCTGCCTGAGAAGCCTTCCTGTATACAAGTAATCTTCTCACTGAAGGAGCATGATAGCTCCTGGATTCTGTTATGGGCTGCAGGTAGTTAGGATTGATGGTGCAGACATTGATTCTCTCAGGGCGAGAGTGGGGAGCACATGAGAAAGAGAGAAATACCAGGAGATGAGCAGGCACGGGGATTTTTTAGGACAATTTAAACCTAAAAATAGGTATTTCTTTGCTTTTTTTTTCCCCAACAAAAAAAGAGCATTACAATTGACTACATATGTGGATCCCAACCTTAAAAAAATCTGTGTTGAAGACATGTTCAGAAAGAAAGATATAAGATCTTAATAAATAGCTGCTTAGAGTTTACCTTCAGTTTTCTCATGTCACATTCACACAAAGCTAGGTCCTAAGTGTAAAGGCTGGGGTCCTGACTAATTTCTTAAGTGCCAGGGCTCTCATTAAGACAGTGTTTGGAAATGTTGTGATAAATGTCACTTCAATATGTAACAATATTTAATGTATCTGCCTAAAACACTGATTGAATTCACTAATCTCCCATCTTCTGCCATTATTCCCCACAGTTACAGACACAGTGTAGTGGTCTCATATATATGCTTGATCCAGGCATGATGGAAACAGCCACTTAACCTTGTTGGACTCACTTGAATAGCTGTAGTGGTGACAAGGTCCCTCACAAGAAGCTACTAAAAGAATTAAGTACTGTAGTTAAAAGGTAAAAAACAAAGTACTGCTAATGGATCAAAAACTCACTAAGACAAACAAACAAAACAAACCCACCTCCCCACAAGTAGGAATAAATGGTACAGCAAAAGTTAACAGCTGGTGCCCCATGGTTCCATACAGGGCTCAGGTGTTTAATATATATTAATGGTGTGAAAAAGTGAGTGAGCAGCAAGGTAACAAAATCTGCATATAACATACAATTATTTACATTAGCCAAGTCCAGTGAAAACTGGGATCTTCAGAGGGACCTAACCAATCTAGGTGAATGGACTACAGGACAGCAGATAAAATTCAAAGTGGTGCATGTTGGAGGCAGGGAATATAAACTACTCATACACTTTACAGGGGTCTATATTAACAGCATAAATTCAAGAAAAGGACCCAGGCATCATGGTAGACAACTCAATGAAGAGCTCTGTTCAATGTGCAGCTGCAGTCAAAAAAAACAACACACTGTTAGGATGCATAAAAATAAGATGGAGGATAATAGAGAATAGTACAGGGGTTGGCAACCTCTGGCACGCGGCTCGCCAGGGTAAGCATGCAGAAGCTGCGGCCAGCACATCCCTCGCCCGTGCTGCTTCCTGCCACCCCCATTGGTCTGGGATGGCGAACCGCAGTCAGTGGGAGCTGCGGTCCGCTGAACCTGCCAACATGGCAGGTAAACAAACTGGCCTGGCCTGCCAGGGTGCTTACCCTGGCAAGCCGCATGTCAGAGGTTGCCGACCCCTGGAATAGTATTATATAAAATTAATACTTTGGCTTCATCTAGAATACAGTGTGTAATACTGGTAACCTCATCTCAAAAAGTTTATTAGTGAATTAGAAGTGGTTCAGAGAAGAGTCATCAGAATAAACAGGGGGGAAATGAATACGAAGAGGGATTGAAAAAGTGGAATAATTTATCTTAGAAGATAAATCAGAGGGAGTATGATAAAAGTATATAAAATTATTAGTAGGAAAGCAGAGGTTGATCAGGAGCTTCTATATTCTTGTTTCAGAATTCAAGAAGAAAAGGACATGAAATGAAACTGAAAAGCAGCAGGTTCAAAACTGATAAAAGTATGTAATTTTTTCCACACAGCACAGAGTGTGGAGCTCACGGCCAACAGGATGTCAATGATGCCAAGAATTTAGCAAGATTCAACAAGGGCATGGATACGTAACTCTGGATATTCTTGTGATCCTTATACTAGCAAAAAAGCAGAATATAACTAAATGGGTTAGCATAAGATTTCCATGGGGGGAGGGGGGAACCTACCCTACCTCTACCTATTTCAAGGGGGTTTTGCCTTTTCACTTGAGGCCTCTCATTCTGGTCACTGTCGGAGACAAAGGAAGTCCTATCTTGCAAATGCCTATCATAGAAATCATAGAATCAAAGAACTAGAATGGACCTCAGGAAGTCATCTAGTCCAATCCCCTGCACTCAAGGCAGGACTAAGTATTATCCAGACCATCCCTGACAGGTGTTTGTCCAACCTGCTCTTAAAAATCCCCAATGATGGAGATTCCACCACCTCCCTAGGCAATTTATTCCAGTGCTTACTCACCCTGACAGGAAGTTTTCCCTAATGTCCAACCTAAACTGCCCTTGCTGCAATTTAAGCCCATTGCTTCTTGTCCTATCCTCAGAGGTTAATAAAAACAATGTTTCTCCCTCCTCCTTGTAATAACTTTTTATGTACCTGAAAACCGTTATCATGTCCCTCTCAGTCTTCTCTTCTCCAGACTAAACAAACCCAATTTTTTCAATCTTCCCTCATAAGTCATGTTTGTTAGACCTTTAATCATTTTTGTTCCTCTTCTCTGGTCTTTCTCCAATTTGTTCACATTTTTTCCTGAATTGTGATGCCCAGAACTTGACACAATACTCCAGCTGAAGCCTAATTAGCATGGAGTAGAGTGGAAGAATTACTGCTCGTGTTTTGCTACGGATGTGAGCTCAAAAGACTCCTCATGTATTAAGTTGCTCACTTTCTTAAATGTGGGCAGGATCAGGGCTTAGTGGGAAATATTATAGAACAATAAAAACAATTAAATATCTTTCAAGTGAAAGCCACCTAGTGGGAAAAAACTATATAGCATCATACTTATTTAATACAACACAAATGCAAAATATAATGAAGCTACATTTGCAGCTAAATACAGCAATTCTGGTCCATATTTTGGGCTCTTTTATTGTAAAGGTATGCTTACTGATAGATACTAACAATGTAAGTGATTATCTTGTTAGCTCATAATAAATGAAAAAATAGTATAAGCATAAATACTGCTTAGGAGAACGAGATTTGGTTACAAACTGTTATAATAATGATCATGTATGTTTCAAGTGCTCTTTTGACTTCTTTCCAGTCTCTCAATTTAAACCCTTCAATTACCTTAAAAAGCAAAGAATGAAGTTGAAATAGCCCTGCTGCATGAAAGAACTCAAATTATTGCAAACTATTGCAATTGATTCCACATTGCCTTTCTGCTTAGTATTCAGATTTGAAAAACCTGTAAACTGTATATTAAAATTAACATGACACAATATACTGTATTATTCAGTTATGCAAAATTAAGGCTCTTACAGTCACATTAACTCATCCATATTGCACAAATGAGGTAGTCTCTCATTGAGTATTACCTTTTAATCTGGTAGCTCAATAATATATATAGTGATATACATAATTTAGCTATATAACTAAATGTAGCTTATATATGTGTATATATATACACACACATGCATTAAAAGATTTTTAAAATACCTTCTGCAAAATGCCTAGTATATGCAAGTAAATATTTGTTAACATTCTGACTTAACTGTACATAGGTTGTGTTTTGCTTGGTGGTGTTTTTTTTTATAAAGTTGGTGGTTTTAAGGAGGGAGAAAACATTCTTTGTTAATAATCTTACCATTAAAATGGTACCATCTAATCTTTGAAGTTCACATTTCATTTAGGGGAAGGGTAGACACAGGGACAGCATTCACACATTCCATGGAATGAATAGACTATGGAAGGGAAAGAATTTAGAACTTTACTAAAATGCTTGGGATGAAAGAAGGATACGGGAAGGATACATGGATACTTTTGTTATTGCTTTCTGGAGACTTCTGCAAATAACATTTACAGGGAAGCACCACATCTGCTTACATTATGATGGCTGTAGCATGGCAACAGAAAAGGATAGCAATGCATGCTAAAAATATTTAAAAAGCTTAGAATTTGTAGAATACTCTGCACTGCAACAAAAAATGGCATAGAAACACTAAAATTCTTGGTGGTATTTTTGGAGGACTTAATCAGTGTGTGTTTCAATGAGACATTTACATGTATAATGTTGTGCACATGTTCACAAAACAGCAGCCACTGTGTCTGCCCCACAGGGAGACTGAGGAGGGAACTGTACCCCAGAAAGCTATGATCTTTCCCTAAACTCCAATGTGTTGGGAGGCTACCTACACAGACCTGCCTCTCCAACCACTTTGCAGTGATGTGGAGACATTCTGAGAATGCAGTGCAGGGAGTGAACATATGATAGTCCCTTATTCCACTTGCAGTCACCCCAATGCATAGAAAGAGCACCTGGATGACAGCCAGTAATAATCTGACTCTTTATCATTATCCAACTAAATGTGGCCAAGATTTTCAAAAGCAAGTAGTGATTTTGGGACCTTCAGTTTTTGGCTGAGCAACTCAAGTCACCTTAAGGGGCTCAGCATCAAAAACCTGGCCTTTTTGAGGTGTCAAGTTTGGCATCAAAAAATTTGGGCATCCAAACATCAGTAGTCACTTTTAATTTTTTGGCCAAAATTTCCAAAAGTACTAAGGACTGATTACATACTGAATCTGAAGTTTCAAATTCAACCACTATGCATTGTTTGCATGGGGGAAAAGGCAATTTAGAGAGGAATATTTTTTTCAGACTCTCATAACTCAAACTTTCCGTTTCAAACTTTATAGACACCAAGCACTGAAAACTTCAATACCAAATGTAAAAGTTGAGGAAATCACGACCACATGCAAACAAGAATTCATCACTGAAAGGGGAAGAGATTATGGAAAAGCACAAACAAATTCTGAGACAGCAGAGAATTTAGCTTTTTAGTCAGAAACCGCATGACCACTACCTGAGACACAAGTTGTATTAAGACAGATGGACCACTTTCCCCCCTACCCCTGAAGCTGCTCATAAATGTCTCATACAACTTATTTTGGAGCTGACACTTACCATGGTCTTTCTCAGGCCAAAAATCTCCACAGACCTCCTCTCCCGCCAAGAACAAACAGAACTATTACTAATGGGTTTTTTAGGCTGTTTTTCTCATAGGTTTCAATCAGACACATTGTGCTTGTGTGGCCAAAAATAAGATGCAAGACAAACATCAAGCTGAGTTGTTTTGTAGATCCCATTGAGACTTTAGAAGTTGATAATTTGAACAAGTTTCCTACAAATATGGCTTTAAAGTTATGAACTTTAAAAATTAATAATTTTGTGCATGTATAGTTGAACTTTATGATTCATGTTTGTGCATTTTAAGTCCACCACAGTGTCATTAAAAAAAAAGCATGAAAATCTTCAGCATGCATCCTGTTTTAGAAACACATCCTGGGTGCTTGGCCTGAGAGTGCCACATTATAAATATCTTGGGCCTTTGGAGCTTATGCAGCCCAAAATACAATTAAGTTGGTCACTGACATTCCCATATAGTAATGTAGGCATTTTCAAATAAACTAAAATAGATTTTGAATGTGTTTTAAAACTTATTTATAACATGCCTCAAGTTCAGCTATTATTCAGGGCTCACACACAAGGGTAGGGTGACCAGACAGCAAATGTGAAAAATTGGGATGAGGGCAGAGGGTAATAGGAGCCTGTATAAGAAAAAGACCCCAAAATCAAGACTGTCCCTATAAAATCAGGACATCTGGTCATGCTACACAAGGGTCTTGGAAGCCCAAATCCATCTGAAAACCCTTAGCCCCATCTTTAGGCCCATGGGTTTCACTACTTGCATGTGAGAAGGAGCACCAATGTGAATAAGGGTTCGTAGGACCAGGCCCTGAGATGATGACACAGCTCTAAATCAGCAGTCATTTCAGCAGGAAGACCAATGTTCAAAGGTTAATCGTGTTTAAAAGCCTCCATAAAGTCATCTTGTGCTATAGAAACAGACAAGTTATTACTTAGAGTATTTTTCCCTAATTCATCACTGAAACAGAGAGAGATGATGGAAAGCAAAAACAAATTCTGGGACAGCACAATTTCTCCTGGTGAATGAACATGGATTTGGAATCATTGTTTCACCTGGTTTATGCTATTCAGTGACTGATGACCAGAAAACCCACAAATAAATTAAACAATTTGTGAATTACATTGCTTTCCAGTTCATGAGTACCAGAGACAGCTCCACTCCTATTTCACGTCTCCTAACCTCCATAATTGCTGGAGTTTAATGTGCTAGGCAGTATTCACTGGCCCAATCCTCCTTTCCTTTCACAAAGTTCTGGAGTTATAGCCAGCTGATGTAGATCAGCACCCAGGATGTTCTACCTTATGCCAAGGCTATTGCAGGACTGGCCCCTAGCATCAGGGAGCCATTACTGACAAACTCATGCCCCAACCTCAACTACACACCATGAATTTGTATCTGGCTGACAATGTGGCTTCCAACCTATCTATTTATATGGCCCCTACCTGTGTAGTATTTGACAGTTTTCCCCCACAATGTGACGTGCAGAGCTGAAGTAAAAACAATAAATATTTTCTACAAATTTTGGAAATCATTTTTTTTTAGCTTTTTATTGTGCTCTCAGTGTGGTGTGATTCAACATTCCCTGAGTCTGCATTGCAACGTAGTATGACAAAAACTGAAATATCAGCTGAGGATGGACATTGCAGAAGGTAAGTGACTTAAACAGATGAGTCAAGCACTTAAGGGAAAGAAACATTTGTAGAGGAGGAACAGAGTACTAAAGGTAATGTAAATCACACATGGGCAAGTGTTGAAAAAGATGTAGAAAGATAAAGAAGGGTATGAGCACTTTTGCAAACCTTAACACTGCGTCCAATATTGTCCTTAATTCCACCAGCCAAATAAGAATTTTGTCTATTTCTAGACCATCCAACATGGAAAAAAAACATCGGAGTTAATTCTGAGTAATCCCATAATGCAACTTCTAAGAAATGACATTGGATACTTTACGATCCCTCCTCTGGGACAGTGGTGCTAAGACTGGGATTATTTGCTCTACCAGAGATCAATAGCACACCTGGTGTGCTCACATGGCATCTTGTAATTCTGAGATAGTGACCTACACTTGCTGACTTTTTTTGCTTATTTTCTGTCTTAAATTTTAGGCAAGTCTGATAAAGTGGATCCTCATGGAAAGTGTGATCACTTGAACTACTGGCTTGATCTTGTCATACTACAGTCTCCAGTCAGACTTAGCTTCTTCCAATAACTCTGCCAATGCATCTCACACCTGTCCTACCACACAATATCCTTGCTGTTTCAGCTGAAAGGCCTCTCTTGAGTGAGTTGGCCAGTGGAACAAAAATGAGTGCTGGCTTCATGATGAAGACAAGCTTCCTACTGAGGAACTTTTCATTTCTCAGTTGGACTTCTAGGTGCAAAATTACAATAGCCCTTCTTCAAGAATACTTTTTCTGTATTTTATTCCCTCATTTTCCACACTTTCAATAGCTGCTATCTTGAAGAGTTTTATGTCTGTTTATTACATAAAGAATTCCCCTTTGCATGCTGGGGAGGACAAATTAAGGAATGCAACCTCTGAAGGCTCTTAAACAGATGGATCTTTTTTTAAGTCAAAGCATGAAAAAGGCTAATGAAACACGTATATCATGAAAAACCACAAGAGAAAAAAGAAAAAATGTTGAAATTCTCTTTTTTCAGTTTAAAAAAGTGGAGCATATTTTTTTTTCTTCTGTTTGTGTTGAACAATGAGCTGGCTACTATTTATCATAGAATCGTAGCACTAGAAGGGACCTCGACAGCTCATTTAGTTCAGTCCCCTACACTCATGGCAGGACTGAGTATTATCTAGACCATCCCTGACAGGTGTTTGTCCAACCTGCTGTTAAAAATCTCTAATGATGGAGATTCCACCACCTCCCTAGGCAATTTATTCCACCCTGACAGGTAGGAAGATTTTCCTAATGTCCAACCTGAATGGCCCTTGCTGCAATTTAAGCCCATTGCTTCTTGTCCTAGCCTCAGAGGTTCAGAAGAACAATTCTTCTCCTTCCTCCATGTAACAATCTTTATTGTACTTGAAAACTGTTATGCCTCCTCTCAGTCTTCTCTTTTCCAGGCTAAACCAACCTTTTTTTCAATCTTCCCTCACAGACCATGTTTTCTAGACCTTTAATCATTTTTGTTGCTCTTCTTCAGAGATTCTCCAATGTTTCCACATCTTTCTTGAAATGTCTTTAATACTCCAGTTGAGGCCTAATCAGCACAGAGTAGAGCAGAAAAATTACTTCTCGTGTCTTGCTTACAACACTCCTGCTAATATATCCCAGAATCATGTTTGCTGTTTTTATTTTGTTTGTTGTTGTTGTTTTGCCACAGTGTTGACTCATATTAAGCTTGTGATCCACTATGACCCCCAGGTCCTTTTCCGCAGTACTTCTTCCTATGCATTCATTTCCCATTTTGTATGTGTGCCACTGATTGCTCCTTACTAAGGGGAATACTTTGCATTTGTCCTTATTTCATCCTTTTTACTTCAGATCATTTCTCCAGTTTGCCAAGATCATTTTGAATTTGAATCCTATCCTCCAAAGCACTTGCAACACCTCCCAGCTTCGTATCATTCACAAACGTTATAAGTGTACTCTCTATGCCATTATCTAAATCACTGATGAAGATATTGAACTGAATTAGACCCTGAACGGATCCCTGTGCGAGCTCACTCGATATGCCCTTCCAACTTGACTGTGAATCACCGATAACTACTCCCTGGGAACAGTTTTCAGCCAGTTGTGAACCCACCTTATAGTAGCTCCGTCTAGGTTGTATTTCCCTAGTTTGTTTATGAGGAGGTCATGCGAGACAAAAGCTTTACTAAAGTCAAGACATACTACATCTACCACTTCCTCCTATCCAGAAGACTTGTTATCCTGTCAAAGAAAGCTTTTAGGTTCCCTTGACATGATTTGTTCTTGACAAATCCATGCCGACTGTTATTTATCACCTTATTTTCATCTAGGTGTCTGCACACTGATTGCTTAATTATTTGATCCATTACCTTTCTGGGTACCGAAGTTAAGCTGATTGGACTGTAATTTCCCACATTGCCTTTATTTTCCTTTTTATAGACTGGCACTGTATTTGCCATTTTCCAGTCCTCTGGAACCTCTTCCATCTTCCCTGACTTTTTGAAGATAATAGCTAATGGCTAGGGCTCCGTGTATGTCACAGAGGTTGAGGAAGTAATGGATTCCATGACTTCCTGCGACCTCCATGACTTCTGCAGCAGCCAGTGTGGCTGACACCTGGGCTGCCCAAGCGGTTGGCCCTGGAGCCAGCTGTTCTGGCAGTCCTGGAAACAGCTATACCACAACTACTGGAGCGGTCGTGGCCCCAGCCGCTGCTCCAGCGGCTCCAGGCAGCTTGCTCCAGGGACCACCGGAGCAGTGGCCGATGCATCTGGCCATGGGGAATGCCTGAGCAGCTGGAGCTCGGTGGCTCCTGACAGTTGTCCCAGGGCAGCCAGACCAGCGTCTGTCCCCCCTGGGCTCTCTTCCCCGCACTGCCTCCCGGTGCTCCCCCCATGGTGGTGGCCATAGGAGCCGCTGGTGCACCCACCCCTAGATTCTTCAATCAGGGGTATTTATGGTATAAGACATGGACAGGTCACACTTTTTTGTTTCTTGCTCATGACTTGCCAATGAATTACTAAAAATACTCATAATTAAATCATAGCCTTACTAATGGCTCAGATATCTCCCCATTCAGCTCCTTGAGTATTCTAGGATTTATTTCAGGGGAGCCCACTGACAATGCAATCATTTTTCCCCATAGAAAAACCTAAATATAAGTGGAAGTTCACTATAGATCAGAATTATAATGTGTACAATATTTTTGGACTTTTATTCTAATTCTATTCTAATTTTGGTGGAGTTTTAATGTACCCAGAGTCAGTGTGTGTAGATTACCCTGGCATTGTTCTGAACATTCCCCAGTTGTACACAGGCCTGTCACTCTTTGAGGTAACTTGCTGCTCTTATGCCAGTAGTGGGTAGCATTCTAATGAACAGGCTACCTATGAAATCACATTTTGCTTAAAGAAGACTTTCAAACAGTTTTCAAACAAAGAAATGGCAAGTACTTCCACCCAAGAGCCATTTGCTCATAAACCAGAGGCTCTAGTTAAAATCTCAACAAGAAACTGCTCTTATGCTTCCTCATTAGAGAAAAAGCTTGCATTGTTTAGCTTCCATTGTGTCAGGTGGAGGATTCACAGTAGTGTTCCCTCAGCTTAAACATGTAAAACTTTCATTATAACCATGAGAGAAATCCCATTTTCCAAGCATACTCCATCTCCTGCTGAATATACAAGGTTTAAATGTGGATGCAGTCTAAATCTCATGAATGACTCAGATCAACAGCCACTATTGATTGTTAAAAGGCAAATGCATTGACTTCTAAATCTTAAAACAACATAGCAGCTCTCCACTTCAGGAAATGTCAGAAACTGTGACTAGAATATTATGATTCATGAACTTTCTCTTCTTACTACATATATATTCCTGTGATCAGCTGAGTCTGTTAAAAGTAATAAGATGAATTTTACTCCAATTTGAAATTTTTCACAAGCATCTATTTAAAAAAATGAAATGAGATCTAGCCTCTCCTTGATGCATATGGTAACTGTGTATAAATCACCTGTGGACCGATATCAGAATACAATGAGATGCTTCAGAGCGTCTAACATCCAATGTTAAAAGTAGTCCGATTTGGAAAGTTGTTTATTTTTTAAAAGCATAATCTCTTTAAAATGTACATATCCTTTGAAATGGCACATATCAGTGGACTACACACTTGAAATTGCCAAACTTGAGCCAAATATCTGATTTACCACCTACTGTTTTGAATGCAAGCTGAGTCACAAAGGTTGCAGGTGACACAACTTTCCCTGCTGTGCCTGTCTGCCTTATCCTTGTGAGTAAGAAGTGTATTGAAATTTAAACCAACCCAACTCTCCCAGCACTTCAGAGAACAAGCTCCCGGTGCACTTCAGCATGCTGCCTGTTCAAATGGATGGGGCATGCATGGCAAAGAAAATCTATCTGCTCCACTTGCCTGTGATCATGGACATTATGCCGTGATCTGCATCTGTTTGGGCAGGGTTGCCAAGTGACATCAGCATTTTTTATTTCCTATATTAAAGCGTTGTTCCAGTGGCTCTTAGTGGAAAGTGGGAAATAACAAAAATCTTTTAAAAAGATGTCTATCTGAAACTTATAACTTTAGCATTGCTCTTGTGAGCAGATTAGATTGGCAGCTGAACAAGTGACTTGCAACCTAGGAAGGATTTAAACAAGCTACGGAAAACAACCATGGTCTCACTCTGTTCTGGAACAAACATAGGGCTTTCACCAAGCAGATATCAAAACACCTTTTTCTTGAGCAGGTAGGGTTGTGTGTGGGGGGAGGGGAGCAGGAACATCTGAGTCAAGGCTCTCTGCACTCACCTAAGGTTGCCAACTTTCTATTTTTGCAAAACCGAACACCTCCCCAAGGCCAAGGCCCTACCCCCGCCTCTTCCCTGAGGCCCGCCCCCATTCACAACATTCTCCCTCCCTCATTCACTTTCACTTGGCTGGGGCAGGGGGTTCGGGTGCGGGAGGGCTCTAGGGTAGGTCCAGGATGAGGGGTTTGCAGGAGGAGGCTCAAGGCTGGGGGGTGGGGCCAAGGGATTTGGAGTGCTGGAGGGGGTTTCAGGGGGTACAGGAAGGGGTGAGGGCTCTGGGCTGGGGGTGTGGGCTTACCTCCAGTGGCTCCCGGTCAGTGGCAGCACGGGACTAAGGCAGACTGCCTGCTGTCCTGGCACCGCATTGTGCATCCCCCAGAAGCAGCCAGCAGGTCAGGGTCCTATGCGGGGGGTGGGGAGGCAGGAGGCGCCACACACTGCTATCCACTGCAGGCACTCCCGTCCTTCACAGCTCCCATTGGCCAGGAACTCCCTGGCCAATGTGAATGCAGAGCCGGTACTCGAGGCAGGGGAACACGCACGGTGGCAGTGAGGAGAGGTAGGAACTAGCCCGCCTTAGTGTTGCAGCACCACTGACTTTTAACGGTCCCATTGGCAGTGCTGACTGGAGCTACCAGAGTCCTTTTCAATCAGGTGTTCCAGCCAAAAATCGGACACCTAGTCACCCTGCAATTCACCCAGCAATTGCACCAATTCTGTCCCCCATTATGGGGAGTTACAGGCAGTCAGATAGATTTCCAGATTTCTTTGAAAAGTAACAAAGAAGCTGTTGTTCTGCCCCACATCACTGGGCACTGTACAATGCAGTGGAGGAAGACGGAATGTGCTAATGTTCCAGAATAAGCTAGGTTTTAGTCATGGTTGCCCTACAGCTTTACCTCAGTGCAAAGTGAGTGCATATAGATTTAGTCGTGTTTTGCATCCACTTTGTCGGGTAAACTACAACACGAGCTGCAAGGCAATGATGAATCAGGCCCTAAATTTTCTAATGCTGAGGAACTGGATGTATCAGCACTTTGGGTGCAATGTAATAGAGGTGGGCATAAACCAATGTTGGATCCTAACATCCCAAACTTTAGTCAAGTTTGAATTTAGTTACAGATCTGACCTTTGTAGCAAGATCTTACCATTTAAATGAACCGAACTGAAAAACCAGATCAAATGGCCCTGAATTTTGGTGAAATGTATTTCTCAGTTTGCTCTCCTAGGTACACATTATAAAAAATAATCCTTGTTAAAAAAAAAATTTAAGACTGAAGAGAAACTTGCATACCCAAAAAGGAAACTCAGAATGGACACTTAAGAAGCTTTTCCAATTTACAGCTATACTGCAGAAGGAGACCTGGTTCGAATAAAATGAGAACCAACCCCAATCATTGCACAGAATTTGAAATGATTGTGCTGCTGCAGACAAGTCTCTCTGAGTAAAGTCAATGGGAATGCCAAATGTGAAATGGCTGCATGACCAGGTCCTGAATGCGTGCGAGAGAATGAGCAGCTGCAGTGCTGCACAGCAGTAATAGCAACTGTTGAAGAGGCTAAAAGGCAAAGAAAGGAAAAATGCTGTAAACACACTAACCGAACCTCACAAGAAAAAGAAATGGAAAAAATGCACACTGGTCTTTTGCACGGGTATAAAGCTGCCACTTTAAATTACACATCCATACATCCTCCATCATTGTCCTGGAGTCATTATGCTTTATTCAAACATACTGTTTTCCTCAGTCACCATAAGCCCGTCTCACCCTCAAGTTCCACTCACTCTCAGTGTTATAATTTGACTCCAAGCATTCAACAAAATTAGGTCATATCTACGCGAGCAAGCTTACACCGGCTCAGCTGTACCAATGCAACAGAGCCACTTTAAGATCACCCATGTAGCCTCTCTATGCTGATTGGAGAGAACTCTCCTGTGAACACAATAAAACCACTTCCACAAGCAGTGGTAGCTATGTCCGTGGGAGAAGCTCTCCAGCTGATATAGCACAGTGCAGTGTAGTGTGTAGTGTAGTGTAGACATATGTAGTGCAGACATGGCCTTAGTATGAAGGGCTTACTTCTTCACTTATCAGTTTAGTCATTTACACTTTCACAATGTGGCTGTAAACACCTACCTTGATCAGGTAGTATTTTACACCCATTTTATACTACCACTCATTTTCACCTTGCCAGGCAAGTTGTGAAGAATATCTTGTAAAGAGCGAGCACAATGGAATGTGACACCATGCAAAATATCCCCCTCTTTGCAGAAGATTAAAAAATGTTCCCATTTCCCTCCCCCTTTCATCTCATCCTGAGCTAAGGGACTACTATTGTTTCTACCTCAATACACATCCAAGAGCGACACAGAATGGGCATGTTATATGATTCTGCAATCTACTTCTTGTTGAGCTAGCACAAACAATCAATGGAATTAGGATGCAGGCAGAAGTCAGTTAGTAAAATAACTTATTTATTAGTACAAAAAAGCAGCTCCCCTCCTGCTGCTGGGGTTGCTCTGCAGTTACTTAACATTTTCATTTCCTACAGAGGAAGAAAGAGCAGACACACCCTTGAACTCCCTTTCAGAATGATTTCTTCACCATCTGTCAAGGAGCCATACCTCTGGAGACTGTGCATGTGTGCACCAGTGAATACCCATGCACCCTGCACAATAATTCCATTACAGGAGTTTAATTTGTTTGGGGATAGCTACTTTGATTTGATTGTTCTTCATCAATTTTTGAAATCCAAAGCCATTAACTATTACCAATGACAAATAATCCAGAGACACAAGCAAACATTCATACCTGGCCCAACCATTCAAGAAGTAACCAGGTTTTATTTGTGATCATGTTTATCAGTAGTTCATTTAAACTATCACCAGAGTTATTGTCTGCATCATTATCTAAATATGATGCCTCATATTCAGTAAGTCAGTGCCAGCTTTTAATCATCTTGTTATAAAAATGGCTAGAAATAGAAAAAAAAGAAAAGATAAATCAATCCTCTGTCATCTTCTACTGAGCAGGTCGGGGCCAATAAAAATTTCAAAGAGGAGATGCCTCACTTTCGTTAACAAGCTGATTAAAAGGAGCCCAAGCTCTCACAAAGTAAAGGAAGACAGAGCAGATTGTTCACCAAGAAAGCAGCTGGAATCATAAAATCAGTAAAAGCTGGCAGTTCATGCTGGCACTGACTAACCAAATGCCTTCAGGGTAAAGTGCCTTATAGATTTCTGTAAATGAACACTGATTTGACAAGAAGTCAGACAAATCCACCTATAACAAGTGATGAATTCCTACAATATTTGAAGCAAAATGGTGTATTGAAAAACAAAATGAGAAAATTCCATACTGTATGAACAGGACAATACATACACCCTGTGACTTCAGTCTTTAATATAGTACAATAATTAATATGTTTGCCTCTTCTGGATATGACAGCTTAGCTAATATTCAGGGCCTTGCCAAGTTATTCCTGTTGGGAGAAGAAAGGGATAATATGTCAGATATGTCTTTCCTGCAATCTTGTTTATTTATTAAGAGTATACACAAAGTTATGTTTCCCTGAACACAGGCAGTTCCCTTGCTCAGAAATTAAAAACTGCCTTTCTTTTGAGCCAAAAGAAGTTCTGTTACCCACTTCCTGTTCCTTTCTCTGCAATCAGGCCTTGCCATGTGGCCCAGTTTCTTGGGTGGTGGCTTCTAGTGTTTCTAGCTATCACCACATAAAGGGGCATTTTTGCTCCTTTTAGTGAGCAATTGTACTCCATGTCCACTGTGAGTAGGACAAAATGTAATCAACTTCATCGGCAGCAAGGGAGACTTAGGTTATATACTGGGGAAATCTTTATAATGGAGTTAAGTACTGGACTAGGTTACAAAGAGAGGCTGTGGAATTCCCATCATTGGACGTTATTAAAAACAAGATAGACAAAGGATGGTCTAGGTATGGGATTCGTGTCAGAGACAGTCTAGGTCTATTTGGTTCTGTGTCAGCATAGTGTGATGGACTAGATGACCTCCTGAGGCCCCTTCTAGCCCTTCATTGCTATGATTCAGCCTGAAGGAAGGGTACTTAGTACACCTATTAACCCGGGTGCTATTGATGACAGCCATTAACACCTTCCAACATAACAGTACAATATTGGTCTGTCTTCTACCAATTCATGAGTGACATTTCTCTTTTTACTGATCTTGTTTTTTAGATGCATAAGCAATAAATCACGATGTATAGCAAGATATTACCCTTAAAATCCTGACTTCTCTGGAGTGCAAATGTGAGAGCAGAATTCTGGACATTATCTTTGATCTTTTTGAGAAAGGAGAGTATTTACTAGATAGGAATTTGCACTGGGGACTCATTTAAGCAGAAATATCTCTTGACTGACAATACAGTCAGAGAAAGAAGTCTTTGCCCTCATTTTAATCACCTTGCAAGTTCTTGAGAAACTGACTATTGGGTAAACTGTATTGCTCAACCAAGCATACAGAACAATGTATGTTCTATATGACTAGTGTATTCTTGACCACAAAGTAGCAATCACTGAAAACAGGACACCCTATATAATACTAGAGAGGATATTTAAATTCTTCCTGTCAGTCATCCAAGCTGAAGCATCTCTTTCTTTTCCTGAACTTCAAGTTCCTGCAGAAGTGTTGAGAAAACATCTTTAAAGGAAGGCTGCATTAGTTTTATCCAGCCCAACATTCCATTAGTTTGCATGGTAACAAGAACACTTGTCACCATGAATAAACTCAGAAATGTATTTCTTTCTTCAAATGAGTAATAACCATTGATGTTTTTGAGTCTCAGCCTTGACTTGGCATGAGTTTTCCATCAACTTCAATGGGAACAGAATCAGGCCATTCTAGTGTGTGCCATCTTACTGCAAATATATGTTTACTGTGATATGAGCAATACAGGAGTCCAAGTGTAAAGGACAGAAAGTCAGTGTTCAATCTGCTTTAATGTTGGTTTAACAGTCTGGAGGAAAATGGTAATGTTTAATATTTAAATATCAAACATTTGGTTTAAACATCAGAGTGTTAAACCAATATTAAGGCAGGTTAAAAACTAGTTTCTAGTGTCTTCCATTGGTCTTTGACACTGTGTCAAAAAATGCTGCTCCAAATTTGTTAAGTTGCCATTTTTCAGCAACTGGCTTGACCCCGGGTTCACAAATGTCAACCATAATTAAGAATAACATTTCAAAATTTATTCATACTGCTGGACTGAGCAAAATAGATGCAGATTTGCATTAAGGAACATATCTTGCAGGGTGCTGACTTCAACTGGAATTGAACTTAACAAATTGCAGGGTCAGGACAAAAAAGTTACCCAACTGGAACACTTTATACAAACACACAGGACAACATGAGGTAAAACCCAGATGATAACCAGGCCTTACCATTCAACAGAAGCAGATAAATCATTTACAGTCCTTCCCCGCTCCCCCTTCCCGTGCCTCCAGGACACCCGGTCTCTTAAGGGCAAATATTGGGCTGCAGCTCTCCGCTTCCCGCTGCAGTTTGAAATCAATGGATCTCCAAGCAGAGGGAAGGATCCACCACATGCAAATCCATCTGATTCTCCTCTCAATTACATAATTGTGTGGAGAACAACTGCTCACCAGAAGGAACAATGAATTGCCCCTTTATGCAGTGATAACTGGAAACACTGAAGTAACTCCAGTGACGTTATACCAGTATATATTGATGTGAGTGAGAACACATGATTAACTTTAAAAAGGAAAAAGAGGTTTGTCCCTAAAGTCTACTTAGACCAAACATATTTGGTTTGGTCCAGATAAGCCTTGGATAAGCTTTTACACTATGGGTATGTCTACACTGCAATTAGATACCCACAGCTGGCCTGGCCTGTGCCAGCTTACTTGGCTCACACAGCTCAGACTAAGGGGCTGTTTAATTACTGTGTAGATGTCCAGGCTTGGACCTGACCCTAGAGCCCAGAACCCCAGCCTAGAGCCTGTCATGCAAGTAGAATTCATTTTTTACCAGTATGCTGCACTAGCTAAAGGGAGGGGGGCACGTGACCTCCCTACGTGACTCTTCACATGACTCCTCCCCGCCTCCGGACCAGGACCCCACACTCCCCTCTATCCCCATGATCCATCCCATGTTATCTGGTGGGGAGGCTCTGTCCTCCTACCGCTGCGTCAAATAGCAGGGCTTCCCGGAACCGGAGCAGCAAAAGGGGCAGAACGTGGGGCCGCAGCTCCTCCGGCGCATCTGTACCGCCCCCAGCCTGTCCTCCTGCTGTACAGACCCCAAACAGGACTCAGGAGATACAGCTGCGTGGAAGGGCTGGGGATAGTACAGCCATGCTGCAGGAGCTGCTGACGTGAGGTCACCCAGATGCTACATGTTCTGCTCCTGCTGTGTCTTTTCGGCATGGCATACTGGCTATAAATATCTTACTGGTACGGCGTACCAGACCGGACCATCCTACTTGCACCACTGGCTCTAGGATTCTGTGAGGTGTGAGCTGCCTACACCACAGTTAAACAGCCCTGCAGCTCAAGTTCCGCAAACCTCAGTCAGCTGGCATGGGCCAGCCATAGGTGTCTAATTACCATGTAGACATACCCTAGGAAGAATTATACAAACCAAACCTGTGACTCTCCTGAGATTCAAATTTCCCTTCATTCTCCAAAAATACAATGGTATCCCCACATCATGCATTTATAAAAGCTCGCTTCTGTTCCCACTGGAGTCAACAGTAAATCTGCCCTTAATAGGGTGACCAGATGTCCTGATTTTATAGGGACAGTACTGATTTTTGGGTCTTTTTCTCATATAGGATCCTATTACCCCCTGCCCCAATTTTTCACATTTGCTGTCTGGTCGCCCTAGCCATTAACTTTAGTGGTACAAAATCAGGTCCTTAAAACACTACAGTTTACATGCTATTGCAGCGTTGCAGAACTGCTGTAGAATGCTGTAGTATTTAAACATGCACACATACTACTTTTCAAAGATAAATGTAATTTTTTTCTCCCCTCTCACCATCACTTGCTAACAAGTTAGTCTACATTTTGGAACAAATCTATATCACATCATATTTTTAAAAATGATGTTATGCAAAAGTTTCAGCAGTGCAAAAAACAGATACAACCAGAAAATGTGTACGGTGAATATCCTAAACCCATTTCAAGTCAATAGGACTTTTTCTATCAACTTTAATAGACCAATAATGTCATTTACTTTTTTGTCCTTTCATCTCTCTTAAAATTTGAACTTTGATATTTTGCACATAATAAATAATACTCTGAATACTTATTTATCATTTCTATAGCATCACAAGTGTTTATGAAATATCCTGGACACATAAGACAAGTTCCCTATCCCAAAGAGTCTGCAATTTTTACAAAACAGCTCATAGTTTAAACTGAACCTTAGTATTGGAAGCTTTTAATGTATGCTTTGATACTCAAGATTTAATCTCACAAATTTCAAGGAATTAGAGTGTAAACGCATGCTTTTAATTTTATTTGTTCTGTCAGTGACCTAGCTGTATGCAGACCATTCCATAAAATTACATACATATAAAATACATATACATATAAAATATTACACACACACACACACACACACACACACAAGGCTAAAGACTTATTAATTTAACAGTTCCATTAGAGTCAGTGGAATTATATAGATGAGTAAGGCCAGCATAATTTGGCCCTCAGAAACAAAGATACTGAATCATAAAACTTAAGTTCCAACTGCCTTTGACATACAAAGCGGGACTCTGGAAATTATTTGCACTGAACCTTCTTGAACAGAGCCTTATGTTTAAGATTGGTGTTTGCACATCTCAGCCTATGATCTCAAAAATTTATCACACATGGACTGATGCTGGTTGCACAGATGCCCCCTACAAGTCCCAGCTGGGTTTCTCCTTCCCTCCCCATCACAGTAGTTTGAACTCAGATCGCCAAACCCACAGAGATTTTCTTCCAACCTCCAAACAAACCTGCAGGATTCAGATTGTGAACTCACACAAAACAAACCCAGCAGGGTTTGCAAAAAAGCCCTACCTAGAAGCCAAATATTCACAATCCTGAAAAACTATATGGATTGCAAAGGAGAATAAATGTTAACTGTCTGAGTGTGATTGTACATACTTACATGCTTAACCTATTCCATTCTTTGTTACATCATATGTTGTAAATTAACAAAGTGTAATTTTCAGTGCATTAGGGAGACGGCACATTATGCTTCCAGCTTTCAGTCACATTTAATAAAGCTAAATCCTTCTGGCGAATGAGCAGCACCCCTTGGCTACTTTGAAAATTACCCGTTGAGAATAGCAACATTATTCTGCGTATTTATGGAGTGAATTGTTCCTTTCCAGGAAGCAGGCAGGAGAAACACTGCTATTAAATGTTTAAAATAGAAGGTCAATGCCATCAAGGTGTTTTTTGGGAGGGGGGAGGTGGGTTGCTATAATTATTGACAACAGTGAAAAGATTGTTTAAGACTGGCTGCGTCAGAGTTCTGGATACCAAGTGTGACAGGCTCTGCAGGTATACAGTGCTTTGCCTACTGATACAAATTGAATCTGAAAATAGCAATTTATTCAGCAAATCAAACCAATCACTACACTGCAGTTTTCTCCTTCAGCTCTCATTTCCCATTCAACTACTTTTAACCACTTTGCTACTTCTGCTTTACAAAGAGTTTTCAGCTGCCATTAGGGGCTGACTAAAGGGAAGGTGCTGGGTCTCGAAATATTTTTAAGACTGCTGGAGTGCTGGGTGTAATTCCTGCATCCTCCACACCTGTTCTGCATTAGTCTCCTGTTTCCTACCACACCCCCAAACCCATTGAAAAGGTAATCACTTCACTATGGTTTGTAAAGCAATTCAAAAACATCAACAAGTAGAATTACTGGCGGGTGTAATTTTCCATTATAAACTGCCTATAGTATGTTTCTAAAGAATAAGTTTCTCTTTGTGTGTGTGTGTGTGTGTGTGTGTGTGTGTGTGTGTGTGTGTGTGTGTGTGTGTGTGTGCATGAGAGAGTGAGAGAGAGGCGCTATCCTTAAAAACTGGTTTTAAGTAATTGTTTCTTCGAGATATTTTATTAAAGGCACTTAAAGACACCAACAGTCCACTTCCTGAAAATACCCATAGCCAAATCAAGAATCACAAGCATGAAAATTAATGGTGGGTTGCCTGACAAGCATGCACCTGGGGAAAGTGCTATCAGTTCAGGAAGGCAGCATGGCAGAAGGGAGGAAATTAGAGCAATCTTACTGTGTTGAGTCAGTATAGAGCCCTGGATTAATAGCTAGCCTTGGCAAGGCTTAAATGTGAGGATGTTCACAGTGGGCAACCCAGACTCATTGCTACTAGAGGTTGTTGCTATGGTAACCAGTGACAAGCAGCCAACAGGAAAATGGATTTAGAAAAGGTAGTTCAGAAATATTTAAAGAAAAATAAAAATGAAAGAAGTTTGACATTTATGAAAATATACATAGCTTCCCTCTGCAGGTTCTCGCTCCTTAGCAAGGAACAAAAAAGTGAAATATAATAGAATTTCCATTTATCCCAGCCATATTTAAAGGACATCATGTATCTTAGTTTCTAATTGAAAGAAATTGTTTTCTTGTTGATGTGACAGCTTGTCAGTGACTCAGCAAAATAAGCAGCCTCTGAAAACTACATGGTACTGTTAGCACATTGTTCTCATCTAAATTGTTTACAGGAAGCCTGGAGTGGCCCATTTCTGTCTTCTGCCTTTAAATCAGCCAGGGAATAGTTCTGTTCTGCCATGTAAAAGGCTCAGTGGGAAAACCATTAATCATTTAAACAAAAAAGATTTAGGACTTTACAAATCTGGTGGAAAATTCAGTTGACTTTTTTTGAAAGAACAACAAAGCACAGACTTATCCTTTAAGAGCAAACTTTGATTCAAAGTAGGATGGCTGGAATTGTGTTCAATGGCCTGTAAATCACGGTATCCATGCCCAGCTGTGCAGCACTGCATGGAAGAAAAGGTTTCACATGGCAGTGTCCCTTAGTGATAGCTTTAGACATGTATGGCAGAGAAGTAGTTATTGTTGTTTACTTGCTGTGCTACCAATCTGGTATGCACTGTTTAGAAATAAGTGTGTGAACTATATTATCTTATCTCACAGAACATCCTCCTATCCCTCCACTAAATTCCTGCTAGAGTACTGGCAGAAAGAGATAAAAACGAAGTACAGTGCCTGGTAAAACAGAAGTGCTGAATGATGCTTTCCTACAGCATCCTACATCTGGAGCATGCTCTTTCCTCCAGGAATACCATCAGGGAAAGGGGAACTCACTAGGGGACAATAGGAAGCTCTTCTCCCAGGAGTCTCTGATATCCATTGGCCAGCAGGGAGAGAAGAGTGTTGATCAGCCAGCATTCCCCAGCTCCCAGGGTTTAGTCCAGTGCAGGGACCATATGGACAGGGCCGGTGCAACCATTTAGGTGACCGGGCGGCATTTTCTTCAGCAGCGACCGCGGTGGCCAGATCTTCAGCCGCCCCAGTCACCGCCAGCATTTAGGCGGAGGGAGCTGGGGCAGGGGAGTGCGGGGAAGGCCACCTGCAGCAAGTAAGGGAGGGGAGGTGGCATACAGGGGAGCTCCCCGCCCCAGCTCACCCCTGCCCCGCCGTGGCTAAGCTGATTGGCACTGCAAGCCTGGGAGATGGGAGAAGCGAAGCAGCGACGGCGTGCTCAGCGAGGAGGTGGAGCGGGGTGGGCTGGGGCAGGGGGAGGTGCCTCAGGGCAGAGGGTGGGGAGCTGCTGCGGGGGGATGCCTCAGGGCAGGGACTCAGGGACAGGGGAGGGCTCAAGGTGGAAGTTTCGCCTAGGGCGTGAAACATCCTTGCACCGGCCCTGTATATGGAGCCTCTCTCGGCTCTGTTCCAGCAGTCCACCCTATCCACCTGAACTAGGAATGGGACACCAGCCTGACAGATGCTGTGGCTCTAGCCAATCCCAATCACCCATCTGGGGGTCAAGTAAGGAATGTTTTGATCCCTTGGGGCAACTGGCAGAAGACATGGGATTTTTTCTTTGTTTGTTTGTTTTCTTCACAGCACCTTCAAGCCACAGTGGGTTGAATAGGAACGTCCTTAGTACCTAACTGAGGTACTGTTGTGGAGCTATTTATTCATCACAACTTGTGGCCGGTTTCCAATGCGGTTAAAAGAATAACATGAATGGTTTCCAGAGGTAAAAGACCTGGGATTTGGGGTGTTGAGCCTTGAGCTCATGTGATAGTCTGAGACTATGTGGTCCCTGCAGGCCTCTGTGCACCCTCTGTCCCTCTTGCAGGGGTGGAGGGGTGTTCTAGGACTCAGAGAGAGCTGAATCCTCAGGGGTAAACTGAGGACAACTTACCCCATGAGCCCTGTAACCCCCATGCAGCAACCAATTAACAGGGCCATAACCAGGGCGGCAAATAGGGCAGCAGCCCAAAGCTGCACAGGCAGAAAAATGGGATGGAGAAAAATGCTGGGTGGAAAATGGCAGGGGGCACAAATATGCTTGCTTGCCCCAGGTGCTAAAATGTCTAATTACAGCTCTCCTTTCTGCATTTAATTTTAGTAAAAGTTGTGGCCTGCCACTTAATTCCATGCATCTGTCCTCATTTTGCCTCTGTGTTCACCCACATCAAGAGACTGAATGCCAAAATAAGAAAGACAAGTGAAAAAGCCTACTGCATGGTGCCTAGGAAACTTAAATAGCTTTTCTCAATCAAGGACATTGCAAAGAAAAAGGATAAAGTTGTGGGGAAGGCAAAGCTTATGGTAAGATATTTTTTATACACATGCATGTATCAGTAATGCACATACTCATACATACAAAGTATTGACAGTGCTCTCATTTCTTCTAATCTCTGATTCTGATTCTGCTCAAAAAAAACCAGATAAGTTAAATAATGTTGTAGATTCCTTTTGATTCTTCATCTGTCATTCTGAGGCCACTAGTTACCCGCCTCTTCACTTTGTAAAATCCTTGTTTTACAATTATCACCATTTGTTTCTTTGTTGTGTATTGTGTACTTTCAGGAGCAGCTGTGTTTTCCTTTATAGATTCCAATCATAGGCATTCCCAATTTTGCCACTGACTCGCTAGTTTGACCTCAGGCAAGTCACATAGTCACATCCTGCCTCAGTTTCTCCATAAGCAATATGGAGAAAACACATGCCTTTCACCTTTTAAAAGGGCTTTCATTTTAAAAGAATGCAAATTAGTGCTATGCAAGGGCTAAGTATTGCTTAGATTGATTTAGAAACATAATAAATCTCTCCTTACTCATCATATTTCCCAGAGCTAAAAAACCCCATGAGAGTGTCAAGAAATTTTAAAATAAATATTATAGGCAGAGCGATGTTCATGGTTAAGGTTGCACAATGCTTGAAGTACTTGTTTTCAGTTACTTAAAATTTTGCCAAACATTTTTTTCTGTTCGAAGCTAAAATTATCCATGCTTATGCTGTGGATCAACGGATTTTTTTTAAAACCAAACACTGATACGGAACCAGATTTCAGCTTCAAGTATCTAAAATGTTATCATATAAACAGAAGTGAGAAAAAAATATTGTGTATTTAGAATAGTACCTTGACAGTGCCCTTTTGAATTTTGTCAAACTTTTAGGCCTAAATATGTCTCAGCAGCCCTGTAAGCAGAAATTAATCAGAGGAGATAAATGTCAAAAGCACAGAAACAATGTAATCTATCTGAATTTTATGGAAAGTAAGCAGATGCTTAGAAGTATAACTGCTTACAGGTTCATCATATTCAGGGATTATGGGGACAGGGAGAAATTTGTATTTGTCAAAACCTTTAATTATTTGCCTAGCAACTACAATCCCCAAACACCACATCACCCATTCCCCTGGGAAAACCCACCGGAAGGTGCTTTGGGGAAGAAGTAAACTGTATAAGATTCCCTGTGCAGAGTTGTCTCTGAATTATTTGCCACTCACAGGTTTGAACTCTGTTAAATGAGCCCACTGATCCCCTGAGATTTGCCAGTTGTGAGAGGCCATCCATGAAGATGACCTGTACTTCCACACTGGCTCCAGGTTAGTACTCATGCTCCTCTCACTAACCTTCCCTCCCCACAGGTCCTGGGTCTACAGAGGACATGCATTACAGAGAAAGGGTGGAAAGAGACTCTGCTGTGGAGGCTTCCACACCAGAAGAAGTGGGTCTTGCATTTACAGAGCCTGCCTAGCAACCTCTCACTTCCAAGAGTCAAAGATATAAAATGTAAGTTTGGCACATATAGGTTCATTCACGTAGTATAAGTGGGGGTGCATTAGATAAGAAAACACATTAAAAAAGATGGATCTTTGAGCACTGAACTTTCTTTGCTTGTCTGTAATTCCCCAGGGTTCCCTCAGCGGGACATCATGCACTAATTCAACTGATTAAAATAGTTGTTTAAGTCACTATAGGGCATGGGACAAACTGCTTTCAAAAGTAATTCTATTCAGAATTGGCACTGCTGGCCCATCACTGTTAAACGGGTAAAAAGCTGCAGGTTCTCCTGTTAAGGTAGAAGAAAAGACAACAGCTGAAAAAAGTTTCTAAGTCTTAAGTGTAGTAAAACTACAGAAAGGCCATGCACACTTGTAAAAATAACGATTTACTAATTAGCCCCTAGATCTACACCATCTGCCACATTAAAATGTGTGGGGAGAAAAAGCTAAAAGAAAACTATGTGCAAATCTTGGAGCTGTTAGTTCTAGGGGCAAACTTCTGAACAAAAAAAATATGAACAATATTGGTTCCTTAATTACAGGAGCATGAGTGTTTTTTCATGGATTTATTTTAATTACCTTTGAAGACTTTGACACTGTTCCTGAGCTTTACAGCAAAAAGGCCAAATTCAGCTTTCACTTTATGTACAGTTAGAGGCCAACCTTATTCTACTACTGGGAAATTAGGGGTTTGCCTCCTCCTGTCTATGAACCTGACTCATTCCGTTCAGCCTAACGTGATAAGCCATGTGCTTATGTGACATGAGAAAGGGGACATATTCTATACTTCCAATGGATCTGGAGTGTCTTTATTTTTATTCTTTTAAGAAAGTTCTTTTTTATTCTCATCTGAACCCTGGACTGGGTGCCAGGAACTCACAACTTCTGATCCTAACTCCCTCTATAGCACTTGGCAAGTTAATAGCATTAACGTTCACAAAAGTGTTCACTGATTTAAGTACCAACTGATTTTAAGTATTGTTTTTGGGGTACCTGTCTGGAGACATCTATGGCCTGATTATCAGAACTGCTGATTGCCAACAGCTCCCACTGACTTCAGCTGGAATTGCACATACTTTCTTAAAAACAGTACCTAGTTGTCTTAAAATTAAGGCACCTAAAATTTAGTCGATGTTTTGTAAAATGTAGATTTTCTGTTCTTTTCTTCAAGTTCCAAATGTGTGAAATGCATTCTTTCTACTTTTTATCAATCCTGAATACCTATGAACTAGTTGAGCTATATGAAATACTTTGAAAAAAGAAAAGTGTAGTATCTTATTTGTGCTTGCTGTATTATTTCTGTTGTACTCACAATCAAAAGAAAATCCCAAAATGAATCAGATTTGTTAGGGACAACATGAAAGGATGGTTGGTTGGCAAAGCAGGAAATCCAAAGATTTTGGTGTAAGCATGGTTTTAGCTTATTTCTTTTTATTTAAACCTCTTCTTGACTGATTCAACTATAGAATTTTCTGTGTGGTTAATTGGCTATTCATTTAAATCTGTATTCATACTAAGCAGAGCCAGACAGCCTCTGAAACTACTGACATGACAGTCTGACCACTAAGTCAACATTATAATCAATAGATTCCTTTATTTTGCTTTAATTCTCACTGGCATCCCTCGATTAATACCTGCCTTACAAGAGAAACATATGAAAATGATACAATGTGCAACTGGCTTGAACTGTCATGCAAACATGGGACAATGAGCCACTCTGGGGAAAAGGGGGAAAGGAACTACAGTAGATAAAGGTCAATTTCAGGGGTTTTGACATTATATTATATTTAAATGAAAGAGAATGTTGTCCTGGCTCCCTCCTGCTCTGAATCTGCTGATTTTTCCCTCTCGGGAGATTCTGATAAAATATGTGATCATCCTCTACCAAGGCTCTCAATTCTTCTTCGATGCAGACAGCATGGTTTATATGATAAAATTTTAATGACTATGGACCCGCATAACAATGTGAGGCACCAGCACATTTTCAATAGTGCTACACATCTGAGAAGACTGGTATCGGGTGATATTCCTACAGCTGAAGCCTACGTGTTCTGAGAGGCAGGCTCAGTGGAGATAGAGGCAGCTCCAGAGAAAGCTCCATTATCATGCAGCAGTCGTATGGATGAAATGGAGATTTATGAATCCCTGCCAAAGAAACTATATTATGGACTGTAAATTAAAATTGGGGCTTAACTCATACCACACTACATGTTGGAGAGGCTGGTTTCCAGATTACCCCATCTATTTAGGAAGAGGCAAGCTGTACAGGTCTCCCAAACTCCTCAGCTCTCTGTGAGAGTCAAACATTTTTACATTATGAAAGATATCTGACTGTAGTTTCATAAACAATGTAAAAATATCCCCAGTAATTTCAGTGGGCATTTTAACCTGTGGGGTATTTTTCCCCTTTTTGTTCTTGTGAACTGGATTTAGCTCCCTTATTTTCACAAGTAGTCCCACTAGATCAGTGAAGTTACTCCTATAGATTTACACCAAAATAAGCAACACTGGATTGAGGCTCAGAGGAGCTGATTCTGGTCTTGGACTCATTTTTGCCACCTGTGATTCACAACTTTGTCAGATCAGCCACTGCGTACGGGTGATACTTGCATTTGAATGGCAGTCTGAGTAATTCAAGTTTCTCTGCTTACCGAGGTGTGTATTGCTGAGCATCTTTCAGAAAGCTACTTTTGGTGAGAAAGCAGCTCTTAGTATAGTTGCTGCTCAACTCCTTCTGAGAGAGTTGTTAAAAACTCTTAAAAGGCTGCATAATGATACCAAGCCCAGTTCAAAACTCCAAGAGGAGAATTCTGTGCTGACTTTCATGTGGTACGTCCTCTATTTTGTCCACTGGCATACACATGTTGTAAATCAATAGAGAATTCATCTCAGAATATACCTATTAGGTCATCGCCCCGTTGGCCATTGCAGGATTGTTCACAGTGAAAGCAAAAAACAGACCACACTTTTCCTGCAGTACTTCTGTCACTTCAGCACATGCAAGATAAAATCAGTTCCTTCTCTCTCTGTACCCAGCCAAGCAGAAACCTCCATGTTACACTAAATAAAATGAGTTTACTCTCCACACACACCAACCAACCTCAAGAGGCTTAGACTCCCTTTCTCTTTCCCATCATTTTTATTTTACTTTGTATTACTTTGAAAATGGGCTTGGCCGCATGAAAAAAGAAAATAATTTCATTCCTAAAAGAAACAAAGGCCAAACGCCCCATTGCCCTGAAATGGAAAAGAGAATACTGATCAACTTTCAGCTTTTTTGTACAGTTTAAAATAAAATTCACTTCACATTTCAGACCACTACAAGGAGATTTTACCTGAAGTGCAACTAGTTCCACATGGACCATTTTGTGCTCGTCTTATGTGTAAATGTGCCATTTTATGTTGAAGTACGTATGGGTAACTGTACAGCACATACACAGTAAATTATTGTATCATTGCAGCCTCACAAGTACTATGCCCTAAGGCATGCCACAAGCCATGATTTATAAAGCAAACCCCAAATTTTCAATGGACCAGCTGAAGTGGTATGGCATACAGTAGGACCTGGTGAAATACTATATCCCTGGAACACATAAGGGTTATATATTTTGAGATTGTTTTATGGAGTGTACTAGAGAAATGCAATATTATTGTACTAAATATTATCACTTTTTATAATCCCACAACTGTTAGCAGGAGTTTTGCTCAGTAGAAATAATGTTGCCTATCCCACAAACACGCTTATCTGGTTAACAGGAAAACCCCATTCCAGCTATCCAGAAATATTTGCATTGTCTGTTAAATGGATGAGGCCAGATGTGCCAGAGCAGCACTCAGCACACCTGAGCAGGGACAGCACAGGTTGCTTTATGTTACAGTTTTGCCTCTCCAATACTCAGAACCGCTCTAAATTTGTGCAGTAGACAACAGCTCCCAAGAAGCCTTTCTGCTGGCCAGAACTGCTGGATTGCTAAGCAGGAGCAACTGAAATAGGGCTGGCTTAAGAAGCTTTAAGTCCTCTTTGAGTCCTGCTGAGATTATGGATCTGGTCCATTTTTCCACTCCCCTTTCAACAGGGTTCTGCTGCTTTCTTTCTGATAAGAAAGCCCTACCCAACACATTCCTGTTTCTCCTAGCAATGCTGGCAACACACTTATTAGCAAGTGTCTGTGAAGGTGAGGTATTTTATGTTAAAGAACTTCCTATCTCCACTGTGACTAGTGTCAGACAATGCATAGCACCAGGAAGAAAGAGAAAAACATGATAATCTTTGAACTTGCTCTGTTTGAGCAAAATAAGGACAAGAGTGATTCCTCCTGTCTCTCGGGAGGAATCCAGGACATTTTCCAGCACCCTTTCCTAATGAAGCTCACCACATGTCTTGAGTTATTTCATCTGTGATCCCAATATCAAGTGGTTAACACCAGTATGTATATTGTTGCACACTTAGAAAATGGTGCACAAGATGCATAACTAGAACAACAATGGATAAAGTCTTGAAGCTATTCAAGCTATATCAGCACATGGAAATAATTTCTTCTAAACTATGATTCTCTACTCCATTTCACCAGTAAGTCCACTGGTGTAACAAAGTAGATAATCAGACCCATGTTGTATGTCACCAGCTCATTATAAGGCTGCAAATTTCAGAGTATCAAAGATGTAGGAGTAAGAGGAGACAATCGTACAAATTAAAAATATGATGACAAAGATGAGAGAAGCAAAAGCTCTGCTCAGTTTGCCTCAGACTTTCCCTACCCAGAGTTCCAGTTTCATGTGAGTCAGAGTCTCTTCACCCAACTACTACCCAAGATGATTCAGGGTAAGGATCATTTGCTGCCAAAAAATTGGAAACCTTCCCTTAGTTTCTTTAGTTATTTCGGCTGATTTATTTTACCCAGTGAGGATCTTCACTGAGCAAAGGCTGCTTGTACACAGGGCACCTGCAGCACACATCTCTAATCTTAACCTGTAAATGGCATCAGGAAAAGAAAAAAGTGACACTTTTTTCCTTGATCATAACAGAATAAAGAACATTTTAAAGGTTAACTTATTCAACTTCCACAGTTAATTGTGAAAATGATGATTCTCGGAATCTTCAGGTTTCTAACATCCAATTTGATTTTTTTATCCCGTCCTTCATTCCCTGACTACTGCTGCATAAGAGGAAGAAGAAAAAAAAGGTTGTAACTAGTGGCAACTCATTTAGTTGCACAGATAGCTACAGCAACCAACGCAAGACCTTCTACTGAACTCAAAGAAGTTAGATGAACTGTACAACAAATTATTCTAACAAAAACAGACAGCACCTAAAAGCATGTCACAAAGTCTCGTGGACTAAGGCATCCCTGTTTGAACAAGTCTCAATGTTAACTTTCTAGGGTCAGGAAATGTGAGTCATGTGGAGAAGGAAAGTTTAAACAAAACCTAAAATAATCTCTCCAATTGTACTGTATATAACTAGTTAGCTAAAGATAATAACAAACAAAAGATATGAAAAAGTTCAGGTTGAAAGTATGGGCCAGATTCTAGTTAATGTAAATCAACAGAGATTAATTTATGCCAAAGCGGCTAGCTACAACCTTTTTCCATATGAAGTCAATGAAGCTATGCTGATTTACACCAGCTGGGGATCTGTCCTTGTGTATCTCTGGAATCTTGACCTCCAGTAAATATATTATAATCTCTATGGAATTATCCTTCAACTTAAAAAAGGCCATTAAAAGTATGAAAGTCTGCAATTTCAACAGTTAAGGAACGCAGCCCATACTGTCGTATCCCTTATTATCACCTCATGCAAGTCACACCTCCTCATCCTGCCTAAACCATGGCTCACTGTTGTGTATATAACAATATTAATTCTCTATCTCAGTCACAGAAGATGTCTGCAAGACAATAAGAAAGAGAATCACATAACATCCTGGTAAGTAATAGTAATCTGAACTAAGGAAAAGTGATTCAGACTGAGTTTTTCCCCAAACTTTTGATCTTGTTTATAAATGTGAAGGCTTGATGCCAACAGTAAAAAGAAATGTCTCCAAGAAGGAAGGAAAGAAAAGAGATCTCCTGTTGAAACCTATCCAATCATGATCTACCAGGTTTCTGATCTTAAAGTAAACAACATGCAAATGCCTTCCATATACTATTTATTTTACACCAAACAGCCCTACTCATAATTATTTCTTCAGACACAAACGTCTGCTTCATGTTACATCAGGTGAAAATAAAAATTAGCCAGCTAGATGTTCAAGGCATCTTAAAAAAGTAGGTGCCCTGTTGCCTGACATATGATGCTGTGCTAAGTACATATAATAATTATTTCTGTATCCATAACCAATTTATTATGTAAAAATTACAGTAATCCTTCTGTATTTAAATCTGAGTCCTTACCAGCTGGGGAACAACTGAACCTTTCATTTCAGAATATGTCTTGATGTTTAATTTGTTTTGTATATTTATTAGCTTCAACTTTGATTGCATCTTATCAATTAGTAAGAAATTTCATTTTTTAACGCTAATATATGAGTATAGATTAGTGCCACCTTAACACTGTAAATGGAGTTTGTACTGGTTTTACTGGAAATCAATACAGATGGATTTATTAATAAGTGAAGTAATGATTCTGTTTCCAATATTGTATCTAAATTATAAATATAAATTCATATTATAATTTGATTCATTTTGCCATTAGACGGACAATACCAATCTTTGCCTCCATCAAAATAGGTCTCCCACGCAACACACACACGCAAACACAAGACACCATATTGGAGGAAATACACCAAATGATGGCTTATGTTTACATTTTTACTTTCCAGGGTTACCCAAAGGATTCATTCCTATACATTCCTGCTTTTTTGTACACCCAGAGACATACATATAATAGATGTAAACAGAAATTGCTGTTTAAATTACATGCATGGCTTGACAGGGAGGCGAAAGTTGTCAGTTATTTTTTAAACAAAACAAAAACAAATACAAAAAACCAGCAGGGAAAAGAAGGGGACAGAGAGCCATTCCATTCACTCCCACATGACTCATGCACCCTTCATGTATTCAGATTGGTTAAAAAAATATGTCTATCCACCTGTCAGTATCTCTTTAATGTGCCCCTAGGCAATCTCCATTGAAAGTAATGGAAAGCCTCCCTTGTGCTCGCATGGGGCGACATGAATTGAATGTGCAACAGCCAGAAGGGATTAAAGAGCCAAGATAACATTCCAGCATTTACAATACTATCATTTTATTTAACTTTTGACCTGGAGCCGATAAGGTGAATCTGGTTGGGTGTTTTAAATCATAATTGCTAGGTGACAGCATTGGATCATAACACAACAACATAACATTTTAGGGTACACAATATATTTTTCATTTGTATGTATTATAATTTATTATTATATGAGGACCATGTGTACATTTTCCTGTAATGTGCCTTGTGCAAAGACAAGGTCACTGCCATCAGCTGCATATAATCTATGTGAAAATGTCAACACAATGAAATGATAACAGACTTTGATGGAGAATGGGTAGAGAAGTGCATGGAAGGAAACCAAAAAATCATGCCTTTTGGAAGAGTGCAGTTTTCTAAGAAGAGCAGCTTCTAAAATCTTTGCATCTCTGTGTGAATATATCATTTAAAAATTAAATTTCTTCCACCAGGGTGAGGTTTTTTTCTAAAATGCTCTACAGAAGACATGACTTAAGGAAGTATTTGAATGAAGAGAGTGTAATCATTTTGGCTAGGATCCAGAGCCCACTGAAGTCAATGGAAAGATCTAGAATAAAATGCAGCATAGAAGAAGGCATTAAGACAAAATAAGAGAGTTAAGAAGAGACCAGTTAGACAAGAAGTAAAGGTAGCAAGAGGAAAGGAAGAAACATACAAAGATACAAGCAGGAAAAGAGTTGTAGAGAGTGACTAATTTGGCCTGGATGCACAAAGGGATATAAATGCCTATATCTGGGATTAGATGCCAAAATCCCAGTTTTAGGCACCACTACAATGGACAACAGGGCCACCTGACTGCCACTTAACCCTGTAGGATCCTCACTTCAGTGCTTATGCTTTTCACTAAAAGTTGCCCAATCACGTAAGTTTAGTAAGTTTCTGTCTCTAGGCATGCACACCGCAGCCCCACTGTAGGTATAGATGGCCTATCTCCTACCTAAACCCCAACATGATCCACAAAGCAGGAGAACATAGGCACTGCTCCGCCTATCTCACCTGCAGGACCTCATCCAGTAAGTGTACTCTGCGGCTACCTGACTCTACACAAAATGGCAGGGGGTAGATTTGAGGAGGAGAGGAGCTCTGTTATACACTTTAGCACTTTTGGGATTTGGAAGACCCCTAGTTCACTTCCCCCATTGCCAGCTGAGGAGAAGGGATCTGAACAGATATCTGTCATCTCACAGAGGAGTGCCCTAAATGCTGGAGTAGGAAGTAATTTTCACTCTGATATAACTAATATTTAATTATTCAATTATTTCATCCCCGGAACAATTTCAACAGGAGAGACCCATATCAGAATATCCCATAGTCCAGTGGGACTGTTCAAATCCTCTCTCTTCATCAGGCAGAGGGATGGTTTGAACCAGGGTCTCCCAAATTGCAAGTGATTACCCTGTCCGCTAGGCTAAGTTTTATGAGGGAGCTCCTTTTCTTCCCCCAGCCACCGCCATTTTGTGCAGAGTTAGATGCCTGCCAAATGACTTCCAGGAAAGGAGTTCCCAGCTGTGGATCGCTAGCAGAGCTAGATGCTTCCCAGCAGTAAGGATTTAGGCACATATCTCTGACAGACGGGGCATAGCACACACCCCTCTCATCAGCATCTACCATTGGCTAGTTCAGACAATGCCCCGTGTAGTATGCTGGCTTTTGTGGATCACATTCTTATTCACTTCCCTCTTCCCATTCATTATATAGGAAGCCTAGGAATCTACTTCAGGGTTTGTGGAGCTGTGAAGGGGTCAAGTCACTTGTGCCACCTCCTCATGCCCAGGCATGGTGTGGCAGCTCTCCCTCCACTGGTGTCTCCTGCCAGTGGCTGCTCTGCCTCTGCAGTGGCCTGCCTCTTCCTGGGACTTGGCGCTCTGGCCAAGTCACTTCAAAGTCTTTCCCCTTCCAGGGTGGTCCATGAACAAAGAGCAAGGGGAATTAACACAAATCAGTGGAGTTAGTCAGAGATAGAGGGGAGCGATCCCCGTGAAGGTGTATCAGAATCTGTTTCTCCCGTGCCTCAGGAGCAGTAGTTTTCTGCAAAGCTCCTGCCTTCAGTCAGCCCTTTCCTCAGAAGGTGAGGGTTAAAGGTTTGTTCTCTTCCTGGGGCTGCCAACAAGTGAGATTTCTGCTCTTTTTTCAAGCTCCAGCTTTGAATGCCTTGCTGGTCTGGAGGGGCAGATCTAACAGAGCCCAGAGCAGCTCCTTAACCCCTTGTGGTCCATTTGCAGTTTGTAATCCTGTGATGGGGTATACATTGTTGATCCAGTCATTTTCTATGGGCCTAAGTCCTTTTGTGGATATGGGCCTAATCTAAAGTCACCGGGTGTTAACAAGACTCTTTCTGTTGACTTCAGTGGACTTTGGTTCATACCCTGTGAGGTTCAAATTGATGGAGAAGGCGATAGCTAGTGAAGAGATTTAGACAGGGCATCAATGGCATTCTGAAGACAGAAGAATAATAGCGCATCACATTCATGTTTTCTGACATGGCACAGGTTGAGTTAACAAGAGTGTAGATTGTTTCAAAGGATCATCATGAATCTAAATACTATACTGTACATATATGTCAGAACAGTATTATCCAAACTTCAGGGAGCTCCTTGAGCCAAGTGCTGTGTAAAGAGGCAACAAATGTCCCTGAAGACATGCTGTGTCCTGAAACATAGTACTGCATCTGAGGTCAGCAAACAGTGATCTGTCCTGTGTTACTGCAGATTTTATTCTTCCTCTTTGCTAGCCAGAATAAAGGCCAAACTCTGCTCTTCATTATACAGATGTCAGTGGAGTTGCACCATTCACAATGATGAAAGAGCAGCAAAGAATCCAGTGGCACCTTATAGACTAACAGACGTTTTGGAGCATGAGCTTTCGTGGGTGAATACCCACTTCGTCAGATGCATGTAGTGGAAAATTCCAGGGGCAGGTATATATATGCAGGCAAGCTAGAGATAATGAGGTAGTTCAGTCAGGGAGGATGAGGCCCTGTTCTAGCAGTTGAGGTGTGAAAACCAAGGGAGGAGAAACTGGTTCTGTAATTGGCAAGCCATTCACAGTCTTTGTTTAATCCTGAGTTGATGGTGTCAAATTTGCAGATGAACAGAAAGTAGAACTTGGCCCAATGAATTCCAGTACAATAACAAGAAGAATGAGCAGCATCCAGTATGCACTTTCCTTTCAATATTTGTTACCAGGTCATGCGTACACATACAGCATCCTATGTATGTGATGTATTTGATCAGATGTATTGATCATTTAGCATGACACAGTGTAATGAAATGCCCAGGTTTTGAAAGGTAAATATATTATTTTTCCCAGCAGGAGATTGGCTGTTTGTAGATATAGTTTTCCATCCAAATTTAGGTAGATGCATTGAGGTTCTAAGAGCAGGCAATCTGAAATGCTCATTAGAGATGTGAAAATAATTCATACCTGCCTGCATCTAATTTAACCATATTTTCCCCTTGAATAAAGCTTACCCTAGTGGAAATCAGTGATCCAACTCACACACTTCCAACACTGTTGGTGCTTTCAGTTTACATTTGCAAATTCTCCAGAATTCTAAAAACGAGTCTCTCTCTCTCTCTCTCTCTCTCTCTCTGATCTCTACTGGGTATTTATAGGCATCAAGTATAATCATGCTTTTGGCAAGCCTGTGAAAATTAAACCTTTGCAAGCAAGTAAAAAATGGGGGGATGGTGAGAGGAGAGAGAGAAAATCCATTTTAGAGTGAAGTTATCACAAGCTTACTCATGTGTAAGCAGAAGGCAGCTACATATTGTAATCTTACAGCACACTTCGAGGAGATGGTGACATTTGGCTCAAACTTAATGAAAGCTTAGGATGGATACTTTAATAATTTGAACAGGGTCTATATCTTGTAGATGAGACATAAGTAATGAAACTGGCAAGTTGTCTTCTTTGAGATAGGAAATGATCTGCTCCCAAAAATCAGGTCTTACTGACAAGCAAGCGAGTATTTTGTACAGCAGATCTTGCAGCACTATACATACTCTAGCTCTCTGATTTCCATATTCCTCACTTTCACCTTCTTTCCGCTAGACACAACATAACAAATGCTGCTATTGTACCTTCCTGCTGCCTATTTTAATTGAAATCTTCGCTGACTCTCATTCTTTCAAGAGTTTGCAGCAAGAACATAACTCAAGGTAAAGCAGACAGTGTGTGAGGTGCTTGTAGGAATTTAGCAAAGTAACACCTCCTTCCTTGTATACTCTGTAACATCTCAGCAGTCCCCAAGATTCCAAGAGCTAGAGATTCTACCTCTGCAGTTCCACTTTGGTAGAGAAGTACAGAGATACAAAGAACCTCTTTCCATTAGCAGCTGCACTGGTATCTCAAGGTTGAGGCTTGTTTATCATAATGAATAGCATACCAGAGGCCCAGGGAGTAGGGAGCATGCGTAGGCCAGCAGAACAATATAGGTGACATGCACACTACTTCTTTCTAAAGAGGAATATATTAGCACAGTGAATACTGCTAGCTCTAAGCCATCTAGCTCTTGTACCAGATGAACATCCAGCACTTGTGTGCGTCCCCTGCCCCCTGAACCTCAAACACACATCTCTCATTGAAGGACAGGCTTTTTCCCTGAGACGTACCCTACAGAACTAATGATTCCTCCTGAAAAAGGAACCACACAGATCTAGCCATCTCAGACTTTCTATTTAAGGGTGTGAGGAGCCACATTCAATAGCTGAAATGTCACTGATGTAATCACACACTACTTTAGCTGTGCAGAATACATCATATTTGTTCGGTACAATATGCATTAGAACCTTTTCATAGCAGATAAGCAAAACAACAACCACACACAGTGTAACAGAGGAACATTAATGCATTCCTTTATCTGGTGATGTTGCTTTGTAAATATTGAGCACTTACGAATACAATATTGTTCAAAGACTGTTCTAAGATGAAGACGATGAAGAGAATCAGCCATCATGCTAATGTTTCCTCTCATGCTAAAGCTGTTCTCAGCCAGACCTCACAGAGGAACAAACAAAATAGGAATCTCTGCAAAGAGCCAGTGTTTTGCACACAGAAGACAAGGAAGGTAGAATTACTGCATGGCTATTGGGAAAGTAAATAAAAATAAATCAGAATAAGAGAAAACACTGTGGAAAATAGAAAATGAGAATGAAAGGTTAAAAAGTAGGAGCCTACAGTTTTAGGACCCCAATTTCTGATACACCACAGTAAATGTAGGGCCAAAAATGAGTCAGGTCATATTTATTTATGAAGATGATAGTAACATTCAAATAGTAGAATGATATTTTAAAAAACCAAACATGATCATTAACATTGTGCAATGGGAAGGTTCAATGGGGTAGCTTAGTTCCAAACTAGGCCACTGGGTGTGTGCCACTGATTGAGAGGCCCCTTTGGAAGAATACTATGGCCACTCTAAAAAACATGAGGAGAGTGGGGGCAAGAAAAAGCTGACACAGATGGAAGAAAAGGAAAAAGACACAAGATTAAATGAATATTTGGAGAGGTGTTTTGGGTCCTTTAACATGACCGAAGGACTTCAGCTTTACTTAGTAAATTGCTAGACCAGGAGTCAGCAACCTCTGACATGTGGCTTACCAGGGTAAAAACCCTGGCGGGTCAAGCTAGTTTGTTTACCTGCCGCGTAGACAGGTTTGGCCAATCACGGCTCCCACAGGCCGTGGTTCGCCATCCTAGGCCAATGGGGGCTGCGGGAAGCACCGCAGGCCAAGGGGTATGCTGGCCGCGGCTTCTCGCCTCCCCCATTGGCCTGGGACAGCGAACTGCAGCCAGTGGGAGCTGCGGTCGGCCGAACCCGCCGACACGGCACATAAACAAACTGGCCCAGCCCGCCAGGGTGCTTACCCTGGCAAGCTGCGTGCCAGAGGTTGCCGATCCATGTGCTAGGTAGTCAGAGAAGCCCAATTCAAAGGGGATTCCAGTTAAAGCAAGCTTTACAAAATTCCTGTTCTAGAAGGTGAGCCCTGTCCAGGGAAGTTATGGAGGCACCAGAAGGAGTTTTTTCCGGTCTTATTACAAGTTCTGTTCAGCTTCTCAAGGGGAGTGTTTCTATGCCTGTGTATTCCTTCCAAGCTTCAGGGCCACCCGGAGGGGGACAAGATGGGCAATTTGCCCCAGGCCGCGGGCTCCGCAGGGGCCCCCACAAGAGTTTTTCAGGGCCCCTGGAGTGGGGTCCTTTACTTGCTCCAGGGGGCCCAGAAAACTCTTGCGGGGCCGGGCCCCAGAGCTTCTTCCGTTCCCAGTCTTTGCCGGCGGGGGGGGTCCTTCTGCTCCGGGGGGAAGGACCCCCCGCCAGCGAATTACCGCCGAAGCGGGACCTGCCGCTGAAGTGCAACCCAGTCTTCAACAGTAATTCGGCGGTGGGGGGCCCTTCCGTTCCGGGACCCGCTGCCGAAGTGCCCCAAAGACCCACGGCAGGGGCGGGCTGCACTTCGGCAGCTGGTCCCGCTTCGGTGGTAATTCGCCGGCGGGGGGCCCCCACCACGGTTCTTCGGGGCACTTTGGCGGTGGGTCCCGGAACGGAAGGCCCTCCACTGCCGAACAGGGCCAGCTCTAGACATTTCACCGGGCAGGGGGCCCCCTGCCGCTTGCCGGTCCCACGGCTCCGGTGGACCTCCCGCAGGCATGCCTGCAGATGCTCCACAAGACCAGCGGACCCTCCGCAGGCATGCCTGCGGGAGGTCCACCGAAGCCGCCTGCTGCTGATGGCCCCAGGCCCCCGGAATCCTCTGGGCGGCCCTGCCAAGCTTCGCTTCTCTTCAGAGTGCAGAATAAATCCAGTGTATCCTCACTGAAGTCACTGTTTAGTCTGGTCAAAGTCAGAATCTGGCTTTTAAAAAAAAATATGGCTTCATTCGGGACTACCATTATTTACAACTAACTCATAAAAATAACAGAATCGTAGGAATAAGAGATGTACAATATCTATTGGTGTTAGGTCATCCAGTCCATCCTCCTTTATACCATATTCTAAAGTATTCTCTAGAGCTTTGTGCTATCTATTTTTAAATGACGCAAGTGACTAACCTGCCAGCACTTTCCTTGGGAGGTCACAATTTGATATTTTCCCTGATATTCAGCCAATATTATCCTTTGCATATATTAAATATCACTCCGTGTTATATCCCGTTTGGCCACATGAAAGAATCTGTCATGCTCTTTGGATGGTACCTTTGAACACTGGCATTTGCGCATAGCAAAAGATATGCATTATCTAGATACTTTGATGATTAGTACTCCGTAAACATGAAAGAAAAACAGAGCTCATAAATGACCCTGCAGTGATGTCAGCTAACCCAACTTTTGCAGCTGTTAATACGTTCTGCCCATAAAAGTCCACTCATGAGACTCAGCTTCCTGCAGCTCCCCTCATCTCTGTGTCTGTAGAATTTTGACTGTCTTTCTAATACAATCTGAATGTCAACTCCTTGCAGCCATACATGTTTCTTTTCTATCTGCTTCAGTCATCTTTCACCTACCCTTCACAGTAAGAAACTATTACTGCTAATGCTATTAAAACACATTTCATGTATTTTTCAGGCAGCTTTATTGGCTGCAAGATTAATATGCATCTCTAGTTCCAGAGGTCACATTGGCTCTCTGCGAAGGAGCACTTTCTCTTTTGGTCTTTCATGTTTATCAAGAACTATACAAGGTAACCCACCTAACCTGGAATAAGCAGTGGGGAGAAAACCTGCTATAAGGCTAGAGCTATCTATTAGCAGAACCTTTTCCTACTGAACGATCTTGATCCTGATTTCTGAATATAATATTGATAACTCCAGAACAGACACATCACGGTATATGTGCAAGCATTAAAAGGATATATGAATCACAAACAATGTTGCAGAAAAAGAATTATTATTTTTTTTAAAAATATGGCAATTGGAAAAACAATTGCTTTCGGTTATGTGAGTTCTGATATCCAGGGGAATCTTCCCATATTTCACAGGATACTATGTATTTTCCGTTTGTCAAAAAGTAAATAAAAACACCATTTTGTTCTGTGCTGGAAGTGATGAGTCCAATAATAAAATAAATACTTAGTTTTTGTAAAACAAAAATGCCTTCGCTTAAGACGACAAAGACTTTTATGGAGTAGCTATTTTTCTACAGGTTGGTAAGCTATGTGTATACCACGCACAAACACACACAACACTGTGAAGTACTGCAGTTAGAACAGCTGGTGTAGATTCTTACACAATAAGCATGAATGTTCCCTGTCTTACTGCAATGACCCTATGATCTCCTGTGCCAAGTGCTCAAGTCCCCGCTGTGGATTTAAACTCAATCTCATTCTGAGTTTCCATTCTGCTGGCACAGAAGTCATTCTTCACTGCACTGCTCAAGCCAGGAACAGGCTGCTGACTAGGAGGCAGACGCTGATAAGCAATGGCTATAAGAAAACTTGTAATTGCACAGGCTTTTCCTTCCCCCAACAGGTATTACGACAAATGAGCATCATTGAAAATTCTTGTGAGCTTTAAAAGAGAAGATAAATGTACAGTTTCGTAGGAGGTTAACCCTATTCCCAGAGTAACAAATGGGTGTGTAAGATAATGTGCAGCTTAACTTCCTTCACTGTTGCTTGCATTTTGGGAGCAGCTCTTTACAGAAAGCCTGGTGAAATGAACGGAATGTTAAGAGGATGTAAAAGGTGGGCCCCAATAATTACAGAAAAAAGTCCCTGTGTTTGAAAGAATATTAAGGTTGCAAAATTGAGTACCCAAAAGTTTGGAAATGTCTGAATTAAAGGTGCCAGTGCACCCTTAATTCACCACCCTTGTGCATATGTATTATCATATAGTCTTTAATTACATGATCACATGCAATTTTTTTTTCTCCTCATCATTGTCAAAATTGTTGGCCAATTTGGGGTGTCAAATTTGACAAATCATGGGCCTGACTTTTCAGAGTACTTAGCATCACACAGCACTTCAGAGCACACCTCCCATTATTTCGGTTACAGATGTGAGTGCTCAGTATTTCTGTAAATTAATATCCAAGTGTAAGTGTCCCAAGCTGTGCACCCAGCACATGAGGCAGTTAGTGACGACCTGTGGCTTATATTAGGGCTGTCAATTAATCACAGTTAACTCACGCAATTAACTCAAAAAAACTAACTGGATTAAAAAAATTAATCACACTGTTAAACAACAGAATACCAAAGTATTATTAAATACTTTTGGATGCTTCTCTACATTTTCAAATATATTGATTTTTATTACAACACAGACTACACAGTGTACAGTGCTCACTTTATATTATTTTTATTACAAATATTTGCACTGTAAAAATGATAAACAAAAGAAATAGTATTTTTCAATTCACTTCATACAAGTACTGCAGTGCAATCTCTTTATTGTGAAAGTGTAACTGACAAATGTAGATTTTTTTTTGTTACATAACTGCATTCAAAAACAAAACAATGTAAAACTTTAGAGCCTACAAGTCCACTCAGGCCTGCTTCTTGTTCAGCCAGTTGCTAAGACAAACATGTCTGTTTACATTTACGGAGATACTGCTGACTGCTTCTTATTTACAATGTCACCTGAAAGTGAAAACAGGCATTCACATGGCACTTTTGTATACAGTGTTGCAAGGTATTTACCTGCCAGATATACTAAACATTTATATGCTCCTTCATGCTTCGGTCACCATTCCAGAGGACACGCTTCCATGCTGATGATGCTCGTTAAAAAATAACGTGTTAATAAAATTTGTGACTGAACTCCTTGGGGGAGAATTATAAGTCTCCTATTCCATTTTACCTGCATTCTGCCATATATTTCATGTCATAGCAGTCTCGGGTGACCACCTATCCCATGTTGTTTGATTTAAGAACACTTTCACAGAAGATTTGACAAAATACAAAGAAGGTACCACAGCACTCGACTCAAGGCTTAAGAATCTGAAGTGCCTTCCAAAATCTGAGAGGCACAAGGTCTGGAGAATGCTTTTATATGTCTTAAAAGAGTAACACTCCATGCAGAAACTACAGAACCTGAACTATCAAAAAAAGAAAATCAACCTTCTGCTGGTGGCATCTGACTCAGATGATGAAAATGAACATGTGACAGTCTGCTCTGATTTGGATCATTATAGAGGAGAACCCGTCATCAGCATGGATGCATGTCTTCTGGAATGGTGGTTGAAGCATGAAGGGACATATGAATCTTCAGTGCATCTGGCATGTACATATCCTGCAACGCGGGATACAAAAGTGCCATGTGAATGCCTGATTTTAAACAAGATGTGGGCAGCATTATCTCCTGAAAATTGTAATCAAACTTGTTTGTCTGAGCGATTGGTTCAAACTGACTGAGTAGACTTGCTGTTTAAGTTTTACATTGTTTTATTTCTGAATGCAGTTTTTTGTTGTACATAATTCTACATTTGTAAGTTTAACTTTTATTATAAAGAGATTGCACTACTGTTCTTGTATTACGTGAATTGAAATATACTATTTCTTTTGTTTTTACAGGGCAAATATTTCTAATAAAAATATAAAGTGAGCACTGTTCACTTTGTGTTCTGTATTGTAACTGAAATCAATGTATTTGAAAAATGTAGAAAACATCCAAAAAATTAAATAAATGGTATTCTATTATTGTTTAACAGTGTGATTAATCATGATTAATTTTTTAATCGCACGATTAATCATGATTTTTTTTAATCACTTGACAACATTTATATGACTTGCCTAGTATACTACAGCAGCCATGTGGCAGAGGCAGAGACAGAATCTAGTTCTCCAGGGGAGCATTCAACTGCCCTAGGCATTAGACCATCTTTTCTCTTCCTGCCATTCCCTGCCATATTAACTACACACTTTCCAGCTTATGCAACAAATGTGGCAGGAGTTCTATGGACAACAAGCCCCTTCATTAGACAAACCTCACTCATCCCCAGAGCAGCTCCAACCTTCGGCTCCTATTTCCCCCTTCCAGCTATTTTCCCCTGCCAGCTTCTGCCTGTTCTCCCTCCCCCATTCTTAACTCCTCCTCATTCCATCCGGCTGCTGCCTCCTACTCCAGCTGCATGCTGCTTGGGCATGAACAGGGGGAGTTCCCAGAGCACAGGAGACTCTTCCCACTCTCAGTACAGGTGTCCCACGTTGACAGACATGACAATATCCGCGACAAACATTACTGAATTACATTTAAGCATTTTAGGAATTCATTGTATTAAAAACCACAAATGTTTAAATTCTAAAACAGTTGGAGGTGATTAGGCAAATTCACTCAGGTTGTAACATCTCCAGAGTGCTACCACTACCTGAAGAGAGGCTAACAAATGGCAAACTAGATTCTTCAGGGACCAGGGGATTTTTCACTAAATAGACTCATAGACTAATAGGTCAGAAGGGACCAATCTGATCATCTAGTCTGACCTCCTGCACAAGGCAGGCCACAGAACCCCACCCATCCAATTTTATAACAACCCCTATCCCAGGATCGAGTTATTGAAATCTTCAAAACTGGTTTGAAGACCTCAAGCTGCAGAGAAACCACCAGCAAGCGACCCCTGCCCCACGCTGCAGGGGAAGGCGAAAAACCTCCAGGGCCCCTGCCAATCCGCCCTGGAGGAAAATTCCTTCCCGACCCCAAATATGGCGATCAGCTAAACCCTGAGCATGTGGGCAAGACTCACCAGCCAGCACCCAAGAAGGAATTCTCTGCAGTAACTCAGTTCCCATGCCATCCAACATCTCCCCGCAGATCATTGAGCAGACCTATCTGGTGGTAATCCAAGATCAATTGCCCAAATTAACAATCCTATCATAACATCCCCTCCATATACTTATCAAGCTTTGTCTTAAAGCCAGGAAAGTCTTTTGCCCCGACTACTTCCCTCGGAAGGCTGTTCCAGAACTTCACTCCCCTAATGGTTAGAAACCTTCGTCTAATTTCAAGTCTAAACTTCCTAATATCCAGTTTATACCCATTCGTCCTCGTGCCTACATTAGTACTAAACTTAAATAATTCCTCTCCCTCCCTAACGTTAACTCCCCTGATATATTTATATAGAGCAAGCATATCCCCCCGCAGCCTTCTTTTGGCCAGGCTAAACAAGCCAAGCTCTTTGAGTCTCCTTTCATAAGGCAGTTTTTCCATTCCTCGGATCATCCTTGTAGCCCGTCTCTGAACCTGTTCCAGTTTGAATTCATCCTTCTTGAACATGGGACAACAGAACTGCACACAGTATTCCAGATGGGGTCTCACCAACGCCTTGTATAACGGTACTAACACCTCCTTATCCTTGCAGGAAATACCCCGCCTGATGCATCCCAAAATCGCATTTGCTTTTTTAACAGCCGTATCACATTGGCGACTCATAATCATCCTGCTATCAACCAGCACCCCAAGGTCCTTCTCCTCCTCCGTCGCTTCCAACTGATGCGCCCCCAACGTATATCCAAAATTCTTATTATTAGTTCCTAAATGCATAACTTTGCACTTTTCACTATTGTATTTCATCCTGTTCCTATTACTCCAGTTTACAAGGTGGTTCAGATCTTCCTGAATAGTATCCCTGTCCTTCTCCGTGTTAGCAATACCCCCCAGCTTCGTGTCATCCGCAAACTTTATTAGCACATTCCCGCTCTTTGTGCCAAGGTCAGTAATAAAAAGGTTAAATAAGATCGGTCCCAAAACCGATCCTTGAGGGACTCCACTAGTGACCTCCTTCCAGCCTGACAATTCACCTTTCAATACGACCCTCTGGAGTCTCCCCTTTAACCAGTTCCTTATCCAACTAACAACTTTCATATTCATTCCCATCTTTTCCAATTTGACTAACAGTTCCCCGTGCGGAACCGTGTCGAACGCCTTACTGAAATCTAGGTAAATTATATCTACCGCATTTCCTTTATCTAAGTAATCCGTCACCTTCTCAAAGAAGGAGATCAGATTGGTTTGGCACGATCTACCTTTAGTAAATCCGTGTTGCAATTCGTCCCAATTACCATTGACCTCTATGTCCTTGACTACTTTCTCCCTTAAAATTTTTTCCAAGACCTTGCATACTACAGACGTCAAGCTAACAGGCCTATAATTACCCGGATCACTTTTATTCCCTTTCTTAAAAATAGGAACTACATTAGCAATCCTCCAATCATACGGCACAACCCCCGAGTTTACCGATTGCTAACTAACTCAGGGCTTTCTTTCTGATCCAGCAACAAGATAGCCCCTCTCCAATTTAGGAGAAGAGTTGGCAGGTCTTCAGCCCACTGAGACCCACAGGATTTAAGGCAGGTTCTGAGCTGAAGCTGTAATGGACTTGTGACTACAGGAAAAAACCCAGTGTAGGGTCTGAGGTGCTAGTCACCAACCAGAGCCCTAGGTTGGAGTTGGGGTGATCTCTGCTAAGCTTATTAGCTTACATGTAGGTTCGCTGCTTGTTTTTAATAGTCTCTCTCTGTAATGCTTTCACATTAAAAATAAAAGTTGTTTAGAAAGGGCTGTGTGGTAAATATCTCACAACAGAATGATGAGCATTAAGAACGTAAGAGTGGTCATACTGGATAAGATCAATAGTCCTATCTTCTGACAGTGACCAGTTCCAGGTGCATCAGAGCAAATGAACAGAACAGGGCAATTATCGATTTGTTTCATCTTCTGTCATCTAGTACCACTTTCTGGCAGTCAGAGGTTTAGGACACCCAGAGCATGAGCTTGCATCCCTGACCCTCTTGGCTAATAGCCATTGATGGACCTGTTCTCTGTGAATTTATCTAATTCTTAACTGTGACAGTTACGCTATGATGGTCTCTGAGGAGAGAAGTGAAGCAGTGGGCTGCTTAGGCAGCCTGTCTTTTGCAAGGGAATTCATAGTAGTCAAGGAACTGTGTAGCCTGAAAGACAGGAGGAATCACTCTTGTCTTTATTTTGCTGGAACAGAGCAAGTTCAGTATGCTGAAGTGACAGAAGTACTGCAGGAAAAGTGTGGTCTATTTTTGCTTTCACTGTGAACAATCCTGCAGTGGTCAAGGGGCCGATGACCTAGTAGGTATATTCTGAGATGAATTCTCTATTGATTTACAACATGTGCGTGTCAGTGGACACAATAGAGGAAGTACCACATGAAAATCAGCACAGAATTCTCCTCTTCATCTTGGATTTTTGTATCATTATGCAGCCTTTTAAGAGTTTTTAACAACTCTCTCAGAAGGAGTTGAGCAGCAACTATACCAGTCAGAAGAGAGAGAGAGGGAGACATGCGTCTCCACCCAAGAGAAGCAAAAGCCGGTGAGCCAGAAGCCTAAAGTGGATACCCTTACAGGACCATAAAGGGGGAATACTGGTGTTGTTGCCCTAAACGGTGACACCTACCCCACAGTGGCTTCTGGGAATTGGAAGGAGTTATTGAAGGGGAAGGGGAAGGAGAAGGGGAAGTCCTGCTCAGCACTTACAGCCCTGGAATGAAACATGCTCAGTTGCTCTTTTGGGGTGGTGCATGAGAAGTCTGGTTGGAGATAGGAGCATGTATTGGAAAATGCTCAGTACAAATGTAGTCCTCAGACAATTTAACTGCCAGACTCTAACAAGTCTCTCCTCAGCATATGGTAACTGAGACTCTTCAGATAATTAGAATTCAACATTTGGGTGAACTTTCACAAAAATGGCAAAAGATACATTCCCCACAGCCAAATTTCAAGTCCCTGATACAAAACATGGAGTTCCCGGAGCTTCTCTTCTAAACTGTTGTATAAATTATTTTTTAACATGGGCAAAATAACCTTTTCCCTAACTGCCTGCAGTCTTGTTTCAGCTAAAAGCAGCCATTTAGTTTCCAAAAAAATTCAACCTCAGGTAGACACTCTGTATGGAAATTTTCAACCTAAACAGTTCAGGTTTGGAAAAGTTAGATGCAACTGAAGACAGGGTTTCATAATGGAAAGTGTTAAGCAAAATTCATCATACATACACTTCTCGAACAAATAAATAAATAAAATAATATAATTAGCTCATATAGGCCAATTTCCTGGATCTATTTAACACAATAAACCAGGGGTCAGCAACCTCTGGCACACGGCTCACCAGGTCAAGAACCCTGGCAGGTCGGACCAGTTTTTTTACCTGCTGCATCAGTAGGTTCAGCCGATCGCGGTTCCCACTGGCCGTGGTTCGCTGTCCCAGGCTAATGGGGGCGGTGGGAAGTCACGGCCAGTACGTCCCTCAGCCCTTCCCACTGCCCCCATTGGTCTGGGACGGTGAACCGCAGCCAGTGAGAGCTGTGGTCCACTCAACCTGCTGACGCAGCAGATAAACAAACTGGCCTGGCCCGCCAGGGTTCTTACCCTGGCGAGCCGCATGCCAGAGGTTGCCAACTCCTGCAATAAACTCACATACCTCATATGATGTACTCTGTGGTAATGAAAAAGTTAAAACATTTTAAACAAGCTCAGGCAGGCAAAATTACTGGACTCTCTGGGCCTGATGAAGTATACCCTGGAGTTTGCCCGACTGAGGGCAGCAGGATCAAGCCTAAATTCTTACTCTTTGTACTTATAGAGGATTAGCTGAACCTCTAAAGCTACCACTCCATCTGCTTTGTTACCTAATCCCACTCTCCTGGAGATACCACTACTCTATTGTTCCGTGCCAGCTCTGTTCTCAGCAGACACTGCCAAGTATGCCAAACTCCTTCAAATTCTCTGTGGTAGATTTGGGATGCTGAATGTAGCCTTTAAGGTTTTAATACTATTTAAAGGGCAAAAAGGGTTAGCAAATGTGACACTATAAAAATGACAATATTCTTGGTGTTCTGTTTATCCTATCAATCACTGTCCAGAGTTAAGTGGTTCTTTGTTTTGCTCCATTCCACCTCATCCACTTTCAAGAAAGACCAGTTAGGATTGTAACATGAATCAAAATGCTTTAAAATGTTCAACAATTGTGAAGTACTTTTATATGTAGAAAAAGAAAAGCTGCTTTCCTCCCCTACCTAGCATAATGTTTTCTGGTAATTGTCTGAAACAGAGGTAAGGGCAGAATTCACTTACTTGAAGTATGCCTTTGGATCTGAATCCAAAAAGCTAAAGGACTAAAATAAGGAAATCAATTCCTGCCAATGTGTCCCAGAAAAGCTCCAGCTAAATGAACTGAGGTAATCTCAGCACAGGATTTACAGTTGGCGACGACAAAGGAATTCTCATTATTTCCAGAATCTCAAGGAAAAAGAAGGAGCTGGATTGAAACACGAGCATTTGTACATCGTAGAAATCAAAGATTATTGATAAGGCGTAGACCAAACTAATACTTTGTTACTTCAACCCTGACTGCATCTCATACTGCCTCACTCAGACCTCATGTGACCAAAAGCAAAATAAGCCTTATTTGCGCCAGATAGTGAAATGCAGACAAGTAAACAAAGTTGATAGCTAAAAAAATATATTGAAAGTGAACAATCTGAGTGGATAATCTCTCTCTACAGCAAATGTTCATCTACGGATGACCGAGTACAGTGTTTCCTTTCATGGGCAAAACAGAGTGAAATATTACAACTAAACCAATAGTTTTTGCACTGTCCAATTTTGCTGCCTCATCAGGCTCAAGACTGACATCAGGACTTTTATTGTTTGGCTGGTTAGCAAAGGAGCCCAGCTTCCAAACCACGAAAGGACATAGTGCCTCCCTGTCAGACCAGACCACTCACTCAGCTTGTCTTTCCACACATTTCCTGGGGCATGAGCAGCCCTATAAACCAGAGATCCTTGTTATCAATTCCCAGCAGTCTGTGAGAGGGAGACACAATGACTGCAACTTTTCGGCAGCACGGCCTTAAATCAGGAGTAGGCAACCTATGGCATATGTGCCGAAGGCGGCATGCGAGCTGATTTTCAGTGGCACTCACACTGCCCGGGTCCTGGCCACCGGTCTGGGGGGCTCTGCATTTTAATTTAATTTTAAATGAAGCTTCTTAAACATTTTAAAAACCTTATTTACTTTACATACAACAATAGTTTGGTTATATATTATAGACATAGAAAGAGACCTCCTAAAAATGTTAAAATATATTACTGGCACGTGAAACTTTAAATTAGAGTGAATAAATGAAGACTCGGTACACCACTTCTGAAAGGTTCCTGCCTTAAATGATACTTATGAGGGGGAATCCCAAACCCTTGTCTATACAGAAAACATGCACTTGTTTAAAATCAGTTCTTAATTTGATTTAAACCAATGCAACCCCCCTCCACAGACACTGCTTTATATCAATCTATCTTATGAGTGTCCACACAGGGACATTGCCCCAGTTTAACTAAATTGATTTAAAGAAACACATCTTTAAACTTGTAATATCAGCAATGTCTGAGACAAATGCTTGGATCTCTGCATGGAAAGGGAGGGCTCTAAGTGCTACTCACAGGCAGTTAAGTACATACAATTTTTTTCCCCCTGTTCCTCTTCTATGGTAAAGCATTTCAGCAAATGGGAAAGCTTAATAATATTTTTACAAAAGGGAAAAAAGCATTTGTATTTGTTGCAACACAAGCACAACCAGGTGACATATAATCAAGCATCTCTAGACTGATGTATTAAAGTGCTTTTCTGCCAACTCATGCCCTGCATCTACGATGTAAGAATTCTCCCTCATTTCTTTTTTTTATTATTTACTCATGTAGATCATTATGACCCATGCAAATCATTGTTATGCTAGATGATAATATAAAGTCCTTTCCAGCACAGCAAATCTTTTCCTTGAACATATAAAAGGTTTGTTCATTAAGCACGAGAACCAAAATTATTCCTCAGTGAAAGAGAAAGAATAGGTACACTTATTCATCTACAATAACCTGTAGGGAAGCCAGTGAATCAACAGCACTTGCGTCTTCCAATAATCAGACTTCAGGAAAAAAAAGAGAAAGAAAAATACTTATAAAATTATTCTATAAGAAAAAGAAACCTGCATATGCACCATCTGAGCTTTCCTTTGTCTCCATTCTGTGCATGGATGGTTCTCCTCGCTCCAACATTAACCTTTGAAAACAGTTCCATCTGGTCCTAACTGTTAAAGAGTAGCAGACCTCTGTTCAACAGCAGCATATTCAAAATTGAAAAGTGTTTTAACTCCTCTAGATTAGAAAACAGTAGACTGGAAAATTGCAGGACACTGGTTTTCATAGGCCCCCTATTTACAACTGCTTTCTGTAACAAGACAGCTATGACTCGCTTTGCTAAGGAGCCTGCTAGTGGCAAGTGTCCAACTATGAGAGAGAACTTTTGGCTTGCCCCAGCAGAACACCTACAGCACTGTCTTTCTTCACCCTCACCTCTCCCCCGCTTTTTTTAATTATTATTTTACCTCAGGAAATCAGACTAAATACCATTAAAGAAGCTAAAATTTTAGCAGTACAAGAAAAAAAATATTATGAGCAGAAAAAGTTACCCAAGTAGTAGCAAAATAAAAAGGAATTATTATAAAAAATCCTCTCATAATCAGATACCGCTTTTATCACATCATATGCATTAAACTTCTCTGAACTGATGTCCTTTTCATCCTAATGTACTAAATTAAATATCTGTTCCTTGTAGAATTTGATTAATCTAAACTAGATTAAAATCAAATCATGTACAAAATCAATTTCACTTAAAGTACAATAATCCTAGCCCACTGAGGCCCACTTCTAGTAATCACAATAAATGCTGCCTCTCCCCTGAGGGCCACCCCTTCTTTCTTTCCCCTAGCCTTTCACTGGATGCATAATTTTCATATCCCATTATAAATTGTGACCTTGTATATCTTATTCATATCTTGTTAGAGCAATTTAGCCAAGGAGCTGGAGGCGAGACAACTTCATTCAAATATTCCTCCAGGGTTTTCAGGTCAAGTTATTTTTTTTAAATTGGGATTGGTATAAACCTCAAGGGATTTCTTGATTTAAGAAAGAAATACAAATATTTAAGCTGTCTTGGAGGGATTATGCTGACATTGGATCGTGGGATTACGTCTCCTATAAAACTCAGGGGATTTGGACTGGTTTGGCGTCTCATCAGGAAATTGGGCAAAAAGGGTTCTTACACGATGTTAATCAGATATTCAATCGCTCTTTACTGTAAGCGCCTCAAAAGGTAGCAGACAAATGAAAAGAAAGAAAAAAAGCACTGGTTTTCAGATCTCTCTGAAACAGAAGTAATCCTCTAGCATGCAGTAATACTTTGCCTTTCATGTCATCATGGCTCCTCCCAGTAATAATGAGCCAAATTCTGACAATTTGAGCACTGGCACCTCCCAACAACCTCAGGACTGTTAGATTTGCAGGTGCTCACTACCACGAAGTATGCATCCAACTAAACACTATTACAAATAATTAAGACCAGTTGGCACTTCTACTGCACTGCACCTGTCATCTGAGCATCGCAATGCACACTACATTATTAATTAATCCTCACAACAATCTTGTGAGGTAGGAAACTATTATTTCAGCTCATGTGCTTGGAACTGTCAGAGGGCTTTAGAGATAAACTCCACAGCCTGATTCAGAACTGGACTCTGTAACCACACAGCCCTGAGACAAAGCTGACAGTATAGTTGAAACCATGTTAAGAACTTCTCTTTTATTGGTTTCACAGTTCTAACAGTTTCCTTGACAGGACATGAATAGCTGTGAAACTATACCTTTCTCCTCATGATATATATAGTGACAAAGTTCCTCCTCTACCTTGGTGGAGCCTGTGCTTATTTGGCAGATTTGCTCACCTCAGTGATCTTCCCCACAGTCTGGGTCAACTTCTCCTGTGTCTGATCAGGAGTTGGGAGGCTTGAGGGAATCCCAGGGCCCTGTGGATTGCAGCTGTCTATAGTGCCTCCTGTAACAGCAGTATGACAGGTACAGCTCCCTGGGCTACTTCCCCCTGGCCTCCTCCAAACACCTTCATTATCCTCACCACAGGACCTTCCTTCTGGTGTCTGATAACACTTGCACTCTTCAGTCCTCCAGCAGCATAGCCTCTCACTCTCAGCTCCTTGTGTCTCTTGCCCCCAGCTCCTCACATGCACTTCCTCACCTTTGGCTCCCCCCCCTCCCTGAGCTCCTTTTAAAACCCAGGTGCCTTGATTAGCCTGCCTTGATTGGCTGCAGGTGTTCTAATCAGCCTGGCTGCCTTACCTGGTTCTAGCAGGTTCCTGATTACTTTAGTGCAGCTCCTGCTCTGGTCACTCTGGGAACAGAAAACTACTCATCCAGTGACCATGGTGGGAGAAACAACAGGAGCTAAGAACACTTAACTTGCTAGAAAAAAGGAGCTGTAGTAAACAGCAGCCAGTTGCAATATGGCCATATAAGGACTTTAGTTGCTTGGTTCTGCCAAATATAACGGGCCAGCCCTAGAAGAGCATGCTGGGAAAAAAGTTCCTATAAGTGGGCAAACTTTCACTTAGCCAAAGTTAGCAGGAACTAGGAAGTCATTCTTAGGAATGAGGTGTGTCTGTGTTGTGCCTGTCATAAATGGAGCTGGGCGAATAAATAATTTTTCAGTTCAACCAGCAAACTGAAAAACCAGAAAAAATGGCTCCAGAAATGTTTGGAATTTCTCAACAAACCACATGCATTAATTTCTCCCTTTATAACTTTTAGCCTACTGGAGAGAGCATTTGCCTGGGATACACGAAATTTAGGTTTGAATCCCCACTCTAGAACAGAGACTTAAACTTAAACCTTCCCTGTCTTTAGATAAGCATGCTAAACACTGTGTTATACAGATGCTCTCATTTGAGCCTCTTGAAGCAGTTCCACTTTGACTAACTACTTATTCATTGGGCCAAAAAGCAAACAGCTCTACAATCTGCTGAGTAAGCATTCACATGGGAGGAGAGATGGATTCAAATCCCTCCTTTGAATCAGGCAGAGAGATCTCAATCCACATTTTCTACTTGCTAAATGAGTGCCTTAATCTACAGGCCATAGAGTCAGTCTCACTTGTTGTCTTCAATTAATACTGAAGTATTTCATAAAAAGTAGAACAGCTTTAACAGGAGAGATTCACCACTCCCACCCCCGAACAATGTATACCCTGGTGGTTAGGATGCACAAACAAAATCTGATTTTACATCTGTGCTCTAAAGTATAGCAATTAAAGCCTCTACATCCTAGTTACGTGCCCTCATTTGTGGCCTAATGACTATAAGTGGGACACACACTTTGCTAGCCTGGAAAAGATTTTTTGTTTTTTTTTCTATCCAACCTAAAGTAATCTGGGCAAATTCTCGAACAGTTTCGGTTCAGCCGAAACCGCATTTTTTGGCCAATAAACTATTGGTCTGAAAAATATCCCCTTTCTACTTACTATAGGGATTCTTCCCTACACTTCCATTATAAAACCATGTATTAACTAACAAAAGAGATAATCCATATCAAAATTTGTTCATCAGGAAACAGAGAAATCTCTGATCAGGAAAATGGTACTACAGTTTTCCTGTAGCTGTGTCAACCACAGTATGGAGAGATGTTCTTGTTTCAAAGGAAGAATTTTTTTGCTTCCCTTTCACCCAGTGCATCATAGTTCCCCTTTCTTCTATCTGTATAACCTCACATTTCCCCAGTTCAACATGCTGCAAAAGATTTCAAGACTAGGTTCAAACCAGAGAAGTAGAAGTTAAAGTAGTTTGGACTATAATGGGATACTTAATTATATGGCTGAATTTTTTAAAGAACTCTGACAGGTCCCACTGATTGAAACATCTCCCTCTCTCTGAGTGAGAAATAATCTACATCACATCTGTTCTCAAATCAGAATTTAGCTGTATTGGTCAGTTTAAAAAAAACAGACACATTTTTTTTAATGTATCTTTTAAAGGAAGCACAGGATTAATGTACAATTTCAATGTATACTAAACAAGGATGACAGGCAACACTGGGAAAAAGGACTCTAACTAAACTTGACAGGAAAGCGCTTTACATTCACTCATGGAGAGATTCCAGCACCACTGACAATAAGCCCTGCTGATTAGGGTCGGTTTCTTTTCAAGCCAAAGGAAACCATCTTTTCTAACTTCACTCACAGTCTCATAACTCCTTTATAAATAAACATACCGCCCCCCCAAAAAATTGCAGTAACAATGCAAACACCAGCCGACAGCACAATAGAATCTGCTAAACTGCAGCGATGATGTTCATGTTCTAGCATGTCTGGAGAGGAAGGATTCAGTTTCTTTCATACAGATGAAACCAGTATGCACCATGTTATAACTTTGAATGATTTTGTAATTTTATGAGCACATCGGCCTGAGCAAATGCATTATAAACGCTAAGCACCAACTAAGAAGCCTCTAACTTTTTAGGTTCACACAAGAAAGACTACAATGGAATGTGTAGAATTTTCAACAAATGCAGAGATGGAAGTTCATTGTTAATGCCCATTCTGGTTGTAAAGTTTTCTTAGAAACAAAGAGGGTCATATTTTCTTACTGAATCTTCTAGAACCATGTACTACACTTCAAACAAAACAACATAGAATCGTTTTAAAAAGTCACTCTGCTAGGGGACAGATATTAACAAAAATACGATTGCAAATAATACTAAGCCTTTCTTCTAGGGATATTGTTTGTACCAAACTTATTGACTAGATCCACCTCCCTTATACCTTGGTGGAGCAATAAGTTAGCTATACCAGTGAGTGAACAAACCCCAGTTAACACTTTTGCAGCAGTTCAACATCTGTAACAGGTTGTTTCAAACAAAGAGTCCCAGCCCATTACACTCCTGTGAAAGACATCTTATTTACAGTAGTGAAATGTTGCAAACAATTTCCACTGTTGTTAACAATGGTGGAGAGCCTCTAGTGGTAGAAATGTTATAAGCTAATTGCTGCTGCCAGCATTTTAAGCACCGTGTTAATGAGACCAGAGATAGACAAAGTGCTTAAAATTTTGGTGGGTTATCAATGCTCAACAACACCAGTAATGCTGCAGGAGCTAAGCCAAGGATCGGCAACCTTCAGATCCCTTGCCGCTTCCCACATTGGTCTGGAATGGTGAATCGCAGCCAGTGGGAGCTGCAATCGGCCTAAACTGCAGACGCTGCAGGTAAACAAACCAGCCCGGCCCGCCAGCAGATTTCCCTGACAGGCCGCGTGCCAAAGATTGCCAATCCCTGAGCTAAACTGTGTAGACAAGGCTCATAATAATATCCAGCAGCTCCATTTATGTATACTGTGACTCAAATAGTTCTGATGACATTTGGAAATGTAGCAATCATTTCCCAGCACTGGCAAGGTAATGGATAGATTAATAGCTACTCTGAAATTCTGCCTGGTGTTTGAAAGGTGATGTTTTCTATCATGTCAAAGAATCTGATGTTTCATGTTTTCTTACTGACTAAACCCAATTTATTAAAGTCATCAAAGTAAGTGTTTTCATTAAAATGTAGTCATCATATCTCTTTAAAAAGATCTCCAAATAAATCTAATCACCTATAGAGCAATCTTCAGTTAATTTTCCAAATGCTTTGTTAACATTTTACAGTTGTGGGGATGCTTTGATGTCTCTCCTTTTTATGAACTTGCATCATATAAAGCTGTTGGTTTCACACTTAATATCCCCTTTTTAAAGCATATCATCGTGTTAACTGGCAGCTAATTTGTTTTCGATTGCTGGAAATATATTTTCAAAGACCTTTTAATCATTTTGAAAACGTTTTTCCCAGCCTGTTTACACAGCAAAAGTTTCCTAAAATGATGTTGCTCCTTATGAAATTGTTCTCCCATTTAAAGTCAGTGGCCTCTACTGTCACAAACAGTATCGCATTAACATAAAATTGAAAGCAGCTCAGCATTCTGTGTAAAGGTTTCGTCCAAACTGATTCTATAGCAGTAAAAACTGTGTTGAATCACAAGCATAGCAAACATGGTTTTATTCCCAAAATATTATTGTCCAAATTTTCAGTGTATGTTTCATTTGACCTATAAGTTTCTGCTTGCAGTCTAGTGTTCACAACATTTACATGCACACAAGGCATTCAGGGTGGGCTCCACAAAGGTCCTTTGGTGCCTAAGTCTCAGGTTTGGGGCCTAAGTCTCAGGTTTGGCTCCACTGTGATCTACAGAATTCCCACCAAACCAGATAGGCACTTCTACTCACTCAGCGCCAAAGTCTTCAGGATAAAAGTTCCCTCAGGGCATCCACACTGCTGCCTCACTGTGAGCATCCAGATACCTATTTCCCGTCTAAGTCCCAGAGCAATTTAGACAACTACGTTGCATGCAAGGTGTGGTCCAGTGTGCATACTCAGAGGCTGCCTACTGCATCAGTTCCCACTGAAAATCTGCTATGAGTGCCCAGGTTAGAACTTTTAGTGGAGTGGTCAGAGCACTCACCTGGGATGTGGGAGACACTGGTTCAAACCTCCAATCCCCACCAGAGAGGGCAAAAGGATTTCAACAGGGCAACCTCTCAGGTGAGTGCTCCAGCTATGAGATATTCAATCTTTCCTGTTGAAGATGTTCCTCTATGGAAAAATAATGAAAGAGTGATTGGAACAGGGAGACAGGACCTGGTATGTCCCATGTGAGTGCTGTAACCAATGGCCTACAAAGTCCTTCTGTCTTAGTGACTATTTATCCACAGTGGAATAGCCATTGGGCCAATTTTGAAGATTGGTCTTTGGAGGCAGAATGTGAGCAGGTATACAGATCGCTACACAGAGCTGCCAACACATCTCAGTTGTGACCAACACCACATCAGCTACTCTGGTCCTGAGCATCATTTGAGCAAATGCTGTTAATCATACTAAACTGTGCATGTTGTTTTTTTTTGTGATAGGCATACCTGAGGACTGGGATAGGCCAGCAAGCTCATTTCCATATGTGACATAAAGCCAGAATTTTAACTTGGAATTTTTAACCACAGTAGCAGACAAGCAACAAATATTTTAATGGTAATTAGAGTGAAATTTAGGTTTTACTAATTACAAATTGATTTGTGAGCTGGCTCGATGACCTGTTAGGGGCAGGGTTATATGCTGACTTTGGAACAATCAAGTACATAGCCTATTATTTCTGAAGCTGAGTGATGTGGGGGCTGTGCCCTTGCTCTGGTAGAGTGAACACGGTATCAATATCATTCTATCATGATGACTCAGGTGGTAGCATTATTGCTTCTGGGCCTGGGGGCCATTGGACCAAATCCACACTAGGACTAAAGAACAAACAGTCTGGTTATGGGCATTTTGGAAGTGAGACCACTAGATTCTGAAATAACTCTAAGCCCGTAGGATAGATTTCAAAAGATTTCACATATCCATGAAATAAAGCACATTTTAATTAATGAAGCATTTACGCAATGAAGCATTCAAAGAAAGTATCAACTCGCCTTTTGCCCTGGCTTGGTGGCAGTCAAATTTGAAGATAAAAAAATCTCCTAAAAAGCGTTTGCCAAGAGTACGGAATAACCAGACAACATCTCTTTCTCTCTGTAAAACAGGTTCTGCTATACAGGGCTGTCTATGCTAAGCATGGGGTGTTGTCTTCCTTTGCCTTCATTTATCAGCATTTAATTCACTAATCTATAAAGCATTTGAGGTACCCTGTGGATAGAAGGAAGCATAATAAACCAAAACATACTGCATTGTGCAGCTGTGAGAGGAACTCTCGCTGGCTTAAAAAGAAGCATCCTTGACAGACTTTAAGAGGCTGCTGTATCTTGTCCTCTCAGCCTAAAGTCATTGCTGTATTTGGGCTGACTGGAGGGAAAGACTGGGAGTGGGAGGCTCCTGTGGAAAAAGCTGGTGATGTGAAGCAGGACACAAAAGCCAAATAGCACAAAGGGTAGGAAAAAACTGGGGAGAAAGCATGTGAAAAATCAGACATCCCAAGAATCACAAAGCAACCAACCAACCCTCTTTGATACACTGCATCAGCTGGTAGCAGCTGTTGTCTATAGGAAAAGATGAAGGGAAAACAAGAGTTGGGGCAAGCTGATAAAATGCAGAGTTTGAATGCTTAGCAGGTGCGGCTCCAGGCCCCAGCATGCCAAGCGCATGCTTGGGGAGGCATGCCGCGGGGGGCGCTATGCCGGTGGAGGGTCTGCTGTGGAGGGTCCGCTGGTCCTGCAGCTCCGGTGGACCTCCCGCAGGCATGCCTGCAGGAGGTCCACCAAAGCCACGGAACCAGAGGACTGCGGAACCAGTGGACCTTCCGCAGGTATGCCTGCGGGAGGTACACCGGAGCCGGCTGCCGCCCTCCTGGCTACCGGCAGAGCGCCCCCCGTGGCATGCCGCCGTGCTTGGGGCGGTTAAATGTCTAGAGTCGCCCGACGCTTAGTGATACTTGTTTTGTGTCATCAAAACACACGGTGATTTTCAGCTGGCAAAAAGAAATGCTTCACTTTCTGTTTAGAACCAGCTCTTTACAGGAGAATTTGTAAATAGAAAGTGGAAAGCTAACATACAGTTAATCTCTACTTGTTGCTAAATACAGCTATGCATATAGTAATTTATGTCAATTTTAGCAATAGACTACGTCACTTCAGAAGCAATCATTCATGCTGAAAACATTCTACTTTATTCAGGAACTCACATATGTTATTAGACTCTTGAAATCAGTAACTTTGCTACTGGTATACCTATAAAAGGATGGCCTTTTAATTATATAATTTGTGTGACATTAACTCATTTGAATTATGCATAAAAGTGGCCCTGGTATTGATAACCTTTTTCCCTTTAGGCTGGAATTTATTTCAGTGACTATGGTAATGTTGGGTTTATTCATTTACAATGATTTCACTGAGCAATCAAAACAAAGCCAGCGTGTTGGAGAGCTTCTCTACTTGTCACAAGCATTACAATTGTCACTTATTAAATCACACATAGACCATCATTCAGCTACTTGAAAGGATTGTCTCCAGAATCAAGTCTGGATTTTCTGTATAAATTGAAAGTTTGAATATTAGACTCTCAGTCTTCTATTTCCCCTTAAAATGTTATAATGAATTTTCATCATTCTGTATTTCCAAAGCATAAGTAAGGGATTTTTTTTTTTTTACAATGAATCTGGTGTCTCCATTAGGGACCCATGATCCCTTACCAAAGGGTTATCCCTCTGCTTCTAATTCAAAACTGGTTGAGAGCAATTTAATAGTATAATTTTTGGCTCCTTCAGATTCTCCCTTTATTTTCTACCACTCAGTTCAGCCAGGAGATACTTAACATCAGTGAATTTTACCCTTTGAGGAACAAAGGCATCTGATCCTAAGATATCTGAATCTGGCCCTCACCAACAATAGGAAACTACTTTGAGCAAAGATGTCCACACTGGAGGAAGTGAGTTACAGAAACCAAACCCTCCCCTTTCTTCTGCTTGTGCCTCTGACAAGTTAGGCTATTGGAACCTGCAAAAAGTAAAAAATAATAAAACAGATCTCACTGGGTATTTCCAGGACAATGTGACAAAACTTGTTTCAAATGGATGAATTTCTGGATGAGTGAAACAGTTCGCTTCAGATTCAATAAAACTATTGCAGATTAGAAATTTCAGGGCTCACATAAATGTTGCAGTTCTAGTGCTGCGGGAGGAGTTCTGCAATGCTCAAATGTTTATGTACAGATTGACAAGTCAGAGTTCTTTCCCTCTTCAATTACTTTTTTTTTTTTTGGTTCTTTATTGACTTCCTTTGAACACCACTCCGAACTGAGGAACACAATTTAAGATCTCTCTTAAGAAAGTGCTGACTTGGCAAACAACTACTAAAGAGGCAGTAATAAAAATGGCCCAAAGAAATTATAAGTTTTTTTTCTGAACCCAATCAGAAGAAAGATCTTGACTTGTCTCAAGTATTACATGGTGCAGCTCACGAAGGGTTTGTGCATACGGGACTAAACCATCTTTGTGCTCTACCAATCCTGGGCTGATCTGTACTGGGCCAGCGTCAAGACTTTACTATGGGCTGGCTGTCTATGGGCTCAAGGGACAGATCCTTCCAGCATCTTGAGATCACCAGGAGCTACACCCCAACCATACACCCTAGGGCAGTTGCAAGAAGGTGCCACTACATTAACCCTCAAGCACCAGAGTATCATGCTATACACAGAAAATCCACTGGGGGAGGTATGGCAGCTTTATGAACTAGAGCTTAGAGATAGTCTCCACTACCAGGGATAGCAACACTGCCACAGTCAATTCTGCAGGGATCGATTTCAAGGGTCTAGTGAAGACGTGCTAAGTGGACGGCAGAGTGCTCTCTGGTCAACCCCAGTACTCCTGCTCCCCAAGAAGACACTGGGATAAGTCAACATAAGCTATGTCAACTCCAGCTACGTCATTCATGTAGCTGGAGTAATGTAATTTAGTTCGACTTATCCCTGTTGTGAATACAAGCCCTCTCACTGGATAGATACAAAGCTACACTCACACTCCTCAGGCTCTGTCCTAGTGTATCTATCTTGGGCCTGCCTGAACTGAAGTGTTTAGAAGTGCTTCACGGGTTCTGAACTGCTAGCTACCAAACCAATGCTAATTTTGTGACTTAAACCTCTCAGGTTTCTGTCTTCTAGAAATGTCAAATAGACAAATCAGGTCATACATATTTCGGGCCAAATTAACGGGAGAGGGCAGCAACAACGTAGACATTTTGTGAGCATAAGAGAAATGATGGGCTTAGTGATGCTGCCAATGTCCTAAGGCGGATGTGTCTCCTTGGGTGGCAGCATGGCCATAGTCTTCTTCCCTCTGTGGATTAGCAGCTTCAGGGCTTTGCCGTTGGTTGTGCATGCTACAGCTTTTCACAAGACATAAAGAACAGGAAGTACTGCCAATGCACACAGATCTCCCCAGCACCCCTGGAGGCATTATGCCTACTCCTAGCCTAGGCAGTCAAAATGCCTTTAGCAGCCACTGCTTGATACTGCATGTCCTCCACTCCCCCTCTCAATCAGGCTCTGGCTTTAAGAGCCAGAGTATACACCTAGTATACGATTAGAATGTATATTTAATGGTGGGTAAACCCCAATACATATATTCTTCAAGTAGACTAAGTTTCAACCTTTTTTTGTCCTTGGTAAAGTAGCTTTAAAGAAGCAACAATTTTTATGGCTGCATAAAGGATTCTGTCATTTTAAAATAATTCAGCATTGCCAATGTTCGATCCCAGCGCAAACCGCCTGGGCCCTTAAAAGCCAGCATTAAATTTTCTTCTAGCCCCAAGTCCTGCAGACACCTTTTCTTACTCACACCCATTTACTTTCTCTTTCTTCTCTCTTAGTGTCTCTGCTGATAATATTCTGCTCACTATAGTTTTGTTGTTCCAAAAAAATGAAAGTTACTCCACACGCAAGAGTGGGATTAATAACAGAAAAAATGAACAAAAGAGAGAGGTATCTACCATCTGGTTTCTAATAAAGCGTTAAGTCTACGAGACAGTATTCCTGGGTTTTACTCCCACAAAGCCTGTGTATGATTTTGGCAAATCACAATGGGGAAGATTGTAGCTCTAAGTTGGCATTAGACTTGGGGGAAGGGAGAGAGGTAGAGCTGTGTACAGGAGGCCAACTGATAAGTCATTGTGCCTGTGACAGTCACCATGTCTTCTAGGAGCACAGGAGAGCGTGTGTAACTTGCAACTCTTGCTACACCCTTTTATACAGAGCAGCATTCATTCCCCTGCCACATTAGCCTAGTACACGACCCTTCCCTTCTCTGCCCCTCTACCTTTGGAAGAAGAGTAGCACTGTCAGCACTACATCTTACATCTTTTTCCAGTCCTTGCAGTTCTGGAAGGCACTTTGTCTATCCCCATGCATCTGTAGGAGGGGGTGGATGAAGGCTTCTTATAGTCTCCTTCTTGCACACTTGTGCAGGACTAGACACAACGTAGCCCTGTATTTCACAGTTCCCAGATTTATCTGTTTTGAAAAAAGAGATTAATAATACCTGCCTCACAGAGGGATCGTGAAGCTCAGTTAAGTAACGTTTGCAGAGCGTGAACTTCTCAAATGAAGGGCATTATACAGGTACAAATTATTATTATCAATTCAGGGGTGGGGGAAATGATTATACCGTGGACTGAACGCTGTTCTCTGCACTTCATACAGAGAATGCTGAAAGCAGCATCAATGGAGATTGTGGTTTTCAACATACACTAGTTCATTCACACACCACAAGCCAAAAAGAAATCTCCTGGCCCCTGCTCTGGCACTCAGTTCTGTGAACCTGAGTCAGAGACAGGATTTGCTCTTTGAAAATGCAGACATTTCACAGATACCCTGTGTGGTCTCTATGGGGGAATGAATCAGTTGTCATGGGTACTTTCTGTTTACAATCCCACAGAGTGGAACTGGCATCTGCTACAAAGAGACAATCTCTCCTTGAAAGCAAAATACTTGGGAGCAGATACTGGCTAGAGGGATGAAAGAGCTGCAGGGGAAACTAGACCAAAGGGGAAGGAGTCAGAGGAAAGGAATGTAGGTATTAGCAGATAGAAAATTAAAACTTACGTTGAAATAAGCGGGGCTCTAACATATCATTCAAATGTTAGTTACTATAGCTCAGCCATTTTCCTGTATTGCTCGTGTACTAAATATGTACAAATATGTTTTTCCCTAGATATTTCAAATGTGTAAAATTGTATCTTAATTGCCGTGCCAATTATTTCACGTAAACTAAGCACAGAATGAGGAGCCAGTAATTTTGAATTGGAACACTGTCTCTTTTACTGACTTGCTGTGCGACCTTGAATAAGTCACCTGAGCTTCCTGAGGACAAGCGCCCCCATCTGTAAAATGGGCAGTAATAAAACATGCCCTTTATGAGGAGTATTGGGAAGATTACTTAATGTATGTACAGTGTTTTGAAGCTGACAAGAACTATATACAGTAAGGGGCAGATCCTGCCAGCCCTTCAGGTATGGAACTCTCATTGAGGTCAATGGAAGTTCTGTACACAGACCGCTTGTCAAACTGGGCCCTACGTGCAATTATTATTAGTTGTCGTTCTGTGAGCGTGAAGGGGGGGGGGGGAGAGAGAGAGAGAGCAGTAGAAAAAGAGAGTAGCAATCACTTCAAAATGTCCTTTGTCAACCTGATACTATCATGACGTCCTTTATCAGACACATTTTAATCTTAAGGAAAACAAACATCTACAAACAAATATGAAAATAAAAAAAGTGACAGCTGATGGGGGAGGGGAGAATTCTCCATTGTTTCCTTTTACAGATGCTTCTATTGCCAAAAAACCTGACATCCTACTCACTTTAACTTTACATTATTTTTTTTTTCACTCCAGATTTGGTTTGCGTCTCAGGCTCAGTTGTCATGCCTTGGCATATTGTCAAAGCATTAGTATGGAGAAAGCACAAAGCAGTGGTGTCCAGGGCACTTCACTTGTATTGTGTTTTTATTTTATCATTAGACAGACTAGGCATATTCTCTTCAATAGTTTCTAGGCAGAGAGAGAGAAAGAGAGAGAGAAAACAATGATTGGGTCCTACTCTGCCAAAATATATATATGACCTTCCCAGCCTCATAAAGCCCAGAAGGCACCACAGATGCTATTGAGAGGGAAAGTTGGCTGGTGGTGGAAAGAAGAAAAAACAACCATTCCATAGATGGAAAGTGTTCCACATATTCATAGATTCCAAGGACAGATGGGACCATTGTGATCATATAGTCTGATCTCCTGTATAAAACAGGCCATAGAAGTTCCTCACAATAATTTCTAGAGCAGCTCTTTTACAAAAACAGTCCATCTTGATTTAAAAATTGTCCATAATGGAGAATCCATCACAGCCCTTGGTAAATTGTTCCAATGGTTAATTACTCTCACTGTTAAAAATGTATGCCTTATTTCCAGGCTGCATTTTTTTAGCTTTATCTTTCCGCCATTGGATAATACCTTTCTCTGCTAGACTGAACTAATATTCTATATTTTAACTACAACTACAACTAAATACAACTAGTAGAACAACGATACAATGGAGAGCTAGGGACGTGGAGGACAGCTATGCCGCGCTCCACAGTTCCAAAGACCGACATGGCGGTAAGAAGGAACTGAAGAGCGGACAGGCCGGCAGGGGTATATATCAGGCGCCATGGCGGCGCCACTTTAGGGGGCGACCTGCCGGCCCGTCGGAGTTGCTAAGTAAAAATCTTCCGACGAATGTGCACGCACAGCACGCACACCTAACTGGAATGGATATGAGCAATCACTTGAAGAAGAAGAGTCCGTTATCAAATATTTGTTCTCCATGTACTTACTTACAGACTGTAATCAAGTCACCTGTTAACCTTCTTTTTGTTAAGATAAATGGATTGAGCTCCTGGAGTCTGTCACTATAAGACATGTTTTCTAATACTTTTGTCATTATTTTGGATCTTCTCTGAACCTTCTCTAGTTTATCAACATTCTTCTTTAATTGTGGACACCAGAACTGGACACAGTATTACAACAGCAGTCAAACTACTGCCAAGCAGAGAGATAAAATAACCTTACTATTCCTACTCAAGATTCCCCCGTTCATTCATCCAAGATTGCATTAGCTCTTTTGGCTACAGTATCACATTTGGGGCTCATGTTCAACTAATTATCTACCACAATCACCAAATCTTTTTCAGTCATTGCTTTGCAGTATAGAGTCCCCCCGTCCTATAAGTATGGCCCTACATTCTTTGTTATTGGATGTATACATTGCATTTACCCATATTAAAACATATATTGTTTGTTTGCGGCCAGCTTATCAAGAAATCCAGATCACTCCACAACTTCATATCCCATATGCAACCATCCCTACCAAATCTCAACTCCTAAGGCTCATGTAATTCCCAAGTATTGACAAAGGATTCTCTCACTACATCTGTCAGATTGGTGAGAACGTTAGAAGTCCAACTACACCTTTCCCAGCTTCCCAGCCAAAGAACCTTTGACAACTTCATTCATACCCTACCCACTATCTATCTATTCTTGTACTGGACTTCTGTATACATTTTAAGCAGCTGTCTGCTTAAAAACAAAAACAAAAATGCCACAAAATATCTTTCCCTCCAAAGTGAATTTCCCCACCAAAATACCAGTGGCTTTAGCTATAAGATGTATAGCATTCAACTCGGGACTTGAGATGGGTTTGAGGTTTATAAAGCTATTTTGGATGCTTTATATAATTTGAGTGTTTCCTATGTGCAGTAGAAATCCTCCTCCCACAGTGCATAAGCATATTCCCACTGGAGCACTACTGGCAGGACATGGAGGAGGGTAGCAGAAATCTTCTGTGGAGAAGGCCTTCACTTCCAATTGATCTCCTAGCATCTTCACAGATTTCTCACAGCCTTTAGGCCCTGAGAGATTAATACAGCATAATCACTAACATATATAGACAGGCTGTGTGGTACTGTAATTACTAACATCACCACCAAAGCTGAAAGGGAAGTGCAGGAACAGTTAGTTTTAAATGTGGAAAGCACCAATGTAACAGTGCTGGAATTAAAGGGTAATTCTTTTGTTCTTACAGAACAACCACATGATTATTTGTGCTCTGCAGATTACAAGACAAGGAACAGTTAGGAATAACTAAGGCTTTACACCACAAGATTACAAGCATTTATGAAAATATAGTTCTTCCAGAATGCCACTGTGGCTGACTCTGAATGAATGTGCTGTTTCTCTGTAGGGTTAATAAAATGCAGTGCTCAATCCTTAGGTAAGTATGGCAGAACCAGGTCTTTAGAGAGTAATTATTTATGACTTATCCAACCAAAAAAGGAAAAGAAAAAAATGCAAAACCACTTCTACTTAAGAACCCTAAAGCAGCCAAAACATTCAGCAGCCCGCCAGATCATTTCATTTAGTCTCACAGAGAACACTCAGGGGTTTTACAACACAAAGTAAACAGTGAATATATAATTTTGCAATGTCATTTTAAAATGAAACCAATTTAATGACACAAACATTAAAAACATTAGTATTTTGGGTTTTCAGCTTTCTTTCCTTTTTTTTGTGATGGGGTCTTCTTGAGTTCACTGTTGGTTTCTCCATCCCCAGAGGCCCGTTTCTGCAATGAACTGAGCTTGTCCCAAGAGCTGCAGTGTGACTGCATTTTCAAGGTGAAACAGTAGGTGGGGATGTTGACCATTCTGGTAGGAGATCTGGAAGGTTTTTAGCATGTGAGGAAAGAGGAAATGGTCTCTCGTCTTTGTTCTTCTCTTAGACAAGATATTCTGCCAGACACTTTTTCATTTCCTGCCACCATCTACTTTCAGAGTAAAACCCAGCATGTTTGTTTACAGTAAAGGACATGTTGGGAGAAAACAGTAAGAAGAGATTAAGCCACAGAAAGGAAAGAGATAGAGAGTGAGAAGCCTTATTATCATTATATACAGATGATTGACTGCTCGGACTCATTAATCATGCTGTACAAATCAACAGTATGGTAGCTTCTCTGGATACAAAGCCAACTGGGAAAAATCTAAATCTATCTCGCTAACAATGACTGGATTTATCTGTTGCAGAGATAGTGTGATGTAGATGAGGAGAGGCAGCCTGGCTTAGAGGACAGAACACTGGCTTGGGAGTCAGGAAACCTGCATTCTATTCCTGGCTCTGCCAATTACTTGTTGGATGACATTGGGCAATTCACTTCCCCGCTCTGTGCTTCCATTTAATACTAACCTCCTCAGTCATAGCTTTGAGATCTATTGATGAAAAGTGATACATAAGTGCTAAGTATTATTATACGTGCTGACCTCTGTGACCCTTTTCATCCAGTTAATCAAGTCATAAAAAAGCATATACTAATTCTAGGTGCATCCATTTTTCAGTGCCAAATCTGAGGCAACTGGACAAAAACGTTAGCACCCGCAATTACTGAATGTGTATATAGTATTTAAAGATAAGGTGAGAGAGGTGACATATACCTAGTTAGGGTAAGGGGCAAAGGCTCACTTCAAAACCTTATATTAAAAAAAAATACCCATACCCTGGCCCTAATATTCAGAACTTATTTAAACATTCAGAGAACAAAGCAATAAGGAAAATATCACTATGCTCTTCACGCTGGAACTGAAATTGGGAACATAAAAATTGCCCTTAAACTCTTCTGCTTTACAGTCCTGCTCCCAATAAAGATTTCAGCCCAAAGAGTCCATAATTTAAATAAACTGTTTCTTTGAAGAAAACAAAAACAAATGTCTCCCACAAAATCATGGCATAATAATGAGCTGGACCTATTTACTCTGCAGCTGTACTATTTAGACTAAAATTTGAAGGATGTGGCCGGGGTTTTCCTGTTGCACAAGACATTAATTACCCTCTCTTGGTTGCAACCAAAAGAGACACAGTTTTGTGATATTCAACCTAGTCCACTCTCAGCCTTATTAACAACCCTCAGAAGCAATCCAATGAAGTGTTGATTTTCCCAGAACCTTCTGGATAGCCTCAAGAGGTGGGACTGGCTTTATAATTGGCATCCCCTGCAGTTAGCACAAATCTGTACTTTTTATGAGACTCTTCCAACAATGTCCTCTATGTGAGTGATTTAAGCTTCAACTACTTTTTTTATGAGCACAAAGCTGTGCTGCCAAACCTAATAGAGACTCTAGCACATTTTGATGGGTAGAACTTGGACTAGATGTCAGGGGTGTATCACTCAAAATTACTCTGTTCTTCTCATTCCCTCAAAAATATTTGTCACTGGCCACTGTCAGAGACAGGATACTGGGCTAGATGGACCATTGGTCTGATCCAGTATGGCCCTTCTCATGTTATGTTCTTATGATGCAATCAAATCAGTTGCCATAGTCAATTTTAAATTTTGGCTTAATAACAAAATTACGCTTGTACATTATCTTGGGTAGGACAACTAACAACAGAGTAATTTTGTAGCACAAGATGACCTTGAACAAAAGTTTATCCCTCTGCAGGGGTGAGATGTAAGTGGACTTAACATGCAGACTGCTGGTAGTCTTCATGAATAGAAGACGTAGTAGTTTGCATCTCATTCAAATGACAAGCATACAGATTAATAACTAATGTATTATTAATATGCATTTATTTCCTCTGCTGTATCCAGTTTTATAGCAGGATGCATAATTAATGTGCTATTTTAATCGTGTTATAATAACAAAAGTCTCACAAAGGAAATTCACTACTGGGTTAGGTGCAGTCAATGATGTCTAGTGGGAAACATTTTCATGTCAACTATAAATAAATAATTAGAAAGCTAAACAAAAATACATGTCACTGGCATAATTAAGGTAAAAGGGGTTTCTACAGTTATGTTAAATATCAATGTGAGATGCAGCAGGAGTCTTTTTTTTTTTTCATTTTATTTTTAATACAAGCCACACAACAGAAAGACAGCAGAAGGGAAAAACTCAGTTAGCTACTGAGTTACTCATTGGTCTACTATTCTTATAAGGTCTGATGTGCCTCAGTGGTTTATTTCTCATAAGCTACTCACCAGCAATGAGAAGAAGCAAACTGACAAGAAAAATGGTCAGCAGAAAAAAGGGCATGAAGCATTGATGCCTCTAAATGGAGAATGCAGGTCCCTGTACTCTGATAGCAAAATGCACTGATGAACAAGAAAAAGCACTAGCCCAGTTTTGGCAGTCCACTGTAACTTGTCACAAATTAAATGTACTAGATTTTGCACCGCTCTGTGCAGATTCCTGTGTTTGTAGTAGAATATACTCCTACAAGAGTACATTTTCAAAGATTTGCATTAGCTGAGTGACTCTCTAAATAGGAGTGTCATGTTGAGCTATGTGTGGGCTTTCAAAATTTACTGTCTAGTGGAGAAACCTCTCTCTTAAATTATTATAAAAAATAAGGACCGAGTTACATAAATAAATCTCCTTAGCATCAATTATATCAATACTGTGTGTCAGAAAACCTCTTTAAGTCTAATACCTGAAGGTTAAACTTCCTAATCTTCTTAAAGGAACAGATTTTTAGTACAATAGATCTGCTATTACTCACATACACAGACGTGAAATTACCCAGGACTTTTTGTTTGTGTTTGTTTTAAGGGAACTTTATCCTTTATCGACTGCAAAAATCTCTTAGAAGTTAGAAAATAATAGTTGTCTCCCTTTCTATTTGTCAGATATTGATCTCTCTCTTTCTATCCCTTATGTTTTTGTTTGTTTGTTTTTAATCATTGTCATGGCCTATTTTCTATTTACTTAGGTAGACTCATAAAATCGTAGAAGGCTGTGACATCCTGACACCTAGAATCGAGGGCCACTGTGTTACAATTCTGCCTTAGCAAGAGTGAGAGCTTTGCCACTGCTAAGCTCTGTGTCAGCTTCCTAGCAAACCAGCCCATCTGCCTTGCCAGCAAACTCGACAGGACTCTGCCAGTCCAAACCTTCCCTTGCAAGTAACAATTCCTGAGTTCCCTAGACATGTCTCTCAGGCAACGTCCTATTCCTCTTACTGGACACTCACAGAGGAAATATCAAGTTCACTGCCTCCAAAGAGCTAGTATACCCAACAGCTTGTGAGCTCAGCTAGGGTTACACACTCCAGCTTAATACACAGCACTGAGAAGGTTTGCATAAAACGAAGAATACATTTATTAACAAAGACCATAGATTTAAGTGATTTCAAGAGTGAAAGAGATATGAAAGGGTTACAAACAAAACAAAAATAACATTTTCTAGTGACTAAAATTTAATTCTAGAAAGATAGAGCTTTGCCTAACATAGTTTCTTAATCACCCAAATCGTCAATATTCTCTGATCTCTTTTAGCAGGAGGACGCATCTTTCATAGATATAAATCGCTAGTTTCTTTGCTCTCTTTTTATAGTCCACTAAGCCTTTGGACTGTATTCTTTGAAAAGTCAGTCTAGACAAACTCCCTTGTTCCTGCTGCTCATTCTTCAGTCCTTTTATTCACTCCAGGTCAATTTGCTTTTTTGATTAGCTTGACAACTTTGTTTACCTTGTATGCAAATATACTTCTATTGTCCTTTGCTTGCAAAACCTGACCCTCGCAGAAGGGTGAATCCATATTTCTTTGTCAGGGACAAACCCATTTATCTGCTCTACTCAGATTGCTTGGTCTGAATATATTTTAGAAACATATTTCCGGACCACATACATAACAATTTATACAATAACCACACATACATCACACAATTATATTCATGACCGGTGTCACCGGCGTTCATAAAAGACCTTACTCCATGCACTTTTACAGTACAATACTATTGTATACAATCAGTTGATTCAGTTGCTAATTCTTTGGGGTTCAGAAACCCTATTCTCCCCGTGGGATATCTGGACCCTGACTGCCACAATTCTGTTATCAATTATTTAGATATTGGGCCAAATACTGTGCTGCTGTAAATGGAGCTGCAGCTGAGAATTTAGCCAGTAGCCATTCATTTTCCATTGAAATTTTGATGTGACTTATGGATTTGGGAAAAAACAGAATTGGATTCCATATGTTAAGATATGTTAACTTTCAAGCCCAGTTGGTTTCAGAGGTAGATTGTCAGACCAGGCAAGTGAGTCACAGCCTAACCAAGAAGTCCTAAAAGCTAAAAAATACATTTTGCATATTCTTTTTTTTTCTTCAGCTGATAAATACATACAGACTTTAGGGCAAATTCTGATTTCACTTAAATGTCACAGTTCACTCTTGCCATTGCAAAATGCAGCAAGAGAAAGTTGAGGTTTGAATCTTGGTGCCTCATGGAGATGCCTTGTTACCACAGCAACTCAGCACACTGAGAAGCTCTTTGTAATGGTGCTGCAGTGGGATTTACTGCTTGGTGAGGCCATGGCAGAATTTTAGCAGTTAAACCTAGGCTGCAGGTGGTTTGCAGATGGTGAGATGAGGCCTGTGCCCTGTGCCTCCCCAACCTTCTTCCCATAGGGCAGGCCCTGTGTGTCTATGAGGAGATAACGGTGGCAGCTCCAGTTCCCAGGTCTGCCTACTGTTTCTTCAAGTATTATTACAATAAGCTTTTAATATCTATTAAATTATAAATTGGAAGAGGGTGGAAATAACTATTTTGAGATTTGTGCCTGACTTGTCAAAAAAGTCAACAGCTGCCACAGTTAAGTTTATATATTTGTTTTATTATAGCATAGTATTACATCTCTCAATCCATCATGATTATACATCATATCTGCACCTTTCTAAAACAATATGCCTTTCGAAATGCAGATGATTAAAATAAAAGTTAATGCAGAATATGAATAACTTCATTTCCTGAGTTGTCCACATAAACTCTGATAAGAAGCTGGAAAGGTTTATACAGAGGATTTGATTATTAGATGTGGCCTCCCAATACGTCACAATTGTGTAGTTACAACTGATGCCACTTAAACATAGTTAGACATATAACTACTGCACTTGCTTTTATGGGTAAACTCTGGAAGCTATATGTTTAAATGGCATCATTTGCACTTGTAAATATTTGTATCCACAAAAAATGTGAATGCCAAATTAGAGGCTGGACTGAGGCTTCTGTCAAAATCAGGCTAATAACAATAATACCTAGTTCTTAAATTGCTCTCTTCATCTGTAGACCTCAATGCACTTTATAAAAGCAGCAAATATGCAGATGGAGAAACTAGGGGAAAGAGAGTCCATGACTTTCCTATTGTTACAACAGGAATAGAACTCCTGAATTCCTATCCAGTATCCTACTTATTGGGCCATATACCCTGCTACAGAAGGGAGAAGGACAAAAGGTAAAATGTACTAAAAATATGTAACATAAAAGCTGTGAAATACATTGACAAATGCAAGCAAATTAAAGTTCAGAGAATTGATAGATAATGGATTATAGGCCTTCTCTGGACTAGGTTACTGTGTCAAATTCAGTCCAGTTTGGGAATAAATTAAGTTGGCACCATTTGATGGCTGTTCATTATATGGGATAAGTTTGTGAGATCTCAGTCCAGTTCCTAATGGATCAGTACTCACATTAGGGAAAGAAAACACCTTTGTAACTGGCACCCTTTGTGGTTTGCTCTGCAAAGATTTTAGCAGCAGCACTGTGGATTGATAGTGGGAGCTGAGAAGCAGTGAAGCCAGAATGAAGAAGATTTGGAGTAAAAAGCACACGGACAAGGGTTTTTGGCAGTAGCAACAGTGAAGAAATATGGATTTTTTGGTGAAGTCAGAAAGAAGCAGTTTGTCTTAGCAAGAGCTTGGATATGCAGAGGGAAGCAGAGAGAACAGTCAAAGATTACACTAAGGTTATGGTCCCGGGAGACAGGAAGAATAGTGAAGTTGTAAATGGAGACAGGGAAGGGAGACGGAGGAGAGGGGCTCAGAAGTAAGATAAGAAATGGTTTATGTTTACTGGGAGTCTAAGAGCCACATTTTTTGTTTTTCCTTTTCAGTTTTAACAAGCATTCTGAAACACGAAAAACATGGATAGTATCAGGAAGGTAAGACCTTCCTGTGGGACCATTGTCATTTTAGGATTATTTTTTTATACCTACAAACTTTGTTCTTTTCAGCTGATGCTCTGCTCTTAGCCCTTCTAGTTTGTGCCTCAATAATTCGAGGGTCTCAGAGCAGTGGAATGCTGTGATGCAGAAACAAACCAATGAATTAAGGAGACAGTCATTTTAACTTTAAAATTAAGGTTGTGACTCATAAAAGAAAGGAAAATAAAAATACATGTGTATATTTGAATACGGACTCTGTTTGTACATATACACACAATGAATCTTCCTTTATTTACATAAATATTAACATCATTATCTGCAGATATATACAGGAGGATAAGGCTCAAACATTTTCTTTGAGTCCACTGACCACCTGTATTTCTTTTAACTCCACAACTTAATCTTCTACTCTGTATTCCCTATCCGAAGAGAAGCTTCCATTGCTGAATGACGTTGTGGGAGAAATCTTCTCCTTGTTAGCTGATGCTACCTTTACTGTCCAGACATATTAGCACTCTCTTAACAGATAGTCATAATGTGTAGTGAAGTGCATTATATACTGCTAAACTAAATGATTTTTTGCATTACATTATTATAGTTTATTTCACATAGAGGCAGAATGCAATAGAAGCCAAAGCTCCATGCTCCAGATCACTATATTGTTCAGTTTTACAAACATCCTATATTTCTTTCTTCCCCCTCACATAAAATAAATGGCATACGTAATTAATAGAGTATCCATTTTTCCCACAGTGAGATATCATTCCTGTGATGCTTTGTATTATCGGAGCCACATAGTGATTGGAAGTCTACTACCCACTGATTTATGCTACTGAGCAGTGGAAGAAAAACAAAAATCAACTTTTAAACTATACCATATAGAAATCAATTCCTGAGTAGATAATAACAACAGAACTTTGGGAGACATAACATTGTCTGATTGTCTGAAAGCTAAATTGACTTTGTAGTCTTAGTTGGAAATATTGGATTTTTACACCAAGCACAAAATCCACTACTACTCTTTATGTGAAGTTTCAGCAATTATTTTCTTCCTGATCTTCTGTACTGATAATAAAAATTAACATTCCCTCAAGTGAGTCCTAGAAGATCACAGAACATTGAGAATGCTTACCTATTGGAGGTCATATCCCAAGATCATCGTCATGGTTGTTTAAATAAAGGAGGATAATCTGCTGTCCAAAGTTCAGTTTCTTGCTACAAAGAAAGCTGGTTCTAAGTCTCTTTTGAAAGAGACTTAATCACTATAAATGAACTGTGTTGGAAGCATGCAATTCGCTGCATAACTGGCAGGGAAAAGTAGGACAGGAAACAGACCTATAGCCACCCAAAAGGGTCAACAAAGTCATCAGCAGAAAAACTGCTTTCATCATTTGTTATGTATACTCCTCCTGCCCACAAAAGACTTCATTTCAAATTTCAAAAAGCTCATCCATGGAAATGATCCCTTCAAAATTGTTTTTGACCATGCTCCTATGTTCATTCAAGCTTCCATGTTCATTCACGCATGACGAGTCTATGGCAGAAATAGGTTTTATTTTTTTTATGACTCAATCTGGCCTTATCTCTGTTTAGTTCACCAGTCACTCAGACTGTCTGCTGTAAGGCTCTGCTGAAGAAAGTTTGAAATAAATACATACTCGTTCAAAAGTATATAGTCGAAGAACCATATAAATGTCACAGGAGTGAGTCAGGGATGTATTACTAGGGTCTATTTACTTTAATCAAAATAATCAGACTATGGGTCACCTCTAGATCACCAGTTCTAATCTGGTCAAGGTCAACAGTGAAAATTATTATCATGCAACATCATAAAGTAATGGCTGCTTAATCGTCCTGGTGAAATGAGTTGATGGTCTCTACCCAATTCCCAATGGACATATATCTAAACAACATGCACCTTGTTGGCCATCTCATTAACAGGGACAAGAACTGAATGATCACAGAGACTGACCTACCTTCTCTTCTCCTAAATGTGATCTTTCCAGGTCAGGTTTAAATTACACTTGCTGGACATGTGGGGAAGTAAGCATTACAACTTGCCTGCATGGAAACCTTCTCTATGGACAGAAGGCAGCTGTCTATAGGGCTGGCCAGCTCCTTTTAGAAGCACAACGTGAATGGAGTTTTATTACAGGCTAAGAGCTTCAGTCTTTACATGTTTCCTGACAAGGAATTCTTCTCTTGAATGTCCAGACGCAGTACCTGGTATCTTCACTTCAGTGGGAGCTGCACATATATACACCTGAAGGAAGAATGTGCCATAACGTCCGGAGTAGTGTCAGACAGATTTCCTCCTCAGTCTATTCATTTTTTTGCAGTACGTCATTAGAAAACACTTTTCCATTTTCTGGAATGGACTTTGTTTTGGTATGTAAATTCCATTTACATCTCTGAATGTTAAATAGAGGCACAAAGATTTCTTGGCACCAACAAAATTAAGGATTACTCTTAAATTAAGTGTCCGTATATATATATATATATAAAGGTTGGACTATTTAAGATAATTGGCAAATGACATGGCCATGTCATGTTTGTATGTTTACAAACATGTTTGTATATTTAGAAACATGTTACAAAGATATTTGTATGTTTAGCTACCTACTTTAAAAGTGAACAGTTTCTCTATAATGTAAATTGCTGTTTATGAAAACGTCAGCTACATTTTCAGAAATTTTGCTTGACAAAGGTCTTAATGCAATCTATATATACTTTGATAAAAAGGAAACGTACTGCTGAATAAAAAATATGTTTTTCTCAAGAAACATTGATTTAAATGTAAACTGAGGGACTATTAATATATTGGAGAACTCTACACAAGCATGGTACATTTTATTTTCATTGCAAACGGTATACTACAGTTAATTTTCCTGGGAATATACAATGGTATTATATAATATGTCCCCGCTATGTGAACACAAAGCCATGTGGTAGGGGGTAAGCTTGCACATTAATTTTTAAGTATTTCTTTATGCTCCTTTCATTGCAAAAATCTTTGGTTCATTCTTATTTTCTTGTGTATATGGGAGCGTAACATCAGGCAGTGTCTACTAAAGGATGAAGTGTAGCCTAGTTTGTAGGGGCACTGAACTAGGACTTGGGTTAAATTCCTGGCTCTGTGGCTGCTTTACTCTGTGACTTTGGGCAAGTCACTTCCCTCCTTGTGCTTCAGTTTCCCCATCTGTAAAATGAGGATTATAATAATACTGACTTCCTTTGTAAAGTGCTTTGAGATCTATGGATAAAATGTACTATAGAAGAGCTCATTCAAAAGTCACATACCACTATGTAACACCGATAGATTAATACTTCTCCTGGATATCAGTAAATTCATATTAATAAAAATTAAATAACAGAGAGAAAAAAACAAAACATGTTCCCCAAGTCACATGCAACATGCGGATACATTCCTTAATATCGAATCATATAATGAAAGTAAAAATTCATGTCTCACTCACTGCTTGGGAACGGATGAAAAGTTATAAACACTTCAAACTGAATGAGCTCTCCCCTGACATGTAGTGATGACCTAGGAGAGAAGACTCCAGGAACTGACCTTGTTTGCATAGACACAGTCCTGTGCCCAGGTGAGCAGCATGATGGAACTGCTTTGCCCATATGATCACTTCTGGCTGGTGTTGGATCACAAGTTACTTTGTTATTTGGGGCAGGGGCAGAAGTAATAAAGTGTGGTTACACTTGTTGTGTGAATAAAGGGCAGAGAACTGTGCTTGGCATGCCCTGATTGAGGGACTCACCCTCAACTGAACTGCTCTTGCTAGGTATGGGGTATGGGTGCCAAAGCTCAGTGGAGATGAGAGCAGGTAGAGATAAGTGTTTGTACCTGATGGTATAGGCTCTGCCTAAGGGTCCTAGACACCATGTGACTCTCCACTGTGTAATGACAGAGCTGATTAGGATTCAATTGAGAGGCTTTCCTTGTGGATCAATAGAGTTGAAATCACTGATAACCAGATCTATCCATTAGACCTGCTGTAGGAAAGTGTCTCTGGTGAAAGAGACTGCCCAGCCTCCTCTAGCAGGGAAGCTTCCCCACTAACAGCTGAACACACTGAAAGCTGTGCTAAATGGTCAGACTTCAAGACATCCCAGAGATTGCAGTGGAGCAAGCAGCTGACTGGTGGGGCCAGCAACCAACAGCAGAGAAGCTGAGGGTGGAGCGACTGAATGGTGGAGTGAGTAGACAGCTGATGGCATAGCGAGCAGCCAACAGTATAGCAAGTGAGTGGTGTAACAGCCAATGGTGGAGTAAGTGGCCAGTGGAGTGGCCGGCAGACTGAGCAGCCACTGGCAGAGCAGCCAGCGAGCAAGCTCTGATTGCCAGAGCGATCAAAGTGCCTTCTCCTTCCCCCCACGGTGAGATGTGAACTCACACAAATTCACTCTGAACTTGGTTTTCACTGACCAAGGACAACTGTGAGTGGGGTGTGGTGTAGGGAGAAGGAAGGGGCACAGTAAAGGAATTTTAGTTTGTTTGTTGGACTTTTTCACCGTAAGGTGAGAACCTGAGGCAAAGGATACTGCCCAAGGTACTCTGGGGTGGGTGTTTTCTCGTGGTCTTATGCTTATGAATTATGTTTGTAGCTTATGCTTATGAATCATGCTTGCAGCATTTTCCCAAGTTAATGCCGGGTTACTTTTCTCTTTTTATTAAAAGTTTCTTCTCTCTTAGTGCTTGCAAGAGGGGAAGTATTGCCTCTTAGAGGTGCCTAGGAGGTGGTGTGTAATTTTCCCAGGTTACTGAGTTAGGGCTCGAGCCAGTTCTGTGTTGTATTGTTAAAAAGGAACCTCTAGATATTGAACCCACCTGGCAGAAGGGTTGCAACACAAAGGACGCTACCACTTAGGAAATGAGGAAAATTCCAAAAACAGAATTAACAAACATCAGCAAACCACAGTTGTGAAATAAATCTGTAACACATAAGTTTACTTAACCAATCATCCCTGTTGTTGAGTTGGCTTTAGTCAACATGACTTCAACCAAAATTTTGTCTCATATGCAAGGCTAAGGCACCAAATGGCACCAACTGGATGGTAGAGGCCACAACAAAAGAAGACTGTTGGACTAGGAAAATAAAACAGACAATGAATCTGAAAGACATTTTTTACAATTGTTGGAAGTTAGATTTTTGTTAGATTCCCACCCCTCAAACCCATTTAATGGATTACTTTTATCAGCTTTATATCAGGGTTAATATGACAAGTGCCATTCTTTCAATATATATTTTTGCAGCAGAAACTAAAAATATTTTACACTGCATTACAGAGTGCTGAAGATTTAACTTCTTTGAAGTGCTTACTTGGTCTGCTCCGAAGTAAAATATTTAGTATTACTTTTGTAATGTTCTATATTTACTTCTGTGCTTTCTAAAGCCATGGGTAAGTTATGGAGGTCTGGTTCATCATTTTTACTCCAAACCAGAAGAAATGTCATGTGGCTTGATACTATCATACGCTGAGGAGGAGAGGGAAGGGATGAGACTTAACAATGTTTTTCATTTGTTTGTTTGTTTGTTTCATTCTTTCTTTTTACACCTTTCCATTAAAATGTTAACCAACATTAACCATTGCGTCACATCGCGCCAGCTGGCCCCAATCCCTGGCTGAGCAATCTGGCCCCCAGCCCCGGCTGCACCATCTGTACCCTGGACCCCGACCAAGGCAAGACCTCAGCCCAGCTGCACCCCGGCCCCCAGCCCATCCTGTCAGCCAGCTGACTGGCCTCATCCCTCGCCTCGCCAGCCAGAGCAACCCCAGCCCCTCTCCCTTTAATAAGTTAACTGTTTAAATGATAGAATTTTAATAGTTTAAATGGTTAACTTTTTAAACGATATTTACGTCCCTACTTTCCATGGCAATCCTCTATTGTAAGCAATCAATAAATTTGCCAGTCATTGTAAGAGAAACAGATATCTTAGTACTAGGGAGAATACTTACTTCATGAGAACTGTTATGTTAATATCACAAGACTAAAGTCTCATGTTGTCATAAAAATCAAGATGTAGATATTCAGCATTATCAGAGGAAGAGTATTTTCTCAGAGGCTTTCTGGATTTCAAAGTGAATTTCTAGTCTTGGGCAGTTCATGTAAATCTCTGAAGATACACAGGGAAAAATGGAATAATGTGGCTCTGGCTCCTTTTGAAATGTACAGCAAAGCTAACTGCCCTGCTCTCCTGCCAGACATTCTAAATGGCTTCTTTAACTTAGAGACGGTACTTAACTCGGTACACTCTCTGTCTGAAATCTGTGAGCAGTTTATGTCTCAATTTAAGAACAAAGTTAAGAACATCAGGAGCCAGAAGTCCTTTAACAATGCTGCGAATACCAACATGTCCCTAATGACAAACACAGTCCAGTTTTTAACTTCAAAGTACATTCGTCAATTTCTCCAATTTTTACTCTCTGGCACCAAAGGATAAGCCACATATTATTCAAAGCACGACAGACCGAATCTCTGGCCCACATATATGCTTCTAAATAATTACGTCATGCTACTGCTTCTTACCCAGCACAAAAAATGAAGTATTTCTCTTTTTAATTTTTTTTCCTTAAGCAGGAATTACATTGAAGATATCTGACAAAACCTATAGCATGTCATATAAAGCAGAAACAAAGGCACGAAGTTGCCTGTGGAGCAAACAACAGGTCTAAATGGAGCACAATAGGAGGGGTTGACATTACAAACTGGATAACATTCATGTGCAATGGTTGCAAACGGAGAGGGAGTGAGGAGATTCTAAGGATAATAACTTAAAATCCTTTTCAACCCTTCATCTAGCATCTTTGAAGACCAAAGGTTAAAAGTAACTTTGACACCTTGTTCTATTGCCTGCACTTACCCTCAGGTAATAAAAGTACCAATGAAATATAATAATGGGACCCTGTGCTCCATGACACTCCATAACTTCTGTTATATACAGGAAGATCAAACATACTCCTAGGGGGAATTTTAAATCACTGAAATATTTTTTTAAAAATTGCAGTAGCCGCAACACATTTTTACACCCTTTCTCTCTCCCTCTCTTTCTTACTCTCTCTCACATAACTGTTCTTCAATTGTCTTTAATGGTTTATCAAATGTCTGTGACATTCAAATTTTCAGTAACATCTCACGTGATAAACTCCTATACATATATGTGAATATATTTATAATACTATCTGTCATACTCTTTTACCTTTACTCTAAGATCTGTCCCATACATATATTAAGAGACTATTTTGTATTATAGCAGATAAAATACCATATCTTGTAAACACCCTGGACCTGAGTCTCCCCTATCTTGCTCCTAGTATAGTCATTTACCCCTGTGCAAAGTGTGCAAAATGCTATGCTAGTCTGATTTGGGAGCATTTTACACCCACTTTGGACAGATTTAAATGAGTGCACCAGGAGCAAGAATCAGTCCCACTGAGCAAACATTACCTTCCTCACCCTATTGCTGGGAGGTGATCCAAGAAGCTTCTACTTGAAGGATTTTACTTTTCAATATTGAGTTAAATGGAGTTATGACAATTTATAGGAACTGCCTATTAAGAGCATCCCCAGAACAAGTGATAGTAAGAAAGTTCATTCTCCTTACAAGATGCGCATATAAGAACTCCTGTTAGTGTTAATGAGAGATAATAATCCATCGCACTTCTATAGTTTAAAAGTTTTAAAAATGCTTTGCAAATATTAAAAAGAGTTAAGCCTCACAACACCTACAGGAGGTAGGTATTATTATCCCACTTTTAAACATGGGGAACAGAGGCACCAAAACTTATTAATTTGCCCAAAGTCATACCCTGAGGCCCCACTTCATGAAAGCTTCCCTGAAATCAATGGGATTTAACCATGTGCTTAAGTGCTTTTTTGAGCCTGGGCATGAGTGAGTGAGAGTGACAGAAATAAAATCTAAATGGCTGCAAGTCTCATGTTCTAGTCACTGTGTGAATGAGGGAAAACATTCTAGAAAAGAGAGAAAACACTTGGTTTAATGTCTGCATATTCTAAGCAAAAATATTGTTCAGCAGGTATCCCAGTGAAATCCAAGACTGAATAAATTTTGACTTACAAAAGTAAATAACTACTCTGGCTTCTCTTTGGTTTGGAAAAATAGTTATTAAAATTGCCTCCAGAGTCATCTTCTCTCGCTGTTCTTGTTCCATTGCCTATTCTTCCTTTTCTCTTTTTATCGTTGCAAAAGCCGCTAACATCCGCTGATTCTTTGTGCATTTCTCTTTTTGCTTGGTTGCCTACAAATTTCTCTAAGCCTCTCATTCCCTCTGAACCTGTTTAGCTGGAGCAGAACAGCTGTACTTCCGGCTGTTCATACAGCACCTCTGGAAAAATTCCTTGGTGCACTACGATGCTAATAAGCGACATCGTCAAAAGTTGTTCTGTCTTTTGAGGATATGTGTGTGGGGAGCTTTGTTCTTATTTTAAACTGAAAGCACTTAGGCAGGAATACACTTGGGAAAGAAAAACAATCATTCAAAAATTGGGTACATTTCTCCAGAGTGTAAGAAGGCTAAAAAGCTCATTCCCTGATTTAAACCCTCCAGGGTATCAGAGGATGTCTAACCATGTTTCCTGGAGTGGAAAAATACTGCATGTCAGTACAAGAAGGCCTGATTGATATAAAATAAATGCTTTTTTTTCAGTTCCCCCCAGGAGCCTCCTGTCCTGACCCTCCCCAAAAATTAATCCTCAAGCAAAATTAATCTCTGCTTAACTGACCTGCATTCTTTCACTTCTCTGTAGGCTATGAAAGAAGGTGAAGTACATGAAAATTATCTCCCTTTTCATAAAACATGCCACTACGTTATTTAGTTCTGCTGATTTTTGGTTTAATAGCAAAGAGAACAAAACAAGAGACATGAAAAAAGTCATTGGGCACACAGCAGAAACAGGTAACCAGACTTGACATCAGCTCCTGGGTTTATCTGCAGTTCCCTGAAGGGATATCTTTAGCTGACAAAATTTGATCCAGTGCTTAAAGTGGTCTGAAGACCATAAACTGGGAGCAGCAGCTTTGGCAAAAGAGAGTGTTTAAAAGTGCACCCCTCAGTGACCCAGCTCATTTTAAAAAACAATTTAAAAAAATATATTTTTGCTTGGTCTGTGACTTCCCCTCATTTTAAGCATTACTGGTATTCTGTTGAATTCAAGGTGCTTTGGATCTGGCCCTAAGACTTTGTATGCACTGGGAAAAGTGTCTCAATTTATTCCACCGGAGTCCTGCTACTGGCATAGATGTACCAGTACAAATCCCTAATGTAAGCAAGGTAAGTAGTCATTTGTAGCAATGCTGTTTATCCTTGGGGTTTACCTTCTCTACATTAAGGGTTTGCACAGGTACAGCGACCCTGCTCACTTCCCATCAAAGGCTGGAATGGGGGCCTATCCCAAGTATGGATTGTGTTAGGGGAGATGTGCTCACTTATTCCAGGGCCAACTTTGTAGACTTTAGAGTTCACAATCTGAAGGTGATATAATCTCTTTGTGGAAGAAGAATTATGCAATTCAGGTATTTTGATAATCACATAAGACTTTTTGGCTAACTCTCTACATTGTGCAATATTTATTATTGTCAAATCTGTTTTGGGAGGATTAGCAGACTGGAAAGCACAGTTACTCTAGCTCTTATGTCATGCAGCACATAGGAGAGCAAGTTACAATCTGAAAGTCAAATCAAATCCCAGAGCCTACCCATTGATAAAACACCAACTAATAACTGCGGGATAGCTCATTAACTTCCAAAGTGTGCAAACTATACTTCTTAAGAGGTTGAAGTTCTCTGAAAAGTCTGGCTTTCTGTAGAGGCTGCAAACCTGACATGAGATTTAATGAGTCGCCTGTATCAACACAAAATGAAAGAAACAGTCTCTTCTCTAATTCAGCTGTCCCTTTACCTCTGTAAATGTAGTGATAACAGAGCTAAAATTGGAACTTCTTTTTCAATGCCGTCTTCTGGTTAAGTAATACATGTTAGCAGAAAATGCACATGGCTCTTTAATAGTTAAAATGGAAGTTTTCATACAGCAGAGAACACAGACAATTACATTTGTTCTAGAATCCATTTTTACTACTCTTTTTCTCCAAGAAAAAGGAAATCAATAATAGAGAGGATTTCTCCAGTACTAATCATAGTAACATATATTAGAATTCTGTCCAATATTCCAAGTGTTGAAGTCTACTTCAATGGTTTATAACCACTGACAATAGTGTCCTTAAGATGATAGTACCTATCGCATGCTGTCCAATATCTACCAAAATCAGTGTATGCAATGTAGATGGATTTAGTTCTCACACAGAACAGATTGAAAAATTATAATGTAGCTCAGAATAAGGAGCATCATTTATTAATTGTTATTAATTATTATTTATTTGTATTACCATCGCACCTAGGAACCCATATAGCTGCACTACCATACAAACAATCCAAAGAATAAATTGTGACTCAATCACAATTCCTCTCCTGCTACCCCTTAATCTGGGGAGATAGGACTTTGTGTGGAGGAGAGATAAACTACTTTGCTCCTCCCTGATGTTGGCCATATACTGTGGTCTGGAAGTTGGGGGTGGAGTTTAGACCCAACTTCCTGTATTCTCCCCATCCAACATTCATAGTATCTAATCAGCAGCCATGGCTCTCCTACCCATGGCTGGAGTCACAATCTGAGCAAGACCAAAGAGAGGACTGGGGGCGGGGGTGGCTGGACTCACTTCCTTTTACTCCTCTGTGGTCTTGGGGAGCTGAACCAAGGTTCTGACAACCTGGCCATAACAACTGCTCTTTGCACTGCAAATCAAGAACATTTCAGTTTATACAGCTAAAATACTCAGACTTTAAGGCCAGAAGGGACCATCATGATCATCTAGTCTGACCTCCTGCCACAGCACCTCATCTACCCACTCCTGTCATAGGCCCATAATCCCTAGCTGAGTTACTAAAGTCCTCACCTCTTGATTTAAAGACTACATCCAACATTCTTAGGCGATTTGTACATCACATCTTCCACCACTCCCTTTAAATATAATCTGTTCTGTATTAGTGATTAGAGTTTTGAGAGTGACTGGACCTACCCTCTTGCTAAAAGTTCACTATGAACACTCTAACTAAGTCAACTGAATGATGGCACTTCAGAAATCATAGCTGACGGTGGCAATAGGGCTGTTAATCCAGTATACTTTCTGGACTCAAAAGCCCTAAATTAAAAAGTAGTAGTTATTTTATTATTTGCTGTTTAGGCTACTTTATTCCTTTATTGTGTTTTGCAAACACTGCACGCCATTCAAAACAGTGTTTGATGAACAGGATATGACGAACTCTACAACACGTATACAGTAGCTGCATATTGAATCAACTCTGGTATTATCTTGGGGAGATTCATTTCATCCTTGTGAAATATGGGACAGTGATAAATTAGTATCAGATAGACTAAAATTATCCATGTATGCTAACAAATGGCATGAATGTCAGATGACTAAACTGGACCTGCACTCCTTTCACCCTGTTGCCTCCAGCAAGAAGGCATCTGACATCATCTGACTAAGCAGGAGCAAGCAGTTCTTGGGATTAAACAAAGCAAAACAAAACAAAACAAAACCCTGCTGGCAGCAATATTATGCTCTCTGGATACTGCTGGGTTAAATACATTGTTTTGTTCTCTCCTTATACAAAATTTACTGTCACTGTAAAATTAAATCTGATGTTTTCAACCCCTTAGAAATGATTATGGCTACATTTTGGCTGTTAGAATCTCCTAAATTTAGACATCTTTGGCATGAAATTTAGTTATCACAGTTTCAGAAAATAGCCCTTAAGTGCTTATGGTGCACTAGCAATCCTGACACATTACTGACAAACAATATTATAACAAAGGACTGTCTTTCTTTGCAATTGTCTAGTTACAATAACACAAGCTGAAATCTCTTATGACCTAATAGCATCGAAAATTTTATATGGTCTATGTCACTTGTAGCAGTTGATTACTCAATTACTCTTAGCATGTCATTGATATACTATATACCTACTGCAGTATATATCTTTAATAACATAATCCATAAAAAGATTCCACTTAACCCTTAAACACTCATTTCAATTCCTCAGCCACCACTCTTGTACTCACTTCAAAATGCACCCAAGATCTCCAGCTGCAAGTTTCTCCTTTCACCTCCCGGTTCCATAAACTACAGCCACCTCCTAGCAGAAAGTGATCTAATTATTTGATACCATGTCTTACTCTAGATGTAGACTCCCCTACTTTCCATAGCCAACATTCTCCTTCTCCCCTTCCCCATCTCCTGACAAACTACTTATAAACGCTCCTTGTAAATCTATAAGAAACTGGCCTATTTCCAAGAAGGTCAAATGGATGCTACTGACAAGATGTACAGAAATTTGCCAAGGGTATCACTAAACATAAGATTATATTTTAGCATTTCCAATTAGTGATATTTTTACTGCACTGGAAGGAGAGAGACTCCTTTCCAATATTGTACTGCCAACAGGATACTTAACTCCTCAACTGCAGGTAGCCTCCATCCTGGGCATGTGGAATTTAGGAGAATAATCTCCTGCCCATTGTTTACATTGTCAAAACCATTTCAAGAGCAATCCACTTTTGAGATTATACAGAGTTCTTCTTCAGGTCAGAAGAAGGACCCGAAGAAGCGCTCTGTGTAAACTCAAAAGCTTGTCTCTCTCCCCAACAGAAGTTGGTCCAATAAGAAATATTACCACACCCAGCTTGTCTCTCTTTTCTTGTAACATGAAACTACATGCATAAAATACTGCAGAAGTATTAGTGATTTGACTTTTGACAAGATCCTAATCCCACGCAAATCAGCTTCAGAACTGCCTTCAAATGCAGCTCTACACTGATCCAATCAGGTTCAAAAAACAAAACAATCCCCACCACACACTCATAATCTGGGACATCCAACCTTATTCTGTAGCAGTGCATGTTGGAGATTTTAGAGCTGAACCTACAACTATAATCATGGAAAGCCCAAAATGTTATGATACCGTAAGTATGTCAGAGTTTACACAGAAATCTAGAATTCTTGGTTATTATCTTACCACATTCAAATTGTATGTTTATCCCATTTGTTTTCAAAATGGAGACTAAATCAGATTCAAATTTCACAGAAAAACCGATTGAAATATGGTATTTTAAGGCTCATAGTGCTGCTTTGAATGCTGCTCTCAGAAATAAATCTAGGAAATGGAGCTATGGAACTAGAAAAGGCTACAAAAGCTGGTACTTTGAAAAAATACTTGCATATAAATGAAAATGATGTTATAATGATCCACATGTCTGAAAAATATATATATAAGAGATAATATGAATGGAAACCATTCTTAAGATCAAAAGGACACCTGTGCCAATGTTAAAAATTATTTATTTTTATGATTTCAAGTTACAGGAAAGAATACAGGCCTACTAGATTCAACTGATAAGGTGAATTTTTATATGGAAACACTCTAGTACATATACCTTCCAAAACAGTATATTATCTGGAATGTCATATTCTCTAGTATAGTAAAAATCACTCAGATTGACATATTATAAATAGAACAATACCATGAGGTGATGTTAAGGCTCTGTCTGAACCTGGGGTGGGCAAACTAAGCCCAGAGCTCCAGGTCAGGGGACACACCATGCATAGGAACTGGAGAAGGGACATGCCACTGCTTCCAGGAGCCGCTTGAGGTAAGCACTGCTCAGAGCCTGCACTCTTGAGCCTCTTCCCACACCCTAACCCCAGGTCGACAGGTTCAGACAATCGCAGCTCCCATTAGCTGTGGTTTGCCGCTCTGGGACAATGGGGGGCTGCGGGAAGCAGCATGGGCCGAGAGATGTGCTGGCCGCGGCTTCCCGCAGCCCCCCCTGGGCTGGAGTGGCAAACCGCAGCCAGTGGGAGCTGCAAGTGGCTGAACCTGCTGACACGGCAGGTAGACAAACTGGCCTGGCCTGCCAGGGTGCTTACCCTGGCGAGCTGCGTATCAGAGGTTGCCAAATCCTGCTGTAAAGCACACTCATCATAACTTAATGTCCTTCCATGTGACAAAGGTATACGCTTCTGTAACTTTGACACAAGTTATATGACAGAAGCCAGGAAATGAAGAGCAGGCTCTTTCCTGTGTATCACAGCTTCATTACATTTATCATCAAAAACTGGCACTCTAAAATAATACAGAAATACATTTACAAGAAGAATAAGTTCACACATGCTAATACTTACGAAATAAATACCTAGTATATGAAATATAGTAAAGATCAGCTGCTTTGCTGCATGTGCAATTCTAACAAATGAATGTATTTTGTTCTGCACCAATTTACATCAATATAACGTTAGGCTGTGTTCCTCCTAGTCAAATATCTGATAAATGAATATGTTAAAAGAAGCAATTGAGTATAGAGCAAGCCTATGAATAGCTTTCCATTGCATTTGTCACTGCAATACATTTTAAATAATCAGACTTTGAAATCACCATTTCTGATGCATTCCCACAACCCTGGCATGAAACTTGAACTGCACCATTTTGAGATATTGAAGGTTACTCATTGACAAATAACAAGCATGCTAAGTGCCTTGCTTTGCCTTTCATCCTCAGTAATTACCTTTGTTCCATATGTTACCAAGCTGAGCACCTTATATTTGCTTTTGTTTAACCAAATTGTTTGATCTTCTGATACCACAATTTGTCTCATGGAAGTACAATCATTTAGTACCAGGAAATTGTTGTTGAAATCTCCCAATTTCACTATTAATGGTTCAGCTCCATTGGCGGTAGCAACAGCGGAAGAGATAACATTTGCCAAAACCCCTGTCACACGTGTGGTTAGATGACACAGAGCCTGATTTTCAACAGAGCTGAGCACTCACAACTCCCACTGACATCACTTACAGTTATGAGTGCTGGGCATTCCAGAAAAACAAGCCCATGGTCATTAAAATGCCAGAGCTGCCCAGAGTCTTGCCGACATTATTGCTTCCCATCAACAATGCAGCTGAAACAGTAGTAAAAATGATGGGAAATTTTAGCAAGAAACTCAGCTTTAGGGAAAAGCAAGTGGCAAGTCCTATTTTCTTACTGGAGTGAATTGAACAAAGCGAGAACAGACTCTGATTTCAGCAGGCTGCTCTTAAACCTTGTCTGCACTAGAAATCAAACAAATTATTGACAACTGATTGTTGAAATGATTTTGCTGAACAGGTGATGACCACGGTTCATCCCTGTCCTCACTAAGAACTAAGCTGTGGACAATACCAGTTCAGTTAAACTAAATCCGAGTGCAAACAAATCTTGCCCATGTTATTTAGTGCAAGCCAGAAACACAGGTAGAATGTCCCAAAGGTTTACTACATCAATCCAAATTTCAGTTCTAATCCAAAGCCCATTGAAGTTGATGAAAAGACACCCACTGCCTTCAATGCACCTGCAAAACTGTAAATTACAACACAGTATTATTAAATGTCCACAATCATGATTCGTGCTTAGATGAGCAAACTCAAGAGTTTTCCACTGACTTGCTATTAGATGAATCCCCCGGCCCAAAAATATAAAATTAAACCCAGATCTGCTTAAAATAAATAACAAGACTATTAAACATATTTGTCAGAGTTTATTTATTTATTTATTTCAATTTAAAGCTCATGTGGTTTCAAATATTCCCTTGTAGTATTTCAACCTAAATATTGCAGCATGGTGCTAGTGTATGTCTGCCAGTTAATTAAACCACCTCATGTTAAACTCTTCATTTTAATTTTCGTTATTCAAATAAAGTAAAATGGACAGAATAAACACACAGCTGAAACTAAATAATGAAAAACAAATTTAATTTTAAAAATTCTTTCAACTGTAATAAACCAAGCAGTACCAACAGTCAGTAAAGAAATCTGTGTGTTTTCAAACATATATAATTTTTAAACCGATACTGTCTCTTAAACCTCTCTGCCTGAGTTTACCCATCTATAATATGAGTGTAACTGTACCTAGTCAACAAGGCTTTTGTAAGGCATAGTTAATGTTAGAAAAATGCTCTGAGAATCTCTTTTGAGAGTCACTTTACAAGTGTCAATTATTCTTTTGTTACATACAAATCCTATTATTTTGAAACAAAGTTTGCTAATTCCCTGTCCTGTCCCAACGTGACTCCTTCATTGCCCCAGTACATGTTCACCATCTATAATACTACTCATGCTCTCCTCTGCTAGGCATATTCTGTCTTTGCTGCGACAATGACACCAATGCAGTAATGAAGAAACTTCCTTTGCAATTATGTTTTTCTCTATTTTCCCATTCAACTGCCACCAGTCCATTTCCCTCTCTTCTCCATCTCTTCCCCCATCCACCTCACTGCCACCCTCACACACACATGAAGAATAAGCATTTTAAGTTTTGCAAACAGTGCAAAGTTCAGATTGATCCTCTGATGCATGGGGATCCCCAAAGCAAAATTTCTAGTTGACTGAATTGTTCCTTACAACCAGAATATGCCTTGAACATAGCAACCAGGAATCACGGAAAACCTCTCTCCCTCCTTCTCTCTCTCTCTTTAATCTCCATCTTGTAAATTACATTATTTAATTAGAACTTCCAGGAAAATGAGGCATTTACCTAAAATAGGGCTCCTGGTAGTGTTTAATAAGACTCTTGAAAATCATCTAGGGGAGCCTCTCAAATTCATCGTAAGCGTCACCAAACACAGGGATGTATAACTGAAACTGCCACATCTGAATGTAGTACAAATGGTTTTCATCCTTCACTCCTAGGGACTGCAATGAATATTTCATTGTTGAAACAATGTGGGGCATTCTTATGGGAAAAGAAACTGTAACGTTATTGGTATAAACTGAAACCATATAGAACATGGTTTGCAACCAAGGTCCTGTAGTGGCACCAAATCTTACGTAAAGGGGGTCATATAAGGTGTCTAAGACCAGGTTATGGGTTGCTGGTTATGATTATGCTGTCTGTATGTCTGTATCATTTTGTAGTTGAAGTTATAAGTATAGGTTGTATACTGTCTGTATTTCAAATTGGTACTGTAGTTCTGAGTGATGCCCCAGACAAGTTGGTGTTAGCTCTGCTTAGCCTGCTTGATGGCCCATTAAGGAGCATCAGCTACACAATTGACCCATTGAGAGGAGGCAGATACGCCTTGTCACTCAGCAAAGTATGCCGGGACTTGCCCATGTGATTCCAGACTCCATTTTGTTATAATTTTCCACAATAAGAACAAAGAGGTTCTTACACCTGGAAAAGCCTATAAAAGGCTGATGCCTCATCTCCATCTTGTCTTCAATCCTGCTTCCTACCTCTGGAGGGACTTTGCTACAACTGAAGCTCTACACAAGGAACTGATGACCCATCCCAGCGGGGGATGTTCTCCAGAGACTTGATTTGAACCTGCAGTTTACTCCATCACTGCTACAAGCCTAAACTAAGAACTTTGCCATTACTTTATGTAATTGATTCAATTTAACCAATTCTAGCTCTCATCTCTATCTTTTTCGCTTTATGAATAAACCTTTAGATTTTAGATTCTAAAGGATTGGCAACAGCGTGATTTGTGGGTAAGATCTGAAGTGTATATTGACCTGGGTCTGGGGCTTGGTCCTTTCGGATCGAGAGAACCTTTTTGTTTTACTGGGGTGTTGGTTTTCATAACCATTCATCCCCAGGACAGGTGGCACTGGTGATGATACTGGGAGACTGGAGTGTCTAAGGAAATTGCTTGTGTGACTTGTGGTTAGCCAGTGGGGTGAAACTGAAGTCATTTTTGTCTGTCTGGTTTGATTTGCCTGAGAGGTGGAAAAACCCCGGCCTTGCGCTGTAACTGCCCTGTTTGAGCAATTGGTCCTGAATTGGCACTCTCAGTTGGGTCCCGCCAGAACCGCATCGTCACAGAAACCTAAGAAATTCTTTTGAAACAAAGTTTCCTTATGAATATTTCTTTCTCTATACCTATCTCAGAACCTTAAAAAGTTGAACATCTCTTCCCCCCTCTTAAAAAAGAACCAAAGAAGAACAGGCTGTGAAAACCATTATATTCACGATTAGGGAAAATAGAGGTTAATTCAAAATTCTATGGTCCATTGAACCTAACATCCACACTTTCCCCAAAGCAACAATAAATGCACCAAAGAAATGCAATCAAGGCATTAAACCCATAATGTTCCTCTCAGGGAAATCAGCATGAATTATTATAAAATACCAACATGAACTCGTCCAAAACATTGTTCACAGCTTCATATTATCCTATTTCTCTTACATTAGATGCCAAAAAAGGAAAATTAGAAGGGGAATGAAAGAGTGGGAGAAATTTAAAGATGTGCTGTGATAATGGAAGTGATCTAAAGAACAAAGTGTCTGGATACATTTGTAGAGAGTTTATTATACTGACACTAATTGGTGGCAAATTTGACAGGTTATAGATAAGTGAGTTAGGTAAAGTAATAGGAGAGATACCAACCTCCTAGAACTTGAAAGGTCATTGAGTCCAGCCCTGTGCCTTTGCTAGCAGGACCAATTCTTGCCCCAGATCCCTAAGTGGCCCCGTCAAGGATTGAACTCACAACCCTGGATTTAAGCAGGCCAAGGCTCAAACCACTGGGCTATCCCTCTTTGTGAAGAAGGCTTCACTGGACTAGTTTTCCTGTATTCCTCTCCATGCTAATCACTGGCATAGGAGGGAAATAGTGGTGAACGAGCAAAGCTGAATGAAGCCATTCAGTGCAGGAGTAGGGAGCTTATTTGTGTTCTCTTGCATCTTTTCCTACTGCCAAAGAAAAGCACCATTGTCCTTACTGAAGGATTCCCTTTCACGCCTCAAGGCTCTTTGCCAGTTTAATTGTGAAAGTCGCACTTCATACCCAAGTGAAAATGAGTGGGTCTCACGTCTCTGATCCCCCTCCGCACACTTTTTGGCAATAGAATTTGAATGTAATAAGCATCACTGATCACTCATTTAAAGTTCATTCGACAAGTGACTGCATAAGAAAGTATAATTTTATGGTTTGAATGCAAGCTGCATTGAAAGCTCTCAATGAATGTCGTCTAAGTATGCATGCTATGAAATTGCACTTGTTAACTGCTTCAGAGACTCTGAACTTCAGAGAGCAAATCTTATCTGAGGCAATAATATCAACTTCCACTTTCATAGATGAATAGCTACATGGGGAGATGGGCGGGGGGAGAAGAGAGGAAGCACTTTTCTTAATGTGACCTCCTAATTAAGATCATAGATGAAAAAGGGGATAGGTATCATAAAACTGTCAGATATAAAATATACGTTTTTTTAAAAAGATTAGAAAACATTCTCAGAATTAAAAAGGATACAAGTGTCCCCTGGGAGACTCCCTCAAACCAGAAGATGCTGGAGGAAATTTCTGAAGAAAATTCTGTATTATGAATGGTTAAACTACTCTGGAGTCTACAATATATTTTTAGAAAAAAGAACATTATTCCACAAATGAACAACAACAGCCCAGATTTGCAGCTGGTTTAAAATGATCCAGTTATGCTGATTTTTACCATCTGAGAATCTTGCTCAACGTTTTTCACTGGAGCTATATAATAATCCAACCAAAATTGTTATATGAAAACCTTTGAAGAAAGACACTTGAATCTCCTTTAACTGTGGTGAGAATGAACTGGAGTTTTGCAGAAAGATTAAGTATCAGAGAAAATTATGAAAGACCATAACAGGGGAAACACCTTCCCATAACAGAGCAAATAGATTTTTATGTCCATTGCCTTACATTTTTTTATGGAAAATCAGCTTTTGGCACATGTTATGCAGCTGGGACAGAACTAGTCTGTAATTTCATTCGCTGTTTCAGTTGGATTTGATTTCCTAACACCTCCTGTGACAAGGACAAACTGTTGTTTTTGCAGAAGTCTGGGCAACTAACCCTACAGAAAACCTCTAAAAACACACTGGTTGAGAAAAGAGGAAACTGTGAAATGTACAAGCCAACAGTTTTATTTGATAATAAATTCAATCTTTTGGCATAATTGCCATATGGTACACTGGATTTTTGTTATGTTTAACAGCTTTTCATTAAAAATGGGTCCTCAGCATTTTTTCTTTTGTTTCAGAAAGACCTTTCTAGTGAGGAAAAATGTGCTTTTTTCACTTAATCTTTAAAGCCATGGGGAGCAGACTTCTTCAAAGTCCCTTACTATGTGGATACACAAATCGTTCAGCAGCCCTGTCAAGAAGAAATGTTCCAGACGAGATGGACCAGAACCGAAAATAGAAATTACATTAAATTCATAAAAATTGAAATTTATAGCACATTTGCTCCTTCAAACTACAGCTCATTTGTTCCAAATACCTTTTCCTAATGAGTAATTTTCTGGATGTCACCACAATTTACTGGGGTCAGCATCCAAATGTAGTACAAGCAACATATTTAAATTAGTTTATTTAGTCAGGAAAGAGCAATATGACCTGGAATTAATCATATAATTATTAATTTGGTTGTTCTTGGGGATTTAAAATAGTTCCTCTGCAGTAGCAGTGGTTTATAACACTGAATTTAAGCACAAAGCTTTGTAGGATAATATTTAGACTAGAGGTTCTCAAACCATGGTCCGTAGACCACTCCATTCAGGTGGTCCATGGATAGTTCCCTCTAAGCTACGCGCCTGGATGGTCGCACACAAGAGAATGAAGGGCCACCCTCCTAATTAGTGAAGCCATGCAGGCGTGGATCCACTAATTAGGTGCCAAGACCCTGGAGAAGACACACGTGTAAGGTGAAGTGATGGTCTTGGGAAGAATAAGGGGTAGGTGGGAGGAGGAAGTGGGGTGAGAAGAGGGGGGGAATTTGGGAGGAATTTGGGACATGCAGGGCTGTGATGGCCAGAGAAAGAGGTGACTTTCCCCAGCTCCAGGGCTGCAGCTGCTGGGGAAAGATGGCCCTCCTTCCCAGCCTCAGCTCTGTGGCTGCTGTGGCAGGGGAGAGACCCTCCTTCCCAGACCCAGCTCGGGGGCTGCCGCAGGGGGGAAGAGAGGGCACATCCATCGCATTAGAAAGGTAAGACTACTGATATTAAAATATGAGTTGGGTGCTGTTATTTGTAGAACAAAAAACATTATTATTATTATTTTTATATTTAGCACTTTTATCCAAAGCACTTTACAATAGTTAGCTAACAGTACAAACAACATTTGAAAGATTTAAGTAGTCCTCCGAGACCGTCAGCCATTTTCAAGTGGTCTACGAAAAAAAAAGTTGAGAACCACTGGTTTAGACTATATCAAGGAAAAACAGAATCCCTTTTCAGCAGTGCTTCTTTTGGCTACAAAATACAAGATTTAGGTGGTGGTTATGTCTATCATGAGATCGAAATTCTAACATGTTTCTACTTAGAGATGGGCTAAAGCCAGGAAGTTTAGATCTGGACCCAAAATTACTCAAAGTTTGAAAAGGTTTGTAATGTTCCCTTCTAGACTTCAATCCTGCAATTTGTAAGTACAGACACCTGTGTCTAGGCAAAACACCGCTGAAGTCAATGATGCTCCAAATGGTACAGTGATTCGTGTTAACAGATGTGAGGCTCTGTTTATAACAGTTGCACTGAGGTTTAAGATTTTTATTTTCATCTGGTTGTGAATGACTCAAGAGGAGTGGTGCAGATGAGAGCTAGCCTCATGAACCAAACTACTTCTAATAACCACTGATTGTTTGCCTTGTCTATAAAAATATATAAAAATACTCATGACTTTCTTAAAACACTTCAGTCTCATTATTTACTGTTTGTTTAGCATGAGCAATATGCTTTCAAATCCCAAATCCCTCAAAACACAATAATTCTGCTAGCTGAACAATCATGATGATACAACAGTAAAAAATGTTGCTTCTACTAACAAGCAACAACAACAAAACCTTAAGCCCCTTTGTGGCAGAATGTCTAAGTGCCCCAGTATGTTTTCTGTCTGTTTTGTGTTATCTCTGTACAAACACTTTCAGTGGACAGGTACCTTATCCTTCTGTGACTTGCAAACAGTAGATTCTTAACAAGGTGCTCGGTACATAAGGGTCTAGCCCAGGGGTAGGCAACCTATGGCACGGGTGCCAAAGGCAGGACGCAAGCTGATTTTCACCGGCACTCACACTGCCCAGGTCATGGCCACTGGTCTGGCGGGCTCTGCATTTTAATTTAATTTTAAATGAAGCTTCTTAAACATTTTAAAAGCCTTATTTACTTTACATACAGCAATAGTTTAGTTATATATTATAGACTTATAGAAAGAGACCTTCTAAAAATGTTAAAATGTATTACTGGCACGTGAAACCTTAAATTAGAGTGAATAAATAAAGATTCAGCACACTACTTCTGAAAGGTTGCCGACCCCTGGTCTAACCTAAACCCACTAAAAACACAAATTCAGTTCCAGCTGCTACTACTGTAGACTTTCACATTCAGATTTGGATTTTTATTAAATCAGGATCATGCTCCCCTGCACATAGAAGGGAGCTTTGCCCCCCCCCCCAGAAGAGGAATATTCCTCTAGTCTTTAAGAATTCCTTGCCTTTTGAATCTACCCTGCTGAAGCCCTTCCAGAGAAGTTTCCATGAGTTCCATATAGGTGAAAAAGGTTAAAACTAAGTCCTGAGAAACTTTGGTAATTTTTGTAACTCCATACCATAAATTATGGTATCCTCCTTTACATTCTGTCCCATATGCACAGTTGAATAATGGTGGTGGCGCTCTTCTCCATTTTGTATCTGATGGGTATTGGGAGACATTCAGTTAAATTTGTGAAACATGTTGTGTTTCTTGAATGTAAGGAGCTACATAAGTATTAATGTTAGGTGAATGTACTTTTGACAGAGTGCCCCAGCATTCCGATTTACTTAAGATAACCCAGCAAAGGCCTCTTTTATGACATAAAAAGTTGGCCTAATGTTTCAGAGAGATAAATTGTTTAGGGTGGTACATATGTATGTGGTTTATATAGCCAAGGGAAGTGGAATAAAATTAAGAAAAGATAACAGTCGCACTGGCTATCCCAGAATGAGTTCAACTAAGAGGAGAGACCATTTTCAAAGACCAAAAGCAGATTGTGAAGAACTTCAAAAAGATCTCACAAAACTAAGTGATTGGGCAACAAAATGGCAAATGAAATTTAATGTGGATAAATGTAAAGTAACGTACATTGGAAAAAATAACCCCAACTATACATACAATATGATGGGGGCTAATTTAGCTACGAGTAAGGAAAAAGATCTTGGCGTCATTGTGGATAGTTCTCTGAAGATGTCCAAAAAGTGCGCAAAGGCGGTCAAAAAAGCAAACAAGATGTTAGGAATCATTAAAAAGGGGATAGAGAATAAGACAGAGGATATTTTATTGCCCTTATATAAATCCATAGTACTCCCACATCTCGAATACTGTGTACAGATGTGGTCTCCTCACCTCAAAAAAGATATTCTAGCACTACAAAAGGTTCAGAAAAGGGCAACTAAAATGATTAGGGGTTTGGAAAGGGTCCCATATGAGGAAAGATTAAAGAGGCTAGGCCTCTTCAGCTTGGAAAAGAGGAGACTAAGGGGGGATATGATGAGGTATATAAAATCACGAGTGATGTAGAGAAAGTGGATAAGGAAAAGTTAGTTACTTATTCCCATAATACAAGAACTAGGGGTCACCAAATGAAATTAATAGGTAGCAGGTTTAAAACAAATAAAAGGAAGTTCTTCTTCACACAGCGCACAGTCAACTTGTGGAACTTCTTACCTGAGGAGGTTGTGAAGGCTAGGACTATAACAATGTTTAAAAGGGAACTGGATAAATTAATGGTGGCTAAGTCCATAAGTGGCTATTAGCCAGGAAGGGTAAAGAATGGTGTCCCTAGCCTCTGTTCATCAGAGGATGGAGATGGATGGCAGGAGAGAGATCACTTGATCATTGCCTGTTAGCTTCACTCCCTCTGGGGCATTGGCCACTGTCGGTAGACAGATACTGGGCTAGATGGACCTTTGGTCTGACCCAGTACGGCCGTTCTTATGTTCTTGTGTTCTTATGAGAGGGGCAGGGAGCCCATATCCAGACTCTGCTTGCTCAGGGGGCAGCTAGAATGATAGTGCTTCTTCATTAAAATGGGCTAGAATGGCCAGAGGCTTATCCCACAGGGGACATGGCTGGAGAGAATGGAGGTGTGGTCAAGGCCTCCAACTCCTATACGAGGGTTTCAGGTAAGAGAGCAATAATTGGAGCAGTTCATATTGCATATCTGAACTGGAGGTTTAAGAGCTACTCGTAAGCATGCCCCCCACTCTGTCCAGGAGGCATTCTGCCTGCTTTAGCTCCCTGTAGGCAGAGCGGTTCTTTCCACTGCCACCGTGCAATACGGCTTCACTGCCCCATTATTGAAGTCCTGCTGTAAAAGCCACAGTAGAGTCCTTAGGCAGAATATCATGAAACATTTTCTAATGATGCCAGGCCTGTTAGACTGTGAAACAATCTCCCAACAGAAGTGGTGGGAGCCCCAGGACTGGGGACATTTAAAACAGGATTGAACAAGGTACTAGAAAACAAAGCACTGTAAGGAACGAACAGCATTGGGAGCAGGGAAGACTAAATGCTTAGTTCCAACTTTCTCCTATCTTTTCCTAACTTCTCTGATTCTTCAGACAAGATTCTATGATTCCAAGTGTGAGGCTCTAGGGAAAAAAATAGCTCTCTCTGGAGATAATGCTGAACAATTAAGAGAATGCTAATAACAGTTCCTATCCAGAGCTCAATATGTAGATCTAGCTTTTTTTTCCTCTCATGAGGCTTTCATTACACATTATATTATGCTGGTTAAATGTGACCTATGATTTTACATAAAAGGGCTCCCATAATCATTTCTAGTGACATTCATATGCTTCTCAGCAACTAGACAATGACCCTCACAATGCACTATCTGAAGTCGTGTCGCAGCTCTGTCTTTCACTCTTGGTTTTCCACTGGGAAATACACATTTTCTTTTTACAGCTTAGTTAGTTTTCAAGACAAGTGACTGGAGAATGAGGTCAGTATATCTATGGTTTTCAGTACATTTCAAAAAATGATACTTCTTGAGCGTTCTAACAACTCTCATATTAATGAGGCTCATAATGTTATTATCTAGCCAGAAAACTTTCATTATAGTTTAATATTCATTTCTCACATACACAGACAGTAACAGAAGCCACATATAAGCTGACTAAAAGAAACACTCAGGTAAAGATGACAGTACTATATTGGGCCTTTTCATTAATTAAAAAGAGGTCTCAGATTCACATGAAATTACTGTGATTGTATGAGATGATAACATATGATAATTGCTAGCTAGGCATCTAGCCATTTATGAATGCAACCACTCCATCTTCATATACAATCATGATAACTGGCAAGCCAATGCACACACACAACTGCATGCATATCTCAGGACTGGTTTGGGTTTGTTTTTGTTTTTTATTTTTCAATGTAGGCCCTTTATTTTTCCAAAAAAACAAAAGAAGATACATTGGGGTTAATTCTAATACTATTAGCTGCTGCAGATAAAATATAGCATGTGTCAGAGGAAGAAACTTCCGTTTACAATCAGAGAAATCTTTGTCTGGGCTAATACTGAAAAATGTTGCACTTAGTGCATTTTTAGCCCAGGATCTCAAAGCCTCCACAAACAATAGTTAACCCAGACTCACCAAACTCCTATGTGGTAGATCTAATTGGTGGGGAAACTGAGGCATACAAAAGTTAACTGATTAGTTCAAAGTTCCATTGTAAATTAACAACTCCATCACAGTATCTATGTATAGTTCTTGTACTGGCATTGCCCCAGCACAGTGTCTGAAGACTAGATTAGAAACGTAAGGTTCCTAATTGACTTCATAATGTCTTCTCCTTTCTCTGGTTATAGAGGACTAAGTTTGTGATAGGGATTTTAGTTTGGTTTTTTACTCCTAGCCTTCGGCTACTTAAAATAACATACTCCTTCTTTCCTTCACATTGAGCAGAGAAGTTACAGCAGTAGCTATGAAAACAGAAACTCCTCTTATTTATTTTTCTGTCTCTGAGTGATATGAAGTATTTTACATTATACAGTTCTCCACTCCCCCATCACAAACCCTTGTATTTTCTGCTAACACTGGACGAGGGAAATGTCTGTTTATGTGAGCTAGGGCACTCCTGAAAATGAAATGATAAACATCAAGAAGCTGTGTCAGAGAAATATTTATTTTGCTTAAAATTAATGGAACAACCCTTGAATTACAACTGGAACACTATATTATAAATCCGATTATTGAATAATATTGTCTTAGAACAACCACTGTCCTGGGACACAACATTCGCTGCTGTCATAAACAGATAGTTAAGGGTTAATGCCTCTTTTACCTGTAAAGGGTTAAGAAGTTCACCTAGCCTAGCTGACACCTGACCAGAGGAACCAATGGGGAAACAAAATGTTTCAAAAGGAAGGAGGGAAGTTTCCTTTGTTTAGTCAGTTTCAGTTTCAGCCAGAGTGAAAAAGATCAAGGAACCAGCCTCTTATCAGAGTAGTAAGTTTTAGAAAGGGATAAATAGGTTTATGTTTATTTTCTTTGTAACTTGTCTTGGTACCATTAAGGGAATTATCAAATTTGGGTATTCTTGTGTGTATTAAGATTTTTGCCCAGGAGAACATCCTCTGTGTTTTGAATCTGAGTAGCTGGTATGCTAATCTCTCCCAGAGGGTTTTCTTTTACCTTTCTTTTCTTTAATTAAAATCCTTTTTCTTAATACCTGATTGATATTTTCCTTGTTTTTAGATCCAAGAGGGTTGGATCTGGATCCACCAGGAGTTGATGGGAGAAAGGAGGGGGGATGGTTAATTTCTCCTTGTTTTAAGATCCAAGGGGTTTGGAACTGTGTTCACCAGGAAATTGGTGAAGTCTCTCAAGACTACCCAGGGAAGAAAAGTAGTGCTTGGGGGTGGTGGCAGCGATACCAGATCTAAGCTGGCAATTAAGCTTAGAAGTGTCCATGCAGGTCCCCACATCTGTACCCTAAAGTTCAGAGTGGGGAAGGAACCTTGACAGCTGCACAATGAAACTTCCACAAAAACAGCTATGGAGTCTGTTGCTAATAATAACAATTGCAAAACTAGAAATGAGTTTATCTCATTCAACCTGCTTTGAGCTTAACCCTATGAAACCATGCAAGGCAGACAAAAATCTACCAGGAAGTCTAAAATTAGTGGGAGTCACGTTTAGGTCCTTTCTTAGATTTGCTTTTCTCTATTATGATTAATGCATCATATTTTTAGATCAAACTAGATACTATATGATCCTTTTAACAATTCTTCTTTTGCCAAGGAGAAGATCACATAGGAATTCTCATCACAGTAATTAGGTTGTTGTTGTACTGACTTGGCATGTGACAGCTAATGTGTTCCATTAGTGGAATTGTAGCCCCGCAGGCTTGGGGGGAGCTAAACTTCAGACAAACAGAAAACCTGAGAAGCTACACCTGTATGTTAACTCTCTTCTGTGTTTTTTTAACATTGAAATAAAGCACTATCAAAACTCATTATCTTCACAGGAGTGGAAGATATTAAAAAAAATAAAAAGTGAAGGGACTGCACTGCCAAAACAGGGGCAGTTGGATATCCTGAATTTTTTTTCCAGAACTTCAGACACGCCAATCAAAGATAACGCAATGCAAGAATATGTGAATGACACCTCAAGCTGCATTCATAAGCAACCTGCCTTATTCAAAGTCAATGAAGAGCTCTTACAAGCCCATGCTGAAAAGTTATTGAAATGTGACTGACATCTCAAAGGAAGAGTATCAACAGGATAGCATGACCCTGTGCTGAAACACAGCAAGGTTAATCAAAATTATGGCAGTTGGGAGTCACAAAGATCTCCCTTAGATGGAATTTTCTTATTCATAGCACTCAGTGGGCTACTCTCTCCTTTCCACTACCTCTCCCACTAACATTTGAGACCCAAGCACCTCGCATTTATTGTCAATTCCTCTTTTGGTTACAATTTAGAAAGAGGAAATGGTTGATAGATTTTGTTGTCAGTCACGGGTTCTATATAACTGAACAGTGGTAGGTCTCTCTCTTCCTCTCTTGAATTTCTTTAGGATTTCACAGGTGCCATGGCATAGGCTGTAACATAATATAGCCCTGTGGGAAGGATGAGACGTGCTGGAGATTCCTGTTATTATTCAAAAGGGACTGGCTAAGTGATCTATAGAACTGCTCTTCACTTTCACAAAGGGACATAGAGAGAATAAGTACATTTTCAGCCTATCTGCTATTGTTATGTATCTTCTCAAAATTAAGAGAGACTCTGACCAAGCTACCGCTTTCTAGCTGACTGATGGCAATGAATTTTCTTTTTGGACATACCCATACGCAAACTCCAGTGATTCCCTTTTTTTAATTTTAAAATTCTATGAGGACAATTTGTGGAAACACAGCATTAATCATTATTTATCATCTCTGCTGTTATGTTTATATTGTGAACTGGAAGAGCTGTGCAGCTTTTTTTTGATAAATCTGAGGAGCGCATATGGTATGTCATCACTTAGCAAATAAGAGAGCAAGAGACTGAAGAACAAAAGAATACAGTAAGTGCTGCAATTAAGTTAATGATAAGTATGTTTGCAGTTTCAAAAATTTATTCTCTGTAATTTAAGTAATTATGATTTATATTTATACTATTCAAGAGACAGCAATATATATGTTACATATTTTTTCTTTTTTAGCCAACAGTTTGCTCCTTCCAAGTTTAACATTTTCCCTTCACATGTTTCTTTTTTTCCTTATCCTGCCAGCCCATAGCAATACTCCACTGAAGGAAGTAGCACCTTCTTGACATTGCACAGGATTAGCTAAACGTGCAAGTGGCTCTTCCTTTGGCTTCCTTCCCTCCTCTAGAAGGCAAACAGTCTGGAGCAGTGGTTTTCAAACTTTTTTTTCTGGTGACCCAGTTAAAGAAAATTGTTGATGCCCGCGACCCAATGGAGCTGGGGATGAAAGGTTTGGGGTGTGGGAGGTGCTCAGGGCTGGAGTTGGGGTGCGGGAGGAGGTCAGGGCTCTGGGCTGAGGGGTGTAGGCTTTGGGTGGGGCCGGGGATGAGAGGTTTGGGGTGCAGGAAGGGACTCTGGGTTTGGGGGGGGCTCAGGGCTGGGGATTGGGGCATGGAGTTAGGGTGCAGGCTTAACTCTGTTGACTCCCAGTCAGCGGCCAGCAGCAGGTCCGGCTCCCAGGTGGAGGCTCGCCAGCAGCTCCGCGCGGCTCTCGCCAACAGGCACCGCCCCCCACAGCTCCCATTGGCCGGGAAGCCAGTGCTCAGGGTGGAGGCAGCAGGCGGAGCCCTGTGGCCCCCCCCCCCACCTAGGAGCCAAACCTGCTGCCGGCCACTTCTGGGGTGCAGTGTGGTGTCAGAACAGGTAGAGACTAGCCTACCTTAGCGGGCAGCACTGCCAACAGGACTTTTAATGGCCTGGTCGGTGGTGCTGACCAGAGCTGCCATGACAAAGTGCCTTACATTTCGCAACCCAGTACTGGGTCGTGACCAGCAGTTTGAAAACCACTGCTGTAGGAAGTAATCTGCTCCTTCCCAAGGGTCTAGGAACCTAGAAACCTACCTACTTCTACAGAATGACTGTCTGTATCCAATTCCAAATCAGTGGCTGAACTGAATCTAATAAAATATTTCCACTATGGAATCAGTCTACAAATCATGTATTTAATTAAAGAAAAAATGACTAAATAATACCCCTTCTCTCCCAGGAAAAAGATAAAGGAATAATAGGATAGCACAATGCTTATTTCCTTATTATAAATTATTTTTAAACCAAAGATGGTGGTTAAAAATCAAATGTGGGAAAGATCACTTTGGGAATAAATTATATCAAATGTGACCAGCAAGAACTTTTCTTTAGGAAGAATTATGGTTTAATGTTTAATTAATCCTATCCATTTCTGCCTTTATAGGGAGGCAGAGAAGAAGAGTCTGCTTTATAATGCAGAAAATTAAATATTAAAAACTCGAGGCCTATTTGACTTTACATTTTCTTGTTATGAATGGATATTTTCACTTTATTTCATTTCCCACAAACTACAAGAGACAAAACTGCTTATGGCAGCTCTGCTGAACTTTTGTATTTTGAATGAACCTTTGATACAATTTTGCCATTCTCAAAACAAAACAAAAAATTAAAAACCATTAAATTTATTAATAGGACCTTTAAAACTCAAATTCAAATTGACACAGATTAATCAAGATTTTAGAAGACTGGGAGTAACTTCAGACAGACTGAGCAAGGCTGGGTGATTAAGAAACACAACAGAAGATAAAATTCAGTGTAGACAAAGGTGAGGTAATACAAATGGGAAAAAATCATGTGAACTACTTTATACTTATATGGGTTCTAAATTAACTGAAACTACTCAGAAAAAAAAAAGATTTCAGTGGTATTAAGAATGGTATATAAGAATAGAGTTAACTATCTTGAGCAGGGATTGGCAATCTTTGGCACCTGGCTTGCCACATACCAAAGGTTGCCGATCCCTGATCTTGAGTGATTTTGCATTGTCTGCAGACTTTCCCACCTCCCAGTTTACCTCCTTTTCCAGATCATTTATTAATATGTTGAACAGCACTAGTCTCAATACAGATTATGAGGGGTCCTACTCTTTTCCATTTTCCACTGTGAAATCTGACAATGTATTCCTACCCTTTGTTTCCTATCTTTTAACCAGTTATTGATCCATGAGAGGACCTTCCATCTTATCACGACTACTCACTTTGCTTAAGAGTCTTTCATATAGGACCTGGTCAAAGGGCTTCTGAAAGTCCAAGTACACTATTATACACCCGGGGGAATTCTGCCATTTGCATGCAGAATTTATATCCCCCACAGATTTCTTTGCTTCCCCTGCAGAAAAGTGACTTTCTGACAGGGAAGCAAATGGAAACCACAAGAGCAGTCATGCAGCCCTCCTCAGCAGTATGTTTCAGGTGCCCAGGGCAGTCAGCAGAGAGAAAAATCACTGTGGGGCAGGGGGCAGGACTGGGGAAGATCCGGATAGTGGCTCCTACTCTGGTCTAGTGGTCTAGTCCCAGCTGTGCTGGAGAAGACAGGACTTCCTCTTTCTCTGCACAGCATCCAGGACTGTGTCAGAACCACCCCCAGATTTCTCCCTAGGTTGTAGGAAGCTGTGCAAACTCCCCCCGTCACCCCTCGTCCTTCCTGTGCTCATCACTCTTCAGCTGCAGGGGAAGGGATCACTGTACAGGGAGTTGCTCCCCCATCCGCTCAACCTCACGCATCCAGACCTCCTCATACCCAGACCCTCCCACCAAGCCTCACCTCAGCCCTGCAGCTAGAACCCCACCAGACGAGCCCCACTTCCCCAGCATCTGGACCACCACGATGAACCAACCACACCCAGATCCCACCCCGCTCCCCCAACATCTGGACCCCAACACTGAGTCCTCCAGACCACCCTACCAAGCAACATCACCCCTAAACCCAGACACCACCCCTCCACACTTGGATCCTCCCTTGCTGAGCCCGCCTACCCACACCTGGTGCACTTGGCATGGAGGGGCATGGCTCTGAGTGTTTCTAGGGCAGGCCCGGTCCTTGCGCTGTGTCAGGCTTGGGTGCAGCCTCACCCCTGAGTCTGTGTCCCAGGGGGAACCTGCATAGTGATTTCCCACCTCTGTGCAGTCTGTGGTCTCTGCTCTCCAGTGTCATGCTGGAGCTTCCACATTTATGTGACAAATAACATTTGAAGAATTTTACAGAATTTTAAAATATTGTGCACAGAATTTTTGGCTTTTTGGCACAGAATTCCCACAGGAGTAAGTCTATATACCAACTGGATTACCCTTGTTCGTATGCTTTTGACACCCTCAAAAAATTCTAATAGATTGTTGAGATATTATTTCCCTTTTCAAAAAATGTGTTGACTGTACCCCAACATAGCATGTTTACCTATGTGTCTGATAATTCTGTTATTTACTGTAACTGTAATTGCCAGCATCACCTCTGGTGTCTCTTAAAATTAGTGTCACGTTAGCTATCCACCAGTCACCTGGTACAGAGGCTGATTTAAGTAATAGGTTACATACCACAGTCTGTAGTTCTGCAATCCCATACTTTGAGTTCCTTCAGAACTCCTGGATGAATACCATCTGGTCCTAGTGATTTATTACTATTTAATTTATCAATTAGCTCCAAGACCTCCTCAACTTCACCTGAATTTGGGACAGTTCCTCAGATTTGTCACCTAAAAAAAACTGTTTGGAGTATAAAAATAGTCAAAAAGCAAACAGAAAATTAAGAGTATTGAAATGGTTGAAGAACAATAATGAAAATAATGCCTGTATATATATGGATTTGTGAGACCTCAACTACTCTGTTTAGTTCTGGTTACTTTGTCTCATAAAAGAAGAATTTTAAAAATCCAGAGATTCAATGAAAAGAACTGGAAGCACGATATGAAGACAGATTTAAAATAATAACACTATTTATTTTGGAAAGAAGACCAAGCAGTAATATGGTAAAGGTATACAAAGTAAAGAACGGCCACTCTCCCCTTTTTGTGTGTCTCTCTCTCAGCACCAACTTTTTTGATCTCCGCCTCTTTTATCATCACAGTGCCAATACAAGCAGCACCACCATTACTCTATTGAGGGATGATTCTGCTTCAGTGCTTCTTGGACAATTACCAAAAATGCAGGAAAATGTGGAGAAAATGCAGGATTCCCAGGATTCAGCACTGCCCTTTTTAAAGCCCTGTAAAAAGTAAGAGAACAGTTCTCAGCTCAGAAATGTTCTGTACCTTTCTTATTGCTCTCCACCCTCTCTGGACAGGCTAACACAAGCAGCTACACTTGAATGGTCCTTGAACTCAGGTGAGTACCACTGTGCCTGACCCTTGTGTGAAACCTGATCCTCCACCGACATCTTTTTTCATGGACTTCAGTTGGCACAGGATCAAGGCATGAGTGAGAAAGGTGAGAAACATAGGCCCCTTTTACACTCATCCCTGCTTTCCTCATCCTTGCAAAGGCAGGCACAGTCCTCAGATTCAGAAATCATTTATAATGGGCTTGGGAGCTTGGGCCTCCCTTGTTCCTCCTCTCAAACTCTATGCCTTCTTAGCTCCCTGTAGTCCTTTCAGGTGTTCTTTTTGCTTCCTCTTCCTTTACCATCAGTTTTTCTCAGTTACCCATCTCATTGAAAAAGCCTTTGAAATTCTTTCAGATTCAATGGCCTTCTCATTCTCATTGCTCTTGATCTTACTGCTGTGTCAGATAACTGGTCACTGGCTGATCCTTCTCTCCTTTTGCTCACTGTGATTTCCCTTTCATTGGGTGAATCAAGTTTAAATGGAGCCCACATCAGTCACAGTTTCATCTCTCCCAGACAGACACTTCCTCCAGCCCCCAATAGTATTTACTCTCCCTCCCACCCTTGAGCCCGTGACTTTCTACTCAAGGGAGGCAGAAACAGTCAGCAACCCACTGAATGCTGTGTTGCATCAGCTACTCTAAATCTAACATACTCAAGCCCCCATCTGACCAGGAGATTCCATTCCAAGTATCCAGGAACTTTGTATTAATCTACCCCTGCTCTCTTATCTCAGTAATCAGTCCCCTGTTGTCTGCTTTAGGGGAGACACTGGTATTCCTCATCCATTTGTCTCCTTCTCTCTTGTCATAGTAGAACAGAGTTCCATCGCTGACCCATTACATCTCTCCCTATATATGCTCTTTCTCCCAGATACCTTTTTCTCTTTGAGGCTCTGGGTTTGTCTACACAGGAAAATTGCAGACACTTAAGATTTCATTTTTGAATTAATTTAATTAAAGCAGTGGAAAGGCTCTGTGAAAACTTATTTTGGTTTATCATAGAATATCAGGGTTGGAAGGGACCTCAGGAGGTCATCTAGTCCAACCTCCTGCTCAAAGCAGGATCAACACCAACTAAATCATCCTAGCCAAGGCTTTGTCAAGCCTGATCTTAAAAATCTCTAAGGAAGGAGATTCCACCACCTCCCTAGGTAACCCATTCCAGTGATTCACCACCCTCCTAGTGAAAAAGGTTTTCCTAATATCCAACCTAAACCTCCTCTACTGCGACTTGAGACCATTACTCCTTGTTCTGTCATCTGCTACCACTTAGAACAGTCTAAAACCATCCTCTTTGGAACCCCCTTTCAGGTAGTTGAAAATAACTAACAAATCCCCCCTCATTCTTCTCTTCTGCAGACTAAACAATCCCAGTTCCCTCAGCCTCTCCTCATAAGTCATGTGCTCCAGCCCCCTAATCATTTTTGTTGCCTTCCGCTAGACTCTTTCCAATTTTTCCACATCTTTCTTGTAGTGTGGGACTCAAAACTGGACACAGTACTCCAGATGAGGCCTCACCAATGCAGAACAGAGGGGAATGATCACATCCCTCGATCTGCTGGCAATGCTCCTATTTATACAGCCCAAAATGCTGTTACCCTTCTTGGCAACAAGGGCATACTGTTGACTCATATCCAGCTTCTTGTCCACTGTAACCCGTAGGTCCTTTTCTGCAGAACTGCTGCCTAGCCGTTCAGTCCCTAGTCTGCAGCAGTACATGGGATTCTTCTGTCCTAATTGCAGGACTCTGCACTTGTCCTTGTTGAACCTCATCAGATTTCTTTTAGTCCAATCCTCTAATTTGTCTAGGTCTCTCTGTATTCTATACCTACCCTCCAATGTATCTACCACTTCTCCCAGTTTAGTGTCATCTACGATCTTGCTGAGGGTGCAATCCACCTCATCCTCCAGATCATTAATAAAGATATTGAACAAAACTAGCCCCAGGACCAACCCTTGGGGGACTCCGCTTGATACTGGCTGCCAACTAGACATGGAGCCATTGATCACTATCCATTGAGCCCGATGATCTAGCCAGATATCTATCCACTTTATAGTCCATTCATCCAGCCCATACTTCTTTAACTTGCCGGCAAGAATACTGTGGGAGACCGTAACAAAAGCTTTGCTAAAGTCAAGGAATAACACGTCCACTGCTTTCCCCTCATTCACAGAGCCAGTTATCTCATCATAGAAGGCAAGTAGGTTAGTCAGGCATGACTTGCCCTTGATGAATCCATGTTGACTGTTCATGATCACTTTCCTCTCCTTGAAATGCTTCAAAATTGATTTCTTGAAGACCTGATCCATGATTTTTCCAGGGACTGAGGTGAGGCTGACTGGCCTGTAGTTCCCCGGATCCTCCTTCCCTTTTTTAAAAGATGGGCACTACGTTAGCCTTTTTCCAGTCATCTGGGATGTTCCCCGATTGCCATGAGTTTTCAAAGATAATGGCCAATGGCTCTGCAATCACATCCGCCAACTCCTTTAGAACCCTCGGATACAGTGCATCCAGCCCCATGGACTTGTGCTCATCCAGCTTTTCTAAATAGTCCTGAACCACTTCTTTCTCCACAGAGGACTGGTCACCTCCTCCTCATGCTGTGCTGCCCAGTGCAGCAGTCTGGGTGCGGACCCTGTTTCTGAAGACTGAGGCAAAAAAAGCATTGAGTATATTAGCTTTTTCTACATCCTCTGTTACTAGGTTGCCTCCCCCATTCAGTAAGGGGTCCAGACTTTCCCTGACCTTCTTCTTGTTGATAACATACCTGTAGAATCCCTTCTTGTTACTCTTAACATCCCTGGCTAGCTGCAACTCCAAGTGTGATTTGACCTTCCTGATGTCACTCCTCATGCCAGAGCAATATATTTATACTCCTGCCTGGTCATTTGTCCAATGTTCCACTTCTCAGAAGCTTCTTTTTTGTGTTTAAGATCAGCAAGGATTTCACTTTTAAGCGAAGCTGGTTGCCTGCCATATTTACTATTCTTTTTACGCATGGTTTGTTCCTGCAACCTCAGTAAGGTTCTTTAAAATACAGCCAGCTGTCCTGGACTTCTTTCACCATCATGTTATTCTCCCAGGGGATCCTGCCCATCAGGTCCCTGAAAGAGTCAAAGTCTGCTTTTCTGAAGTCCAGGGTCCGTATTCTCTGCTCTCCTTTCTTCCTTGTGTCAGATCTTGAACTCAACCATCTCATGGGCACTGCCTCCTAGGTTCCCATCCATTTTTGCTTCCCCTACTAATTCTTCATGGTTTGTGAGCAGTAGGTCAAGAAGAGCTCTGCCCCTAGTTGGCTCCTCCAGCACTTGCACCAGGAAATTGTCCCCTACACTTTCCAAAAACTTCCTGGGTTGTCTGTGCACTGCTGTATTGCTCTCCCAGCAGATATCAGGGTGATTGAAGTCCCCCATGAGAACCAGGGCCTGTGATCTAGCAACTTCTGTTAGTTGCCTGAAGGAAGCCACGTCCACCTCATCCCCCTGGTCTGGTGGTGTATAGCTCACACTTCTAAACTTAATCCAGAGACTCTCAGGTTGTTCTGCAGTTTCATACTGGAGCTCTGAGCAGTCATACTGCTGTCTTACGTACAATGCAACTCCTAGACCTTTTCTGCCCTGCCTGTCCTTCCTGAACAGTTTATATCCATCCATGACAGTACTCCAGTCACGCGAGTTATCCCACCAAGTCTCTGTTATTCCAATCACATCATAGTTCCTTGACTGTGCCAGGACTTCTAGGTCTCTCTGCTTGTTTCCCAGGTTTCTTCCATTTGTGTATAGGCACTTAAGATAATTCGCTGATCGTCCTGGTTTCTCAGTGTGAGACAGGAGTCCTCCCCTCTTGTGCTCTCTTGCTGGTGCTTCCTCCTGGCATCCTACTTCTCCACTTACCTCAGGGCTTTGGTCTCCTTTCCCCGGTGAACCTAGTTTAAAGCCCTCCTCACTAGGTTAGCTAGCCTGCTTGCGAAGATGCTCTTCCCTCTCTTCATTAGGTAGAGCCCATCTCTGCCTAGCACTCCTGCTTCTTAGAACACCATCCCATGGTCAAAGAATCCAAAGTCTTCTCTCCAACACCACCTGCGTAGCCATTTGTTAACTTCCACATTTGGACGGTCTCTATCTGGGCCTTTTCCTTCCACAGGGAGGATGGACGAGAACACCACATGCGCCTCAAACTCCTTTATCCTTCTTCCCAGAGACATGTAGTCTGCAGTGATCCACTCAGGGTCATTCTTGGCAGTATCATTGGTGCCCACATGGAGAAGCAGGAAGAGGTAGCGATCCAAGGGCTTGATGAGTCTCGGCAATCTCTCCATCACATCATGAATCCTAGCTCCTGGCAAGCAATATACTTCTCGGTTTTCCCGGTTGGGAAATCATGTTTAGTTTGGTTTGATTTAAGCTTAAACCAGTATAAACTTTTTGCACTAGTTTATAATGAACTCAGAATAAAAAATTTAAATTAGACTGGGGTAACTTCTGCATGTAGACAAAGCCTAATTCTCTATCCCTGACTTTTAGCCACTTGCCCAGTCTAGTTTTTTCCAACTAGCCAGCCACCTCTCTATTATCTGTCCATTTGCATCCTGTTTCTTTTGGACAGCTCATCATCACCACAATGTGAGTTTAGCATCTTCCACCAAAATCCTCTCCACTGCACTCACTTCTTCATTGCTGTTGACAACATTAGCATTTTTCCTACCCAGCAGACTCACAATCTAGGTGTCATCTCTGGCCCCTCTTTCCTATTCTCCATTTCATCCAGGCTTTTTTCAAATCCCATTGCCTGTTTATTTACACTGTCCAAAATGTGCCTTTCCTCCCTTCAACCAGCACACCTCTATATGCTCTAGCTATTTCCTAGCTGAAATAATGCAACTGCTTACTCTTTTCCAAAAGGCAAATGCAAAGGTCATCTTCTTTTTCCCACTGACCATATCTCTCTTCTGCTTCTGCATTTTCTTTCACTAATGTCCAAACTTCTGCTAATCTGTAAGTGCTTTCCATAACTCTGCTTCCACCTACATCTCTTCCCTCGTCTCCTCCTGCACTCCACAATGCTCCCTACACTCTGCTCAAGCCTCTTTCCCGCATGCTCTGTCTCTCTCTCTCTATTAGCCACTCTCAATTTTGTAACTTTTTCCATGTTGCCCCTCATTCTTGTAACAGCATATCAACTAATGTACCCAAGGAACCCCCTTCTTCCACCTTCTGAAAATTCTCTCTGTTTCACAAGGTATCACAGCTATGCTAGTCACTAATTTCCAGCCACTGGGCATATGTCCTGTACTTCATTGGCCTGTATTACATCTGCTGCTTTCTTTTCAAAGGGCAAGATCAGGAATTCTGTTCTTAGTTTGGAATATTTTATTTACCATAAACATCTGAGAACATCCCCAGCAAATAAATAATACTAATAATTAGCCCCCTAAATGTTGGGATTGCAGGGTGGGAAGACGTGAGAAGTGCCTTCAGACCACTCTTCTCAAAGTACTGTGCTATCTTCATGTCTGTGTGATTTATTTGAACAAAACACATTGCTTTAAGAGAGTTAGTGAGACCTGTTGGATAGCACATTGGATTGGCACTCAGTAAACTGAGGTTCTACTCCACATTGGCCTGCAGGGTGACCTTAGGCAAGTCACATCTCTCTGTGTGCCTCAGTTTCCCCATCTCTAAATTAGAGATGATGATTTCTGATCTCCTTTGTAAGGTGCTTTGAAGTCTACTGATGAAAATGGCTATATAAGAGCAAGGTATTCTTTTTAAACCACAAAGCCTGCATCCTTAAAACAAGCCACTTTACAGATAATTGTTTATTTATTCCTGCCCCCAGTCCTATATGTGAGTTCTGCACTCATCTCCTGTCCTTACCCCATTATATATATAAAGTGTGTGCAGTTGTGTGTGTGTGAGAGAGAGAGAAGATTTGACTAGGAAGCTAGACACTCTACAATCTGATCTCCTTCTTTGAGAAGGTGATGGATTACTTAGATAAAGGAAATGCGATGGATATAATTTACCTAGATTTCAGTAAGGCGTTCGACACGGTTCCGCACAGGGAACTGTTAGTCAAATTGAAAAAGATGGGAATGAATATGAAAGTTGTAAGGTGGATAAGGAACTGGTTAAAGGGGAGACTCCAGAGGGTTGTATTGAAAGGTGAATTGTCAGGCTGGAAGGAGGTTACTAGTGGAGTCCCTCAAGGGTCGGTTTTGGGACCGATCTTATTTAACCTTTTTATTACTGACCTTGGCACAAAGAGCGGGAATGTGCTAATAAAGTTTGCGGATGACACGAAGCTGGGGGGTATTGCTAACACGGAGAAGGACAGGGATACTATTCAGGAAGATCTGAACCACCTTGTAAACTGGAGTAATAGAAATAGGATGAAATACAATAGTGAAAAGTGCAAGGTTATGCACTTAGGAATTAATAATAAGAATTTTGGATATACGTTGGGGGCGCATCAGTTAGAAGCGACGGAGGAGGAGAAGGACCTTGGGGTACTGGTTGATAGCAGGATGACTATGAGTCGTCAATGTGATACGGCTGTTAAAAAAGCAAATGCGATTTTGGGATGCATCAGGCGGGGTATTTCCTGCAAGGATAAGGAGGTGCTAGTACCGTTATACAAGGCGTTGGTGAGACCACATCTGGAATACTGTGTGCAGTTCTGGTGTCCCATGTTCAAGAAGGATGAATTCAAACTGGAACAGGTTCAGAGACGGGCTACAAGGATGATCCGAGAAATGGAAAAACTGCCTTATGAAAGGAGACTCAAAGAGCTTGGCTTGTTTAGCCTGGCCAAAAGAAGGCTGCGGGGGGATATGCTTGCTCTATATAAATATATCAGGGGGGTTAACGTTAGGGAGGGAGAGGAATTATTTAAGTTTAGTACTAATGTAGGCACGAGGACGAATGGGTATAAACTGGATATTAGGAAGTTTAGACTTGAAATTAGACGAAGGTTTCTAACCATTAGGGGAGTGAAGTTCTGGAACAGCCTTCCGAGGGAAGTAGTGGGGGCAAAAGACTTTTCTGGCTTTAAGACAAAGCTTGATAAGTATATGGAGGGGATGTTATGATAGGATCGTTAATTTGGGCAATTGATCTTGGATTACCACCAGATAGGTCTGCTCAATGGTCTGTGGGGAGATGTTGGATGGAATGGGAACTGAGTTACTGCAGAGAATTCCTTCTTGGGTGCTGGCTGGTGACTCTTGCCCACATGCTCAGGGTTTAGCTGATCGCCATATTTGGGGTCGGGAAGGAATTTTCCTCCAGGGCGGATTGGCTGGGACCCTGGAGGTTTTTCGCCTTCCCCTGCAGCGTGGGGCACGGGTCGCTTGCTGGTGATTTCTCTGCAGCTTGAGGTCTTCAAACCAACTTTGAGGATTTCAATAACTCGGTCCTGGGATAGGGGTTGTTATAAAATTGGATGGGTGGGGTTCTGTGGCCTGCCTTGTGCAGGAGGTCAGACTAGATGATCAGATTGGTCCCTTCTGACCTATGAGTCTATGAGTCTATGTAAATGTTTGGATTGAGTCCAAAATACTATTACTGCTCTGGATGAAAACAAAAAAGGAGAGAATATTTTTGGAGCAAGGCTCACTCAGACAGGAGACAAAGTATGTGATTTAGCAAATGGGGTTGTCTGGCCAGGAAATGATTATTACAGAATTCTTCAAAGAAAATAAAGGTTTCAGGACCAGGCTTGATATTATAGGCCAATAAATTGAGGATTAGAAACATTAAACTAGTTGCCCTTCCTTCTGATGAAAGCTGGTGGAAGGAGGGGAGCAGGGTATCAGACAATGATTGCCTCCCTCACTTAAAATGCAAAGCCTTGCATCTTAACTGATTTTTTTTTCTGTCAAAGCCTAGTCAATTACAAACAAAAAGTACAAACCTGGACCGGTACTACAGCAGTGCTATTCTTTATTTATATTTTTCCTGAAAAATCATTGATTAGAGAATCTGTTTTACATACAGTAATTTAAGAAAGATTTCAACATAAAATATCCCCTGCTTCTGCTAGGCATCAATCAAAATGCTTACCCCAATTATAGTCAGGTAACACCACAGAGGGCATGAGTGTCATTGATGGAAGAATTCTGGTCACAGTATATGTCACTGATTGCACCTCCAATGCTCCTCCATGTGTTAGTGGCCTCTCACATGTGAAGGACTGATATTCCAAAGGACAAATGGCATTTCAAAAGAACACTGCCCATGTCCCACTGCCATAAACTATTTGTGCTGGGAATGGCTTTAAACTGTGTTCTCAGTCTCTCCAAACACATATTGTTGTCCCTCAAAACTGGAATTAAGGATGCATGAACAGAGTTTAAATTTTGAGAATGCCCTGTAGCTTTCAACATGATTAGCAAATAGTATCTACGCCCACTGAAATAAGGTACATTTTGTCAAGCAATAAACCAAAACTTGCTATGTAAGGAAAATTTTATATCTGTGTTTTTCCTAATCTTTACTTTTAAAAATTCACCCAAAAATTAATATAAAAAGTAACCGAGAGAGGGACAGAGACATAAGGAGCATGTGGATTCTGCTAGATAGAACAGTTCTCTTCTTTGCCAGTTTGTTGATTTCTTTTGATGTTGTGATAATGCAGCAAAATGGCTGCTAGTTATATTTTCCTGATCAAGGGAGCATGAGGTTTGCCTTTAAAATATAATGAAAGTATGGTTTCTTCCATGCTCAGCTTTAACTTCTAATGACAAACTGTTTTTAACATGTACCATTGTCAAGAGTCATGGTACCAATTTACGTAGCTTAAAAATCACTTGTTTTTCAAGCACCTCAAAATGATTGCATAAAAATGTGAGGGATAGTAAAATGAAGGAACATAGTGGTTATGTTTTACTGAAGACTTACCACTCACTTGGAGTATTTTGTATTACTGTAACCCTTTGTATTGTTACAGTAACGTCAAATATTTCTTGATAATTTGTGTGTTAATTTGTTACCACAATAGCTTGACACATCATTAAACTGTGGAAAAGAAAAAAAAGCTATGCTAGTATTCACTGAAGTTTAACTGAAACAGAGCAACACAGAAATGACCTTCTAGTAAAATAAACTAAAATACAGCAGCATAGAAGGCTAGATTCTATTAAATGCATTCAATAGGTCAAATTTTCCTCTCAGTTATATATGTGCAACCCCACTGAACTCACTGGGCTTGCACCAGCATAAACACATAAGTACAAGTAACAGTGAGAGGATGTTAAGGAGACGGAAACCCTCCTCTCACTAATATCCCCTATGCCAGGGGATGGTAATGCTCAAGAAGTAGGTTATTTGATCAGGTAAGGGGTTTTGCCAGGGCAAATATACTGGTTGGGAATATTCCTCTAAAAGCCTTCACCATAAAGGTTAAGACACAGCCCAGCCATTTTCAAAGCTGTTCTCCTTCCTCTAATTTGGCAGAAACTCAAAGAGTAGATGGTGGTGATAATACTCCTTCCCCTTCTTCTGGTTGAAGCCTACTGGGGCCAGGGTGCCAGGCTGATTTAGGGAGGTAAATTACACTTCCATGTGAAAGCTTCAGTGGTCTTCTCATTGTTTTCTATGCAAAAAGAGCCAAAAACCCTTGTCCCACAAAATTTTGGAGGCTTCTGTAGTGGGGAAATGGGGAGGAGCTGTTATTGAATCAGGCCACAGCTAGATGGGGCTTCTGGTGAGTGAGGTTGGTATTGTTAGGTTTCTTTGGAGGTTTTTTTTTGTGGGGGAGGCAGGTTGAAGGGAGAATTTTGTTACACAGAAGGCAGCAGATGTATTAATATAGTACTTTCTCAGTGAAGTGACATATCAACGTACACTAGCAGAAACTTTGTCACCTTTCCCTGAACAATCCCCTCTGTTGCTCTGGGTGACTGTGTAAGCTCTGCCAGCTGTGTTTTTTAGCATTGTTGTATGATGTTTACCAATAGGTTAGCAACACTATAGATTAAAAACAAACAAAAAGCCTAGAGAGAACTCAAAAAAAGGTTTCTGGTTTCATAGCTGAGCTTGGACAGAAATCTAAGCTCTAGCTTTGTCTTATTTGCATTTTCTGCTGCCCTTCTTTGTCACAAGAACACGACTTTTAAAATACTTTTTCAAGCATGGGTTAATAAACAGACCATGCAAGGAGCTTCTCATGCATATGGGAATGACCACGCATGTATTACACTATTGATCCCTCTGTCCAGCTTCCATGGCCGAAGTGTCTGAGAGAGCAACAGACTATGAATACAGATCCAGCATGTTATTATTATAGGAATAAAACCTTCCAACTGGGTGGGGGAATTCTAACCTACTTATGGTAGGATTTTTTAAATAAACAGGGACAATATATATATACACACACACACACATATGCTCATTTGCATCTCCTGTAAATCTGCTGCTACCTAAACAGCCCTATTGCTCAAAATTCACAACGAACATTAGTTTACTTTATTTAGGGTACATGGTGCCCTAAATGTGCATGATTCTCTACAGTCTACACTGAGTGTAGCGAGAGACAGTCTCTGCCCTGAGAAGTCTAAAATCAATGTCCTTCATCCTCTGTCAGGCCTGTCAATTCCCTTTACCACTTCAGTCCTATGCAGTTCTTATGCTGCAGCAATATAGTGACATGCTTTTTTTTTTTTTTAATGCACTATGGCTCAACAGGGACATAATAGATACAGTACAGGGACCAGCTCTGCAGAAATATTTTGCCACAAATACCCAGTACATGGTTAACGTGGTAGAATGGCACACGTTTGATGTAATGGGCTAAATTCAGCTCTGGAGTAACAGATGCTACTCCACTGATTTCAATGGAACTGAGCCAGAGTTACAGCACAATTCCATTTATTCTAGTATATGTGTGGCAGGAATTTCTAGTTTACAGGACTTCTTACGAGATAGACTACTTCTAGCAACTATGGAACTGACAGAAAAGAGTTACATTATAAAAAAATATCTGCAGAAAGTATGCCTACTTTCAGTGAGCTGCTGCACTGCATCAGATAAGCTGTTGGAATTTGTCACTTTCTCCATACAAGTAGTATGCGTGTAAGCTACTGGTGTGTGTATCATTTACTTGAATCAGGTTTGCTCCCCCTCTACTGTTCAGCTAATAATCACAATAGGGAAATTAGCAGAGCAGGCAAGCTTCCTTAGCCACAGAAAAACTGCAGAATGTCTCATCGTTCATGGGTATTTAATCTCTAAAACACTAGAGGGCTGCACAAATACAGACATCTGCATATTCCTGTCCTGTTATGAAACGTGTCTTTCATATTCCTCATCATCAAAGTAGATTTCAGAGCCTTTTGCCTTTCAACATTTTTTGGATTTACTCTGCAATGGCAGAGGCAGAGTTACTGTGATCCTCTCAGCTTAGGTTATATATACACAATGAATTCCTTTCTCCAGGAATGTGCTTGCAGTCCCTCAGAGAAATTAGCCCGACTACCCAAAACCAAACAATTTAAATTAAACAAACATATTGTACCCCTTTTCTCTAACATTATCTTTATTGGCTAATACTTTATTTTTTACTTTATTGGGCTCAATTCTAAACAAAGTGCACAGACCTCTAACGAACAAGTCTTTTTCTTGCAGAGAAGATAAACAGTGGCTGCAGGTGAGACCCCAACAGCCTCCTCAAATTCTTCTTCATCGAGGAGATTGATCAGATTGAGCAATACTTCCTCCACCAATGTCACCTCCCTGATCCAATAACAGATATTTGGTTATGACAAACTACCTATTGCTTTCTTTTTGCTGGATAGAGGGTTTTCATTCACGATTCATAGATTCTAAGGCCAGAAGGGACCATTGTGATCATCTAGTCTGACCTTCTGTATAGCACAGTTAACAGAACTTCTTCAAAATAATCCCTAGAGCATATAATATTAGAAAAACATCCAATCGTGATTTAAAAACTGTCAGTGATGGAGAATCCACCATGGCTCTTGATACATTGTTCCAGTGATTAATTACCCTCACTGTCAAAAATGTATGCCTTAACTCCAGTCTGGAAATTCCTTTTGATGAAGGTAAGGGATGGAGTAGTTCTTCCCTTCCCATTTATATCTCTTTACTCAAGGGAAAGCAATGATTAGGCCACAAAAGGTTGCCCACTTCCACCTATTTTGTGGTGTGAGGGGAAGGATCAAACCGGGATCCTCATCTATCTTCATGGGCATTGCTGAAGGAAGGAAGGATTGCAAAAATGCTTCCACTTCCTGTGTTGCCTACGCTTAACATGTTATCACGAGGCTTGCAATATTCCTTGTAGACCCCAAACCTGGAGTTATAGGAATACATGTGAATCTCAGCTTTCCTTAGTACGTAAATAAAGTTTTTAGCCCCTGCAACTGCAGTGAAAAGCTTGAAACATTACCCAAGTTGACCCCAAATTCTCAAAAACCAAAAGGCCAACACAAAATCTCATAATTTTTAAATTAATCTTGTGATTTTGGGACCTCGACTTTGTGATTTTAGAATGCTTGGGGCTGGCAATATTATGCTTTTCCTTCTTTCTTTGTTGTTGTTCTTTTGAGGGCTTGACAAAATTTGGCAAAAAGGGCCATCTCCTGTTGCCTGGGGAGGTGAATGTGCATGAAAGCAAAATCCCTCTCTTAGAGAGCCAACTTGAATAGTCAGACCCATAGACAAATGGATCTCTATGTGAACTGTCAAAGGATATTCTATATGGGGTGGACGTTTCATAGAATGAAAGCACATGGGGCATATGGCTCAAAAGGAAAGCATGCATGGTGAAGGGGAGTATATAATGGTAGATAAGCATATGCTGGGAATGGATGTTTCCTGGGAAAAGCAGTTTCTGTTATGGGATATCTATAAAGGAAGGTATGCAAGGTAGAGTTGTCACTATGGGGGAGAGAAGGCCACTAGCAGCCTATCTCTCCATGATCCTGCTGTTACCAGAGCCAGGGAAATGAAGTTACTAACATGCTCCCCAGAATAATCCCTTGAGCAGTCTAGCTGCTCGTGACACTTTATCTACATTTAGTTTTTTACTCATCCTTGATTCTGTGTAAATCAAAGTGGCTTCTGTCAAGTGAGCTAAAATGTAGCACAATAGTCTCAAATATGATTTGCAGATTTTTCTTCTGACATTGTTTGTCATACTGTATGTGCATTAAATTTGCTCCATTAAAGTAATTCATTTCTTGTTCTGACTACTTTTCAGTCCTTGTCTCTGAGCATCTTTATAGACTCTCATGACTATTAACAAGACTTAGTAGTTTAGAAACAGAGAGATGTAAGATGAGGCAATCAGAGCAAATCCCCCGCACTGGAATGCAACAAGAGGTTACAAAACACTTAACTCTAAAACTCTGTGAAATCTCTGCCTCACTACTCTTGCTTCAAATGAAAAGAAATAGAGTTATTTTAGAGATGTAATCTTTTGAAATAGGAATTACATGAAAATATGTAAAGATCAGTAAGAACTACCCACGTTTTGTCAGCATATGCCCAATTTTAAAAAAACAACATTTTAGACAATTGGCAATTTTGTTCTTTAAAGAGCATGAGATGTTCATTTGGTTACACAATCCAGTTGAGAGGTAATGAGTTTCATAGGTTCAGGTTGCACTATAGCACTGGTATCTATTTTACAGCATCAGCTTTAACTGTGGATATGAGGTCTTGGAAGAAAAGATATTATGTTTTTCATTAACTGCAAAACCATCCTCATCAGTCACAAATTATGAATATCTGGCACTAAAGCCATCTAGCAGGTTTCAGGTACGAAGACTGTTCACATTTCATTTTCTGTTTCAGAAAATGACCCTGCACCATCTAGGCTTATTTTAGGAGCTAGTATATTTCTTTCCCAAACTGCATAGCTGTGGACTTCATTTGTTCCAAAACCAAACCTTTCCAACAAGGATGTTTACTATTAGGCACCTATCTCCATACGCAGGCACCTAACTCAGGGGTCGGCAACCTTTCAGAAGTGCCGAGTCTTCATTTAATTTAAGGTTTCACATGCCGGTAATACATTTTAATGTTTTTTAGAAGGTCTCTCTCTATAAGTCTATATATTATATAACTAAACTAGTGTTGTATTGTAAAATAAACAAGGTTTTCAAAATGTTTAAGAAGCTTCATTTAAAATTAAATTAAAATGTTGATCTTACGCTGCCGGCCCGCTCAGCCTGCTGCTGGTCTGGGGTTCTGTTCACCTAGGCTGGCAGTGGGCTGAGCTGGGCTGGCAAGGGGCCAGAAGCCAGAACCCCAGACCAGCAGCGGGCTGTGCGGGGCCAGCGGCCAGGACCCCAGACCAGCAGTGGGCTGAGTGACTCAGCCCACTACCGCTCAGGGGTTCCATCTGCCAGCTCCTGCCAGCTGGGATCCCAGCTGCTGGACCCGCTCAGCCCACTGCCAGTCTGGGTTCCTGGCCCTGCCCACATACAGTGGGTACTTACCTTCTCCCTGGTTTTGGCACATTCTCTTCCTCTCTCTGCACTGAGATGAGGGTGGGAGTGCACTGAGCACAGGGCTGGGGGTGAAGGGTCTGGCCTGGAGCTAGAATGAAGGAGGGGGGTCAGGGTTAGGGCAGGAGGTTTGGGTGTGGGGCACTTACCTGGGGAGCTCCCATTTGGTGTGAGGGGTGCACATGGAAATGTGGAGGGGAGATATGTGTGCAGGAACTCCCATTTGGTACTCAGGGTTGGGGTGGGGATGTGGGGAGTGCAAGAGTCAGGATGTGGGTGTGTGTGCATGAGGTGTGGGGGGGCTGCGTATGAAGGGGATGCAAGAGTCAGAGCAGAGGGTTGGAGCCATGTGAGGGGGTGCAGGTGTCAGGGTGGGGGGAAGGGCTGGGTATGTGTGGGGGTGCCAGAGTCAGGGCTGGGGTCATGGGAGGGATGAAGGAGTCAAGCAGAGGGCTGGGTGTGTAGGGGGAGTTAGGGCAGGGGCCTGGGGGGGTCACAGGGCTCAGGGCAGAGGGCTGGGTGTGTGTGACGGGGGGTCAGGGCAGAGGGCTGGGTGTGGGGGGAGGTCACGCAGAGGGCTGGAGGGGATATGCTCCTATTCCACCTACCCCTCTCCCCCAAGACCCTGCCCCCGCTTCTTCTCTGCAGTCTCCAGGATTCCCATGCCCCATCCAACCCCCCCTGCTCCCTGACTGCCCCCTCCAGAGACCTCCCACCCCTAACCACCCCGCCTGGGATCCCACTCCCTACCCAACCCACCTTGCTCCCTGTCCTCTGACTGCCCTCACCCCTTATCCAACCCCCACGGCCCCAGATCCCTTATCGCAAGGCTTCTAACAGCATGTTCTGCTCCCCACAGAGCCAGACACACTGCCCCACAGGAGCAGGCAGCCCTGCTCCTCAGAGTGCTGCGCACGGTGGCAGGGCTCCTGGGGAGGGGGGAATGTGTCTGCCTCCCCATAGAGCCAAACACTGCCCCGCAGAAGCGCGCAACCTCGCCCCTAAAGTGCTGCACATGGCAGAATGGCTCCAGGGGAGGGGGGAAGGTGGGGGAGGGACTGGCGGCTTGCTGCAGTCAGCCGGGCGTTCCAGCCCGGGAGCGCAGACTCCATGGCATGCGGCACCAGGAGAGTGGGGCCATTTGCACACCCTGCATTAGGGTGTGCCTGGGCACACCCAGCACAGCCCGTGTGCATGCCTATGCCCTGCCCCCCTGGGGGGGGGGCAGAGGGCAGAGAAGAGTGGGCCGGGCTGGGCAGGATTTTTAATGGCACGTTGCTCCGGCAGACAGCAGCGTGCCATTAAAAATTGGCACATGTGCCATAGGTTGCCGACTCCTGACCTAACTCAAAGGCAGCTCTTTTCCAAGTGGCTGAATCTCTCAGTGAATTCGATAAGAGTTGCTAGCGCTCAGGACTTCTGAAATTCACTGACTAGGACTTCAAGAATAAAATAGTCAAAATAATTCCATTTCAGTGGCTGGCCACCAATCATTTTCCAGCCAGACCGCATTTCTACCCTTCACCACCTCCACCCTAGGGAGGAAAATATGTCACTAAGTAACATGCACCATTTCTACTGGCTGAAGATGTGGAAACACCCAAGGCCAGGTCTCCTGCCACATGTATAAATGATGTACTTGTCAACTTGTCTAATCTTGGGGTTAGGTGGCAGGAAACTGGGAACTCTTTATAATCAAGCAATGGAATCCTGGAAAGTCATCAGACTAGGTGCCTGCTCAGCTGCCGAAGTGGGCTCACTTGGAGGAATACCTCTTGAGTAGATAGATTCAACAAACCACTTTGCACTTTTATCAGCAGGCCAAGAGGCTATGACACCATCAGTTTCACAAGGTATCATTACATAAAGCATTGTATTTTTAGGTTTCCACATGAACAGCTCATTCCTCTCTCTGCTTTGATAGAGCCTGACAGCACAGCCCAAGTAAATGGGAACTTGTGGTGGAGGGCTGGATATACAAGGTATAATCCCTATAGCTCTCCCTTCACAGAATCCCCACAGAATGTGATGCCTAGGGTGACAGTATGTTCCTGAAACACTTGAATGTCCCTGTTTACAGGGACTGTCCAAGCATTTTGTCTTGCTTGTTATAAACACTTGCAGACTCCAGGAGACCTCCCCATGAGCCCACTCCCTCTCCTCTGAATGCATCCTCTGACTAGCTCAACCCTGCATACAGAAACAAACCTGCAAGCTGGCAAGAGGAATGTGTGTTACTGAGCTCAAGAGGGAGTAGGCAGCCTTTTTCTCTTCCCCTTCCCGGTCACCAAACATCTCCTGTGCCTACCTCCGTGATGACCACAAAAACCACTCTACATTCCTACCCCAACAGGTCTCCCACCTTTCGCTATAAAATCTAGTCCCTCTGTCAATGTAATGTTATGTACAGAAGCCTGATCCCTCAGAGCTGGGCTGCACAATCCATTACACACATGGCCCCTATAGTGGCTGAAAGTGGAATGACTAACAGCATTACTCATGGTACATCCAGCACAGGCAGTCATGATAAATGCATTAATTTTGCTTGTTTATTTACAGTTTTACAGAATTATATACTTAAAAAAAAACACAGACAAAAAACAAATGTGCCATTTGGATACTGCCGCTTTGGTGTAAAGTAACTTCATTGTAAATCACAGAGAGGTTCATTTTCTGGTTTGAAATATAGGGGATGCAGAGGTAAACAACAGATAATACCATTCTCCGTGTTCTGCTGCAGTGTGATCATTTAGATGTAACTTTCAGGCATTTTCCCCTCAATTTCGTGGAAGTTTAGCTTTGTAAAAGAAAGGAAATGAATGAAATATCCTTACAGTGTTATTGATATTTAAATAAATGGCAATTGTAAAGGGAAAGTATTTTTTACCTTTACTTTAAAACCTTTGTTCTCTTTTCTGAACAGCAGTTGTCTGTGACAAGAAATGACAACCCACTTCCATTTCCATTAGTGATCCCAGACGCTAGGTCACACAGAAATAGTAGCCGCAAGCTGAGAGAGTGAGAGGATTACTCATTCTGTCTGTTGGCTGTGGATGCTACACAATAGAAGGGCTCTTATTGGCCTCCACCCCCTACTTCCTCCTGCTCTCCAGTTTGGGAGCTAACTGGTGTAAACTGACATAGCTCCAGTGATCTCAATGGAGCTATGCTGGTTCACTTCAGCTGAGGATCATAGTGTACAGAAAATATATTTTCTATATAGAAAATACCTATATATTTTTCAAGCAGCTCTCATACTTGATTAAAGTCAATGAGAGGTTGGGATGCACAACACCTCTGAAAATCAGGTCCTCATATATTTAAACAAATTCTGGAGGGGAATACATTATTTTATTTTCCATGCAGTCTCCTTGTTCATCTCCCTAACTCCGCCGGATTTGTAGACTTTTTGGATTTTGGAATAACCTCCCTCTTAAAATGTACTTTCAAACCACTCTGCTTAAAAATGCCCCCATCATATCACTGTGGGAAGTATTATGCCACTCTGCTCTCCATTACAATGGACCATCAGTACAAACCTAGCTGGAAGTTTAATAAACTACTCCAATCTTTGAACCAGTTTGGGGCTGTAAGACAGATACATAAGAAAGTGTCCTCACAATGAATCAAGTGACTCCCTGGCATTCAGCTACTGTACATCTAGGAAAAGCTATTGTGAGTGACAAAGGCTGTCTAAGAATACTCTGCATGCTTACTATTTCCCCCTTGAGGCAGCAAGCATTGTCTGAAAGGAAAGCTTCGTGTCTTGATTATCCCTTGAGAACAATAATTACTATAATAGAGAAATATGTCATACATTTTATTCTAAAGTAATTGAAAAAGTCTGACAGGCAAAAGCTTTCTGTATGTCCACTGCTCTGGGATCAGATCCTCTGAAAGTTAATGTATATGGGCATTTGGCCAAATTCAGCTTCAGACTTATAGGATTTAATTCCATTGACTTCAGTGCAGCTATACCTGCTTACACTGTGACTGAATTTGGCCCAATGCCTTCAACTAGAACCAAAATGAACACTGAAAGGCAAGCATTGAACATGTTAGTTAGGAATAATAACTTGGCATACAAGTTAGAGCTTTCCCTAAAAATAAGAGAAACCCATCTACTTCCCATATCTTTAACAGAGACACCCAAGTCTATAAATAGTATGCTGAATCCAGTCTAGAATATGATTAACTAAAACACACAGTCAGGGTTAATCAGTCTAATCAAAGAAACTAAACAATACCTAAAATTTTACAGCATGTTCATAATGAAGAGTGTTTGGAGAGCAGAAAAACACAGGTCACACAGACTGGGGAAAACATAGCATCACTTTGCAAATATGATGACACCACTAAGAACAAAACAGTCATAGATACAAAGCTCATTTAAACTCAGAGGGTAAATGGGTAAATGATTCAGGCCCTCTACTCTGATAGCTCTACAAAATTTTTTTGTGGATACCAGAGGATGAAATCCTGGCCCCAATGCAAGTTTTAATACTGATATCAAGGCGGCTAAGATTTCACATTGATTCGGCAATACATGTGTGCCGTGACTGCATTCTACAAGACACCAAATTCAGGGATCATTTAACTCCAGTCTCTGATACAAGCCACTTGCAGAAGTTGTATATACAGTTATTTATTGTCCTCTTTGCTTCCCCCATTTGAAATTATTTGAAAAAAGAAATCACGAACTATGGTTCATCCTTTCATGAGTTCATATCCATTATGGGGATGATAAAGGATCTGACTAGTCATCAATTAGGATGGTAAAAGCTTAAGAATTTTAATAAAGACAAAACACTTAAAGTACTTTAATAGCTAGAAATAAACTGTCATCCCTAATAAGAGTAGACTCTAATACTGTCCAATGCAAATTAATCACATATATGTAGAGTATCTAGTGTCTCACCAGTAACCTTCTGAATGACTTTGACATAGACCTGATGGACTTTTCTGTCATGTTAGCAATAAAATAAAAATCTCTAGTATACTATGCAGACATTAATCCAGCCTGACCATTAATGTAGGAACTGCAATTACTAAACGATACAAAAGAAGGCAAAATCATACTTTAGTATTACATCAAATACAATTTACCAATAGGTTGCACATTCCGCAGCACAACAGAAAATACGCATAAGTATGATAAACTCTTAGTACTGGCCAATTTAGAGGTCAATAACAGAATACCAAAATCTTGGGCGAAAGTCAATAGCAAAGCTCCTATGTATTTCATCTGAGCCAGAATTTCATCCCTAATATTTATATTAAGTGTTCTTGCAGAATCAGAGTACAAGAATGCAGGGATAATAACTCCATTCCCTTGCTGCTGCCTTGAGATTTGCCTTGGAGAGGGAGGATGCCCTTGTGGTTAAGATCTTAGACTAGGACTTGGAAGAAGTAGGTTCAATTTCCAAATCTACTGCAGGATTCTTCTGCGACCTTGGGCAATTCACTTAATCACTCCTTGCCTCAGTTTCCCCATCTGTAAAATGCAGTTGATGATAATGCATTATTTTGCCTCCCCTTCGTATAGATAGATAGATAGTTAGATAGAAAATTCTTACTAGGTGTTTGCATATTGCCTCACTCACTGGGGTTCTGATCAAAGCTGTAGTCTTCAGGGGCTATTGAAATGCAAATAATAAATATTTGAATACCTTTAATATAAATTATTTCATATTTACTATAAAATATTATATATTCTAAAGTTTAATTTGACCAGCAATAATGTTGACTTTTCTTTGTTCTCAGATCTGGTCTCATTTTGCCCAATATTTTGGAAAAGGAAACAAAGAAGTGGTTCAAATTCATTCTCAATGAAGCTGACATTGAGACAGTGTCAGCCATTTACCTGAGACTTTAAAATAAACTGTTAATTGCACCATTTGATAATTAAAATAAAACATCAGCAGTGTTGTACTCCCCACCCTACCTTTAACAAAGCAACTCACTAAACTACACAAACATTAGTCAGTTTGCACAGCACTTGGAAAATGTAAAGCACTACATAGGTGTGAAGTGTTATTACCACAAATAAATTAAACATCCACAGTAAGCATAATAATTACATTGTGATACAAATTAATAAAAGAGAGGTCGCTACTTGAGATTTTTCTGGATGAAATGAAGGAAGACGATCAATTTGGGGATCTTTGAAGACTTCATTCTGAACTGGTGTTAAGAATTAGTCACAGAGGCTGGCAAAGAAAAGTAAGAGCAGACAAACTACAGGGTGCAGGGAGTAAGAGTTCAAACGCAGCAAGACAGATGTACAGTCAGGATAATTTCCCTTTAATAACAGAGTCTAAAATATTGTTCTCTTTGTGAGATTCTAAAAATGCTACTTGTCACCTCTCTCTGTGTCTTGCTGTGTCCAAACTCAGTTACTGCCCACACCCTGTAGAGTATTTCCTCTGCTCCCTGACCTAACCCAACATATAGGTTACTCACACTGCCTTGCTGGTCAATGTTCATATCTTACAGGGGTACACAGGAGAATCATCTTTTAAAAGAAAGCATAGAATCTCTTTCTTCGTTAGAAGTCTACATATTTTACTTCACAGGTTTCCTTGTAAGGACTGAGCAATGTTCAGAAGAGCCAGGTTAGTAACTTATTTATCATCCTGTTTATTTCTAAAAGGAAACACAGAACTCTATTTGGTAAACAGTCAATGATTCTTACTTTTCAAATTTATAAAATATTTTGAACTTTTTATTGACCTTCAAATATTTGAACATTTATTAGGCCATGGATCAGCAACCTTTGGCACACGGCTCGCCAGGGTAAGCACCCTGGCAGGCTGGGCCAGTTTGTTTACCTGCCATGTCTACAGGTTCGGCCGATCATGGCTTCCACTGGCCGCGGTTCGCTGTCCCAGGCCAATGGAGGCTTCAGGAAGTGGCACAGGCCGAGGGATGTGCTGGCCGCCGCTTCCCGCCGCCCCGATTGGCCTGGGACAGCAAACCGCAGCCAGTGGGAGCCACGATCGGCCGAACCTGCGGACATGGCAGTGAAACAAACTGGCCCAGCCCACCACGGTGCTTACCCTAGCGAGCCGCATGCCAAAGGTTGCTGATCCCTGTATTAGGCTATTCATGACAATACTATTTTGTGGCAATAATACAATTCTGGCTATATTCCTTCCAATACATTTGCATATGTACATGCATCAGACTGTAGAATAGTAAACCAGAATACTATGGGCTGATGGCAAGACAGAATACTTGTGTCATAAACAGATAGCTAAGGGTTAATGTTCTTTTACCTGGAAAGGAGTAACCTGAAACACCTGACCAGAGGACCAATTAGGAAACAAGACTTTTTCAAATCTGGGTGGAGGGAAGTTTGTGTGTGAGTTCTTTGTTCTTGTCTTCCGCCTGTACTCTCTCTCAGCTATGAAAGGATTTCTGTCCCCTGCTTTCTAATCTTCTGTTTCCCAGTTGTAAGTACAGAAAGGACAGTGGTTTAAATGTTTTTTTTTTTTCATGTCACAACCTATTCCCAGATTTGGACCTAAGCGTCCAAAATATGGGGGTTAGCATGAAAACCTCCAAGCTTAGTTACCAGCTTGGACCTGGTAAAGCTGCCACCATCCAAAAAATTAGAGTGTTTTGGGGCACTCTGGTCCTCTCAAAACCCTTCCTTGGGGACCTCAAGACCCAAATTCCTTGAGTCTCACAACAAAGGGGAATAAACCATTTCCCTTCCCTTCTCCCTTCCAGGTGTTCCCTCTCTGGGTTCCTGGAGAGATACACAGAAGCAAGCTCCGTGAGTCTAAACAGAGGGACGCCACCCTCCCTGTTTCCAGTCCTGGAAACACAAGTACTTCCCTCTTCACCCAGAGGGTATGCAAAGTCAGGCTAGTAAATCTAACACACACAGATTTCCCCCGACTTCTTCCTCACACCAATTTCCTGGTGAGCTACAGACTCAATTCCCTGGAGTTCCCCACTAAAGAAAAACTCCAACAGGTCTTAAAAGAAAGCTTTATATAAAAAGAAAGAAAAAATACATAAAAATGGTCTCTCTGTATTAAGGTGACAAATACAGGGTCAATTGCTTAAAAGAAATATGAATAAACAGCCTTATTCAAAAAGAATACAATTCAAAACACTCCAGCAACTACACACATGTAAATACAAAAAAAAAACATATAAACCACTGTCCTTTCTGTACTTACAACTGGGAAACAGAAGATTAGAAAGCAGGAGACAGAAATCCTTTCATAGCCGAGAGAGAGTACAGGCGGAAGACAAGAACAAAGGACTCACACACAAACTTCCATCCACTCAGATTTGAAAAAGTCTTGTTTCCTGATTGGTCCTCTGCTCAGGTGTTTCAGATTACTCCTTTCCAGGTAAAAGAACATTAACCCTTAGCTATTTGTTTATGACAACTTGTCAACCCTTGCTCATGTTAGTGAGCATGGACTATTTTACATTGTCTGGATTTGCCCAAAGGCTTAATGGTAGCTCTCTGTATTGTCCTGTGGAACAGCCAAATTCAATACCTCTCCCAGACTCTCACTTCCTAGACCTGAAATATCAAGGATGGACGTGTCATGACAGCAGCACCACCAAACCTTTTGGGAAAGAATGCTCCATATTTCTAGACAGTTAAAGAGCCTCATCCTGTATGAAACCATGGATAGCTGATACTGTATTCACCAACAACCTCATCAGCATGAAGTGTAGGTCTGGTTTTCTAACACACATCCTATCACTCCAACAGATAACAGACAAAATGTATGGAGTCTTAAGTATCTCACACAAGATTTCTTCTTTCCAATGGTTACCTCAGCCTTGTCTCCCATTAAAATGTACCACAGGGATCATGGTACAACCTCAATACAAGGTCCCTCACACATGAGCCTATGTTTGTCAGAGCAGAACATTTTTCCACCTTCCTAGCCACCTTAACATGCACCATCTCTCAAATGGAGACCTTAATTAAAGAGGAAGTATGGCCTCATGGTTCAGGCCCTGGGCTCACACTTAGTAGATGTAGACTCAATTCCCCTCTCTACCACAAATTTTCCTGGAAGTTGTGTGTGAGACTCATGCTCAATCTGGCCTTGAATCTTTGGTCATTCATGTGAAGGTTTTTTCTAGTTTTATCTCCTATTTTTGCTTATAATTCATTTATTTCTGTAATAGCTATATAACCTCTTTCTCTCCTGCCTATTTAATGTGGTATTTATAAACAAACAAACAAACAAATATTTCTTGGTATGTTGAGAAGAAAATATGTATCTCATAGGCAATATAAGGAAGACTATTTAATAAAGTTATTGCTGGACTCATGAATTATTATTTTTGCTTGATGTCCAAACAATAAGCCATTTTGCCACAGGAAGGAAATACAACTTTCCAAGGGCTACTGAGCAAGTATTGAGTTTTTATTTTTGATCTGTATAAAGTCATTTAACAAAGATTAAACTTTTCTAATTCTGTTTGCAAACGGCTCACTTGTAACACATTTGAAATTATAAGAGGAATTCACATTTATACACACAACAACTTGTTTCAGGGGGCGGGGATTGGTTCTTTTGTTTTTGAGTTTTTTTTTCCTCAAGGGATGACACTTCTTTGTGTAGATGAACCCCTGTATCTGCATGAACCCCTGCTTATGTCAGTGGGGTTCTACATGGATGCAAGAGTCCATCACCATGAAGGAGCCTGCAGGATTGGGAAAACAAATTGTCCAGTGGGCACCGTGAAAAACCATCATTTACCAGTTGCTACGATCCAATGGCATCTGCTATACGACTGTAGTCCTCTTTAAGAATAGGAAACAGTTCTGATATCCCAGAGTCCACTATTTGATTACTGCTGGTAAATGCCCTGTTTTCTTTCAACCACAATAGCATGTTATTCTCAACCCTGTGATGTTGCAACCATGCCATTTCAATGAGAACATGATTGTCAGCTACTGAGTTAACCGTCTGATTGTGGCATGTTTAGCCAGCAAGCTTCTTTCTCATTTATAAATCTGCTTACTTGATTACCTGCAACATCTCACTCTACTTGGGAGTAGGGTTTCCTGTGCAAGGTCATTTTAAATACAAATATATATTATCACAAACACATACAGACACATACACACACAGCCTTTGGACCAGATCCTCAGCTTGTGTAAATTGTTGTAGCTCAACTGAAGACAATGCAGCTATGACAATTTATACTATCTGAGGATCTGGCCTCCTTTTTCCCAGCAGATTCAACACAACTTCCATACTTCTTATTCTTTCATTGCTTGTGAAAGGTGCAAGGCTGAAGTCCCTGAAAACTGCTATCCTTGAAACAGGCACAACATAGGCAGATGCAGCAATAATTACACTGTCTTTGACCTGAAGCAACTACTTGTGGCATGAGAAGATAATTTAGTCTCAGTATTCATTCAGTTATTCTTTTGAGACTGCCTATAAGCCTACTCATTACTGCCAAGTGAGTTTTGCATTCTGGACACCTGTTCACCAGGATCTGGGCTGATTCAATGTTAAACTGATGATTTTTATAACAAAAGCAGCTATACACAAATGTATTTCAACCTACTTCTAAACTGTTCCTTGTTTACAAAAATAATGATTCTGATCCTTTAAATTACAGCTTACCATAGAAGCACTAGTCTGAGCCATGTGCAGTTTCCTTTTGCCAATTTTCTGTGAGGCATTTGCTTAGACATTTTACTCACATTCAGTCACATTGAATTTCTAATCCCACTTCAAGACTCTTTGTACTATGCATTGTCTTTTACCCCCTCAGTGGGAAACATGAGAAACAGCTCAGATAGACTCTGTCACATCACGTGTTTTGGCTGTTTTGTTTTACATCATCTACTGAGGCTCAGAACACACTGACTATGACAAAAGGCTTTTTCTGCTTAGGGGGGAGAAGGGAGAGGGAAAGCACATACACAAGTGAGAGTCACACAGTCCAAAAGGAAAAAAAGGCAAATTATCACTTCTCAGACTACTTAAATAGGTGTTTGCTAACATGCTAGTGATCTGCTGTGAAGTCAAGTTGCAAATAGATTCTATTGTGTTAGATTTGTATGTACCAGATGTTACTCAGCTTTTGAGGCTGAGCCACTTCTGTTTTTCATAATTATAACAAAAATGCTCTATGACATCTTTATAAAGGGAAAGTTCTGCCAGGATTATGACGAACATTCTGTCTTATTCTTATATATAGATCATTGTCAACTAAAATTAAAGAGAAAGAACAAAAGGGCAAGATAAGCCTCTTTGTTACTGATGTTCCAGTGGACCTAGTGTGTGACCATTGTTTCATTTGGATGAGTACATTCCACCAAACACTCATAAGCAGCAACACCTGGATATATCCATAATATTCAGCAGCTCAGCAGATATGTTTTACCTACATAGGGTTGGTTCACCAAGCAGCATAGCATTTTCTGCCTGAACATACTTGGATTGTTCAGCGGTCAGCAGGTGCATGGGCATATCTACTGTAACTGGTATATTTAGCAGCAGTCAAGATTTCAATAGTTATTGTGGAGGGAGGATTTCAAAGCTGGTTAGATGACTATCTCCCATTATTTTAAGGGAAGCAACACATTTACTTTATTGCACTCAGCACTGAGTTACACACAAATCTCCTAATGGGAATGGTTCCTACACCACTGGTGCCAAATTCTTGTCTCAGATACCTGGCATGCATCATTGAGTTTGAAAAATCAGCTCTTGGGTTGATATTTTTAGTGCAAGCAAATAGGAACTGAACTACTGAACTGAAACTGAACTTTTCAACCTGTTGATTTCCTACATCTGTTTTGTATGTGATCTTTTCCATGACCCTTTTAGGTTCCTATTGCATATCACACACTTAAGATGTATCTACACAGCAAACCAGTTAGTGCAGGTAACAATATAACAACAGTAGTGACACAGGATGTAAATACAACTCTGGGGTAAACAGCAAAATTTTGGCCTGTCTTACTTCCTTACAGAACCTATATTTTGTGCTGATAGTGACTGTTCTCTGTGGAAATAAATAGAAAAACTACTGAAATTATCTGAACTAAAACTGAAGTACTTTATTCTTGCCAGTAAAGAGATTTGGGGGAGAATATTGCCTCATCTACATTGCGCTACCATGTGTGGATATGCACTTAAGGTCTTAGCCTTGCTCAGTGACTTGGAGGAGGGATGTGCTGAATATTACTTTCATGTGACCAAATTCTGGGTGACATTCAGAAAGGCATTGGTAGGCTTCAGAGAGAGACACAACACTCTGTAATTGGACAAAGCATTGTCCTGACACTTTGTTTTGAGACTGTGACAAGAAGTAAGGAAGCAAAAAATTGGGATATCCTAGAAACCTTCTCCAACAAAAGCTACATCCACACACTCTTACTCTAGCTCAATGAGACTTAGCACAAGTATATATGGTACTGTAGCCATAGTAGCATAGGCAGTGGTTGCACAAGCATCGCTTAGCCCTGCCAACTACAAACCTGCCTGAACCCCATGGATACATACTTGACACAGCCAAGCCATGCCACCACTCCCACTGCCCATTCTACTGTGGCTACACTGCTATTTATATTCATGCAAGCACTCATCAAGCTCGCATATGTGCACACAAGCTGGGAATCACACTCTTTGCTCATAGTGTAGATGTAGCCAAAGATAGAGAAAGTCTGATTTTCGATCACACTGAACACAGTTTTAAACCAGTGCAATGCCATTGACTTCAGTGGAATCACTCCTGATTTGCACCATTTTGAATGATAGGAGAATCAGGCTCATAATCTCTACATTCCAATCACACATTTATACATAACTGTTACTTTACCTTGTCAGGGTCTCTTTTAATCCTAACAATGAGTTTGCAGGTGAACTGTTGAATGTCAGCTCGAGGATGGAAAACTGTACTACATGGTCCTTGTTTAGTGACCTTACAGTGAGAACACTGGTTGTTTTTTTTTCTTCACAGCAGATGATTAAGCATTACAGATAGGATTAAAACCCTCACATCCTTAAACAAATGTCTTTTTCCAAGCATCTAATACAAAGCAGGTCTAGAAAGTCTGCAGCTATAATGATTTCATGTTTTGCTGATCCGGGCCTTTTCTACTGAAAGACTTTTTAGTGGTCCCTAGTGAAAAGTTGAGATCAGCATTTAAATGCAGGTCTACCTTTTTAACACAAGTCCTCAGAAGCCAGTAGTTCACAGTGGTGCTGAGAATACATAGATATAGATATTTTGAATATATATATTGTCATCCTTTATTTGTGATTTCTGCAAGATTAATTAATTTTAATCAAGGGTCCGGAATCTGTGCTTGTTTTTCTCCTTGTCTCAGTTTATGTAGAAACAAAAACACCTTCTAACAAGACAGCACATATTTAAGTCACTTTCTTTGTGTGAAACACCTCTTTCCCCAGCCAGTTAGGGACCAATTAGAGAAATTTCCTCCCTCCTTTGAATTTCTACAGCTGAGGAGCAGCCCTTTCTCTCCTAGGTAACAAGCATGCTGCACATGTGCAGTGGGACACAGAAAGCAAATGTGTTTATTTTCTTTTCAGCTCTGTACAGTAACCCTCACACTCTGTTATAAAGACATGGCTAATTTTTAGTTTTAATTGAACAAGAATTCTCATTAAAGAAAATAAGCACACTGCAAAATCAATAAGGATATCAATTTACCTTGCATACCTGCCATCTCCTAGATCTGTCATTTTCCTCCTCCTGCAAAAACTCCAGACAGTGATATTCTCTAGGCAAAGGGCTCACAGCCTCCTACTCCCAGCACTGTGGGTCCTACTGATTACATCATTTTAAACCAAAGTAATTTTCTTGTTCATTGGGAGGCCTTTAGAAAAAGCTGATCAGTGCAAAGAGTTTCATGTTGTAAGGTTAAAAGAGCATCTGACCTGGTCATTCAGCTCCTTCTTGTGCTTTGTGGTCTAAAGGAACCTAGTTATATCAATCTCAGCCTACCTAAACTAAGGCCTTCTTTACACTACTGGGGGAGATCGATCTAACTTATGCAACTTCAGCTACATCAGTGGATCTCAAACTTTTTTACTGGTGACCACTTTCACACAGCAAGCCTCTGAGGTGAACTCCCTCCTTATAAATTAAAAATACTTTTAAATATATTTTACAACATTATAAATGCTGGAGGCAAAGTGGGGTTTGGGGGGGTGGAGGTTGATAATTTGCGACCCCCCATGTAATAATCTCGTGACCCCCTGAGGGGTCCTGACCCCAAGTTTGAGAACCCTTGAGCTACATAAATAACGTAGCTGAAGTCGACATACTTAGATCTACTTACTGCAGCGTCCACACTATGCAATGTCGACTGGAGACGCTCTTCCGTCGACTCCCAGTGTGCTTCTCATTCAGAGGGAGTACAGGAGTCGACAGGAGAGCAATCGGCAGTCAATTTAGCAGGTCTGTGACCACCGATGCATCAATCATTGCACGTCAAACCCTCAGTAAGTGTAGACAAGTCCTCAGCATACCAGACAGGCAGGCTTATTTGGTGCTCTATACCCACATATTGCAATTGTACTTCCCACTGTGACAGTGAAACAATGCATATCCTATGGTATGACCTTGTCAAACCTCATTGAGTAGCGAATGTAAGGATCAGCATTCACTACTGTATACTTTAAAGTTCTACTTTTGAGAAGCTCCATTTTGAAGCTAAAAAAGGCACATGCCTTTCTTTCAGTGCATGAAAGCTTTATGTGGCAGATCCTGGTGAGAGGAGGAATGATAAAACTTTGGATTTTGACTTATATATCTAAGCCAGGATCATGAAGTTGATCCTTCAGATCAGGGAGTTGGGTTTTGAGTCATTTTTTTTTCTCCTTCTCCATGACATTCCCTTTTGGTAATTGTCTCTAGGTAGTGACAGCTTTAAAACTGTGCAAACTGTGTATTATGGATTACTGTGGAAAGAAAAACCTTCTTCTGCAGTTCATGGGTAAGGCAAAAAAACAAAAAGTATTTTGACTAACTTCTGCCCTGGGATATGCCAATGGCGCCCCCTAAAAATCGACAAAGCATAAAGAGAATTCCCTTCACTACACAAAACCTCCAAACGAATGCTCTAATCCTGCACCAGACCCCATATAGAAGACTCTTGTGCCCACACGGAGCTCCAATGATTTCAATAGATTCTGCACATGCAGGGCTCTGCCCAAGCAGAGCAGTGTGAAGAACTAGGATATTAAAAGAGTCAATGTGTGGAGAAGGTGCTAATGAATCTATAGGGAAGGATAACATGAACACAAACCGGTCTTATTTTCTTACACTCTCCCCATATTCATACTTTGCTTCACAGACCTAGGTTCTGAAGCAGTTTTACTGGAAACACAGCAAAAATTATTTAAGTTTCACTATACTGTGGCCTGCTTTGCCAGCTGCTACAGTGACTCAGTTGGCATCTCCAATGCTGGAATGCAACATGTGTAATCTTTATCAATGCACAGATACAACGCTATATACAGTGTGTTACACAGACCCCTAACTACATAGACGCACACATCAAATAATACATTAACAGTAAGTACCTGCAGCAACTAAAACCTCATTCTTCAAGACTAAAGCTCTCTTCAAGCTGAGCAAAGAAACAGCTATACTAGCTCACCCTAACAGAAACTATCAATATCTATGTAGAGGATATGACTAATACTAAATACTGCTTAAATTATGATGTAAAAATTAGCATTCACTTATATAAATATGTGCTGCTCCTTCTACCATCCTTCATCTCACTAGTTAAGGTTATTGTAGTACATGTCCAAAATATATGGTTTGAATATTAGTTTAATACCCTAATTGTAATCGACTCCAGTCACACAGATATAAATTTTCAGTGAAGTGCGCAGTTAATTAAGAGACTGAAATGTTTAACGTGTTCCCCTTTGAGGCACGTCAAAAGCAAACTTGGACCATGTTAAGAAATGTATAAGAGTAGTCAGATGTGATTCACCTGCAAGGTAATGTCCTCTAAAGGACTGTGGGCAGGGTTAATGGCTCTCAGTTCAGAGCTCCTGAGCTTTAATCTTAACTCTCACACGATTCCATCTGGGGTCTGAGACAAGTCACTAACCCTCTCTGCTTTGATTTCTTTTCACTTGTAAAATGGGGATAATAATAGTTAATGGTTGCCATGAAAAAGTCAATATTTACCAATGGTAACCACACCATCTAACCTGAGATTCCACATTTAGGGCATAATCCTCTTCTAAATTAATGGCAAAATTCCCTATTTCCTAATCTAACTATCTAGAAATTCTGTGGTAAGTCAAATATTACAGGATGGTACCTATTGGTAAATGTTCTCTGGTGATTAGTGTACTTCGCTGCTTCAGAGGGGAGTTGGGAGAACTAATTAGTTCATGTTTGTACTGAATTTTGAAGAGCTAAAATAATAAAAATCACTATATGAGTAATTTATTACCTCAGGAATTTTGCATGTATGGCCTGATCCTGTTCCCATTCCCATCAACTGAAGTGTCATTGGTCTCAATGCAAACAGCATCAGGCATTCATTGTGCTATATTACAAATGAAATGATTGTGGTGGCCTCAACCTCGTGTAGTGTCTGTCTGCCTAAACCAGAAAAGTGTAGCATGATTTCAAATTGTTATTATTATTATTTATTGTTTGTATAGCCCACATAATTTCCTATGATCTTTACAGACCACTAAAATGAAACAATCCTGATTCCAGGAGCTTGTAGTCCAGACAGACAGTACATACTAATGTAGGAAAAGGGAAGGGAGACAACAAGCAGCAGTGATGTGTGACATGCATTGGCCTGCTTTGCTGTGATACCTACAAAAAACTAGACAAGTTAGACTGATGCTAAGCAGAGACCATGGCCTATGATGCTGACCAAAACTGTCTGTTTCCATGTACTCCCCGATCTGTCCATATCCATCTGTTGTCTTTTTTCTTATACTTAGATTGTAAGCTCTTTGGGGCAGGAACTGACTTGCTGATCTGTGTTTGAACAGTGCACAACACAATCCTGATCCATGATTAGGGCTCCTAGGTCCTATGATAATATAGAATAATAAATAATGTTCCTGCAACTTTCTTTCTCTTAAGGGGGGATTTAATATGGAGAGGGGGAGGGCACAGAAGATTCAGTGAAGGAAGAAGTTGCATGCACTGTGTAATAGCATTGAGTTGGGTGGCCTGAGTTGGTCAAGAGTAGAGAAGAAGGTCCTGTGATAGGCAAGAGCTATGTTCTGCAGGTCATGTTGTGGGCTTGGATGAAGAATACAGCTGATATTGTTGACAGTCTCTGCTCAGAAGCAGCCAAGTATGATGTTGCACGTAAGGACTTAAAGTAGGTGTAATGACAAATGTGTATAATGAATAAAGCTTGCACAGCACACAATGCATGCTGCCAATCACTTCTGTCTATCACAGGGGTCGGCAACCTTTGGCACCTGGCTTGCCAGGGTAAGCATGGCCATCACATCCCTTGTCTGCGCCGCTTCCCGCCGCCCCCGTTGGCCTGGGACGGCGAACCGCGGCCAGTGGGAGCTGCAATCGGCCAAACTTGCCGACGCAGCAGATAAACAAACTGGCCCGGCCCATCAGGGTGCTTACCCTGGTGAGCCACGTGCCAGAGGTTGCCAACCCCTGGTCTATCACATACATGAAAACTTGAGCACACCAAAAAAGTTAAAAGGAACAAACACCTTCAGTTAGTTTTCAGGATGATGTGTTCTAAATAAAATGAAAGCAACACCCCTGTACTGAACACCTGTACTCATGCAGTGTCCCAGTGATTCCCTGGTTTCCACATAGGTGCAGAAGTCTGCCCATGAACAGCAGCTCCTCACTCTTGATGGGAAACAGCTCTCTGCCAAGCAGTGAACTAATGAATTAGTAACTTTCAGAAATCCATGCCTGATCTAATTCTGTTCAAGTTTACAAAATTAGCAATCTACAGCCAGTATCTGAAACAAATCTGTGCCAGACTGCCCAGAGAAGCAAGCATTAGAATTCTGATTCTGCTTTACTAATAGAAAAAAAAACCAGAATGTCTCTTACACTACCATGCATCTCCAATATTTCTGCTTTTATTTTACAGTGACAACATGAGACCAGTGAAAATCAGGGTCTCAATGGTAAGGTCAAAGGATGTTTTCATATCTCTGATTGAATCACACTACCTCCAATATGAAAGGACCTGAGCATCTTCCAGAAAATATCTTCAGCTTCAAAATGATTGATGGCCCTGCTGGATGGCAATATATACACAGATACTTACCTCTGTATTTCTCATAAAAGCACCAGCAATATAAGAAAGAAAGAAAGAAAGAAAGAAAGAAAGAAAGAAAGAGGAGAGCATGTTGCTGAAGAATCTTCACTTTAATAAGGGTTTTAAAATGCATTCATCTTTTCGGAGCCTCTTTCAGATCTGGAGCCTAAAAGATACCGACCAAGTCTGCATTGAAATTATGAGTAATAGCTTTTACTAATATTGGTACAGTTTCCAAAGCAGGATGAGAAAAAGTAAGAAAGGCAAGGTGGCTCCAAAAAATAGAATTGGCAGCACAACACAGGACTACCACAGTATTAGAGGAGACTCTCAAAGCCTAGTGCCTGATAGAGATTAATATTTTTCTCTTCTCACTTTAACAAAAAGAGAGTCTTTTTTTTCCTCACCCAACAAATTGACTTATTTCAACTGCTAACCTGCAAATACATAAAGTAGATAAAGAAAAGGAATTCTGTGCTCCTTATGAAGCCTTGTAGCTAGACCTGTCCATCACATCACTTTCCAGCACCTCTGGATTTACACTAACATTCCAAAATCCTGAGGAGCATCCTCCCACCCCCGCCCCCGCACACTCTCTTATCCATTTTGTGAATAACAACATGTAAAATGACCAGATGGCCTACATTAAGCACACTGTCCCAGCATGACATTTCAAACATGAATAATATGTATTACTGCTTTGCCTCCAACAGTGTACTCAATTGTGCCTGTGTAACCCACTGGTCAGTATGTGTTCCATGTCCATCTCTGTGCCTGATTCACAGACGAATGAGTCTGTTAAAGGTGCCAGCACAATCCATAGCATGGTGACCATCATAGATATGGAGCTCATCTGGAATTCAAACTGCTATAAGCTTCAGCTGCTGAGGATGAACCAGAGGAAATATATAAACTTGCCAGTGTGCATTATGAATCTCCATCTATGCCTGATCCACACAGACTGTGAGTCTGTTACAGCTCTCAGCTTCAGAACCTGGTTAGTTTCTACCTGTTCTGACACCACACTGCACCCCGGAAATGGCCAGGAGCAGATCTGGCTCCTAGGAGGGTGGGCCACGGGGCTCCACACACTGCTGCCATCCCGTTGGCCACCAAGATGGTGGCTGTCACACCTGCTGGCACCATTCCAAACATGCATTTCCTGAAGTATGACACCCTTTGCCAATCCCTAGAACATAGGGTGATTCATCCAGATGTTGCAATTCAGCACACTGAAAATCAAGGAGTATACAGACTACCAGGAGGGGCTAGATTCAAAGAATAAAGGAAGAATTGACATGTCATTTTTTTTCAGAAAACAAGGAAAGCAAAACTACTACTTCCCCTTTAAGAGATGGGAGCGGGTAAAATGGTGACAAAACGCTACTGGACAGTGTTGAGCCACTGGCAAAGAAATATCATTGGCTGAAATAGTGGCGGAGAATTTAAATACCGTTAGGAGAGTGAAGACAGTGTGTGCAAAAGACAGGCACCAATGTGGAAGGCAGTAAATTTCTGAGCATGTTTTATCTCCAGAAAAGGCAAACTATGTATAGAGGGAAAAATACAAAACTCTTGGTTGAAATGCAAAGGATATTTTTGAGCCTACTCCTTTTTCTCCATAGTAGAGTTCCAAGGGATTCCCACATTGCTACAAACACTTAAGAAAACCTGCTATCTAACCATTTAAACCAGAAGAGCAACAAGTGACACACACTCTATTTCCTCTCTACTGTTTCCACACTTGTCCTCCTCAGTACTCATATATCATTATTTATCTCAGCTTTGTGTCACAGTCCTTTTCAGATATCTATTCTCAAAAGCCTGATATTTCACAAGCAGCTTTTCTAAACATAAAATCTCCTGACTTTGAAATCCACTATGTATAATGCAACCACATATTCAAGTGAGTGCTGAGTCCACACAGGGGAACTGAGTATCTCCACTTCTCAATGCTATAAACTCCCATTTCTAGCCTTGCTGTGAGGTTTTGGAATTTAAAACTGTTACATTTTTTATTTATAGGAAAGGTTGTTTCAAGATCCACATTGAACACTGTTCTTGCTGGGCCTTGGGCAGAGGTAAATTTGGGCAGGAAGGAAGGGTATCTGCACATATTGATGGAGGAGGAGGAGGAATATTCCTCCAATAGGTTGATTTCTATCTTTTAAAAAGAATAAAATAAGTATCAGCTTTTGATGCTGATCTGGGGTTTGGGATGTTAAAGTTCCAGAGAGATGAATAAGTGGGCAAAGTGACAGTCAAAGGAGTACATTATACTTCTTATGTGGCTCTGAATTTTCTTACATGGGAATCACCTGTAATATGCATAGACATATATATGCATATGCATGTGGTAAGCTGTAGAGCCATGTGAGAAATTAATGTATTATTGTTAATCACATACTATGTCCTGTGTCCACTTTCCAGAACCTCTGGATTTACATTAAAATTCCAAAATCCTGAGGAGCAGCCATTTACTTACACACATACATACACACACACACACACAAACACACACACACACTTATCCATTTTATGAATAACAAATTGTAATGCAAATTCTTAACACAAAATTTGCATTAAAAATTCTCATCTGTGTTACAGACAATGGTTTAATAAGTGCTAAACCACTAGAGGCGTAGTGAGCGCCCTCCATACCCTCCAACCAGAGGGGGCCCCACAAGGAAGGGGGCCCCTAAAAGTGGCAAAAAAAATGTAAGGTATAATTAGGTAAGTGCCATTTATTGACGCTATTGCACAATCCATGTCGGTTTTACTGACAAAACCGTGAAGTCGTTATGATACATCATAATGCTATTGGCTACATCAGTTGTCTATTGGTCAGTTTCGAATTTTAGTTGGACCCATTCAAAGAATGTGTATTTGCGTTCATAATGGCGGTCGGCGGATGAATGTTATTAATTTAGTTGTTTAGTTTTTTATCGTTTCCAATGCAGAAGCGTGCTTTGTGATGTCTAAGAGAATGTATAAGAGCAGAGCTAGTAAACGAAAGGCAGCAAAAGATGCCGAGAAGGAACTTGAGAAAATTCCAAAGTTGTCAACGTATTTTGCGCTGCAATCCAACATACAGGTACAGGCACATGAAATGGACAGCGCTAGCAGCGACGAATCGTATCCAGAAGTATCTAGAACTGCTTCAAGTGAGGTCGAAGGTGAAGCCAGTTGTTCTACCAAACAAACTGTGACAGATATTCCAGCTGCTGCCGGAAAAGAAGTATCTGACTTTGAACCACTGACTGATGATCCAGGAGATTGGCCGTCTATAATATTGGACAGGCAAGTGTGTGACACTGTTGCACGTGGCCCACCGCAACAGAATGAAAGTTACGAATTTCCATTTAACGAGGAAAGACGGAAGTTCACAAGTATCATTTCTATCAAACCATGGCAAATGGCGAGAAAATAAGACGTTCATGGTTAATGTACTCAGTTCAGAAAGATGCCATTTTTTGTTTTTGTTGTAAATTATTTGGCACTGGCGATATACCGCTACATCGTGGAACATCTGCTTGGAAAGCACTGTCAAAAAGACTTCAGCAGCATGAAACAGGCAAAGGTCATCAAGACTGTATGGTGAAATGGTTTGACCTTCGGTCAGGCATAGTAAACCGTACATCTATTGACCAACTCGAATTGCAGGCTTTTCTGAAAGAAAGAGATTTCTGGAGAAATGTTGTCAAACGCATGACTGATGTCGTTATTTTCTTGTCCGAAAGAAACTTGGCATTTCGAGGAAGTAATGAAAAGCTCAGCGATCCTTCGAATGGCAACTTTTTGGGACTGTTTGAATTGCTTCCAAAGTATGATACTGTCCTCAGTGAACTTTTACAGAGGATTAAGAAGGCAGAGACACATGTTCAGTACCTCAGTCCACAGATCCAAAACAAGCTGATTCAACTTGTTGCCAGTAACATTCAAGAGGCCAACATAGCGCAGCTTAAAAAAGCAAAATATTATTCAGTTAATTTGGACTGTACTCCCGACATGTCACATGAAGAACAGATGTCTGTGGTGTTATGCTTTGTTGAATGCAACGGTGAAGATAGTGTCAATATTCGTGAAGCGTTTGCTGGTTTTCTTAATGTTCTTGATACAACTGGCGAGGGCTTATTGGAAGCGTTTCTTGAAAAGGCAAACAACTTAGGAATAGACATTGCTGACATGAGAGGCCAAGCTTATGATAACGGCGCAAATATGAGAGGAAAGAATAAAGGAGTTCAAGCCCACATGCTAGAAATAAATGACCGTGCCTTGTATGTACCATGTGGAGCTCACACTTGGAATCTTGTGATCTCAGACGCGGCAAAGTCATCGAAATATGCCGTTGACTTTTTCGGTCTGATTAACAGAATATACGTTATCTTTTCTTCTTCACTTTCACGTTGGGATATACTTCAAGAACATATGCCAATATCTGTTAAAGGGTTATCGGACACTCGTTGGGAGTCGAGACTTGATGCTGTGAAGCCATTGCGTTATCACTTTGAAGAATTGTGCAATGCTTTGTCATCTTTGCGAGAATATGCACTCGAAAAGAAAGATGGCAATACAGCAACAGAAGCCAATGCACTTTTAGACCATGTTACTACGTGGCCTTTTGTTCTGACTGTTTACACGTGGTACGATATACTATCTCATGTCAATAAAACCAGCAAATTAATTCAGTCACCAGATGTGTCAATTGACGTACTGCAGGCAGAAGTTGGTGCTACAATGAAGTTTTTGGAAGACTATCGAAATACAGGATATAACTCTGTGGTCACAAATGCATGTGAAATAGCAGAGCATATGGGTATTGAGCAGGTGTTTCCAGAAACCAGGGTGCGACGTAAGATGAGAATGTTTGATTACGAATGTGCTGATGATTCGAGTCGTCTTTCTGCCGAAGAAAAATTCAAATCGCAGTTCTTTCTTGTTCTCACTGATCAGGCCATATCTTCTGTTTCGTCGCGATTTGACCAACTCGTGGAGTGGTATAAGTTGTTTGGATTTCTGTACAACGCTAACAGCCTGAAGCAGTGTCACAGAGAAAATGAACTGGAGAATCACAGCAAAAATTTTGAAAGAAAAATGGGAGAAATTGATGCCAACGAACTCATACTGGAATTGAATCATTCTATTTATGTAATCGAGAAAGAGAGAGGACTTGTCACGGCAAACAATTTTTTAATGTACATATACAAGAACAGCCTTCAGGAGATATATCCGAATCTTTGCATTTGCATCAGAATTCTTCTGACCACACCAGTTACTGTCGCTGATGCTGAAAGGAGCTTCAGCAGAATGAAACTGATCAAGAATATCCTACGCTCAACCATGACAGATGACAGGCTTTCTGCGCTTGCAGTTATTTCAATCGAAAACAAGATTGCCAGATCTCTGGACTATGACGCATTGATTAACCAATTTGCGGAGAACAAGGCTCGAAAGCAGCGCTTTGCGTAAATACGGAATACATGTACACTGTAAGCCTATGTATACATAATATGAACCCTGTATATTGTATAAAATAAATACTGCATTCCAGTTTCTGCATTGTAAGGGGCCCCGGACATATGTTCGGAGGGGGCCACGTTCTTTGTTGCTATGGCCCTGTAAACCACTTAGGTGCCTAAGTTCCATGACACTTAAACACTTCTGAAAACGTTTCATACTATTTCTTTACTTTTTGCTCTATTTAGACAGTGACACTCTATGAGGCAGCTTAATTTTTGGTTTACAGCCAATTTCATTTTCTGGTTCTTGTTTCCACTGAGAAAGGTGACCCAAGAGTTGCGGTACTAGCTTTGGGATTCAGGAGACTTGTGTTTGAGTCCTGTTCTAGCACAGAATTCCCGTATGACCTTTGCTGAGTCACATAGTCTCTCTGTGCTTCACTTTCCCATCAGTAAAATGGGGCTAATCCCTTGCTCACAGAGATATTGTGAGGATAGATACAATAAATAAATAAATATTTGAGTCGCTCAGATCCTATGGTTACAAAAATGTTCACATCTTCCAGCCAGCTCTAATAAAAGCCCACTTTAAGTCAACAGGAGTTTCCTATAGACGTCAGTGGTTTTTATATCAAGCGTTTGCACAGCAAAGTGATGCTTGGGTTTCCACCACTGCAGGATAATATTTCAATAGATAAAAAGTTTTTTTTTCCATTGAGGTGATTTTGTTTGTTTTAACATTGAACAGTTCTATTTGATTTTGTTTCTGTCTTGGACAAAAATACTTGACAGCGTCCCTTCGCTCCAGTGAAAAAACCACAGGGGAAGAGAATCATAGGGAGCAGATGAAAGGAAAATGGTGATGGGAGTGAGAGTTGCAAAAATACAGCAGTGATGAAAACTGCCAGGATAAAGAGCCACTGTGAGAGACGTGAAAAGGAAGAGGGGCACTGCTACAAGAAGCGGAACTTGGATAATACAGTGTTTGAGTAGCTGCTAATCAAATATTCACTGTAAAGCAAGGGAAGGAAAGAGGTACAAGTGACGAAAGGGAAGGAGAGGGAGGGGGAAAGTGAGAGGGTTTGAAGTAGAAGAAGAGCAGACGGAAAGCATACTGTATTTTCTAAGTCTCAGGAATCTGCCACATGACACATGGATTCATGGTGAGCGAAACATTACTTTATTCTGTGCCATACGACTTTTCATTCGCTTCAAGAAACACCCCACATCATACCATTTCTCATTCTGTTACAAGGTTTTTAATTCAGTTTCACATTCTTTCCAACTTCTCTCAGACTGGTAACCACATAAAAAGACACTTTGCCCACAGTAGCCTTTTCATATTAATGTCAGTTATCATTCATTATGAAGCTGAAAGTCTGTCACTGAGAACAGTTACAGACCCCACACTGTTTCAGAATCTTCTGTAAACCAATCCAGTTTGTTACAAGTATGATAATCATAGAATCATAGAAGATTAGGATTGGAAGAGACCTCAGGAAGTGATCTAGTCCAACTCCTGCTCAAAGCAGGACCAGCTAAATCATCCCAGCCAGGGCTTTATCAAGATGGGCCTTAAAAACCTCTAAGGATGGAGATTCCACTCTTCTCTTCTGGAGACTAAACAATCCCAGTTCCCCCAGCTTCTCCTCATAAGTCATGTGCCCCAGCCTCCTGATAATTTTTATTGCCCCCTGCTGGACTCTCTCCAATTTGTCCACATCCTTCTGTAGTGGGGGGCCCAAAACTGGGACATCTGGCGGGGAGTGGCGGGGACCCACACATGTGAAACGGACCTAATTTCTAATTCAGGCACATCTTTTTTAAAAAGAATTTTAGGTAGGGTTAACATATATCTGTATTTTCCCGGAGATGTCAGGCTTTTAGGTTCTTAAATCGCTATCTGGGTGGTAAATTTTAAAAATTCCTCCTGGGAAAATACGGACGTATGGTAACTCTATTGGTACAAAAAATACATACTGTGGCACATCCCTTAAATCAGAACTTTTTATAGAGAACTGGTTGTTAAGATTTTAGCAGCTGATCACTGTCTAGAAGTAAATAATGAATCTACTGTACATAAGTTGTTTGTTAAGATGGATGGGATTCCTTCCACTCATTTTAACTCTGAGATACCAAAACTGAAAACACTGACTAAACAGATATATGTATTTTTTTCAATTGATCTTCAATAACTAGATTGTAGAACTGTGTGAACTCTTTGATGTAAGATAAACACTTGAATTCGCCTACATATGAATCCACAAAGTTCTGCGACCATACAGTTATTCATACACAATTTTCCTTGGCAAAACTTAAGGGCAAGTTTTTTCATAAATGGGTGTTTAAAGGTAGGCTCCCAAGTCCATATTATGGTGCTGAACCAATTTCCAACTGTTAGTGGAAAGACAAGTTTTTAAAGCATGCTATTGATTGATAATTCCTAAACCTCCCTCAAGCTCATGTGTAGACAGTGATCTATTCAATCTGCCTGAAACTGGGTGGAATAAGGAGATCTCTTTGGGAGTTCATGGGCTCCAGTACATCAACATGCAGAACCCTAAATAGTGATTTGTGGCTATAGAGACACAGGCTGAGTTATCACTGGTATAAATTGAGTGGAATTTTTAATTTAGGGTGGTTACACAAAATATTCCTGCCCTTCTGAATGCCTTTACTATTTTTTAAGTTATTCCTCACAGAGCTCTTTTGGGCTTAGCCCAGCCCAGAACCAAACCCAGCCAAAGCACAGATGAACTGAATCCAATCCAAGCATGCTGTCTCGTTTTCAGACCCAACCTGACCCCAACACTTCCCCTGAACATGTGTCAGGGCCAGCTCCACTGCCTCGTCCTTGTCATTCAGCATGGTGGGGGCTTCCCACTCTTTACAACCCGTGCCCGCAATCTATCTCTGGTTGCTTCTTGCCCATGGGGTTGTCGCAGTGGTGGCTGCAAGCCCCTCAGACTGAGAGGTGCTGTGACTTATCAGCAAACTCACTCTGCAGCCCACACAATGCAGAGAAGCAACGGCAGCCAAGAGTGGGACAAGGAGCTTCTTCAGCAGCAACTCCATAGGCAGGAGGACATGATCAGGGATGATCTGAACAAACCCAAGCCTGAGAGGGTTGAGTTATTTGCAGACATGACCTGACCCAAACCCAACACAAGGAGTTGAGTCCCATCAGGTTCAGAGTGGGTTGCCAGGCTCTAATTTCTCTTGCATCTAATGTGGAAGAATGGTAGAACTAATACAAGCTTTCAGACTTCATGCATCTGCCCAGTGTACAGGAAAACTATTGCCTCTTTGATTAAAGAGGTGGCTGTAGCACCCAACAGATGCAGTGTTAGACATATTCCACTCCATCAGTTTTCAGGCGCGCGTACACACACGAACACACACCTGGATTGTCCGATTTAAGGCCACGTTTCTTCAAGTGAAGATTCATAGCATTTAAGGCCACAAGGGACCATTATACTTATCTAGTGTGACTGCTGCATAACACAGGCCCCAAGAACCTCACCCACTGATTCTAACCTCAAACCCTATAAATTATGGCTGAGCTAGATCGACAAGTGATGGAGAATCCACCATGTTCCAATGGTTAATTACGCTCACTGTAAAAAAGTGTCTTGCTTTCACTTTGAATTCATCTAGCTTCATCTGCCAGCTACTGGATCTTGTTATTCCTTTGTTTGCTAGGTCAGAGAGTCCTCTACTCTCTGCAGTCTTCTCTCTATGTACGTATTTTAGATCATGATCAAGTGATCTCTTAATCTTTTCTTGGATAAAAGTAACAGATTAAGCTTGTTTAGTTTCTCACCGTAAGGCAGATTCTCATTTTTGTGGCTCTTTTCTCTCTGTTTTTTCCAACATTATTTTTAGTGCATGGATACCAGGACAGAACACAGTAATCCAGAAATGGCCTTTCTGACTCTCCACTGGTAAAGGTTCCTTAGGGACCCTACACCAGTGAGGTGAGTCACACCCACTTCTGTGAAGCTGTACGTGTATCATGGTTGGGTGGTTGAGGTTCAGAGAGTCATCAACGGCTCTCTGCAGTGTCCTCTCTCCACTAAACTTGAGTTTTGTTTGTTGCATTCAATTGACACACATTGATTGCAATGCCTGCCCATGGAATGCTTTGGGCATTTAGCCCACTGCAGGCTGAAGTTCTGTTTGTATCAGCGATTGCAGGGGCATAAGCAAAGAGCTTGGCTCTTAAATGAGGACTGGCTCTGATCACAGCTACATCAGAGACCTAGTCTCATGAGAGAATCCGTTTATGGGTTTCTCTTCAGAACATTCATGCAGCACTGCAGGATGACATGCAGTCTCTGGCTTTCCCTCTGTTGTTATGGTAAACAGGGCAGCTTGTGGTATTCTCACAAATAATTTTTGTCAATTAGAAAAAAAATGTGTATGGGAATTCTTACTATTCTCTTTCTCTGGAACTTCATGCAAGTTTTCATTTCCCATCTGGAGGGTCATCTGGGACACTTACACGGCCTCTTAAGTTTCAATAGATCTCATATATAAGTTTTTTTGCTGATGGTATAAGAGTCAGAGATAAAAACCACACACACAAAACACACACACTTCACAGCAAATGAAATGTATCAGCAAGTGGTGCAATCAATAACAATATAATATTCTTACCTAAATAATGGTACAGCAGCAGACATGTGTAAGACAGAGATGAATTATTCATCAGGTCTGCTTTGCTAATACATTGCTCCTTCCATGCTTTAAGCTCGTCTATGACTGAAACACCTGACACAGCACTCTCTGACTTTACCTCCCTCTAAATATCTAAATCTCTTTTTTCCCTCTTCTTTAAAAACTAAGTCAGCTAAGGAGCCTAAGGCTCCATACAGCTCATGTGATGGCACAGTTCTATCAAACGTCTGGAAGATTTTTGAGTATTTCATTTCTTGACAGCCATAGTTTCACATGCATGTTATGCTTGTCAGCAGGCACGTGCATGCTAATTATGCCAACAGGTGCATGGAAAGACTGGGATTTTAATGTACTACAGATTGCGGAAACTCCGGGACAGAATTAAATTAAAAGGGACTTGTAGAACACAGTTTATCTTGTTAAAATTACAAACTTGTTACAAGTTTATCTTGTTAAAATTAAGTGCCAGATTCTGATGCTCTTACTGAACTGAGTAATATGTGACTACTCTAACAAAAATTTAAAAAAAAATGTAATTTACATTTACTTTTCCTATTTTTCCCTAGCTCTAGAAATTACAGACATAAAAGACATATTTATTTGCTTAGTCCATCAGTTTGCTGGTGCCGGATTGTTCCATTCAATATATTTTCTTGCGCTGCATCTAGTTCAGTTTTAAATGTCCAAATAATGCAGCTTCCACATTTTCCCAAAGGAAGCTATTTCACCATCTAATAGAGTTCACCATTAGGCATTTTCTCTGATACTCAAGCTAAGTTTCTTTGCTTCATTCATTCTCTAGTCCCATTACTTTTAGTTAAGTCCCCCTAAGGAGGTGTGTGTATAGCTATTATCTATAGCTAAATAGCAGATTGGTTATTCAGGCTGATTTTGTGTCAAAGAATGCAAACATTAAAATTGTCATCTTCATCTGGAAGAAGCCAATGGATTCATGCTATGTGGTTCTCAGCCAGAGTTACAAGTACTCCTGTGGCTATGCAGAGGTCTTCCAAGGGGTATATCAAATCATCTAGATATTTGCCTGATTTTACAACATGCTACATAAAAAGCTATAGCGAAATCAGTACAAACTAAAATTTCAGACAAGTATTTGTTTATACTGCTCTAGATCCTATACACTGAAATGTAAGTACAATATTTATATTCCAATTGATTTATTTTATAATTATATGGTAAACATGATAAAGGAAGCAATGTTTCAGTTACAGTGTGCTGTGACACTTTTGTTTTGTTTTTTGGTCTGATTTTGTAAGCAAATAGTTTTTAAGTGAGTTGAAACTTGGGGTACGCAAGACAAATCAGATTCCTGAAAGGGGTACAGTAGGGCTGGAAAGGTTGAGAGCCACTGTGCTATGATAATATGGCAACAGTGTTGCAAATGTCTGTGAAATTCTTAAATCTAAAAATATAATTGCTGAATTAGAGAAGTAGGCCTGGTTGGTTGGTTGGTTGGTTAGTGATGTCTAGCAACAAGTGCTTAAAAAAGTTTACTGTAAAGCAACAGCACTCACACGACATGGCCAAACAGCATCAGCACCATGAATTTTCAATTGTTAGACTCCCAATCCACATTGCAGCAATCAAATATCATGTCTACTGAGCACTAGAAGGGACTGTGCATAAAATAAGGTCAGAAGGTCTTGACCTAGATTCTACTCTGCAGGAGTCTGCATCAGAAAATAAAAATCGGCCTCACTTCTGTACTCTTAACTAAGAGGCTACAGGCCTGAGTGGGTGAAGAAGATAAGGTGCTACAGAGCCTTTAACACCATTCGCTGCATCACAGAAAAATGAAAACTGATTGTGCATTCCTTGGTCTTCACTGTTTTGGTGCTAATGTATTTGGGGGGAAAAGATCCTTTCTGTGAAACAAATTGCTTCTGCAAGCAGAGAAAATAGCTGTATGGCTCATGATCAGTGAAACAGAAAATCTTTGTTAAATGCACCATTAAATTTTAATATCAACATCTGAAAAAGTTAACAGGAAAAATCTATGTAAAATTATTTACATACAAACTGTACTTTCCTGATCACCCATCCTTCTCTACTTTCTCCTGAATTTGGCTAATCTTTCTCAGCAGTTATACCAACAAATGTGCTTGCACAATTGCCATAATTAAGTAGACATCTTGTAGAACAAGTAGCTCTTTTAAACTGGGCCCATTCAGAGGAATGGAAATCAAACAAAAGCTTTGGCAGATTTAGTTACTGTAGCGATTCCATGAGCATGAATGAGAATTGGAATACATCACGTATAAATAAATACACAAAGATTGTAACCAGCCCTGACTACATCAAAATGAGGATGTAAAAAACATCATTTTTTTTTACTGAGATTACTCCTACAGTTTCTTACATTTTAAGTTTATTCAGAGCAGACGAATAAAGCTGCTTCTGTTACATAGAAGAATTCTATTTATTAAGGGAAGTATCTCCAAGACCATATATGAAAAATATATTGTAAATTGTTACCTGTGATTGTTCAGTAAAAAGATAAACTAGGCGCTTGTATAATCTCAGGTGACAATTCAAATATATTAAAATTATCATCTCTATTTACCCAAACACTTATAATCTTAAATCATCACAAAAGCAATTTCTTTATTCCTCCAAGTTCCAGTGAAGTTTTTCATTAGCAAGCTCTCATAAAACAAATATGTAATTCCCCAACTGAAAATAATACAACTATGAAATGATTTAATCTTATACCAAACGGCTTTTGACAATGACTGCAATATCTCATTGTAAGTAGCGTTCATTTATACTAAGAGCAGCCTAAAAGAAGAGATTGTTGCTTTTAATTTCTTACATTATTGGAAATCATCACAAACACTGAAATTAAAGCTTGCCTGTCTCGTGTTTGCCAAGAACAGTTCTTCAATTAACACATTCCATGAAAGTTCTTAAGTACACACTTAATTAAGTAACGACTACAGTCCAGATAATTTCTTAAGAATTAATGAATAGCTGGGATAGCTGATGGACTAACACAAAATTTCAAGTGACACATCAAGAACAAAATCCAACTTCTTATTCCCAGTCCTTAAACAGACAAAATGCCATTGAATTCAGTGAGAGTTTTGCCAAAGTTGAGACTGTGTAAGGATTGCAGAAAATATCCCTAATTCTTTTAATACTCTGACCTAAACTTGTCAGTGCTTATTATAAAAGAAGGAATCAGCAGTAGATTTGTTCTTGTTATTTGTTAGTAAATAAACTTACTATTGAAAAATACGACTTGAACATGCCCACAGCCTATGTAGAAATAGATAGATAGATAGAGTAGAGATCTGTTTACGTGTGACCCATTTACGCGCAAATCCATTTAATGCGCGTTAGCGCCATGCCTCCCAGTGCTACCTATTTAACATGCGAGACTCATTAACACGCGATACAGGAACTTGCTATGTAGCGCTACAGCTTTGCTCACTAACTCACTGACACAGAAATCGACAGGAAATGAGAAGCGGAAACGTGTTGTATGTCTCTACCACTGACAGGGGAAAGGGACAGCAACATTAAAGTGCTGTCGCAGCAAAGGACCCTGCAGCGCTTTAAGGTCCCTGCCCCTTTTGCCCACCCTCGGCCACTGATGGGGGGGCAAAGGGAGCAGCTGTCCCGGGGCTGGCTATTTAAAAGGCCCCAGGCCTCCGGAGACCACTACCGCAGTAGTGGCGTCTGGAGCCCTGGGCCCTTTAAGTTGCCACGGAAACCCCAGGCAGTATGGTCCAGGCAGCCTGGAAGGGCTGGCTGGGGGATGCTGATCCCTAGCCCTGCCCCTTTCATTCCAGGCCCTGCCCTTCCAGGGGCCAGAGCCACCCCCGGCCCGTACCGGTACGTGTCCTGAGTTACTTTCACCCCTGTGTAATAGTAATAATCTTTTTATTAGATTACACATTTGAATTTATATTTTTGCAAAGCGCCGTTAGCGGATAGGCCTGCAGTATTTGGGACGCTGTGAATACGTATGTAACCCTAGAAAATTATACATGTATATATAGATATCTTAAGATTTCAGCATGGCCCTCTTAACCCGCGGTCCATTATCATGCGATCAGGATGGCTTGATTCCCAACATCTGCGCATAAAACGGGTCTGTACTGTAGATAGATAGACAGACAGCAATCTTCGTGCCTATCCACAACATCCATGACCAAGGATTTCAAAAATTAGGATCTTAAAATTAGACTCCTAAATCCATACTTAGGCACTTAAGTGTCCATATTTTCAAAACTGCTGAGTATCCATCAGTACATTATAGTTTATATCAACTTTCACAAATCTTGTGATTTCTAAAGAGCCCAGGTGACCACTCCCTAGAAACTCTAGCATTCTTTCCTAAGAATCTCAAGTGTGCATTTTAAATTGGAAAAAGAGTCTCTCCTTTGGTAAATTTGTCTCACTTTCTTAGCCACAAATTATCACTGGAGAGCTCTGCTTTTTTCCTTGTACTTGTGTCCCAGCAGACCGCTCTTCTAGTTCCCTATTGGAACAATACATTTTGAACAAGGAGTTTAATAGTATTCTTTTTAGACCAAACTGAAGGAGTGAAGTAATTGCTTTTGGTGCTCACAGGATCTCTGGCTAGATGGCTTTACAAGGAAAGCACTTTAACGTTAGAACAAAATTATGAGTATGTATCTACCCTCTGCATTTCAGTTAATGTCTCTAGAACATAAAAATCAACTTTGGTGTAACGTTAATAACTAACAAACTATTGCTTGAAGAGAACTATCATTTAAAGTGACAGTCTCACCCCTCTTTGCCCTTAGATGAAGGACAAGAGCCTAAAACAGTCATCTATCCTTTTTCACTCTCTCTATAATCTGCTCGCAAGGAGTGCCATTAGGCTCAGCGCTTGCTGACGCCAGCATTTTTGTATGATACTCCTGATGACAGCTGTTAATGCACCATCAGTAGACTTACCATAGTAAACATACATTAAGCAGCTACTACTTTCTAAGCTGTCTGGAATTTCTGTAAAATAATCAAGAGAACTGGCATTCGTCCTAGTTTATCTTCATGTACAAACCAATACAATGTGTCTTCATCTAAAGGAGCAAAGAATAAAACTTTTGCAAAGGTACTAAATTTTTTTTAGAAAAAGCAGCCAAATGGGAATTTTCAGTGGTTTAATGTTATATATTCAGGTAGAAGATCACTGCTTCAAACATAAATAAATGTCTGGATATACAGCAATAGATAACCAAAGTTCATATGGGGAAAAATGACAAATATAACTTTAACTGAGCAGAATGCAAACTGATAAGCCAAACAATGTTGTGGACTACCATTGGGGGATCTCACTTATCATCCTCCAGTATGTGACAATCCATTTCCACATCTGTGACAAGTCATGACAAAACCTTTATTCTCATAGATTTCTCTTAACGTAAAATATCTGACTTAGTAATCATTTCAATATATAATCCCTCTACTAAGCTTCTGGATGATTTCACTATCTGACATTGCTGTAGTGCAGCAACATAGATTTGGAAGGCTGATACAGAATAATTATCATAACCACAGCAGTAAGAAATAAAGAACAGACAGAAACACTGAGAAATAGATCAATTTGCTATGTAAATATTAGAAAAGATGCAACAGCAACTGCAGCACTAAAGAGTGTATGGAGAGGTGCATAACAGGCATCCACAATCATACTATTTATACATTGTGATGGCAATGCACACAAGAAGAGCAATATATTCAAAATGCAGACCAAAATTAAAGACACAGTGAGGTAGCTATTGTCAAAGACTATTTATAAAAGTACAAAATACAAGGAAGGCAATGCTGTGACATCCTAAAAATGTTAGTCTCTGGTTTGATTATTGTTTTGCCATGAGAGGTTCATAATCATGTTTGGAGGAGGAGCTTAATTAGGAAAACTCAAAAGTCTGATATTTTCATGTGCATCTACATCTTTACTATAAAAAGAAACCCCTGTTTGCACTTTATTTTCATTTGGAAATGAAAGAGCTTACGCACTAGATTGTTGCTGGGGAATTAATCCTTGTTTTCACTGCTTGTTTTCGCCCCTCAGACTGAAAGTTAACACAACTTCTGAAAGGTTAATTTTTATTGTAAATACAAAAAAAAGGGTCACCCGATAAAAAGTCTCTCTTATCAGCCAAACAGTAGTTTATTCTAGAGCTTACAGTCCAGCCACTGAAATGTACATGTCAAGGCCAAGGCAAAATGCCATACCAATGCCAAGCTAATGTGGGAGAGTGTTCAGACACTTCCTATGGCTAAGTGTCTAACCATTCCCTCCTCCATAGCCTATTTGCAAATCAGCAGTGTTTCCATCTGTCCAATAAAGGCTAACAGTGTGGGAAACAAAAAGTGTAACAGCTCTGGTTTTGTGTAGAAAAAGAGCTACAACAAAAGAAAAGTTTTGGGGAAAAGGCCATTTTTATCCTGGAAATTTCATTCTGTGACTCAGAAGATCTACTACATTGGAAGGAACATTCTCCCCTCCCTTTTGCCCATGATTCAGGTAAATCAAAACTTGAGTCAATCAGTATTCAAGTCTTTGGCATGTCATAGCAGCTACTTTGCCCTCTGTAAGCCCAGATAATACCACAACTTTTTTTAATACGGAAGTTATTTTTCTTTCTTAATAAATGAAGACCCGTGGGTGATTCTCCAGAGTGGTGGAGCTGATTGCTATTCATATAGATCGGGTGGGCAAACTTTTTGGTCCGTAGGCCAGTATAGTAACTGGAATAGTTGTTTATTCTAAGTATTGTACAAGTCATAATTGGGTAGAATGCTTCCCAGGACCACAAACCCACAATGGTAAATCTTATCTTTTAAATAACATTTTGACAAAGAAATGGATGGAAATTCTCTTTCTGAAGGGAGCATGGAAGCTGTTGCAATGGAAGTTCAGGTGGCAGCTTAGACCTAATGGAAGATGAACACATTTGATCACTAGGCATCTCAGAAATTTTCTACAGGGAGCAGGTCAGAGGAAGAAAGGCCAAGGTCTTTGACAGTCTTGTCGATTAAAAGCTGGCAAACATCTGTTTACAAGGGTTAGGATGCCCAAGAGTAGAGTAGTCAAAGAAGACAGGCTAGCAACGTGGGTATCAGGACACTTAGATTTGTCATCCTTTTATCATGATCATTGGAGTCAGAGGGCCAATGTTCCCTGGAAGGACTGTTATGGACAGGACATCAGTAGAACAAGGAATGAGGATAGTTAGCCTGGAAGCAACTCAGCCACATGTATGGAACAGTGTTGAATAAAATTCCATTTTTTCAACTTAAGAAGCATTCAGCTTCGCAATTTGTGAAGGAAACATGGCAACAGCATCAGAGCTGTGAGTTCTCTGAAGTGCAGCAGCTGGCAGCCTGAGCCATGGAACTGGGAGCCCTGGATTTTGTAGACACAAAGGAGCTCGTAGAAGGAGGCGTTCCAGCTGTACACAGACCTGGCCGTGCAGGAGGATGATGATAGGAAAGTAGTGTTGTACTTTATTGGGGAACAAGGCAGACAGGTCCGCACCACTCTGAAACTCAGCACTGCCTCAAGCCTCACAGCAGTCCTAGGAACTGTTGCTCTCCAAAGCAGAACAAAACTGTGGAGTGACAGAGGTGTTTCGCTACAGACCAATCTGAAGGGGAGGGAGATTAAACCCCTATGTTACTGTTTATTCACACTGGCTGCTACATGCAATTTTGAGTATTTGACACACTCTTGTAACTTGGGACAAGATAGTCTGCAGCACTTGGGATCACCACCTGTGGGAATGGCTGTACCAACAAGGCATAGTGGTTTCCATCTTATATAGGGTTTACAGTTTGGTTCAATGACCCTCAGCACCCCTACTACACAGATTATTCCAGCACTCCTGCAACAAGGCAATCTGATATTAGGCAGATGCTTAGACAAGAGGCGTGCAGCAGAAGCCCCAAGAGAAAGGATGAAAGCCCTAGGAGGAGCAACACACCCAGAAGTATATGCAGTAAGTCAACAGTGAAGGAAAGCAGGTGGCCAGGGTATGCATAGTGAAATGCATTTACTGTGGGAGACAGCCTGAGGGGGTAAAGGAAAAAGTGACACGCATTAGGACAGCATTGCCAGGAATCTGGCAAAATTAACCATTTTAGCAGTGTGTGCAAGAGCAGAGGAAGGTTTCAGAAAGATTCATGCAGACGTGTAGAAGAGGGGGGAGGGCACATCAGATTGTCGTGATCATATTCTCTCAAGTCAAAAAGCATATCAGGTTCAGGTTTTCAAGACAGGAAAGCAACAAGGGATAATGCCAACTTCCGTGAAGTTAACAATGTTAATGGGGAAACACCCTGTGTGATTTCAGCCGGATAGTGGGGCCTCCTGCAGTGTGATTCCTCAGGGTGTACTGGACTCCAAAACACACATTACAAAGAGCAGGCACAATCTAAAAATGTACAAAAAGGGCATAATGCAGCACATAGGAAAATGTGACTTCATAGTAACTAACCCAAAAAAGAACAGATGTTACCGGCTGACATTTGTGTTGGGGGATGATAAGCACCACAGATCCCTCTATACATGCAAGCCATGGATCTAATCAACGTACAGCATCAGAATTTTATAACTGCAGTGCAAGAAGCAACGGAGACAATTTTAAAGGTACATGAGGATGTTTTCAAAAGCAACAGATGCCTCAGAGGAGAGTTGTGACTGGAAGAAGACCCCACGATGAAACCTGTGTGCTTACCATGAAGGAAAATTCCAGTCGTACTATGTAATCCAATACAGAAGGAGCTTATAAGTGTGCGCCTATAAAAGCCAGTACAGCCTGGGTAAACAGCATGGTGGTAGTAAAGAAGCCATCTGGCAAATTATGCATCTGCATAGACTCAAAGCCACTGAACTGGGCATTGAAAAGATGCCACAATTCACTGCTCACAGTTGAGGACAACTTGGCAGAACTTTCCAAAGCAGAATCTTTATGGTCTGATGTGAAGAATGGTTTTGGCACATAGGCCTGGAGAAAGAGTCCAACATGCTGACAACTTTGACCACACCATTTCATTATTACAAATGCCTGCACATGCCAATGGACATAAGCCCAGTCTGAGAGGTGTTCCAGAGAAGACTCAGCCAAGCGCTTGAAGGACTGCCTTGGGTGCAGAGGATATCCTCATTGCAGGTGAAGGGAATAATCATACCAAAGCTCTGACAGAATCATGACCAAAATCTACAAGCTTTTCTATAGCGATGCAGGTACAAGGACATAAAATGGAACACAGAGAAAGTGTGACTCAACCAGCATGAGGTGGCATATACTGGACATCTGCTCATAGCAGAGGGAGTGAAAGCAGTTCCCAACAAGATTGAAGTGCATAGAGACAAGCCAGCTCCAGTGGATGTGAAAGGGGTACAGCACTTCAAAGACATCATACATTTTCTGTTCAATTTCTGTCCACACCTGGCTGCAGCAGGAGAACCCATGTGTGAGTTCACAAGGCAGGATTTTGAATAGGAGTGGGCAGGTCCCCAACACCAAGCATTTTACATGCAGAAATAAATGATGAATTGATGCCCCGTCCTGAAGTACTACCAGCCACAGGAACCACTGGCAGTCCAGTGTGATGCATCAGAGAAAGGATTGGATAGAGCTCTTTTGCAGGAGCAGCTGGTTGGTAATGCCAGCAGAGCTCTATCTGAAACTGAACGGGGTAAACCAAAATAGAAAAGGGCTTTTGGTTGTAGTATTTGAAGTGGAGTGATTCCATCAGTACACCCATGGCCACCCAGTAATAGCACAATCAGAGCACAGACCCTATAGTCAATTTGGGAAAAGCCTCTTCTTAGTGCTCCCAAAGAGATTATAGCCCATGTTAATGAATCTCCAGCACTACTGGGTAGAGATCAGATATAGTCCAGGATAATTACTAGTGTTAGCTGACACTCTGAATAGGGCACATATACCCAGCACCAGTAAGCTGGAGAAAAGGCTTACATTTACACTGTGAGTTTCAAGTCCAGTACAAGAGAGAAACTCTTTCGGGGTGGTGGATTTAATTAAATGAACTGCCAGTTATTTAGTGGTATTATTTTTTTTACTTTTAAAAGCAGAACAAAACAAAAAGTCAGTTCCGGCAGAGTTAAAAGAAATCTTCGTGGAAAAAACAAGAACACGGCAAACATATTGCATTTAATTTGCACAACAAAGACCGGTGCTACTAAACTGAACTAGCAGTGCTAAACTTTAAAGGGAAAATCTTCATACAGATTCATGAAATTACTGCAATTACTGTAGCTTAACAGCTTCCTTGAAATACATCCTGGGTGAAAATAAAGAAAAGAGAAGGCAGAGAATTAGCAACATACCTACTTACTCCAAAACTGCATTGGGGGCCTTGTTTTCGTTAACACTGATTAAATTTGTAATAAAACAAAGGGGTCAGTCAGACTGTCTACGTTTAAAATACACATACATCTATAACTATGTGAAACTGTGGAAGAGGTATTTTAGATTACATTTTTTTGCACTGTTGATGCTTTTTCATTCTTCCATGGCTAATGTCTGTCACAGTTTAGCCCGGACTTCTATCCATAACCTTTAATTTTTAACAGGATTATATATATGAAATGTATTTGCAAATATTTGCTGTCTAAACCCAATACAAAATACTGTCTTTGTGTATTAGTATGGCCAGCACTTAGAATAGCTGAAAAAGTGACAGAACTCCTAATGTCAGGTGATGGGACTGGAGCCAAGTTGAGTGAGGTGGAGTAGTGTTGCTATACTACTTAATACTCAGTGCAGATTTGTAAAACACTCCTCTAAATCAAGCTTCTATGTAAGAATGACCGCCTAAAGCTAGTAGTTCTTAGATAAAATAATTAAGCACTAATCCTAATATGTACTGGAACTAAGGAGGAAAGAAGAAATACCCTATGGCTGAGACATTGCATGTACTACATAGTACCTAAGTGTCCTTTAGTGTAAAGTTCAGATTTCATGTCAACTGTAAATGTCAGATTACTGTGTGAATTTGTGATAATCAGTTCTTTGCTCCAGGGATCTTACTTTCTCCCCTGGGGCTTGGTAAAAATGTTTGTTCTGTCTCAACCTTTCACGGTGTTAAGAAGAGATCCATTGAGGTAGTATCAGTATCACAGCTGCAGTCCAATGTCAGCCCCTTCCCGCCCCTGCTCCCCAAAGAAAAACAAGTTTTGCTGATCTGCAGCCTTAACATGGAACAAAAGCTGCCCTGCTGAAGAACGGCAAATGCCCAGCTTCTGATACAAGCTTGCTTTCTGGCCCAGCTATTTAGGATTCAGCATCTTTACTTCAGGAGAGCTGGGGACCTTGGCAGCTGACCTTCCTGAGAAAATTTGGGTTCTTTTTTTTAAATGTTATCATCTGCCATTGATAAATGTACTTTCACCGCCATCTAGCTTCAAGATAGGGTGCCATCCCAAGAAGATGATCCTTTGTGGAGACAGTGCTCTTTAGAATCTGTATGTTCTCTGGTGTTCTGTTTTCTAATCATCAGAGGTTCACAAATTCATATACAACATTGGAGATACACAAGACTCTTATCTGATCTGGTCTCTGCAACATCTGGGCTGTCCCACGGATGCTGAAGAGTGGAGTTGGATCTCTGGCCATTATTTGAACTTATAGGCAATAGGGCAAAGCTGCTTTGGACTGAGCCTCAGTATTTCCTAGGGAAGGCAGTTTCTCAAATGCCGCCTTTTAAGATGCATTGTATTTTGACCACTCTGATTAGGGGTTAATGGACTATTATTTGACTATAGATGACAATATAAATACTTTAGCGGGGCTGCTTTTTCATCTCCCTCAGGAACGTTACATGATTAAGTCCACTTCTGCTAATATTGCTGTTGTAAGCTTTTGCTATCTCAGCAATGAACTACTGTACTACAGTTCACTGTTGGTTTCCTTGATGCTTCACTGTGCACAATGGTATTGCTATTATTACAGACCATAGATGCCTGAGGAGACACTTGCACTAAATCAACCCATCACATTACTCCAGAATTTAAGTTAATTTCACTGGCTTTTACTTATAGATTTTAAGATTTCCCTTGTTATCCTTAGGGCTATGGTCTTTGTTCAAATTTACATTATTGCTCTATATTTCCTAGTATGTTTTTATGTTTTGCTAGATGCCCCCTAGTTCTGTCCTGCTAATTCACAGTAGCTAGTGTTTTGTTGTTGATTTTAATCTGCAACATCCGCCTTCCACCTTTGTAAAGAACAGATTGGAAAGACTAAGTCAATTAGTATTTTCAAGGCAAAGATGCATTAATATTTTCAGCTTGTCTTGCTCTGTTTGCATGCCCAGTATATTTAGCATGGTGAGGAGAACTCTGTGATGTTGGTTCTTGGCTATCGTAAGAACAAACTGGCATGTATTCAATAAGTTGTATTGTTCTTTTTCAGCACCTTAAATGACAGTAAGCAAAATATTTTATAAAGTGAGAGTTCTTCAATGTAAACATGTGTGAACAGGATAAAATATATTAATTGCAATTTTATTGTAGAATATGACCAAATCAGTTTGAAATTAAGTTACAGTAGGTAGAGGGGGAAACAAATACTTTTGTTTAATTCTACATATTTCTTCTGAAAAAGTTGAATTAGCCCAGCTAAACATGATTTTCCATTTTATAATAATATAACTTAATTTTAGATCTACATAGGTCTAATATGCAATTGGAATGTTGCCTAAGTAAAGAAGAGTACATAAGGGCCTATTTGAGACAAAGAGGTTTCAAGAATGTTAGATACTTAAATTGGATCATAAGATGCTGAATGGCATCAAACTCTATTACAATTGGAACAATGCTCAGGTTTTCATTGAATCTTTGGCATGTATAATTTCCAACATACAAGGTAGAAAGCAAGCAAGAGAGCAAGACAATAAATCTAGTTTTGCTGGAACTATTAGAATGTCATGCAAAGAAAAGATGGCTGTTAAATTAAGCAAAGCTATTTTGTCTTCAACTCATAACTAGTTCTAAATGTATGGCACAAAAGGTAGAAGGGTTATTTTTCAAACACATTTGTGCAGACTTAGATTTAAAGCAGCTTAAATTTAGCATCTGTCTTCCTCCTCACCCTGCCACTAAAGTTATACACATATGTTATAATGTTACAGTAATTTACTTTCTTAAGTGCACAATATCTCTGAAAAAAGCTATTACTCTAGAACAGGGGTCGGCAACCTATGGCAAGAGCCAGCAGCCAAACCCCAGAGCGGCAGCGTGCTGAGCGCTGCTGACCCCTTGCCAGCTGGGGTCCCACTCAGCACCCGCTGCTGGCCTAGGGGAAGGAATCCCAGGCTGGCAGCGGGCTGTGACCCCAGCTGGCAGGAGCTGGTGGCTGAAACCCTAGAGCAGTGGCGGGCGGAGACGCGCAGCCCACCATCAAAACCCCAGAGCTGGGCAGGCTGACCCAATCAGCCCCCGCTCTGGGGTTCCGGCTGCTGGCTCCTTGCCAGCTTGGGTCCCGCCGCAGCTCCAATCACCTTGCTTCTGGTTGGAGTTCCAGGGCAGGCCCCCATGCCAGACGGGGTCCAGGCCTTCGGCCCTGCTCAGTCCTGCCAGCTTCACTCACCTCAGTTGCTGATCTGGGGTTCCAGCCGTTTAACAACTGATCACTCAGAAGCCTGTGTGCAGCTTGAAGTATCCAAATACGTGCCACCAGAAATTGGAAAACTCAGCAAGGAAAATCAAGGGCAAGGATCACAGTAAACTAATAAGATCTGCATTTTAATTTAATTTTAAATAAAGCTTCTGAAAGATTTTGAAAACCTTGTTTACTTTACATATAACAGTAGTTTGATTATATATTATAGACATATAGAGAGACCTTCTAAAAAATGTTAAAATGTATTACCGGAACGCAAAGCCTTAAATTAGAGTGTATACATGAAGATTCGGCAACCACTGCTGAAAGGTTGCCGACTCTGCCCAAGGTTGCACCACTTTTAAAAACACCAGGAAGATATTTTGGTGTGTAACTAATCCACTCATATTTGACTCCCTTTTTGTAGCATAGTGACTACTCTATGAAGCACTATCTTGTCTTCATGTTACTTTATAACTGGTGGATCAGTGACAATAAGTCCAACAAAGAAGCTGTGTGGAAAGCTCTCACAGGTAGGTTCAGCCTTACTAGTAAGATCAAGGGTGAGACAGACTTGTTATTGTATTGTCACTAACTCATGCTTCCCCAGTAAGACAAAGTTGCATCCAAGGTAAGCCTTTGCTCTCCTAGGAGCTGAGAATGGTTGCTAATGGTCCTCAGTTATAACATTACTTTGAATAAGTTGTAAGTTGTTTACTGGGATTGATGATGTATTAAACTCTTGCTCAGCAGGACAAAATCATGATGCAATGTCACATTTTCAGTGGGGTCCTAGGATGCAGCAGGTAAACAAATAAACCTATGGCATATGCACAAAGAGCTCACCTACCTCACACGTACCTTACCATTACTAACAACAGTTATTATCTGCTTGAATATTACATGGCTTATTTAAGTCCAGGGATAATAGGCCGCAAAGGAAAGGATGTTTAAACTAATCTATGCAAGTTATTTCTGGGTCTAGGCAGATAACAAGTAAAGAAATAATAAACAAATGTTAAAAAGTATCAAAATATATATGGGGAAGAAATGTTAGGGTCAAACTCAGCCCTCAGGTAAATGTGTTCTGTGGTCACTGACACCAATGAAAACCTGTGAATGCATCCAAAGACTTAACTTATTTTTAAAGTGACTACATCATGTGCATCATTCTCTGCTAAATGTCTAAGGACAGGTCCTCATATGGTGAAAATTGTCATAGCTCCATGGACTTCAATGGACTAACTCCAGTTCATGACAGAAGAGGATATGAACTTTATTTTCTGGTTTCCACAAAAATACTTAGTACAATTATGTAATAAGGATTTGCAAAAGCACTTAAAGCAGCAGTCCGCGGCCAGTGGGAGCCACGATCAGCCAGACCTGCACACGGGGCAGGTAAACACACTGGCCCGGCCTGCCAGGGGTTTTCCCTACACAAACGGCAACCCTTGTTTGAGAATCCTAACTTAAAGCTATTTCCCCCCCCTGCAGAATTATTGAGTTAGCTAAAATTCATTGTGATTAGGAAGACTGGGAAGGGATTCTAGAAGGAAAAGGCCTAATTATGAGCTAAAATTATGCTCGGTAGCTGATTCCAATTAACAACATTTTTAAAATGTTCATTTAAATAAAAAAAAAATTAAAAAAGCAGAAATGGATCGAGGCATATGGTGCTTATGCACCACCAGATAAGCATGATAGAAAAGCCTAAAATAGATTAACTAGATTAGATTTGATGGATAAGATAGGTAGGTAGGTAGACAGTATAGGCAGATAAAATACGTAGATAAGAGTGACACATCTATTAGACCAACAGACAAATAAGATCTATAGACAGGCAGATAATAAGGACAGACATAAATGTGATTCAGTTTCAGTGAGGTTTCGTGTTGGGTTGTAAAAATAAAGTTTTATGTGATATGGTTTTCAAATATTTTGCATACAGAATAGCAAAAAAATTGCATGTAGCATAGTCACTCTAGGTTATGAACATTTTAATGTATTTTTTTTATTAATTTTTGTAACCAGAAAATCAACACATCTGGTGAGATACAATATGACATCTCTATAAAAGTTGTTTCAGAATCTAAGAACTGTGTCATTGAAAATTGAATTGAAGAAGTTAAGTACCAAGTTAAAAATAAAAGTACCAATGTTTTTGAATGCCCCCAAGAGCCACACCAAGATGGAAAATCTGCATATGATTATCTAAGGGTCTAATCCCACAAAGACTATGCCCAGGAGTAACTTCACTCAAGTGAACAGTGATGTTGTGGATGGCCAGCTCTGTCTGCAAAGAGATGTCCAGCATGAATCATGTTGTTGCACTGCAAATACTACAGGAGACTTAAAAAGAAATATTACAGTATGTTACAGCACTAGCCCAGTAATGTGTGATTGGATCACTACAGTATTGCTATTGCTAAATGTAGACAAAACTCTCTTCTCTGTTACAGGGAAGTCCTGGTGGTCTCACCCATGTTACACACAGGACAATTTGATTTGAGGTGATTTTGACCATTACTGTAACAGAGATTAACACATTGGAACTAGAGGACAAAGGAGGCATTGAAGTGTCCTTTTATTTTAATTATATTGCACAGATTTCTTTTGTACTAATCTATAGCTACAAAGAGTATAAATTAATGCATGTGAAACTCTGAAACACTCTGGCACACACTGAACCTACTATGGGACAGCTGTATGCTCCCATGAGGTTGTGTGGTGGCTGTGACACCCTGCATTGCATATGTTGGGAGCATCACATCGGAACTAGTCAGCAATGACAGGGATGGATGTCATGTGACCTGCGAAAAAGGACAAGGAAGAATGAGTTGTGCTCTTCTAACCTGACTATTTGGAGCAATCAGCAGCTACTCATACAGTTATTTGATGTCTTATCTTTGTGTGCCACCTTTAACAGATGAATATAGAACAGTTGTGCTGATGTGTACTACACTGATATTGTTTTATAGTCCAAGGAAGTAGAGTCCCATTGTAGCTAGACCTTGTTCTGGTGCATGGGAGCAAATTTTCATCCTTTGCACACACAGAGCAAGGACCAGGAGTATTTGCCGTCCCTGCATTTCAGGACTGCCCCTTCAACACACCACTGAGTATCAAAATGGGGGAGAAGGTGATTAGGTGAGACCACTTGTCTCCTCTCCCCAGTCAATGAAGCTGGCCAGCCCCCAAAAGAGAAGCAGGCTGCGGCTTTCCAAGGGATGATGCAACGTTCATGCTCCCATCATGCACTGGCAGCTCTAGGAAGGACTGTGACCCCTGAAGTACTTTCTTTATAGGAGTTCCTCATGGGGGATGGCAGCGCTGCATTTTCTTCCATACAGTGGTGAGGCTAGGGTTGCCAACTTTCTGACTGCAGAAAATTGAACACTTTTGCCCTGCCCCTTGCTCCACCCCATTCCCCGAGGCCCCACCCCCAAGGCCCTGGCCCTGCTCGCTCCATTGCCCCTCCCTCGCTTCATCACTTGCTCTGCGGCACCCTTACTTGCTCATTTTCACCAGATTGTGGCAGGGGGTTGGGGTGTGGGAGGAGGTGAGAGCTCTGGCTGGGGGAGCGGGCTCTGGGGTGGTGCTGGGGTTGAGGGGTTTTGGGTGCAGGAAGGGGCTCTGGGCTGGGGCAGGGTGTTGGGGTGCAGGGGCAGTAGGGCTCCGGCTGGGCGTGCAGGCTCTGGTATGGGGCTGGGATGAGGGTTTGGGGTGCAGAGGGGGTTTGGGCTGGGGCTGAGGGGTTCAGAGTGTGGGAGGGAATGTGGTGTGTGGGCTGTGGGAGGGAGTTTGTGTGCAAGCAGAGGCTCAGGGCTGGGGCAGGGAGTTGGGGTGCGAGCTCTGGGTAGCGCTTACCTCAGGTGGCTCATGGAAGTGGACAGTATGCACAGGGGCAGTCAGGGGCTCCGTGCGCTGCCCTGGTCTGCAGGCATCAACCCACAGCTCCCATTGGCCAAGGTTCCTGGCCAATGGGAGCTACAGAGCTGGCACTCTGGGTGGGGGCAGTGTGCAGACCCTCCATGGCTGTCCCTGCACCTACGGGCCGCTGAGATATGCTGGCCTCATCTGGGAGCTGTGCGGAGCCAGGGCAGGCAGGGAACCTGACTTAGCCCAGCTGCACCGCCAACCAGACTCTTAACGGCCCCGTCAGCAGTGCTGACTGGAGCCACCAGGGTCCCTTTTCGACCAGGCAGTTCAGTCAAAAACCAGATACCTGGCAGCTCTAGGTGGTGCTAAATCTAACCCAAAATGTATTATTTAATTCAGGCTCCTGCAGTCTGGCAGAATAACAGCCCCATGCTCCACAGTGAAAACAAATAGCTACCAGTCTTTTTCACACAGTGGAAAGGGGTCAGCATGAAGGAAGATAAAAAATAAAGCCATTTTCCAAGCTGTCTGAACACTGATAGAGAATCAATTCTTAGGTGACACTAATGAATGGGGAAGTGTTTACACAGGCTGGAGATGAGCCACAACTATCCATAAGGAACAAAAATGTATCAACTGCCCATTGGGTCACAGACCTGCCTTAATTCAATGCTTTACCAGTTTCAGCTGGGGGAGACAGTCTGATCAGCTTGACCTGAAGCTAATGAAAACTTTATATGTGCTTGAGTGAACTTGGGAGTTCTTTGCTCTATGAAGTAAATAAAAGTTAGTAGAAGGTGTAGCAAGTTTCCATTAGATGACAAGCAACCCTCACTTTTAGCATTACCAAGTGACTTACACAGAACAGCCTCACTCTTTTCTGCATAAACTTCAACACCAGAACAGGTCTGTGTAAACATATTTCCTCCCTTCTGCTGCACTGTGTTTCTCACCGATCCCCAACTGGCATCTGGACTCAGGAGGCACATAGTGGCCATGCTGTTCTGTGCACAATGACAGACAAACAAAAGAACAAACAAGCCTGGGAGAGTTAGTATGTGAACCTTAGGGACCTCTTTGAGTTTCACTGTGCCTCTGTGATCCTCCCACTAAACACGAGCACTCTTCTTCAATAAATGAAACCAATAATAAACATCTTTCCGCATGTTTCCCTGAGCCCTCAGGGAACTGTGCAATGTCAGAGTGTTGAAATCTACATAAACATGTCCTCTGACAGAGCTGACTTACACTGTAGTCTCAGTGCTTTTAGCCTGCCAAAACTGGGAAATGGCATGTCTCAAGACACTTGTGGTCTCTAGCCATTAAAAATTCTTGGATCAGGTGCATATTGGTGCTGTATTACAAGAATCATTAGATTCCATCAAACTAATTTTAAATCATTCTTGCCTGTTATATCTTCTCTTGACTAGAAGAGTGCAGTGAGAGAAAAAAATACTCAGCTTTCTTAAAGTTCTGTTTGAAGCATGAAAAAAAGATGACACATTAATTATCAACCTAGCTTTCCAAAAACACTAAAATGATGTTCTTTCAGGAACAAGGTTTAGAACACCAGATAAGACCAACAAGATTGACAACAAAGTCCAAATGTCCAGTCTAGATGAAGAACTCTTGTGAAGGATACTATACAGACAAGCCTCCAAAGTGTCATTTACATTTACTTGACAGAACCAATAACATAAGTGCTATGTTCTACGATGTAGGCCCCAATCCAAAGCCAAATAGAGTCCTTTCATTGACTTAATGGGAGTTGGATCTGGCCCTTAGTGATTAACATTTACGTGTGGTCATAGTCGGAAAATTAACTGTTATATTAATACCTTCTCTTCCTACTTACCCTATCTGCTCAGACTGTTTGCAACTCACATTCAATTATTTTAACAACAAATATCAAGTTTTTACTACTGTTTGCACTACACAGACAACACCACTGTAGAAGAATGACCTAAATTCTGTTCTGTCTCGCCCATCATCAGGGAGTTTTGCAAGGGGGTTCTCCAGGTGAAGGAGGAGCACATACAGCATCTGTGGGAGCAGAGCGGACAGGGAGCTGCAGACGGGAATTTGAGAGAGTTTGACAGAGGGAGGCTTACAATGGTGAGAAGGACCCACAACACCTGTGCCAGCACTGCTTCTGTCTCCTCCACCTGCGCCTGTAGCCAGACAGAGCACCAAAGCATGGATGCTTTTACCCAGATTCTGGTGTGGGCTTGCAAGGACTGTAATTTGCAATTTCTACTTACTGATATCCAGGCTGGGGGTGGCATCCAATGTGAAAGGTGCCTACTGGTGGAATCTCTCAGGCAGCAGGTGGGAGAGCTACAGGAGAAGGTGGCTAGGCTGAGGAACATCCATATCCATGAGCAATTCCTGGACAGTATCCATGTGGAGACAGCTGACATAGCTGTCCCAGTTCACAGGACTACCGACACAACAGTGGAGGAGGAGATGCCTCAGGGTGTATTTGATACACCAGTGGAGGAGGAGGCTCAGGGTGAACACAGCCAGCTGGTTACTTCTAGCAGCAGGCAGTGCTCCACCCCTGCTGCAAACCCTCCTGCTGTGGTAAAAGATAACCGTTATGCTCTTCTCGATACAGGAGAGAAGGAATCACCCCCAACAGTTAAGGAGGTGAAGCCTCGTACCCCTAAGGCTGGGAGGTCTGCTGCCACCACTGATAATAAGAAATGTAGGGTAGTGGTGGTTGGAGACTCTCTGCTGAGGGGGACGGAGACACCCATCTGTCGCCCTGACCGTTCATCCCAGGAGGTATGCTGCCTGCCAGGGGCCCATATCCGAGATGTTACAGAGGCATTGTCGAGGATTATCCGGCCTTCTGACTACTACCCCATGCTACTCATCCATGTGGGCACAAATGATACTGCGAGGTGTGACATTGAGCAGATCAAGAGTGACTACAGGGCTCTGGGAGTACGGGTTAAGGAGTTTGGAGCGCAGGTGGTATTCTCTTCGATTCTTCCTGTCGAAGGTAGGGGCCCGGGCAGAGACAGATGCATTGTGGAGGTGAATGCCTGGCTGCGAAGATGGTGTCACCAAGAGGGCTTTGGCTTCCTCGACCACAGGATGCTATTCGAGGAAGGACTGCTAGGCACAGATGGTGTTCACCTTTCGAAGAGGGGAATGGCCTTATTTGCACACAGACTGGCTAACCTAGTAAGGAGGGCTTTAAACTAGGTTCGACGGGGACAGGTGAGCAAACCCCACAGGTAAGTGGGGAACAAGACCTGGGAGATGGGTTGGAAACAGGAGGGAGCACGGGCTTAATGGCAGAGAGGAAGGAGGGTCAGGGCAAAGCTGGGAGGCAAGATCAAACCAGTATCTTAGATGCCTATATACAAATGCAAGAAGTATGGGTAATAAGCAGGAAGAACTGGAAGTGCTAATAAATAAATACAACTATGACATTGTTGGCATTACTGAAACTTGGTGGGATAATACACACGACTGGAATGTTGGTGTGGATGGGTATAGTTTGCTCAGGAAGGATAGACAGGGGAAAAAGGGAGAAGGTGTTGCCTTGTATATTAAAAATGTACACACTTGGACTGAGGTGGAGATGGACATAGGAGACAGAAGTGTGCAGAGTCTCTGGGTTAGGCTAAAAGGGGTAAAAAACACAGGTGATGTCGTGCTGGGAGTCTACTACAGGCCACCTAATCAGGTGGAAGAGGTGGATGAGGCTTTTTTCAAACAACTAACAAAATCATCCAAAGCCCAAGATTTGGTGGTGATGGGGGACTTCAACTATCCAGATATATGTTGGGAAAATAACACCGCGGGGCACAGACTATCCAATAAGTTCCTGGACTGCATTGCAGACAACTTTTTATTTCAGAACGTTGAAAAAGCTACTAGGGGGGAAGCTGTTCTAGACTTGATTTTAACAAATAGGGAGGAACTTATTGAGAATTTGAAAGTAGAAAGAAGCTTGGGTGAAAGTGATCATGAAATCATAGAATTTGCAATTCTAAGGAAGGGTAGAAGGGAGTACAGCAGAATAGAGACAATGGATTTCAGGAAGGCGGATTTTGGTAAGCTCAGAGAGCTGATAGGTAAGGTCCCATGGGAATCAAGACTGGGGAAAAACAACTGAGGAGAGTTGGCAGTTTTTCAAAGTGACGCTATTAAGGGCCCAAAAGCAAGCTATTCTGATGGTTAGGAAAGATAAAAAATGTGGTAAAAGACCACCTTGGCTTAACCACGAGATCTTGCGTGACCTACAAAATAAAAAGGCGTCATATAAAAAATGGAAAGTAGGTCAGATTACAAAGGATGAATATAGGCAAATAACACAGGAATGCAGAGGCAAGATTAGAAAGGCAAAGGCACAAAATGAACTCAAACTAGCTATGGGAATAAAGGGAAACAAGAAGACTTTTTATCAATACATTAGAAGCAAGAGGAAGACCAAGGACAGGGTAGGCCCACTGCTCAGTAAGGAGGGGGAAACAGTAACGGGAGACTTGGAAATGGCAGAGATGCTTAATGACTTCTTTGTTTCGGTCTTCACTGAGAAGTCTGAAGGAATGTCTAATATAGTGAATGCTTACGGGAAGAGGGTAGGTTTAGAAGATAAAATAAAAAAAGAGCAAATAAAAAATCACTTAGAAAAGTTAGATGCCTGCAAGTCACCAGGCCTGATGAAATGCATCCTAGAATACTCAAGGAGTTAATAGAGGAGGTATCTGAGCCTCTAGCTATTATCTTTGGGAAATCATGGGAGACGGGGGAGATTCCAGAAGACTGGAAGGGGGCAAATATAGTGCCCATCTATAAAAAGGGAAATAAAAACAACCCAGGAAACTACAGACCAGTTAGTTTAACTTCTGTGCCAGGGAAGATAATGGAGCAAGTAATTAAAGAAATCATCTGCAAACACTTGGAAGGTGGTAAGGTGATAGGGAATAATCAGCATGGATTTGTAAAGAACAAATCGTGTCAAACTAATCTGATAGCGTTCTTTGATAGGATAATGAGCCTTGTGGATAAGGGAGAAGCGGTGGATGTGATATACCTAGACTTTAGTAAGGCATTTGATACGGTCTCGCATGATATTCTCATAGATAAACTAGGAAAGTACAATTTAGATGGGGCTACTATAAGGTAGGTGCGTAACTGGCTGGATAACCGTACTCAGAGAGTAGTTGTTAATGGCTCCCAATACTGCTGGAAAGGTATAACAAGTGGGGTTCCGCAGTGGTCTGTTTTGGGACCGGTTCTGTTCAATATCTTCATCAACGATTTAGATGTTGGCATAGAAAGTACGCTTATTAAGTTTGCGGACGATACCAAACTGGGAGGGATTGCAACTGCTTTGGAGGATAGGGTCAAAATTCAAAATGATCTGGACAAATTGGAGAAATGGTCTGAGGTAAACAGGATGAAGTTCAATAAATATAAATGCAAAGTGCTCCACTTAGGAAGGAACAATTAGTTTCACACATACAGAATGGGAAGAGACTGTCTAGGAAGAAGTATGGCAGAAAGAGATCTAGGGGTCATAGTAGACCACAAGCTTAATATGAGTCAACAGTGTGATACTGTTGCAAAAAAAGCAAATGTGATTCTGGGATGCATTAACAGGTGTGTTGTAAACAAGACACGAGAAGTCATTCTTCCGCTTTACTCTGCGCTGGTCAGGCCTCAGCTGGAGTATTGTGTCCAGTTCTGGGCACCGCATTTCAAGAAAGATGTGGAGAAATTGGAGAGGGTCCAGAGAAGAGCAACGAGAATGATTAAAGGTCTTGAGAACATGACCTATGAAAGAAGGCTGAAGGAATTGGGTTTGTTTAGTTTGGAAAAGAGAAGACTGAGAGGGGACATGATAGCAGTTTTCAGGTATCTAAAAGGGTGTCATCAGGAGGAGGGAGAAAACTTGTTCACCTTAGCCTCCAGTGATAGAACAAGAAGCAATGGGCTTAAACTGCAGCAAGGGAGATTTAGGTTGGGCATTAGGAAAAAGTTCCTAACTGTCAGGGTAGTTAAACACTGGAATAGATTGCCTAGGGAAGTTGTGGAATCTCCATCTCTGGAGATATTTAAGAGTAGGTTAGATAAATGTCTATTAGGGATGGTCTAGACAATATTTGGTCCTGCCATGAGGGCAGGGGACTGGACTCGATGACCTCTCGAGGTCCCTTCCAGACCTGGAGTCTATGAATCTATGAATCATCAACAAAATAATTTATCTAAATTGGAACTGCAGAGTTTTTTTTAGAAAGGATGATGTGAGAGGCAGAAGGAACACACATTGATTTTCACATCCAAGACTGTGTTTGCAGACCTGCCGATTAGAAAAGTCATCTTTTGGCTTCTGAACTACACTGACATGGAAGTCACTGAGCAAAAATGGAAATAGAACTCCATAGTGTCATTTTTAGAATCGCTTTTCAGCTCAAATTTCTATGAAGCTTTTCTTATCTCTCTATATGTGTGCAACTCCCTTTAAGGGAACAGGAATTATGTATATATGTGGGAAGAAAAGACACTCCTAAAATTGTAATTGTAATTTGCATGCTAAAAGTAAATATCTATAAATAAATATCATGTTTCCTCTTTGTATATGCACTCATTTATACAAGGATTCAGCATGATTCTCCCTGATAGTGATGCTGTGTGGATGCAAGTCCATTGACTTCTAAGGAGTTTCTACTGATTACACTGGTGTCACTTAGTTCAGAATTGGATCCAAGAAATTGTGGGAAGATTCTACATTTCACTATGGATGATTTAAATGGCTAACTAGGCCCCATTTCTGCTCCCACTGAAGTCAGTGGCAAAATCCCTATTGATATCCAAGAGGAGAGGCCTGATATTGTTTCAGTCTGTAAAAGTTATGTTATCAGCATTGTCAGCTTGCATATGATAGAGACAATGGATGTTGAACAAAATAGTAGGCTGTCAAGTGATTAAAAAAATTAATAATTCTTAATCATAAGCTTAAAAATAATTGTGATTAATCGTGCTGTTAAACAATAACAGAATAACATGTATGTAAATATTTTTGGATGTTTTCCACATTTTCAAATATATTGATTTCAGTTACAAAACAGAATATGAAGTGTGCCGTGCTCACATTATGTTTATTTTTATTATAAATATTTGCACTGTAAAAACAAAAGAAATCATATTTGTCAATTCACTTAATACAAGTACCGTAGTGCAATCTCTTTATCATGAAAGTTGAAATTGCAAATGTTAAATTATGTACAAAAAAGAACTGCACTCAAAAATAAAACAATGTAAAACATTAGCGCTTTTTAGTCTACTCAGTCCTACTTCTTATTTAGCCAATTGCTCAGAGAAACAATTTTGTTTACATTTGCAGAAGATAATGCTAGCCACTTCTTGTTTACAATATCACCTGAAAGTGAGAACAGGCATTCACATGGCACCATTGTGGCTGGCATTGCAAGATACCTACGTGCCAAATGCGCTAAAGATTCATATGTCCCTTCATGCTTCAACCACAATTCCAGAGGACATGCGTCCATGTTGATGATGGGTTCTGCTCAATAACTATGCAAAGCTGTGTGGACTGATGCATATTCATTTTCATCATCTAAGTCAGATGTCACCAGCAGAAGGTTGATTTTCTTTTTTGGTGGTTCAGGTTCTGTACTCTCCATATTGAAGTGTTGCTCTTTTAAGACTTCTGAAAGAATGTTCCACACTTCATCCCTCTCAAATTTTTGAAGGCACTTCAGATTCTTAAACTTTGCGTCAAGTGCTGTAGCGATCTTTAGAAATCTCACATTGGTACCTTCTCTGTGTTTTGTCAAATCTGCAGTGAAAGTGTTTTTAAAATGAACATGTGCTGAGTCATCATCCAAGACTGCTATAGCATTAAATATATGGCAGAATGTGGGTACGACACAGAGCAGGAAATATACAGTTCTCCCCCAAGGAGTTCAGTCACAGATTTAACTAACACATTTTTTTAACAAGCATCATCATCATGGAAGCATATCTTCTGGAATGGTGGCCAAAGCATGAAAGGACATATGAATATTTAGCATATCTGGCACCTAAATACCTTGCAATTACGGCTACAAAAGTGTCATGCAAACATCTGTTCTCATTTTCAGGTGACATTGTAAATAAGAAGCAGGCAGCATTATCACCCCTAAATGTAAACAAACTCTTAGCAATTGGCTGAACAAGAAGTAGGACTGAGTGGACTTGTAGACTCTAAGTTTTACATTGTTCTGATTTTGAGTTCAGTTAAGTAACCAAAAAAAAAATCTACATTTGTAAGTTGAGCTTTCATGATAAAGAGATTGCACTACAGTACTTGTATGAGGAGAATTGAAAAATATTATTTTTTTTATCATTTTACAGTGCAAATGTTTGTATTGAAAATAATATAAAGTGAGCACTGTAAATTTTGTATTCTGTGTTGTAATTGAAATCAATATATTTGAAAATGTAGAAAAACATCCAAAATATTTAATTTCAATTGGTGTTCTATTGTTTAACAGTGTGATTAAAAGTGTGATTAATCGCAATTAATTTTTTAATCATGAGTAATTTTTTGAGTTAATGTGAATTAACTGCAATAAATCATCAGCCCGACATTATAGCTGCAGGGGGTATGGTTATATGTTCTTTTTGCACAAGCTCTTGTAATGATTTGGGGAAACAAACAAAAAATAAAAATGAAAATCGCTTACCTGGCCAACAATGCATCTCTAGGAAGATGTGAAATACATCAAACATTATAACCTTCCTTAAAATATTATATTTATGTACAGTTGTTAGGAACCAGTGCTTTTAATACTCATATAGTATCTGTATTTCACTCTGCTACTTGCAAGTAATGCACTCAGTGCAAACCCATGTAAATAAATGTAATATGTTAGGGAAAGAAAGGGAAAAAATAGAGACTGACAGACAAAAGGAGACAAAGACAGACAGATACATAGAATACTGCACAAAAGCAACTACAGTGTATTCAGTACAAACAACTACATTCATGGAATATTAAGGAGAGATTTAAAATGCTTTAAGGAGTCGAAAATGCGCCACATTCAGTCCTTGAGTTCATGCACAGAGTTCCGATAGACTCTAATGGATCGGTCCTGCACTTGTATATATGAAGGCAGAATTTTACCCTCAAGCAACCATGACAATCTTATTGTGCACCCAGTGTACACATATTATCCAAGGACCTAGCCAGGCAAATTTATCCCTGGTGCAACTTCCATTATTCACAACTGACTTACATCACAGAAAAAAATGGATATTGGACCTCATTATTACTAATTATTATTCTGATTACACTTTAATATTTATTTTTATCAGCACTGACAACAAGCTCACCATTATGTTAAACAAAAAATAAAGACCATATCTCCACCAAAGAGCTATGTGACTGTACACAAGCTGATAATCTTGAGCAGGATATTCACTTTTAAAATTATATACAGCTATTGAACTTATTAACAAGCAGTCATGATGGACTTGATCCTTTCCTGAGCCTGTGTTCAGGAGCGGTGAAATGAAGCTGGTTCTAGCTCCGTGACTCTCAAGGTCTGCTCCAGCCATTATGACACTTAGAAATGTTTCCAAACAGCTTTAACTTGTGAAACTGGCCCAGAGTCCTTAATAGTCCCAATGCCAATGCAACACAGGTGTAGCGTAATGAATATCCTTCACAATGACCCCTCCAACTCCTGCCCCCAACACACCCCGGCAGGGAAGAGGTAGGGAGAGGCCTGAAGCCAGTAGGCTGACAAAAGCAGGACATTCATCTCTGACAGAGCCAGTTTCTAGCCCCCTTTAACTTCCCAGATGGCACACCAGGGTCACATTGGATAACACAATATGGCCCTATTTGATAAAATCTTAACATTAATTATAAATGTTTGGCTATCATTGCTATTGAATAAAACGTGTATCGTTTCTGTTCAATCATATATATTATTAATAGGAAAATATTTTTAACGATTGATAGGTCAGATTAAATTAGGTTGGACGAGTCTAGATCAGACTGCAGTTGGAATGATTACCACATATTTTTGTTTGTTTTCATTGTGGTTTTGGATAGAAAAATATTGATAATCTTTAGCATTCCAGGACCAATCTTCTCTGCTCTTCTCTTCAATTAGACCAGTAAAGATTAAACCACTTGTGACACTCACACGATGTAATACAAATGGACTGAGGACAGGATTTTAGTTTAAAATTTCATGCTGGTTGCCTTTCTATTTATATTTTAGTCCATTGGCTGACACAGTTGAGAATTGCTCATCCTCCATTTCTTAAGTTACTTCTGAAATTGGGACCTGTTATTAAAAACACCTATGGGCATGAATAACTTAGTTCCCTAAACTTGAGTGTTATTAGGACTAAGCCCTTACACCCTAGCCCTGCAAGCTACTCCACACAGAGAGACTGCCGGGCACATAAAGAGTCCTGTTGGAGTCAATTGGTTTCCACATGAGACCTGGGGTCTGCCTGTGCAGACCAGTTTCTACAATGAAAGCCTTTGGTGGTAAACCCTTCCAGGCACTGATTGATCCTCCTTGTGTGCATTGGCAGCACCTACCACATGGCAAGCACTAACAAAATGAACATAAGTAATAAATTACTAATAATGATGATGAATGGTTTCATTTCTCTGAATGAAAATTTGAGTTCTTGACTAATATGCTTATCTTCCCTGGGACTTTTTAATATGCATTTTTCTGCAAGTGCAAAATGAATGATAATTTCTCTGTTGATTTTTTTTATCTAGTTTCCTAATATTTTCCACAGTCCTTCATTTCATCCATCCCTTCCTATAATGCTCAAAAATATCAAATAAAGATAAGAAAGGCACTAAACATTAAAAAGGTTGTAGAGCAGTTTTTAAATTAGGAGATGGGGGAAAGCCGACTGCTGCAGAGGAGCATGTGGATCGGACACAGACTTCTCTTAGGGGAGAGTCTGATGATAGAGAATCTCCAGGTTATAGTCAGGAGCAGAGGACGGAAGAGGATAATGTAAGGGCCAGATCAGATGATAAACAGTCACATAAAAAAGAACCTGGCACATCAGAAAAGGGGACAAGTTTTTAAAGGGCTTGTACACAAATGCTAGAAGTCTAAATGATAAGATGGGTGAACCTAGTGCCTTGTGATAAAGGAGGATATTGATATAATAGGCATCACAGAACTTGGTGGACTGAGAGCAATCTATGGGACACAATCATTCCGGGGTACAAAATATATCAAAAGGACAGAACAGGTCATGCAGAGGGAGGAGTGACACTATATGTGAAAGAATATGTAGACTCGAATGAAGTAAAAATCTTAAGCGAATCCACATATGCCATAGAATCTCTGTGGATAGAAATGTCATGCTCTAATAAAAATATAACATTAGGGATCTATTATCAACCACCTGACCAGGACAGTAATAGTGATGATGAAATGCTAAGGGAAATTAGAGAGGCTATCAAAATTAAGAACCCAATAATAGTGGGGGATTTCAATTATCCCCATATCGACTGGGAACATTTCACTTCAGGACAAAATGCAGAGATAAAATTTCTCGATACTTCAAATGACTGCTTCATGGAGCAGCTGGTACAGGAACCCACATGGGGAGAGGCAACTCTAGATTTAATCCTGAGTGGAGCGAAGGAGCTGGTCCCAGAGGTAACTACAGCAGGACTGCTTGCAAATAGTGACCATAATATAATAGCATTTAACATCCCTGTGGTGGGAAGAACATCTCAACAGCCCAACACTGTGGCATTTAATTTCAAAAGGGAACTAAACAAAAATGAGGGGGTTAGTTAAACAAAAGTTAAAAGGTACAGTGACCAAAGTGAAATCCCTGCAAGCTACATGGGTGCTTTTTAAAGACACCATAATAGAGGCCCAAATTCAATGTATACCCCAAATTAAGAAACACAGTAAAAGAACTAAAAAAGCCACCGTGGCTTAACAACCATGTAAAAGAAGCAGTGAGAGATAAAAAGACTTCCTTTAAAAAGTGGAAGTCAAATCCTAGTGAGGCAAATAGAAAGGAGCATAAACACTGCCAAATTAAGTGCAAGAGTGTAATATCAAAAGCCAAAGAGGAGTTTGAAGAACAGCTAGCCAAAAACTCCAAAGGTAACAACAAACTGTTTTTTTAAGTACATCAGAAGCAGGAAGCCTGCTAAACAACCAGTGGGGCCCCTTGACGATCGAGATACAAAAGGAGCGCTTAAAGACAATAAAGTCATTGCGGAGAACCTAAATGGATTCTTTGCTTCAGTCTTCACGGCTGAGGATGATAGGGAGATTCCCAAACCTGAGCTGGCTTTTCTAGGTGACAAATCTGAGGAACTGTCACAGATTAAAGTGTCACTAGAGGAGTTAATTGATAAACTCAACATTAACAAGTCACTGGGACCCTATGACATTCACCCCAGGATTCTGAATACTGTGTACAGATGTGGTCTCTTCACCTCAAAAAAGATATTCTAGCACTAGAAAAGGTTCAGAAAAGGGCAACTAAAATGATTAGAGGTTTGGAGAGGGTCCCATATGAGGGAAGATTAAAGAGTTTAGGTCTCTTCAGCTTGGAAAAGAGGAGATTAAGGGGGGATATGATAGAGGTATATAAAATCATGAGTGATGTTGAGAAAATGGATAAGGAAAAGTTATTTACTTATTCCCATAATACAAGAACTAGGGGTCACCAAATGAAATTAATAGGTAGCAGGTTTAAAACAAATAAAAGGAAGTTCTTCACGCAGTGCACAGTCAATGTGTGGAACTCCTTACCTGAGGAGGTTGTGAAGGCTAGGACTATAACAGTGTTTTAAAAGAGAGCTGGATAAATTCATGGCTATTAGCCAGGATGGGTAAAGAATGGTGTCCCTAGCCTCTGTTTGTCAGAGGATGAGATGGATGGCAGGAGAGTGATCACTTGATCATTGCCTGTTAGGTTCACTCCCTCTGGGGTACCTGGCATTGGCCACTGTCGATAGACAGATACTGGGCTACTTGGACCTTTGGCCTGACCCGGTACGACCGTTCTTATGTTCTTATTATGTTCTTATAAACTTTCATTTGACCTTTCAACAGCTAAATATACTATAAAAAATCAAACTGATTTTTTCCCACCTTCCCACTTTCATAGTCATTGAGAGCAGGAAAGCTACTACTGAATTATTGCCTAGTACTTTTTTTTGTGTGGTCAAACCACCAACCCCCATTTTAAGTGAAGTCTTTGACCTACCTTAAACATTTAAAACCATATTTTCTTTTATTTTAATCTTGAAAATTCACATTTGAGTATTGGCAGTTTTAATGATGTCCTACTTCCTTTGATGACAATAACAGTGTAAGAGAAAACACACTGTGCAAATAGAGGCCATCTTTAAAAGAAAACCCAACAACAATATACCTTACAACTGAATACACAAAAGGCTACATTCTGGTCCCACTGATACCCACGGCAAAACTCCCAATGACAGTAAGATTGGACCTGGACTGGACCTGGTTCCCCTCTCATTTAAATGAAGAACAATCAGGAGTAAATCCACTGAAGTCAATACCTTTATATGGATGTAAAAGTGGTGTAAGGCAGGGGCAAATCAGACCAATCGATCCTGGTTGTATAATGGGAGTGCTAAGAGACACTGAACCAAACTGTAAACCCTGTACATGATGGAAATCATTTCAAGCCTGGGGGTGCTGCCACCCCCCAGCACTCCTACTTCCAGCACCTACAACATAGGAAGTAATTCATATAAAAATGACTGATCTACATTTTTTCAGGTTGACTCTCAGGCAAACACCAACAACATACCCATCCAGAGATGTAACCACCCCCTCTCCACAACTCCCACTGACTTCAAAGCAAGTTTCCTACATAGAGCAGCTATAGAATCAGACCCTAGAGCCACCACATACTGGAGTAAAAGACTTGTAATCAGAAATCCCTACCAGTAATACTTCACAGCAGAAAAATAATGACGTGCCCCAGGAGTTTCTGTTGCCATTTAAAAGAGCTCAATTTAATTTTCATTTTTGGTTTCTTACTCCCTGCAAGACAAAACTTGAAGTCATTGTGATTCTTTCCATTGATGGCTTTGGATCAGGACCAAGATGAAGGGAGAGAGAGATCTGTGGATGCTGCTCAGAGTGCAGTTTAACAGCAATCCCTCCGTCAAAATACATAGCCTCTGAAAGGAATCTAGTTCAGTATTTCTTCGCCAGAGAAATGAGAGCTCTGACACAAAGCTTCTACACTGGAGAGGTAGAAGCAGCGGGATAGAAGACTCCAGTAGGGATTCAGCAGATTCCTCATGGAAACAATTGTTCACATAAGAGATGTTGTCTCGATGTCTATGGACAATATTTGCTTTGATTTCCAGAACAATCAGGAAATAGGACATTGTCAGACAGGGGGTATGACTTCAATGGCAGCTCAACTAATCTGAAGACAAGAAGAGCTCACCATATAATAATTCAATGTATTTGAATTAATTTGTATTCTGTAGATTTACTAATTAAGGCTGCAATTTTCAAAGAGCTGGCAGAAGTTAGATACAGTGCACTAGAGATGGGTATCTATCTCCTCTAGGTCCCTTAGAAAATCTCAGCCTAAAATTGCATGTATCATGGACATCTTGGTAGTCTAATATCAGTGCAACCTGTTCCCTTCCACCTCTGGGTCTTGAGCTGGCCAAAGCTAAGAAACAAAGAAAGGAGCAGAAGGGCGCTGTGTCATTTCTAACAACCTCATCCAATCAAACCAAGAGCAAAAGCTGATATTAGCTAGGAAAATGAGGCATCATGGCGAATGCCACCCAAGTAACAGCATAGCAATGAAATACATTCTTGGGGTGACTACAACAATATCCACTACGAGGCAGTGCAGAGTTAGTCATAATGCCAAACACTCGGAAAAATTTGTAAACAGCCTTTTACATACATGTACTGAGGGCATCAAACAACAACAAAAAGCACCAGCTGCTTGTTGCCAAGAGCTCGACTTGTAATTTCCTCACAGCGCACCATTTCATGTTTATACTTTTTTATAATATTTGAATGTTTCATACCTATTCAAAACGTCTTCCATTTAAAATGGAGTATCTACATGTCAACATTACAGTATGGGCCAACTGTGCTGACTCCTACCTTGGACAGTGACCTTGATATCAGTGATGTTGCACAAGACTAATAGTGTCTTCTGTGATCTGTTTTTGATTACCAACACTGTAAATGGCAGGAAAAAAAAGCCATATAAGGCCTATCCAGGTTGAACTGCAGTCCAGTGGATAACTAACTCTGCTTTCCCACTTGTTACTTCCTAAACAGATTTTCTGCTTCTACAGTGATTTATCAGATGCCTTTCTATAGGAAAGCAATTGATTTCAGCACGAGCTGCAGGTCCTTGGCACCTCTGAAAATCAGGCACTAGTTGTCTCGGGCTGAGCATCCAAAACCAGAGGCACATCAAATTAAGGAACACTTCTGAAACTTTAGCCTTAATCTGTCTGAGTCTCAACTGATTCATCTCCAAATTCAGAATAACAATATCTACCTACCTCACAGATTGAGAGGCTTAATATAGGTGAAGCCTTTTGACAGCCTTGGATGAAAGACACTATGTGGAAGAAGATGAGGATGAAGAAAGAAGGAAGAAGTGATCTCTGAGCCTATGTTCATTATGATTTGTTCTACTCTACTACTACTTTTAACTTTATATTGGTTAAGGATTCCTATATGATGTGTTACCTTGCTTGAAATCTCTTGCCTGTTGAAATGTTGATATAGTATCATTTAAAAAAAACAACAACACACAATGTAGCAGACTTCTGAGGCTGTGACAAAAAACATTCATATTTGCTTATATCTCTGCACTGAAAGCAAGTGCACATAAGTTTAGTGGCTTAAAACCCGCCTTTAATTGACTTGTTTCCACCATTTTTTTCACCCTGCTACTACCTTCTTATTATGAAAACTTCAGAAATCTTCTCTACCCTTACAGGAAAAAACACCTATAGAATTAAATAGAGAATGATACATTTTCTACAGAATTTTGTAACAAGCTAGAGAATATTTTTTTGTTTAATTATAGGATGTTTTTAAAATTCTCTAAAAAGGAGATCTAAGAAAAAATCTAGGATAGATTAACTTCTATAAACTTTTACAGTAATTTATATAGAACCCTATTGCTTTCACCCCTATTATACAGAACTTACCCATAAAGGTAGCTCTTTTGCTGTATAGTTATTTTCACCTTGTTTCATCACTGTGTGTGAATAAGTTATATACATAAAGTATTCCAGACAGCAGTCTGTTGAGGCTGGATTTATGGCCTAAGGTGTAGACAGCAGATGAAACCACAGCAAATGGAAACATCAGCCACAAATCCTAAAAGGTTGGCATGCTCAGTATAAAAGCTCAGCCATTCACAACAGGAGGCAAAAGCAGGGAAAGATACGAAAGAGTTCTATTGAAGGCCAATCTTAACAATATAGCGGGCTTTGACATATACATTCATCTCCTTCCTAGCAAAAGATTGCATTAAATTAGAAATAACACTTTTAAGTGTCTATCACTTAAAAGATAGAGATTGAATTCTAATTTAAAACAAATCTCATTGTTCAAGCATTCTGCAGCTTCAGAGACAGACTCTTTCAAAATCATAGTTTGAGAGTTTCCTGTGGTTTCCATGGCAATGACCTTTTACTATTTCCACGGATCTAGTTTTATATATTTCTCTTCTACAAGACTTTATTATCTCAAGAAAGCTAACGTTCAACATGCAGCCCTTAAGTTACAGCTGCCCACTCACAAAAGAGAGAAATGATCCGACTCCTGGACCTCATGGGCACAGTCAGTTTTTGTACATCTTTTTAATACCATGAAAATGAAAGTGTTTTGAAAAAGATCACCTCCTGCATGCTCTAAGTAGAGAGCTGTTAATATCATGCTAGAGGTCCTAAAGGGCCTCCGGACTTTTTCTCCTCCCATCTTTCCAAACCACTCCACAGCTTCCACAGAGGCAGAACACCTGGAAAAAAGCTCAGACTAGGAGTCTAGTGCCTCTGTAGGACTCAGGAACTATATGGCCATAAGCTTGCAGCTCCTCCTTTCAGAGTTTACATTTGGAAATATTTTTCTTTTCTTTTTTATATTCCTTCTTATTTGTTTATTTTTGGTATATATCCAAATCTTCTCCTCCACCATCATGGTCAGAAGGTATGAAAACTTGGTGTTTTCCAAGAGACAAAATACAAAGGGAGGCAATACCACATGAATAGCATTGTCTCTCCCTCACTTGGATCTTCCTCTGTAGCAATCCAGATTCGTGCCTCGGGAGGTAGTGGCCAGGGAATGGACATGATGGAGGAATGACAGTTTTCATGCATTGTCACCCCATATTAACCCAACTGAGATTCAGCAAAAAGGTCATAAAGTACCTTTGGAGAGCACTACCTCATGCTGTGAGCCCCCTCTGTGCTGCCATTAAGATGCAATGGAATGGAGGGGCTCTGGAAATAGTGCAGTTCCACACAGATTAGACAGGGCCACCCACATTTTTGGGTTCGATCCACCTTTTCCACAAAGAAGCAAACCCCACCTTACCCCTATAACAAGGGCATAATTTGAAGACAGAGGATTCATTCCCATGACACTGAAAGCAGAATTTGGCCTGACGGCCAGAAGCCAGATGAGTTTTCTGGGCTAGCCATTAGAAAAATATCTTTTCTGAATAGCAAAATTGGGTACATTTCATATGCTAATGACTGAGAGACAATGAACTTGGAACACCAGGATAACACTTTGACACAGTCACTTTCCAGAACTGAATCACACTGTAAGGTTAAATTAGCTTTATTGTATCAGGTTTAAACTTAATTGTCGGTCAGAATATAAAATGTGTTTAATAGATTTTTGTCAACTACAAAAAAATAAGGATAATTAGTTATGCAGTTTTTAACAGCCTCTAAGTGCCCGGTCCTAGAAATATCATAGGAACAGCCTTTTTCCATCTATTTCAAACAAGCTACAGAAACAAAAAGCACCTAATATTTAATTATAAAACTTTATTTTTTACAGGGACTTTGTATTTATTAGTCTAATTTTTAAAAAGTCCTTACCTCTATTACACATAGCACTTTAAATTATTAATGTGAAAGAATCAGATAAATACAGGTTTATCATGTATGCTGTTTACTAGTGTATTTCACTCATAATGGACTATCAGGATCTCAACCGTGGTCACTTGATGAAGCTTATCAATATGCAAAAGGCCAGAGCAAAGTTTATGCACCATTTCACTCCCACTTAAGCCTATGCCTTAGTAGTATTTAAATGATACAGTGATACGGAACCTCTGCAGAGCAGTGAATTTCACTCTGAGTACAGAACTTTCAGTACTTGAATACAGTGATAGACGCTAGAGAAATACTATAGACTGAGTAGGTAGGTAGACAGACAGACTTGGGAATATCAAGCATGGAGAAGCTACAGAGACAGACACTGACTTAAGAGCTGCTTAGTCAGGTTCAGCATTAAGTGCTCTGGCACTAATACAATGAAGTAATGTTTGTGTTTCCAACAGTGCCAGAGAATATCTATGAAGGTTTTATTGAATTATGTTTTTTAAAGCATGGAAGTATTTTTATTAGCACTGGTAAAACTTTTCTATTTTCAAACTTATGTTTTTGGCCTAAATGTACTGACAGTGTCCCTTTAATTTTAGCTTGAGAGTTTCAGTTATTCAAGCAAAACAACAGATATCTACGTTTGGCAAACAACTATTTTTTTGCATATGATCAAATTATTATTTCTTCTAAATGATGCTAATTTACCATCCTCTTGTACTCTAACTTGACATTCTTGTCATATTTAAAAAAGAACACTACAGCATTTCACTGTAATGGCCCCACATACTGACCATTACTGTAAAAATACTGACATATTCCTTTTTAAGAGTATAAGTTTTAAAGATGTCAAAATTTGTCTCTAACAGGATGACACTGTGTCGCGGTGAAAAGAAGCAATGTCAGCACAAGTCTAGAGAGACCACATAAGAAAGAATATTAATTAGAAAAAATATGAAACATAGTCAGTGGAAGCCTATGGGGACCATGCCGGTGTGAGCTACAGATCAGTAGAACAGAAAAGAGAAAGAAGCAAAGCAAAAAAAAGCTATGTCAAAATAATGTTATGAGTAAAATACAAAATCACACAGAAGCATGCAGAGTTAACACTGCTGAAGTACTCTTAATTCAAGCCTGTCATGAGCAGGTATTACTGCACAGGGCCCTAAGACTTCTATAACATGGAGCATACCACTGCAAAAATAATTATTTTACAGACATGGGTTAAGAGCCTGTATAGAGATAAATTCTCAGTGCACGAGATACATTGCAATGTCTCCTAATCCTGCCATAATCCCCACAGAAACGCCCACTGTTTTTTATAAACATTCCACATGCAAAACCATAGGAAGTCTGAGCTGTGACAGTTGGTTTGCAACAAACTATAGAGTGGGCAGATCCTGCATTCCCCATTCAAGATTAAACTGGCACTAGCCTCAGTGGTCATTCAACTTTAATAACAAATGCAAGATCCTGCTCAGGGGATGCAAACTGGGTTTTCGAAGTTAGGACACTACCTAGGAAAGACAAATTTCCAAGTACAATCCTTGTGTAAAACAGAATATGGAAAAAGAAAAGGGATTCAGCATAGTCAGAGCATTTTGCTGCGTATTCTCAGATTGAAAATATGGTGCTACTGACTCTCGGAGGAACTAAGGGTCTTAAGTTATTTTGTAATAAACATGTTCAGAATGTTGGACTGTATTTCAAGTACTTAACATTAAAATAAGAATAGAAAAGGTAAAAAGAAGGATGATGTGACATAGGAATTGGATTCTACGTTTGTCATAATCTTTCTCCAATATATTTTCTGATCCATCTAAACAGCTTTATAACTGGTTAAAACATGCCCCACACTTACTAACTCTACAAACTGTCATAGTCAATTGGATTCAGCAAAGGATTACCGGTACGTTGTTCTTAGTTTTTAATTGACACCACAGTCTGACTGGCCACAGTCAAAGCAGTATTGAACAGTTTCCATTTAGCATTTCTCATACATCCAAATTCTAATCCACCCACTCCTTTTGATAAGACAGTGAGTTGTGACCTGAAAAAAAAATCTAATTAGGTAGTTTGAGAAAAAGACTTGAACTTTTTTGTAAATCGGTTAAAAAAAAAAGATATCCAACAGTTACATGTTAAAGTGCTTATGAACAAGACTTTATTTACTTGCAGAGCTTTACAAAGCAATCTCCCAAATATAGCTCTGTGTAAGTATTTGCACTTACAGAGGAAACAAGCTACAAACACAAGAAAGAACAGCTTTGCTAGTAACCAGTGGCAATGAATGCAATGGTTGTGAAGCTCTATGATGGGACATGACATACATTTCCCCCATAAATTTAGATTTAAAAGTTTTAATGTATGTATCTTGTCAGGGACTGCCAAAGAACATTATGTTTCTTTCCTCTACAGTACAATGACAAAATTCTGCTTCATGTTGCATGCAAGAAAACATTTTGTATGAAATGCAAAGTGAACAAGCAAGAATGGAATTGAACAATTTCCTACAGTAAATCTGCTCTCCATCAAATCTAGGGGAAGCCATTTTCAAAGAGAAAAACATTTGACTTCATTTCCTATTAAGCATGCTTTGTCACACACTGGCTGTTGGAAAGTTTACTCCAGTCTTGGCCTCTTCTTTCAAGTAAACTGCAAGACAAAGATGCTCAAGCTCTTTCTGTAGTAATCCATGGGCAAAATAAATGTTTTATTTTGTTAAAAAAAATCCCATTAAATACGTACATATAGAGGAAAGTGCTGGAGTCTAACTTCCAGTTGCTTTTGTTAACATATAACTTGACGGATAAAGAAATGTCACATAGTGTAGAAAAAGTATGCAACATCAAACAACTGAGAGCTGACAATGCTGTTATGTTTGTTCAGTCAGAGTAATGCCTGATTTAAAGTTCAACACTTCTGTAGAATATTGCTGCTGAGCTTGAATATTTATTACATTCCTATTGGATACATAACAAATTTGCCATTTTTCCTTGTTTCTTAGGCCCACACGGTAATCATTACGTAAGTCTTTAATGTGATGCAGCTGCAAAAAGAAAGCTAATATCATTCTGTATGTAAGGCACAGGAGGTAATTGTTCTGCTCTCCTCTGCATTGGTGAGGCCTTAACTGGAGAATTGTGTCCAGTATGGGGCATTATGCTTTAAGAAAGATGTGGACAAATTGAGAGAGTCCAGAGGACATCAACAAAAATGATGAAAGGTTTAGAAAACCTGACCAATGAGAAATTCTTAAAAGAACTGGGCATATTGAGTTTTGAGAAAAGAAGATTGAGGGTGGACCTGATAGTCAAAGGATGTTATAAACAGGATAGTGATCAACTGTTCCCCACGTCCACTGAAGGTAGGACAAAAAGTAATTAGCTTACACTGCAGCAAGGGAGATTTAGGTTAGCTATTAGGAAAAGCTTTCTAACTGTAAGGGTAGTTAAGTACTGGAATAGGCCTCCAAGGGAGGTTGTGAAATCCCCATCACTGGTGGTTTTTTAGAACAGATTAGACAAACATCTGTCAGGGATAGTCTAGGTTTACTTGGTCCTAACTCTGTGCAGGGCGCCGGACTAGATGACATCACAAGATCCCTTCTAGTCCTAAGGGATCTATGATTCTATGAATCTATGATTCTATGACTTGAAAAATTGGATCTTGAGCCTGCACTCTGGTTTGTATGAGGACAGTACCAAGCTCTGATTCTGATCTCACACATGTGGAGAAATTATACCCATCAAGTTACAGTATTGTAAAACTGATATTTTATTATCAAAATTGGGCCCATTGCTCAGGGACAGCAGGTTTAATTCTTTCTGCCCTAACATCATGTTACTTAATAATGAACAAAAGACAATATAACCTTTACCAAGTGCAAATTCTGCACAGGTGAACCAATATTGTAAGAGTCAAATCACACAACCTTTCACGAGTTATTGAGCACTAACTCACAAGAGCACTGTATGATATTGAAATCAACAGGACCATTCGTAAAATCTAGAAGTGCTCACCAACTTGAGTTGAGACTATGAGATCTGGATCTAAATTACACAAATCATTGACCATTGTCACCTGTATTAAAATAAAAGATATTAGAGTATATTGCGATAAGGAGGAGAGGGAATGTGAACACCAGTAACAGCCTGCAACAGAAGGGCATTCATCAAAAGACAATTACAGTATGAATGACATGGAAATAAGACAGATAGAACTGATGATGGATAGCATGAAAATGGGCAATAGACTATGGTATGACATTTATTCTTGAAAATTATGAATAATCCTCTTTTTTTATGCTATCGAATAGCACTGGTGTTATTCCTTGACCCTGGCTATACTTGCAAGATACAGACAATCCAGCCTACCTTCTGTTGGTCCTGAGTGTTTCCTCGAATGAGACTACTTTAATATCCTTTTCCATTTTAGGGATGAAAAAATTTGCTTCTTTCTTGCTTGGAGTATCAGGGCTTTAATTCAGCTGAGCATGTTGAGAGAGGCTGTCTATAGCGTAGCTTTAATGATGCAAATGATATAAAATGTTGCAGAAACAGCAAAGCATGGAGATACTAGGTATCTCTGCAATGACCAGAAGATGTTTTAGGAGCATGAATTTCAAATTCAGCTTTTCAAATGACAATTCAACTTTCTTTTTCAGATTTTTTAAGGAATCATGAAAAGAAAGGGGGCCAAATTCTTCACTAGTGTAACTCTATTAAAGTTGTTTGTCAGTAGTGACTTGGCCAAAGTGTTTTCTACATTGGGATCCAGTGTTGACCTGGATTTTACTGGGAACCATACATATAGGAAACGAAGGATGGCAGAATTTGACCCTTCAGTTATATAATAGCTCTGCCAGGTTCTGATTACAAAATCTCTATTTGAATTAGCTAACCATTGGCAGAACCAGAGTTTAGAAAATATATTTGGATTTCTGAAATAAATACTGAAATGGGCATGTTCTTAGATTTCAAAAATTTAAATGTGAATGACTGCACTGTAAAGGGATATATATCTCTGTATAGAGTGGAACTGCTCAGCATTCACCTAACTCTGCTCCCACTGAAATCAGTAGGCTGACCCTGAGTGTTTTTGAAAATTCCATCTATAAAATCTAAGGACCTGATCCCAGTTCCACTACAATGAATGGCAAAACTACTGTGGACTTTAATGGGAGAAGTCTCAGGCCCTAAGAATGTATTGTCAATAATTTTTTTAATGCCCCTAATTTTTTGTGTTTCCCAGGGAAAAATTATAACATGTTGTGCTCTTGGCTAGCTCTGCCACAGCAGTTAGCTGAAATAAAAAACCTCTATTCCTGAGCAATGCTGTCCCAATCAGTTGATGATGTTATAAATGGGTGATGACATTTTGTCAAGAAAAAGACTACTGAGAGGTTTTATAAGCAAACAATGTCATTTTTTAAATTTACAAAAGGGCATAGAGAAAGGAAGTGAAAAAATTAGGAGCTTTTAAGAGGCTGATCCAAAACAGTTTTACTCAGGAGAAATCCTCACTGATTGTCAACAAAAGCTTTGCCTAAGTAACTGCTGCAGAATGCGGTAATAAAAGAGCATTAAAAAAAATAGCTAGGTAAACAGCAAAAATGAAAAGCTATAAAAGCGAGTGAACAGTGTATTTTAACACTGTAAATCTGTGAATGATTTTTTCCTTCACAGGAAGTTATAAAATGGTGATTTAGAATTTTTAAATGGATATACTCATTAGTATATACCCAATGTACCTAAATGTTTTCCTCCATGTTTATTCCTTAGCCCACCTAGCTTCTTCTGTACCTTTTTCTGGCTAGAACGACCCATCAGTTACTGTATATATTTCCTCATCACTGTGCCCAGTACACTGAAATACTAGGAATTCTTGGCTTTTGCCTTCTCAAGCATAGATTACATAGGTGTCAGTAGTTCCTTTCTTCAGCAGAGCAGCTTTTTCTGTTTAAAAGAAGACAGCTCTTCATTGAAAGGAGATATGGCCATTTCTCATCTGACAGACCTGATTTAATTCATTATGATGTGAAGCAGATTTACGTACGCAGATCAAGGAATGGACCTTACCAAGGTATCCGTGCAAGCAGATTTCCATAATAAAATTCAACACAAAACCTCAGCATTGTATAAAACAAATTCTGAAACTTTATTGTGAATTTTAAAGTACATATAGTAAAGGACCTTATCCTTAATATCATTAATTAAAAAAAAAATTGAAAGAAATCCACATACTAGTAGTTTAAGCAAAAGTTCAGTACATACTTTTGAAGTCACAATATATACATTTATGAGAGTGCAATAAGCTTCCAATTACATTAGGTAAATATATTTTTGAATAAATAGTAGGACTTTTGATTTGACATGTGTGAGAAGCATACCGTTTACATTGAAAATTTTTTACAAAATATAGCAAAAGAAAAATTGAACTTAATACATTTTAAATGTACAACTATTTGAATACCTTTTTTTATTAAATCAATTCTTAAATCAAATCAGAGTGCACAAAGATCCATTTTGTAAAAGACAGTTGTTGGTTTTCACTGCCCAACACTGATTAGAAATGATAAATTGAAAGATGCATTACTATACACATCAGTTAATTCCCATTCAACTCAGTGGCCACTACAAGGAAGAAAATATTCCAGAATCATTGACAGCATCTTCTTCTCTTTTAAACTATGCCTGTAATAAATACATAGCAATGGTATCTACTACTACTTTAAAACACTGAAACATTTTACCTGATTTTTTCAGCTATTTCTTGCATATATATACAGAGAGAGAGAGAGAGAGAGAGAGAGAGAGATTTTCAACAATCAGAATTGTAAAGAAGAAGTAAATACACTGCTATCCTTAAATATTTTCTACGCTGTAGTGGCTCATAAGAAAAGAAAAGAAAAAACTGTCAGTTTTCAATTGTCAACCTGGGGGAAGAATATCCCTCAGATGGGTAGATACTACGTATACATGTTAAACCATATTATGAATACATAGCGTCCACCATATAAATATATAACAGGAGTAATATAGTATACTGTGCCTACTAACTACTGAATAATAATTATATAGGAAATTTTCACATCAAGTGTTTTACATTTATGATTACTCATACATTATATCACACAATAGGGGGAACCTCTTCCCAGACATACTCCTTTACCACATTTTGTCATCTTTCAGAGAATAATCATCTGTTACACAGTGACAAAGTATTTCTTCAGAAATATATGAAATGCATTTACTATGGCAAGATCAGAAAATGATCAGTAACCTGACCATTTTACAAACAGAGTTTAAGGAATAACAGCTTTAACAGAGTGTCAAATATTTGGCACTGACCTTAAACAAATTAGGAATTGTGGGCATGGGGTGTCATTCAGAAAGTTTAAGAAACACATAACCAGAAAACCAGTTAAGCAATGATGAATGAAAAGAAGTACTTTCCATTCAAATAGCGCACAGTGGGCCTATTTGAGTCACACCTAACCACTCTGCAGTGCGTTATCTGAACAGCTCAAAGCATGGCAAAGGACAGCACAGCTTTATAGTCATTATTGTTAAAAGAAAAGCAACATGCTGAAATGTATATTGACTGAAAGTTAAAGATTTTTAAATGCCACTAAGGCTTTATGGTGTATTAAGATCTCAAGAGAGAGCAGGCTATTTTTATGTAGGCTACTAGAGCAGAAGAGCAAGTTAAATTCTTGTGTATCTCTCCAGGACTCACGCATCACTGTTAAATATGAGGCTTTTCACTCCAAGCAGTCTTGCAATCTTTTCAAGGTAACAGTCTCTTCTATGTGAGAAAATAAACTTTTCTCTGCAGGGCATTGTTTGGTAACAGTGCCTCACTTGGAGGGCAGACACACACATACTGATATAATCTACTTTTGACTGAGCTCATAAATCAAGAATATCTCCTGCCTCTCATTTCTAAACATCTGGCTCTGACCATCACTCAGACACAAAAGTCATCAAAGCAACTAACAACCAGTTAATATTAAGAATATAAACTAGTGACAGACAAAACATGTTTGTCATTTGTCACTTTTTCTTCTCACTTATCTACCCGAAATCTTAGAGTGAAATGTTAGTATAAAAAAATATAGGCCCCAATCGGGCAATTGGATCCATGTGGGAGGAAACCTGTGTATCTGCACAGAGCACCACTGGCTTCAGCTGTACTCTGCACCAGAATCAACCCACATGGAGCAGTGTGCAGGGGCCACTGGATATATCACTGTGCCATTGAGAACAAGAAGAGAACTTGTCCATCTGGCTATTAGAAAGAATACAGGTGTGGGTTTAGAGAGAACACTGTAATGGCTTCGAAACTCATTTTAAAAAAAAATCAGAAACTTTGCCAGTTAGAAATCTACTCAGCATTTCTGTGCTGGAATGTCACTTTAAGTTAACAGTGAAGTTGAAATCTTTTAGGATAGATTCTGTAATACAAAGTTCTCTTTATTTCTGCTTTTAAACGACATGAAATAACCCTCCCTGCCTTTACTGATATCGCCAAACAGGATAACAGAAGTCTTACAGAAGCCTTGACAGCTTAAATATACTGTAGGAATTGTTGACAATTACATCTGCACGTCTCAGTGTGCGGTGTGGATGGCTAATGGAATTAATGAATTGCCTGCTGGCCTACAAGCAAAAAGCCTAAATAACAACATGACCTTCAGTCAACACTGCTGCAAAAGCATTTTCTAAACGATTCAAAACACATGAGCTATGACCTCAGCCACTGATAAATGTTTGTGATTTTTCTTCTTTTGCTAATTTTGTCCCTCTTGTATAGTTCTTCCTAGATCAACATTTAACCATTTGTTTTGTTATTTTTTTTAATTAATAATGCAGCGCTCACAGTAATATCCATGGAAGAAGGATGTTGTAGGGCCAGGTTCTGCCGGCATTTACACCAGCATAAATCTAAAACCACACCACTGAAGTCTAAGAAATTACTCCAAATTTTCACGAGTGAAAAGAGAAAAGCATCTAGTTCTGATTCTCTAAATATGCTTGAAATGAAGAGTCGGGATTTCATGACACAAACCAGTGTCATACTCCGAATTTCTTTGTTTTCACCCAGATGTAACTGCACTGCAGTCAATAGACTGCCATGTGAACAACCATGTGAAAGGAGAACCAGACCCAAAACTGGCAATCCCTGCCTATGCCAATATTGTTACTAATATACTCATATTCCATGAGAAGCAGGACTAAAATATATTCTGCTGTAAAATGGACATTTTTAAGGAGATGGGGAACTGGAGTCTTATTTAAAAGCATGTCAGCAAATAAATGCAGACAACAAACCTATTTTAATATCAGTGTTTCTAACATTTTGAGGCTGGAACACTCCTACTGAACAGGAATTATATTCCTTAATTATTCTTAAAGAGACTTGGCCTAACCCTACATTTTTAATCTTTTTTAGGATTTAGTTTAGCAGGATAAGAGGTTATAACAGAGCATAAAATGATTTAATGCAATGCCTACAATCTATTGATGCTTAATGTAATTGATCACTGAAATACTTAAAACGATAGTATTAAGTGATTTGTGCATTTGATGACATGAATGATTGTGACAGCCTTAGCCACATGGTTGCATTCCGCTTGACTTTCACACACTTTATTTGAAGACATGCATGTGTAAAGATCAGTAGCAATTGCCAATTTGCCTGGTCTACCACATCAACATACTGCTACAGACTTTTCCCCCTTAGGCGCAATTTTGTCATACTCCATTAATCCCCTCAATCCTCCCCCAATCCTGTGGACTTGTTATATTCATATATTGTAATCCATAATTGTTGTGGTAAAGGAACATTGGAAAGTCTCTGTTGTCCTCAAGGCAGAAAATTACAATGATAAGTCTATTAAATTTGGCTCTTACAATGTCCACTTGGATCAAGCCTCCTTGTCACAATAATAACCAATAGTCACAATGTCAGTACAAATTATCACCAACATCCAGAATGTCAATGTGAAATTAATTTTGCGTCTCACATAGCCTTGTCTGTTCAGTTCCCAGACAAAGGCAGAACTCCAGCTGTATTTTTAAGGAGGAAAAACACTAAATCAACACATCACACAGGGCAGCTTCATTCACTTATGCATGTCAGGTTTTCAGTTTTCAGCTCCCAACTGGAAACTCTATCACATGATTGCACCTATTGTGTAACAAAAATCTTGGCATTCTTCCACCTGAATCTGTTAAAGAGCGATTACTAAGAGCATTCCCTTTCAGGGTTGTTCAAGTTAAATACGAGATTCTTCATAAATGGTACTGTTCCTCTCTCTCTCACACACACACACCCCGAGTATTTCTATTTCCATCTCATTTGGTCTGAAGTCAATTTTTAAAAATACACATATCAGAACACTGTTTATTTTCTTTGATTGGCTTGATGAATTAAAACTTGTAAATCTTGGTTTTATCCCAGTGACAGGAAGAGTTAACAGCTGAAACCAACTATCTAAAAATCTATGAGTGATCATCTAGTGAACTCTGCAATAAAAGCTTGTTTGCTAATTAACTGCACTAAGATCCGCATTCAGTGACATGTTTAACAGCATTTTTTAATTAGGTAAAAACTTTCACTTCCACATATGAGAGCTCATTAGAATTTTAATTCTGAAATAAATAAAAATAAATAAGTAAATCAACCTCAAAATAACTGAACGGTAATGATCAAAACACAGGAAAACTAAAAAGCATTGTTCCTCTGATATCTTAGGTGTCTGAAGTTGATTTATTTTACCTCCTACGTATGGCTCCTCTTTTTTCATATTTTAAATTAAGATTGTATTTTACTATTTTCTAGAAATCTGCAACACCTTGTGCCCTAAATAAGAACAGCAGCCATGAATCTGATTACATGATCTACATGCACTTCACACACTAAACAAGTTTGTTAGCAGACTGTTGCAAGAATCAATCTCATTCACCCATGGGCACAGTGTACACCATCTCCAGATCACTGAGCTAGTTTATTTTATTCTGTAATATGCACAGAGGTTAGCCTGCACAAAATTCTGCAATGCAGAATTATATTTAAATCTGATGTTACTCCATTCAAACTTAAACCATACTTAACACATTCATTACTGATAAGAACACTGTAAACATTATTTATGACCAGTTTCAAGGACTATATTGGAAGCTTAACATGAGGTGGCAATATTTTAGCACATATAAAAAAGTGCCAGTATAGAAACTAGCAACATAAGGCTGGCATATTCAAAACACTGTATAAAACAGCAAGACATCTCTTGTGGTAATGGGGGTATAAAAATAATACATTTCTAAATATATTTAGAGAGTTTGTATCCAACTGAGAAATGCTGCTCACCAGCACAGAGACGTCAGGCAAAAGACAAACTTCTACCCAGTGCTGATTCTAGCAGAAATATTTAAGTGCAGATAAGTAATGAGGGTCCTTCTGAACAGATCACCCAGTCTACTTTGCAGCTTATGTTAGTCAATGCCATATTCAAATATGAGGTGGTAGGATAGTTTCTCTTGTCAGTGTAGACAAGGCTAAACCATGGTATAATCATTGTAAACCAGTCTACAAATCTGTGCTCTTGATAATGCTCTCTCTAGTCTAGCACAATTTAAAAAAAAAATCACATGGCTGCCAAAGCCCTAGCTACACCAGGGAAATGTTAGCACCATGCACTGTCTTGAAACACATTTCTGTCACGTGCAGAAGGTTTGGACAGATCTGCCCTTGTAGTATGATAGGAAAGTTCCATTTGGCTCCTTTCCTGAACTCCTCCACACACTGCCCCAAACTTTACCACATTATATCAGAAAACAAATACTAAATAGAAAATAAATAAATAATAATAATAAAACCTAACTGTAGCAAATGAGATTTGTACATGACTATGAACATATTGCATGCTCTCTCACTGTTATAATCCTCATCCTTCCATATCCCATCCACTGACTCGCTAACTCTTTTATTTCTAATTTATACTGTAAGCTGTTTCAGTCAGAGGCTGGAAGTTCACAACTTGTTATGCCCTTTGGTTTTTTAACTCCCTTTGATCTAATGATATTCCTAAACAATTGCCAACTGTTATCTCTTAGGATCCGATCCAAAGAGTCCAGTGGAAATGTTTCCAGTAACTTCAGTGGAAGTGGGACAGTGCTCATATCATAGTTCATTGCCATAAAATGTTCTGCACCCTTCTTTTAATCCCACAAAATTAAATTTTCCCAAAGTTCATAAGAAGAGATCCTCCTCTGATGTAAATCAGCGTAGCACCAAACACTTTAGTGAGCTATGCCAATTTTCACCAGCTGAGGATCTCTAGACAATTTTTTTATTATAAAGATGAAAAGTAGTTTGGGATCTCTCAAAAGAGAGGTAAAACTGGTCTTCTTAAAAGTACTGAAAATGACTCAGAACTCTGTGGTAACACATTCCTATATTGCCTATATGTAGATGTTCTCCGGGCAAGTTGTACCAAGCCAGATTTTCTGGTGCAGTAAAATAACTTTGTCTCACTCTCCTGATGCAAAGCTCCCTACATGTCTCATAGTCATAGAATCATAGAAGATAAGGGTTGGAGGAGACCTCAGGAGGTCATCTAGTCCAACCCCCTGCTCAAAGCAAGACAAACCCCAACTAAATCATCCCAGCCATGGCTTTGCCAAGCCTGACCTTAAATACCTCTAAGGATGGAGATTCCACTCCCTCCCTGGGTAACCCATTCCAGTGCTTCACTACCCTCCTAGTGAAATGTTTTTTCCTAATATCCAACCTAGACCTCCCCCACTGCAACTTGAGACCACTGCTCCTTGTTCTGTCATCTGCCACCACTGGAACAGCCTAGCTCCATCTTATACACTGTCTTATACATTGCTCTATATATGCATAGTGTTGTGAGACAATTGTTATATCATCTTATTCACCTTGCCATGGATATTATTTGTCATAACTTCTGAAATTACAAAGAAGCAGTAGAAACAATGTGAGATACAGAGAAACAAGATGGATGAGGTAATATGTTTACTGGAGCAGATTCTGTTGGTGAAAGAGACGAGCTTCTGAGCTACGCAGAGCTCCTCTTTAGATCTTCCCAGAAGAGCTGAATGTAGCTGGAAGATCTGAAGAAGAAGTCTGTGTAGATCGAAAGCTTGTCTCTTTCACCAGCAGAAGTTTGCCCAATAAAAGATATTACTTCACCCACCTTGTCTCTCTAATATCCTGGGACCAACCCACAGCTAAAACACCACTGAAAATGATTTGTCAGTGAAATGTTCTAAGCCAAGAACAATTGCTTGGGATCTGCAGACAATGTTGCTTAATGTAGAGTAGCCAATGCAAGGAGCTTTGTCCCAATGCAACATATCACTTAAACTGTAAAACAATATTTTCCATAGTTGCAGACAACATTTTAGGTTGCAGTACCTGTTGAACAGATTTTAAACATAATGTTCTCTGTCCAACTTTTTGCAACTATTTTTTCCCCTACTAAAGCAGGGTTTCTCAAACAGGGGTCGCTGCTTGTGTAGGGAAAGCTTGTAAAATTGAGTCCAAGCAGCTCATGTAAACAAGCTGGCCTTAACCAGTGGTATAAACATTACAGTATAAAGATAAAATAATCTTCGAGGGAGAAGGAACAAGTCAAAGCAGGAAGCAGTTTAATTTTCACCTTTGACAACAGGAGGATTTTCACTTCCAGCTGCTTCTGTGTTTAACTGACCATTTTTTATGTAGTGAGTGAAAGCCAGCCAATTTTCTTCAGAAAAGTTGTACTATTCTCTTGACTCAATAAGAGCTGTATGCTTCTTATTTGTCTATGGCACCATGGGGATGACATAAAACATCAGAGCAAAGATTTCTTTTTCCAATATGCAAAATTAACTGTTAAACTCAATGGGGAGCATTTAGATACCACCAATTTAGAATCAAACCAAAGCAAATAGTCTTCTTAGGGAAGAAAGGGACCAAAGGGAACACAAAATGGTACCTGAATTAATTCAGAGTTGTTTCTTATAAAAGCAGAAGAAGTTTCTTTTATGCTCAACTAGATTACGTTTCCTTTTATAATAAGCCAATTGTTTGGGGAATTTAAAGATAATGTCATGAATGACCTCACGTAAGAGTACAAAAGGGAGGCTGAATTTTCCAATATATTTTAGCAAAAGGGTCATTCCAAAACATGGCCTGGATTTCTTTTTTTGAAGGAGATTATGATTTACAACCTCCATTGATGTAAAAAGGCACAGTTCCATTGAACTCAATGTTATTGAATTATAATGTTAGACCATCTATTAGTTTCCTATTTCCTTTAAACTTGGGGGGCCTGGTTCACTGAAATACATGGAGTTACCCTTATTTATGCCACCTTACGGTTTAACCAAATAAATAACAACCCAAGGACTTTTATTTTTTTTTTGGTTGTAAAGAGTGTTTGTTTGGGAAGTGAGGTCTACTTATACTGCCAGCCCTGGCTAATGATTGTCTACTTATCCACATTTCTAAGGACCTAAGATCTTTTGTTTGAAAAGAAGCTTGGAAGCAATTGTCTTGTGTTCATTAATCCATAAACATTTGATTTCAAATTAGATTGCCGGCAGACATACCCTCTCTGCATTGTTGCAGTGGAAATCTGATTTGATTAATCAAACAGCTTTGTCTCTAGAATAGTTGTCCCTGACAGTGCTATGCAAAAAACTGCTGATGCAATTGCCAGTGCTGGCATGCTCATCTCTCACCTTGCTAAGTTTTCCCTCATGAAAACATCAATTGTACACCTCATTCAATTAATTATTCTACATACTGCTCATTGCATTTACTGTGCATCATTCTGTATATTAATAAAAAGCTCTATTCTATTCCTGGCTCTGAAAGTGACCTGCTTTGTGACACTGTGCTACTCATTGCACTGTGCCTCAGTTTCTCCATTTGTAAAATGGGGATATTGAGACTTACCTTCCTTCATAAAATACTTCAAAAATTATGTATGAAATACTTTTTTATTTAGTGTATTATTTTTATTTTCATTATGTTTGACACTAGCTACCTAATAATATTAGATTATATATCACTATTTACTATCTACTTTATATTTGACGGGCCTCATTTATACTAAAGACATTCAGCATAGCTCTGAGAATGTGAATAGGTCTTCACATGAGTGTAAATATAATGTACATCTAATTTTATGCTCTTTTATACTACCAAAATGGTGTAAATTGGCCTTCATGTAAACAAGGATCAAGCCCAACAACTCCACTTCTCATAACTTGCAGTTTTAGATTTCAAAACCAATAGTTCCTTTTCCCACCCAAGGTCTCTTTCCCATCTAAAGCACTATATATGTGTGACAATGAATACTGTTATACTGTTGCATTAAGAGAATCTGTGCATGTATGTGAAAATACTGCACCCACAGATAACACAGAGTTAACCAAACAAAAATCCACCAAGCACTATTTTAATTTAATATTGGTATTATTATCCTGTAGCTCATGCTCCAAAACATCTGTTAGTCTATAAGGTGCCACAGGATTCTTGACTGCTTTTACAGATCCAGACTAACACGGCTACCCCTCTGATACTATCCTGTAGTTATTTGCTGTGAAAAGCTATATGTTATGCTATCTGGGCCACTTAAACAGTGAATTGATTATTTTAATCTGTAATACAAAAAACAAATTTTAAAACATTTTTTGATTAAACTGGGTCTACTGGAAACAATGTGAACACAATTTATTTGATGATAGGGGACATCATTAACCTTCCAGTATTTTTATTATCTTACAAAATGATCACAGTGAATATATATCATTCTCCTTTATTAATCCAAATTTAATTTTATCATGTTGTCTAGGTAATCTGAGCACATTAGATGCTTCACTTTGTATCAAGAGTATTTGTTGAGACAAGAAGCAAATGAGAATATTAATTCTAGACAAAGCTGCAGGGATCCCACTAAAAAAAATGCTTCTCTAGAATAATGGCATTATCCAGCCACTATGGTTAGGTCAAGTATCCATCCCCAGACCAGCTGAATGTGTGCCAGGATGTCTAGAGAGCCTTAGGAGAAGATATCCTGATTACCTCCTCCCTTGGCAAAACTTTATGCAGGCATGTTTGGAAGAAGGTCTCCTGACAGAGACATGTCGTGGGGATGTCATAGGGCAAAAACTGGGGTTTTCCCCATGGAAAAGGTGACAAAGTCCATCACAAACCAGTTTCCTGCAGGATCTGACAAAGGTGAAGGCCATCAATGTAGAGGTTCTATGCCTTCTTCCCACTCCCTGGTACCTTTTGAAGCTGTGATATCAGGGCTTCTGCAGCCAGCGCTTGCCCTGGGGATACCCTAAAAGGGGATTTTCACTGCAGAGGGGGCCTACATGAAAGACAACTTGGAGCTGTATTATCCATCCACCCTGATGTCTCCAGATCCAGCAGGGGCAGAATGTACCCCTTTCTTCAACCTCTTCCTCCTTTATCAGCTCTACTGCCTCCCCTGACTCCCCCATACATACATTCAACTCTCCTTACAGAATATCTTCCATGCATCTACAGAGGAATATGATTGGGCCCATACTTTTAAAAGATATAAATTCCCTAATTTCATCCTAACTGTACCAGCAATCACTCCTCATCTGTGCCCCACTACACTCCCTTATGCATACACAGCACGCATCCTCCCAGCCTGGAAACATACTTATCAGGCTCAGAAAGAATGTGAGCAAATGCTAGGAATGGAGGGCATCTTGAGCAAGCACAGGAAGGAGAAAATTAGTGAAAAACATGAACACATAGTGGGCCAAGCTCCATTGAGATGACTGGGCTCCCGTTGAAATCAAAGCAAGTGAAATAGGACCAAATAGTGAGGAATTTCCAAAAAAAATTTGTTTTGACTCAAGCCAATATTTATTATTATTAACATTATTTTTTCAGAACTGCCACCGAATAGAAATAGTTATTCACCCAGCTCTAGTGCAGACTGACTAAATCTGTGTGGAAGGGAGCTGCAACAGGGCAAGCGTCCTGAATCCACCACTCTGTCTGATATCCAGCAGGGAATTGGCACAGTGACAGCAGTGGGTAGGGCTGTCCTGAGGATGCCCTCCCTTGGGGATGGACTTAATCCAAGGTCACAATAGCCCCTGTAGGCACAGCAAAGTGCAATGTGTGCTAGCAAGTCCACAATGCTGGTCCGAGCATAATTTACAGCTGTATCTACATAGAACGTCTTTTACCAAGCAAGCCTTTGTCTAAGCCACCTACACACTGAAGTCCACGTAGTAGTAACACCCACAGTGACAACACCATGGCAACAAAAAAAGCAGGATTCACTTCTCTCAAGCTTATTTATTGCAGTTATCACTTCAAGCCAAATCTCAGCCGCTCCTAGTAAAAAACTTCTACTTCTTATTAAAGAGCACACACTTTCATTTATATATATTCCTCCTGCAAAAGCAGGGAGCTATAACTGAGGAAGAAGACAAATGTGCAAGAAATAGATGAAATTCTGTGAACGATGCAAATTAAACTAACATACTGAAAACAGCAAGTTAAAAAAACCTCCACTTCTATCCAGAAGGCCCAATTCTCCTCTCACATCTATCAGTTTATACCAATGTATCCCTATTTCTTCTCTAGATTTGCTCTTGATTTGCACAGGCACAAAAGAGCTCAGAATCAGGCCTGGGATTCCTGCTGGTGTTCAAACATGGAAGACAGAAGGTTGTGCTGAACATTATGCCAGCCCTTCTCATCAACTAGCGTAGTTATCTTCTGGTGAAACAATGCGCGTCAAAGGAGATACCAGAGAACTACTTATGTCCCCATTTGTTTTACTTCACAAAGTTAATGAGTCTTGCCTGTACGTATTTGTTTATTTTTCTGTGAAATAAAACAAAGGTAACTAACCGTGAGTAGTAGCCCAAAGGAGAGGGGGGAGTGCCGTCATGCTCCCCGCCATTAGCAAACATGCAGAGAAGCCGAAGTCCCCAGAGCAGAAGGAGGGCTTAAGCCCACTGCAGCATAAGAAGTGCTAAAATCACAAATGTCCCATAAGCTGTTTTTCAAGAGATGGCAGAATCCAGCCCCTAGTCTCTGTGGACCCAGGGGAACAATGGGAAATCAGGGCAAAAAGTTATCAGGGAAAGCAACCACCTTTACTTCTAGGCACCCTGAACATGCCGATTCCAACTTGAGGCCTGGTGCAGGCATACTGTTCCAGCCAATCACACTGCATCCTAAAGATGGAGAGTACTGAGCTACTCAATGGAGGAGTCCAAGTCCTTCTGCCCTCTACTGCTTCCCATGATCTACAAACGTTTTTGCTTTGTATTGTCAAATCCATTAATGATAGCAAAAATTATGTCACAGTAACAATGGCAAGTTTTTCAGTATAGTATTAAATATCTGCTTTGATAGTAAAACAAAGAACTCTGCCAAAATACCAAATCATCAGATTACAGTATTTCTCACTTCCTATTCAACATTATCTATTTCTTCTTGTGACTCTCACAGCAACCAAAGCATGGAGCTGCTGCTATGATCTCAGCCTAATGCCCACCCTGTTATTTCCACTGGTTTCACTGAGCTCCTTAACAAATATTATGGGTTCATAAATAGAATATATTCAATACTGCTCAGAGAGAAATTCATTTCCAAACATTCTGTTTTCATGAACCCTCCAATCATTTATTATATAAATCGAAACATTTACTGGATTACGGAAATGTTGTTTAGATTTTACAATCAATATGTATTAACCAAGTATTATTAGTGTTTGTATCACTTGTTTGTTTGCAATTTACATAGATTTTGCTTTCTGCAGTTCTTTGTGCTCATGGTATTTTGAACCTTGGTGTGTGTTCAGTGATAATTGCCGAAAGAGCTGCAGAACAGTTGGTGACTTCTTTTCATATTTTTTGGCACAAATCTAAGAATTTATCACAAGCCTGAGTGCAAGTGGAAAAAATCCCCTGCTTCTTTTATAAATCATGAGTCTAATTCTTTCTCTTCTCACACTGGTATAAATCAGAAGTAATTCCACTGAAATCAATGCAGTGGGTGAGAAGAGAATCAGGACCTGGGACTTTTAAGAAAAACTGTGTGTGAGAGGTCCTACTTGCACAGTGCTATACATGTCTTTCAACATTAGCCACCCTGGTTCAAATCTAAATCTGGTCAACAGTGGAAGTGGGTTTAGACTTTTAACTATTTTCTCTTGGATGCTTGCCCACCATGCAAATTTGCATAAAAGATTTTCTGTGTCAAAGAAAGATCCCAGACTCGAGTCAGGAGTGAGTTACTCTGAAAGAACTGAACAGGGAAGCTTGCATATGACATTCATTTATTTTTGTTGTCATTAACAGAATCCACATGCCTAACTGTATCCTCGTATTTAAGCGATCTGTCACCTGGCTTTGTAAATGATGTTACATTGCTTGGAGATGCTCATCACCTAAGCTTAAAATAATAAATTCTGACTCAGTTGAAATGCAAAGGCAAAATACTACATTTCCGCTTCTAGCAGAGCTTCCATTTAATGTGCCAGATGAAGGCGCTTGCTCTGCTTTAGTGGATCAGAGTCAAAATGGTTTGTCCAAGGAACTCAGTGATTCCGGGAAAACAGTCCTTACTCAAGCAAAACTCTAAAGGATGCAAATGGGTGTTTCGCCTGAGTAAGCACTCCACAATTTGGCTCTTTGTCTTCAGTTAATCTATCAGAATAACTACTCCAATCCAGACAAGGGACAAGCCAAGTTCCTCTTGATGGTGTTTTTCTAAGGGCTGGTCTACAATACCACTTAAGTCGATGTAACTTATATCACTCAGAGGTATGAAAAAGACACCCCCTGAGCAACACAAGTTACAGTGATCTAAGTGCTGTCCACACCGGTGCTATGTCGGCAGGAGACACTCTCCGACAAAAATAGTTTCTGTCTCTTGCCGAGATGGAGTAATTATTGCCAACGGGAGACTGCTCTCCTATCAGCATAGCGCGTCTTCACTTGGTGCAATTGCGTCGGTGCAGCTGCGCCAATGTAGTGCTGTAGTGTATACTTGCCCTAAGAGTCAAGTAAGTAATTTCTCTAAAGTTTCCTCTGAAGTACATTGCCACAGTAAGTGGGAGAAACATAATTTGAAATTCTGATGGCCTTGGATTTAAAATAATGGATGTCACTGTTTTATTATACTACCTTAAATTACCACAGGTCTCCTACACTAAACTTGAGATTCTGTTCTCACACATGATCGGAAAATCATGGCATCTATTTCAAAATAGTACAAGCTTGTGTTAAGTGTACAGCTTCTTTACGTCCTTAAGATTAAAGTCTGACAGTAGTGATCTCCCCAAACATGCATCTAATTTTTACATCTACACAGGTAAAAATGCCTTTGGGTCTTAAAACTATGAGTGCTGAATTATTTAAACTAGTATGTTGGTTAAAGAGTCTTCCATAGTTTTGGCACTGGCCCTCTTTTCTTAAGACGTCAAAGTGCCATTAACATGTTAAGGAACATATTAAGGATACATTAAAATGAATCTCAAGTGGAAATTGCATGCAGGAGATGTGTAAGAGGAAAAATGTAGAGCATGACAACAAGCGGCATGTAACATCAGAGATTATTACAATGCCTTTATAACTACTCACTATACTGCAGGTCACCTCTAGTGAATCACACCACTACTTAGATTTTTATTACTGTTAGTCCTCTGATACCACATGCTTCTTCAGAGTGGGATTTGAGCTCTAGCTTTTAAAGGCCATATGTAATACTTGGAAAACCTTATGATAAAACAATCAAAACAGAAGACAGAGCTACCTGTTAGATACAGCACTGAAATGAAAATATTATTACAATAGCATCAAATGGCCAGCCTACTGGTCATGCTCTGAATTGCCATACGGGGGAAGGACTTAGCCTTCTTTTCTTGCATTCTTGCTATTCAAAGAGACAGAATACCTCACATTAATAAACAGCAACCACTCAAGAGTGCCCAAGAGACTGCCATCCAGGCAGCCTTAGCAGAAGAAGGATGGCAGTAACACAGTGCAAAGAGGGAAAATGTATGCTGGTGATTCTGAGGGCTCCAGAAGGGCCGTAGAACCTTCCTCCCATATAATGTGTGCTGTGGGGTGTGTGAGAAAGAGGAGGAGGACAACTGCATAGAGGCTATGGGTCTGATTCTACTCTGCCACACAGGATAACATCAGTGATGTAACTAGAATTGTATTAGTGGAAAACCAGTGTGAGACCAGAATTAGGCCCAGGGTACATTGTGTTTATACCCAATTTAAGGCCCCTTTCCACAACCAGAGCATTGTTAAATAGTCTTAGTGTAAATGTGAATCAGGCCCACTTTCTCTGGTCATTCTCAGTGCCAAGATGCAATGTATGAAATGCCCGTTCCTCTGGTAAAATACCAATACCCAAATTCTGGGAAACAGCACCATTAATTCATATCAAATAAATCCATATGTACTACAGGACCAGGAACGCACAAAAATAATGCATCTACTTGATCAATACAATATTTCTAGTGGAAAAGAAAGGTTATTTTCATTACCTACAGTCATCTGATAATTAGCAGCAGGGCAGATTCAACAATATCCCAGGATGCGATTTCACAATATAATGAACAAATGTCTAGTTTTTTGCCATCTAAGAAAGCAACGAAACAATAGCAGGACTTGTCACTATTTTGCTTATGCAGGAATTAGACAATGTCCAGAACCCTGTAGCTACCTTGCTAGCATTTTAACTAGTTTGATTACATCATTGATTCCGTTACTTCAACAGTTCTGCTCTCCAGTATAGGGCATAATTGAAAGCAGCAGCCAGCAGGTATCAAATGTGAGTGAGAAATGTCTCCTGCTGAGTAAGTACTGACTGTGAACCAGATTCACTGTCTTGTAGGCAGTTTTGCAACGAAGATGTTATAAAGGAGAGGATCCTCAGATGGGTGGAGCATCTGTGGAGGATAAAGAGGCAAGCAAATTACCAAGAATGTTCAGAAGTGGAAATTACATTTAAAAAATGGCTATGAGGTAGATCAAAAGCGAAGAGATAAGATATTGTAAAGGAATTTTTTCAAAGAGATACAAGAGAGATAAAAGGAAAAAGTTGAAGCACAAGGTATAAAACAACACATTTATTCTGACCTGCTTGCCTCCTTCATTCTATAACTGTGAAGAAAGTCTTGTCCCGATGTTTTCATGCTAAGCAAAAATCCAACCCTTCTTTTGGTTAGTGATAGTGAAGCTGAACAGCACAAAAATGATTAGTGCAGTGGGCCAAATTCTGCCCTTCCAAAGGGCCTGTTTCAAAACCTATTGATATCAACAGGAGTCTTTCCATTATCCAAATCCCATTCAGGTTAATGGAAAGACTCCCACTGATATCAATAGACTTTGGATCAGGCCCTTCTAATCCTCGGAATCTCAAGCGCGAGGTCAAGATTGGGCCTAGCAAACCCTGAAGTGTGGTGATACTCCAAAAAAAATCATGGTCAGATTGGCATCGTGGGGTTCTGTGTTGGAGCTGGAGTTACTGAAAAGCAATAAAGGGCTTTATTTACAGATAAACTTTTTTTTCTCTAATTGCTAACACTGGAAATCAAACTAGGATTGTTCTGACGCAATCATCATGATCAGTACTAAATATTTTGCAATTGTATCTTGGTTAAAAATGTGGTTGACAATACGTGAGCCAGAAGAGGATACAACTTTCTCTCTGCCATCACAGTGCTGGTGTGCTAACAGAATTAAAAGCAATAAACAGTTTGCCTGTTTGTTTCTTAGAAAAGGCAAACAGAACAGACTCTCAATGTACACAAGGAATAGATCTCTTGAGGAAAATGATGCTATTTTTACCGTGATTTTTCTAACCATCACCAAACTTTAAAAAACTTTGACAGAAGTCAAAACTGCAAAACTTCTGGACGGTGTAAAAGTGAAAAGCTATGGGTGTAAAAGAGAAAGGCTATGAGTAGTTACTTCTGTTAGTGAAATTAGAGATTATTGCATTTGTTTGGGTTCAATGAGTTATCTTCACTGAATGGAACGATAACCACTGATGCAACAATGAATAGTTTGCAGAAGTATGGCATTGACATTGAAGCTGATATGTATCAGTAGTGTAACAGATGGTGCTGAGAACCTGGCAGGAGTTTTAAAGGGTTCTGCCACTAGTGTCACTGGGGAGAAATTTGATAACCTAAAAGTAATGTTATTTCACTCCATGAACCATGGGACCAAATTCAGTGAAAGTCTGCCTTAATGGTATCAGGCCTGATTTTCATTTACATTAAGGCTTTGTCTTCATGGGGAAAAAAGGGGGTATTTTTTACATTGAGATATCTAATGTGAGACAGCTACTGATGGTTAAAGTCCTCAGTGTAGCTAGCTGATCCCAGTACTACACACCTAGTGTTAACCTCAACTGGTTACACATAGGTTAAAAATCACAGTGTCCATCTCCACTACAATTTTATTTTAAGATGGCTACCACAGTATAAAATCACACCGTTTTTCTGTAGCAAAGTCATAGCCAACTTCGACTTTACCACCACTCGGCAGTATAAAGATGCCGTATAGTGGGTACCGATCACAGCTGTGCACGCTTTCCTGTGATGTAAAAAGTCCTTAGTGAGAATCTGGCCTGATAACTTTAAGACAAAAAGCACACTGAATGAAACTGGTCCGGTGGTTCAATTACATTTAAAGTGTAACGTGTGAACTGTATGGACAAATGTAGCTCTGATCAAGTTTATTGCAGTCAGTTGATTTGCTCCCACTTAGACAAGAGATAAATGTCTCCCACTGTATTTTCAGATATTCTGCAAAGCAGTAAAATTTGCTGGAGAAAATGTCAAAAAAAATTGGCTTCACCATCACAAAAAACACCCCACTCAAATTTTCTTTTCTTAGGGGATTGCATCTGCTTGTACAAGCATTAATGTACTTCGTGAGAGTGATTATGCCTTGGTTCATGTGTTTCAGTCAGACAAGTTGGCAATTCAAATTTCATGACAAAATGCTAACTTATCTTCACTATTGAAAAAGCTAATGAAGTGGTAAATAGTTGCGGAAGCAATGTTACATGCAATGTTCTGCAGGTTTTGAGGGCCTGTCATTATCTGTGAAACTGTATAGATGCAAAGGTAATGAAAGCCCACTAAGAAATCACAACAGGCAAAAAACACTTACAGCTTTGAAAATTAGGACAGAATTAATTTCAATTGTTAAAAAAGGAATATGATTAATTTAGGCCTTTCAAAAGAACTGCCCTAGATACCTTAGCCTGGATTCTCAGCTGGGACCAATATCTGCTGGGTGCTGCTTTGGTGAAAACCACAAAGTACCCAGAGCAGCTGCCTGATTCTGAAATTGGTTTACCTTCAGCCCTGGCATAATGGAGCGCAATCTTGAGGCTGCTTTACACTATGCTCACTGACTATGGTTCCCAAAGAGATGTCTACCAGTAACAACTGACAGATTACAAATGTCATCAGCAGGAGAAATAGTACTCCAGACATGCCCTCTCCTCCTGCTCCCGAATCATCTAGAGTTGCCAAGCATCTGTTTTTTGACCGGAACTCATAGTCAAAAAGGGACCTGGAGGCTCCAGTCAGCACTGCTGACTGAACTGTTAAAAGTCGAGTCAGCAGCACAGTGAGGTTAAAGCAGACTCCCTACCTGGCTCCACACAGCTCCAGGAAGTGGCCAGATTTCCCTCTGGCTCCTAGTGGAGGCACAGCCAGGCAGCTCTGTGTGCTGCCCCCAGTCACCGCCACCGCAGCTCTCATTGGCCATGGTTCCCAACAAATGGGAGCTGCGGAACCAGCGCTCAGGGCAGGGTCAGCATGCTGAGTCCCCGTGGCAGGGGCTGAACCACAGGGAAGGGCAGGGTGTTCGGTTTTCTGCAATCATCGAGTTGGCAAACCTAGAATCATCACCTATACTGGGGGACGCAGGGAGCTGGCTACACAGGCTCTGTGGTAGCTAGGGACTCTTTGAATAAGGGCTTCTGCAACACCAGGCTTCCACATTCTTACACCAGGCTTGCACTTGGCCCAAAATGTGAGAGCATTAACAAAATACCTAGAATGGCGCAAGAGTAGCAAGTAAATGTTACCAAACATAGAAATAGTTTCCAATGCGAGACATTTCCTTCTAAATTGATTCACAGACTTAAAGGTTTATTTGACCTAAGTTCCAAATGCAAGAATTGCTTATGACACAGACATCAGAAATCAGCTCCAGACAAGGTAAGTCCATTTTGTTGCCATCTGTGATGTGCGCCATATACAAAGAGACCCATGAGGGATCTTATGAAGCTGTACTATTAAAAGTTCTCAACATACTGTTTTAAACATGCAGACTCAAGAGTCAGTATTATCCTGTGTATCATATAAGCACTGCCAGCTTTCTTAGTAACAGACCTATTCTGTTTCCTGAAAGTTCAGACATCCACACTGAGTTTTTAGCCAAATGACAGCTGTATGGTTTCATAAGTGTTTTCAGATTTCATCCCAATCTTCCTTGCAAACTGTTGAATTCAAGTACTGTCCACTTACTGAAACTCAATTTGTATGGTCCTGCTTTGTGGTTGTTTATAGTTTTGTTTGCTTGTTTGTTTTCTGAATCAATCCTCTTTCATAAATTGCAGCAAGACATCAGACCTAACTCGGATGTTGCCTTCTGCCAGCGTGGTATCAACAGAGTCTGCCCAAAAAACATTAATGAGATATTTGGTGTGCCTGCCTCAACTATCACAAATATAGTAGTCTACAGAACTAGCCAATGGATTCCAGCAGGCTACTTCAAAATAAATATTTCATAGCTCTCCAAAAACAGCAACATTTTAACTCCAAAATCTACACATTTCTGGCATACATTTTAGGTCCTAAATACTCAGAAAGAAAGTGATTCATGGAAGTTACCTTACCAGATCATACTAGTAGCCTGCCTTTGTTAGTGGGCTATTATCTAGAAGACGTCACGGGGCTCATATCAGATTTAGGTTACAAGTGAATCAGGTTTCATCAATTTTAAAATAAGCATATATGACTGTTCACAATTAACAGTCTCTGTTAATCTGTTCAACTGTCTGTCCACTACTTTAGGAATACCTCAAATTCTGGAGCACAGCTTCAGAATCATAGAAGTCTGACTTTTAGCACCCACAATTCCAAATGCAACTAAGGGGAGCAGCAACCAGATAGCACCTCTGGAAATCAATATCTTGATATCTCAAGCTGGGCACCTGAAAATGGACACACCTACAAATGATGAGTATTTTTAGGCCTTAGTTTCTCTCTCCTCTCCCTCATTCTCTCAGCCCAGTTGTACAAACTTCAATGGGAGTTTTTCCAGAATAAGTATTGCAGGGCTGGGTTCTCTGTCTTTTTCCTCTGACTTTCATTAGCATCTTTAAATCACTCTATTTAATCTGATTTAAACAAAAAACAAAAAAAACAGTAATGTAGGAACAAGTACAAGCAAATGTCTAGATTAGAAAGCATTTTACTTCACGTTATCAACATTCTATAAAAATATTCCTCCAAAAGCATTCTGTTATTCAAATTTTAAAGAAGCCACTTAGTTCCTTTAAAGTACTTACTACAGTCAATGCTTTTGAGTTCACTGTGCAATAACAGATCATCTGTGAATCATTTCTCTGATAATATTCATTTGGGGGGAAATCTCAGATTTCTAATATGTGCATGCACACTTCCTACAAAAATAAATATCTCCAGATTTCATTTTCTGAATATTAAAAAGAGAAACAAGAAATGATAGTGACTATAATTTAGTAAAAGAGAAAGATATATTTAAGCATCAGCCAAGTGACTCAGTTTTTCATACCATTTACAATGGAAGCTTAAAGACTAAAATACTACACAAGCCATTAGTTTCTCAGTACCCTGCAAGGGATTAAAGTATTTCTTAATCAACTGCTAAAGCACGGAAGAAGGCCAAAGCCTACACATTACCAAAGTTGGGTAATAGTAAAATTTGAAGATGTTCAGATAGCTTTGATACCATCACAGCAAGAAGCAAAGGATACAATCACAGCAAGAAGTGCAGCAGTTATTAAAATCTACTGAAAACCAATTAGTAACTTGGCAGTTTCTTTGTCTGCAATATACAACTTTGAGGAATCACATGACAGTAATCAGTGCACTGATTTTTAATGAGGTCACACAAAGCTGACAACAACAACACACTGTTGTTATTATTTGATGCTTCTAATGACAGAGGGCATCCAAAACAGCCAGCTCAAGAGAAGTGGATAAAGGAAACTACTTTTTATGGCATTTAAGTAGCTTTCCAAAAGCCCTTGATGCACCTTTGCCATACTATGTGCCATGACTGCTAGGCAATCCATGTAGAAATGATCTCACTCCATCACTCTAAATCTGATGGACCGCGTGAGGTAAACTTTAATGCATCAATACTACACACACACACACACACACACACACACACACACACACACACACACACACACACACACACACACACAAAGAAAACAAAGCAAATATGTTCACATCTCATTCAATTAATGGCTGAGGATGCAAAAACAGATCCATGATAGATGAACAGCTTAAATGAACAGTCAGTTCAGAATGCTCTACAATGCTGCTCAGCTACAGCTGCACAAACCCCATAGACTGAACCACCCCTTTCAAAAGGATGCCTCCAGGAGTCCAGAACAACTGTACCAGAGCATATTATAAGTGGCTTCCCTTGGCCATATCCACACCTCTCATCTACTTTCACAGGAAGGCCAGGTCATAATCAGGCATTGCCATTTTTAACTAATCTTGGTTTCAGGAAGAAAATGGGAGTTTGTCAATCATGGCAACATGTCTATCCTGTCTCACTCTGTATTTCTGGTGATTGACAGCCCACCGCTCTTGTAGCAAACAAAGGCTAAATAAAATTTTTTTTAAAAGGCAGGCATTCTTTTCCATCTGAAATGTTTGACAGATTTAACAGCTTTCTGAAATAAAAACTGATGAAACCTCAAACAGAAAAGTTCATCCCCTGTACACGAGAGATTACATTTCAACAGGTGAGGTTTACTACTATCCCTTAGACAGATGCAGGTTTCATTAATTAATTTATTTATCTGGCAGTTGTTAAAAATATAGGGATGACTATAGCTTTACTATTGGTGCACAGTCTACCTCCTGCTGCTCTGAATGCTGAAGACTTCAGCGTGAGGCATGTTTCAGGTTACAGTTGTCACAACCTGAATGCAATTTCAAGTCCTGTTACCAACTAGACCAACACTTTACTGATATTTTGACCTGTATTTCTGACACGGTTAAAGTGAACCAAACTGACAAGCAACTGAAAATTCAGGCAGCTACAGACACATACACAAAAAGAGATACTGGAAATATTTTAACACAATGGCTTGAATAGTTGAACAGAATAGTATTTTTTTCTAATAGCTCTAGTTATATACCAGAAAGCTATAACACACTTTTTATAGTGATAGTAAATTCATAAAATGTTGTATCAAGGAATTATCTACAGTGAGACAAAACATAGGAAGCTCACTCCCTGGTTCAAAGGCAGCAAACCAAAATAACTTGCATTCCAATGCACTTACTACAGGAAGAGAACTAACTGCATATAGGACTGAATCCAATGTCCATTCAAGTCGATGGGAGTCTTTCCATTGACTCGAGGGGACATTGGTTTGGGCCCATATTACAAAGAAAAGCTTTTCAAATGTTACTGTGTACTGGGTGCATGTTTCTATACATACACACTATGGACATAAATATACTTTTATAAACAGAGGGCCAGATCCTGCAAGCGTTACTATTGACTTCACTAAGAGTTTTTGGCTTGAACCTGCAGTGGTGAAATTAACATATACAGAAGACTTGAAGGATCAGGCCCAAAGACTCATACACAACATTGGAGTTAGTACAAAATGTGAAGGTATCCTACTTTCTGTGCTTTACAGTTCTAATGAAGCCACTGAATGTATAGCTATCATAACTAAGATGGGCATCTACAGTAAAGATATCCAAAGTTACTTTGTTTCCAGAAGTTTGAATTATGTCAATAAATAAATATACAGATCTCCAACTGGATGAATCAACAACAGGTCAGGCTGATGGTAAATCTCTTTCACAACTGAAATAAGAATTTTTGTTTGGGTTTTATTTGTATTTTAAGGACAATACTGCTATATAAGGCTAAAAAGTAAACATTATTACTGATAGAAAAATATTTGTATATATTTTTCAGGAACTGATTCACAAAAAATCATACAATTAAGAATATTAATAAAAATACCTCAAACTGGCAGATGCTGAACACTTTCTACAAAATAATATCTTTCAACTCTTATTGACTTCAACAAAAGTAGACTGCACTTAGTACCTTAAAACAACAATAGTATTAAAATCTAGAGAGATGCATAGACAGATAGATGGATAGATGGACAGTCAGATCTTCTGGTTTAGTGGTATCTGGGCATTTTGAAACATTCCTATCATTTCTGGGATCTGAGCAACTTACAAATTGATTTCAATGAACACATAAAATTCTGTATTTCTCACCTTCCATCCATAAGTCAGCAGAAATATTTGTTTTCGGGTTTTTTTTTGTCTTTTTTGCTGTTTGCAGGTGCTATCCAAAACCTGCTCCCACTGAAGTCAATAAAGGTGATAGACAGATTGATTTCTGCACTGTGTTTGATTGAATTCAAAATGGATTAATCTAGAGTTGAGTCACGACAACATTTATTTTACTCAGCGTTATTTTATATTTTGGATATTTAATATCGACATCACCTATTCCCCGACACAGTAGTTTTTTCTAAAAACAAAAATACCAGGCAAGATCCTCAGCTTGGGTAAATCAGCAGAGTTTCATTTACTTCAGTGGAGTTATGCTGATTTACCCCAGTTGAAGATTTGGCCTCAAATTTTTAATTCTTACTATTAACAGTGTGTAAATGAGAGCTCATTGCATTCTTCCTATAGGCAGAGCATGCATATTCTAATTAAAACAATACTACAACAGTGACATAGAGATTTTATTAATGCAAAATATAGTGTGGTATTTTGCAAAATGTAATATGACTACAAAGAGACTTCACAGAAAACTACAGCAATTGCACGGCAACTTGAAATAATGCTAGATAATCTCCTGACAAAGCGTGAACAATTCAAGTTTCACTTTTCATGTGGTATGATGGCAGAACCACTACAAAGATACACAGAGGTTTTATAATAACTTTTCATTCTTGCTAACCTTGCTAACTGTTGAAATAGAAAATGAAAGGGGAAATTATAGGCATGATCTTTGTAGGTGAACCTGCTAGCATTTAGACACCTAATTACCTAAATATGCCTACAAATCAGATAATCGAACAACAATGTATTTTCACTCACAATGCATTCTGCTCCCAAAATCATAGGTTAGATGAGGCTGTTTTAAAAATGTGGAGATAATTGACAAAATGGGCCAAATTCTTCCATGATTTACACCCTGTGCAGTTTTTTTAATGAGAACAATATGAAATAGACATAAAGAGATAAGGGCCTTATGTTTATCTGGCTTACATCCATGCTGTGTGAGCCTAGTCTGCACACAGTTTTTGTACCAGTAATCTATTCTGGTTAGAGGTATTTTTTTTGTTTTTTGTTTTTTTTAACCAAAATAGTTATACTGGTACAGGGCACAGTTATATCACTATAAAAGCGCCTTATCCCAATTTAGCTTATTCCCCTTCGAATACAGAAATTACACTGGTTTAATGCATAGTTATAATGATATAACTGCATCCACAATAAGAGGGTTATACCACTCAAACTATAATGGTATTGTTAACACAGTACAACTTTTGTGTGTAGACAAGCCCTTAAGATCACAATTCTGTAATATGCTAAATCTTAAGCAAACTTAAACCCTGTTAGGACTAGTCATATGCTTTAACTGAGACAAATCTTAAGTTTCTTGCTGATTGAAATCCTGGCTAGAGAAAAATATTGGCCCTTTATGTCTTCATGTTGATTTCTAACAGAAATATGACAATGACTATAGATATGGGGTAAATTCCTCCATGATTTACATCCTCCTGGATAATATTCTTCTTGTTAATGGGATTGAGTGGGATGTAAATCAGAGAAAACTTGTCTCCAGTGATATATCTGGCATATATGATTTTACAGATCATTCTCAAGATGTTCCACCACAGGCTGTGAATTAAAAGGAAAAACCAAGGCTGCAGAATGTTGATGATTTAGTTTCACTTTTTCCCTCTGTGTTTGTATTGAATCAACACCTGCACTAAAGGAAGTACCAGAGAGAACTGCACTTCAGAGGTGAATGAATAAATAAAGGTTTTAAAGGATTTTAGAATCTATTTAGATGGAAGGTGCTAAGTAAATCCAAATACTATCTGCGGCTATTGCTAGATTTTTCAGAACATACTGCTTTCTGACTGGTACATTATATTCAGTATGTTGAATACCAGATGGGTCAGATGAGGCCCAGAGTAAGCAGGCACAATGAGACTGAACTGAGAAGGCTAGTTCATAAATAAGAGCTGTATATATGTGTGTGTGTCTGTGTGTGTGTGTGTGTGTTTGTTTGGATAGATATACTGATACATGTGCGTGTGTGTGCGTATATATGTATATATGAAATATGTGTCAGTGTATTACATGCTTGATATTTGGATAAACAACTCTAATGTGAAAATATATAGCAGAGCATCCATGGAGCAATTTTACCTATTATTTAGCATTCCCTCACATTAAATTTTGTATGTGTTTGTTTTCTGCCCCAATATGAACTTCTGCATAATCCACACAGGTAAACTGTGTACTTAAAGAGCTGTCAAATGTAAATGGGTCACTGTTTTCATATCTTTAACATCTGTTGTTTATATCCAAGAAAGCACACCAGGGGCAAGAAAATTAATTCCCCAATTGCTGTCAACTGAGTTAGGGAACAGCAATAAACAGCTTACTGTAAAGCCTCTAGCTACAATAAAATTGCTGTCAATAAAGTGTGGCTGATATGGTTTTGCTAGAAGAATAGATTCTTTGGAAATGAAAATCTGAAATGGTAACTAGAAAGATCCCTTCTTGTCCCTAAACACAAAAGAACAGTATCACAAAACCCCAATAGCATTAGACTCTTAGGATCCTATTCTCTCTGCTGTGTATGATGTGATTCTTATTAGCATTTACGAAAGTTAGGCATTGCACATCCAGGTGAGAACAGACTGCAGTGATTCAGACAAAAACTGTCTGCATGGAAAACCGATTTAAAGAGAAAGGAAGCTTGCTAGGCTTTTAACGTATGTAACTGTATACACAAAATGTTCCTTATTATAGCTTAGCATTTACAGTGCCACAATTGAAAACAGTATTATAGCTTAGAGTTATGTTCAGATTTCCATTATAACCATGAGTTTTCACATGCTCTTAACTGCTGAAAAACTCTCCCTTTCAGCTGAAATTTTCCATGCTTAGTCTCAGCTCAAAGATAAATTTCTTTAGTCATTTGAGCAAAATGTGTTATCCTATTTTGAGCTATGCAAAGGTGGAAAAACATACTGTACTTTTTCAGCATTTCCAGTTTTTTTAAGACATACATAACTCAAAAACAGCTGTATTTTATATGTTGAAGTTCTCTCAGTGGCTATTCCTCACCATGGACTAATGTCCAGGCTAACATGTAAAAATAAAATAGCCATAAGCATAAATAAGTGAAACAATGAAATTATAGTTGATAGAAAATGCAACTTTGCGCATCTGCAGTAAAAAATTGCCACTAAGAACAATCCTATTTATGGGACTATGGAATGCTGTGAATATGTAACGGTAATCTTTACAAGCTATGAAAAATTCTGTACTGCTATTTCACTGTGGATTACCACAGTTGCGCACACTTTCAATTTTGCAACTGTGGAAGAATACATTTGATGCATTAATTTTTTTTTTCCTTAAAAAATAGAGAAACTGAATATAAAAGCTTCAGGTTACAATTTTAAACAAACCAAAGTCAAAAAATGCCAAAAGTTACATATGACAGAGCAAGCTTAAGTGATCTTCACTCATAATACTGAGCCTTCATTCTTCATATTCACTCCGTACTCAGACAAAACTCCCATTGACTGAATAAAGAGCAAAGAATTGGCACCACAGAAAATGTTGCATTACTGTTATGCAATTAAATATATACTTTAATATGCAATATGAGTAATGTGTAAGTTAAGTTTACTATTAGAATCTTAAATTTTTGTATTTTCTGTCTTTTGAGTGCTTGAAAATGCACGGTCAAAGTCAGTGCTTGTTTACCTTGATTGAATTCAGTGGAATTGTACACATTTCTGAACGGGTTTAATTTTGGCCCAGATACCGAAAAGTACTTAAGAATGTACTGTAGTCCATCCCTACTTGGGACAACATTTAAGCAGATGACTACCTCTGATCCTGTGCTTACATCCATTGACTTCAATGGGATATATGTATGCACTTTAAGTTAAGCACACACTTAAGCGCTATTCTTTGCTCGTAACTTTCAATGTGACATTAATGTAAGGTTTTTAGGCCTACGTTACTGCAGTTTTACAGTGGTTTAACTCCCTCCAAATTTGTTGGAACAGAGTTACATTAGTGTAAAATTGGAATAAAGCATGGTGATTTGACTTTCACTGTCTATCATTTCACTATTTATCCTGTTGCTAAATTATGGCACTGAGTAGGGTTTTTATAAAAGAAAACTTTTCACACACAAGAATGCAACATGCTGTCTCCTGCTGTATTTTGTACTTAGTTGTTTGATGCACTGGCTCAATATTTTGGATAATGTTTTTGTTCAGTTGAATACTGAAATGAACACTGATGGAACATCCTGCATAGATTTCAGTATTATTCATGGGTCATATTAGTGACTACAGAATCTGAGCAAGAAGAGCTGACAGTGGGTAACATTCTTTTCACATTCCTATTTATGTTAATTAGCTCTGAAAAGACACTTCCTAGTTCAAGTTTCAGAAGTGCTCTGCTCAGAGCAGCTACCAGGTGTTCTGCATCATAGGCACTTGGGGAGGGCTTTCGTTTTTATACTGGGCACTTTTTGAAACACCAACCAGCATAATTCAAAGTGGTGTACAGAAGTTTAGACAAGCAATTCCCATTGGATTTAATGGCAATCACATAGCCAAAGCCCAACAAAGTATTCTGAAAATGTAGGAGCCCTGAAAGACTTTATCATGGGATCCAGTCTAAGCAGATGACAAAGTCAATAGGAGTTTTGCCTGATTTTAGTTTATCAGCAGTACCTAATGCTATGTATATGTGTTTTCATTACAGATAATAATCTTAAATAACATTTTTAATGGAAAATATATCCTAATAACATTTCTCAGGTAAGTATTCCCCTAACCTTCTCCCTTTTTTATTCCAATATTCTCTGCAACATTTCATGGACCCTTTCCAAATTACAGAAATAAATACTTTCTGCAAAAGATGCAGATGACCACTTTGCTATAGCTTTTCAGCATAAAATACAGAAATCCTCAATTGTAAATGCAAGAAAACAGTACAATGGCACAGAATTAAACATTTTTTCACAAAGGACTTTAAAAAATGCATTTCAGATCTTACATTATTTTCACCTAACATTCTATAAGAAAGATTTTATTTAAAATTTTATATTCTACTTTATGGACATACTCTATATCAACAAGGCTTTAAAAACCCCCAACAACCCATACCTATTAAACTATATTTAATTTCTGCATCATCACAGGGAACAGTAGCAAAGATACATTCCAACTCTAGAGATCATAGATAGCGAAACACCAGACTGCTAACTCATGCTGCCACTGTTGGCTGAACTCAACCATCAGAAAATGTTATAAGGTCAAAAACTTTAGTTCCTGTAACACTGATCAACTGGAAAATCTATTTTAAAAAATCAAGATTATGAATGGAAAAGCTCAATTATAATAATTCTTCAAATCAAAAGAACAATAAAATATAGTTGCATTTTCAGTCCCATGTAGCATTATACCTCTTCTATAGACTAATTCAAAATCCATGGAAGTCAATGAAAATCTTTCCATTGTCTACAACAGGATTTGAATCAGGTCCATAATACAAGAATGTGAGTATACTGGCTGGTATTATTACTAAAACTCAAGCAACATTTATTTAATGTAAAGAACAAAAAAGAAAGTGAAAAAGATGCCTGTAGGTTTTCTGCCCACATTCAGCATCACTGTTCAGTGCTGACATATTCTGTCAGGTAAATCATTTTAATGAACTTAACTTCCTTTAACTTCTTTGGGAGGCTGACGGGGATTAAGAGTGATTCTTTTAACAGAACATTGGAAGTTAATTTAAGTTAAATTAACAGCACCTCTGAACACCAAAGAAGGAGGTTTTCAAATTTTGTAACTAAAATGGGGGAAGAGTGTATTCCCTCATCTGAACAACCACAGATTACCCAGAGCACTCTGCACTGGAGGTTTTTAAACCAGCATTTAAAAAAAAATATGCTGACAGGAGTGATACTGTAGTGCATAAAACATTCTGAGAGTTTACCTGGCTTTATAGTCCTTGTAAAAGATAGATTTTTGTGTGGAGAGTTTTCTAAGTGTTTATTCAGTGTCTCATTTCAAGTCTATTGAAGATTTTTGGATTTTGGATTTTAGTTACCTAGACAGCAGATGCCTTGTAAGTGTCTGTTTTAAACAAGGTGTCTTGTTAGTATGACACCTTATAGATACCCAAAAGTCAAGACATGGTTTGGGGAACATCACATTCATCTCAGATAAGGCTAATGCAACAGCAAGGGAAGTAGTTGGTCCTAAATTTGCTACTGACAAAATCTTTTTTGCAAAGGCAAGGTTAAATGTTCCTTGCCTGCTGTTCTAAAATTCATTCTTTGTGGACCCCTAATAAATTCAGACAAATCACCATATATTGAAGATTACAATGACTACAGTAATATGAAGTTGATTGCTAAACCCTAGAAAGTTGGTGCAGTGAAAGCTAAGCACTAAGAAGCTGCTTTGCAAACCCGTAAATTTAACTACTGGTTGCTCCAGTGCAACTATGATTAAACAAAAGGTTTCTTTGGCTGTAGTACTACTTTGATCCTCCCCCATTTCCTATCTACTGCAGGATTGGCACCTGGCCAGCACAAGCGACACAGTACCTTAGTGCCATCTACAGGCTATATTGACATACTAATTTAGTGGCAAAAGACAAGCATCAATAAAATTAATTAGACAGCGCTGCATTTAAATCTTTATTAGCAAGGAATTATTAGAACTAAGAAAAACTAATGCTGGATTTGGTTGAAATATGAGTTTATCAGCCCCCTAATCCCTCTTCATATGGCATATTTCACAGTTTAAAATGAGTTATGACAGATCACATGCATAACTAAGATGAGAAAATATGTACAATGGGCTGATTTTTTCTGCATAATTAAGTTGTATTTACAGCAAATGCATTCCTTTTGAAAGTATATTTTGGCCATTTTTGAAAATATGCAAAAAACTTTCTATTAGACCCCCTACTTTACTCTAGAACAACAAAATAATTAAAAATCAAAACAGAGGAAGACTTCCTTATGGCTTAGTTATATCCTACCAACAAACCATATGCTTCACAGCTGAAGTTCCTTGGAAAGTCTGCTATCTTTGTAAATGAAAAAATAAGAACCCCTTTAACAACAGTAACTTAACAATATTCCAAATTAGTTTGAAATATAAGAGACACTCAAACCAGCCTCACTTGAAATTTAAAAGTGAATTTACATATCCCCAAAGTAACACATTAATCCTGAAACAGTCAAATTTTCTCTTTGAGTGGAATTTGGCATATTAGAAAACACAGTTTTTCTTCTTCAGTAACCTTTACACTGGGACACTCGTGGGACAACTATTTGACTTTTAACAATTTATTTCCATTTTTGATCTGTTGTTTATGCACACACAGATATGTGAGAGAGTGTGTGTGTTTGCATGCGTGTGTATATGAGCACATGTAGTTCTTTTTAATAATCAGTGACTCTTAAAACTGTGAAATATCAGAGGCATTTTACAAGTCCCCAGACAGATGGTAAAGTAGTCGTTTTTTTCTCTCTCCATATTATAACCAAGCTAAAAGTAGACCTAAACAAAAGACATTCTGGCACTTTAATACTGGTTGATTGGGCATTTGTATGCAGTACTTATAGACCAGTAAAAGTGCTCATTTACCTGTCTGGTGTGTAAGGGGCCCTTTGTCTTGAAGCCTCCTTGGGAACTGCACTCTGAGGCACTGAAGTGATCTGAACTAGTGGAAGAGCGTTTGGAAAGGGTGTCACAACCACCAACAAAGGTGTTGTCCAACGGAAGTTCCTGAATCACATGATGCTTTTTCACTGATACTGGAGTGTCAGGTTTAAGATGAAAAGCGGACTGTGGAGAGGCAGATTTGTAATGCTTAGCAAGATCAGGACTGTTAGGCTTAAAGGTTGTTGGTGGTGCTGTGCCCCAGTCAAATCTTCCTATACTTTGCTCCTCCAGCTCAGCTGGAAGGCTTATTGTCCCGTTGATAGGTTCATGGACAGCATCATCAGGTTTCGACTCCTCAATGGTAACAAAGTTTAAAAGAGAACTTTTAGGAGACTTCCTTTTCTTCCTTTTCTTTTTCTTGTTCTGTTTGTTCTCCTGATTGGGAGACATCCATTCAGCACCTTGCTTGCTCCTTTGTGCCGCTTTGAACCTAGATGCATGTCGACAGCGAACCAGAACCGTGACAAATATCACCACTATCACAACCATAGCACCTGCCACTATAGCAATCATGATAGTAAGATAGTCCTCATTTTGATAGGGTTGGCTACTGTCCCCTATGTTCCGGTCCAAGGGTGTTTCCATAGTCCTGCGTATCAAGTCATAAATATAAGAGGCATTTCCAGCAGTGTCATTTACATACAAAAATACAAGCACAAGAGTATGCAAGGATTTAGGATAACCCAAGTCACTTATGTTGACCACTAAACGATGCAGCCCCACATCAGTAAGAGCTGGTTTTTCTTCCAGAGTAATATTACCTGTCACTGGATCAATACGAAATAAACCTTTGTTATTTCCACTTACAATTGTATATTTAAGTTCAGCATTCATTCCAGTGTCTATATCCACAGCAAATACTTCTGCTACAACAGAGCCTGGGATTGCTGAGAGTGGCACCAACTTAAAAGAAGTATTAGAAGGTGGGTAGATGACAACTGGGCTGTTATCATTAACATCCATGACATTTATTGTTACTTTTGCTGTAGAAGAGCGAGGAGGTTGTCCTCCATCAATGGCCTTGACATCAAAGGTGTACGAGCTCTGCTGTTCTCGATCAAAAGAAACATTGGACTTTATAACTCCAGAGTAAGGATCCAGCACAAAGTTCTCATTATCATTCAGGATGGAAAGGGTCACTGCTTTATTTTCCCCTGCATCTGCATCAGTCACTGTGATCACTCCCACAGTGCTATACTTTGGTAAATTCTCAGATACAAAAAACTGAAAGTGATTATGAGTAAATTTGGGACTGTTGTCATTTTCATCCAGCACAGTAACAATTACAGCCGCTTGACTCTGCAGAGGAGGGGTGCCGTTGTCCCTTGCTGTTACAGTGAAAATGAAACGTTCTTGCTCTTCTCTGTCAAAAACTCTGGAGGCTGTCAAAACTCCCGTCTTTCGATCCAGATCGAAAAAGGAAGCATTAGGGCCAAGCTGATAAACAATGTCTGCATTTTTCCCACTGTCTTCATCTGTGGCACTAATAGTTGTTAAGTATAGACCACGACGGTTGTTTTCAGAAACTGACAGCTCAATTACAGGCTGGCTGAAAATTGGAGGGTTGTCATTTTCATCCTCCAGTTTAACTCTTACCAGTGCAGTCTGGTTCAAACTGGGTTTGCCAGAATCAGAGGCAACAATTTTAAAGCTGAATTCTTTGGTGCCCTCATAGTCCAACAAGGAAGAGGTCTCTAACAAATACTGGTTGTCGTAAACTGCCTTCAAGTGAAATGGGACCTCTCTCTCAATGAAACAGATCACTTTGCCATTCACATCAGTGTCCTTATCTGAAACTGTAATTAGGGCAATCTTTGTATTGACAGGATCTTTCTCAGATAAGTATACTGTGCCATTGATGGGACTTATAATGTACCTGAGGTCTATGTTAGGAGGGTTATCGTTTACATCAGTGACATTGATGGTAACAGTTGCCCGAGCAGGAGTAGAGCTACCATCACTGGCCAGCACTGTCACTTTGTGAATAGCAGTCTCTTCTCGATCTAAGGACCTCTGAACTGTAATCAGCCCTGTTGTGTTATTTAAAGCAAACAGCCTTTTTGTTGTAGGGGCAACTTGGGCACCAAAAATATATCTGATTTCTGCATTGCTTCCTACATCTGCATCTGTAGCATGAAGCTGAATTACAGAGGTGCCTACTGGGGCATTCTCTGGTATGTGAACCTCCACCTGACTCTCTTTAAAAACGGGTCTGTTATCATTGACATCACTTACTGTGACTTGCAGTATGGCTGTGCTGGATTTCTGAGGGGTTCCTCCATCCTCTACTTTGATTTTCATCACATAGGTGTCCTTCTGCTCTCTATCCAAGTTTTGCTGTACGATCAGTTGAGGCCATTTCTCTCCTTCCGGAGTTTCAACAATATCCAGTCCAAAGACACTCTGCCCATTTAACAATTCATAGTGCTGTACACCGTTGAAACCTGTGTCAGGATCAGTTGCTGATGGAATTGGAAAGCGGCTATTGATCAACGTGTTTTCAGGTATGGAAATATTGATGACAGGAGATGGAAACATAGGTGCATTGTCATTGGTATCTTTTACAATGATTTTTATTTTGATCAGCCTAAAAAAGTCATTGGGGAGAATAACCACTTCAAGTTCAAAAAAGCACTCATTTTCTTCAGCATAGGAGGCTCCAGCACAGAGTTTTTCTCTGTCTATTCTATTAGAGGTGGTGAAGATTTCCCCAGTGGTGCTGGACACTTTGACCAAAGGGGCATCCCCTGCTTTAGAAACCAGTCTGTAGACGAGGCTGGCGCTGGTCCCTGTGGCAGCACTGATGTGAGAAATGTTCAGATCCTTTGGTATGTTTCCTATGGGTACATTTTCAGGCAGCTCCTCTCTAATAGTGTAAATAAGTTCTTGAGCTATAGCTGAATCCAGCCTTAAACAGGCAATCAGAGCAGCCAACAGGTAAAAATCCCTCAGGTCCATGATAATGTGTTTATTCTCTTTTTCTGGATTTTAGGATTTAAAGATTTCCACAGAGGAATGGTGCACGATTTGCAAGAGGAGGCGTGCATGGACTGCAGGATGCATTACATCTCATTTCTTATTTGGAGACAGCAACTGTCAACACAATCACACAGACGAGCATTATTGTTTCACAAAAAAAAACAAAACAAATCCACAACCACCAAGAACTACTACTCATTTTTGCAGTGCACACTTGCACACTGTACATATCCCTGCTTCTCCCCTTTACAACCAATCCCGGATGAATGCACCAATATCCCGTTAATTGCACATACCGAGAATGGAATTAACTACTTGCCGTACTAAAGGCAGCTACAGTTTCGACACGTACTTTCCAAATCATTTGTTAGCACCTGGTGTAATAATCAGTAATGTGCATTCTCCACTCCACCTAGCCATTTGGTGCCATTGAAAAACCTTGCCGTACTTCTCTAGGATTCTGTGCTAACTGCAATGCCAGCTGCCAAATGTAATTTGTTGTTTCCTTCCGTGCATTTTTTTTTTTTTGGCTAACCAGATTTTTTTTTCCTCCTGGTGCCTTGCATCCCCCACTATTGCTATCGTACTGGGAAATAAACACCCGGACATGCTGCTGCTGCAGCAGTCGTCACTGGCTACTTCACATCCCTGTTAACTAAAGAGACAATAACAGGACTCTCAGTTTCTTACACAGTAAGCTCGGTGTCTCGTCTCCAGATGTTGGCTACTTCACCTTATGTTTAATAACGTTAAACTTTATTTGATTTTTAAAACATTCTAAATCAGAGGGATTGGGGATTCAAAATGCAACTTAGAAGCAACCTAAATGTTTGCAAAAGAACATGCAGGAAAAAATATGTTCTGATCACAGGAGGAGAGGAAAAGGTGCAGTCTTTTACACTGACACTGATCTCCCTTCGGGATGTTATTAGCGGCTGCCACACATAAATACTGCAGACTGATAATGCAGGTAAAAAAAAAATAGGACTTCTGCCGAAATGCTCTGTTAACCGCAAATTAAATGGTGCAAGGCTCCAGGCATCTACATACTTGAGTGGAACTGGTCAGCGCCTAACCACTACATCTTATCTGCATTAAAGCTGCACAGTAGCTGATGCCTGTGATCACTTCCAGCAGAGTGATGCAGGTAGGGATGCAGAGACAGCCGAGTAGGTGAGCCTTTGCCACGAACAGCAACTGAATCAGAAACACAGATTCTCTACCTAGATAAATAGATTTAGTATTTAAAAAAAATCAGTGCACGGTGCATGTGTAACTTTGCACTTACACTGGTTGTGTACCTTTGCCGATCTGCTGCGGCTCAGCAAGGATCTGTTCCAACACATACAGCACAAAGCATCTGCTAAACCACCAGTTTTGGAGAAATCAGCAGCAGCCAAACGCTTGCTCTTTGCGAAATGTGTTGCTTCGGGGTGGGAAATTAGCAACTCCAGAGACAAAATTCACAGTTCTGTCGTTAGTCATCCTCTCCACGTTTCATTTCTATCCGGCGACGATCCTTCTGGTGCTTAACGTGCATACACCACCGCAACCAACAGGCAAGCACAAAACCCAGTACACTTCTTTAGATCAGGGGTATTTTCCACTCTACACTGCACACATTTTCCATTCCTGTCTCCTCAGTGTAGAGAGGCAGGCATGTTAAGTCTGTAAGTTCTTATTAGAAATGTCAGAGTTGGGCTGGTTGATGCTTCTCTCTCCTTCTTTGCATCTCTGGGGTGATAGGTGCCAAAGAAAATCCTAATAGGTTATTGCTTTAGTGATGGAAGGAAGCTACAGCGCTTCCCCTGCCCTTCTCCCTCCTAGTGTCTCTTTCTTTCTCTCCTTCTCTCTCTCTGTGAACTGAAATTTCTTGATATAACTCTCAATAAGCCCAGAGGAAGGGTGTGAGCATGGCTAAGCCCCCCCTCCTGTGGCACCCGATTGGCCTGCAGCGGCAGGGGGTGGAGGCTGGAGCGGTGCTGCCCTGGCATTAGCCGCCAGGCGCGTCGGTCGGGCAGCCGGGGCCGAGGGGAGGCGGAGCTGAGGAGGGGGGTGAGCGGAGCTCGGCGCCGCCGCCGCGCGGAATGGTTAATAGGTTTGCGGGCAGCGACGGCGGCGGCGGCGGCGGACTGGAGCGCGAGAGACGCACGGGGGGATGGCGCGGGAGCCGGGACCTTGTGGATTCAGCCCTCGGAGCCGCTGCCGGCCGGGCGGGACTCGGGAGGAGGCTCCTGCCGCCGCTGCCTTCCAGCCGTGGGCAGGGGAGTCGGTGCATGCGCCCGGCTGCCGGCGGGACGTGGCTGTGTGCTCCTGGATTGCAATGCAGGGGAGGGGAGCGCGGCCCCACATTACAGGGGCGGCCGGCGGCAGTGCTGCCCCGCACGGTGCTAAACTGCCCCGGGACGGCGGGCCTCGGCTCGGCATATTCTCCGCTGGCTTTAGCGGCGTGTGCACGCCCCACGAGAGCCTGCGGGGAGCCACGCGAGGCGCCACAGGCGTTTCAGCCGCGGCGTTGGAGCGGGGAGCCCCCGGTCCCCCGTCACAGCACTGCGCGGGAGGGGGAGAATAAGGGGTGCTGCATGGCGTGAGCTGGTGCAGCCTTCACAGCAACAGCAGCGGGGGTGGATTGGTTGAGAGCAGAAGCCCAGTCTGCCCTGGATACAGCTGCTGCCTTTGGTTCTCACGGAGCAGTCTCCTTTGGTGGGGGGCAGCTGCTCTTAACAGGGGAGGGGGAGACTTCCCCGCTCCCCAACCGTGCACCGCTGCTGCCCGCTCTCCTAGCTCCGACAGCGCAGGAGCCCGGTGCTGTGCTTGGTACTGCTGCTTGTGCGTCAACACCCCCCCCCCAGTTGCTGGAGGGATCTCTCCGGCCGGCATCTCTCCTCTTCTTGTATGAAATATCGCTCCCTGGCCCTCCTCAACTTGTTTCAACTTTATATTTAATACATGCCTCTTCATCTATAATTCAGATTTCTCTGACTCCAGCTCAGTCTGGCTTCCCATTGACTCCTGTACACCTTCCTCATTTTCCTTTCTGAAGGCTCAGAGGAGAATTTTCTAAAAAAAATGCTCCCCCCCTTTTTTTTTTTACTCCCTGCAATATTAAATGGAAAGACATTCTTGATTATTGTCTAAACAATAATAAAAACAATAAGCTCCTCTTGCATGTGACACATTTAGTTTGTCCAACTAGCCTGCTAGAATAAAATGATAACCTACTCTTCAATTAATTACCTTTAAACGTGCCACAAGAATAGGATCATAATGCATTTCTTCAACATCTGCAGCATGAATAAACTATTCTGAATATTTTTTGAAATCTCTAGCTTTTCTCAGCCTGAATTTACCTACCACATCATCTAACACCTATGAAACTTAACAAGTCAGGTTAAAATGGCCACAATAAGTAATTATGGTATTATTTATGACCACCAAATCTATGTATATAAAAACAAGAATAGCCTCAATATAAGATTTTCTGGTCTTAAAACCATAACATGAATACGTACTGTGCCCATTTTAAGTTGCATATCTTTGATCAATTATATGTGTATTATATCATGGTGTATTAGGTTTTCATATATGTATTTATGTACAAATACAGAAAACCAATGCATTCAATTAAATATAGGCATTTACTGTATATGTAGGGGGCACATCCTGATCCTTACAGTCACATATCTAAACACCCTTGGTAGTCACACTGGTACAGATGCTCCTGATATAAGTGTGCGTGAATGCTGCAGTCTCAATAATCACATGCTGTGCAAAGATAAAACCTTCCTGTCACTCTGTTTTATATTTGTGTCCAAAAAGTTTGTATTACACACACACACACAAAATTGATTCTGGTTTTGATGACATTAAGTAATGGGAGTAAACAGAACTTAATCTAATAATAAAGAAAAGCGTGCATTTTGTAATACAGGAAGGATGGCTGTAGCCCTAGAATCAAAAGTCAAGGAATTGACAAGAAAGAGTAACCTTACTGCCAAAACATTTAGAAATAATTTGCTGTGAAAGAATTAAATACATAATTCCTTCATAATATTACTGTACAAAGCAGTACAACTATTAATAAAGAAAATAATTAGAATTACTAGCATTTTGCATAACATATTCTGCTCCTGAAATACTGTGCCTATGTATTCATTAATAATGGACACATTTTTTCTGACACGAGTCATGTCACAGCGTATGGCATCACAGACGTTTTTCTCCTAGAAACATCACAGATACATAACATTTTTATTCTAATCACACTGCAGTCATTTCAAAGTCACATTGTAGTCCCATCACATTGTCTAATAATAATTATTTAACTTTATTGCTAAACTGAATAGTTTTCTGTTTGCTTAGGGATAACTTTAACTCCTAGTCAGAACTGATTATCTTGCGCTCATAAATGAGCTCTTCACATGTACACAAGGTTAGCCCTATAAAAGGTTAGGAAGAGAAATAATCAAATTCGATTAAACTAATGGCTGCTGGACTTAAATGTAACACATTCACAAGTCAAAAAAAGTTAAAACATATCTGCTCTTTTCAAAAGCTGAATATGTTAAAAAGCCAAAGATGTTTGCTTGAAATACAAGCTGTCATGTAAATGTTTGTGTACTTGCTGTAAAATGCTGCAGTTCTTTAACTAATCTGACTTCGTTAACCTCTTGGAAAAGGTAGGTCTTCAGACTACACTGTTTGCATTAGTATAGTACAATAAATTGTGAAATCATGACTCCTGGTATCAAATGGGTTAGAACTGTCATAACTACTTTTATTAATCTTCCAGAAAGAAAATTAATAAAAACTAGTATTCTGGCACAGGAATCAGGATTGCCCAGTACACTGTTATACAGCCTTTTAAATGTGAAGAATGGCTCTAAAAAGTCCTTATTTTAATGTTTGCTTGAAGAGCCATGTTTTATCTTCTAAAAAATGTTCCTCCCAGTACACTTATTTTTGGAAAAACTATAGTATTTGATGTTATGATTTGTTCAGCTATGTACTATTATTTATACTGTTCTTTAATAGTCTCCTATCTTTTTCATAATATATTAGGCTTTTGTCTATGTATTAGAGTATTTAGGCCCCTAATCACATTATAACCTGTTAGACTGCCTTCTGTATTCTAGCATATTAACTATTCATCCACTGTATTATATGGTCTCCTCTTCATTTTATTATATATCAAGTTCTTTTCCATATCATATTTGACTCAAACTGGAGCATGCTAGAAACTGACTCCAATTATTCTGTATTAGCTATAGTCAAATTGCACTAAATGGAATTGGTTACATTGTATCACACAGGCTCACTCAATACCTTATACATGAAACTGACTCACATTATGCTTAGCTAACTAAAGATTTTAATCTTAGACTGTTGAGCATAAAATGCTATCATGCTTCACTGAACTGGCTATGGTCACTTGATCATTTTATACCTCATATTGCCTCTCCTGGTCTGTTATTAAGGAGGCATAATGCCTTTTCATCTATTATGATTGCCAGTTTTGGTTAGATGGATTCCTGGAGGTTTCATCACATGACATAATCTTTAATTCCTGGAGACTGCAGGAAAATCCTATAAGAACATTAACACTTTTTATGGATTGCTGATTCATATTTTGGTGAATGAGCTCCTCTACTGCATGCCATCACGATGTGCATCAGAGCCTAACCTAGTGTACCTATGGCGTGCCTGCTTTCTTAACATATAGCAGAAAGTGAAATAAGTGTAGTACAGATTTCCCTATGTGCTTAAATGAAATATTGTATGCTAGCAAATATTTGGAGGCTTTGTTTTTGAAATGCTGATTAAAAATTACCAAATTCAATTGAATTTCAATAATAATTAGGGAATAACTCAGAGTGAGATTGCCAATACTGCAGAAACCTAGTGGAGGTTGCCTGGAAAACCTTATGAGATTCCTCCTTTAATTGACCCCTCAAAAGTGAGGATTTGGAGTCCAGTGGAGTTGACAAAGGCCAAGACCTTCCCCCCTTATGAATCCTACTGATCCATGGAGGTAGGAGACCCTACCTGGAGGGCTCTTGCCTCCACTTTGTTCAAACTTGCCTCTTTCTCATCCCATGGCTGGCTGGTTTCCTCCACTGCTGCTGAGTAATATGGCAACGTCCTGGAATTCCACAGGCAAATCCAGAGGCTAAGACAAGGACAGTGCCACAGAATAAGGTAGTCCCCTGCTTCACCCCCATTTTCCAAAACCTCACCAAATAATGCCACAAAGGATGCTGTCCCCACTTTCTGTGCAGACCAAGGGAAATACATATACAGAAGGGACCATATAGCTCTAAGAAATCTTAATAGGTGTATTGTTGTTTTCTTCTCATAGATGATATTGCTTCTACTTTTGTTCATATTTTAACCACGCAATAGTTTAGATTTTACAATTCCTTTTTTATTCATGTCTCATGTGGGAAGCTCCTTAAAAATTACATGTCTTCCTCTCCACAGTGCTTGGGCCTGATTTTTGAGCCCTTATTTGCATGAATAGTTTCACTGAACTCAATAAAAAAAAAATTTCTGTATTATTATGTAACCACATGTAATTACACCATTTTAAGAGGCCAAATAATTGCATTATAAAAAGTGCTTGTTTATTATTCTCTTTTTGCCATTTCAAAATTGATTTTCATTGTTTTTCTAAATGGTTGTCCGAGTCCTGAGAGGGGGAAAACACTTAAGCAAACAATTCAAGTCTGTACATTAATCTGAACTTTTAAAAACAGCAATAAAAAGTCAATTAATGTTGAATAATTGAAGCCAGTGGGACTAGTCAAGTAATTAATGTTTGCAGGATCAGGCCCTTTTAATGGGTCTCCCTTCAGGAAAATAAATTCATTCCTGGGTAATGAAATCACAAAAGGGGCAGGTGACAACCTTTATTCCATTTAATTGACAGAACTAAATTTAACTGAATTTGCCATATATTTTGACTGACAAAGATTACAAATGTCAGGTTCATGGCTCTAACTGGTCTCCAAATTCAAAAGCTGAAAACTCGCATTTTGCAGTGCCAGTGTTTAATCACTGTCGTACAATGCAACAAGGTGCTGAACTCTCATTCATTATTGCCGTTTATTTAAAGGTACAGATTAATGGACAGACTTGAATTGTTTGCTTAGGAGAATTTTTCCCTCCCAGGGCTCTGGCAACTATTTAATAAAAACAATGGAAATCAATTTTGAAATGGCAAAAAGAGAATAATAAACAAGTAAAGTTTAAAATGCAATTATTTGTCCACTTAAAAGGTATGTAATTACATGTGGCACATAAAAAATATATTTTATTCTTTGCCACCCTCATGTCATTTATTTTGATGAAAATAGCTTTTGAATCAGAATCTAGAAGCAGAATACAACCAATTTGTTATTGTGGAAGGAGAAAATGTTCCAAGACTTGCAAATAACTAGCATAACTTGCTGAGAGACATTGTTCAGATGTGTGAAAAAGAAAAAGTCAGAAGGAACCAGGGGCTCTAAGGACTTTTAGACAAAATAGCATCTGAAGAAAGTTTCACTGGGTAATAATAATCTCCCCTGACATGATTATGCAAATCTGATCAATGGAGTTACACAGGTGTAAAACTGGGATCAAAATGAGACAAGCAGGAAGAGCCTTGTTATATCTTCTGCATAACTTTTTCCAGCTTCAAGTCTACATTTTCTGTCCTTGCTCATGCTGATCACATTAAAATAATATGCAATTTAGACCAATGTCCACTCAATCACATTCACTTATCAAGGTGAAATTTACACCGTCCTTTATATCACTTCTGAATTTTATGCTAAATATTTTCTGTTCTTCAGTCCCCATCCCTATCTAAGCCCCACACATCACCATTTGTAAAGGTTATCAGAATGGTGCAACCTGATTATACATCCGCTGGAGGACTACATCTATCCAACATAGAGATGCTTGATTTCAAGGATAGATAGATATATGACTTCTTTTTGTTCAAGGGCATGAGTTGGCATCTTAGTTTTCTGATTTCTACCTTTCCTAAACTTATGAATGAAACCAAGGGTCCAAAAATTAAATTAACATGTCTAAGGAAAATTTATTATATTCTGGTTTTTGACATGGGACCTATTTCTTTATGTCAGTACAAGCATTTAAAGGGTCACAGCTTTACACTGGGAAAGACTATGCCCAACTACTCTGCATGTGTGCAGTAGAGGGGAGGGCATAAGGAACTCAGATCTGTCTTCTTTTCTTCCTCTCCTTTCCTTCCAGAAGCTAGCCCAACTGCAGTCCCTCTGTGCATCTTCAAGACACAAGATACCTCAGAGACAAGGAGAGGATCCATCAGCCCCTGCCTTCTTTCTTCTCGTGCACACACTCCAGATAGAGCAGCAGGGAAAAGCCTTCTGCATTGACTAAAGGATGCATAGTGGGCACACTCCCTCTGCTTGCCAGCATACTTTAGTTGGAATTCTGCCTTGTTGACGCCTAAGTCCTCTCAGAACTCCCTTTAGTGTTGTGTGATTCCAACAGTGTTCCTAATGTAGGGTTGTGTCTGAATGTTAGGATTGAGCCAATTGAAGCTAATAGCTCATTTAATCAATAGGTAGAACTTGCACCTCCATAGGTGCTATATTTTCAGTGTGTTTCTGTAGGTGTAACGAGAGCTATGCATTCATTTACATAGTGATAACTATCTTTGCAACTAGCAGGGTTTAGATTCTGGTGAAGAGTTCAAAATCTACTGAAAAGGCCTTAACTCCAGACTCTGGCTTCCCCAAGCTCCATGATTTGCACTGTCCCATCCAGTGATTAACTAAGAAAATTCTTTAGATAGGCATAAGCTACACAAAGATTACAAGCAAGGTAAATAGTGTGTTGTAATATATTTAGCAAACAATAATGCAAACCACAGGAAAAAATATAGAGGATGAGATGGTACTCTCTATTGCTGGGAAGTTATTGAATATTTGGAGCCAGGAAACAGCTTAGGGGACGGAATTGGTGGTGGATTTCCATGGATTCCCCTAATCTCTACTAATAAATTAGATTTTGCCTCCCATTTAAACAAACAATAGATTTTTCAACACAAACACAATCAAACTTCGTCATTTTGCCCTCTTCCTTATCAATGTATCTGTTGTTCCAAGGGCAACACACTTTAGGAGACAAGCAAGCACCTATCTATAGAAGCATCATTCAGTCATGCTTACACAATTATCACAGCAACAACATACCGTGGACTGATCATTAATGGATTTCCTTGTCAAATTTCTAGCTGTTACAAGAAACATCAAAGAGAGGAACCAGGCTAGAGCAAATTATGATGCTGCTAAGCTTTGTCTACACCGATAGATTAAATGCAGGTGGGACTGGGCTCCCTGACTCATAGCAAAGCTTCACAGGCACTGAGCTCAAATCCACCCAGCAGCTAGTCCAACCACTGAAAGCATGGGGTGAGAGAAGATTCCTCTGGTCTATGCTGGGGATGAGAGAGTTAAATTACAGGAAAGCAAAATTCAAAATTTCCCAGAATTACCATGGTGTTTTCTGGCAATGTTTGTTTTTGCTATCATATGCCAAGAGGTTTTATTTTCAGATGTACTTACAGGGCCCAGTACTTGGATTCTCCTTCACATCCTGCATTTCCCCCATATCTGTCTAAAGCCCAAACAGCTTTTAGACAAGATTGAGGGCCTTCTATCTGAAATGTTAACCCTGATTGCCTCATACCCAAGCCTGGCGCTGCAGAGACAAAGCCTACTTCCCACTGGGTCATTTTGGTCACTAGTTTTATGTGGAAATCCTTTAATTTTTTTATTGTACATCTCCTAATGACATTTTTCCATTGAAATGAACACATTAAGTTTATATAAGGTATACAGTTCATTTAGCATTTTATGTGTATCTCTAAATTGTTCTCACATTTGGTGTATCTCCTTTTGTTCAGCGTCCCTAGACTGTTTATCACTGATGATGGGATATTCATATAATAGAAAAGCAAACCCACTGGGATCAAAGTTCCTAATGAGATATATTTGAAGCTAGGGGAGGAAATAGAGAAGCATAATATGAAAAATGTAGCTAAGCTTCTCTTCTAGCCCATATTGGGGAGGACTTTTTACATGTAGTTCATTTTTTGAAGTATATCACTCATTATAAATTCAGATTTACCTCTCCATTCCACTCCAGATGTTATCATACTCATGGGAAGCAATAATCACAAAGCTAATTATTTTCCACTGTTACCCTGGATTGAATCTAGAGTAACTCCTATGAAGTCTTTGGAGTTACTCTGGATTGACATCAGTTTAACTGAGAGCAGCATTTGGCCTACAATTACTGTTTGACTCACTTGTGTTACCTTTCAGTTATGTATTCCTGTTTGTAACAACACAGGGAGCCTTAAGAGGTAGGACTGTTCCTCTTGTGGCATAAGTTCCTGGGAGAAGATGTAGAGAGGATGTGAAAAGAGTGTGGTCAGGCATGTTTGGGGCATTAAGACACTGCTGAATGTTGTGAGAAATAGGAAATTTTGAAATTGATATTATAGAAAAGTTGTTAAAATACATATTTAAAATGAGTGTAGTGTTCATGAAAGTAGTTGGCTTCATAGGCCAGAGGACTAAAGACTTTTGTTCAACTACAAATATAGCACAGGGCTCAGCAGTGCAAATGTCCCCATATTTTTCCACTAGATGTTTTTGCAGCTCTGAGTGGGGCTAGTTCGGTTGTCATGCCTATTGCACGCATGACCTCTAAGCTGAGCCTGCCAAAAAGGTGCAAATTTATGTTGATTGCACTGGCACCTACTGTAGTGTAGACATATATCAGATCTGTATGAAAGTTTAAGAGAAGATCCTCACATTGCTGTTTCTTGTTATTTTTGTTGTGTGCTTTATGTAGGGTCTTTTTTAGTGCCGTGGAGAATGTTCTACTCAAATCACAAAAGTATTGGTTCGATACTCAGTTGCAAACCTCAGCCTGTGCTGAAGTAACTTTAGCCGACATGGGCCAACGTTGTTCATAAAGAGTCACCTTTAGTCAGTCTCTCTTGCTTTCTCCACAACAGATATCCTGTTCTCCAGCAGTGAGCCCAGCACTTTCCCAGGGGTGAAACTTAAAGGACTTACCAGTATGCTGGACTCCTGAGCGAGGGCGTGGCCTCAACCGGAAGAGGCAGGACCTCAACCGGAAGAGGCGAGGTATTTCAAGATTTAAAGGACCTGGGGCTCTGGCTGTGGCTGGGAGCCCCAGGGCCTTTAAATCACCCCAGAGCTACCAGCTGCATAGGTGGCTGGGAGCCCCGGGGCTCAGGGACAAATTAAAGGGCCCAGGGCTCTGGCCGCTGCAGAGCTCCAGGCCCTTTAAATCACCATCGGAGACCTGCCACCGCTACTCCAGAGCGGCAGGGCTCAGGCGGGGCTTTAAGGGGCCCAGTGCTTCTGCCACTGTGAGGAGCCCTGAGCCCTTTAAAGCGTCACCGGAGCTCCGACAACAGGGCTCGGGCAGCACTTTAAAGGGCCCAGGGCTCCCCACAGGGGCTGGAACTCCAGGCCTTTTAAATCCCTGCCCAAGCCCGGCTGCTCGAGCTCCAGCTGTGATTTAAAGGGCCCGGGGCTCCCTGCAGCGGCTGGAGCCCTGGGCTCTTTAAATCACCGCTGCAGAAGCTGTACCAGACCGGACCAGCTTACTTTCACCACTGCACTTACCTGAAAATATGTAAGGGAAGAAGAGGGAGATCCCAGAACTTACTGTGAGGGAGGAGCTGGCTTGATAGATTGAAGCAGCCAGCTGTAAGGATTTCTCTTTGGATGTTTGGGTAAAGCATACTCAAGCCTCTACCACACCTACAATGACTGAACTTACTTAAGCTGTGAATTGAAAGCCTAGTGTTTGCAGTCCTAGGGCTACAGTCTGGAATGATGACTAATACATTAACACAGGATTCCACCCACACAAAATTCAGTAAAGGATCAGGGCCTATGTCTCCATTTAACATCTGGGTCCTGGAGTGAAAATAACATGGATAATCCAGACAACACGGCAGAAATTTAGGCAAAAGGTCCGGGTTATTTTTATTGATACAGCATGGAGATAGAGTTACAAATGGTAATGTTCACGTGACACTAATCAAGGAATTGTTGGGATTAAAAGTACAATGGAGCAAATTATCTTCTCAGTTACCCTGACATAACGGTTTTTTCTGGTAACACAGTAGAATGTAGCCCTCATAACTCCAAAGCATACTGTATGCGATCTTTGAAAATAGTAGGTAACATTTTCCAGAGCTCTTAAGGGACTTAAACACTTTGCAAAATTTTACCCAATAAGTGTTTGGTGGTGGAGAAATTCAAGATGGAGTTTCTATTACCTTTTTTCTTTCAGAGAAATGTCAGGTTGTCTTTATTATCCTGACTATAAAGGTCAAGCAAACACACACACACACAAACTAGCATAATTAATCCTACTTCAAGGTATGTACATCTAAATAGGGCTAATTGATCTAATTAACGTAAATTTGGTGTGCTACAACAAATGTACACCGCAGAACAAAGAATAGCTAAAAAAAAAGTTGTAATATTTATAGTGTTACTATTTAACAAAGCCAGTCAGGATAATTAACTGGGAGTGGTGTGGGGGCATGTTAAAAATCCTAAGAGACATCACATTTCATAGTTTAGGTTTTGATAAGAACTATTTTTCTCAATTTTAAAGATCAGTCTTTTCTGTTAAAAGAAAAAAAAGTTCATGAAACTAAATAGACAAATAGTGGGCCTGTTCCTGCTCCCACTGAAGCCATTAAGATTTTGGCTATTGATGTTAGACATCAACAGTGGCAGGATTAGGCTCAGTTTATCAACTTTATTCTGTTTAATTCACCGCTCGTTTCTATAGCCTTGCAAGTCTTCTAACTGCAGTAAACAGTGTCATCTAGAGGATATTTTGTGGTATTGCATGTCATTGACAAACCAATATCTCCTATACAGACTTTGACAAGCAAAGTAAAAGCATGATGATAGCCAGTTGCCATGGCATTATTTTTTTGAAGTACTATCAAATATGCTTTTCTTTATGAACACCTGAAAACCTAGTACCTTGTCACAACAAAATGCTTGGATGCCTCAAGGCTGTTAATTTAATCAACCTGCTTTAAAGAAATTAAAACTAACATCCATTATTGCTGTGAATCTTTGGTTTAGCTCAATTAAGGTGACATAATATTATATAAACTGCTGTAATAGAAAATAAGGCCATAGGCTGTAATATCATGTAGTTTTGACCAATGCATGTTAAAATAATTAGCTCTAGTTACTTGTCCCTAATTTGATGCAATTCAAATTGTATTAAGATGCTTTACAAAATAATGAAAAAGTCTAAGTAACAGTAAATAAAAGTTGATAAAATTTATGTTTAGCCATACCATATCTTTATTGCCAAAGAAAGCAATGTTGCACTGACGATGAATAGCAGCAGCATATCCCATTTTCAAACATATTTACACACGAAACAAACAAGTAAATTACTTGTTACAGATCTCTCGTCATTCATTCCTTTTTTTAACGTAACATTTTTTCTGTTCCAGTATTCCATTAACTTACACCATGTGCTGATTTCAAAGTTATTCAGAGTCACTCATTGATCAATAGCAGCTGACGCACTGTAGGACCGTAACTCGTTAAAACGATTAAAAAGGAAGTACCCTATGGCTCTCTTCATATGCAGACAACTTGACATTAGCAAGTGGTTTCCATTGCCAACATGAGATGTATGCTGTCAATAACTAAAGTAATAATAATAAACATAACATAAAAACATCCTGAATATCATCTATACAATTTGACCTCAATCCTGCTTTTCACTCATGTCCTTTTCAGGATAAAAACTCTATTAACTGTTTCCTAACAAAAAATTGTTTTTGCATTTTAATTGATGTAGTGCTCTTTTGTTTCTGGAAAACAAAACTTCTCTTGTGCTCCCACTCCATAATCCACTACTTTTACCAGGAGAGTGAGCTGATGTTCTCAATGGCCTTTTAATATTTCTGGCTACCATAAGAGTGGCCATACTGGGTCAAACCAAGGGTCCATCTAGCCCAGTATCCTGTCTTCTGAGAGTGGCCAATGCCAGTTGCCCCAGAGAGAATGAACAGAATAGGTAATTTTCAAATGATCTGTCCCCTGTCACCCATTCCCAGCTTCTGGTAAACAGAGGTTAGGGACGGGACACCATCCCTACCCATCCTGGCTCATAGCCGTTGATGACCCTGTTCTCTATGAACTTATCTAGTTCTTCTTTGAACCCTGTTATAGTCTTGACCTTCACAACATCCTCTGGCAATGATTTCCACAGGTTGACTGCGCGTTTTGTGAAGAAATACCTCCTTTTGTTTGTTTTAAACCTGCTGCCTACTAATTTCATTTGGTGACCCCTCCTTCTTGTGTTATGGAAAGGAGTAAAGAACATTATTTACTTTCTCCACACTAGTTCTGATTTTATAGACCTCTATCATATCCCCCCTTAGTAGTCTCTGAAAAGTACCAGTCTTTTTAAACTCACCTCATGTGGAAGCTATTCCATACCTCTAATAATTTTTGTTGCCCTTTTCTGTGCCTTTTCCATTTCCAATATATCTCAAAAAAGATTGGACTTAAAGAAGGTACAATGATCCTACATTATTTTGCAAGAATCTAAATATCTGTGGCTCAGTCTAATTTAAGTCATGGGTCAAGATTGCAACCTGTAAAGAATGTATAATGGGATAGACTGATTAGAACACCAGTTAATATTTGTTTTATAAATGACCTGCATTAGAAGCATGCCAATTGTTAATCAGGCTATAAAGTTAATTAAATTAATTAAAAATGCAGTATGAAATAAAATCAAACAAGACAGCTACATGATACAAGAATTTAATTATACAAAGTTTCAGTAAAGCTGTCAAGTTAACTAGTTGGAGATGAAATCTTTGACAAGATAATACTGGCTAAAAAGCTATTTTCTTTTAATAATTCTGTTATAATTACAGTGACCATCCATTATGAGGGTTGACATCACTTGAATTCAACAATAAGCTTACATTTATGTAACTACAAATTACAGGAATAATGATAGTAATAGGACTGTGACTGCTGTAATTATGAGCAATATTACATCTAACACATGATTGTCTAACAAGAAAAGTTGCAAACAACCAACTGCTGCAATGAGAAGGTGTCTAGGTGAGGAAGGAAGAGGATAACATTCAGATGAGACTCCGCTGTTCTATTGGCTTATCTAATTTAGTGTGGGTACATTTCTATTCTAATTTGATTTTCCTCCCTAAAATTTTGGTTATTGGAATTAAGTGATACTGGCATTTCAGAGCGTTAAATATATGTTGAGCCAAATTCTGTTCTGATTTATATCCTGTGGAACCCCATCGAATTGCATGGGGTTTAAATTGGTACATAATTGCTCATGACTACAAATTGGGCTACATCCTGCTCCTATTGACTTCAGTAGGAGTTTTGTAATGGAATTTAATGGGATCAGGAATGGACAGATAATGTGAACTAATTTCCTGGTGAAAGGTTGTTTTTCTGTGAATGCTTCTTAGAACGGGATACACTTGCACACACAACTGTATGTGGAAGCATAAAATATGTCTTATTGGTTGCTATTGAAAATATAATTTAACTACATTTAATACATTTTTATTTTGTGAAAGAAAATCTAATTCTGGACTTCAATTGCAAAGTACAGTAATATAGAGAGTGAGCATTCAGCTGTTGTAAGCTGCACAGATTGTGCCATGTTTGTCTTTCTTCCACAGGACAGAAGCGACTTTGTCTGTACAAAGTGCATACTGGTCTCCATATTGGAAGAGAAGGTTCGAGGTCTGGAGAAACAAGTATTGAACCTGCATTGCATAAGAGAAAATGAAGATTCCTGGCCAGACATCAGGATATGCTTCTATGGGCACAGCTTTCTGAAAAATCAGAGCAGGCTGTGAAGTGGGGACAGAAGGACGGGGAAGAAAATTGCAGCATGTGACCTCCAGAAGAAGAAAGAGGAGCGTCCATGTACCAGCAATGGAGATACAGGTGAGCAACCATTTTCATGTTCTCTCCACAGGTAGTAATGCAGGGAGTGGACTAAATGATACATCTGAGGGAAGGGAGCAGAAGGAGACCCCACCGATTGGAAGGCATGAGACGCACTGTCCTAGGGATGGGGGTTCCACGACCACTGTTCCCAAGAGAAGGAGGCCGGTGGTGGTGGTTGGGGACTTCCTCCTCAGGGGGACTGAGTCATCTGTCTGCTGCCCCAACCGGGAAAACTGAGAGGTCTGCTGCTTGCCAGGAGCTAGGATTCACGATGTGATGGAGAGACTGCTGAGACTCATCAAGCCCTTGGATTGTTACCCCTTCCTGCTTCTCCACATGGACACCAGTGATACTGCCAAGAATGACCTTGAGCGGATCACTGCAGACTACGTGGCTCTGGGAAGAAGAAAAAAGCAGTTTGAGATGCAAGTGGTGTTCTCATGGTGTTCTCGTCCATTCTCCCTGTGCAAGGAAAAGGCCCAGATAGAGACCGTCAAATCCTGGAAGTCAAAGACTGGCTACACAGGTGGTGTCGGAGAGAAGGCTTTGGATTCTTTGACTGTGGGATGGTGTTCCAAGAAGGAGAATTGCTAGGCAGAAACGGGGTCCACCTAATGAAGAGAGGGAAGAGCATCTTCGCAAGCAGGCTGGCTAACCTAGTGAGGAGGGCTTTAAACTAGGTTCACCGGGGGAAAGAGACCAAAGCCCTGAGGTAAGTGGGGAAATGGGATACTGAGAGGAAGCACGAGCAGGAGAGCGCAAGAAGGGAGGACTCCTGTCTCATACTGAGAAAGCAGGACGATCGGCGAGTTATCTTAAGTGCCTATACCCAAATGGAAGAAGCCTGGGAAACAAGCTGGGACAACTGGAAGTGCTGACACAGTCAAGGAAATATGATGTGATTGGAATAACAGAGACTTGGTGGGATAACTCAGATGACTGGAGTACTGTCATGGATAGATATAAACTGTTCAGTATGAAACTGCAGAAAAACCTGAGTCTCTGGATTAAGTTTAGAAGTGTGAGCAACAAGGGTCATGTTGTGGTGGGAGTCTGCTATAGACCGCCAGACCAGGGGGATGAGTGGCCAAGGCTTTCTTCCGGCAACTAATAGAACTTACTTGATAGCAGGCCCTGATTCTCATGAGAGACTTTAATCACCCTGGTATCTGCTGGCAGACCAATACAGCGGTGCACAGACAACCCAGGAAGTTTTTGGGAAGTGTTGGGGAGAGTTTCCTGGTTCAAGTGCTGGAGGAACCAACTAGGGGCAGAGCTCTTCTTGACCTGCTATTCACAAACCGTGAAGAATTAGTAGGGGAAGGAAAAGTGGATGGGAACATGGGAGGCAGTGACCATGAGATGGTTGATTTCAGGATCCTGACAGAAAGAAGAAAGGGGAGCAGTAGAATACGGACCCTGGACTTCAGAAGAGCAGACTTTGACTCCCTCAGGGAACTGATGGGAGGATCTCCTGGGAGAATAACATGAGGGGAAAAGCAGTCCAGGAGATATGGCTGTATTTTAAAGAACCTTGCTGAGGTTGCAGGAAGAAACCATCTTGATGTGTAGAAAGAATAGTAAATCTGGCAGGCAACCAGCTTGGCTTAACAGTGAAATCCTTACTGATCTTAAACACAAAAAAGAAGTTTCCAAGAAGTGGAAAATTGGACCAATGACCAGGGAGTAGTATAAAAATATTGCTCAGGCATGCAGGAGTGAAATCAGGAATCCAAATCACACTTGGAGTTGCAGCTAGCCAGGGATATTAAGAGTAACAAGAAGGGATTCTTCAGGTATGTTAGCAACAAGAAGAAAGTCAAGGAAAGTGTTAGCCCCTTATTAAATTAGGGAGGCAACCTAGTGACAGAGGATATGGAAAAAGGTAATGTACTCAATGCTTTTTTTGCCTCTGTCTTCATGAAAAAGGTCAGCTCCCAGACTGCTGCACTGGGCAGCACAATATGGGGAGGAGGTGACCAGCCCTTTGTAGAGAAAGAAGTGGTTCGGGACTATTTAGAAAAGCTGGATGAGCACAAATCCATGGGGCTGGATGTGCTGCATCCGAGGGTGCTAAAGGTGTTGGCGGATGTGATTGCAGAGCCATTAGCCATTATCTTTGAAAACTCATGGTGATCGGGGGAAGTCCCGGATGACTGGAAAAAAGGCTAATGTACTGCTCATCTTTAAGAAAGGGAAGAAGGATGATCTGGGAAACTACAGGCCAGTCAGCAGGTCCTCAAGAAATCAATTTTGAAGCACTTAGAGGAGAGGAAAGTGATCAGGAACAGTCAGCATCGATTCACCAAGGGCAAGTCACGCCTGACTAACCTAATTGTCTTCTATGAGGAGATAACTGGGTCTGTGGATGAGGGGAAAGCAGTGGACGTGTTATTCCTTGGCTTTAGCAAAGCTTTTGACACAGTCTCCCACAGTATTCTTGTCAGCAAGTTAAAGTATGGGCTGGATGAATGGACTACAAGGTGGATAGAAAGCTGGCTAGCTCATCAGGCTCAACAGGTAGTGATCAATGGCTCCATGTCTAGTTGGCAAGGGTCAGTCCTGGGGCCGGTTTTGTTTAATATCTTCATTAATGGTCTGGAGGATGGCATGGACTGCAGTCTCAGTAAGTTTGCAGACAACACTAAATTGGAAGGAGTAGTAGATACGCTGGAGGGTAGGGATAGGATACAGGGGGACCTAGACAAATAAGAGAATTGGGCCAAAAGAAATCTGATGAGGTTCAACAAGGACAAGTGCAGAGTCCTGCATTTAGGACAGAAGAATCTCATGCACTGCTGTAGACTAGGGACTGAACAGCTAGGCAGCAGTTCTGCAGAAAAGGACCTAGGGGTTACAATGGACGAGAAGCTGTATAGGAGTCGACAGTGTGCCCTTGTTGCCAAGAAAGCTAACAGCATTTTGGGGTGTATAAGTAGGGGCATTGCCAGCAGATTGAGGGATGTGATTATTCCCCTCTATTGGACATTGATGAGGCCTCATGTGGAGTACTGTGTCCAGTTTTGGGCCCCACACTACAAGAAGGATGTGGAAAAATTGAGAAGAGTCCAGCGGAAGGACTAAAAAATGATTAGGGGGCTGGAGCACATGACCTATGAGGAGAGGCTGAGGGAACTGGGATTGTTTAGTCTGCAGAAGAGAAGAATGAGGGGGGATTTGATAGCTGCTTTCAACTACTTGAAAGGGGGTTCCAAACAGGATGGATCTAGGCTGTTCTCAGTGGTAGCAGATGACAGAATAAGGAGTAATGGTCTCAAGTTGCCGTGGGGGAGGTTTAGGTTGGATATTTGGAAAAATTCTTTCACTAGGAGGTTGGTGAAGCACTGGAATGGGTTACTGAGGGAAGTGGTGGAATCTCCTTCCTTAGAGGTTTTTAAGGTCAGGCTTAACAAAGCTCTGGCTGGGATGATTTAGTTGGGAATTGGTCCTGCTTTGAGCAGGGGGTTGGACTAGATGGCCTCCTGAGGTCCCTTCCAACTCTGATATTCTATAATTCTATGATACCTGCACTTCAAAAGTTTTACTGAATAGAAAGATTCTCCCATCTCTTTCTTTCATATGGGGAATGCTCTTGAAACTATTATAATCTTTCAAAGTGATGGGAATTTTTAAGATTGCTCATGTTTCATTGTTTCTCATGTACTTTTCTAAATTCTTTTATATACATGATTTCCGCTATTAATTTAAATCACCTATGTGCTACACTTTACTTACCTTCCTTTATCTTTTCTTTCCAATAACTATGTGTACTGTTCAGCTAAATTTATCTGATTTTATTTTACTTCTAATATTTTGATTTCTCCCTGTTGTTCATGTATCTAATATTTTATTTATGTGCTATTATTTACATTTTAATGGAAATTTGAAATTCATACACTTAATTCGCCATAAAATAGAATAATTTAATAGCAGATATTTTAATAGTTTCATTTGAGTCTCCCATTATTTAGATGATTACAGTACAAGTCTGCAGTGCAGAAGATTAGGATTCAGTTCCTGACTCTTACACAGGCTTCCTGTGTAACTCTGGACAAGTTATTTAATCTCCTGTTGCTTATCCATAACATGGGGATGGTAATATTTTATTTCTCCCACCCTTAGTCTGTCTTGTATATTTAAAGGATAAGCTCTCAGGGCAAGGACTGTGTCTTAGTACATTTCTGTGCAGTGATAAACACAACATGATTGTAACCTCATTTGAGGCCCCTAGACACTAATCTAATAATAACAATAAATAAATAAAATCTTTGTTCAGCAACTTGCTTATCAGAATTTTTTAAAAATCAAAGTGAAATTCACAATTTTTTAGATCCTAATCTGATTTAAATCATGGGATGGTGGATGGAGCCTATTTTTACACCAAAGATCCCACTCGTTCAGGTGAGGGAGAGGCCACAGAGCATAGAATTTAACTGAGTGTATGACAGACAAAGAATGAAAAACAAGGACTGGGCTGCAGGTTACATGGTCTAAAGGGATCCAGTGGGGGACACTGAGCAAAGAATGCCCACCACCTCAAGATGAAGTCCAAAAGTCAATGGACATGATTCAGAACAACTATGCACGGACAGAAGATTAGTAAAATGTCCCACAGTTACAGAGACCTACCCCTTCTCTCCATCCACCTTTCTCGTCATAGATTGACCAGACTGGATAATGAAGATCTGTTAGGGCTGATCTACGCTGGGAATTAACATTGGCATAGCTATGTCTCTCACTAAAAATCCACACCTCTGAGAGATATACCTATGCTGACCTAACCACCAGTGTAGACAATGCTAGGTTGATGGAAGACAGAATTCTTCCATTGGCCTAGATACCACCTCTCAGAAAGGTGGATCACCTATGCTGACAGGACAACCACTCCCATCAGCGTAGGTGGTATCTATTGAAGCACTACAGTGGTGCAGCTGCAGCTGTGTGCTGTAGTGTTTTAAGTGTAGACATACCCTTGGTATCCACAAGCTGGGGTCAGTATATGTTGTTGCAATGCAGCTTTCTTCACATTAGCCCATATGATATACCCATTAATGTTTGCCTTCATCCATAATTTTGGAGGATATCGCTTAGGGGTTTGGTGTGGGATGCCAGGCATCTCAGCCAAAGGACTGGGAGGGAAAGTGAAGACCCTTCAGAACAAAATCATGAGCAACAGACAGCTGGGCCTTCCAACAGGGAAGAACAGAAGGGGAGGGGAGAATGTCAGAGGAAAGCAAATAGTAAGTGTGCTCCTTAAAAAAAGCCCTTTATTATTTAACCTCAGATAAGATGTTCAAATTTGGCACTAGTGATGACATAGGTTCAGGGAGAATTTGGTAGAAAAGAAGTTGGAAACTATTCTAAGCAGAGAGGGCAGCAATAAAGAAGACCAAGAATGAGACAAGAGATGAAACTGCAAGGAAAGAGAAAATAGGGAGCAAAAATAAAGTTAATGAAAGTGAGATGTATATAGGGACAAAATTAAGAGATGTAATGTGGTTAAAGAAAGGAAGCAAATTATGAGTTTCAAGGTTATAACGTCAAGGGAGGAAGACAATTTTATCAGAGGAATTTTGTAAGAACTGGGAATGGAGGATAGGTGTGCACAGAAAAGAAATTTAAAGAAATCAAAATGGGAGTTAACTAAGGTGACCAATACGATAGACAGGGAAGGATGGACTGTGGTTATATTATAAAGAAAATATTGACAGGACTTATTTAGAGACTGGATAGGGAGAGAGGACACTGAGGGAAAAGAGTTGATGCAGATTGCAGTACACACCACACAACACTGAAGTAGGGCATTGGTGGTGATCAGAAGGAGCTTTTAGTATAAAGATTATGGGTGGAGACATGGGGGGTGGGAACCTTCTGAAAAAAGGAGTTATCTGAAGCTATGGGACAGGATGAGGTTACCTAAAAAGAATATATAGAGAATATAGAATACAAGAATATATAAATGTACTCTCATTAAGTTACCTTATGTTAGTACAGTGATTTCTGTACATTTTCTGCCCCTAAAAAAATTAATCTTTTAGTTACTTTCCCCTCCCCATTACCTTATTCTTACCTGTTTTAAACCCTCCCTGACTGGGAGCTCTCCCCCTTTTGAGTATGCTGAGATCTCCTAAGGTCAATAGGTTTCTTTCTTGTCAGGAGGCTTTTCCCATGAACAATGGTCACACATGGTGCATCTGCTGCCTCGGTGAGGGCCATGTCGCACCTAAGTGCACCCATTGCATCAGCTTGACCTCCTGGGCCAAAAAGAGCAAAGAACTCCAACTGAAAATTTTCCTCATGGAGAGTTCTCTATGCCCAGCTGTACCCCAGCTCTGATACCTCACTGGGGTGGCTCTCTACCTCAGCTCAATCAGCCACACCCACTTGCCGCAGCCATCCAAGAGGAAATCCTCTCTTTCCTGCTCAGACAGGAAAAAACGGATCACTACATTGCCTGCCAAGGAACCACCTCAGTAAAAGCCATCCCCTGTGAGGCCAGTAGCCTCAACATCCGTAGGGCTGAGACTTAGCTTCTACAGCCGTCAAGGTACCTCCCGTACTGGAGCTAAACAGAAGTCCAAGGACCCTCAATGGGCAGGACCACAGGCGGACACACTGATTCTCAGGACTGAGAAGCTCAGTGCAAGAGTATCCAAAAATGTTACCAATTGCCTCATCCAAGACAATCTTGGGTGCGGCACTGACAACAATGTTGGTATTGACAACTCTTTTGGCACCGACAAAACCCTCAGCACTGGGCAAACTCTTGGCACTACATAAGCCATCTACGTCCACTGACTGCTCAAGGGAATGCACTCTACCCTTGGCACTAATAGTTTCTTCACTTTCCAAACAACCACTGTTGCCAGTGATGCTCCTGTCTGCTCCACCTCGTTGTTTCTGCTACGCCTGAGGCTCTGCTCCACTGTAGCAAGCTCCCTATACTTCATGCCTCTTCTCTGGAGTCACAGCATTGCTCCTCTTCACCTCTGAGACCTGCACCATCCTTTCCCAGTGAGGAAGAGGATGAAGAGTACTCTATTCCACCTGCATATCCAGAATACCCACAAAGACAATCCTCTGCTTGTCCGCATTATTCAGAACCTGGAACCAAACCAGGGCCCTGGTACAGAGTCCTGTGAGTGCAGACCCACATACCAGTTCCTGCATATTGGCCCTACAGGGACCCATAGGCTTTGTACAGGGCACAGTTTCCTAAACCATCTATAGTGCAGAGCCAGAAACATGCATGATTGTCATCCTCATCCATCTCTCAACCACCTGATGTCAACTCAGTAACGATGGAGGAACAGCAGGAAGAAATGGAGAAAGAGATTACACCACCATGCTACTTCTTCTCTTCTCATGTCAGTTACTGCACATGGTGAGTAAACCTCTCTTAATTACCCTCTGTGGCACAGGACCAGAAAGGGTTACACAACTAACAGGTTAATTGATCCAGATTCAACATGACCCTAGGGCAACCCCCTATGTAAGGGATTGGAAATGACTAAACTTGTTCAATCACAAAGCAAAAAGACCCCCTCTGAAGTGCAGACAAATGCCGCCTTAGGGGGTGTACCTGTCACACACCTTCGTCTGAACAATTTTGAAGATTTGGTCGACACTCCAAGAAGCTTCCCCCACTTCCAGTTGCTGCAACCATGTTTAACAACCCACCATTTTGGTGACCGTTTCACCCCCTTTTTATCCATCATGGTGGCAAATCACTTCAGACAAGTGGGTCCTGGAAATAATCAACAAAGATTCCATATTCCATTCCATTACTGTCCCTCCCATCCCATGCCCTCCCCATCCTTCTTCAGGGATCCTTCTCATGAACACCTTCTATGAGAAGATGTAAATCACCTTCTGTGATTGGAGGTCATAGAACCGGTACTATCCCAACACAAAGGGAAAAGTTTTTATTCCCACTATTTTCTGATCCAAAAGAAATCTGCTGCGTGGAGACTGAGCCTAGATTTAGAAAACCTCAACAAGTTTGCCAAGCTGAAATGCTTCAAGATGGTCACACTATCAAGCATTATTCCAGCACTGGGGAACTGGTTCTCAGCACTCAACCTCCAAGATATGTGTTTTCACATCACCATACACTCTGCTCACTGATCATTACCAATACAAGGTGCTACCTTTTGGACTCTCTACAGCACCCTGAGTATTCTTCAAAGTCCTTGTGGTAGTGACAGCCTACCTATGCAAACACAGCATCATATTTCCATACTTAGACAACTGTCTCCTCAAGGCTCCATCCGAACCCAACGCAGTTCATACCATATGAAAGAAGATGGATCATTTCTCGCACCTCGGTCTTCAAATAAACATATAAAAATCGACACTGTACAACATCTAGAGTTTATTGGGGCACACCTGGATGTGATATAGGCCAGAGTCTTTCTTTCCAGTCACAGACTTTCTACAATAATCGACCTTGTATCCACCAGGAGAACCAGCCTGCAGTTCTCTGCCAGGACATATCTCCAGCTGCTCGGCCACATGGCAGCAGCTACCTTCATGGTAAAACATGTCAGGTTACACATGCACTGTTTCCAGGCATGGCTATGCACAGTATATGTACCTCACAGACACAGTCTTCAGAAACTTCTATCCATGCCTAACAAGACCAAGAACTCATTACACTGGTAGAAACAACCCCAAAATGTCTGTCTGGAGGTCTCTTTTCTCCAATCAGCACTATCCCTGATTCTAACAATTGAAGTCTCCCTAATTAGTTGGGGAGCATACCTTCAGACAGTGCAGGGAAGGTGGTCCCCCACATAATTCTCCATGCACATCAACCTTTTAGAACTGTGAGCAGTTCACAACATGTGCCAACATTTCCTACCACCGATCAGACATTGGACCATAAAATAATGACAGACAATATCACCTGCACGTTCTACATCAAGAGACAAGGCAGAGCAGGGTCCTATTTTCTATCCTCAGAATCACTGAAATTATGGAACTGCTGTATCCAGTGTGACATCAGCATTTCAGCCGCATACCTGCCTGGACTCCAGAACACCATGGCAGGCTCATTGACCAGACAATTCTCACAAGACCATGAGTTGGAATTAGATATAAGAGTCTATCAGTGCATATTCATCTGCTGGCGATTTCCCCATATAGATCTTTTTGCCACACCAGAGGATGTGAAATGCCCTCAATTTCTGCTCATGAGCAGATCTAGGTCATGGGTGTCTGGGAGATGCCTTCCTTATTATATAGGATGCTCCACTATTTTATGCCTTTTTACCTTTCTCCCTCTTGTTCAAGGTACTTCAGAAAATATAGGTGCAATAAGCCCAAGTCATCCTCATAGCCCCAAGCATGGCCATGACAAATTTGGTGTTGTTATTTCCTGGTGTGGTGTGTTCTTCGATCACCATGCAATTGAGTCGATACCTCCTCTTGCAGGATTCAGGCTGAATCCTCCATTCCAATCCATGTCTCCTTCATCTGAAGGCATGGCTCCTTCATAGTTTGGGGATTCAGAGATGACTAAAAATTCTCCTTGCATTTCTTTGCTTCCCTTATCAATTTTCTACAATTCCTAGTTTCTGATTTATATTCATTACTATCAATTTTAACTTTCTTCCATTTGGTGTGTGTGTGTGTGTGTGTGTGTGTGTGTGTGTGTGTGTGTGTGTGTGTGTGTGTGTGTGTGTGTGTGTGTGTGTAAAATAGTTGCATTCACTTTCACATTAAACTAAGTCATTTTTTTTAACCAACTTGGCCTTCTTTCTCAGTTGTCAAATTGTGGCTTTTTCAGCATCTAAGAAGAACTTCTTAAATGATTCAGAATTATCATTACATTTTTTGATTAAATTCTTCCTCCCAGATGATTTCACTCAATTATTTTCAGCTTTGTGAAATTGGTCCCATTAAAGCACCGTGTGTGTGTGTATGTATATTTCCGGTTTGGAGTTTATTCTCTTTGCACATTATAAATGTGATCAAATAATGGTCACTTATACCTAAACTACCATTAATTTTTAGTTCTGTGATCAGTTCCTCTTTATCTGTTAGGACAAGGTCTAATATACAATTGCCTTTGTAACATTTCTTGAGTTAGGATATTGTCATCAATAATATTAGAAATTGTAAGGATATTTTAATACTGGCAGCATGAAACCTCAGTTTGAAGTCACCCATGATAGTGCAGGGTTTTCCCCCGCCCTAGACATTATAGATAGGTGTGTAAAGAGGAAGTCATCCTGTTCATTATGGTGTATCACCATACATACATTACCAACTAATACCCCATCTTGTGCTTTATCTGTTAGGACATTGATCCATAAGCATTCAAAATCAGTTTCATTCAAGTTATCAGTGACTTGGAAATTGGCAACATTATTTTTGATACAGAGTGTGATTCCCCTTCCCCATTTGCCCCACTAGATTATTTCTATATGTTATAAACATTTATTTTCATACGCCAGTCATGTGAATCATCCTACCATGTTTCAGTAATACCAACTAGATCAAATTTATACTCATAACTGAACAATTCGAATGCCTTTTATTTGTTACCTGGGTTTCTAGAATTGGTATACAGGGAATTCAATAATTTCTTTTCTTCATCACTGACTTTTTCTTCTAAAATTTCTGATAGAAGTGATGCATATATTTTCCATTTTCAAAGCTCTCTCTTTACTAAGAAACTTAGGGTATGTCTATGCTACCCACTGGATCGGCGGGCAGCGATCGATCCAGCGAGGGTTGATTTATCGCATCTAGTCTAGGCACGATAAATCGACCCTCATGCTCTCTCCCCTCGACTCCAGTACTTCATTGCTGAAAGAGGCGCAGGCAGAGTTGACAGGGGAGCGACAGCAGTCGACTCACCACAGTGAAGACACAGCAGTGAGTAGATCTAAGTACATCGACTTCATCTTTGTTATTCGCGTAGCTGAAGAAGCGTAACTTAGATCAATCCCCCCCAGTGTAGACCAGGCCTTAGGCAGAGGTGCCTTCCTTACTGTAGAGAAGATCCAGAATGTTGAGAGTAAAGGCCTTTGAGATGGAAAAGCTTCATATTTATGTTTCAGTGGGGTTACCATCCACTTGCAAGCATTAGACCAAAAACTCTTTCATGAATGCCCAGTCCTTCCACACAGACAACATGAAAAACTTGAAGTCTTAAAACAACTGTAAATAAATATATAATATAAAATTTACAAAAATAGACCTTAGCAAAACTTTCAATGATATTCATGCAGTATGCATGCTAAGTACTGAAATAAAATAAAAAATAAGTTCAAAAAATTTAAAAAGCATAACATTCTCATAGAAATGCATGATGTATTAGGTTAAAGTCTTTGGTTTCTGTTTTACCTATTTACCAGATTAGCAGTAGAGCTGGTTGAAAATAGAAAAGCAATTTTACTCACACACACAAAATTAAATTTCAAAGGTTTTTCTATTTTGCAGAGCTCAAAATGGAACAGTTTTTAAATAAAAGTATTTTTAATAGCATTTTTGAGATTTCAAATGTTCATTTTATGCCTTTCCCCCCAACATTTTTCTGATTTTTGCCATAATGTGCACTAAAATGAATGACGTCCATGTTTTGTTTTTCACTTTTGCCTTTTTCATTTTGCTATTCTGTAAGAAAGAAAGAAAGAAGTGGGTAGGGAGAGAAAACAGGAAAACAACAAATCTAAAACCTCCATATTCATTTTTGAAATTTATAGGAAAATTTTGAAAAAACAATAACTTTTTTTGTCAATTTTTCTTAAAAGCTATTTTCTTTCTTTCTTTCTTTCTTTCTTTCTTTCTTTCTTTCTTTCTTTCTTTCTTTCTTTCTTTCTTTCTTTCAAAAGGTGGAATGCAAAATTCCTGCCAAATCTAGTTATGACACTTGTCATCCAATTCCTGTGGTTCGTGGAAGTGAAAATGCTTATCTACTTAGACTATGACTTGATTTCAACAGGGTAAGAATGGCTTCTGAGGCTGAGAGTTTCTTCCACATTATATCTCTCTATATAAGTCTCCAGGGGTTGAGGGTGGAGGTGTGTGTGGGGGGGTGTTGCTAACCGTAAAAAAACTCATTCTATCTCTTTCTAGTTTAAACTTTCTGGCATTCAGTGTAGATACCATGGATTTGACCTTAAACATTCTCTTATCCAAGGAGAATTTCATGGCAAAAACTTATCAAGCAGTGATGCCTGCTCTCTGTCACACAAAGGGTTTTTGTCAAGGGTTATAGTGGGCTACTGGAGTCCCTAATTGGTCTATTCCCAGTCTTTCCAAATCTCAATTTTATTACAGAAGCAGCCAGAGATTAAAGAAAAGTTTAACCAATTGGGAAGCACTAAGGGAAAAGGAATAGTCAACCAACAGTTTTTCCTTCTCACAGTTTTATTCTTGAGATTTTAGAGTGCTCTAGTGATAAGAGAAACAAACCCGGTTTAATGTGACAAAACAACAGACAGACAGATAGCCTTACCACAAGTGAGGCCAGACTGTCAGAAGCTCTTACGCATAGGCTGGGAGAGAGTATGTAGGGAACCTCTTCCTCTTACCCTTGCTTGTTCTGTACAAGAGCCACTAACTGTTGTAGGCCCAGCAGTTGTAGGCATTGTTCTACTAAGAAGCCCACTGCAACTAAGGCTGTACACTAGTCCATGCCGTACACTAGTCCACAGAGTTTCTTACAGAATACGAAAGGCTGCTACTGCCTGAAGAGTCCCATTGCATATTAGGTTGCTTGCACGCTGTCCCCACAAGGGCATAGATACCACAGTTTGGCTTGTATGTCTGATTCTGCCTTCTCAAAGGCTTTTGATCTTTGTTAACTGTTAAACAGATATTTATATTGTTTATTAGCCACCATGATTGGGACTTCATTCTTCAGTCTTGCATTTTTAATTTAACCTATGCACATGGGAGGTCTTAGCAGGGTGTTAACTCTTATTTAATGGGAAAGAAACAGGGATTTTGGTCACAAAATGTTTACCAATAACAGTCTCATGTGGAGGAGAAGGAAATTAATGGTATTGTAACCAATATCTTCTTACACTTACCTATCCTAGAGATCCTGCAAAAAAGTGCCTCAAAGACAGAGTGGGGCCTTCCTCAGTTTCCACAAAATACATGAGTCAGAGAACTTGTCAGAGGCTCCATTAAACACAAACAAATTAGTTTCTTTCGAATGGGTACTAATAATCTAGAGTATCCAGATTCAGCTGCTGTCAGTAGACATTACTGACTGAACTAGGGATCTAGGTCTGAACAGATGACCAACCTGACCATAAAATATTGAGGTTATACTACAGGAGAAAGTACTTTTCCATGTTCAACATTCCAGAGGCTGTGGCAGATATTTCAGGGGAAAATACATACAAGGAGAACCCTCCCTCATTCTGGATATTTTCCTGTGGTTAACTCCAGAGCTAGAACAATTTGCCACTCTTTACAATGGCAAAACCAAATTTCTTCAAGAGTTTTCCTTTGAAAGATGGCAGTAAGAAGACATGAATTCTCCGTCCACTGGGTGCTCTTACAAAGTTCTTGCCAGTTTTTTACCTATTACCAGTTCTAGCTTTATTCCCCATTTTAAGTATAAGGAACATCTCTAAAACTATAAAGAACCTTTTAAGGGAATCCCCTCTATGTCCTCAATTAATGTTTTTTTCTTTTTCTCTTTATTCATGAAAGAGCTGGCAAATGTAGTAAAGTGGTGCCTTCCGGTCAACTGTCAAATTTCAAATGCTCTAACATTTTGTCTTAATTATTTGTCTTTATACTTAATAAATAGTTGAGGGGATTTTTTTAATAGTGCAGTTGTAACTGTAATTAGCAACCTAAGGGCTCTGGGCGTATAACATCTTGAACCACAATTGAACTCTTAATGTTGTGGCAGTAATCAAGGGTTTTGTTAACTTCTTAAACCCATATGGGCATGAGACCTCCCCCAACCCCATTAATGGTATAGCTCCTAACTCTATATTTAGATACCTAGAGAAGTGGTGTGATTTTCCGAAGTGCTGAGCACCTGTTAGCTCATCCAGACTGATAGCTGCATGATGCTAAGCACTTTTGAAAATTAGATCACTTATTATGGTATCTAAATATGGATTTTAGAGCTATAGTGTTAATGGAGGAGTGGGAGATCTCACATCAAAAGGCTTTAAGATCTTAATAAAACCCTTGTTTATTGCCACAACATTAAGCAGTTAATTTAGTTGCATAAATATTGATTTAGCAACCTAAATTTAAGCACCCATTTTTGAAAATGTTTGCTATTTGAAAATTTAGGTGCTTCCTAAAACTTTGAACAAAATCTTCTTGTTACTCAGTGGAGTGCAGTATAAACTAAGTCAGAATCTAATGTGAAGTATATAACATAAGAACGAACAGCCATACTGGGTCAGACTAAAGGTACATTTAGCCAAGTAGACTGTCTTCCTTCAGTAGCCAGTGCCAGGAGCTTCAGAGGGAATGAACATAACAGGTAATCTTCAAGTGATCCATCACCTGTCACCCATTCCTGGCTTCTGGCAAACAGAGGCTTGAGATACCGTCCCTGCCCATCCTGACTAACAGCCATTGATGGACCTATCCTCCATGAATTTATCTAGTTCTTCTTTGAACCCTGTTATAATTTTGGCGTTCACAACATCCTCTGGCAAAGAGTTCGAGAGTTTGACTGGGTGTTATGTGAAAAAATACTTCCTTTTGTTTGTTTTAAACCTGCTGCCTATTAATTTCAGTATTTTCCCCATTTCAGATTTTTTTCATGTCCAGTGCTAAACTGTTATATAGAGTAGTGTGCTGTTAAAAAGCTGTTGAATTTACCTTAGGGGAACTGCATTTCATTAGTGACTGAACTGATTCCTATGTTTATAAAAGGATTTGGATCCTCTGAAATGAGTGGAATCATACAAATAAAATGTATCTATTATTACCAAGTCAAATACAGTTCTGATATGACTCAATTGATTTTATTAAAGGGTTAAAATACACACAAATACATTACACTAATTATCTATACCAACACTCACAGCATAGGAAGGAAAGCGTGTTCTGCAAATCTGCTATGTTCCATTCTTTTGCAGGTGGGTGAGAAATAGGAAGGAATGGATAGAACCTTGACTCTGCTTCTCATGTGTCAGGCAGTGTATGCATAGGTATGTTGGGAACCATACAAGCCTTGGTAAAAAAAATACTTGGAGTCATTTGGACCGGAGAGAGATAGAGTATGAGAAACTGGTGATTAGAATATTGACCTAGGACAGGGGTCAGCAACCTCTGACACGTGGCTCGCCAGGGTAAGTACCCTGGCGGGCCGGGTCAGATTGTTTACCTTACCTGGGAAAACGCAGCCAGCACATCCCTCGCCTGCTCTGCTATCCACTGCCCCCATTGGCCTGGGACGGCAAACTGTGGCCAGTGAGAGCCGCGATCGGCCGAACCTGCCGACGCAGCAGGTAAACAAACTGGCCCGGCCCGCCAGGGTGCTTACCCTGGTGAGCTGCATGGCAGAGGTTGCCAACCCCGACCTAGGATGTGGGATACTCAGGGTCCAGTCCTTCTGCTGTAATGACTCTGTAATTATTGAGCCACAGTGCAACAACTTCAGCATGAGAGATTGACAGAGGACTACTTCACCTATCAGAGTATCCCACAGTTTAGGGCACTCACCAGAGAGATTGCAGACCCCTCAGGCAGAGGAGAACCTTGGGTTGGGTGGGATCCCAGTTTCTTGGTGAGTACCTTAACTGCTGTGCTAAAAGTTACGAGGGAAGTGCTCCTTCTCCTCAGCTTCTGGCTAAAACAGCATAGGTGCCTAACTCCATGAGAAGGTTCACAGCTGAGAATCGCAAGCGGAGATAGGAGCCTCTCTGCAAGCTGCAATTAAGTGCCTAGCTCCATGAGAGGATTGGGCTTAGCACTCCCCCTTCTGTTCAGCATCTCCCGTTCATTAGTTCAGGCAGCTCCCTGTCTAATGTGCTAGCTTTTGTCAATCCCATTCTTAGGCACCTATCGCTCCACATGTAACTTTTGTGAATAGCTGTGACTTTCTAGGCATGTGAAAGCTAGGGATTGTGACACTGATACTATGACACTAACTCCTTTTGTGGCTCCAGGCCACAGTGACTTAGTGAGTCACAATCTCTGTCCCAGTCTCCTCCAGTATCAGTGCAACAACACACTACCTGTTGCTCAGATCAGATCGTTAACTCATAATCTAGATCGTTATTGGTGGATACTTTACTATTGTACATTAATATTATTCTGAAAACTAACAGACAGGTCCCTTTGGTGTCAGTTTGTTATACTGTCATTAGTGTTACTTGTTAGAGGACCAACAACCTGATTTCACAACTTGACTTCCTGTTCACTGCAGTGATAATCCAAGAATCACTCAGTAATAATTCCAGATAGCTGACCGTGAAGCAGTATTGATGGAAGAAAGATGTGATTCTTACACTCCTCCTGTTTTATCCAGGGGCGGCTCCAGGCACCAGCATGCCAAGTGCGTGCCTGGGGCGGCAAGACACAGGGGGCGCTCTGCCGGTTGCCGCGAGGGCGGCAGGCAGGTTGCCTTCGGCGGCTTGCCTGTGGCGGGTCCGCTGGTCCCCTGGCTTTGGCGGACCTCCCGCAGGTGTGCCGCCAAATCCATGGGACTGGGGACCTCCCGCAGGCAAGCCACTGAAGGCAGCCTACCTGCCGTGCTTGGGGCAGCAAAATACCTAGACCCGCCCCTGGTTTTATCTGTGTGTCAGGAGAGTGAAGAAGCGGTTTAAAGGGGTAAAATGGTGAATGCCTTTCAGAACCCCATCTTGCATGGTCCTGAGCTAGTTAGGGCTAATGTATCATGATTCCTAAAGAAGATCAACATTTTCTGTAACAAAATCTTTCCTTTCAATAAGACTCATTGCTATTTCCTGTTGGTTCACAGGAGATGACAGTAACATTTATTAAAAACACAGAAACATTTTAAAATGGAAAAAGTATTTTCAGTCCATGCTCTTGTATTGAAAGGAAGTGCATTCCTCTGTGTTCTGAAAGAGATCCAGTTTTCTCAAGACTTCCTCAATTTAAAAAGGCAAAGAAGAACAATAACAACAACAAAGGAAGTGTGATCACAAGAAAGGATTTCAATACCTCTGCAGAGGCAAGCATTTCAATTAATTTATGGAGACTTTTGGACTGCCTGTCAAACTCTGCATTTTATGAAATCAAGAATTATTGCTGCTGATAGTTGTAACATAACTTCTAAATGGCTGAAGAAAACATAATATGGAAATTTGGATAAGAAGCAAGAGTGTATTTAAATGTTCAAGCTGGGAAAATTGGCCCAGATGTAACTGTATTGTATACATTTGGTTTGGAGAAAATGAATCAGTGTAGAAGGAGTCAAATAATGTGCATTTATGCATAAGCAACATTTATTCCTGTAAAATATTTCCTGGGATAATTACTAGGCTTTAAAAAAAATATAATAAGGCAGTTCAGAAACAGTGCTTCAAATTCTGTGGTCATATATATTGAGCAGCCCTGCTGGGTTCAGTGGGGCTAGCAGGTTTAAATGACAGCAGATATTACCTCCACATCTTATCATTTAGATTCCATCAGAAGCTAAATTGGGTTTGGGATTTTTTTTTGTAAATCTTTGAAGATCTTTCCACCTGTGCAATAGAACTAAAGGTCCAGATCAACAATAACCTGCAAACTGGGTTTATCCATAAGTTCTATGTAATTGAAAATGTGACATAGCTCTCCAAACTACTGCTTATGCTATGGATGCCATGCACTGACATTGAAAGAAAATAATGATCATATTTAATACCTTCTTACTTAACATTCAATATGGCGCTGTTTGATAGCTACATCCTATGGGCCAAATTCTGGTGTAACGCGAGGCAGTTCCACTGATTTAAATGGGGCTAGACCAATTTATGCCAGTATAAAAAAAAAGGCCCTTTATCAATTTATTGGTGTGGTTGCTGGTGTATCTTAATTTCAAATTAATTATGTTGCTGTTCTTGGTCACGCCCTTGCAGTACTTTATTACTTAGAAGACTAGTTCAGCAGAAATGCATATGATATTTGCAGGCTCAGCAAACTTCTTAGTTCCAGACCAATTTGTCCCAAGTTTCTACTCTAATTTTCACTCCCCATTCACATCCTCTTGCACTCCTGTCTTTTCCTTTATCCATGGTGCTGCCATTTGCAAAATGTTCTCCCAATTCCAGTTCCATTAGGACAGCATTCTCTACTTATTCAAAGTTCTTCTAAAAACCGCTTCTTCGGTATTGGCCCTAAGAAATTAGTTTATTATATTTAAGGGGATAAATTAAACAAAGAAAAGAAAAGAAAACAAATTTCTTTCTTTCTTGATCTCTTAAGGGCTTAAAGGGAAAGGTTTTCTTGATTTTTGTGTATTGCATAGTGCTAACATAATGTTGATGATAAGCAAATAGGAAATATTATTAACAATAATAATCTTCTATGTGTGCACAAACACCCAAATTTGGAATCATATATTTTTATACACTTATATCTGGAAAATGACCTTAGATCATGGTATCAGATTGGCTGATATCCATATAAGCAGAAAGAACTATTCAAAGCTGATTGGCAGCTACTTTCATCTCTAAAATCCTGAATGCAGTAACTGGAAGATTAATGCTACACATTAAAATGTCGACTGAGGTCATGGAGTCCTTGCTGAGAAAGTGAAGGACCCCTTTGATTATAGAGGATATGATTTAAAGCAAACCTGAAAACAGTTCTGGGCACCTAGCTAGCAATCTGTGATTTTTAGAGGGTGATAATCCATTTTCTTGTTAAATTTTTACCACTATGGAATACTGTTTCTTGGCCAACCTGAATTAGTGCTGTACAGGGGGAACAGAATTAAAGAAACTGGTCTAAATGAAATCATAGTCCCTAGCAGCATTGTACGGGACACATGCTGAATTTAGCAAAGTTGGTTTCCATGGCCCAGCTGCATTTCTGCTGAGTAGTTCAGCCAGGTGTGGAGTCCAAATCCATGACCTTCATATGCTCATGTACCATGAGAAACCATGAATCGTTCTGCTGAACCGAGCTCATAGATAGAAAAGAAACTAAAGTCCTAAGAGTCATTATGACTACAATGATAAAATGTGATTTCATTAAACCTTGTTGTTATATTCAGTATTTTAAAGATTTAGATACGTACATATATTTGTGTGTGTATATACGCTTAATATTCCTTTTTGGGAATACTTGCATTTGTGCTAAGGCCTCTGCATTCAAAATCAAATTCAGAATAAAGTAACACTGACATTTTCTAGAGGCCTTTAATATTTTCTATTCTTTCCCTTCAGATTTCTCATATTCATCCTTTAAACCCTGTCCTCACTCAGGTTTGTGACTCTGGTTTTGGACTGGTGTTCTTCCTACCTCTTAGACCACTGCTTCAATGGCTTCCTTACTGGAGCATAAGAATCGCCATACCAAACCTGACCAGTAGTCCATCCAATCTAGTGTTGCCTTGTGGATGGTTAGAACCAGATACTTGGGACACTAAAATGAAATGGCAGTTATGAAATAGTATGCCTATAGGGGACAGTTCTTCCTATCCTCTGTTAGTTAGGGGTGATTTATGTCTTTAAGCATAAGGATTTATAGCCTTTCTGATAAACTCAGCATTGCAAAATCAGAATCTTTCATTGTCCTCTCCAAAATCTCCTTATTCCCTCTTTCTCCATCATTGTAGATAATTTCAACATGTTTATGGGACTCCCATAATTTCAGTGTAACTCTGACTTCTCTCTCCCATAATCCACTCATCCAGGTTGTTGATAAATTCCTTTGCAACTTCTTCCAATTTTGTTCTGATCTCTCCCCGCTTTGTCAGTATCTCAGAGATTTCCCCCTCCTCCCTTCTGGTCTAGCCGGCTCCCAGCTTCTGTCTATGAATGCTGCTCTCTCCTATTGCTCTGACTTGGTCTATTTCTTCTTAGAGTCACAGTCAAGATGGTGTTCTCATCTTCACATCTCTACATACCTCTGCACCTCTTACACCTGTCCCCTGTCTCCCTCAACTCTCCAGCTCAGCCTCAGTGTTCTGCTAATTTCAGTTCCCTCTTAGCCCTTCCCTGCTCTCTGGCAACCCCACCATTATATGATTTTCAGACAAATACATCTGTGCTTTCTCTTATGCTTCCCACTGAACCTGGCATATACTTCATCATCCTGCATCCCACACAACCTGCTCCTTGTAATCCTTCTTCAAAACGCTCAGTCTCTCCAACAATCCCATTCCCAATTTAACCTAATGAAAGCAGAATAAAAACAAAATAACAAAAACGTAACCAGAAAAGGGAATTATAATATGCTGCTGATATGATCAGGCAACATTTTAACACCTGTACAAACCTCCCTCTGCTTTCCTGACGTCATTTCTTCCTACATCACGTCATGTCATGTCATGTCCTAGCTAAGATAGCCCACCAACCCTGAGTACACTTACACATGTGAATAACTTTATGAATGTGAGTAATATCACGGAGTGTTTTGTGCATAAGTATTTGCATGATCAGAGCCACAAACTGTAATCTCCTAAAGTAGGGACCCTGACTAAAAATCCTGGTCCCATTGAAATCAGTTGGAGTTATGCCATTTATTTCAAAAGGGCCAGGATTAAGTTTCACATCTTTATTTGCTCTGCAAAACACCATGCATAATTATGACATTATATAAAAATAATGATTAAATAATAGTCTAATATATAGCTATGGAGTTTAAAGAATCTTCCTTGCTTCTCCTCTGCACATTGTCCTTTGTTATATATTTCATATGTCAGTGGATATGGATCTTGTCCTTTTGTTTGTATGGTAAAAAACATTTTTCACTACATTTCTTTGACTTGTGGTTGTTATGAAAGCATGATGCTTATGTTTTATGCTAGTTTTACAAAAAGAGGCAAAACTGAAGCCACACATTTAAATCATTTCATGCCCCATTTAGTAAGTTACAGCCATGGATATTCAAGGTAGGACAAAATAAATTCCCCTACTTTAAGTGCAATTTCCATATTTTAGTAACATTTTCAATTACATGTTTTAAATATACATTTAATTGATATGTAATAGGATAAATCTTGTAAATTAATTGAGCAGGAAATCATTATTCCCCTTACATTCCAGTCAGTTTCTTCCAAACCTCCCGTTTCCCCCCACCCAACCCTGACTGGTTTCCAGAGATGCTTTTACTGTGGGCCAAGTTCTGCCCTTGCCTATGTGTCTGTGGCTCATATTGATGTCAGCAGAAGTCTCCCACATGTAGCCAAAGGCAGACTTCAGCTATATGTGTGGTAACACCAGGGTTCAGCTCTTACTCCTGAATGGTGGAGTGTATCAGTCATGTGGCCTATTTAGCAAATTATTTATCTATCCCAGATACCACTGAGATGTGCAACACTGCTAAATACTTAGTAAACTGATACTCTGGCACACACATTTTCTTTCCACACTTGATATTATAGTCTTAATCTTATTCTTATTAGGAAGGTAAAACTGATCTAGCACAACTCTGTGTCATTAGTCTTATGTAAAGTTTTCCTGAATGTCTGTGCTGATAGTGCTTCAGTCCATTCTCCTAAGAGTTTCTTTTGCTGACTAATTACTCTGAGAACCAGTTCAGCCTGCTGTAAGTTGGGACAATTCCAGAGAAGACAATATAGTTGTCCCTGTGTGCATGAGGGTTGTGTTTAACTCTTATTATGCATTTGGGAACATTTTTTAATAACTAGCCTAACTTTTCCCTTCCTTAGTTTCTGGCCATTGCTTCTTATCCTAATATTTTCTGAGAGTGTGATTAATTAATTTCCTTTCTGTATATTACCTTCAAGACAACAATACTTAGTCTGAGGCTCAAGAAGTTAAAGACAAACCTTTCAATGTGCATCTCTTGGGGGCAGTCTATGCAGTTGTCCAAGAATCTTCAGTGTTTGACTGGAATGAACAGAGTGAGCAATACTGATCATAGGAGCACTCCCCACACTTGGTACATGCAAGACCGCATATGGTGGGACTTAAGAAACAGACTGAAATGATCCAGAGCCATCCCCATTACTTGAGTGATGGAACTGGAGGAGAAGAAGAGGCACCCACACATAGAAGAAGATATCTAACAATGGCAAAAAGCCACAGAATCTTGGTGTAATGTCCTGATACTGTTTTGTGACCCTAGTCACCACAGTGCTGCATCAATACATGATGCTGACATGTTGCAATGAAATCGCTTCACAACACTGCAATTATTTTATGGTTTTCTGCAACTCCAGCCTATTCCAGTTCTGAATAGGCACTCATAAACAATTAATATGGAAGCTTCTTATATAAAGATGTGAGACATAAACAGCATTTCACAACGGACTTGCATTGGGAGCTCTTAATTAGTTTGCAGCTACTATTCCCTCCAGGTCTTCCTGGGACTTGCTGCTTTCCAGATGTCTCTTCCCTAATTTTTGCCTCTTTATTTCTGTCTTGATTTGTATCACTTTACTTTTCTCATTGCCTTTACCCCACTATTCATATCTTTCCACATCACATTGCAGTTTGCTTCTCTCCACTTCTGTTGTTTTATTACTCCAATTCTTCCATCATCAGCAAATTTGATCATGGTTGAATTTACACTTGTGATGATAAGGAAACTCCCCACCCTGCACCAACACAGGGAAACACAATGGGGAAAAAAATCATGAACACTCACTTATACTTTGGGACTTATGTATCATTGAATTTATTTGTGTATTAATTCATGTGAATTGTACTGTGTCTAACTCATATGGTATTGGTAAGTGCCTTGTGGCATGCATTGTCTTCCCTATTCTGTGCGCTGCTGAGGACAATCACCATACTCAACAAAGAACAATAAATGGGCTCCAGGAGAGAACAGGCTCCAGGATTTGTATGTGTTGACATTATAGAGGGAGCATGTGTCATAAACAGATAGCTAAGGGTTAATGTCTCTTTCACCTGGAAAAGAGTAACCTGAAACACCTGACCAGAGGACCAATCAGGAAACAAGACTTTTTCAAATCTGGGTGGAAGGAAGTTTTTGGTGTGAGTTGTTGGTTCTTTGTCTTGTGTCTGTGCCCTCTCGGCTCTGAGAGTGATTTTTCTATCTCCTGGCTTTCTAATCTTCTGTTTCCAAGTTGTAAGTACAAGGATAGTAAGACAATAGGTTTATATTGTTTTCTTTTGTATTTACATGTGTGTAGTTGCTGGAATGTTTTTAAATTGTGTTCTTTTTGGATAAGGTTGTTTATTCATTTTTCTTTTAAGCAATTGTCCCTGTATATTGTCAACTTGATACAGAGCCCATTTTTAATGTCCTTTTTTCTTTCTTTTTATATAAAGCTTTCTTTTTAAGACCTGTTGGAGTTTTCTTTAGTGGTGACTGCAGGGAATTGAGTCTGCAGCTCACCAGGGAATTGGTGGGAGGAAGAAGTCAAGGGGAAAATCTCTTTGTGTTAGATTTACTAAGCCTGACTTTGCATACCCTCTGGGTGAGGGGGAGAGATTAGATCTCTCGGTACTTGTGTTTCCAGGACTGGAAGCAGGGAATCTTCTAGGATCGTCCAGGGAGGGGAGCCTGGGAGGAAGTAGCAAGGAAACAAGGGGAGGAGGTTATTTCCCTTTGTTGTGAGACTCAAGGAATCTGAGTCTTGGGGTCCCCCAAGGAAGGTTTTGGGGAGACCACATTGAGCTAGGCACTGTAAAATTCTTAGCTGGTGGCAGCGGTACCAGGTCCAAGCTGGTAACTAAGCTTGGAGGTTTTCATGCTAACACCCATATTCTGGACACTAAGGTCCAGATCTGGGAAGAAATGTTATGACAGCATGTAATGACATACAGCCCTATAGATCTGCCCATTAGGATGGAAGGAAGCAAAAATCTGTCTCTCTGTGTGTGTGGGTATGTGTGGGTGTGTGTGTATATATATATATATATAAAATGTGTAAATGTGTCTGTGTGTGTATATAGATAGATAGATTTGATTAGATAGATACACACCCACACTACACACCCACACTACACACCCACATACACATATATATGATGACCTAGTCCTCTCACTTCCTTCCTGAGAAATTTCTAGAATAGGAAATCAAAGAACAGAGAACTGGAAGAAAGATTTGCAATGATATAAGGTGATGAGAAGAAGATAACAACTAAAGGACTTACCAGAGAATAATTTTCCCTTTCTTTTAATATTGTTATTTTCAATGCTTACAGTGGTCTGAAAAAAGTGGAGGTCTAATATGTTCTACAGAAAGGAAAGCAATATCCCATTTTCTGGTCCCCTTACTCCCACATCAGTTCTGCCCCACCTCTGCTCTATCTCTCCAGATCTCAATCAATTTTGTCCTCAATCTTCTGCCCTTCTCTCCCTACCCTCCAGCCTCAACACTGCTTTCCCTGCAGCTCCTGGGGCTCTTCAGTCCCCTTTCTCAAGCCTGGAGTGGGCTGCCGTGGGGACTCTTTTCCCTCATCCAAGGCTGGATGTTGCAGGGAGGAAAAAGGGGTGGGAGAAGAGCAGAAGAACCATCCCCTTGCTCACAGACTGAGAAGAAGGAGCAGAGTCACCCTGAATTGCAGTGATGGCCTGGGCATTTTCTGCTCCTGAGAAGAGCTATGCCTACTTTCTGCTGTGGATCTGATTGGCTGCTTACATCCTGGGAGGTGGGGAATGCAACCAATGAAAGGGTCCACACCTCCTTGGCAGGGTTGAAGTGTGTGCCTCTTAGGAATCCAGCTGTAGAAATGTTATTTGAGGGTCAGCAAACTCTTTTGACTAGACACATGTAAGCACTGATTATTTACAGAAACCCATTGGTGCTTTACAGACAAGTTTAAAAAATGGCAAGGTCACTGTTCTGAGGACTTTACACTCCATATTTCCTCTTTTTTGCATAGCAATTGTACTAGGTCCTTGAGTATGGAATTCCTAAAAGATGGGAGAAGATTGAAAGCTTCTATTTTGCATTTTCTTTGCTTATTTGTTTTGTATGTCTAGGGAGCAAGGTCGTTGAAAGAAAGCATTGATGTATGGGGAGTCACTAAATTGTATTCTTTTTCTCTCTGGATAATATGAGCTATGGGCAAGTGATTGTAACTGGGGGTAACAAAGCACTGTAGAATTGATTCCCTTTAAAAGCAGTGGGGTGCATTGGGCTTCTATTAATAATCATGTGAATCCAAGTTGTAGAAAAACATAATTATTGCATGTTTTCATGGGTTTAAAAAATGCTTTCGCTAAAGAGATTGAGATTGGGCTAGCAAGACTTTCACCTCTGTTGTCAGTCCAGTTCCTAATGCTCTATGTAATCTGCCTGCAAGATCCATGAAAGATTTATGGAAAAATAAAAAGTCTTTTTACTTCGTCAGCTCTGTAATAATATAGGATTTAATTGTCCTCACTGCAGCAAAATTTCTAATTCTGAAATAAAGAAAAAAGTGGAAAGTCAGGGATCTTAAATTTTGTATTAATAGCTCTTAATGCAATAAATGAATCATCCTGAAATAGCTTGGTGAAAGATATCGAAACACTTTCAGCTATTTTAGTTTGCCAATAATCCATTTCTTTGCTGAAAGATGGATGAGTTTCCCCAAGTTTGTAAACACAGAGAAATGATATTGTGCGCTCCCATTTTATATTTGATTTTCTTACATGAGATCAAAGATTTCAGCATGCATTCTTTCTTCTTCCACCTTTAAGAAAATGAAACTATCCTACACTAGATCTAAAAAGGCATCCAAGGATAAATTTTTTGTCAATCAATTTTCTAACCAATAACCGTAGAATTCAAATCCCTATTATTAAGATACGTTTTCATTTTGGCATTATGATATCTGCTCAGTAAGGGCTTGATCTAAGGTCTATTGAAGTCAGTGGAAAGACAGACATTTTCAGTAGACTTTGAATTAGGCCCTAATTTCCTCATCATCCCATTTTCCCTTCTAATATAAACCTATTGCCAGGCCCTTGGAATGTCAGTAAAGGTGGTTAACCTAATATCTTTTATTGGGCCAACTTTTACTGGTGAGAGACAAGCTTGGTCCAATAAGACCAAGAAGAGAAGTTGGTCCAATAAAAGATATTACCTCACCCTCTCTCTAATATCTTGGCACTGACATGGCTACAAGAAACACATCATATGGTAAAGTGCTTGTCCAGCTAGTTCAATATGTGTCTCTCTTCCAGCTAAGTGAACACAGGCCACGTGACCAGTGCTCTGCAAATGACACTTGCTTTCAATTCCAATACCAGATTAAACTCAAGACCATGGTCTTGATGTTCAAATGGAATTCACCCAAGCATCACAGATACCTTGCTTTCCAGCATTAGGTCCTACCACGTCAATTATTTATGCTGAAGAATGGAGCTGGCAATATCTATGTTGAGAATTATAGCAACAGGGAACAGAGCTTTTATAGCTTGTGAGAACTGTAGAGCAGGAAACAGAGATTTTATAGCATTTACCCTGTAGCCATAGGCCTCCTTCTACAAGACACCAGAAGGATCACAGATATGACTTCATTCAGGATGTTACTTTTCTAAATATATTTTCATAAAGCAGTGGCCACATGTGCTAGATTTATTAGAAGATGTTAAGGAACAAAAACAAAAGAAAACCCCAAACATATTGGCTTTATATAATTTTGTCAGGGTTTCAGATACAATGGTGATGACTGTGGGATAGATTAGTCAAAGTGCACTTGGTGAAATGACAGCAAACCAGCCATTCAAACTCCAGGCTCAGACTTGGTGTGATAGCAAGTACTGAAGAAATAACTGGTATCAGGACTAGTGGCTTTTATCAAAATTCAGGGATAGAAGATGATCAAAGAAACTTAAAAGGCATTAGAGTATCTTCTTATCTCTTCAACCAAGTGTTGTTTGCCGGGGGGATCAGGGGCAAGTATTTGGAGGCATCATACTTAGTGGATAGGACACTGGATAGGTACTCAGGGTTTTACTTCTGGCTCAGCCACTGGCCTGTTGGGTGACCTTGAGCAAGTCACGTCCCCTCTCTGGGCCTCAGTTTCCCCATCTGTAAAATGGGGATAATGATACTGCCTTCCTTTGTAAAGCACTCTAATGTCTATGAACGAGAAATTTGGTAACATTATAGCACATGGATGGGGGAAAAGTGGCCCTTGGAGTACACCATATAGGTTGCAAGTACAAGTAATATTAGGAGAAATTATCAGAAGTTTCCAATAAGTAAGGTGTTGTGATAGGACATCATAAATGTATTGGGACAAATGTATTCCTAATTTAGGACCACTGGTGGGTCTTTTCCTAAACTTTTAAAATCTTTCAAACTCCAGCTATTCTTTTTGTACTATAAGCTTTCTGGACCAGGGGCTGTGTCTTCCTTTACATCTGTTCATCATGTAGAACAATCTGTGTACCACTGAAACGTAAGTTATAATAAAATGGTCCTAAATTCCTCACTGTTCTGAGCTTGTGTACCTCTCTTGACTTCAGTGGAGATTCACCCACTTAGAGTCAAATACCCCGTGAGTGTATGCGAGTACAGAAACAGGTGATTTTTTTTTAAATGGCCCTATATATACAATGTTCTCAGCTGGAGTGACTAGTTAGTTTTCTTCTGACTTTTTCAGTTATGCACAGCCACCTCAAGTACTTGGGCTTTTCTGAATATGCACCAGAATCTAACACCGCTTGCAAGAGAGGCCTTACAGCCAATTTTAATTCACAATACGCAAAAATCCAGAATCCATTTGATATAAGTCAAGGCAGAATACAGCCTTTTAAAGTGTAATTGTAGCTTTCCTATAATATTCATAGCATTTTATTATTTTTAAGAGAATTCCTTCTTCCAAAATTTGTCTCAAAACTGTAAGTTGTTTAACAGATATAATTAGGTTGCTAAGCATTAACAGTTAATTATCATATTAATAAACAGTTATTACTCTCCTCTACATTCAACCAGGCCAAAGCAGCATTATTATGCATGCATTGCTCTTGGGCACGTAATTGTCCTTAAAGGAAATCATTACAATTTAAATGAAATTGGGAGTTACTGGTTAGGGAAGGCTGCAGGGCATGCACAATACATACTAAGCAAGGAACTGTAATTTCCCCAAATCACATCTTTTCAGTAATTTCACATCGTGGGGCTATATCTGTTTGGTTAAGGGGAAAACAGTTTATTTTTGCCTTGCACTTGTACAAGGGCATCACATACCCAAGGACAAGAAAGGCTCTGAAATGCAAGCAATTGCACTTTCACTACATCATACCATTTCATATGGGTTTGTTAACTGTTGCCAGAGTTTATAATTCTTCCAATTTAGGACTATAAACCACAGCAGGATATGTATTTGCAAGTATGTCTATACTTTGAGCTGGAAGGTATAAATTCCAGCTCGAGGAGACAAACCTGTGCTAACTTGGATCAAGCTAGTGTGCTAAAAATAGTGGGTAGAGATTTGTGTGGCTAGCCGCCCTTAGTATGTGTAACACAGACAGACCCTGGTCATTGTTGGCGCGATCAAACGTGGTACCTTTGGAGCTTAATGGATGAGCTAAAAGACAAATCTCTCTTAGCCAAGGCTTTAGGAGACTCATCAATCTCTAGCTCAGAGATTCTCAAACTGTGGTCCATAGAATCATAGAATATCAGGGTTGGAAGAGACATCAGGAGGTCATCTAGTCCAACCCCCTGCTCAAAGCAGGACCAATCCCCATGAGCCACCAATGGTCTGCGAGTTCCATTCTGGTGATCCATGGATAGTTCCCTCTAACGTGTGCCTGGGTGACCATACACGAGAGAATGAAGGGCCACCCGCCTAATTAACGGTGCCGCACCAGCGTGGCTCCACTAATTAGGTGCCTGGTCTCTGGAGAAGATGAACATGAAAGGTGAGGTGGTGGCCTTGGGGGAATAAGCAGTAGGTGGGAGGGGGCAGTGGGGTGAATATAGGGGATGGGTGAAATTTAGGACGTACAGGGCTGGAGCGGCCAGAGAAAGAGGTGACTTTCTGCAGCTCCAGGACTGTGGCTGCTGGGGAGGACGGCCCTCATTCCCAGCCTCTGCTCGGGGGCTGCCATGGTGGGGGAGAGAGAGACTCCCCTCCTTCCCAGTCCCAGCTCAGGGGCTGCCACAGCAGGGGAGAGAGGGAGACACCCCCCTCCTTCCCAGCCCCAACCCAGGGGCTGCCGCGGCGAGGACACATCCATCACATTAGAAAGGTAAGACTACTGATATTAAAATATGAGTTATTTGCTTTTATTTGTAGAAACAAAAATGTTAATTATTATTACTTTTTAAAAACAGCACTTTTATCCAAAGGACTTTACAATAGTTAGCTAATGGTACAAACATTTGGAAAGATCATTAAGTGGTCCGCCAAGACCCTCAGCCATTTTCAAGCAGTCCACGAAAAATAAAGTTTGAGAACCACTACTCTAGCTGACCTAGCTGCCAATAGAGAGGGACAGAGAACCCTATCAAGCAGACACAGGTTACGTATGCACCTAGTGTCTCAGCCGGGATTGTCCTCAGAGCAGCTAGCCTATGATTCTGCTCATGCCACCATGGCTACACTCTAGTGCACTGACTCTTTTAAAAAATATCTATTTTGCCTTTGAAATCAGGAAGTCAAATTATGTTTTGTTTTTTGTTAAAGTATTAGGACTTACAGATTCGCCACAAAATTGGCCTTTAATAAGGATGACCTTCAGCTGCTGGCTAATTCATCTGTAAATACTGAAGGCCATCCTTATTAAAGGCCAATTTTGTGGCCAATCTGTAAGTCCTAATACTTTAAGAAAAAACCAACATAATTTGACTTTCTGATTTCAATGGCAAAATAGATATTTAAAAAAAATAATTTGAAAAGAAAAATAATAAAAAAAATTTCAAACCCAAAATAGCATCAGAAATATACAGTATATCCTTTTCTTTATATTATTTGGGCCTGATTCTCCTCTCACACAAATATACATAAACCAGCAGAATTCAGTGGAGTAGCCAGTAAAAAACGAGTGTGAGTGAGAAAAGACTCAAGGTCACGGTGTTAATTTAAAATATAGGTTCAGCATAACATAGATCAGATTGAGTCTTCTTGCTCCTCTTTTTCCACACTGAAAGAAATTAGAGTTATTCATTGATTTAGTTGGGGATTGGTCCTGCTTTGAGCAGTGGGTTGGACTGACCTCCTGAGGTCCCTTCCAACCCTGATATTCTATGATTCTATGACTGTTTGTAACATAATTCAGGGAGTTTCTTGCACTTTTGTCTTCCACATTCTCAGATGCTACCATCTCCTTTATGCTTTCTTTTTTTCTTTCTCAGTAGAGCTAGTCAAAATATTTTAATTCAAAACTTTTTTTTCAGTGAAAAATGGCATTTTTTTAACAAAAAATGTCATGGAATTGTTTTTAAATATTTATGATTTTTTCCCAAATAAAATTAAAATAAAATATTGTTGTCTTCCTTCAAAATTCACAACAAATTCTGAAAATGATATTGTGAATTTGTTTGCAAAACATACCATTTCCCAAACCAGCTTTTTTTGTTCTTGGGGTTCAGTCATGGGTGCAGCACCCTCCTAGGATCAAAAACTTATAAGAGCTATGCCATTCCACAAGAACAGTATGCTTGGGCCCACCAAATATCATGAGAGCAATGCATACTGAACTGTGTTCTCTAAGGACTGTTTCTGGCAAGGAACAGAGTTGCTACTGAAATGCAAGTCTTTCAGGGTCAAATTCTGCTCTCAGTTGCACCAGTATGAATCTGGAGTAACTCAGGCCACTGTTACAAGCAGAATCTGACCCTCATCTGGTAAGGGCTGCTACTCCCATCTGTGTCACCAAAACAGGGCTTTCTATGCTTTCCAAAGCTCTATTTATGTTGTTTTAAAAAGCATTACAAGACTTTTTTCGTACCTAGAGATTCTATCAGTGGCATCCATTAATCCTATATTTATTGGCATTTGCAAGCCTATGATTTAGTGCTAATGTCTGAATTTCTGATCTTACACCATGCTCTTATCATTGCCTTTTTGCAGCTTGTGTGGTTTGACTATCTAAAAAGGGAGATAATCAAGGCTGTTGGTTATGTCACTCCACGCTAGCACAAACTTGGGAGCAAGAACTTCTGATCTGATGTGTGCCACTGTCAAGGATGTCAGAGTTCAGATTATGACTTTGAAACAGAAAACGACCCCTGCCTGTCCCGTTGCAATCACTGTAATGCTCATGTAGCACCACTTAAATGATATAGTGTTAAGCCCTATGGAGACTAAGTGGGATGCCCAGCAAATGCTGAGAGACATTTTGTTACAAAGAATCAGTACATCCTGTTCTTGTTTGATTTCAAAAGAAAAGGAAAGGAAACACATTCCAAAAACATTACTTGGAATGTGGACTGAAAAGCAAATTGATGAGTGCTTTCTGATTCTAGCAACAGGAGCCTATGGTATAACTCCAATGAAATCAATAAAGTTACTCCCTATATAAATTTAGCCCGATATTGGTATGACTCCACTGAAATCAATAGAATTGTACCAGGAATAAATTTGGTCCAAAGTTTTAATCCTGTACAGAACGAGGACATGTACAGATTAATATCCCCAGCTTACTCCCACCATTCATTATTAATATTACAGTAGGCCCAGATCCTCAAAAGTATTTAGGTGCCTAAACAGTAGGAAGGAGAGCAGTCTTCTACTCAGGAGAAAACTTTTCCCCTGCTGCAGCTTATCTCCCATTTCTTCCAGCCCCTCTCTCACCAGAAGAGGGGTTTATAAAGGTCACTGGCCTCAGGTGTCTCTAGTTAACCTGAGGTAACCGTTTTTCAGCTCATAGGGAACAGGTCCTTCACCATTCTAGAGCTGCTATATCTGCCCTCCATCACTCTAATATCTGTCAGAACTGACTTTGTCACAATAGTTACAAAAAAGGAGAGAGAGATAACTTAACGGAAGGTTAATAGAATATCTAGTTGAGAACTAGTTCACAGGACTGGTTGATTGCACTGTAATTTCAAACACTATCAAGAGTTTAGTTATTAATATCAGAATGGCACATCAGGTCTGATAAGCTTAAAATATTGAGTTACATGATCAATGACATCCCAAAATTTCACTTAAAAAAGGGGTTGGGGAGGAAATTTTGATCCTGTTTCCTGATGGAAATAGACTTCAAACTGAAAGGTAAGGGAGGCTTGTCAGTGGGGATAGGTTAATATTTCCATCACAACAGACATTCGTCAAACAATGCGTTGTAAATTAAGGCTCATTTTCAAAGTCGTGGTCACCACAGCTACAATCTTCTAATACTTTCTGTCAGGCCCTACCTTGAGAATTAAAACTGGGGACTATTTTAAATTAAGTGCATTGGATTCATCTTGTCTACAGAAGGAAATGTCTTCATGCTTTTCTGTCTCCAAAGCCCTCTTCTAGCTCCTGGAACTGCTAGTTACTGCAACCCCCCCTTAAGCTCTCTGAACGAAGTGCAGGGATTGGTGTGGAGGGATGTGATGGTTTGAGCAAGGAGTATGAGAATGCTGGAGCAGGGAAGAAAGAGAAAAACAGCATAGTGAGGAGCAGGAGGCGAGAGGGAGCATGGGGGACAGCAGAGTAGTGGGCCAGGGAGAAGGAAACCACAGGAACAGCAGTGTGAAGGGACATTCCAATGTATCTGTCTAACTTAAGAGATTTAAGGCAGGAAACGTAACCATATTTCTGTACTGTCAAATGCTTTTGATTTTCTCACTCCTTAATGCTTACTTTTTTTGCTACTGCAACTACTGTAATCTTGTGAGGACTGTCACCTTGAGGTGACTGCTATATATTTTCAAGTATAAATTTTGCCTAAACAAAGGGTTTTTTATTAGGGAATATAATGTATGTCACTTGTCTGCTTAGATTGTAAACTCTTCAGAGCAGCTGGAAGAATTCAACCCTGTATATGCTTGAATGGCTCTTGGAGCAATACAAATGAGTCATCAATGAGTTTACTGTGCAGCAGGAGAGTGATGGAGCTGGAACCAAAACACCCTGGTATATATTTGTATAGAGCCTAGTGCACAATGGGGCTCTAATCATGACTGGGGCCTCCAGGCATTACACTGATGTAAATATTAAATAATAACAATAAAAAACACACATTTCATTTGCATCCCTGTTGCCATCTGTGTGGATTGAATCAGCATCAAGTATATGTGAGGCTACATTTGCTCTTCTCTAAGCGGTACGCCTTCATTTGCTGTAAAGGACCTGTAATTTTTTAAAATTTCTAATAAATTTTCATCTTTGAATGCAATATTTTTAAAAACTGCTCCACTTTAATAAGCACCAACTGTAGATTGGAATTAAAGGTGATACAGGTGTGTAACATTGCTGTTTTGTTTGGTATTCAAAATACATAATGATAATTCTGATGCTATTAGATCTGCTTTTGAAAGGGAGGTGTCATATTGATAGTAAGGGCCAAGACTTATGAGATGGCTGCATGACTGTGCAGATGGCGTAGATGGGAAGGCTTTGGCTTCCTCTACTATGGAATGTTTTTTCCATGAAGGAGAACTGCTGAGAAGAGATGAGTTCCACCTGACCAAGAAGGGAAGAGTATCTTCATTCACTGACTTACTAACCTGGTGAGGAGGACTTTAAACTAGGTTCAAAGGGAGCAGGTAAAAGTCCACAGGTAAGCATAAAAAAGGCAACCTTTACAGAGGGCTTGATGTTGGGAGAGGACAGTAGGGTCATATGAGCAACAAGAGGGAAATCAGTGAGGCAATCTGCCCAACATTATATGTCACACACAAATGCAAGGCATATGGGGAATAAACAGGAAGAATTGGAAGTATTAGTCCATAAGCTAAACCATTGTTTAACTGGTATCACAGAGATCTGGTAGCATAAGTGTCATGACTGTAATATTAGTATAGAGGAGTATAGACTGTTGAGGAAGGATAGGCAGGATAGAAAGGGAAGCAGTGTTGCATTTTACTGCAAGAATATATACACTTGTTCTCAGGTCCAGAAGGAGGTGAGAGGCAGACCAGTTCGGTCTCTGGGTAAAAATAGAAGTGGAAAAATAGAGGGGACATCAGGATAGGTGTCAGAAAGAGGCAGTGGATTGGAACAAATAACAGAAATATCCAAAACATAAGACCTCATAATAATGCGGGACTTTCACTACCCAAACATCTTTTTGAAAAATAATACAGCAAAAATAAAATTTCCAATAGGTTCTTGAAATATATTGGGGGCAAATTTTTGTTTCAGAAAGTGGATGATGTAACCATGGGAACAGCCATTTTAGACTTGATTCTGACCAACTGGAAAGGATTGGTTGCAAATTTTAAGGTGGAAGGCAATTTGGGTGAAAATTATCATATATGATAGATTTAATGATTCTAAGGAAAAGCAATGAAAGTAGTAGAATAAAGACAATGGACTTCAAAAAAGCGGACTTTAACAAACTCAGAGATCTGATAGGTAAGATACTAAGGGAAGAAAAACTGAGGGAAAAAGGAGTTTAGGAGCTGGAAGTTTCTCAAGGAGACAGTATTAAAGACACAACTGTAAACTATCCCAATGTGAAGGAAAGGTAGGAAGAATAGCAAGAGGACAATAAGACTCCATCAGGAGCTCTTTTGTGACCTGACAATTAAAAAGCAAATGTGGATTAATTGCTAAGGAAGAGTAGAAAAGAATAGCACAAGTAAGCAGACAGGGACAAAATCAGAAAGGCTAAGGCACAAAATAAGTTACACTGAATAAGGGACATAAAAGGCAATAAGAAGAGGTTCTTTAAATAGGTTAGGATCAAGAGAAAGATGAAGGAATGTGTAGGTCAGGGATCAGCAATCTTTGGCCCGTGGCCTGCCAGCGTAAGCACCCGGGTGGGCCAGGCTAGTTTGTTTACCTGCCGTGTCAGCAGGTTTGACAGATTTCGGCTCCCACTGGCCATGGTTCGCCGTTCCAGGCCAATGAGGGCAGTGGGAAGCGGTGGCCAGCACATCCCTTGGCCTGCGCCGCTTCATGCAGCCCCCATTGGGTGAGCTGTGTGCCAGAGTGAGCCGCGTGCCAAACGTTGCCAATTCCCGGAGTAGGTCCTCTACTTAGTGAGAAAGGAGACTAATAACAATCAACATCAAGAAGGCTGAGGTGTTTAATGCCTAATTAGCAGTCACTAAAAAAGTTTAATGGTGACCAGATACTCAACACAATTAATATTAAGAAGAAGGGGGAAGGAACACAAGCCAAAATAGGGAAAGAACAAGTTCTAGAATATTTAGATTTGTTAGATGTATGCAAATCAGCAGAGCCTGATAAAATTCATCCTAGGATATTTAAGGAACTAGCTGAAGCAAATTGTGGAACTTTTAGCAGTTATCTTGAACAATTCATGGAAGATGGGTGAGGTTCCAGAGGACTGAGAAGGTCAAACCTAGTACCTATCTTTAAAAAGGAGAATAAATAGGAACCCAGGAATTATAGACCAGTCATTCTACTTTTGAAACCTGGAAAGATACAGGAACAAATGATTAAACAATCAATTTATAAACACCTAGAGGAGGGATCAGCAACCTTTGGCATGCGGCTCACCAAGGTAAGCACACTGGTGGGCCGGGCCAGTTTACCTGCCAAGTCCGTAGGTTTGGCCGATTGCGGCTCCCACTGGCCACAGTTCACTGCTCCAGGCCAATGGGGGCTGCGGGAAGCAGCGTGGGCCGAGGGATGTTCTGGCTGCTGCTTCCCACCACCCACATTGCACTGGAGTGGTGAACCGCGGCCAGAGGGAGCCACAATCAGCCGAACCTGTGGAAGCAACAGGTAAACAAACAGGTGCTTACCCTGGTGAGCTGCGTGCCAAAGGTTGCTGATCCTTAACCTGTAGACTCATAGAGTCATAACGAATAACCAGCATGTACTTGTCAAGAACAGATCATGCCAAACCATCCTAATTTCTTTCTCTGACAGGATAACTGGCTTAGTGGATGGGGGTAAGAAATAGGCATGATATATCTTCATTTTAATAAGGCTTTTGACAGTCCCACTTGACATTCTCATAAGTAAACTAGGGAAATGTGATATAGATGAAATTAATATAAGATGGATGTACAATTGTTTAAAAAACTGAAGTGAAAATAGAGCTATCACAGTTTGCTGTCAAACTGGGAGAATGTATCTAGTGGGATCCTGCACAGGTCTACCCCTGGTCTAGTACTATACAATATCTTTTATTAGTGACTTGGATAATAGAGTGGAGAGTATGGTTGTGATGTTATGAGTGTAATATAATATCTCATTGAAAGGTGACAGGGTCAGAAAGAGTTAATTAACTCACAGAGGGCCGTGACTCATGAGTGAAATTTAGAGACTTGTTAGGAAGATATGTAAATGAATAGCCCTTTGAAATGCGAGTCTGCATTATTAGAAGTAGAAGGGTAGGTGTTTGCTCAGGTCTTAGGATGTAAGCAAACAAGTCTTGTCTATTGCTATAGCTTCGATTCAAAGATCAAAAAAAGAATATTAACGTTTAGGAAGATACTTGAGTGAAATAGTATTATTGTCTCTATGTCTCTTTGAAGGTTGTGGTAACCTGTATTTAAACAGTTTAATGGATAAATTACCCTGTGCTAATTGCCAGGATGTTTGGGAGAGTTAAGTCTATTGTTTTCTCAGGCCGAAAGGCTGCTGGAAATGTATAAGAACCCTGGGACACAATCCTGCTTCATCTCAGATCTGCTTTGGGTTTCAAGAAGGGGAAACCGTAAGCCATAAGGATTGAGACCCCCAGTCACAGACTGGAGTCATTAGACTATAACCTATCAACTATTTCTAAAAGAACTTTTGGCAACTACAAGGTCATCTCTACTATGTATCTAAACCTCAAGAATTGAATTCAAGTCTGTATGTATATTGATCTTTTAATCAACTCTCGCTCTCTTTTCTTTTTAATACACTTTAGCTTAGTTAATAAGAATTGGCTAATAGTGTGTATTTTGGGTAAGATCTAAGTTATAATTGAACCTGGGTATGTGGCTGATCCTTTGGGATCAGGAGAACCTTTTATTTTATATGATGAGATAAGATTCTCAGTAATCATCATCATATCTGACATGTGTGTCTGGATGGAGGTCTGAGGCTGGGCACTTTAAGGGAATTGTGGTGTTTGAACTTCTGAGTAACCAGTGAGGTACTATAGAAGCTGTTCTGTGCTGGCTTGGTAAATCTAAGTATTGGAATATCCACTAGCTTCTGGGGTTTGTCTGCCCCATTTTGTTTGCAGTTCACCCTAATTGAGTAAGCTCATCTGGCTCCCATGGGCAGCACAGTCACTTTGGAGGACAGGATTAGAATTCAAAATAACTTTGACAAATTAAAAAAGTTGTCTGAAATCAGTAAGATGAAATTCAGTAATGACACTTAGGAAGGGAAAATCAAGAGCTATACTACAAAATAGGGAATAACTGGCTAGGTGGCAGTACTGCTGAAAAAGATCTGGGAGATTATAGTGGATCACAAATTGCTTATGAGTCCACAACGTAAGGCAATTGTGGAAAAGGCTAATATGATTCTGGAGTGTATTAACAGGAGTGTTATATGTAATACATGAGGGATAACTGTTGCCCTGTACTCGGTATAGGTGAGGCTTCAGCTGGAGTACAGTTTCCAATTCTGGGTGCCACACTTTAGGAAAGATGTGGTTACATTGGCAAGAGTCTGGAGGAGACCAACAAAAATTATAAACGGTTTATGTAATCTGACCTATGAGGAAAGGTTAAAAAAATTGGGCATGTTCAGTCTCAAGAAGAGACTACGGGGGACCTGATAACGGTCTTCAAATATCGTAAAGGCTGTTATAAAGAGGACTGTGATCAATTGTTCTTCAGGTCCACAGCTGCAAGAAAGATTTAGGTTAGGAAAAAGCTTTTCATTATAAGGATTGTTGAATTCTGGAATAGGCTCCCAAGGGTGGTTGTGGAATCTCCAGCACTGGAGGTCCTTAAGAACACGTTGGGCAAACACTAATGATCTGGAGGATGGCGTGTACTGCACTTTCAGTAAGTTTGCAGATGACACTAAACTGGGAGGAGTGGTAGATACGCTGGAGGGTAGGGATAGGAATCAGAGGGACCTAGACAAATTAGAGGACTGGGCCAAAAGAAACCTGATGAAGCTCAACAAGGACAAGTGCAGAGTCCTGCACTTAGGACGGAAGAATCCCATTCACTGTTACAGGCTAGGGACCGAATGGCTAGGAAGCAGTTCTGCAGAAGAGGACCTAGAGGTTACAGTGGATGAGAAGATGGGTATGAGTCAACAGTGTGCCCTTGTTGCCAAGAAGGCTAATGGCATTTTGGGCTGTATAAATAGGGGCATTGCCAGCAAATCGAGAGACGTGATTATTCCCCTCTATTCAACATTGTTGAGGCCTCATCTGGAGTACTGTGTCTAGTTTTGGGCTCTACACTACAAGAAGGATGTGGAAAAATGGAAAGAGTCCAGCGGAGGGCAACAAAAATGATTAGGGGGCTGGAGCACATGACTTATGAGGAGAGGCTGAGGGAACTGGGATTGTTTAGTCTGCAGAAGAGAAGAATGAGGGGGAATTGCTAGCTGCTTTCAACTACCTGAAAGAGGGCTCCAAAGAGGATGGATCTAGACTGTTCTCAGTGGGAGCAGATGACAGAACAAGGAGTAATGGTCTCAAGTTGCAGTGGGGGAGGTCTAGGTTGGATATTAGGAAAAACTTTTTCACTCAGAGAGTGGTGAAGCACTGGAATGGGTTACTGAGGGAAGTGGTGGAATCTCCTTCCTTAGAGGTTTTTAAGGTCAGGCATGACAAAGCCCTGGCTGGGATGATTTAGTTGGGGTTGGTCCTGCTTTGAGCAGGGGGTTGGACTAGATGACCTCCTGAGGTCCCTTCTAACCCTGATATTCTATGATTCTATGAACATCTGTCAGGGATGGTCTCGGTTTATTTGGTCTTGCCACAACACAGAGGGCTGGGTGCCATGATCTCTCAAGGTCCCTTCCAAACCTACATTTCTATGATTCTATGTTGATTACATAGCAAAGAGAAATATTTTTCATGGATGACATAGCATATAGTATTTTATTTTTTACTAAAAATAATCAATGGTGAATAATGCACATTAATTTGCAGGATATATTTACACTCTCTCTTCAACCCCTCTTACACACACACACACACACACACACACACACACACACACACACACACACACACACACACACACACACACACACACACAAGTTAATGAGTTCTGCCTGACTGAGAACTGAATTTTGCCCAGAGTGAACAAATAGTTTAAAAAAAAACCCCAAGGATAAGTCATCACACCTATGCATTGTTCACATATTTGAAAGATGTAGTTTAGTTTTACTTATGTATTATAACACTTCATAAAATACTAGTACATTTGTCTAGTTTATTTTGTAAAAGTAAAGAAGTCTTAGTAATATTTCATATGGGGAATCATTACAGCACTCTTCTGTTAAACAGTAACAGACAGGTGTGGATAAACTGCTGGGTTTTGTGTGTGAACTATGATGCAAATAGATTAGTGAAGTGAAAATTAGCAAGGTATTTTCCGCATATGCATTTTACTCCTGCGTGCTTAAGTGCTTGAGAGTTGTATGACCTTAAATAATGTTGCACTGTTGCCCTCCTAGCTAGTCAAGAATTTCCATGAAACTATTGGCCAACTAATTGCTCGCTGAGACAAGGTCACCTTACCTTCTCATCTTAAATAGGAAAGTAAGGATTGGTAAGGCAAAAGCAGCCTTCTTACAGCTCAAGAACATCTGGAGCTCTAGAGAGCTGTCTTTGGCAATAAAAATTCGACTGTTCAACTCCAGTGTGAAATCAGTCCTCCTGTATGGAGCTGAAACCTGGAGGACAACCAAAACAAACATCAGGAAGATCCAGACCTTCATAAATAGCTGCCTCAGAAGGATTCTCCAGATCCGCTGGCCAGACACCATCAGTAACATCCACCTCTTGGAGAGGACCTGTCAACTCCCAGCAGAGGAAGAAATCAGAAGGAGAAGGTGGGGCTGGATAGGACATACACTACGCAAGCAGCCAACTAACATCACCAGACAGGCACTGCGGTGGAACCCTCAAGGCAAGCGGAAAAGAGGCCGTCCAAGAAACACTTGGCCACATGGCCTTCAGGCTGATAGCAAAAAAATGGGCTATACCTGGAACCAGTTAGAACAAATGGTCCAGGATAGAAGACTCTGGAGATCTGTTGTTGGCGGCCCATACCCCGATTGGGGTGACGGGCATGAGTGAGTGAGTGAACATGAGGTAACTGGATTGCACAGTGCTCTAGAAAATAGACAGCAGGTGATGGAAAAGGCATTTTCTGTCTTTAATTTCTATGAGTCAAATCCAGACCTGCTGTGTAAGGTGGTGTAAGTTAGATCTCTTCCCTTTTACACTCAGTTGGACTCCAATAAATCTACTTCAAGTCTGATCAAGTATAAGTGAGTTTAAATTGATGCAGTTTATAAGTCAAGATTGGGAAGTTTATATGTCAAGATTCTTCCAGATCCTTGACATATAAACTACATTTGCTTGGGCCCAGATTCTTAAAGGTAAATTAAGGGGTGTAAGGCACCATAATAGCTTTGAAGAGCTGGACCTTGGTTCCTGTCTATGTTAATGAAATACAGAGGGTATTCAGAGTTTATCTACATCAGTGTAGTTAAAACAGTGGAAAGCTGTAATGTAGAGGTTCCCAAACTTGTTACTAACATGCAGAGCCGGCGCAACTTATTAGGTGACCTAGGTGGTCACCTAGAGCGCTAGGATTTGTGAGGGCAGCATTTTCTTCGGCGGTGACCGAGGCGGCCAGATCTTCAGCTGCCCCAGTCGCCACTGGCATTTAGGCGGAGGGAGCTGGGACAGGGAGGCATGGGGAGGGCCACCTGCAGCAAGTAAGGGGGGGCGGCCTGCAGGGGAACTCCCACCCCAGCTCACCCCTGCTCTGCCTCCTCCCCAAGCATGCTGTTGCTGCTTCACTTCTCCCACCTCCCAGGCTTGTGGTGCTGTAATAACCTAGTCCCAGATTTGGACCTTAGCGTCCAAAATATGGGGGTTAGCATGAAAACCTCCAAGCTTAGCTACCAGCTTGGACCTGGTACTTGCTGCCACCACCCAAAAAATTAGAGTGTTTTGGGGCACTCTGGTCCCCCTGAAAAACCTTCTCTGGGGACCCCAAGACCCAAATCCCTTGAGTCTCACAACAAAGGGAAATAATCCTTTTTCCCTTCCCCCCTCCAGGTACTCCTGGAGAGATACACAGACACAAGCTCTGTGAATCCAAACAGAGTGACTCCCCCTCTCTGTTCCCAGTCCTGGAACAAAAAGTACTTTCCTCTTCACCCAAAGGGAATGCAAAATCAGGCTAGCCAATTCAACACACACAGATCTCCCCTGATTTCTTCCTCCCACCAATTCCCTGGTGAGTACAGACTCAATTTCCCTGAAGTAAAGAAAAACTCCAACAGGTCTTAAAAGAAAGCTTTATATAAAAAGAAAGAAAAAATACATACAAATGTTCTCTCTGTATTAAGGTGACACAACACAGGGTCGATTGCTTAAAAGAATATTGAATAAACAGCCTTATTCAAAAAGAATACAAATCAAAGCACTCCAGCACTTATATTCATGCAAATACCAAAGAAAAGAAACCATATAACTTACTATCTCATCTCTTTGTCCTTACACTTAGAAACAGAAGATTAGAAAACAGAACTACTTCTCCAAAGCTCAGAGAAAGCAGGCAGCCAGAAAAACAAAGACTCAGACACAAACTTCCCTCCACCCAAAGCTGAAAAAATCCGGTTTCCTGATTGGTCCTCTGGTCAGGTGCTTCAGGTGAAAGAGACATTAACCCTTAGCTATCTGTTTATGACAGGTGCCAATCAGCTTAGGGGGGAGAGCTGCCACAGGGGGGAGCCTCAGGGAGGAGTGGGGTGGGGAGCTGCCACAGGGCTCAGGGATGGGGGAGGGTGCAAGGTGGAAGTTTCGCCTAGGGCACGAAACATTCTTGCAGCGGCCCTGCTAACATGATTACCAACTGCATTTTGTCTTTTTTTTGTGACTTGCCATTACATATATTCACCCTTCATCCTGGCACTGCACCCTAATCCTGGCCTGGTGCAGAGGGGAGGTTCAAGGATCAGGGGAGAGAATAAGCCCACCCTTCCCTCACCCTGCAGCAACTCCTGTCCAGCGGGTCTGGGCCTGGCTTCCTGCTCCAGGTGTTTCAACCTGCTGCATGTGGTTACAGAATCACGCAGGTTTGGCTTGGCCACGCCTCCATCATGATAGAAGATCAGCCAGGCCAAATTTGAGTGATTTCTCTGTGACCAAGCACACAGGATCACAGTGACACTCAGGTTTGGCCCATCTGACCCTCCATCATGGAGGGATGGTTGGCCCAAATCTGAATGGCTCTGTGACCCTGTGTGTTAGGGTTTCAATGTCCAGAGTGGGAGCTGGGCCCAGCCCCATGGGACAGGAGCCGCTGCTGAGAGGTGTGTGCCTCCTCTCCGCACCAGGCTGGGAGAAGTGTATGTTTGCATAGGCCAAGGCCCAGTAATGGGTTAATTTGGATCTAAATGTGGTGACCAATCTGGAATCTTCCCGCAACCCACCATTTGGGGCCCATTGCTTTAGCATATATCCACTGTGCTATCACAAGGCAGGACTTACACTGCCATACAGTCACAGCTTTTAAAACCAGAAGGGGTTATTGTGATCATCTAATCTGATCTCCTGCAAAACACAGGCCATAGGCCGTTCCTGAATTAATTCCTGCTTCAGGTCCTGTATTATGGTTGAACTAGATCTAATTTTGATTTTAAATGTTCTGGTGATAAAATTTGTAATTACACCAGTACAAATTTCCATAATGTCAGCAGGGCCCAAGACTCATATTGTCAGTAAAGTGGGTATAAGTAGGGATAAGATGTGTAGGAAGTATAAGTGGATAAGGAAATTTGACCTGCAGCACATCACCTTTAAATATGTACCAACCTATGCTGGAGGATGTGTATGTCTACTCAATTACTGAGATCACTACTCCTCTCAAGTCTGTGGAGAAGTTTTCCTAAGCTGAGAGTATGATATCACAGAATTCCACAATTGATTATGACAGGGATCGTCAACCTTTGGCGCGTGGCTTACCAGGGTAAGCACCCTGGCAGGCCAGGCCTGTATGTTTACCTGCCACGTCCGCAGGTTTGATCGATCACTGCTCCCACTGGCCACGGTTTGCTGCACCAGACCAATGGGGGCTGTGGGAAGCGGTGTGGGCCGAGGGATGTGCTGGCCGCTGTTTTCCGCCACCCCCATTGGCATGGAGCAGTGAACCGTGGCCAGTGGGAGCTGCGATCATAGAATCGTAGAATATCAGGGTTGGAAGGGACCTCAGTAGGTCATCTAGTCCAACCCCCTGCTCAAAGCAGGACCAACTCCCAGCTAAATCATCCCAGCCAAGGCTTTGTCAAGCCTGACCTTAAAAACCTCTAAGGAAAGAGATTCCACCACCTCTCTAGGTAACCCATTCCAGTACTTCACCACTCTCTGAGTGAAATTTTTTTTCCTAATATCCAACCTAAGCCAGGTAAACAAACCAGCCTGGCCCGTCAGGGTGCTTACCCTGGCGAGCTGCGTGCCAAAGGTTGCCGATCCCTGGATTATGATATTGCCCATTGCACAGCTAAGGCCAATTCTGCATTTGGAATGTTGTCACACCACCTATAGAATGAGGGGTTATCAAAATAAGTACTAAGCTAAATATCTATCAGGCAGTCACACTTACAATGCTTCTCTATGGTTGTGAGACACGGACAACATATTGCCATCCTATTAGGAAACTTGATGAGCTCCATAGGCACTGTCTTCACTCTGTCTGCCAGATCAAATGGTTTGGACAAGATTCCCAATATTAAAATCTTTAACTGCTGTCAGATGGCTGGCATTCAAAGCATGCCCATAAAAGCTCAGCTTTATTGGTCTGGACATCTTGTTTGTATGGCCAATTCGAGAATACAAAGGACGTATTTGATGGTCAGCTAAAGTAAGGCACCATTTCTCATGATGACCAGTGCAAGAGATATAAAGACACACTGAAGTCAAATGGAAAGCATGTCAGGTTGACCCCAGCAACTGGAAGCAACAGGCCATGACAGAGCAAGCTGGCCTCCAATCAGTCATGTTGCCTTTAACTTCTTTGAAGTAAGATGCATGCACTGCTAATTTTCTTAATTATTACGTGAAGAACTAAACAGTATTTTTCACATTTTAAGGACTACAATGAATCAGAATACAAGGACATTTTACCTGGCTGATTCTAGGAAACCTTCCCAGGAGAGTGCATCAGCCACTTTGTTAGACGTTCCTGAAATGTGTTGTGTTTCAAAATTAAAGTCTTGAAAGAGCTAAGCTCCACTGAAGAAGCTTTTTGTTAGTCTCTTTGACTGTGTGAAGCCACTTCATTGCAGCATGGTCAGTCTGCAGGTGGAACCGCTGTCCCCGAATGTATGGGTATACCTTCTCCAGATCATATACAATGGCATAACATTCTTTTTCTGAACCTGACCAGCGGCTTTCCCTCTCAGAAATATTTTTGCTGAGAAACATGACAGGATGGAATTGTTGATCTGGTCCTTCCTGCATTAAAACTGCTCCTACACACATACGCTCCTATACCCACGGTTGGTCAAAGTCTGGGGCCCTTAGTACATGGTCAGATTTAAGGCCACTTTAAGTTCATTAAAGGCTTTCTGACACTTCTCAGTCCACTGAACTGCATTTGGCTATTTTTTTGTGGTCATGTCTGTCAGTGGGGTGGCAATTTGGCTGTAGTATGATACAAATCATTGGTAATACCCGGCCAAGCCCAAGAAGGATTAGACCTGTTTCTTTGACTTAGAGACAGGCCAATTTTGGATAGTATTTACTTTAGCCTGCAGAGGGTTGATAGTTCCTTGACCCTTATGTGCTGGAAGACAGCTTGGAGGTGTTCCAAGTGTTCTTCCCAGGAATCTGAGAACATAGCCACATAACCAAGATCCAGATCCAGCCAGAAGGTTATTTACCAGTCTCTGGAAGGTGGCGGGTGCATTTCGCAGTTCAAAAGGGAGCACATTAAATTCATACAGCCCCATACGGGTGATGAAGTGTAGGGAGGCTGAGTGGCCTCCCTCCGAGCAGGAGAGCGAGGGTCGACTACACTTCCCTTAGTGGGCGGAACCTGGCCTGTCCCACTCCCCTTGCCAGAAGTGCCGGGGAGAGGCCAGAAATATAAAAGGAAGGCCCTGAATCCCATTTGTGGCAGAATCCCTGGAAGAGAAGGATGCTCTGACCATACTGCCGTGCCCAGGAGGAGAACCGACCCTCACTGTCCTATAGCTGCAGAATTGAGAGATCCTGATGAGGATTGTCCTGGACTGCTGGCCACAGTGTACCCCAAGGAGCCCATGGAGCCCTGGAAGTGAGAAGTACCAAATCCTGGGGAGGCAGGAAGTGGCCCAGGGGCAGCCGCAGAGCAGCCTGCAGTGAAGCCAGAGTGTGGCTCAGTCAGCATGTTGTGATTGGATCTCTGCTGACACAGGAGCAGCCAGTCCTGCCCCTAGCAGGGTCCTGGGCTGGGACACAGTGAAGTACGGTGGGCCTGCATTCCCCTGGCTCCCCACCCCTGGCTGACTGACTCCCTATACTGTGCAGGAAAGCTCCTGCTCTAAAGAAGGAGCCTCCCTTACCAGCTCCTTTATAGACTGTTGCTTTGCTGGCTGCCTGAGCCCCACCCAGGCTAAAGCCAGCCTTAAGACTGTTGCTTGCTGGCAGTCTGAGCCTCCTCAAGCCCAGGCCTGAACCAGCTCCATAGACTGTGAGTGCCTTGCTAGCGGCTGGAGCCTCACCCCAGCTGAAGTCAGTCCCTTGTAGCCAGTTTTTAATTACTGGCAGCTTAAGCCTCCCCAAGCCCAGGCTAAAGCCTGGACATAACTGTCTGGTGCCCAGCTCTATTGTGGGGCTCGGAACTAGAGGACCTGGGGAGACCTTGCTCCACCTGGGGTGGAGACAGGGCCCTAGAGTGTTCTGGAGCTTCGTGCCTTGGCCAGACAAGTGCAAAGGAAACTGGAACAAATGGCCTCCCTCCAAGTGGGAGAGCGAGGGTCCACTACAGAACGCTGACCTTTCCTTGGTGGGATCATCTAGTGGCACTTGCCAGTACTCCTCAGTTAAGTCTAAGGTGGAGATAAACTGGGCACATCCCAATTTCTCCAATAGCTCATCTGTGTGTGGCATTGGATAGTTTTCTGGACGAGTTACAGCATAGCTTACTGTAGTCTACAGAAAAGCGGATTTCCTCATCTGTTTTGGAACCAGAACCACTGGAGAGGCCCATGCACTCTCAGAGGGGTGGATTCCACCCATCTGTAACATGTCCTTGATCTCTCTTTGTATTACGGTTTTGGCTTGAGGAGCCATCCGGTAGGGTTGGGCTATAATTGGGCGAGCATCACCTGGGTCAATGGAGTGGTATGCCCATTCTGTCTGTCCTGGGGTGGCTCAAAACATTGGTGGAAAGCTGATGCACAGCTTCTGGATTTGCTGTCACTGCTTATGCCCAAGGGTCATGAAAAGGCTGACCTCTTTCATGCCACCATTGCTTTTTCCTTCACAGTAGACTCCTTCAGGCCACTCAGCGTTGTCTCTCTCCTAGGCTGTAAACTGGAGAACCTTGATTTCTTGGGAATAAAAAAGCTTTAGAGAATTAACATGGTATACTTTAAGTTTTAGGGTAGGGTCTGGGAAAGCTATGAAGTAATTAACAGCTCCCAGGTGCTCTCAGACCATAAATGGTCTGTCTCATGACACTTCCATCTGATTGGCCTGGAGCACTTTCAGGACCATGACTTGGTCACCCACTCTGAAGGAATGCTCTCTGGCATGTTTATCATACCAGGCCTTTTGGTCTTGTTGAGCATCCTGTAGGTTTTTTTGAGCAAGGTCTAGAGAGTCCTTGAGGGTGTTTTGCAGGTTTGTTACAAAGTCCAAAATGTTAGTTCCTGGAGAAGATGTAACCCCCTACCATGGTCGCTTCACTAGCTGTAATGGCCCTTTAACTTCATGGCCATAAACGAGTTCAAAGGATGAAAATCCCCAGAGTGGGATGTGGTACAGCCCTGTAGGCAAAGAGCAACTGCTGCAACACTAGGTCCCAAACAATGTAGTGCTCATTCACAAATTTACATATCATGGACCCCCAAGTCCCATTAAACTTTTCCACTAGGCCATTTGTTTGATGGTGATAAAGGGTGGCAACCAAGTGGTTCACCCCATGAGTTTCCCAAAGATGTTTCATGGTCTCTGCCAGGAAGTTAGTTCCCAAATCCATAAGGATGTCTGAAGGCCAACCTACCCTGGCAAAAATGTTTGCCAATGCCTGCCTCATGCTTTTAGCCCTAGTGTTCGTTAGAGCTACTGCTTCTGGCCGTCGGGTGGCAAAATCCATGAAAGTGAGTATGTACAGCTTTCCTCAGGGAGTCTTCTTATGGAAAGGACCCAGAATATCCACAGCTACATGCTGAAATGGAACTTCAATGATGGGGAGTGGCTGGAGAGGGGCCTTGACCTAGTCTTGGGGCTTTCCCACCCTCTGGCACACGTCACAAGACCAGACATAGGTAGAAACATCCTTGCCCATTCCCTCCCAGTGAAATGACTTCCCCAAACGGTCTTTGGTTCTATTCACCCCAGAATGGCCACTAGGGTGACAGTGGGCTAAGGTCAAGAGCTTTTCCCTATACTTAGTTGGAACTACCAACTGTCTCTGAGGATGCCAGTCTCCTTGTGCCCACCAGAAAGAGTTTCCTTGTATAAGAGTCCTCCTTCTACAACAAACCTGGACCTATTGGAAGAGCTGAGAGGTGGTGGGTTTCTCCGTGCCACCATCCAAGCTCCCTTGAGGCTTTTATCCACTTTCTGCTCTGCCTAGAACTGCTCCCTTGATGTTGGAGACATTAGTTCCTCGCTGGGTTGTGGACTTTGGCTTGGTCTCACTGGAAGCGATGCAGGTGATTGGGTTCTTTCCATTGTTTTCACTTTCCACTGGTGCACTAGGTTGTATGTCAGTCTCCAGTTGAGCTTCTTGTGCTGGTTTAGCTGCTGCTGCAGATGCTGGCTCTGTAGTGCTTTTTGGTTGCTGGCTCCCCAGACTCTGGTGGCATTGCAAGCACAGGCTCTGGTGCTGACTGCTCTGCCAATTCCGGTCCTTGGGCTGGTTCTGGCTAGGTTCCAGGAGCTGGGTCTACAACCGTGGTCATAGACTCTGGTCTGGGGTCTGGTTTCCCCAACTCTGGCTGGGTTCCTGTAGGAGGCTCAGGAATGGAGTTAGGTGTGGAGGCCTGTTTAACCTGGCTGCAGATGACCATCCCCACTTGTTTTGTTAGCCTCACATGGTTGGCTAAGTCTTCTCCCAGCAGCATGGAAATGGGATAATCATCATAGACTGCAAAAGTCCATATTCCTGACCAGCCCTTGCACTGGACAGGAAACTTGGCTATAGGCAAGTTGTACCATCACTTGGGTGTCTGGGTCGACGAATCGGGGTCCACCAGGGACTGGTGGATAGCTGACGCCTGTGCTCCAGTGTCTCTCCATGCAATAATCTTCCTCTTGCCCACACTCACAGTTTCCCTTCACTCTCAGGGTATTTGTGAGGCATCTCAGCCTGAAGGCTCTTGAAGGGACTCCAGGGTGATGAGCTGCAGTCAAGTGGTGTTCTTGGGGCAGTTGGTCTTCACGTGCCCCAGCTCATTACATTTAAAACATCGCCCAACTGACTTGGGGCTGGGGCAAGGTGGGTGGTTGGAGAGTGGAGTGGAGGGCCGAGAAGGCATCTGAGGTCTCCCTGGTTGTGTGGAGGGCTCCTCCTTGCAAGGTGGGTCTTTGGGCTGACCCTGATGGTGGAGTGTCATCTCGGGTTGCCCTTCTGGTATCCGCACCAACTGCTACTAGCTTTCTTCATCTCTGCCACCTCCACCCATTTGATTCTGATCTCCCCCACCTTGATTACAATTTTGGGCTTCCCTTTCTATTTCCTCAGGAACACCCTCTAAGAACTGCTCCATTTGTATTAGGAGAGACAGATCTTCCAGAGATTTAACATTTGCTCCTGATAGCCAGGCATCCCAATTTTTTACAATGTGATAGGTGTGTCGGGAAAATGTCACGTCTGGTTTCCATCTTAGGGCTCTGAACCTCTGATGGGCATGCTTGGGTGTTAGTCCCATCCTAATTCTGGCTTTGTGTTTAAAAAGTTCGTACTCATTCATGTTTTCTTTAGACATTTCAGCTGCCACCTCTGCTAAGGGTCCATTGAGTTGTGTGGCCTTAACTCCACCATATACTGGTCTGTAGGGGTGTCATACCCAAGGCAGACCCTTTCAAAATTTTCTAAGAAGACCTCTGTATCATCACCTACCTTGTATGTGGGGAATTTTTTGGAATGGGGAGAAGGACTGTTAGGGCTACCTGATTGATCCAGCTTAGCCTTTTCCAGCTCTAAGCACTTCAGCTCCATGCGCTTTGCCTTTCTCCTCTCCTCTGCTTCTGCCTCCAAGTGCTTCGTCTGGATCTCGGACTGGGGAGGGCTGACTCTTCCATCCTGGGAAGTTACTGGTGCCCCATTCTCTCCCTTCATTTCTGTCATGGAGCTGAACGTCTGGGCTTGATCTGGGTCTGTCTTCTCTGTGGTGTGCCTGTAATGATGTTGGCTTTGGTGGGACACAACTGTGTGTGTCAGTTCAGGACAAATTGCTTAATGCAGGGCAGTTACAGCCTAAAGCTGGAGTTCCTTTACTATTAAGGCAAACCAAACCAGCCAAACAGAGAGGACTTTCATTTTACCCCACTAGCTAACCACAAGTCACACAAGCAATTCTCTTAGACACTCCAGTTTCCCAGTATCACCACCAGTGCCACTCGTTATGGGGATGAAGTTTATGAAAACCAATACCCCAGTAAAAGAAAAAAAGGTTCTCTCCATTCCAAAGGACCAAGCCTTAGACCTAGGTCAATATACAAATCAGATCTTACCCACAAATCACGCTGTTGCCAATCCTTAAGAATCTAAAATCTAAAGGTTTATTAATAAAAGGGAAAATATATAGATGAAAGCTAGAATTGGTTAAATAGAAATAATTACATACAGTAATGGCAACGTTCTTGGTTCAGGCTTGTAGCAGTGATAGAATAAACTACGGGTTTAAATCAAGTCTCTGGAGTACATCCACAGCTGGATGGGTCATTCAGTCCTTTGTTCAAAGCTTCAGTTTGTAGCAAAGTCCCTCCAGAGTTCAGAAGCAGGATTGAAGAAAAGATGGAGGAGCTGCAGCAGCTTTTTATAGTCTCTTGCCATGTGATATCTGCTTTCTTTGTGCCAAAGACAAGCTGTCCATCACATGGCATGGAAAAACCTCAGAGTTCTGTCCATAGGTATGTCCCTGCATGCCTTGTTGAGTCACAAGGTGTATCTGCCCTCTCTCAACGGGTCAATTGTATAGCTGATGGTCCTTAATTGGCATCAAGCTGGCTAAGTAGAGCTGACACCAACTTGTCTGGGGTATCACCCAGAAGCATAGCACAAGTTTGAAATACAGACAGTATAGAGCCAATACTTATAACTTTAAATCCAAATATGATACATGCATACAGATAGCATAATCATAACCAGCAAACCATAACCTTGTTTTAGATACCTTATTTGACCGTCTTTATACAAGATTTGGCTCCACTAGAGGATCTTGGTAGCAACAATGATCTATACGGTCCCAGTTTATGTCAATAACATCACAGTGCCGTTTGGGGAAGACTGGCTTCTCTAGGGTTTTGGTGCCTGACCTCAACCTCATGCACAGGCTGCCCTACTCTAGCCAGTTATTTTGTTGCCATGAAGCTAGAAAAAAAATAAACTGCTTGTTGGACTTCCTGGCTTTGCAGGCCGAACCCTTTGCGTGCCTGTTCCCTCTCAGGCAGCAAAGAAAAGAAAAGAAAAGAAAAGGAAAGAAAAGAACTCCCTGGCTTTCAAGCAGCCGAAAGGAAAAATGTTCCCTTTTAAAATCCTGAGGTCTATGCCTCTGGTTCAAATGATCCCACCGCTCTGCCACCATTTCAAGGCTGGTTTCCCACTCTAGCACTTCGAGTGCAGAAGGTGGGGGCCTGTAAGGATTTAAAAAAATTAATACTTGCCACTTCAGGCTTGTATTAAACCCTCAAGGTTACAGCTTCTCTCTGAGCTTGGATGAGTAGAAGCTGCCACCACCCAAGTGCAAAAACCCCTTTAAAACCAGAAAGGCGCACTTGGGAATTCCTTCCTGTGGGGTGCCCTCAAGCCCTTTTACCTCCACCTCCGGGGAAGAGCTGAAAAAGAAAAACAAAGGAAACCAGCTGTTGCCACTAGCTAATTAATCAACATGTGCACAAACCTCTTAGGACACGCACACAAAAAAGAATCCTGTCCTTAAAAAAGGTAAATGTTATTAAAAACAAAAAGAAAGAAAATATATCTGAATCTTAGGCTTTTTGTTAGATCTTATAAAAAAATTACAAAAATTAAGCATCAAGATAGCTCTCTTGAGGTTCAGCTTAAAGGTTACAAGCAAAACAAAAGCATCTGGGGTTAGCACAGAGGAGTCCACAAGCCAATAAAAAATAAAAGAAATAACCCTAATCACATCTTCCTAGACATTCCCTAATTTACTTAAATTTCTGGGGATAAGCTAAGCATGAGGTATGATCTGATGGTTTTTCATACCTGGTTCACAGCATAACTGCTCCCTGTTCTCCTCTTTCCCAGAGAACAACGCCACACAGACAAAGGGAAGTTTTCCCCCCATTTTAAAAAGTCCTGGCCCTCCCATTGGCTCTTTTGGTCAGGTGCCCACTTCCTTACTTTTACTTGTGGGCTTCTTAATCCTTTACAGGTAAAGCAAGTACAGAACAGCTACTAAGAGGAATTTTATAGCTAACAGGGTGGCTGGGTGTTCATAAAAGGGAGCTGCCCCCTCCTCCTGCATTTATCACAGAAGCAATGTGCATTAACACCTTGTTTGTGGTTCTCGCATTGGTCTGACCTCATATATACATACACCTCTACCCCGATATAACGCTGTCCTTGGGAGTCTTACCATGTTATAGATAAATCCGCATTATATTGAACTTGCTTTGATCCGCCGTAGCGCGCAGTCCCCTCCGCCTGGAGCGCTGCTTTACCACGTTATATCCGAATTCGTGTTATATCGGGTCGCGTTATATCGGGCTAGAGGTGTATTCACCTACAAATAGTGTGCTAAATCCTCATACGGTGACATCAAAGAGAGACTCCATCATCAGCAAACATGGTCCTATGATTACAAAATCTCATATTTTTTACTATATTTGCAAAAAAGCCAAAAATAAAAATAAAATTCCTTGTTCTCTAGGAGTGAAAAGTTTTGTCAGTTCATGGCAAACAGAAAACATGAATATTATAGTTAAAGCAATGAGAGGGGAAACATCAGATTAACAGACAAAGGGTATATTTTGCATTCTGTACTCCTTGGCATTGATATGAATGTGACGCTAAGCCACTCTTTGGCATTGATATGAACGTGACGCTAAGCCACTCAGCATATGTGGTTGTTTGTCTTTAATCTGCCCATAATTCATATATGGGATAGGGTAAAGTGAATTAAGAGAGAATTAGAAGAATTCTATGAGTCCTGTCTTTTTAAATTCAGAAGTCAGACAGACAGGGAGCTGGAGCCAGGTTAATCCCTGCAACCAGACCAATTAACACACAATGGCAGGGTTGTTAAGCCAGAACACAGAACAGGCAGCCCTAAGAAGAGAGCATGCTTAATTGTGTAATAAGATGCAAAGGTGGCCTGAGAATCAACTATTGTGTTAATACATCTTCCAAAAAATTAAGGTAGGAATAATGTAGAGAAAAAGAGGAGCCTACATTGTTTATTCAACACAGTGATTATAATGGTGAATAACTTGGGAACAGCATGAGTGGCAGAATAAGATCCCTCACTGTGGAGACAGGAGGGAACATGGCCATCACTTTCTGCTGGGTATCTGGTATAGTAATGAGACATATATATCAAACAAGCAGAATATAACAGGATGTGAGTCAGGCAGGACAGGGGATGACACAAGACACCTGACACCAAATGTTGTGCCTCTGATATCTTGCCTGCAAAAAAGGAGCAGAGAAGGACAAAGACTAGTTGGGTGAAAGAGAATTAGAGCACTTGAGAAATGTTAGACTTTGTTTCTTTAGCACAATACAGGCCTTTTGCAGAGTTTCAGCCTAGATGTGTTGTCCAAACTTTTTGTTTTGGCAGGATTTCCTCTCTATTTGTAATCACCTTTCTCTAACTGCAATTCTTGTGGTTTTAAACGGTTAAAGAATTTTATGTAGAACTCCCCAAACTGATGAAACGAACTCCCAGACCTTGTCTGCATTGGAGTTTTGCCTTACTTTCAGCCACAGATGGCTAGCCATTGATATAGCGTGAACTCCTACTATAGGCAGATAAAGGCTATGTCTTCACTAATGAAACAACGAATGTGTCTATCATAGAACAACCAACATGCAGTAGCTATCCCAATGTAAAACCACAGTGGACACAAGGAGCTTTAGTTATACTGCGAGGTAAACTAGTTGAGGTCAACCATAGGTGCAGGGTGTAGTGCTGACCTCACCTAGCTATCTCATGGTAAAAGCAAGAAGTGCCCGGGTTCCGCTTAGGATTTTATAGCAAGATAACTACTGCACATTAGTTAGCTCACTCTAAAAAAGCACTTTTGTGTCAGTGCAGCCAAAGCTTTATTTAGCACCAGTAGTGATTACCACTTCTTGAAACTGGAGTAAGCTGCACTGATACAAATAGCAAATTCGTCTGTCTACACTAGGGATTTGCACCTGTACATCTGGCTACTGCTGACTGTAATTAGGGTAAGTAAAGTCCTTAATGTCGACAAAGGATAGTGAAAGAAAGGAATCTGGAGCCTAATCTATCTTGGATTCTCAATCAAAAAGGGCACGGGCTACCAGATTCCATGAAGCTGTAAGAGCTGTACAGGAAATGTCTAATGACCATGGTTGGGAAATGAGTTTAAATGGCCCAACCTAACAATGCTCACACTCAGAAGTGTTAGTAGAATTTTCACCGGCATCCTGAACTAAAGAAAACAAACTCAGAAGTTTGTTTAAAAATATGCAAAACCAGCTTCTGCTGCATATCTAGGTTTTAGACTGTCCAGAATATTGTTAGAATGTTGCAGGCAAATAAAAGAAGGAAATGTAAAAATGTTAAGGATTGTGTTTGTGGGAAAAGGATGGCTGAGGATGCCAATGCAGTGAAAACCTATAGGCAAGTTACTACGGTAGAGGATCAAAAAAGATAAAATGATACGGGGAAAGGAAGAAACAGAGCAAAAAATGATGAAGGAAGTGGGAGTAAATTCCCAACACCTAGAAGATGTCCAATATAAATATGAAAAGAAACTAAACAATAGGGCCTGTGTAAAGGGATAATGTGGCAGTGGCAGCAGCAGCAGCATCCCTCCTCATTGCTAGTTCTACTCTCACCTTCTGTGATCCTTGACCTATCTCCATGACTAACAACCCCTCAGTCAGTCTTAGGAATCTACGCACAACAGCATAGTGAATTTGGCATCTCTAGCAAAATAAACATTGAGTTCTCATTATAACTGATGTTGAAGGAAAATTAGATGTTGCAAGCATCACAATTATAGAAAGGGTGGCCATGCGTGAGCAGTTCCCTCTTTATGGTCAAACTTACTAGCAACAGCTGGAGGAATTCAACCCTGAAAATACTTGAATGGTTCTATGAGCAGTACAAATGAGTCATCAATGAGTTTAGCATGCTGTAGAAGAGTAATGGGTTTGAGAAACTATACATGTATATATGCACTGTGAATCTCAGTAGACTGTTATGGAAAGTCCAGTTATCATCATGAGACATTTTGGGGAAGACCACACAGCTAATAAACTGCATTAATGTTGATTTTAATCATTCCTGATGAATTAGCTGCTGGAGAAAGAAAATGTGACATATACGAAAGTACTTTGAAGTAGTGTTGCTATTCCTGCTGTTTATTTGGAGGACAGCTTAATAGAGACACTAAAAAAGGACTCCATATTTGCTATTAAAAAAGCCAGATTATACTTTTAAAACCAGCGTTTCAAGGGCTTTGTACTTGCCTTTCCACAACGGGGTGAAGTCGACCTCTGCATGGCTACAGGTTTTCACAGATAAGGTTACTGACTACTGAGCTCTTTAGAGAGAAAGAAAACAAAAATCAAACTTCTCTGCTCCATACATTATAGGCCAAATAGGAGAAACTGGATTAAGAGGGAGGCTAATAATAGCTCAACACTTAGTAAAAGACAGTCTGCTATAGCATTAGCTGTTCTTCCTAGAATGATTTTCCATTAGAACTCAGTGTATACATAACAAAATAAAATAATAATAATTAATAATAAAACATAATTAATAATAAATCTGAAGAACCAAACAGAATCTGCTTTGGTTGTACTCATTGGAATTCCAATTCTGCAAATATTCCAGTTAATAGGTTACTAGTAGGAATATGTTTCTGGCTAAAATAGCAAATTTTCACCAAATATTTGAGAAAGTAAATATTGAATTTCTAACTGTAAAAGCAGTTGCACCAGAAATGTCACTCATTATGCTCAGCCAGTCAGGAAACAAAACTTTGTGTCCAGTAAAAAATATCCAGTGCATCTCAAATACCAAATACTCAACAGTGATCTAGAAATCAAATTATTGACACAAATTACTCATTGAATATTTTCAGATAATTCATACAATTGAGAAAACAGCAAGCTACTTGTGGGCACTTTGCAAACCGAAAAAGAGGTTAAATGTTATGAAATTATTCACTATGAAGCATTTGCTCAGCTCTTTTTCCCATTTTCTTACACACTCTCCCAGCTCACGCTAAGATTTTGATTGTGTGGTGCCAACAGAGAGTAAAGTGCCAGAGGAATGTGACACCCATGAATAAGAAGTTTTGTCATTATTATCTCACAGCAACCGATGAGCAGTGAAGGAGCTGTGCTGTCTACCCTCAGCTATGATTTCTGTGTTGCTAGGGCCATTGTCAATGATAGAAGATTGTCTCTGTCTAACACTAATCTGGAGAGACTGTCCTTCAAAAAAATGAATAAAGACCTTGTAATTGTAAGAGTCATATTCTTCCTGAACATTTTGTGTGTGTGTGTGTGTGTGTGTGCGTGCGTGCAGAGGGGGAGAAAAAGTAGACAGGATGTAAAGAATCCTCTCCTGTTATATGCCTTGTTAAAGGACAAGTAGAATTTCAGCCCCCTGTGCTCTGGAGAGCTCAGGGACTGTTCCATCTCTACCAGTGCTTAAAGTAGATTGAAACAGGAAGGAGAGCTCTCACTGCACCAGCCAAAGAGAAGAAGGGAATGCTGCTCCCCCAAGCCAGAAGCCAAGGAGAGAAGGGGTAGTCCTTCTCCCCAACACTCTCCTTTACTTTGACGCCTGATTTCTACTTTCCTGGGAGCAAACAGTGCCTCAGAGAGGGGTGGAGGAGGAGGTACTCAGCACCAAGAGCTATGAGTGTTGATGTGCACTGGTTGTTTTGTCACGTGTATAATACTTTATGTCTGGTCATATATGTCTGTATTTTGAAAATCTGTAATATAAGAAAAAATAAATTCAAATGTGGGTGATTCTGTTCTGTGTACCTGGAATTTCTCTCTGCACTTTCATTTGGAGAAGTTATTCTTGTTGCCTCCTAAAAAAATAAGAAAACATTGTTTAAGGTTGCTGCTGAGGGTTCACTGCCACATTCTAATATTTGCTTATGCATCAGATGCTGTGGGTTGAATGTGTCTCCTATTTTACTTAGCCAGATATGTCTAGGGTAACAACAGCCTTCTCATTAAGGAGATTTAATGGAAAATTAAAAAAATAACCTTTAAAAGCAAGAAAGACAGGTTTAGTGTCTTTCTCTCCCTCTGCTCACCATGAATATAATTTACAATAATTCCCCCGAGGCACCAGTTGGTGTTTCACAAAAAGGGTCTTGACACAGAGACAGGAACAGTATATCAGATATCCTTTATTCTCTAGCTAGCATATTTCCTCTTCCTCCACTCCATGCAAGATATATAGGGCTCACTTTTTCTTCCTATGGGGCTGAGCCACTTTTGGAGGGGAAAAGGTGAATACCCTAAATTTGTCAGGCTTAAAAAGGCATAAAGTCTCCCGAGTACTATGGCTGAGGGGAGCATAGCGCACATGAGACCTCTTTATGTGTTTAAAAAACTATGCCAAGTGCTCTCTCTGGCACAGCCAATCAGGGACTCAGTCCTGCACCTGCTGAAGTTAATGATCAGACCTCAGGAGTGTAAGTGGGTGGGGCATGACTCTGTCCATCTCTTGGTCAGAAACACTTACCTCTAGAGCCAATCAGCATTAGCCAGACTCTTCCTTATATGCCCAAGTGCCTGGATTATGAGTGCCTTCTGTATGGTTGCGCTGGCAGAGAATATGATGGAGGCAAGGCTATCCACAGTATCTCCTCCCTCTGTTGCAACTGTCTGAGGCTGTGTGTGTTGTGGAGGAGGTATAATTTAAGCAATAGATTTTTATTGGGTGTTGAGTGGTGGTTTTATCTTATACAGCAAAGTAATGAGCTTGGGCCTCTAACTACGCAACATCTGCATGATGCACTTCTGTTACACGCCCCCCCCCCTCTATTTGTGGTTGCCTAAAGAGGTTCATTATTTATTGCTGTGTGAGGAAAGTATTTCATCTGGATGGGGAAAGGTGTCTCCTCCAGAGGAAAAATTGTTCAATGCCTCCCAGGTGTGCAAGAAATGTGAAAAACTATAGCTCATACAATGTAATGCTTATGACTTACTGTGCTTATTAGTTCCCTGAATGAAGAGTCATTTGCCCTGCATTTCTTCAGTTTAATTTAATGGAGAGACACGAAATAGACTGAAATAAAAATGTATTGGGTTGCTCATGCCAAAGAGCAAAAGGAAAGAGATCTGATATTTTTTATATCTTTCAAATGATATGTTATTTTAAACAATTCCAGTTTCTCCTGCTAACTTTGTTATTCTCTTATCTGATTTTCAGTGACATCTGGTCTGTGTTCAGGGGAGGATTGTAAGAGAAAAGCAGAGCTAATTTTCTTTGTCAGCTTAACAAATAAAAGCTGTGCACCGTGGATAGCAATCATTAAAGGGATCTATCATAAAAAATTGATATGAAATGGGTTTTCTTTGTCAGTGTTTTGATATGAGATGGTAATTAGGATCGTTTGAAGAAAGATGAATGTTAATGTGGAAGAGGTATGCTATATTGATTTAGGAATATATTTAAAAAACACAACTGCTGTTTTCCAGGCATTTCTCTCACTTTCACGCAGTAGATCCCCTTAACTGCAAATGTTGTTGTCACCAGTCCATGACTGAGTAGGCTTACATTTGCTGATGTGGTGCTAAATGATTAAACTGTAGCAACTAAATGGTTTATTAAAACTACAAAAACAGTTGTAAATAGGAGTTGATTTGTTTGTATAAGGCTCTTCCATGCTACAAGAAAGTTGGGTCCCAATTCTGCTCTCACACTAATTTTACCCTGGAATAATTCCACTGGCTTCAACCGAGTTACTCCCGGTTTACACTATCATAAGTTGGACCTGGACTTCAACTAAGGTGCATGTCTACAAGCATATTCTGAGACCATCCTGTCCTCCCTGGAGCATCTTGTTGCTTGTTGCTACTACCTCCTTCAGGACAGTGAAATCACTTTGCTTCTATCGTCCTTTTGCTGTCATATACACAGAAGACAGAGCCTTGATTTTGCAGTATTTACACATTCCAAACCACTGTTTGTTCAGTGGAATTTGGGTGCACAAGGAATAGTCTGTATTAGTATACATAATGAGCCATGTTGCTCCTGGTATATGCCTATTGATTTTGGTGGGCCGTCATGAAGTATGAATTTGCCACAGTGTGTTTGTGTCCTTTATCTTTGCATCCTGTCCTCATACAATTCTTGAACTGGAATCACTTTTATCCCTTACCTAGCAAGTTTCAGTTTGTTGAAGTGGAAACTTCTCAAAGTTTTCCCAACTCATACATTTTTTGTTACCACCCATGAACAAAGGCATTAGATTTCTGAGTGTAGAAATAAATTGTACCAGATTAAGAAAAGAATACAGAGTGTGGGGTGGGAACCCCTGAATACTTCCTACCACTACATCTGTGGAGCCCCTTTTAATCAATAACAGCTAGTTCAGGATGTGAATATTGGCGTAATCTCTAGAGCTGTCAATCCAAGGCTTGCCCTGAGCTCAGAATTAATTTAACTCCAGGCATAATATTAGCCAGTCAGGCAATCAGTGCAATGGGTAATGCAATGATCCATGCAGGGCAATCAAAGAGCTATAGCTGCATTTGGATTCTGAAATTGTAGGAGTGACTTCAAAAATGGTGGAATCATTCATCAGTGAGAAAGAAGATAGGGTACGCAAAATCTCTCCCCATTTGAATGAACCTATCTAGATGTCAGGATATGTATCTTACCCCTAAAACATGAGCTTAAAAAAAGTATCTTTTGAAGAAGGCGTCTATGACACACACAAAAATAAATAAATACAAATCTCAGAACACTCTAGTTAGAATAAACTTTAAATAGGAGAGTGAACTATTAAATTATCTGTTACAAATCTATATTCATGCACTAGCACTATTTGTTTGTTTTGCAGCTAGCTCTGTCAAGTATTAGAAGACAGTTGCTCACTCATTGAAGTATCCTTCAGTTAATGTTATAAAAATGAGTTGCAACTGATGCTCTAATGCTGACTTACTTAATCTTCATGTATAATTTATTCATCATACACTGTTGTTGCTAAATCATTTAAGCATAAATTTTCATTGTAAGGGGAGCATCAATTTAGTTAGATCATTACCGTATTTCCAGGAAAAAGTGTTGCTCCAGAGTGAGGAAAATATTTTTAGCTTCCTTTTCTCACAATGGTCTCCTCTCATCTTTCTCTTCTTGCTTTCTCCTCCTCTCTTAGGCCTGGTCTATGCTACACAGTTAGGTTGACTTAAGGCATCTTACATTGACCTAATTATGTCAGTGTCTACTCTGCAGCCTTGCTTCTGCTGACCTAAGTGCCCTAGTACATTAACGTAACTCCACCTTCATGAGAGGCATAGGGCTCATGTCGGTGTACTTAGGGTGATGCAATGTCTGTGTAGACACTGCCTTACTTACATCTGCTCTTTGCTGTCACGTCAATTTCAGGACAAGAGCCATGAAATTGGCAAGAAACCCAGGCAGTTAGAGACCAGCTACCCCAACTTCCCTGGAGAGCTGGGTGGCTGGACCATGCTGCTTGCTGGGAGCTGGGGAAAGAAGCCTGGGTGGCTGTCTCCTGATCCTGGATAGGAGCTGGGGCAAGAAGCCTAGGTGGCTTCCCCGCCCACTCCCGGCTGGGAACGTTGACCATCTTGTCAATTGACAAGGCTGACGGCTGTTGATGGGGAATGTCTGGGGTGGGGGCTGCGAAGCTGTGGCAGCCGGACCTTGCTCACTGGGAGTGAGAAGTCCTGGGCAACTTCCCCCTCACTCCTGGCAGGGAATGAGGAGGCAAGAAGCCCCAGGTCACTTCCCTGACTCCTAGCGAGGAATAGGGAGCCCACTGGTTGCACAGGAGCCTGTGGTGCAGCCAGGCTCCTGACAGGGAGCTGCCAGAGGAGCTGAGAGACAGGGTTCTCAGCTCCCCACACTGATTCTCTTAGGTCAATAGAAGAGCTCCTGGTGAGGACATGTACTACCAACCCAAGGAGGGTAGTGTGGATATGCACCACCACAGTAATTACTGTGGTGGCGACTTAAGTTTCTAAGTGCAGACATTCCCTGAGGTGCCAACTCAGCAAAGCATAAGTATGTGCTGAATCTTAAGTATAAGCTTAATGTCAATAGGACTTAAATATGTTGTATAAGTTAAGGCCATGGAAGAGTACTTTGCTAAATAGGGATGGTTTGCTAAATCATGGCCTTCTAAATTCCTCTGTGTGATTATTCTCCCTTGTAGCAACATTTAGAGATGAAGGTGTGCAGGGAGTGGGAGAATGAGATTTCCTTTGCTTCAGATCAAACTTTTTTCTCCCCTGGCCCTGACTCACCTCAACAGGCCACCTAGGTGGGGGATTTAGCTCAAAAAGTTTGAAAACAGCTTAGGGTGCAGGGATGGGGTGGCTAGGGGCTGTGTGCAGGCAGGGGGGTAGCTCATGGTGCAGGGAAGGGGTAGCTGCGTCTGTGTGCAGGCAGGGGAGTAGCTCATGGTGCAGGGAAGGTGTAGCTGGGGCTGTGTGCAGGCGGGGGGATAGCTCAGGGTGCAAGGAGTGGGGTGGCTAGGGGTTGTGTGTGGGCAGGAGGTAGCTTATGGTGCAGGGAGAGGGTAGCTAAGGGCTGTGTGCAGGCAGGTGGTAGGTCAGGGTGCAGGAGGGGGTGGCTAGGGGCTGTGTGCAGGCAGGGGGTAGGTCAGGGTGCAGGGAGGGGGTAGCTGGGGCTGTGTGAGGGCAGGTGGGTAGCTCAGGGTGCAGGAAGGGGGTAGCTGGGGCTGTGTATGGACAGGATACTTAGGGTGCAGGAAGGACATAGCCTCAGGGTGTAGGGAGGAGGGCATTAGGGGCTGTGTGTTGGGAGGACTCCCCTGTGATCCCTGTTCCCGGAGGGGTCTGCCAACAACGGAACCAGGTCTCCCCACCTGGGCGGCTCTTACCAGCTGCCTCTGCAGGAGCAAAGAGGGCTGGGAGCTGAGCAGCAGCTTCAACCTGCAGCACCATCTGAAGAGGAGGGAACACTTCCGCGGCCTGCTCCATGGTGCCAGGCAGAGCAGCACCTGCCCTGCACTGACCAGCTCTGGCTTCCCACCTCTGACCTGGCTGAGGCAGGGGGAGGAGATGGGAAGGGGAGGTGTGGAGCTGCCCCCAGGACTGCCATGCTCTTGCGCTGCAGTTTGGGGATCAATGCCCACCAGGCCCCTGTCATAAACAGATAGTTAAGGGTTAATGTCTCTTTTACCTGTAAAGAGTTAACGAACAGAGGACCAATCAGGAGACAAGATACTTTCAAATCTCGGTGGAGGGAAGCCTTTGTTTGTGTTTTTTGGGTTTTGCTTTGTTCTCTCTGGGTCCTGAAAGGGACTAGACGTGCAACAAGGTTTCTGGCCAATCTCCCTGCTACAGTCTTTTATATATTCAGAATAGTGAGTATTAAGTAGAAAGGCGGTTATAGTCTTTTGATTGTTTTCTGTATTTGCAAATGTGTATTTTGCTGGAAGTATTTTAAATTGTATTTTTGCTGGGGGGAGGCTTCTCTCTAGTGTCTATAAGCTGAAAGACCCTGTAACTTTTACCATCTAAATTACAGAGACAACTTTTATTTTTTTTCTTTCTTTTTATTAAAAGTTTTGCTTTTTAAGACTTGTTTGATTTTTTCCCTTTGTTGAGGCTCAAGGGAATTGAGTCTGTGCTTACCAGGAAATTGGTGAGGGACAGGGAGAGAGAAGGGAGTGGGGAAGGGTGGAATCCCTTTGTTCTCGATTCACAAAGTTTGAATCTTTCTATCTCTCCAAGATAGCCCAGGGAGGGAAAGCCTGAGAAGGGGAGAGAATGGGGGAAACAAACCTGATTTCTCTGTTTTTTGATTTAAGGAGTTGAATCATGGTGATCTCCTAGTGTACCCAGGGCAGGAAAGATCTGGGAGGAAGAAAGGAGAAGGGAGGGAAATGGTTTATTCCCCTTTGTTGTAAGACTCAAGGAATTTGGGTCTTGGGGTCCCCAGGGAAGGTCTTTGGGGGGACCAGAGTGCCCCAAAACACTATATATTTTTGGATTGTGGCAGCTTATCAGATCTAAGCTGGTAATTAAGCTTAGAGGAATGCATGCTGGTACCCCATTTTTGGACTCTAAGGTTCAGACTGGGGATAGAATACCATGATAGCCCCCCAATTCTGCCCATGGGCTCAGGGCTTCTGCCCCACAGGGAGCACCAAGGCTCGGGGCTCCGGGAGTCAGCCCCATGCCTCCCAGCTTTAGCCCCACAGGGAGCACTTGGGGGGGTGGGGGAAGGGTACTGGGATCAGGGCTTCAGCCTTGTGCCTCCCAACTTCAGCCCCAAGGAGGGGTGTGGGCGCTAGGGTTCGCACTCTGGGTTTCAGCTGCAGGGCCTCGCGGACTCCTGGAAAGGGCTCATGGACCCCAGGGTCAGCCGACTCCTGGTTGAGAACCACTGCTTTAGACTGTAACACAATTTTCAGTGCCTTGTGATCCCATTCGAGTGACTTTCATGACCGGGATTGCGACCCACCAGTTGAGAGACACTGATCTAAGTCAATATGTGTCTTTGGAGTATCCTTGAAATTGATAGATAGGGGATGGTTATCAGTATAAGGGCCTAAGATAAACTTGGGTTTGATACTTTACCTGAAAGTTCCAGACCTTCTGACAATCCTGTTTTTTTTAATCTGCTCATACACTATTGTAATTTCCTGATTTTCAAATATCTTTTCCCTAAAATAGTCCAATAGAATTGTCTTAAATTAATAGAAAGCGGTTTAAATCTTTTTTCATCGTAATGATTTTTGTATGGCTATTTCCCTTATTTTGTAATATGAGAAAACTAATTCTACTAAAGTAACATTTTCATTTATTCCTAGTTTCATTTTTAATGTCTCTCAGTCAGGAAGCTTTTTCTAAAGTCCCACTCTTTCAGAGAACCTGCTAAGCAAAAGCTCTGACTGCAAACCTGCTCCTGGGGACCTTTAAAGAGTGGTCTATAGCCTAGCCCTGGTAGTTCTGTCTGTTCTTGTAAAGCTCATAAACTCCACGCTCCTCACAAAGACACTAGAAAAAAACCACATTTAGAGTTTCTACACCATGCTGTTTTGGGGTTATGCTGTTATAAAACACATTAAGATAATGTTAAGAAAGCAAATTACCACTGATTTTACAGACTCTCAAATCTCATAAATGCCGTGTTCAATTACCCTTCAACTTTCAAAGGAAAAAAAATTCTTCTAGTAGAACATCATGCATGAGAAATTTCAATAGAATGGTTCAATGTTCCTAGAATTAGAATTGGGCTTATAATGGAAGGTACTTGCTACCTTAACGATGGAGTAACTACCACTGCTCTATAATACTGTTAATTTCAGAAGCTGTAGAACACAGATAAATACACAGCATAAGAAATGTACAGGCTAGCTATCTAATAGGATGTACGGAAATGGGGGAGGGGAATCACACCTGTTATCCCATGACAAGGTAGTGCACTTGTCACTATGCTGACAATGCACTGCATCCCGTATTTTATCTGAAGAAACGATAAGCAGCTTTGGGCTGATAATCTTAATTAAACAGGGTTAAAATCATTTGAAATGTTCTTTTAAAAATGTAAAATGCAAATATTCTTCCCACACAGCCCACTAAACTAGGAAATTCAGGGCCAAAATTTGTCTCGTCTATGTAAATCCAGAAGAGCTCAATTGAAACCAATGGTGTTTTTCTGTATTTACAAATATGTAAATGAGTTCAGAATGTGGCCATAAGACTCTGTCCTTCACTTGCCCATTTCGCCAGTGGTTTTCATCTTATATGTTAAAATGCCATCCTATAGCCTTGTTCCCACCATACAATCTGCAATATATGGACATTACAGCATTAAATCTGGGCCAGACTGTGCCTTGGACTACGTGACTGGTCAGGGGAGTAAGACTCTCTCTTACACAACCCAGTTTGACCTTGAGTCTGGTGAGCAGGAGTATGTGGGCACTTTGTGATCACTATTCCTCCCAAATCAGGTGGGCAGGGAGTGGGTGGGAAATGAGCAGAGCCTTGGCTCTGCCTTTCTATTGCACTGTCCACCACAGCTGTGCCTGAAGATGGTGTTGTAATATGCTTATGGTATAGGTCACCTAGCCATCTCCACTGAAACAAGTAGAGGCACAAGGATAGGTACCTCAGAGGGGCACCTCTAAGTCACAGTGTGTCTCAGGTTTACTGAACTATTTAGGCAGCACTTCTTGCTCAGGGCTTGGCTTAAAGGCACCACAAGTGTTTTCTTTACATAAGTCTTTTTTAAATCTTGTTTTAATATAGCTGAGGGAGCAAAATATCTCATGGACACATATGAGGTTCAGGAATGTATGTAATGGAGGGGCTACATTTTCCCATTTGAGTAGCTACAATGGTGAGCTGTGCTGTCTCCTGCATTACAATGCTGTAATGTGCAAATGTTGGAGTTTGAATATGTTAGCTTGTAGCATGTGGCATCTTTAATCTCATGATCAGAGTGTTGTAACGTTGAGCTTCTATTTCAGCTACCAATAGGTGCCAGAATTTAGCCAGTTCCCTCTAGGTATGCTCATGTAACAGTAGGATGCACAAAAGCACACTGGCTGAGAAACTTTTTTCCATCTGGAATTTTATTCACATAGTCACATTCACTGTAATAATTTGTTTTATATGCAAAGTTTTCAGCTCTGTAGTTTAAACCTGATCCTGGGCTGCCTCTGAATTGCACTTAAAACAGCTTTGGGGAAATAGAGGATGGGGAAACAAACTGGCTACCTGATCCCATTCTGACAGGCTCTTGATTCATGTAGCCTTTGATAGTCTGTTTTCATATGAAGTCCCAGGTCTCTGATTTGCCTGTGCAGTAGGACATACTGGTTCCCTTTACTGAGCCTATGAAATTCATGGGCATATTTGGTGTGCATATGGTGCAGTTAAGCACTCATACAGTCATTATTTATTTTTAGGAGGTAAGTACAAAGTGTTTTTCTTAAGCAAATCCTTTACTTGTAAAGGCCTCTCCTTATACTGGCTACAACTCTTTCAGAAGTGAAGATGGTTCTTTTTGAGTTCTCTGTATATGAATGTAGTAAACGTTGATTTCAAGCTATGGGCCAGGTCCTCAGCTGGAGTATATCAGGTCCTCAGCTCCTTGCATCATGGAAAACACTGTGAGCCAAATTCTGTCCACAATGACAGCTGTGCAGCTCCATTGAATCCAGTGAGGTAGCACGGGTAGCTCTGAAAGAAGAATTTGGTCTTAAATGTAGCATATCCATTTGTTTATGAATATTGGACTGGATAGCTCTCCTCACAATGACACAAAGAACATAACTTCCTGGGAGTTCATGGAGGTGAAAGGAATGAACTGTGCAGGAAACTTCTCTCAAGTAACTAGCGTGTTCCTTAAATTGAACTTGTCAGAAATAGAGACACACACAAAAAAGGTAGATTTTCACCAAAAATATATATTTGTTATGTTTTTCATTGTTCTGATGGAAATTTTGCTACCAGCTTGACTTAATGTTATTGTATTTCCTTTTTGACAAGCTAATTGTATTGTAAGTACTGTACATCTAGCTAGACTACAGCACTTCTGGCATAATTCCATTCTCAAGTTCAAGGTTTTCTTTTAATTTCAAGTTTTAATTTTGCTGACTCCCATTTAAGAACCAACCAGAACTATTTGGCTCTCCTTGCAGCACTATATTTCTTATGAAACAGAGCAAAGAACAGTGCATGGTATTCAGTTGATGAATTTTGTTGGTGGAAGACTAGGGAGGCTACTTCAAGTGGTGAACAATCCATTGGAATGTGAGAGATGACTATATTAAATAAGACATAGTGCACAATATGGCTAAGATTATCACATTATGTTTCCATTTATAATTCCTTCATCTTTAAGGATTAAAATAGAGCCCACCCAACAGAGTCATGCAATACTCTTTTACAATATTGTTTACATAGCCATCAAATAATCCATGTTAAGATACATTTAGGTCTGCATGGCTAACTTCTCCTACACAGCTCCCCGTTCTTCTGCATTCATTTCACTGGGAGCATATATTCTACATTGTGTAGTACCTTATCCACAACAGGTGCCTTTGAGATTGCTCACGTACCTAAGGCCCTGACTACCTAAGTGACAGTAATATTTAGCTCTTGAGGCTTAGAACCTGGGACTATTCAGTATGAGTAAGGGTGACAGAGTGTAGCCCATTGTTATTATGGTCCTGAATATCGTTATTAACTTAGACTTCTTACATATAAGCAGTGACCTGAAGAAGAGCTCTGTGTAAACTCAAAAGCTTGTCTCTTTCGCCAACAGACACTGGTTCAAAAAAAAAAATTCTCACTGTCTTGTCACTTTCTACATGATCATTTATCTTATTTTAATGGCATTTATTATAATAATTCAGTCTCTGACTCAGGAGAGCTTCGCCATTCAGGACATCACTGAAGCACGTGCTTTAAATTTAAAATTTAAGCATGCTTCAGTGCTGTTTTGAATAGGGAGGGATTTAAGATTGTGCTTAAGTGCTTTCCCAAATCAGTGACTTTGTCAGCCCGTATATTACACATTGTACATTTTCTTTGCCCCTATCATCATATGTTCAAAATTCATATTCACAGCCCTCAAAAAAAAAGATTGTGTTAAAAATCAAGAGATTTAAAAAGAATGAATACATGTTGGATTCGTTTTATTTGCCTTTGCTTATCAGCATTCACATTTTTTTTTCTGCAAGTACTAGGAATTACTTTAAAAAAAAATGCATGATGAGATTGTCGTGCAAGTTTCCAGCACCTGAGGCTTGAAGAAAAACAGTAACAATTACAAAATTCTCAATCACATTGTGAAAGATTGCAACACTAGGCTAAGATCTCTTTGTTATATAGGTAATTTTGGTAAGCTTCCATTACAGAGAGTCCACTGGCTGCAATAGGATCATGGGGGAGTTGGCCACTCCCACCTGCAACATATTTCATCACCTGATTCCTTGAGCCCCTCTCTGTGCAACTGCAGACCTGGTAAGTATTGTGCCTCCATATACAGAGAGAAAAGCTTATTTCTACTTCCAGACATAGGAGGATCACTAAACAGCAGCTTCGTGTGAAGGCTAGGACTATAACAGGGTTTAAAAGAGAACTAGATAAATTCATGGAGGTTAAGTCCATTAATGGCTATTAGCCCAGATGGGTAAGGAATGGTCTCCCTAGCCTCTGTTTATTAGAGGGTGGAGATGGATAGCAGGAAAGAGATCACTTGATCATTACCTGTTGGGTTCACTCCCTCTGGGGCACCTGGCATTACCCACTGTTGGTAGACAGGATACTGGGCTGGATGGACCTTTGGTCTGACCCAGTATGGCCATTCTTATGTTTGTCCACCGTGAGCAAAAGTACCCACTGCCTGAGACCACTAACCTTTCTCTATACAGGTATGAAAAGCAGAATTGTGTGTGTATGGCAGGATTGGAGGAGCCTGTACAGGGGGTCGGATCCTCTGCACACTTCAGAGCTGTGCTCCCTACACCCTACTATACAGGACAGATTTAGAGGTAGGACAGTAGATTCTCATAGACACAGTACTCTGGCAAGTTCCAGTAGTAGCCACAGAGTGATGGCATGAACAAGTCCTTCTCCTCCTCTCCTCTCCTGTGCCAGTGAAGAAGATTTGAACACAGCCCAAGTACTTGAGCTGTACAGATGCCAGCATTTGGTCTTATGTTAGTGTTGTGATTGCTTTAATGGCTTGCACTCTAGCACTAAAGAGCTAGTCAGAGAGATAGGAGAGAGAGCACAGCTTTATAAAAGCCTATTCTTGGATGCATTACATCATTGATTGTATCATCAGGGATACAGGAGCAAAACTAGGGGTAATACATGAAAAGGAGGCATGTTCACTTAGTCATAAGAAACACAAAGGAAAAAAAACAATGCTAAATGAACCCACTCACAATAAGTACTAGGCAAAGGAAATAGTTTGTCAAGCTTCTCTAAACTATGGGGTGAGAAAGAAAGAAAAGAAATTGATTTTTAAAAGTACCTTTGTCATCTTTATAGACTTTCCAACAGATGCATTTTGCAGGTAAGATGTAGCTAAGAAACAGAGGACCACATGATAGAATTCAGCAAAAGTTTACCCATAAAAGGAGGAAAGAGTGTAAATATCATCTTGAGTCATTTGAAAAGCATGGGAAAGAGGAACCGGACTCTCAGTACAGTAACTGGTGGGTAGAAAGGGAAGCTTCTGAAATAGGGGACTCCCATTGACTTCAATGAGCTTGGGAGGAGCCCTTAATTGGGAACTTGACAACTGAATGTTGGAGGTTACCTGGACAGCAACTGGTAAAAATTGCAATTGAATTTAATTTTCAATGTCTTTTTAAGGCTTAGTTCTTTGAATCATTGGTAGAGCAAACTGGGTTGTTGTATATCACAGCTGTGCTGAGATTGACAGTAATATTGCAGCAAAATTAATATAAGTTTGTGTTTGGGAAGGCAGGCACTTAAATCTCTATAATTAGGGTTTGATAAGGAAAGCAGTTAGTGCGTAGCTATTTGCAGTCCTATTGTGGTAGAGGTTATGCCTTTCTGAACTGAAAGGGTCAGATGCAATCACTTTTATTACTTTCCAGATGCTAATTAAATGAGTCTATCTGCATCTTAAAGCATTGTCGCAGTAATTGTCGCACAAGAAGAATATGAAAAATCTGTTTGAATATAAATAGTGGGAAATCCTGTTATATAAAAATTACTTACATCATAATATCTTTGTTCTCTATTAGTAAAAAGTCTTTCTAGCCATATTTTCTAGGGGCAGCATAAGACAACTTTCACTGTGCATTCACCATTTTGGAAAGTTTGTTTGTTTGTTTGTCTTTTTGCAATGCTAAAGTGATAGTATGACATTTTTGAAAGCTAAGAGTGTGGCACTTGACGTAACAGACAGGTGGGAAAAGGTATCTGTTCTTATCAAGAGCAACAGTTTCCTTAACTCCCAAATCTTTTCCCAGGGAATTTTACTCAAATGAAATTTTGCTAGACTAAGGATTATAGGATTTGCTCATGTTAGCATTCTGAAGGTACATTGAAATATTAGTGGTAAGTTCTGCCATTTGATAGCTTAAAAATTATGTTGCAGTGATATTTAAATGTTGATGATAAAGCTGAAAGAAAAAACTGAACTAAGATCTTAAAGGGGAAGTGCTAACAGTGAATGATATATGTGATATATAACATCTATTGCTTTCGGCATACCCACAGTTAGGAATAGGGCTGTGTGTGTGTATGCGTCTGTGTACTTACAAATATAGTTGACCATCACTGAAAGAAACACTAACAGATGTAATTTTGATACCGCAAAATTCAACAAAGCTTCATGAAATATTAATGGGGTCTTGTAACATATTCTAATTTTAAAATCCATTACTAAATTATTCAGTAGTCTATAAAAAGACATATGGTATAACAGCAACAAGGGTGCTGTATCCAATTATAAAATTATATTTTTGTAATGTGTATGTAATTTCTTCTTTAAGTCTTATATGGTGCCATTGGTGGTTTCCAGGTGTTCCGACTCACCTTTAGTCACCTTGTTCCCCTGAAATATTTTAGTTGTGTTCATTTATTATCTGCTTCAGCATTAAATGTCATTTTTTACAGTTAGTTTAATTGGTGCTATTGCTGATTACTGGTGGGCATGCTTCTCAGGATAGCACTCAGAGGCAATGTTGTATTTCTCCTGCAATCTTTGTTTGCTTTTGTTGGAAGTAGCAGGTGGAGCATGGCAGTAGCATCTCTATCCCAGCCACTGTGGGTCTCTGATTTAAAAATTGCCCAGATAATGAACAACACATAGTTTTGAAAGAGTTACCACAATTGCTTTCTTAGGACCCAAGCCAACCTGAAAGGAGCTGATTGCCATCATCTCCCATTAATGTCAAAGTGAAAGTCAGGAGAAGTCAAATATGACCTAGGTTGTGAGTAAAAGTGACGGGATGATAATGGTGGAGCAGTGATGGACAGGAGGAGATGAGAAATATTGGGGGTTTGTTTTTCATCAACTTGAATTTAAATTGGTGACAGGACATTCCAAATAACTTGTGAGTATCACATGAGGTGAGTGATTTAACGGAGGGATAGTAGTTGGAGGCAGAGAGGTAGATTTGACTAATTATCATAATTGAAACCATAAAAGGTGATGAGGTTATACAGGTATAAAACATAAAGAGAGAAAAGGCATGAAAGGCAGCAACCTGCTGGATACCAACTTTAATTAATGACTTGGATAATGGAGTGAAGAGTATGCCTATGTAAGCACACTTCTCAGAGGAAGGTTATGGTGTTATAATTAGAAACACATCTGAGGGTCACACCATCCCAAAACCACTGACCAAGATTTAGTAATGGTGCGCCACAGTGGTGGAGCAAGAAGATGAGATCTGTGGCAGGTATTATACCATGATAAAAAGTTATTTAATGGTAGCCAAGATAATATAATTAGTTGTCAAAAATTATATAACATGCATTTTATTTAAACCAGAACAAAGAAGCCCAAGAATATATATAATACAATGTAATACCTGTTCAAATTATATACTATATATACTATAACTTACTATTGAGTGTACCTAAATATACCTAAATATCAATATAAATTGAGTATATCTAAATATAACCCTCTAAATAAAGAAATATATCTCTCTCTGCATACACAGGGTATTATCTTACAGGTTATTATTTATTTATTTATTTCAAAGATCCCCTTTCCCCAAATCTCTCCCTGGGTGCTGTCTAATACCCAAGTCAGTCTTTGAGCCTCAAGTGTCTCGGATGACTTCCTGGGATGCTTGGTTGCATGGGTGCCCATTAGACCAGACCCACTGGATCTGAAGGACCTTTGATACTCCTGTTCCAGATCCCCAGCACAACATGAATCAATGATAGGACATGAGCAGAACGATGATCAGGAACAAACAGGAACTGATGTTCAGGAACATGCCATCAAACATGGACTGACTTGACCAGCCAGCTTTAAACTAAAGGGACCCGCTTCTGCATGTCTGTCAGTCCTGCTCAATCTCACTCTCTCCACTTACTTTTGATTTCTCTCAGTTCCAATTTCCCTCCATTCCTCTCTCTCTCCTCCCTGCTTTCATTTCTCTGCCCTCTCTCCACCTCCCTATTTCTCTCAGTTTACTCATAGACTCTCTGTTTCTCTTCATTCTAGGGGCTTCTCTACACTGGCAAGTTTTGTCAACAAAACAGTGATAGTGTACACACTGCAATGTGACTTTTTTTTTGAAAAAATGCCTAGTTTTGATGACAAAAAACTTCCATGCCTGCAAGAGACTTTTGTCTTTTCCCCTCCCTTTATTGTTGACAAACAGCCAGCGTAGACACCACAGCTTTTTTTTTATTTTTTTTATTTTATTGGCCTGCAATTTCCATGCTGATGCTCTGGTCAGCGGTTTGAACTCCACTGTTCTGCAGCCAATCTGCCACTCCATCTTGCAAGCCCTGGGAATTTTAAATCTCATTTTCTGCTTGCTAGTTTCTCAGAGGAGCTTCTCACGTGGTTTCCCAGGTCAGCATGGCTGGCTATTGCACCAAACGCGCTCCTGCTTGGACCACTGCTGAGTTGTTGGATCTGATCAGTATATGGGGAGAGGAGTCTGTTCAGTTGCAGCTGTGAGTGACACATAGGAATTGGACACATATGGGCAAATTTCTCTAGGCTTGTGCGAAAAGGGCTATGATTGGGACACGCAGCAGTGCAGAGTGAAGATAAAGGAGCTGAGGCAGGCATACCATAAGGTGCTGGAGTCGAACCATCACTCCAGTGGTGCACCTAAGACCTACCACTTCTATAAGGAGCTGAATGCCATCCTCGGTGGTGACCCCACCTCCATCGCTGATAGCCCTGTGGATACTTTGCAGGCAGCAGAAAGAGGGGGTAACCCAGAGGCTGAAATTCTGGATGACGAAGTCAAGCTAGAAGAGGATGTGGTGCTCCCAGTGGTGTCGCCCAGTGAGGCAGGCAGCCAGGAATTTTTCTCTACTCCAAAAGTGCTCAACGGGGAGCAGGAAGCAGATGAGACACCAGGTAATTGCTGTGGCTTGTGTAGGGAATCAAAAATTGGGAGGCAGGTAGTGTTTTCTGTGAGCTGGACATTGCCCTGTGTAGCTAATCTGTATGGCCAACCAGGGTGTTGATGGACATCGAGACCTGCAGGGAATCCTCCAGAAAGAGGCTCTGGAAAGTTTCCAAGAGGTACTTGTTAATCCTCTGCCGCAGATTCCAAGGGTTTACAGCTTTGTTAGTTCCCTCATTGTAGGAAACTGTACCGTGCCATTTAGCAATCACTGGAGCTGGGACCAAAGCGGCACATAGCTGAGCTGCATATAGACCGGGTGAAAGCCTCGAGCATTTTGCAATTGGGCCCTGGTTTCCCTGGTAACACATAGCAGTGAGATGTCAGCCAACAGGTTGGCCGCCTGTGAAAAAGTGTGTGATAATTTTAGAATGGGTTCCCTATAAAGCTGCCTTCAAGCCGTGACCATTTTGTCCGTACGCACAACCGCCTCCCCACCCACTCCCAACACTCACCATGATTGGGGTGCTTGCGGAGCCGTGTGCCTGCCTAGCGTTCAGAGAGAAAATAATTTCTACTAGCAAAAGGTCCTTGTTATTAAAATGTTTCAATCATTCACTGGAATGTAACAATCCCTCTTCTGTTCAGCACAGATCTTTGGGAACATACCACGCATCCCCGTGGACTGGCTTTGGCAGATAAGGAGGAACCCTAGGTGCAGCAAAGAAGACATGTTCCGGGAGGTAGTGCAGCGAGATGAGAGACAGACCAGAGAATGGAAAGAGTGCTGGGAAGCCAAAAGGCTGGACAGAAAAGAGAATGCTGCATTTGCTAGGCAAGCGACAGAGCGGATGACAAAAGTTATGGAGGATCAGACAGAGATGCTCAAGTCTTTGATACAGCTGCAGACTGAGCAGATCCATGGTTGACCTCCACTGCAGCACATGCAGATGCACAATTCTTTGCCAACCCCACCCTCCTCTATGCGCACACATTCCTTTTCACTTTACCGCACTCCTGAGTTTCCCCATCACTCCACCCCCTCTCACAGCTTACACAATGATAGCTGGAGCTACACACAGTTGTGAGGTTTTACTCTTTTTAACAATAAATAAAAGCTAAGGTATTTAATGGTACAGAAATTTTATTCTGTGTTCTACAAAAGCGTACAGCAAACAATTCACTCTCAGGAACAGGCTTCTAAGGCATTTTGTTGCATGGATCTTGGGCCCCAAAATTGTACATGGATACACCAGGGAAGCAACTCCAAAGCAGACATGTTACTGCCTCTCATTGTCAAAGTGGTTCCTTAAAGCAGGGGTCCCCAATGTGGTGCTCGCAGGCACCATGGTTCCCGCCGGGGCATCTGAGTGTGCCCACGTACTGGCCAGCAGACGAGTATCTGCTGAAATGCCTCCAACAAGCAGTGTCATCCCGAGGCATCACCGCCGAAATGCTGCTGATTTTTGGCAGCATTTCCATGGTGATGCCTCTGGATGATGCTGTTTGTTGGCGGTATTTTGTCGGCGATGCCTATTGACATTACAACTTGTCGGTGGCATTTTGGTGGATGCTCGTTCACCACCACGGTCCTCCGTAGTTCATCGTCTGGTGCCTGCCAGATGAAAAAGGTTGGGAACCACTGCCTTAAAGCCTCTCTGATGTTAGTGGCAGCCCTCTGGGCTCCTCTGATAGCCCTAGCATCTGGCTGTTCAAACTGTGCAGCCAAGCGCTCTGCCTCAGTGCTCCACACCTGAGCAAACATTTCACCCTTTGTCATAAACAGATAGCTAAGGGTTAATGTCTCTTTCACCTATAAAGGGTTAACAAACAGTGACATGCAAACACCTGACCAGAGGACCAATCAGGAGACAAAATACTTTCAAATGTCGTGGAGGGAAGCCTTTGTTTGTGGGGTTTGGGTTTGGCTTTGTTCTCTCTGGGTCCTGGACGGGACTAGAGGTGCAACCAGGTTTCTGCCAATCTCCCTGCTACAGTCTCTTATCTATTCAGAATTGTGAGTAAGAAAAAAGGCAGTCATAGTCTTTTTTTTTTTTTTTTCATTTACATATGTGTACTTGCTGGAAGTAGCTTAAATTGTGTTTCTGCTGGAGAAAGTTTCTTTCTATTGTTTATAAGTTGAAAGACCCTGTAACTCTTTACCATCTAAAGTGCAAAGATAAACATTTTACTTTTTTCTTTCTTTTTTATTAAAAGTTTTGCTTTTTAAGACCTGTTTGATTTTTTTTTCTCCTAGTTAAGCTTCAAGGGAGTTGTGTCTGTACTCACCAGGAAATTGGTGGGGAGAAGGGAAGGATAAATTTTCTCTTTGTGTTATATTCACGCAGCTTGTGTTGCCTCTGGGTGAGGGGGAAGGTAACAGTCCTCTCTGTGTGGTGATTCAAAAAGTTGAATCAGGCGATCTCCTAGTGTTCCCAGGGCGGGAAGGAGCTGGGAGGAAGAAGAGAGGGGGAAGGGAATGGTTTATTCCCCTTTGTTGTGAGACTCAGGGAATCTGGGTCTTGGGGTCCCCAGGGAAGGTTTTGGGGGGGACCAGAGGGTATCAGGCCCTGGAAAATTCCTGATTGGTGGCAGCGCTACAGAATCTAAGCTGGTAATTAAGCTTAGAGCACTTTATGTTAGTACCCATATCTTGGATGCTAAGGTCCAGATTTGGGAATTATACTATGACACCCTTAGATTCACACAGATTATGCAGAGTGCAGCTCGCAGCTGTGACCCCAGGAATATTATCCTCGGTAAGGCCTAGCCTGCCATTGGGACACCTCCAGCAAGCTTTCAAATGGCCAAAGGCACATTCGCTTACCACACAGCATCTGCTTGGCCTGTTGTTAAAACGCTCCTTGCTGCTGTCCAGATACCCTGTCTAAGGTTTCATAAGCCAGGGCTGTAAGGGGTAAGCTGAGTCTTCCAGAATTACAATGGGCATTTCTATATCCCCCACTGTGATCTGGTGGTCTGGAAAGAAAGTCTCTGCCTGCAGCTTTCTGTATAGGTCACTGTTCCTGAAGATGCATGCATCACACCTTTCCAGACCAGTCTGCACTGATGTTCGTGAAATGCCTCAGGTGATCCACAAGCGCCTGCAACACCGTGGAGAAGTATCCCTTCCTATTCATGTATTCAGAGGCAAGGTGGTCTGGCGCTAAAATTAGAATGTGTGTGCCATCAATCGCCCTCCACAGTTAGGGAAACCCATCTCTGTAAAGCCATCCACTATTTCATGCACATTTCCCAGAGTCATGGTCCTCCACAGCGGGATACTATTTATTGCCCTGAACACTTGGAGTAATATAGCCTCAACAGTGGACTTTCCTACTCCAAATTGATTTGCAACTGACAGGCAGCAGTCTGGATTTGCCAGTTTCCACACAGTGTGTCATAAACAGATAGTTAAGGGTTAATAGAACAGGAGTACTTTATAACTCTTCTGCCTGTAAAGGATTAACAAGTTCAGTGAGCCTGGCTGTCACCTGACCAGAGGACCAATCAGGGGACAGGATACTTTCAAATCTTGAGGGAGGGAAGTTTTTGTGTGTGCTGTTAGTTTTTGGTTGTTGTTCACTCTGGGAGCTCAGAGAATCCAGACGTGCAACCAGGTTTCTCTCCAATCTCCCTGATACAGGTTCTTATAGATTCAGAATAGTGAGTACTAGATAGATAAAGCGAGTTAAGCTTATGTTTGTTTTCTTTATTTGCAAATGTGTATTTGGTTGGAAGGAGTTCAAATGTGTATTTGGCTGAAAGGAGTTCAAATTGGTATTTTGCTGAAAAGATTTTAATTTGTACTTGTATACTTAGGCTGGGAGACTATTCCCAGTGTCTATAGCTGAAGGACCCTGTAACATATTCCATCTTAAATTTACAAAGATAATTTTTACTGTTTTCTCTTTCTTTAATTAAAAGCTTTTCTTGTTTAAGAACCTGATTGTTTTTTTTTTTCTGGTGTGAGACCCCAGGGGACGGGATCTGGATTCACCAGGGAATTGGTGGGGAGAAAGGAGGGAAGGGGGAGAGAGACGTTAATTTCTCTCTGTGTTAGGATTACTTCTCTCTCAGGGAGAGTCTGGGAGGGGGATTGAGAAGGAGGGGGGAAGGTGAATTTTCCTCTCTGTTTAAGATTCAAGGAGTTTGAATCACAGTGATCTTCCAAGGTAACCCAGGGAGGGGAAGCCTGGGAGAGGCAACGGTGGGGGAAAAGGTTTACTCTCCTTGTGTTAAGATCCATGGGGTCTGGGTCTTGGGGGTTCCTGGGCAAGGTTTTGGGGGGACCAGAGTATACCAGGCACTGGAATTCCTGGTTGATGGCAGCGCTACAGGTTCTAAGCTGGTAATTAAGCTTAGAGGAATTCATGCTGGTACCCCATCTTTTGGACGCTAAGGTTCACAGTTGGGGGGTTAGACCATGACACAGTGATTGCAACATGCTTCTCTACCAAAAGGGCAGTTCTCACACTGGTGTCCTTGCACCGCAGGTTGGGGGACAGCTCAGCGCATAGCTCCATGAAGGTTGCTTTATGCATCCTAAAGTTCTGTACCCACTGGTCGTCATCCCACCCCTGCATGACAACGCGATCCCATCAATCAGTGCTTGTTTCCCACACCCAAAAGCTATGGTTTACCATATGCAGCTGCTCTGTGAATGCACAAAGCCCTGATAAGTTGCTGCTGTCCATATCACACTCGGGTGCCTGCGATTCATCCTCTGTTAACTTTGTGAGTAACTCTGTGAGTAACTGTGCTGCCATGCGTGATGTCCTCATGACAGCTAACAATGCATAGGAGAGACGTGAGGGATCCATCCTCTCTCACTGCAGATGCTGGCGTGCACTACTAAAGAATGACAGTTGGAAAAACAATGCAAAAGGAAGTCAGAGACCTTTGGAGAGGTGGGATACAAAGCAGTACATGATGTTAACATTTTGCACATCCCAGGATGCTCTGTGCTCCATTTCCACATTCCCTCAACACCTAGGGATAGATGGTGTCGCCAGGCACTGTGCGATACATGCCCACAGTCCATTACTCTTGCTGTCGACAAAGGTGCCCTGAATGTGGACATGATCTGTCGATAGAGGGACCAAATGTAGACACGCTTTCGCAACTTTGCTTTTGTCGATTTTTCCCTTGTCAACATTAGTTACATCAACAAAACTTGATAGTGTAGACAAGCCCTTAGGCTCTGTCCGTGAACTGTCTCCTCTCTTCCCCTCCAGCTATCGCTTCCCTTCCCTCTACAGGGAGGGACCCCACTCTTTCACTTTCTCAGATTGAGGTGCTACCTTGTCACCATGGAAAAATGACAGTGTATTCACCCGTGAACACACTCTAAATCATATATCCCCATACAGAGTCAATTCTCTTTATCATACTTACACTTATAAAATTTTTGATTGACATCAAGCTGGGAGAAGTTGCTGGCACTTTGGAGGACAGGATTAGAATTAAAAATGACCTTGACAAATTGGAGAATTGTTCTGAAATCTACGAGATGAAATTCAATAAAGATGAGTGCAAAGTACTACACTTAGGAAAAAAATAAAAATAGACAAAAGAATCAAATATACAAATAGAAAATGGAGAATGGCTGGCTGAACAGTGGTACTGCTGAAAAGAATCTGGGGATGATAGTAGATCACAAATTGAATATGATTCAACAATGTGAGTCAGTTGCGAAAACATCTAATATCACGCTGGTGTGTCCTGCTGTACTTGGAGAGTTTGACTTAAGTGCTTGGTAAATCTGCTCAGGTTACAAAGGCTGGTGTATGTCCACATTCCATTGATGAATGGTGAACCAATTAATAAACTTGTGTTGTTCAAGAAAGGGTCTTGAACAGTGCAGCATATTCCTGAGGTACAAGGCTGGGAGCTGGGGATTTGGCTGGTGCCTTACTCTATGTGATTCATGTGTGGCTCTGGGAGCATTCATGCAATCTAGCTGGGTGTTGGGCTGCACATGTGGTTGTACTGACTGGTAACAGCACCAGGAGGGGTTTGCTGGTTGTCACCAGTAAGGCATTGTGAGATGCAACCCAGATTAGTGAGTTAAAGGGACACAGCAGTCCCATAGTCCCAGGTTGCATCCTGAGGATCCTGTCACACCATCTCTGAACCTGGGGGTCATTCACAGAGCTGTAGTGCACCATCTTCTAGTTAGATAGCTGGGGAAATTGTATGGGAGACCCCCTATTCCCTGAAATGTGTCCTGAAGCTAGGGATAAGGGTTTGGGGATTTTATAACCATTTCCTACTAAACTTATGGAAGGATTTACTATTTTATCCCACGTTTGAGTCTTTTGGGTTGTTCTGAACCAAGTCAGCCAGGTTGCTTATTGCTGCTAGAGAAGATATCATTGTCACAGGTCATCAATGTTCCCTACAAAGTATGCGTACCAACAGGACACTAAATTTTCTTCTTGCTATATCAGGTCACATAACTGGGGAAATTCATAGGTATTATCCACATGGGGAGGGCACCGGTGACCCTAAGAGTAGTGTTTACCTTGTTATATTTACTTCCTGTTTAATATAATTACTCTGATGAATATATTGTATGTGCTTGTGTTATTTCTTGGGAATCTCCAACTATCTGTAAAAGCAGCAAAGAATCCTGTGGCACCTTATAGACTAACAGACGTTTTGGAGCATGAGCTTTCGTGGGTGAATACCCACTTCCTCAGATGCATGTAGTGGAAATTTCCAGGGGCAGGTATCTATATGCTAGCAAGCAAGCTAGAGATAACGAGGTCAGTTCAATCAGGGAGGATGAGGCCCTGTTCTAGCAGTTGAGGTGTGAAAACCAAGAGAGGAGAAACTGGTTCTGTAGTTGGCAAGCCATTCACAGTCTTTGTTCAATCCTGAGCTGATGGTGTCAAATTTGCAGATGAACTGAAGCTCAGCAGTTTCTCTTTGAAGTCTGGTCCTGAAGTTTTTTTGCTGCAGGATGGCCACCTTAAGGTCTGCTATAGTGTGGCCAGGGAGATTGAAGTGCTCTCCTACAGGTTTTTGTATATTGCCATTCCTAATGTCTGATTTGTGTCCATTTATCCTTTTCCGTAGAGACTGTCCAGTTTGGCCGATGTACATAGCAGAGGGGCATTGCTGGCATATGATGGCTTATATTACATTGGTGAATGTGAAAGTGAATGAACCGGTGATGGTGTGGCTGATCTGGTTAGGTCCTGTGATGGTATTGATAGTGTAGATATGTGGGCAGAGTTGGCATCGAGGTTTGTTGCATGGATTGGTTCCTGAGCTAGAGTTATTATGGTGCGGTGTGCAGTTACTGGTGAGAATATGTTTCAGGTTGGCAGGTTGTCTGTGGGCGAGGACTGGCCTGCCACCCAAGGCCTGTGAAAGTGTGGGATCATTGTCCAGGATGGCTTGTAGATCCTTGATGATGCATTGGAGGGGTTTTAGCTGGGGGCTCTATGTGATGGCCAGTGGAGTCCTGTTGGTTTCTTTCTTGGGTTTGTCTTGCAGTAGGAGGCTTCTGGGTACACGTCTGGCTCTGTTGATCTGTTTCCTTATTTCCTCATGCGGGTATTGTAGTTTTGAGAATGCTTGGTGGAGATTTTGTAGGTGTTGGTCTCTGTCTGAGGGGTTAGAGCAGATGCGGTTGTACCTCAGTGCTTGGCTGTAGACAATGGATCGTGTGATGTGTCTGGGATGGAAGCTGGAGGCATGAAGGTAGGCATAGCGGTTGGTAGGTTTTCGATATAGGATGGTGTTAATGTGACCATCACTTATTTGCACCGTGATGTCTAGAAAGTGGACCTCCTGTGTAGATTGGTCCAGGCTGAGGTTGATGGTGGGGTGGAAGCTGTTGAAATCATGGTGGAATTTTTCCAGAGTCTCCTTCCCATGGGTCCAGATGATGAAGATGTCATCAATGTAGCATAGGTAGAGAAGGGGCGTGAGTGGACGAGAGCTGAGGAAGCGTTGTTCCAGGTCGGCTATAAAGATATTGGCATATTGTGGGGCCATGCGGGTGCCCATATCAGTGCCACTGATCACTTGACTCCAACTATCTGGCAAGTATGTCAGGGTTACCCTGAAATTAGAATTTTCCTTCCAAGCTGCCCTGGTGAACCTGCCAGGAAGGAGCGACAGGAGCAGAGGCACCACCAAATAAATATATATGGGGAAAAATAAGGCAGTTACACCCTCATGAGCTAGAGGCAGAATCCAGATGAATCCAGCCAGCTCAGGCCATCAAAACTCATAAAGAGATAGGCATTAATGAAGGTAACCAGGTGGATAGGGGTGCTACACCAGTATACCAGTAGCCAGGCAAGCTCGCATGTCCCAAACTCGATATTCATACACAAAATTCATATTAGTGAACATAAAAGCACCTCCCAAACATTTATATGAACAAAACCAGTTTCCAAAATGTTTCAAGAAAAGTGAACATAAAAAGGTAGGAACATGGTCAGCTCAAATCTCAGATCAGATATAATCTACCTGTTTGCAAATATATTTTTTCACCTAGCTTTGTTTCAGAGCCTGGGGCCACAAGTTCATAGACGCTGCTCTCCTTGTCCTAGACTAGAAAGCAGTTAGGCAACACGTAACTCATATTTATCTATCTGGTATTGTGTTCATTTTACTCCGAATATGAGCAAGGCTTCTGAGGTGTGGCAGCTAACCAGGATACCATTTTCCATTGTACCATAGCAAGGATTTGGCCCACTTTGCACTCCACTCCTAGTGTACAGAAAGACCTTTTGTTGCATGAAAAAACTCCAGGCTGATTCAGAGACTCCAAACCAAGTTATATATAGACCTCAAGCAGTAGGGTTGGCATTAGGCAAGTTCTTAAACCATTCAGCCTCTCATTTAGGAATGGTTTGTGAAATGTTTCCTTCTTTTTGCAATGGTTGCTTTAATTATTATTTTGGTAGGACACCTGTGGCACCTCAGCCTGTGTTTCATAACAATAAAAAAAACCTGCAAGGAACTTTTTTTATTAGCTGGCATCTAGAGGGGTGGGCCAGATGCCACTAGAATATCTGACCCAGTCAATTATTTGCAGGCTGTGAGGAACATTACATAAAATCTGCCAAACTTCACATCCCTTATTTTTTAAATGGACAAGCAATGGGAAAACACACAGCTAAAACTTTAACAAGGTATAGTCCCAAGTGGCAGGAAAAAGGGTACTTCATATTTTTGTAAACAACTGAAACGGCATTCTGAAAGATCAGACAGTTGGCCCAGTCCAGATGTCAATGTCCAAGTGGAAGAGCCTGTCACTCCATAAAAGGCAAAATGGCAAAGACCTGACCTCAAGTTAATAGGTTAATTGCTTTAATACTGCATTTTGCATTAACATTTGTTTTAATGTTGTGATGGATGAAAGCGGTCAATTTTTTAAAATACAGGCCTTCCAGAATTGCAAATGCCTATCTGGCAGCTTGATGGAAAAACATCTTGTAGGTGATAAAATGTGCTGCATGCAAATGACAAGTGGGCTAGATGTGCCTTGAAAACATTCAACTCAGAGTGACCTGTGATTGTAAATTACTGGCACAATGCATCAGATCCTAGACTTGTAATTTCATCAAGATCAACAAGATGCAATCTTAGAAACTGTTTGCATGGTGTGAGGACGAATTGATGCCCTTGTCCTTCCAGACTGCTGGATCTGATGCTCAGGAGCCTGACTGCTTTGTGTCTCCAAGCAGCAGTGTAGGGCCATTGTAAATAATTAAGTAGAAATTTGTTACCTTTTTGTCAAATGTATTTCTGATGTTGCTCTTCCTTAGCCTCCATTAAGAAATCCCTTGATTAAATTTTAAAGTCTTAAACAATTTGAAGGGCTGAGAGCACAGGGCACAAACGACACTTTGAATGTTTTGCACAGGAAAGTCATATTCTCTTTGGGATCAAAGAAAACAATGTCAAGTATTTAGTATGCAATCCCATGATTCTTTTTCAAGACATGACGTTAGAGATTTGATTACTGACCCTGTAGCTGGCACTTGTAGGTCATTTATTTTCTCAACTACTTTGCTTTCACAGGCTTGGAATTTCTACCTTTTCCTGTATTTACAAATATTTCTATTTAAATAGAATCTGTAGCTGGAAAGCTAAACCAATGCAATCACATAAAGAGGTTACATATAGAGTACATTGCATATTAATACAGAAAACACAGGACAAATGCTCTCATTCATAACTTAAAATCCACAATTCAACCAGCAAGTTTGTTCTGAGCATATGTAGAGAAGGAGATTAAAAATAAAAATATAGAGAAAAAATCTCTTAAAAATAAATCAAGTGATTATGGATCTGATAAATGAGTTGCCTTTGTCTTGACTTCTGCATCTAAAGGCATGAGTAGTAGTTTCGGGTTTTTTTATATCCTTCCTAAAAAGTAGATAAATTCATAACACTCATAATTATGCAGGACTTGACAGCTATATAGCACTGATACTGGGAACAGTCATATACTGTGAACTGAACATAGGGCATGATCTGTACTCAAAGAAGGGGAAAATAATATAAGGGAGAAGGAAATAATCCTGGAGCAGAGGCTAAAATCTGGAGCAGAGAACATATGATTAAAATTTACCTATTAAAGTTAGCATGAGCATGACTGTGCAGGTCTGACTTCACCTACACAAATAAATCATTACATTTTTTTTTCTTTTCATGATCCTTGTATGTTCAGTTACAAATAGTCTTCCTCCCTTATAGCTAAATTTCATTTTCCCTCTTGCTCCAGGGAAGCAGTAGAAAATAGAAAAATCCTAGTATGATATAAAAACAGCAAAAAAGCACTCTTGAGTTACAACTCCTCAGTCATGGTTACTACATGTAAGCAGTGTCTGAATGGGCTCTCCCCTGACATCTAGTGATGCCCCAGGAGAAGGGACGTCAGGAGCAGACTGTATTTGCAAAGACACTCCTTCTCTGCCTTGGCATTCAGCAGACAACCCTGCTTTGCCAAAGTGATCAATTTACAATTCACTTTTGTGCTGAACACAGGGCTAATGAAATGTTGTTATCCTGACTGTATGGGTAAAGGCCAGCAGAACTGTATTTATCATGCCTTGATTGAGGGTGTCACACTACACTGAACCTCACTTGCTAAGCCAAATCCCACTGAAGATGACAGGGGGTGGGGACAGGTGTTCTTATCTGGTCGTGTGGACACTGTCTAAAGAGTCCTAGATACCAGCTGACCCTCCCCTCTCCAGTGTTTAAAGACTGAGCTGATTGGACTCAATTAAGAGTCCTTATTCAGTGATTACTAGAGCTGAAATCACTGAGGAGCAGGTCTAGGGACTAAGTCTTAGGGCTTGTCTACATCAGAAAGTTGCAGCGCTGGTGAGGGAGTTACAGCGCTGCAACTTTGAAGGTGTACACATCTGCAGGGCACCACCAGCGCTGCAACTCCCTGTTTGCAGCGCTGGCCGTACTCCCGTTTTGTCTCGGGTGTAGAGGATCCAGCGCTGGTGATCCAGCGCTGGTAATCCAATGTAGACAGTTACCAGCGCTTTTCTTGACCTCCGTGGAAGGAGGAAGCCTCTGGTAATCAAGCTGGTTTCCTTTCCCGGTTTGCTCTCTCGGTCCCGGAGCCACCCAGCAAACCGCAGGGAAGGAGACCTGCTTGCTCGGGGTTCCGGGACCGAGAGAGCAAACCGGGAAAGGAAACCAGCTTCGCCGCGGTTTGCTCTCTCGGTCCCGGAACCCCGAGCAAGCAGGTCTCCTTCCCTGCGGTTTGCTGGGTGGCTCCGGGACCGAGAGAGCAAACCGCGGCGTTCCCGGTTTGCTCTCTCGGTCCCGGAACCCCGAGCAAGCAGGTCTCCTTCCCTGCGGTTTGCTGGCTGGCTCCGGGACCGAGAGAGCAAACCGCGGCGTTCCCGGTTTGCTCTCTCGGTCCCGGAACCCCGAGCAAGCAGGTCTCCTTCCCTGCGGTTTGCTGGCTGGCTCCGGGACCGAGAGAGCAAACCGCGGCGAAGCTGGTTTCCTTTCCCGGTTTGCTCTCTCGTCCCGGAACCCCCCTTGAAGCCGCCCAACAGCGCTGCAGTGTGGCCACATCTAACACCACTTGCAGCGCTGGTTGCTGTAAGTGTGGCCACTCTGCAGCGCTGGCCCTATACAGCTGTACTAATACAGCTGTAACAACCAGCGCTGCAAAATTTTAGATGTAGACATGTCAGGCATGGAATGGGGACAGTGTTACAGTGAAAGACAACAAACAGGCAGCAGCACAGAAGTTCTCCACTAGCCAGTGAAATCACTAAGAGTTGAGTTAAGTGGGGGAACCTCAGACTGCGTCATAGCAGAAGTTGCAGTGAGTGGCAAGCAGCAGCAGTGGCAGACATAACAGTGGCAGAGGTGGTCATGCACGAGTGACCAGTGGCAGCAGAGAGAACAGCCAGTGATAGCAAATAGTGAGCAGCTGCAGAGATAACCGTGGCAGCAGCAGTGAGCCAGTTGTAGAGGTGGCAGAAGCAGAGGCAATGTTTGATGTTCCTGCCCATCCTTTTGAGGGCTGGAAAATGGACCCATGTGAATGCACCTCTGAACTCTGGGTCTTTGCTGACTAAGGATAACCAACTGGAAGTGGGCTGAAGTAGAGGAAAAGGGGAGTGGCATGTTAAAGGGACATTCATTTATCAGACGTGTGATGCTGGCAAACCGGATGCCAGCTCCTACCAAGGCTTTAGGCCTCAGTCGAGCACTGACCAATTCATTGCTAGAAACTGGTCTGTTTCACCTGTTTGCTAGTATGGTTAAGATGGGTATGGAATTTAGAATCACAGAATCATAGAATATCAGGATTGGAAGGGACCTCAGGAGGTCATCTAGTCCAACCCCCTGCTCAAAGCAGGACCACTCCCCAACTAAATCATCCCAGCCAGGGCTTTGTCAAGCCTGATCTTAAAAACCTCTAAGGAAGGAGATTCCACCATCTTCCTAGGAAACTCATTCAGTGCTTTACCTTCCTCCTAGGGAAAAAGTTTTTCCTAATATCTAGCCTAAACCTCCCTCACTGCAACTTGAGACCATTACTCCTTGTTCTGTCATCTGCTACCACTGAGAACAGTCTAGATCCATCCTCTTTGGAACCCCCTTTCAGATAGTTGAAAGCAGCTCTCAAATCCCCCCTCATTCTTCTCTTCTGCAGACTAAACAATCCCAGTTCCCTCAGCCTCTCCCCATAAGTCATGAGTTCCAGCCCCCTAAATCATTTTTGTTGCCCTCCGCTAGACTCTTTCCAATGTTTCCACATACTTCTTGTAGTGTGGGGCCCAAAACTGGATACAGTACTCCAGATGAGGCCTCACTAATGTCGAATAGAGGGGAATGATCACATCCCTCGATCTGCTGGCAATGCCCCTAGCCTTCTTGATAACAAGGGTACACTGTTGGCTCATATCCAGCTTCTCTTCACTGTAACACCTAGGTCCTTTTCTGCGAAACTGCTGCTGAGGACTACATTGGCCTTTTTCCAATAATCCGGGATCTCCCCCGATCGCCTTGAGTTTTCAAAGATAATGGCCAATGGCTCTGCAATCACATCTGCCAACTCCTTTAGCACCCTCGGATGCAGCGCATCTGGCCCCATGGATTTGTGCTCATCCAGCTTTTCTAAATAGTCCCGAACCACTTCTTTCTCCTCAGAGGACTGGTCACCTCCTCTCCATGCTGTGCTGCCCAGTGTTGCAGTCTGGGAGCTGACCCTGTTTCTGAAGACTGAGGCAAAAAAAGCATTGAGTATATTAGCTTTTTCTACATCCTCTGTTACTAGATTTTCTCCCTCATTCAGTAAGGGGCCCACACTTTCCTTGACCTTCTTTTTGTTGCTAACATACCTGAAGAAAGCCTTCTTGTTACTCTTAATATCTCTTGCTAGCTGCAACTCCAAGTCTGATTTGGCCTTCCTGATTTCACTCCTGGATGCCTGAGCAATATTTTTATACTCCTCCCTGGTCATTTGTCCAATCTTCTATTTCTTGGAAGCTTCTTTTTTGTGTTTAAGATCAGTAAGGATTTCACTGTTAAGCCAAGCTGGTCGCCTGCCAGATTTACTATTCTTTCTACACATCAAGATGGTTTCTTCCTGCAACCTCAGCAAGGTTCTTTAAAATACAGCCAGCTCTCCTGGACTGCTTTTCCCCTCATGTTATTCTCCCAGGAGATCCTCCCATCCGTTCCCTGAGGGAGTCAAAGTCTGCTTTTCTGAAGTCTAGGGTCTGTATTCTACTGCTCCGCTTTCTTCCTTCTGTCAGGATCCTGAACTCAACCATCTCATGGTCACTGCCTCCCAGGTTCCCATCCACTTTTCCTTCCCCTACTAATTTTTCCCTGTTTGTGAGCAGCAGGTCAAGAAGAGCTCTGCCTCTAGTTGGTTCCTCCAATGCTTGCACCAGGAAATTGTCCCCTACACTTCCCAAAAACTTCCTGGATTGTCTGTGCACTGCTGTATTGTTCTCCCAGCAGATATCAGGGTGATTAATGTCTCTCATGAGAATCAGGGCCTGCGATCAAGTAAGTTCTGTTTGTTGCCGGAAGAAAGCCTCGTCCACCTCATCCCTCTCATCTGGTGGTCTATAATAGACTCCCAGCATGACATCACCCTTGTTGCTCACACTTCTAAGCTTAATCCAGATATTCTCAGGTTTTTGTGCAGTTTCATACCGGAGCTCTGAGCAGTCATACTACTCTCTTACATACAATGCAACCCCCCCACCTTTTTTGCCCCGCCTGTCCTGAACAGTTTATATCCATCCATGACAGTACTCTAGTCATGTGAGTTATCCCACCAAGTCTCTGTTATTCCAATCACATCATAGTTCCTTGACTGTGCCAGGACTTCCAGTTCTCCCTGCTTGTTTCCCAAGCTTCTTCCATTTGTGTATATGCATTTAAGATAACTCACTGATAGTCCCACTTTCTCAGTATGAGACAGGAGTCCTCCCTTCTTGTGCTCTCCTGCTCGTGCTTCCTCCCATTATCCCATTTCCCCACTTACTTCAGGGCTTTGGTCTCCTTCCCCCAGTGAACCTAGTTTAAAGCCCTCCCCATTAGGTTAGCCAGCCTGCTTGCGAAGATGACCTTCCCTCTCTTCCTTAGGTGGAGCCTGTCTCTACCTAGCACTCCTCCTTCTTGGAACACCATCCCATGGTCAAAGAATCCAAAGCCTTCTCTCCGACACCACTTGCGTAGCCATTTGTTGACTTCCACGATTTGACGGTCTCTACCCAGGCCTTGCACAGGGAGAATGGACGAGAATACCACTTGCATCTGAAACTCCTTTATCCTTCTTCCCAGAGCCACGTAGTCTGCAGTGGTCCACTCAAGCTCAATCTTGGCAGTATCACTGGTGTCCATGTGGAGAAGCAGGAAAGGGTAGCGATTCTAGGACTTGATGAGTCTTGGCAGTCTGTCCATCACATCGTGAATCCTAGCTCCTGGAAAGCAGCACACTTCTCGGTTTTCCTGGTCGGGGCGGCAGATAGATGACTCAGTCCCCCTGAGGAGGGAGTCCCCAACAACCACCACCCCACCTCCTTCTCTTGGGAGCAGTGGTGATGGAACCCCCATCCCTAGAACAGTGCATCTCATGCCTTCCAATTGGTGGAGTCTCCTTCTGCTCCCTTCCCTCAGATGTATCATTTAGTCCACTCTCTGAATTAGTACCTGTGGAGAGAACATGAAAATGGTTGCTCACCTGCATTGCTGATACATTTACCCTCCTCTTTCTTCTTCTGGAGGTCACATTCTGCCAAATTTCTTCACCATCCCTCTCTCCCCGCTGCGCAGCCTGCTCTGATTCTTCAGAACGTTGTACCCGTAGAAGCATATCCTGGTGTCTGTCCAGGAAATCTTCATTTTCTCTTATGCAACGCCGGGTCGATACTTGTTTCTTCAGACCTCGAAACTTCTCTTCCTATATGGAGACCAACTTGCACTTTGTACAGACAAAGTTACTTCTGTCCTGTGGAAGAAAGACAAACATGGCACAACCTGTGCAGGTTACAAGAGCTGAATGCTCACCTTGTATATTACCTTCCTGCTAAGAGCTTCCTCAGCTGTTGCAGTAACTACTCAGAGAAGCCTGCAAGATGAAAGCCTCAGTATGCTCTCTGCAGGCGAACTCCCAGGCAAACTCCCTCTGTTAGCCTCTCCGCTGTTCACCTCTCCACTGGTTCACTGCTGACTACCTTTTTACAACAGTCAGGCCCACTCAAGGCCCACCTGGAACAAAGCACTCTCAATTCACACTTTTCAAACAAACAATCAAGCATATGGTAAAACTGACAAACTGACAAACTGTCCCCACAACAGACACTCAGATACTCACCAACATAGCCCCCCTAATGTAGCACTTAACATACCTCCTCTCGGACAGAGCCCTGGCAAACTCCCTCTGTTAGGCAAACTCCCTCTGTTAGCTTCCGCCATTCGCCACATTTATAACAATATGTTTAGTCTAAGAAATGCTTGTAAGTTGCTGCACACATTCATCTCACTTATAATATCATTACCACGTGCTAAAATGTAATATTTAAGTTTTTGCTTCATACATGTAAAAAATGTTTCCTCTGGAACTGCGAACCTATCATGAGGGATCATCTGGTGCTCATCAAGAAGGCTATCAAAACGAAATGGGTCATTGTGGGACACTGCAACACAAAGACCTTGGTAATTGCCTCTACACACTCCTGAAGAGATTCCATGTAAAAGGGCTCATTCCATCATCTTGAATTCTGGAAGAGGGAAATAAAGACAGCAGACAAGACCATTTTTCATCTCTTTTGCTGTTTGGACTCTGACAGGGCCGACGCTACAAAAGAGAAGCAGAGATCCCCAGGGTCAGCCTAGGTCAACCCTAAAAGACATTCAGAGATGACAGATAACTACAGTTCTGTCACCTTTTGGAAACTATAGGCTATAACTCATCTGTGTATATAAATTTGCTTGATTTAACCTTGTAATAATACTCTCATTTCTTTTCTAAGTTAATAAATCCTTAGTTTACTATAGGATTGGCTACAAGATTTGTCTTTGGTGTGAGATCTGAGGTACAAATTGACCTGGGGTAAGTGACTGGTCTCTTGGGACTGGTAGCAACCTGAATATTTTGTGATCTTTGGTGTATATAGCAACCGACTCTCACAAAGTCCAGCTTTTCTGGGTGCAAGGTAGACTGGAATGCCCAAGGGCACTGTCTATGACTTCATGGTAAAGCTTTTATAATGCTTTAGGAGTTCACACTTGTTGCTGGGTTGGTGAAATTTAATTATAAAACACATAACCAGTTTGAGGTCTCTGGCCTGCTTCTTGACAGTCTGCCCTGAAGTTGGCACTCATGGTTGTGAACCACTCCGGACAGCATGGTAGGACTTTCAGACCACAACATGGGAAATTGAAGCAAAGGCCATTGTCCAATGTATTGTGGGGTATCTGTTTGCTTATGGTTGCATGTTTTTGAAACAAGATTGTAGTGCTTTCCCAAATTAATGCTGAGTTCCCTTTCCCTTTTATTAAAAGTTTAATTTTCTTATATACAGACTCGATGCTTTTGAGTGGGGAAGTGCTCTCTTACAGGTGCTCAAGGGTAATACTTATTTTTCACAGATTACTGGCTAGGGGCTTAAGATGGTTCTGTTTTGTACTGTTAAGAGGAACCCTTAACTCCTCCCCAGAAGGAATTCCATGAAAAATGACAATTCCTCAGTTACATTTGATTGTAGAAATTAACTCCTCTAGTACTATCTGGATACCCACTCAGATCACCATAGGTATTACTTTCTATTGCATAATATATACACTCCCAAGCTTTTATGCTTTGAAATACATACTCTTTAATTAGTTGTTTACATGAAGCGACAATTCCTCCAGTTTTCACATGGACATGCTTTGTTACATTTTCATAATTATAAATGTCTATTTCAGAATTTTACAACAGTTGAACATGGTTTCCTCAGGAGAGCTTTTGTGCCTCTTCAGTAACTCTAAAGCTCCATCTACCCCCAACCTTGAGATGGGTCCATTGCCCTTCCAGCTGGGGAGGCCTGTTCACAGTTTCCTGAGGAACACATCTGCATAGCCTCAAAGGTTGCTATAAATGTCCCTAAAGTTACGCCCTTGTTCTCACTGACTGACTTAGCTGCCCCCACCACAGTTCAGACCTTTCCAGTTAGAGAACAAGAAACCAGGGTTAAATATTGAACTTGAAAAGCATGTCCAGGAACTGCTAGTAATTTGTAGTCTGTATAATGAGTACCATCAAGAACATTATAAACTGCATGCTAAGGAAAGCTACAGCTCTATAAGTTAAATTATAATGGCCAATGTGTGGTAGACATTATAGCATAGCAAAAGAAAAAAAATCTGCTAGAGGGCTTGTGCAAAATTGTTGCCCAATAGCTGATCATTTTAGATTCCCATTGGAGAGCCTGAGAACTCTTCAGCCATGATTGTCCAAAATATAGTTGTTAACATAGAGCATAAAATGTCCTGAGATGTAGAGTCAAATTCTACTCTCAGTTATGCTGGTGTAAATCTGGCAGTTACTTTGGATTTAGACCAGTGGAACATCAGAATTTGTCGGATATTATTTTGTATTATGGAATAATTCACCAGTTCACAAGTAAACTTTAAGGCTAAAAAGAGCTGTGGCTTTTGAACAACTCATAAAATAATGTTTCAGTTTTTTTTTAAATGATTCAGTATGTTCTTAATTCTGAATCTTTAACTCACTTACAGTAATTTATATTGTAATGTTGAATGTACAAATAAACATTTCCCAGAAGAACTTTTAAAATAATCTTTTTGATCTACTTTCATCAATTTTTAATGCACACAGTTTAAAGTTGCTTTGCAGTTTCAGCAATGGAATAAAGCACCCACAAAAATAACAGATAGATACTGTAATCCTGGTATTGGTACAACTCTGTGAGTCATAAAACTGAAGTCTTGACTGCTTGTGGTCGTAAAAGATACAGAGTAATAGCAAATGATTGATACTAATTTCAAATCAAATAATTATATTCTGTCCAACTAAATTCTCCTTGTAGTTTCAATAAAGTATTCTTCAGGTTCTTTTCAGACTGTTGTATTATATTAAATACCTGCCAGGTTTCATCGTAGAGAAGGCTACCTTTCATTTGTGGGCCAAATGATCAGAAATGTGCCTAAGGCTTAATTAATTAATGTTTTGCTGTGGTTTGAGATCCTTGGATGGAAAGGGCTGTATAAACGTTGTGATAGCATTATTAATTATTATTTTGAATTTAGTCTTACCCATTATTTTGTTTAATCCACTGCAGCTATTCCTATTGAAAAACAAATCAATACTTACCAATAATTAGCTCATTGTGGTATCTGAGATCTCTTAGGACAGGAAAAAAATATGGTGTCTCAGATATCAATTGCTGGCTAATGCTGACCTTTAATAATGACCACTCTATATTCTGGTAGCTACCCAGATGCTTCTGAGCATGGAATACTTTATACATGTTTATTGTTAGTGTTAGTACAGTATAATGAATAACTAAAGGAAGTGTTCACAGGTGTTCTTTCCTTCAGCATTCTGTGCTGTGGAATTTCAGACAAGTGACTTGGTTGGGGAACCTGGTGGAGTAAGCAGGGAGGGCATGGCATTCCAACCTGCAGTTGTACCAATAACTATGGGAAAATCATGGAGATCTCTGAGTATCTACTGTAGACTGAGGCATTCATTTAGAGGGACAGCCCTTGTTCACTAGGCCCTGCCTGGTAGCATGACTTGATCTGGCTCTATGCTATTAAAAGTATCTCTGTCTGCATCTTGTTCCTTCCTCAGAGACAATTTATCCCTGTGGAGTGGGAACCACATAGAAATCAGTCCTAACACAGACAGCATTAATTCCTGTGGGTAGTGACCCATGGGTGTGTCAAGGAATAGGCAAAATAAACAACAAAGAGTCCTGTGACCCCTTTAGACTAACAGATGTATTGGAGCATAAGATTTTTATGGATGGGTGAATAACCACTTCGTCAGATGCATTACAGATCCAGACTAACGTGGCTACCCCTCTGATACTTGAGGCCAAATAAAGTGACTCTTCCTTGGCTATTTACCCTCACTACCTACCCACACCCCTCATATCCACAGAATCCTAAATCCATTGCATATACAAGCAAGGGACTTGTACAGAGATGGAGGGAAGGGAGATGCTGTTGATTAGACTCATCTCTTCTCCATTTGGTAGTTTTGTAGGTGGGAAGTCTAGCCCTAGCTCGGTCCTCCAGTGTTTGGGTCACAAATACTGCAGGGTGCAGTTTATTACATTATATGGTTATTTACAAAGATGCCTTTGTGAAAACTTTCGTAGTGACCTTCATTTTGTAAAAAACAATTTTACATTTTGGGCTCAGTTGGACTTGGCAATTATCTCTTTACCTTATAAAATCTAATGAAGAAAGCCCCAACTTCTACTACACTGAAAATAAAATCCTTGTCTACTATAAAATAAACCAAATCAATTGGCTATGTTTTGAAACGTAAAGTGAGATAAGGTTGTCATGTTTAGCAGGTGATTTAAAATTTGTGCCTGTGTTATTTTGCATATCAAAATGGAACATCTAAAAGTGGCACAAAAAACAACAACTGCAAAGTAGCAACAGCAAACCCTTCATCCTCATACTTAACAGGCTTCAGTGTAAACTTCAGAGGTATTGACCTCCTACTGTTTATGTTCATGTTAGCCTTAAAAATAGTAGAGGGAAAATTCACATTTTGGAACTATTTGGCTGTGCTGGCCAAAAACAAAAATTCATATTGATGAGCTGTTCATTGTATTGATAAATGCACATATCCCTTGTTGCTAGTTACTTACGTTCCTTTTGTATGAATTTCCCCATTTCTGGGCTTTAATCCTACAGTCTAACTGCCTTATTTATGCTGCAGCTCCTAGATGGCATTTTCACTCAGTAGGAAACTGTCCCTCCCTCTCATCAGGGAAAAACTGTCCCATTCAGAGTAACATTTAGAAATGTGGTTCTTTTCAATGAATATAAAGGCAGCATTAGGCTGTATTTTTTATTTTTAAACCAAAACAAACTAGGCAGCTGACTCTCATTTTCTGCCATGTTTTAAAAGAGCCAAGTAAGTGGAACAAAGGACTCTCTATACAAATAATAGAATTTCACTTTCACCTAAACACGTAGTCACAATGGTCAGAATCTCAGCTGATATAAATCAACATTGACTTCAACAGAGGTACACTAACTGAGAATCTAGTCTACATTTAGGCCCGGTCTGCAATAAAAAAGTTATATCAGCATAGCTATGTCAATCAGGGATGTGCAAAAACCACACTCCTGACTGTTTTAGCAATGCTGACATAATCCCCAGTGTAGATACAGCTGTGCTGATAGACAGAGGCTTCCGTCGATATAGCTACCCTCATTTGGGGAGGTAGTGTTCCTATACTAACAGAAAAACTCCTTCTGTCAGTACAGGCTATGTCTTCAGATCTATGCTGGCATAGCTATGAAGACAGAGGTGTGCTGGTATAGTCTCCAGAGTATAGACATTCCCTTAATTTAGCATGAGTCTCTGCATTGTAATGAAATATGAGCAAACAGAAATGCTTCCTTTCCTTGTGCATAATAATTTATTTTCAGTGACAGGAAGATTGAAATTGTAATTCATTACTTAACATGCTTCTATGCTGCAGATTGGTTTATTAATCTGAAAAGTGATGGCGTTTACAAGGGGGGTAGGATTTAACCAGGTCCGTCCTTATGCAGAACTACAGGTTGTCACACACCTTGTTAAAGAAAGGAGGGAAATGTGCAAATCCATAATTTATTATGAGAATTCATCAGGAGTCTGAATATCAAAATCATCAGCACCCTAGGCATATGGACATTGCCAAAGAGTGAGCTGAGCTGAGTTTATCAAAAACTCTTATGTTCAAGTCCAGCTCCAGGCACCAGCCCAGCAAGCAGGTGTTTGGGGCGGCCACGGGGAAGGGGCAGCATGTCCGGCTCTTCCACAGCAATTCAGCAGTGGGTTCCTCACTCCCTCTTGGAGGGAAGGACCTGCTGCCGAATTGCCGCCGAAGACTGAAGCGGCGGCAGTAGAGCGCCCACAGATCGCGATCTAGGCTTTTTTTTCCTTCTCTTTGGGGCGGCAAAAACGCTGGAGCTGGCCCTGATTATGTATAACTCATAGACCTTCACAATGGCTTGGCCACGTGGATGACAATGACTAGGATTCTTATAGCACCTTTATTCAGAGTATCTTTAGTAACAAACCACCCCTTTTGCCAAGGAGTCAGAGCAGTGATAAAACTTGGGGTAGTTAATGGAGTTATCAATGACCACTCACCTGCTCACACACAGACAAGCTTTTCTGTCTCTGCTCAGAGCTGGCTTCTTCTTTCAAACTCTGTCCTTCACTTTTTTCCTTGTTATACTGAATACACTTTTAATTGACAGGTACATTCAGAAAACTTATGACAGTTTGGGAGTTATGCTTATGCTGGCTTATAAATTCCAGTTTGGTTTGTGAATGCTTTGTTGTAGTTCAGGCTCCATTTTGAATGTAACCTTTAGTGTGGCTTTGAGCATCATTTTGAAGCAGGAACTTGACACTTAGTGAAGAGACTATGTCTCAAAAGCTGTGACAGAGCAATCAAAGGCCTTCAATGTTGAATGACTGCAGTGGAATGATGGATTTTCTATCACCAGAGCCCTTGAATTTAAAAGACTCTCTGCTGAGAAGATGAGTGGAGAGAGGGGACTGGAGCTTGGAAAGGCGCAGTGGAAGTGCAGGGACAGAAAATGTGTCTGAGGTTGTTTTAAAAGAGGAATGCTGTTTAAGCAAAACATTTCACTACCAGAAACATGATACATAGGCCAAGAAGTTAGGCAGGTCACTCATCCAGTATTAAACCAGAGTGTCCTCCTTGTTCCCCATCCAGTAATCAGATGAAACTGGACATGGCTTTGTCCAGTACTGTACAGGGATGCCCATTTGAAGAGTGCACTGCTCCATCTCCACCAGTGTGACTTTGTGTGGAAGTTCATGCCAGTGGGTGCTGGGCGACACATTCTTAAAAAGCACCCCCTTACATGTACCATATGTTTGAGGTCATGCCAGGGTAATGCTGGTAGGGGCAGGCCCATGCCATTCTTGGAAGTACCCAAATGTCTGCTATTCAAGGAATGTGTGAGTGGCCACCCTACCAAAAAGACCAGAAGGGTTAGCAATGTAATGGACTCAGATCAAATTCAGGACTCACAGGGATTGTGAGGACACTGAAAGTAATTGTGTTCAGGAGTTTGTTGCATTCCATAGATGTGTAATTCTCTTCTTCAAGAGTAAAATGTATGTGTGCATGCCCAGGTGAGTGTGTTTTTAAGGCTTGTCTACATGGGGGCACTCAGAAAGGTTAATCCAAATTAATGAAAGGTGTGAATTAAAAGTGGATTCGTTAAACTGCATTAAACTCCTGTGTGGACACTCTCACTAAGAATTAAAGTGGCCCTCATTCAGTTTATTCCAGTGAATTTAATAAACTAAATTAAAGGCACTTTAATTCTGACTGAAAGTGTCCAAACAGGGTTTTAAAGCAGTTTAACTAATTCACTTTAAATTTGTGCCTTTCATTAATTCAGATTAATTTTCCTGAGTGTCGCCTTCTAGACAAGCCCTAAGAAATCCCTTTGATGTTCTCCCTGAAGAGAGTAACCAGGAAACCAGAGCTCCCATAGCTAGGAGGAATGTTTCTAATCAACTGGCAACTTGGGAGGACTGAGGTGCCCAGACTATGGGGTTCCACTGCCAAGGAAAAGTGTCAGACCAGGCCTTCATGTTGGGAGTGTGCCTAAGAGACCCAGAGATATGATCAATGATCAGTCACTATCCAGGCCCCAGGAAGCTTACAAGCACACAGGATTCAGTGATTAGAGCCAATCACAACAGACTGTTCAGAGAGGAGGACTGGGACCAGGTTGTGACAACAGTTTATATGGTAATTTAGTACAGTACAATCTACTAAATATTAGCTCAGACATATCTGTATATTAATAGACAGATTTCTCCTAGAAAACAAGGTACAAAGGGATTGTCACATATTTATATGCATTTCTTTCAGCTAGCATAACCTGATGATATGACAGTTGCTTAGGTAACTGAATGTATTTTGCTTAAAAGCTGTAGAAAAAAGCCTGTGAGAATGTGCATTTAGGGTAAAATTCACCTCTTCACCCACAAAGCCTGAGAAGTTGGGCTATGTGCAGAATGCTAAGCAGGGGCTCCTCAAAACCCCTGTACAAAATTTCCCAGCCACTGAAACCCTGTACATCAAATTTGAATAAGCCTCACCATCCTAGCCCAATGATCCCCTCCTGCTGTCCTATTCTAAACTAGCTATGTGGCATGAGGGAGTGCCCTGCCAAGTGGGTGCTCCACCCACAGTCTAAGGCTACAAGCCTTGTGCATCCCTTGACACAGGTGAATTGCAGATCTTTTATGGTGCAGAAGGCCTTTTGGGGCCCTCTTCAAAGTTATTTCAACCTGGCTGGCATTCATGATTGTTATACTATCTATCTCTGGGTTTCTCAAACTGGGGTTGCCGCTTGTGTAGGGAAAACCCCTGGTGGGCTGGGCAGGTGTGTTGACCAAGTTGACCATTCCCATTCAAGTAAATGGGATCAAAATCACAGGTCTTGCTGACTCACGATGTGGTAAGACCTTGGTGTGGGGCCACTTGATAAAGGCCAGGTGACTCCTGGGGGAGATGATTTATTTACAGTGTATCAACAACGTTAAGTCGTATCCTAGTGCCTGAGTGCAGCTGACTATAAGCTAATATACAGAGTTCCTGATTGTGCGAGTAGCCTCAACCCTGGCTTACCCAGTGATTTTTGGGCTGGGACTTGGAATATTTTGACGAAGTGCTGGAAAAATTCAGGAAACTGTAGGAGGCCCCAGGTACACTGACCCCAGACAACACAGAGAAGAGAGCCAAAGTGTTGCTCAAAATAGTCTTATAAGAATGTATTTAGTGTTCAGACTTTATAGAATATTTGTAGGTTGCTGTATGCATTCATCTTATTTGTAATGTCTGTGTTCCATGCTAAAAGGAAAAAAGTAAGTTTTGCTTTATAACTTTGAAAATGTTTTCTTTAAACTTGTGACTTCAGCTGGGAAGAGTGTTTTCCTCTGTGCATCCAGAAGAACTATCCAAATCAGATGGGCTATCAAGGAACATTGCAGTACAAAGGACTGGTGAATGTCCTTATCACATCTTGGAAATACTTTGTGAAAAGAAGCTCCTCCTATGGACTTGGAGGCTAAATGAAGGAAATAAAACAAAGACACAGGAAAATTTTCCATCTCTTTGTTGTTTGAAGTTCAAACTTTGAATTGTCACAGGCCTTGAGACACGAAACTGAAGCCAGAGACCCCCAAAGGTTACCTCATAGACGCTAGGACTGGAAGGGACCTCGAGAAGTCATCGAGTCCAGTCCCCTGCCCTCATGGCAGGACCAAATACTGTCTAGACCATTCCTAATAGACATTTATCTAACCTACTCTTAAATATCTCCAGAGATGGAGATTCCACAACTTCCCTAGGCAATCTATTCCAGTGTTTAACTACCCTGACAGTTAGGAACTTTTTCCTAATGTCCAACCTAAATCTCCCTTGCTGCAGTTTAAGCCCATTGCTTCTTGTTCTATCATTGGAGGCTAAGGTGAACAAGTTTTCTCCCTCCTCCTGATGACACCCTTTTAGATACCTGAAAACTGCTATCATGTCCCCTCTCAGTCTTCTCTTTTCCAAACTAAACAAACCCAATTCCTTCAGCCTTCCTTCATAGGTCATGTTCTCAAGACCTTTAATCATTCTCGTTGCTCTTCTCTGGACCCTCTCCAATTTCTCCACATCTTTCTTGAAATGCGGTGCCCAGAACTGGACACAATACTCCAGTTGAGGCCTAACCAGCGCAGAGTAAAGCGGAAGAATGACTTCTCGTGTCTTGTTTACAACACACCTGTTAATGCATCCCAGAATCATGTTTGCTTTTCTTGCAACAGTATCACACTGTTGACTCATATTAAGCTTGTGGTCTACTATGACCCCTAGATCTCTTTCTGCCATACTCCTTCCTAGACAGTCTCTTCCCATTCTGTATGTGTGAAACTGATTGTTCCTTCCTAGGTGGAGCACTTTGCATTTATCTTTATTGAACTTCATCCTGTTTACCTCAGACCATTTCTCCAATTTGTCCAGATCATTTTGAATTTTGACCCTGTCCTCCAAAGCAGTTGCAATCCCTCCCAGTTTGGTATCATCCGCAAACTTAATAAGCATACTTTCTATGCCAACATCTAAATCGCTGATGAAGATATTGAACAGAGCCGGTCCCAAAACAGACCCCTGCGGAACCCCACTTGTTATACCTTTCCAGCAGGATTGGGAGCCATTAATAACTACTCTCTGAGTACGGTTATCCAGCCAGTTATGCACCCACCTTATAGTAGCCCCATTTAAATTGTACTTTCCTAGTTTATCTATAAGAATATCATGCGAGACCGTATCAAATGCCTTACTAAAGTCTAGGTATATCACATCCACCGCTTCTCCCTTATCCACAAGGCTCGTTATCCTATCAAAGAACGCTATCAGATTAGTTTGACACGATTTGTTCTTTACAAATCCATGCTGGCTATTCCCTATCACCTTACCACCTTCCAAGTGTTTGCAGATGATTTCTTTGATTACCTGCTCCATTATCTTCCCTGGCACAGAAGTTAAACTAACTGGTCTGTAGTTTCCTGGGTTGTTTTTATTTCCCTTTTTATAGATGGGCACTATATTTGCCCCCTTCCAGTCTTCTGGAATCTCCCCCGTCTCCCATGATTTCCCAAAGATAATAGCTAGAGGCTCAGATACCTCTTCTATTAACTCCTTGAGTATTCTAGGATGCATTTCATCAGGCCCTGGTGACTTGCAGGCATCTAACTTTTCTAAGTGATTTTTTACTTGCTCTTTTTTTATTTTATCTTCTAAACCTACCCTCTTCCCGTAAGCATTCACTATACTAGACATTCCTTCAGACTTCTCAGTGAAGACCGAAACAAAGAAGTCATTAAGCATCTCTGCCATTTCCAAGTCTCCCGTTACTGTTTCCCCCTCCTCATTGAGCAGTGGGCCTACCCTGTCCTTAGTCTTCCTCTTGCTTCTAATGTATTGATAAAAAGTCTTCTTGTTTCCCTTTATTCCCATAGCTAGTTTGAGTTCATTCTGTGCCTTTGCTTTCCTAATCGTGCCTCTGCATTCCTGTGTTATTTGCCTATATTCATCCTTCGTGATCTGACCTAGTTTCCATTTTTCATATGAAGCCTTTTTATTTTGTAGGTCACGCAAGATCTCGTGGTTAAGCCAAGGTGGTCTTTTGCCACATTTTCTATCTTTCCTAACCATCGGAATAACTTGCTTTTGGGCCCTTAATAGTGTCCCTTTGAAAAACTGCCAACTTTCCTCAGTTGTTTTTCCCCTCAGTCTTAATTCCCATGGGACCTTACCTATCAGCTCCCTGAGCTTACCAAAATCCGCCTTCCTGAAATCCATTGTCTCTATTCTGCTGTACTCCCTTCTACCCTTCCTTAGAATTGCAAATTCTATGATTTCATGATCACTTTCACCCAAGCTTCCTTCTACTTCCAAATTCTCAACAAGTTCCTCCCTATTTGTTAAAATTAAGTCTATAACAGCTTCCCCCCAGTAGCTTTTTCAACTTTCTGAAATAAAAAGTTGTCTGCAATGCAGTCCAGGAACTTATTGGATAGTCTGTGCCCCGCGGTGTTATTTTCCCACCATATATCTGGATAGTTGAAGTCCCCCATCACCACCAAATCTTGGGCTTTGGATGATTTTGTTAGTTGTTTGAAAAAAGCCTCATCTACCTCTTCCACCTGATTAGGTGGCCTGTAGTAGACTCCCAGCACGACATCACCTGTGTTTTTTACCCCTTTTAGCCTAACCCAGAGACTCTCCACACTTCCGTCTCCTATGTCCATCTCCACCTCAGTCCAAGTGTGTACATTTTTAATATATAAGGCAACACCTCCTCCCTTTTTCCCCTGTCTATCCTTCCTGAGCAAACTAGACCCATCCACACCAACATTCCAGTCGTGTGTATTATCCCACCAAGTTTCAGTAATGCCAATAATGTCATAGTTGTATTTATTTATTAGCACTTCTAGTTCCTCCTGCTTATTACCCATACTTCTTGCATTTGTATATAGGCATCTAAGATACTGGTTTGATCTTGCCTCCCAGCTTTGCCCTGACCCTCCTTCCTCTCTGCCATTATAGCCCATGCTCCCTCCTGTTTCCAACCCATCTCCCAGGTCTTGTTCCCCACTTACCTGTGGGCTTTGCTCACCTGTCCCCGTCGAACCTAGTTTAAAGCCCTCCTTACTAGGTTAGCCAGTCTGTGCACAAATAAGGCCTTTCCCCTCTTCGAAAGGTGAACACCACCTGTTCCTAGCAGTCCTTCCTCGAATAGCATCCCGTGGTCGAGGAAGCCAAAGCCCTCCTGGCGACACCATCTTCGCAGCCAGGCATTCACCTCCACAATGCATCTGTCTCTGCCCGGATCCCTACCTTCAACAGGAAGAATCAAAGAGAATACCATCTGCGCTCCAAACTCCTTAACCCGTACTCCCAGAGCCCTGTAGTCACTCTTGATCTGCTCAGTGTCACACCTCGCAGTATCATTTGTGCCCACATGGATGAGTAGCTTGGGGTAGTAGTCAGAAGGCCGGATAATCCTCGACAATGCCTCTGTAACATCTCGGATACGGGCCCCTGGCAGGCAGCATACCTCCCGGGATGAATGGTCAGGGTGACAGATGGGTGTCTCCGTCCCCCTCAGCAGAGAGTCTCCAACCACCACTACCCTACGTTTCTTATCAGTGGTGGCAGCAGACCTCCAAGCCTTAGGGGTACGAGGCTTCACCTCCTTAACTGTTGGGGGTGATTCCTTCTCTCCTGTATCAAGAAGAGCATAACGGTTATCTTTTACCACAGCAGGAGGGTTCGCAGCAGCGGTGGAGCACTGCCTGCTGCTAGAAGTAACCAGCTGGCTGTGTCCACCCAGAGCCTCCTCCTTCACTGGTGTGTCAGACACACCCTGAGGCATCTCCTCCTCCACTGGTGTGTCGGTAGTCCTGTCAACTGGGACAGCTACGTCAGCTGTCTCCACATGGATACTGTCCAGGAATTGCTCATGGATATGGATGTTCCTCAGCCTAGCCACCTCCTCCTGTAGCTCTCCCACCTGCTGCCTGAGAGATTCCACCAGTAGGCACATTTCACATTGGATGCCACCCCCAGCCTGGATATCAGTAAGTGGAAATTGCAAATTACAGTCTTTGCAAGCCCACACCAGAATCTGGGTAAAAGCATCCATGCTTTGGTGCTCTGTCTGGCTACAGGCGCAGGTGGAGGAGACAGAAGCAGTGCTGGCACAGGTGTTGCGGGTCCTCCTCACCATTGTAAGCCTCCCTCTGTCAAACTCTCTCAAATTCCCGTCTACAGCTCCCAGTCGGCTCTGCTCTGCTGTAAACAGAAAGATTTTGGATGTGGCTCGGTTTATAGGTTCAGGGGACCAATGGGTCACAGATGAGACCGACAAGGGACCTCCCCTCCCTTCCTACCCCTCTTCCAAACTCCCTTGCAAAACTCCCTGTTAGCAGCTCCTGTTCGCTAAGCTCCCTGTTCGCTTGTGTGCAGCTTTATAAAGCCCTGGCCTGAGTGAATGCCCCGCCCACTGGTTAATGCTCAGCCAATTACCAGAGGCTTCTAGCTTTCAAACCTTCCTAGTAGCTCCACCTCCAACTGCCAGCTACAGCACACAGTCCTTCAAACAAACCAAGCAAACAAACTGACAAACAGACCTCTTGGTCTGCCATGGAAGACACTTTGAATTGACAGATCATAGAATCATATCATAGAATATCAGGGTTAGAAGAGACCTCAGGAGGTCATCTAGTCCAACCCCCTGCTCAAAACAGGGCAAATTCCCAGACTTTTTTTTTTTTAACTGCAGTTCCCTAAATGGCCCCCTCAAGGATTGAACTGAGCCCTGGATTTAGCAGGCCACTGCTCAAACCACTGAGCACTAAAGCTCTGTCACTCTTAGGATTTAGATTGCAACTCATTTGTGTATATGTTTTCTTGCTTTAACCTGTAAATAACTCTCATTTCTTTCTCATAGTTAATAAACCTTTAGATTCTTTATTACAGGACTGGCCACAGGCATTATGTTTGGTGTAAGATCTAAGGTACCAATTGATCTGGGGTAAGTGACTGGTCTTGTGGGATTGCAAGCAATCTGAATATTATGTATCAGAGGGGTAGCCGTGTTAGTCTGGATCTGTAAAAGCAGCAAAGAATCCTGTGGCACCTTATAGACTAACAGACGTTTTGGAGCATGAGTTTTCGTGGGTGAATATCCACTTCGTCAGATGCATGTAGTGGAAATTTCCAGGGGCAGGTATATATATGCAAGCAACTAGAGATAATGAGGTTAGTTCAATCAGGGAGGATGAGGCCCTGTTCTAGCATTTGAGGTGTGAAAACCAAAGGAGGACAAACTGGTTTTGTAGTTGGCAAGCCATTCACAGTCTTTGTTTAATCCTGAGCTGATGGTGTCAAATTTGCAGATGAACTGAAGCTCAGCAGTTTCTCTTTGAAGTCTGGATATTGTGTCAAGTATGAGAGGGGTAGCTGTGTTAGTCTGGATCTGTAAAAGCAGCAAAGAGTCCTGTGGCACCTTATAGAAGCATGAGTTCCAATACATCTGTTAGTCTATAAGGTGCCACAGGAATCTGTGCTGAATATTGTGTGATTTTTTTAATTTTTTTTTTGGTGTAAGTGACCATTTATCACTGTGTCCAGCTTGTCTGAGTGGGAAGATAGACTGGACAGTCTAAGTGGACTGTCTGTGACCCCATAATGAGACTGTTATAGTGATCCAGGACTTCATGCATTTGTCACTGGGTTGGGGTGAAATCTATACTTTATCTGCAGTTTGAGGTGTCTGCCCTGTTTTTGACAGTCTTCCCTGAGGTAGGCACACCCAGTCATGAGGCACTCCAGACAGCATGACAGTCATCATTTATAGCTGGGAATGAGAGACCCACCTTGTTCATGTATCAGCTCTGGTCGCTGGAGGAGGCAGGGCTGATGGTGAACCCAGCCAAATGCAAAATTGGAAAGGAGGAAACTATTTACCTTGTATACACTGTAGGGAAGGGCTAAGTCCCACCCTCATAGACAAGATGCAGGCCTTGACAGTCTTTCCTGCCACAACAATGAAAAAATAGAGGCAAAAGTTCCTGGGGCTTGCGGGGTATTATCAACAGTTTGTGTCAAGATTGTCAACAATAACAGCCCCCTCATGACCGGATCAAAGAGAGCTCCCAAAGGAAGGTCTGCTGGGCTGATGCCTCTGAAAGAATTTTCCAGTCATTAAAGAAGTGCTATGTGAGGAACTGGTATTGTTTAGCCCCGATTTTTTGAAGATATGTAACTTGTAAACTGACACTTCAGGTGTCAGACTGAGGGCAGTGTTGTCCCAAGAGGTCTAGTGAGAGGAACATCCAGTGCTATATATTAGCTGCAAGTTCTTTCCCAGGTATTTGGCCTATTCTGCTACTGAGAAAGAAAATTGCCTGTAAAATGTACAATGGACGCACATCATTATTACCTCCTTGGGAACTCATTCATCCTGGTTATACATCACCTCCCCCCCGCCTTAAGTTGGTGAGAGGTTATGAAAGAAATATACCCCCAGACTAATGATGTGTTACCTGCTCTTCAGCCATATGCTTTTCAGGTTCAACATAAAGCAGGGAAAGCACATGCATCTGAGGAAGTGGGTATTCACCTATGAAAGCTCATACTCCAAAACGTCTGTTAGTCTATAAGGTGCTACAGGATTCTTTGCTGCTTTTACAGATCCAGACTAACACAGCTACCCCTCTGATACTTGACACCCCTGAATGTTGACTTCTTCTCCCATGGGACTGGGGGATAGAGGGTGAACAGTTGTCATCTATGTCCAGTCCCTTGGGAACTGGCTTGAAAGAGAGGATGTGTGATGGGGTATATGTGTGGGGAACTGCCTCAATAAACTCTGTGGACTTTTGCACCCTATTCAAATCTTCCCTGTAGTTTGTCTTGGGTCCTGAAGAACATGCAGTCATACTCCTCACAATTCCATCCTAAACTCGCTCCAACCTGGCTTCTGCCCCTTGTGATCCACAGAAATTGCTCTCACCTACATCTCTAATAAAGACATCTTCCTAGCTAAAGCTCAGAACCTGTACCCCTTTCTCATATTCCTTGATCTGTCAGCTGCCATTGACACAGTCAATCGTGTTCTTCTTTTTTTTTAAATCTTGCCCTTCTTTGGCTTCTTGCATCTCTGCCCACTCCTGGTTCTCCTCCAACTTTTGTAATCTCTTCTTTAGAGTGTGCTTTGGAGGATCCTCCTCATCTGCCTTCCAACTTTCTGTGGGCCCAGTGCTCGGTCCTGTTCCCCTTCTCTTCACCCTTTACGCCTTATCTCTGGGTAATCTCATCTGCAAACACAAATTCAACTACTGTCTCTGTGGTGAGGACTTACAGATTTACCTCTGTACTCCACATCTGTCTAAGCAAAAATATTGGCCTGTGTCTGACATTTCATTGCAGATGTCTAGCTGACAGCTCAAGCTAAACATGGCTAAAACAGAGCTCTTAATTCATCCCCACTGCCTGATTTTGTGTTCACTGTAGACAATACCACCATTCAGCCTGTCACTCAGGCCTGTAAGATGGGCAGCATATTCAGCTGAGACCTCTTGCTAGGCCCTCACATCCCGGATATGTTTAAATTTTGCTGATTCTTTCTGTATAAGATGTTCACACTCTAAAGCAGGGATTGGCAACCTTTGGCACGTGGCTCACCAGGGTAAGCACCCTGGAGGGCTGGGCTGGTTTGTTTACCCGCCACATCCACAGGTTTGTCTGATTGCGGCTCCCACTGGCCGCAGTTCGCCTTCTCAGGTCAATGGGGGCAGCAGGAAGTAGCACCCAGCACATCCCTCAGCCCATGCTGCTGCCTGCAGTCCCCATTGGCCTGGAGCCGCAAACTACGGCCAGTGGGAGCCATGATCAGACAAACCTGCAGACATGGTAGGCCCAGGCCAAGGCCCAGCCCTTTCCCTGGCGGGCCACGTGCCAAAGGTTGACGATCCCTGCTTTAACGTGAAACTGTGATTTTTAGTATGGGTAGGCAGACCAGTGCCAGCTTTTAGCTAACAAGATTGGGTAATGATAACAGTGCAGATGTGTTGGCATGGATTTCAGCACAGGCTAGAAGCCAGAATATAAGCCATCTAGGGACCTTGGGTAAATACACTGATTGGTAGCCTGTGCTGAAACCTGTGCCACCATGTCTACACTGGCATTGTTATCCATTCTACCTAGATTAAATCAAACATATACCCATGCTATAATCACACCCGCACTTGTCAGTGTCATACCCTAAGATATGGCCTTTCCTATTCATCCACATGGCTAAAACTCTTGTTCCGAAACTCCTCATCATGCATATTAATTTCTACCACACCATTCTCTCTGGCCGTGACAAATGCAGTCTTGTCCAATTTATATCCATTCAGAAAGCTGCTGCAAAGACTATTTTCCTAACTTGTCGCTTCACCCGTCAGCTCTCCCTTTGAATCCCTCAGTTGTCACCTTCTCTATCAGATCAAACATAAGCTGTTTGTATTCATTCTTCTCACTCTGTACCTACTCTACTTAACATGTCTCATTCACTATCAAGCTCTTGCTGCTCTCTTCCAGTTGGCCATTGATGTCAACCTCCACTGCCCTCTTGCTAAATTTTCAAACAAGCACCTTATTGCTTTCTGCTATGCTTGTGAGGCAGGTGCTCCCTGTAAACATCCTCAAAGCTACTTCACGAGCCACCTTCAAATCCCTCCTCAAAAATCTCCTATGCTGGGATATCTACATAAAGCTTGACAATGATTAGACTGGTAGCATGCGGAGACCACTGCCTGTCATGCTGATTAATATTGATTGCCCTTTCTGTCTGTATCTGTATGTTGTCTCTTATCTCTCTCTACTGTAGGGCAGAACCTGCCTCCAGGTTATTCCTTATCAAAATGATATCCTTTTACTCCATCAGAAAACACCTACTAGTGGAACTGTGGCATCTAGGAGCCACTCTCTCGGACAAAGATCCACGTACTACATGTAATACAAACACAGAACAAAAAGATCTTTCCTGCCCCAAGGGTTTTACACTGTAGGTGTAAGACAAGAGACGATATTTATATTGATATCGTCTCTTGTCTTATACCTACAGTGTAAAACCCTTGGGGCAGGGAAGATCTTTTTGTTCTGTGTTTGTATTACATGCAGTAAGTGGATCTTGGTCCGTGACAATGGATTCTAGATGCCACAGTACCACTAGTAGGTGTTTTCTGATGGAGTAAAGGATATCATTTTGATAAGGAATAACCTGGAGGCAGGTTCTGCCCTACAGTAGAGAGAGACATTGCCTACAAGATCGGGGGGTAGCAGATGTATTAAAAACAATACAAAAAAAATAAGCCTGTAAAGCCACAGCTCCTTTCCTGTGCCTCTTCTTGCATTCTAGTGCCCTCCAGCTCCCTTCACTCTCCTGCCTCCTTGCCCCTCACTCCTCTGAAGAGCTGCTGTCTTAACCCTCACAGTACTATCCTTATAGATGCTACAGAAAGGATCAGTATAATAATCCAATCTGACCTCTTGAAGAACACAGACCATAGAATTTCACCAGTAATTCTTGCATCAGGGTATTATGTAAGATCACACATTGTGTGGTAGTCATGCAACACCTAAAAATATCACAAGATGAGTTAAGAACAGGTTTTAATTTCTTACTCTGTTTTTTGTGGGGTTTAAATCATATCATTAATGTTATCAGTGTATTCTTCTTGTTCTTGTATTTTTCATTTTTTTTAATTTTATTAGAGATATGATCAAGCCAAACAATGTTTATCCAGACTGAGATTTCAAACACCCAAAGGGCTAGGGGAGCTTGTAGCTGGGGTTTTGGTTAGAGACACTTGCTATTTATTAATATTTATTTAGATAGCAGCCACCTGAGCAACTGTACTGTAAAATATATAAGCTGTGCTGACAAGGCTACAGAATTGATCCTGGTAACCCTTACTCAGGTGAGTAGTCCTTACTTACTTGAGTATCTTTAAGGAAGTAAATGAAATTACTCACAAGTAAAGGCACAATGGGTACAGAGACAGAACAACACAATATGAAACAAATGGATAATGGAGTGTGGTCATTAGAGTTGGTACGTTTCATGGCATAGATGGATTTTTCACAATAGTATTAAAAAAGTAAACTCTCATGGAAATCTAAAAGAGTTGGCTGCTTTTTTTCAAAATAGACCCTAGTTCTTGTGGGCTCTGCTATCGCATCAACAAATCACAAGTTTTTTATTTAATTGTGTGTGATCCAGGGAGAAGCATTAAGGAAAATGTTCCATCACATCAAATCAATTTTAAATTAACAAACCACGATTTTGGCTGAAAACTGATGCTAATGGAGAGCCTGATGCTGCAAATACTAAGCACCTATTGCCAGGTATGGATCACCTTTGACTCTCATGGACTACATGAGAATAGAGGTTCGTGCTCCACCATTTTCAGAAAGGGCTCAGGACCCCACATGATCATCCCCTGCCCTCTTTTCCCTCCTGTGACTAAACTTTTATTTTAGTCAAGGATAAAACCTTCAGTTTTAGGCCTTGATTCAGCAAGTGCTTAACATTAAGCAAGGTTTAGCTTACTGTGCTTAGGTATAGGAGCAGTCCTGGATAGGGAAGGAATTAAGCATACTTAGATGCTGCACTGACTTGGGGCTTTGGTCGTTTTAATCTGATCTTGCCCCCAAGTATCATTTAGGAAGGAAAATTGTCTCTATTTTTGTTTCACTGCTGGGCTGAACATAAATAAATCTGACAGAAGAAATAATTAAGAAAAATAATTTTTAATATAAATTACTGTTTCAACTGATTTTTTTTTAAATGAGAGTTAATCTCATTTTCAGTTTTTTCTCTTGCAAACATCCAGAGACACAAGCTAACAAATGCATGTGCAGTCCCAGTTACCAGGGCTACAAGGGATGGTCATTTTCTCCCACAATCATAGAAACAAGACTACAACAAACACAAATTACCTGTAATTTTCTTATTCCCATAATTCACATTCACACTTCCATGGCTAAAGATGAGTAAAGGAAAATAAGATTCATATTTTTGTGAAAAGGTGTTAAGACCTGTACTTACTCAGACCTTAAATGAAAGCTCTCTCTTACCATAAATGCGGAAAATTAAAATAAAATCTTTGCTAAGATCGGGAAAAAGCCTTAAGACCTTTTCAGTCTATTTGAGTGGAAATGTCACTTTCCATTCCACAAATTGATGTTATACTCTTTTAAAACATAAAATTCCTTTTAAAGGGTATTCTGTTTTGTGTGTGTTGATACCAGTCTCACTTTGGACCCAGGTAGTTTATTCTGAATATTAGAAAAATCTTTTCTTAGAAAAAGGTAAGTTATAGCTCTAGCTTCTTCATGAACATTCTGTTTCAGAGCCAGAGGTGACCTGCACAAAGCAAGCAAATGCACAGTCAAGGACCTGCCCATTTGGGGATCCAAATCCCATGCAAGCTCTACAACTCATTGGCCAGCACTATCTTCCTTAGGGCATGTCCACGCTGCAGCTGGGAGTGTGCTTCCCAGCGCAGACAGACAGATGTGCCAGCTCTGCTCGAACTAACACACTCAAAATAACGTAGCTGGGAGGCGGTGGCTCAGGCGAGCTGCCCGAGTACATACCCAGGGGATCCAGACAGGGTTTTACTCAAGCAGCTCGCCTGAGCTGCCACCCATGCTACCCTAGCTACTCTTCTATTTTTAGCATATCGTAGAACCTCAGAGTTATGAACACCAGAGTTATGAACTGACCAGTCAACCATACACCTCATTTGGAACCAGAAGTACACAATCAGGCAGCAGCAGAGACAAAAAAAAAAAAAAAAAAAAGAAGAAGCAGCAGCAGCAAATACAGTACAGCAATGTGTTAAACCTAAACTACTAAAAGAATAAAGGGAAAACAGCATTCTTCTTCTGCATAGTAAAGTTTCAGAGTAAAGTTTCAAAGTCTAGACAGTATTTGGTCCTGCCATGAGGGCAGGGGACTGGACTCGATGACCTCTCGAGGTCCCTTCCAGTCCTAGAGTCTATGAGCTGTATTAAGTTAGTGTTCAGTTGGAAACTTTTGAAAGAACAACCATAACGTTTAGTCCAGAGTTACAAACAATGTCCATGCCCGAAATGTTCGTAGCTCTAAGGTTCTACTGTACCGATGTCTGTCTGCCTGCGCAGATACATATACTCCAACCTGAGTTTAGACTTACCCTTACTGGTACTGAACAGGAAAGAAACAATACATTGATAGACGCCTGTCAGCAGTGCAGAACTACAGCATGAAGCAACTCATGGCCTGATACTTCTGGATCTAACATGTCCAAAAATGTGTAAGTCAGCTCTTAATGGTGTTCCTGAAAGGATAAGGCTAGCCCTCTATGGAGCACAGTGCTACAAGATATTTATCCCACTGCATTCTTAATGCTACACTGAACTCTCTTCCTTCTCCCTCCAAGCAGTGAGCCCAAGCTGTAGATGTGAAGGTTGTTCCGCTTTCTAATTAGACAAAGCATGCCTATAGCATTTGTACAGCATTTTGCTTCTATACAATATCTTTGATAAAAGAAATATTCACTGAGTGTCTGCTGGAGGAACCACAGGATTCAGTGGGAAGATTCTCCTTTAGTTCAGTGGGCTTTAGATCTGGCCCAGAATGAATTCCTTTATGAATCCTGTGTAATTATTATATAGCCAGTTGAAAACATTTTTGATGGAACAGTTTTCCATTGAAAAATGTAATCTAGTTGAAACTGCAACATTTCACGGGAACTTGTTGATTTCTACAAAATTTTCTATGGGAAAAAGTTAAAAAAAAAGGTTTGACATTGTCAAATCATTTCATTTACACTTTTATATTAAAATCTTGATTTAAATATTAAATTATATTTGTATATGTGTATAAATATGTATTTAATATGTTATAAAATATAAATGTAAAAAATTCAATAACATGAAACGTTTCAGCATGCCCCAACTAAGTTTTCTAAATTTTCGTTTCACTGCAATTTTGGCTTTCCATTATGATTTGGAAGGTTTTTTTTGAAATGTCAGAATTTCTTATGGAAGAGAAATTCCAGTTCCTGATAGCTCTAAACACCATACCACTATGTAGACAGTAGGATGAAATTGCTTATTTACCAATCAAATGAGTACATCACTCTATAAACGATGGCACGTGAAACATATTTTTGTTAAAATATCAACAATGTTGGTTAAAAAAATATCATTTTAACTACAGTGGCCATATTGAAAAGTCTTTATGACATGAAAAAAGAATCAATAAAAGACATCATTATGTCTGTAGAAATAAAACAGTAAGGAAGAAATAAGGGTAAAAAATCATGGCCATTGCTCTCCCAAGTACTAATGCTGGGTATTGGACAGATATCTGAAGGAAGAGGAGAAGAGGCATCTGCAATGTCTGTTTTAGCTTGGCATGCTTGTAACACCCCTTCCTCCCCCCCGCCCCATTCCCACCTCTGCAGTGAGCAAGGACAGGAGGATATTTGTGGCAGCCCCACTTGAAATTTATTCAAAATCTATCTAGAGTTTATGAATGGTAAATATGGAGATATTACTAAAAAATGTCAGCTCTCACAAGTCTTCCTTTGCTGGATAAAGGCTTTTAATTCAATTACTTATTATGGAAGTGTCTCAAAAGATAAAAGGTATTAAGGGCTTGATCCTTCAGGCTTCCTAAAGCTGCTGAAAAGAAATGCAATGAGCCAAATGAGCACTAGAACTTCGCACTCTGGGTGAAATCCTGCCTCAGTGAAGTCAATGGGAGTTTTGCCATTCACTTCAGTGGGGCCAGGATTTAACCCTCAGTCTTTGCTAAGTACCCCTGCCAGTAGGCTTTCGTACACTGTGGAGAATGAATGCTGTACTTAACAATGTAACCAAATCTCTGCATCCATCACTGAAGAGAGCACTGCTGAAGAGGGGGGAATTAGCAAGGGTAGGTACAGCCAGTGCCTAGCCAGGACGTAATTGCTTTAATGCAATCCCGTGAATGCACAAAAATATGCGAAGAGCCAATTTTAGGATTTTCAGTTTCTCCCACTGACAGCCACTGTTTGACAACTATTTGACTGTGCTTAAGAGCTGCACTTAGACAAAACTTAGAACAGTGGTAGTCATCATAAGCCATTGCCAGGCATGCTTCCAATGGAACATTGTTTATCTTGTATAGCTGCTCTGTGCTTCATGTCTTGTACAGGACACAAAGTTCTTGAAACAGTCTGTCTCCTTTGTTTACCACATTTTTTGAATCGTACAAAAAAGCACCACCCTTAGCAATCTTACTGATGGCTCAGTATTTTTCTCTCGCAAACCTTCTGCTTACAAGACTGAGACCTTCAAATCTGTAGGGTTCTGAACTTGCATCACAAGAGTTAGCATAAGCAAAACTAGTTCCAATTTCAATTATTCAAATCCTTAGTTACTACAGTTGCTATCTGTTTTGTCAGTCAGCTTATGTTTTCCTCTCCAGATAGAAAAGGCTTCCTGTGATGGGCTAAGAGAGGAAAAATTGTTAATTATTTATTCTCTTTTTCAGTTAATGGTGATTCACTTAGGCCAAGGCCAAATTTTCATCTTGCCATCTAATAGCATTCTTTGCTTGGCCCACTCTTATTTCAATGCTCAAAGTCTTCTGTGTTTGGTGGTTATGTCCCAAATTCTTCCTCAAAGAAGACACTGTGACATCTGTGAAACCCTGCTAGACTGTATGTGACCTGCAGCTGTAAAGGCTATTCTGCACACAAGGGCACATGTCATTGTGCTTGCAGATTTCACTTCTGTTGCTTTTTGCTGAGTTATGAATCTTGGAGTTCTGACTCCTTCTTGGGATTGCTTTTTACAGCTAGTTACATTCTGATAGGCTCGAAGCTATTAGGGATCTTTTATATGCAGATAACAGTGGTGACTGACACTTTTGTTTACATATTAAAAATGTGCACACAAAAACATACATGCATTTTTGCATATACTTCTTTGAAGTGGACCCACTTTTGGAGCAAAGGCGATAGAGAAATGATGCTAATACCAAGAGTTACATGGAAAGTGTGTGTGGGGAAATCAACAATTTTCACAAAACATTTCCCCAGCTTTTGTTGAATTTTCATTTAGTCATTTTCTGACCAGCACTTTGAATATAGGGTTGCCAATTGCATAATCTCAGAAATCCAAACACCCTTACCCCTCTTCCTGCCCTGGCCTTCCTTGAGGCCATGCACCTGACTTGCCCCTTCTCCTAGGCCCCGCCACTTCTCACTCTATCCTCCCCACCCTTAGTCATGCTCACTCACTTTCACCAGGCTGGGACAGGGAGCTGGGGTGTGGGCTGGGGAGCGGGATGTGGGCTGGTGCAGGAAGGGGTGTGGGCTCTGGGAAGTAGTTTGGGTGTGGGAGGGGGTGCTGGGTGCAGTCTTTGGGAGGGCGTTTGGGTGCGGGGAGGTGCAGGCTCTGGGAGGGAGTTTGGGTGTTGGAGGGAGTGTAGGTTGTGGGCTCTGGGAGGGATTTTGGGTGTGGGGTCTGGTCTGGGGCAGGGAGTTGGGGTGCAGAGAGGGTGAGGGGGATAGTGCTTACCTTGGGCGGATTCTGAAAGTGACCAGCATATCCCTCTGGCAGTGGCTCCTATGTGGGGGGGCCAATGGGAGCTGAAGAGTTGGCACCGGGATGGAGGCAGTGCGTGGAGATTCCCGGCTCCCCTCTCCCAGGAGCCAGAGGGATGTGCCAGGTGCTTCCGGGAGTGGTGTGGAGCCAAGGCAGGTAGGGAGCCTGCCTTAGCCCCACTGCGTGCCAGACTGTCAGTGCCTTAAATCTCCTGGTTTGGCTGCAGTAGCCTCCAGGAGATAGAGCGTGATTCTGATAGACTCCCGGCAAAACCACGAGAGTTGGCAACCCTGTTTGAATAACTGAGTCTGAAATAATTGAGTAACTGCAGTAAAATAATGGATCTATCTAAGAATGGGTTTAGCTTCAGGAGTTACACCTACCATAGATCTTTGGCAGATACTTGGATTGGGCACTGACTTACACATTCATTGCCACACTGGCATGTATTTTTTTTTGATAGAAGACACTTTCATAATGCAGTGGGTGGGAGTAACAACTTTGCTTGTCTAAGCAACATGACCCACAGTCTGTACATTGGTGTTTATTGGCTACCACGTCACTGGCTATAAGCAAGAGATTTGGAAGAAAACATACTCCTGAATAACAGGCTAAGCACAAAATAACTTTTGAATGTGTTTGGAACAGAATAAAGACACATGAGGCAGAGTTAAGGCACAGTCATTCGAAAGGGGGAACAGAATATGCTGGGACCACAGAAGAATTCCTCTGTAATGAGATAAGTGTTGTACAAGCTAGACGCAAAAGAGCATGGATTGCATTTATAACTAGCACTTCAGTGCAAATGTATTTGACTCTTGTGCAGTCTGAGCAAGTGGAGATTTCTTGGACACTCCCATCCTGATCATCCATGGAAAATCAGCCACAATGTGACTCTGTGTTAAATCACTGGTTCTCAAATTTTTTACTGGTAACCCCTTCCACATAGCAAGCCTCTGAGTGTGACACCCCCCTCCATCCCCTGCTTATAAATTAAAAGCACTTTTTAATATATTTAACACCATTATACATGCTGGAGGCAAAGCGGCATTTGGGGTGGAGATTGACAGCTCAGGATCCCTCATTTAATAACCTCCTGATGCCCTGAGGGATCCCAACTCCTAGTTTGAGAACCCCTGTGTTAAATATTAAACTCATATCTAACATTTGTATATTTCATTATTCATACAAAAGCTGTGAGTAAAAGAAAAACATTGTGTATTAATATAACACAATGTATACATGTATAAATAAAATATCACACTTTCAGTGTATAATGTGCAACAGAAGCATTTAAAATGAAGTAACAATTATATTCAAATCATAGTGATATTTTCCTAGTGATTCAAAACAGAAGTTCATTCTTACGAATTCTTCTTAATCACTGAAAAGGCTCAACAAGGGTCTGAAAAACAATACAAACTTTTAGGGCTAGATCCACAAAGGGATTTAGGGACTTGTCACTTCAGACACCTAACTCTACATTTTAGATTCTTAAAACTCCTGCTCAGCCGCTGCCTAACTCTATGCATTGGCCCAACAAGCGTGTAAGAGCAACTCTATAACCCAATGGCTAGGGCACTCACCAGACAGATGGGTGACTCAGGTGCCAGTCTGCCTGGCTCCATTTCCTAGTTAATTATTGATACACAATGGAACAGCTTCAGCAGCAGAGCTTCCTTCCCTAGAGCAGTCTGTAGGCCAGTGATTAGGGCACTTTCCTGAGGGCTGGGAGAGCCAAGTGAGGCAGAAAAGAGAAGTTGAATCTAGAGATCCCAGGGTGAGTGGTCTAACCACTAGGCTAAAGACTATTAGGGCATCTTCTCCTCAGTATTTTGTGAGAAAGTGCTTGGGCACCTATCTCCTGCAGCAGATTCACAGCTGTGAATCCTAAACAGAGATAGATGCCTCCCTCTGACCTGGACATAGGTGCTTAGCTTCCTTTGGAGGGTGGGGCTTTGGCCACACCCTGTCTTTGGCATTTCCTTCTGTCTATCTTAGGTGGGTCCCCAGCCAGCTTGCTGGCATCTGTAAACCCCTTTTATGGACCTAATTCTCCCCATGCAGCATACAGGGAGCCTGGGTGCCTAATTGGTGTCTACTCAGCTGCAGGGCACCTAAACTTTAGGTGTTGCAACATTGAGTCTAAGTCACCGGTTCTCAAAGCTGGTCAGCCGCTTGTTCAGAGAAAGGGGCGGGGCTCCATGTACAGCTCCTAAGCACCGGCTCTGCACTCCCATTGGCCGGCAACCATGCCAATGGGAGCTGGTGGGGAGGGGCGGTGCCTGTGGGCAAGAGCAGTGCGCAGAGCCTGCTGCCCACCCTGGAGCCAGACCTGCTAGCTGCTTCCGGGGCGCAGCGCGGTGCCAGGACAAGTAGGGAGCCTGCCTTAGCCCTGCTGACAAGGAGCCGCCTGAGGTAAGACCATGCCTCAATCCCGAGCCTCAACCTCCTGCCCCAGCCCTGAGCCCTCCCCCAAACCTGGAGTCCCCTCCTGCATTTCAAACCCCTCATCCCCGGTCCCAGCCCAGAGCCCTGACCTCCTCCTGCACCCCAACCCCTGCCTCAACCTACAGCCCCTTCCCGCCTTCTGAATCCCTTGGCCACACCCCCCAGCTTGGACCCCCCTCCAGCACTCTAAACACCTCATCCCCGGCCCCACCCCGGAGCCTGCACCCAGCCCAAAGCCCATACCCCCTCCCACATCCCAACCCCCTGTCTCAACCAGCAGTCCCCCCACTCCAAATCCCTTGGCCCCACCCCCAGCCTGGAGCCCCCTCCTTTGCCCCAAACCCCTCGGCCCTGGCCCCAGCCCAGAGCACGTACCCCCAGCCCAGAGCCCATACCCCTTCCCACAACCCAACCCCCTGCCCCAGCCCTGATTCTCCTCTCACACTCCACACCCCCTGCCTCAACGTACAGCTCCCTCTTCCCCCCACATTCTGAATCCCTTTGCCCCACCCCCAGCCGGGAGCCCTCTCCTCATCCCCAGCCTGGAGCCATACCCTCATCCTCAGCCCCATCCTAGAGCTCGTACCCCCTGCTGGAGCCCTCACCCCCTCTCACTCCCCAATCCCCTGCCCCACCCCAGTGAAAATGAGTGAGGGTGGGGGGAGATCAAGCCGCCAAAGGAGGGGGAATGTAGTGAGCAGGGGCGGGGACTTTGGGAAGGGGTGGGGCAGGGCTGAGATGTTCAGTTTTGTGCAATTAGAAAGTTGGCAAGCCTAGACAGGGACATTTACCTGGGAGTCAGTTCATTCACGCCTCACCTCTCTGCAGCAGAGTCTTGATGGGCGTCTTTTCCAGACACACTCATCTGTTTAGCGCCAGCAGCAGCATGAAGTCTCTTGCTATCAGCCCAGAGAAGGTCTCAGGCAGCAGGTGAAAGTCCACTTTGATGCTTCTCTTGAGGAGAAAAAGGGGCTGGGGCCAGAGCACAGCAGGTGGGGTCCCAGCACTGCCCTAAGCTTGCTGGTCTCCACACAATACGTGTGCCTCCATGGGGGTGGCGGCAGCTGCTGCCTGCTCCTACTCAGGGATGCCCTGGCTCCCTGCCAGCCCCACTGGACACTGGAGGTGGCTCCCTGCTCCCATCCAGACTCCCTGGGGTCCCAGTGGGAAATGACTCCTGCTTCCTGCTGCCAGGCTCTGGATCCTGTGGCCTGGCAACTTCCTGCGTGGGCTCACAGGTCCCACTGGCCAGGATCAGTGTCTCAGTTATGGCTCTTTCCCATCCAGGCACCTCCAGCCTCGCTTGTGCTTTTGGGACCCAAGGCCAGCTCTGCAACCCAATGGTTGTTCAAGTCTAAACTTGCATGCCTCAACTACTTTTACAACTGGTCAGGAAGTCAACTGCCTACAGAGTCATGTTGCCTAGGCAACGTGGTGCAACTTGGAGCATTACATGCTCTGCCAGCAAAACATGAAGACACCTGATATTAACAGATTGCTGACATGCAGAACATTCATAGTTTTGTAGAATACAACTTTTGTTGTGGACTCTGGGGCATGCAATGCATGTATTGCATGCCTAGACAGCATGCTACACTAGGACCCAGGTGCTGCCTCCCCACTCTACCATGTGGGCTTGAGGGAGGAGTGAGCCAGGGACTCCAGCGCTCATAGGAGCAGCTGCAGAAGAAGAAAAAGCAGGGACCTTGTGACAGAGAACTTTCTACAGTTTCAACTGGACTGTGCTGATTAGCGGCTTGCTCCAATCCTCTCTCTCCCTCTCAGTCTCTTCACTTCAGTTTAGGGTGACCGTGCATCCTGTTTTTTTAAGCCCTGTCCTGGCTGTCCCAACCTTTTTGGGAAAAAATGAGCATTTGTCCTGTTTGCTGTTGCTGGCTTGATCAGTTGGCAAGAACAAATGGGACAAATGCTCACTTTTGTCAAAAAAGTGGGGTGCAGAGGACTGTGTAGGGGACGAGCAGCAATGCCATCCCCTTGCAAAGGGGGAAGCAGGGCTTGTGCAGGGGGCAGGCAGGGTTTGAGCAACCAGCAACCCAAACCTTGTGTGAAAGGGGGAGGGCTTGGGTGAGCAGCTCGGGCCAGCCCCGTGTGCAGGAAGGCGAGGGTTCAGGCCGCCCTGCGCAGTGTCCTGTTTTCCCTTTGGGAAATATGGTCATCTTAATTTAGCTTCACTCCACACCTGCCCCTCTTACTGTCTTCTGTCCTGCCCTGTCCCCATCACATCCTTCCCTTCTCATTTAGTTGATCCCCCTCCTAAGTAACCCCTCCCCCAAAAAAATATTGAAAACATGACCTTCGGTGTCATTACACTGTTTGCTCTGATGGTGTGTTCTACCAATTCACCTAGCCAGGATTTCTTTTCTATTTAGATTGTAAGCTGTTGTGGCAGGACAGTTGACCACTCAGTTTTGCAGAGCCTTTATCACAATGGGTCCCTATTCTTGGTTGGCCTTTAGGCACTTGCTTAATAAACATGAATACTGCTAGTACTAATACTTTTCAGATACACATGGATCTTTGACTGTGAGTTTGGGGTATCTATTTACAAGCTACTTTTCCTTTAACGTTTGATTTCAGTTTATTTTATTTAATAAAAGTCTTTAAAAACATATTTTACGTATTTCAGATACTCCAAATTTCTGTTAAGTTTCAAAGGACTGCAGAAAGAGGAGAGAAAAGTGCTATTACCTTCAATGTATTTAATTAAATTTATAAAATAGTAATAGCAATGCTCAAAATTTCCAGTGCTCTTGTGACATTCAAATAATTTAAGAATTTGCACAGTATCAAATTTATTTCAAAATATCACATACCACACAGACATTCATAATTCACTAAATGCCTGTTAACAAACTCCTTCATAAGCCATATGTTACTCAGCCTACCTCTTCCTGAAATGCCTGGGAAAGAAGTATTGGCTTTGCTGTGTGAGTGAAAGGTTGACAAATCTGGGCTTATTGTACTCAATTTGCTCTTAGATAGTGGTCTTCTTTGTTGCTTTGGAACTGTTTAATCCCAGAAAATATGAAAGAAGGGCAAAAGGCTTGATGTCTGGAACTGCTATGGGCAGAATTCCAGGGTGTTCATGAAGGCAGTGTCTTACAGCAATTGAAATATCAGACAATTAACACTGAAAGCCTTTATAATTAGGGTGAGTCATGTAAAAGGAACTATCAGGTAGATATATCTACACAATCACTATATTTACCCTTTGGTTGAAGCTGTGATTTAAGACTTTCTACACATAAATATTCTCTCAGTGCTGTCTCATTTTCAATCAGGATTGTAAATTGTCCTCGTAGTTAATTCTCAGAGACAAACATGAAAAACTAATTAGCTAATATTGAATATAGGATAATTAGTAAGAAATCTCTACCTAAAATAAAACAAACAACTTATGCAAAATATATAAAAATACAATAAAACAGAGGATACCTACAGGGCCAGCTCTAGACATCAGAAAACCAAGCACATACTTGGGGCAGCACATTTTCAGGGGCGGCATTTGGCCATTTTTTTTTTCTTCGGACGGCAAAAGCCTAGAGCCGGCCCTGGCGCAGCAGCGCGGGAGGCGCCTTGGGGACTGCGGTTCATGCCACGGGGAAGCAGCGTCCACACCTTCTGGCTGGGCCGGGCAGGATCTGAGTGGGGGACACTCAGGCTGGGGGCCACCCCACGGGGCACACGAGCCACCTGCAGGTGCCTTGGGGCAGCCGCCCCCCAGGGCCACAGCTGGGGCTCGAGCCGCCCAGGGACTGCAGCGGGGCAGCCAGAAGCAGCAGCAACAGCAAGGCCATAGAGGGCACAGCGCTGCCATGTAGGGCCCACGTCCCGCTTTCTGGAGCTCCGCTCCCTCTGGGGCTACCCTACCCCGGCTCCTCAGCCCCCTGCCAGGGCAGTCCCCCAGCTCTGCCCTCCTGGGTCCCAGACAGTCCTGGCGGTGGGAGCCCTGGCTGGAGGGACCCTGGACTGAGGCGTGGCCTGGAAGCCCCACTGCTTACCCCAACCCTACCAGCACTGGACCAGCTGGAGGTGAGAGGGGCGTGGGTGGAGTCAGCATTGGTGGGGGGGATTCCAGGGCTGGGGCATCAAAGGGTGAGGGTAGAGAAGGGCACTAGTGGTGGGGGGGGTTAGAACCCAGGGCTGGCATAGGGGGCAGCCAAATTTTTTTTTGCTTGGGGTGGCAAAAAACCTAGAGCCAGCCCTAGATACCTTCATCTGGAAAGATCATTTTAAAAAGATGCGGAATACTTAATCATACCACAAAAGTCCTTTGAACCAGATATCACATACCTAAAGTCACTTGCCCGCAAGGCAGCACTATGTGGTTACAATTAGAAAATGCTGACATATTAAAGCACTAAAATATAATGGTGTTTTGGAACGTAAAGATAAAATATTTTACCAACATTAATGTAGCATGCAGACCCTTTCAGAAACACACACACAAATGTTACACACTTCCTGTAAGCCCATAACACACTCCACGGTGTACCTTTGTCAATCTATAAATGTGTTCATCAACAACTTCCATATGAAGTCTGCAACAGTCATCTGATGCTTGACAACCCTGCTGTGCCTCATGCCTACACACAGCCAAGATGTGCAAATAATGACTGAGCTGTTTCATAATCTGTGGTGAGTGGCTGCTTACATGTTAGCTGAGGAGGGTGGCTGAGTATTTTCAAGAACTGGGGATGAAAGGAGAGCAGTTGTCTTCTTGTTCATATGTTTTTGTTTTTTATCTCTGTAAAAAGTGCTTGGAGACTTGAATATGTACCTTGTATGAAACACTATAAATCTAAATAAACACATAAATGATTCATCAGCCAATGTGACCCTGCTGAATGCAGTTATCCTTCCAGTGCACAGATAGGAGAAGCTTTGAGGCAGGTGTCCATCTATTTAAGGTTTGTAGATGACTGCTGGGACTTTTCATGTGGCCCAGGACTGAATTGCTGACCAATGTAAATTGCACAGCTCTTGTGATATATTCTCATTAGTCTGCTCTGCTTAGCAGGTGCGCTGCTACAGGCTGTACCAGCTGCAGCTTCCTGGTGGCCTTCAGAGTCAGCTTAAGGTACACCATGTTAAAATGATCTACCCTGAAGGTGATTTAAAGCATCAGCATGGTTCACTGTGGCTTTCATGTGATGGGAATATAGTTTCTTGGTTAACCACAAATGAAAATATGCTGTAATACATATGCACTTTGTAATAGCTTTAAATGCCTGTACTCTACCAATAACAAAAGGACAGACTGAAAAAAGTTAGACCCAATAGGAAATTGTAACCTGCCCTAAGAAATAACAGGGAAATAATATTGTGTAATTAGCAGGAAAGGCAGTGCACTGCATCATTAGCTGTCAACGATGTAGAAATCTTAATTTAGAAGTGTGTGTGATTGCCAAAGAAAAGTGGTTGAAGAAATGCAGCAGTAGATAGTCTAAAATCATATTTGCAAGCAGTGGAAAGTGAAGCTTCTTGGTTACAATATCCTTGTGTGTGCTGTTCCATCAGTCACTTTACATTATGCTCCATAGGTAGGAGTTAGTGTCAGAAAATCCCTTTTACTTGAGCATCATTTCAGCAATCCTAGGTAACAAAACAGATTAGCTTGGCAAAAACATATTTACATAACTACTTGGACAAGAATTAAGATCCAGACCAATCCTGACACTACTGAGTGTACTCAGGAGGGGAGAGATCAAGGAATCATTCCCCTGCCCCATCTCTTTAGATGATATGCACAAGGGCTCAGGACAGCACAGGAGTCATAGACTCCTGTGAGCAAACATTGCCCCAGATAAAATTTAAGTTAAATTGATATAAGGTACTTTTATTCCAAAATATTCCACACACTTTGACTTATAATGAAATAAATAAAGATGTGAATTAAAACCAATTTATTATGGTTTCAGTTTGCGTGCACACAAGTCCTTAGACATTTATATCTTTTGAAGGCCCATTTCCCTGATTCTAATGATAAAATAAAAGCATGTACAACATGGAAACTCTCACTCTTGTTTTAGCCCCCACTGCCCAAAGTAATTGTGATTACTTCTGGAGCTGGATGATAATTAAAGCTGTGCAAAACTTTTATAGTGAAGGTAGGACACTGAGAGGCAGCATGGCCTAATGATTAGCACACAAGACTGTGAGTGTGAAGACCTAGCTTCTAGTCTCAGCTCTGCCAATGACTAGCTTCATGTCTTGGACAAATTATTTAACTTCAGTTTATCTCTCTGTAAAATAGGAATAGCAATACCTAACTACTTACCTTGCATGGATGCTGTGAGGAGTAATTATCTAGCATTTGCAAAATGGCCAGTGCATGTTCAGTGCCATATCAGTGCAGTCAATGTATGCTTGTTGGGTTTAATTTTAAACCTGAAATTTGGACTAGGCTCAACTTATTTCATAAAAACATTGCTCATTTTTATTTCATAAAAATCATTGCTTCGCTGAGTTTTGAGAGAGTCTGGGCCATGGTATGGTGTCATTTGAAGCCATCTGGAAAGTCAGTGGTTTCATGTGATTTTGATTAGAAGCTAGGGAAACATTTTGAAGGTTTTGCCAAGTTCTGCACTGAGTTTTTGAGTTTGTTTAAACCTCAATCTCAAAGTTAAACTTAGGCGATCTAAACCCACATGAAGCAAAATAACTGCAAAAAATTATCATGAGCCAATACAACCTTTATCACTTATGGCTAGAAACATAAAGAACCCAGGGAACTATTAGTAATTAAGAGGTTAGCCCTGTATTGCCTGAATGAGCAGAAGCCCCAAATGCAGTGGAAACAGTGTGGCAAGGATGCAGGAAAGGAGAAGGATGTGGGAAGCTTGACAAGTGGGTCTCCAGGTTGTGGAGCATACCAGAGCATCCAAGTCAATGGTGTATACACTAAAGACATAAAATACACAGATTACCTCATTTGGATTGCTTCAATTAGGGAAGAACTTCAGAATACGCTTAATACTATAAATAATGCCAGCAAGAAATATGGAATGACGATTAATATTAGGAAGACAAAAAGTATGAAATTAAGTAAGCACAGTAGTGCACAAAGTAGGAAATATCTATATCTTGACGGTTATGTGGTGAAACAAGTGAATAGCTCCTCCTATTTACAGAGTCCAATAACAGATGTATGATGGGCCCAAAAAATAAAGAGAAAGATACAGCTTGCAAAATAAACATTGAACAACTTCCAAAGACTTGTATGTTGTCAAAAGTTAATATTACAAATACATTGCTGAAATGGGACAGATGGTCAGCCCTCCTATACGGATATGAGAGATGGAAACTTAAAAAGGATACTGAGAGATGACTCAGGGCGCTTCAGTTTTGGTGTTACATAAATATTTGCATGCTAACCAAAACTACGAACAATGATATGAGGAGAAGGATACATTTTAAAAGAGCACAATTATTTGAGATCCTAGGTGAGAGAACAACATTTTTCTGCAGACACATTGCTCGCTGATCACAGAGCAACTTGATTCTAGCAGATAAGACTGCAGGCAAACCAGGAGGAAAAGAAAGAGAGCCAGCTGCATCAGAAACATCATTAGATGGACTGGTATCCAAAGAAGAGTGGAAGTTTTACAATTCTGTTGCAATTGTGAAAAATGGAAGGTGGTTGACAATGTCTGTATCAGAGATCTCTCTTGAAAAAGAAGATTGTGGAGCTCAGCTATTTTGTTTTCTGTATGCCTCACTGTGGAATTGGGATTTGAGTGCTGGTGGGCCCAAGACTGACCAGACTCGTATGCACTAGGGATAGAGTGGGGAACAGTGGATGTGGAAGATACGATTGCCATCTTGGGGTCTGTGGGCAAGATTCTAGGCTCTATGGAACATTCCAGAACACAGCCTTTTCACTTGGTCTATATGTTGATTCCAGGATTTTATAGTCAACGGATAGATTCTCATTGACTTCAGTGGAACAGACTGAAGAGAAGACTGTTTTTATTGAAATTACAAGATGACTCCAAGATTCGTTAGTTATTCCAAATGCTACAGCTGCTCCTTTCATAATGATTGTCCTTGGCACATAATAAAAAACAAGTCTTAATTCTTGACATTGTAATGTTATTGTGTAAAGATCAGATCAGAATAACACACAAGTGCATGATTACATTTACCCTTTCAGAGCTACATGAAAAATATGCAGTTTACTGGATTTTTTTAATGTAACCTGATCCACAAACTTATAATGAATTGTGGCAGACCACTAACTGTGGCAGACCAGACAAGTGTGCTCTCTCTTGGGTCTTTCTTTTAGTGATGTGGGGTGCAGCTTTATATACTGTCAGTGATGCTCATTGAGAACTCTACTGGAGGAACCTAATGAAGGATTAGTGCGATCTCTGATTAGTCTAGCCATGGCCCCTTCTCAACCACTGCCGCACACTTTTTGGACTGTGCTGGGGTTCATCATAATGGAAAGGAGGTTGCAGCTGTTGTTTGCTCTTGCCACTCCTCCCTCTCAGTGGTCTTTCCACTGTCGTGGCTCCACACCTGACCATATGTCAGTTGGAATAAATCTTGGTTGCAAATGGGCTCTCTAAATCAAGCATATATAAAATCATTATAATCCTGTATCAGGAGAAGAAGGATGGTCCCGCAGTTAGAGCACTAACCTTGGACTTTGAAGACCTTTGTTCAATTCTCTTCCCTACCCTACCACATCTGACATTGGGCCTACCACTTAGTCTCTTGCTGCCTCAGTTGCCCTTTTGGAAAATGGCATGTCCCTCCTCACAGGATAAATGAGGATAAATACATTAACGATGAGAAGCCACTTTCCTATTCTGCTGATAAGGGCCATTACAATGGAATGGATAGATATAGGAGTAGTATCTGCAAAGTACCTCTGTGCCTTCAACTGCACAGCTAAGCCCCTTCTCAGGAGCAAGCCCACAGTCTGAGTTGGTAATCTAGGTTTATATATGTTGGCAATCACAGGAAAGAAAGCTTTGATTCTGGTGCACCCATGCAAAAGTGAGTTTTTATTTTTCATCTCATTCCAGCTTTAGCATATGCACATGCGGTGCTAAATGCATGTAAATGTCACCAAAAGTCTCACATTCTTTCCTAATTATATGCAAATTAACATCAGTAAAACACCTCAAATATGATATGATCTAAATGGTTAATAGACCAAGCAGGAAAGATGAGATTTCAGCTGAAACTGGATCAAAGCTGTCTGAGTTATTCAATTCACAAACACATATGCATAGATAGGTGCACATAACTGTATGCAGTCATAGCTCACAGATCCTAAGGGCCTATAATAATAAATGTAAAAGTCAATAAATCAGCTATTCTTAGATTACTCTATACTGACATGCTAGCAATAGAATAGTTCTCTCTCCCACACGTCCATCCCCTTCCTGCTTCTTGTGCCTATGTCATTTTAATAGCAAAACATTTTCAGGCCAAGCTGTAAAGCAGTTTTTGCCTCTAGCTGCCACTTGTAAGGTAGAGTCCACCCTTTGATGGATTCTGATTACTTATTAAATGTTTAATAAGCTCTGAGACCCACTTGGGGCTGTGTTTCACTCTCCTCGAGTGATTTTGATGCTGCTTGTGAAGGAAAGAATACAAGCAGCACAGAGGGCAAATAACACTAGTTAGCAGTTTGCATACATGTCAGTAGTAATGACTTAAAGATTCATAATCAGTTTTTCCCTCCTTTATCTTACATAAAGATGCATTTAAAAGCATCACTTGAGGGAAAAATAAAAGTGCTGAAGCTAGATAGAGAAAAACACACACCTCAACATGTAGGTGGAAAGACTCCGAAATAAAAAGGACTTTTCTCCTGTGGTCGCCACAATTTTCAATATATTAAGAAGCAGCAAAAAAGGTCACTAGGCTCAACAGCAACCCCCCTGTCGTTTTCCTCATCTCTGCTAGCTTTCTCCTTATATTCTTTCTTTTGTCTAATATGTATTGACTTTCTTATTTCAGAGACTCTGCAATATTTTGCAGCAAGTGTAGTAACCCTGAAAATGTTCTTTGATTGCTGGGGAAAGAGGTTATACTCGGAAAGTGTTTCATATGTCCAACTATGAAAATATTGTTTGGTGTGGCGGATGGGAAGGTTGTTAGCTGTTTGGAAAACAAAAGAGGTTTGTTTGTTTTATTCTGCCACACCCTAGGTCAACATCTATTTGACAACACCCTAACCGCTTCAGGTTGTAGTCCCTCAGCAAAATGTTGCTTGTCTTACTCATACAAATAGTCCCATTAACTTCATCTTTTTCAATGGGAATGTGACAATTTTGGGCTCTGTCTGTGTACAATGTATCAGTTTTCATTGATATTATGAAGTTGTTATTAGGAAATTGTTATATCAAGGAATGCCTCTATCTTCATGTGGAATCCACCATTTGCTGACGGGCTATTGCACATCTCTGCAGACTAGATAAAATGGAATCTTGCTAACCTTAATAACTGTGCTCTGACTATACAATGGCTATTCTAAGAAGGTTTATCACCCCAACTTCTCTGAAGAGAGTGGGAATGGAAAATCCTTAACAGAAGAACAAAGAAACCATGTGTTGGTAGGGGGAAATATGAATTTGAGCGGCTTTTAGAGACACTCCGGAATCTTTGGGTAGAAGAGGGGAAGAGATGAACAGGCTTTCATAGCAGGAAAGCTCAGGTTCAACTGAAGGACCAGCCAAGGGAAGTGAAAGTTAACTGACTAAATAAATCTCTATGGTTCTTAAAAGCAGTGATGGCTGGTAAACTTTGGGGCGAGTGCGGCATAGAAGAAAAAAATTATGCTTTCTTGCCCCCATGGCACCATCTCTGCCCCTGAACATGGAGAAGGGAAGGATTGGCCCTTGGAAAGTTGCCCTTTATTGATCAAAAGTGTAGCCAATTGTTTGACTACACTCATGATTCATTCTTTAAAATGTTCAAGAGACCAAATAACCAAACATGGCCAAATATATTGTCTAAAGACAAAGCAGTCTGAAAAGGAGACATACATACTTTCATTCGGGGAAGCAAATTCTTGCAGCATGTTCACTATCCCCAGCAGGTATTCTTCAAAGATATGTATTTCAGCTACCAGTATTTATAGCATGATGTTTATGGATTACAAAACTCTTTACACGTCACTAAAATCCAACCAGTTTGTTTCAGTTCCTTAACTTGTTGATCTGTATCTTCCTTATCTTTGTTATGGAGTCTAGCTTTCCAGATACTGGTCTATGAAAGTACCTTCCTATATGTTCCCATATCTCATTTTGAAACTACATTCCAAATGTTGATTAGCCTGTTACCTGGGGTTCTTTCAACCCAAAGCTCTTGGAAAATTTTACTCTGTGCGAGGAGGTGTCAGGAGATAAATCAGGGGAGACTCGGCCGTCCAACCAGTAGGTGTCTGGCACAAACAGGACAACACAAGAGTGCTTTCACTTAAAGCTAAACTTTACTAGTCTCAAGCACTTAAACACATCTGCAACAAGATTAGTAAATCACCCCCAACCCTTGATACTTACTAAAGCTGAGTGTGGCTTTTGAGTGACACAGCAGCAGGCTTCCGGTGGTCAAATCTTCCGTCTGCCAGTGGGGACTGCAGGATGTATCCAGAGGGAGAGTACAAAGAGAGTCCAAAAGAGTCCCCAAATGAGTCCAACTATCTCAAGCTTTTTCCCCTTATTAATACATTAGTAATAGAATGATACGTCCCTTAAAGAAACCTTGTTAAGTAAGCAGTTTTAATGATCAAGCAAGAGGTTCCTTCTGATTATTGATTAACCAGCTGTGGGCTTTTTCAGAGTCTGCAGCCTTGAGACCCCAATAGACATTCCTGAGGGTACATCCTGCTTTTTAAAAAATGCATGTATCAGCAACTTCAACACAATTCTTATCAGGAAGGATGTGGGGTCAAGCTGCTCTTGCTGTGGCAGCCAAAACCCCCTCCCCTCCTGTCATAACATTTTTCCCAGATCTGGACCTTAGCGTCCAAAATATGGGTGTTAGCATGAAAACCTCCAAGCTTAATTACCAGCTTGGACCTGGTAATTACTGCCACCAGCTAGGAATTATACAGTGCCTAGCTCACTGTGGTCTCCCCAAAACCTTCCCTGGGGAACCGCAAGACTCAGATTCCTTGAGTCTCACAACAAAGGGGAATAAAAGATTTCCCTTCCCCCTCCTCCCCTCCAGGTGTTCCCTCCCTGGGTTTCTGGAGAGATATACAGAAGCAAGCTCCGTGAATCTAAACAAAGGGATTCTACCCTCCCTGTTTCAAGTCTTGAAAACACAAGTACCAAGAGAGCTAATGTCTCTTCTCCCTCACCCAGAGGGTATGCAAAGTCAGGCTTAGTAAATCTAACACAAAGAGCTTTTCCCCCTGACTTCTTCCTCCCACCAATTCCCTGGTGAGCTGCAGACTCAATTCCCTGGAGTCCCCACTAAAGAAAAACTCCAACAGGTCTTAAAAAGAAAGCTTTATATAAAAAAGAAAGAAAAAGACATTAAAAATATTCTCTGTAATAAGGTGACAATATACAGGGTCAATTGCTTAAAGGAAAAAAATGAATAAACAGCCTTATCCAAAAACAATACAATTTAAAACATTCCAGCAACTACACACATGTAAATACAAAAAAAAACCATTATAAACCTATTGTCTTACTATCCTTGTACTTACAACTTGGAAACAGAAGATTAGAAAGCCTGGAGATAGAAAAATCACTCTCAGAGCCAAGAGGGCACAGACACAAGACAAAGAACAATGAACCCACACCCAAAACTTCCCTCCACCCAGATTTGAAAAAGTCTTGTTTCCTGGTTGGTCCTCTGGTCAGGTGTTTGGTTCCCTGTGTTAACCCTTTACAGGTAAAAGAACATTAACCCTTAGCTATCTGTTTATGACACCTCCTGCCTTGATCAAGCTGAGACTGCTGAATGGCCAATTTACAGCTTGCTGACTAGGCTGCCTTTAACAATAATCTATAGTGGTTTTAGGCACTTTACTGGTTTGCCAGACTCCCCTCGTACAAGCCATGAAAGTGCTACCTAACTGTACTTTGTACAAATTATTGGTACATCTTTGCTTTGGCAATATTTTGACACATAAAATGGTACATTCTAAATTAGCTAACCAAGAAAGAGATATTGGAGTCCTGGGCATAGTTCTCTGAAAATGTATGCTCAATGTGCAGCAGTGTTCAAAACGGTCGTAATGCCACTATATAAATCCTTGGTGCACCAACACCTGGAATATGGTATTCTGTCCTGGTTGCCCCATTTAAAAAAGAATATAGTGAAACTAGAAAAGGTTACGAAAAGGGTAACAAAGATGATCAGAGGTATGGAATGGCTTCCATATGTGGAGAGACTAAAAAGATTATGGCTGTTCATCTTAGAAAAGAGATGACTAAGGTGGGGGATATTGTAAAGGTCTATAAAATCATGAATGGTGTGGAAAAAGTAAATGGAGAAATTTAATTTCCTTTTTTCCACAATACAAAAACCAGTGGTCACCCAATGAAATTAATGGGCAGCATGTTTAATAGAAACAGGAGAAACTACTTATTCACACAACACACAACTAACCTATGGAACTCATTGCCACTGATGGCCAAAAGTATAACCAGGTTAAAAAATGGATTAAGTTAATGGAGGATAGGTCCATCAATGAGTATTAACCAAGATAACCAGAGACACAACCTGATGTTCAGGACAACCCTAAATATCTGACTACCAGAAGTCTGGAGTGGAAGACGGGGTGGATCACACTCCACAATTGCCATGTTCTGAAGCTGTGGTATGGGCCACTGGTGAAGAGAGGATACTGGGCAAGATGGACCTTGGTCTGACCCAGTATGACAGCTCTTATGTTCTTATATTTGTAAGTTTCCTATTTTCTAATGCCAATACTGATTTCAGCTTTGCGAAATGTAGTGGAATACGGGACATGCATGAACTGAATCATTGGAAGAGTATAATATATTCAGTTTACATAACTTCCCAACACTTGTTAATGCAGCGTATGCTATGCCTAATATGTATGCATTGCCTAACACCTCCTATGCTGCCTAGGCCCCTTAATTACTTTGGCCAGTCCCAGGCCTTTCTGGGATCCTTCTCCTCTGTTGCATTCCCTCTCCCAGCTGCTGCCACCACCTCTTCCTGTTCTGCCTGGCGATGCCTTCTCCAGAAGCTTCATGGCTTTCACTGAAGCACTGAGTTGCACATTCCCAGCTCGTGGAGCCCAAAGGAGGGAGCAAGAGTCTGCCACCTGAACCAGCCCTAATGCCCAGTGGTTCCCTGACACACTACGAAATTGCTCAAAGTCACTGTATCCTGTTGCTTGGGCGCCAACCCCGTGGAAGATTGCCTCTTGTCAGTCCTTGACTGTGCAGTCTATGCATGTGTCACAGGTGTGGTGTGGAAGGATGCCTTGCTACTAAATACAAATCATGAAACTGCAGATATTAGAACGTTTCTGTAGATTTGCTGTGTTCACTATTTGTATTTAGTGACACACCCTCCAACTGGTGGTGCAGTGCCCCCATGCACGCTGGATGTGAGCCACCACTGCTAAAGAGAACCAGAAGCTGTAGGAAAAGGACACTTCAGAGGATTCTGTCCAACATTAGAGTGGTGTGGAATCTGAGGCAGGGAAATGCATATAAGTATGTTTATTATGCATTTCTCATGCTAAGTAAAGAGTAGTGGTGTTTTAGAATGCTGTGCAAACTGTGTGTATCTATTTTACTTTCGCAGAATTAAAATGTAAACCAGAAGGCAGTTTGATGTGATTCTGGAGAATGTGGAAGAGCTGCTGGTGAGGCAACTGAGCAGCGGAGACCAGAGGGATGTCAGACATGAGGTCTGCACCTGGAATGCATGTCTAGAAGCCAAAATTCAGGGACAGTGTTTAAACAAGCTAAGGGCGTATGAGATTCTGCATTTAGACACTTCACAGCAGTCTGACAAGTGTCCAGCAGGGAGAGCTCAGCTAGATCTGTGATAGGAAGTGTCATTTGAGTTAACCAAGAATGATGTTTACAGCTTTATGGTTAAGAGGGATCAACGCAGGAACAGTAGAGTAAGGATAGTATCAAACACACATTGATTGAACAATTGGATTTAATCATTTTACCCATACTATGTCTTTCATTAATTGGTTGCATTGCAAGTTACTTAGCTAAAATATAAGTTTAAAAATTCTAATAAATATAAGATTTAGTCATAAAAATAGTATTTAAAGACAAATAAGAAATTGGAAGAAAAAATGGCATAAATGAGTGTTTAAAAGTTTAAATGAATGAATTTAATGTACTTATCATGAAGTAAAAAGTTAAATGGCAATAAATCAATGATCTTATCAGAAAGTGTTAACTGACTCTAAATCTCTGCTATACTGGGGAGGTTATTTCGCTCACAGTATGGAACTGAGGCTCCTTAATATAGGTCCTTACCAATTTTCAATAATGGTTAAAAAAAAACAACAACCCACAGTCAAGTGTTGTTAGTCTGCTGGTGACAGTGGAATCAAAAGTAATTCTAAAGTTGGAAATGTAATAAACAGTTACTTTAATTAATGAAATGTCAATTCAATTCAAAATTCCTCTACTACAGTGACAGTGGAAAAATGCATGTGGCTAGTAAATATGATACTACTCAACATGAGTGAGAGTTAATAAATTCTGTGTCTGGGATTCTAAATACCATGGAATTGATTCTTCTTATGTTTTTGTGCTTTATCAAGCATGCACTTAAATATTGCAGACCTGTGTATCTTCCCTGACTAATAGCTCTTACAATTCATTGGTAATGGTTGTTACTATTATATATTAGTGAAGAAAGGAAAATAGGTTTTCTTAATTCCTGGTCTCGGATTGTTCTCATAAAAGTGTTACTACTGTTAGCTTTCCACATTACTTCATATATTTCACTTCACTGTAACATGAGGAGACATTTTCTAAAGGGATACCCTTGTTGAAAAGTGCACTTTGTACTCTCAGAATTTGTGCCCACATTTTATGTCTGCAATTCAACTGAGGGTAAACATCAGAATAATTGTATCATACAGAACTTCCTTCCACAATCAATCACCCCTGCAGACTGGAGCACAGAATGTACTTGCAGGTATTCCAGAGAATGCACATGGTCCTGGCGACAAATAAACTCTCTGGACAGGTCCCCAGAATCCTGCCTTTCCCTGCATAGTGGAACTGCACTGGCTTCAAGGAAGGCAGGATTTGTCCCCAGTTGACTAAGTTCAGCTGAAGTGCTGGGCCAACAATTTATAAATACGAAACAGGCTTCTCATGTCAGTTTTTCAGCTCATGGTGTAGTCATTGCATCTCCTGAAGTTAATACAAAAGATTTTTTTCTGTGCAACTCTCGTCATATATTTAGACATTAAAACATGAGTTCTAGAAATATGACAAAAAGAGAATTCATGCTGGGTAAGAGTGAAACGACATTCAATTTTACACAGATTAATACCCTGTCAATAAATACAAAGCCTCAGATTGCCATATAATTATTTCCAGAACAACCCTCCTGTTTTAACTCCAACCATCTTGTCTGGTAGGCTATTTCACAAGTCTTATTACTGTTTCCATGTCAGAGATGAAAATATTTTCTGAAGCTGACATGATCTCTATTGTTTATATATGTATAAACTTCAGTACATTATTTTTTCACCATCTTTTTTATAAGATTTTGTTTTTTAAACCTATCTTTATAGTGCAAACATTTTGCTCTCTGGATCAGCTTTGTTGCTATTCTTTATATTTTTCCCCTTCCCAGTATAGTACTTCAAAAAAAACTGCAGCTGAAAATAAACTGGCAGTAATAGTAGAGGCTACAAGATTATTTTATCAGGTAAATACTTTCCTGAGACCAATATACTACAAAACGATTTATATGCATCCTATGAACCTTTGGGCTTCTTAATTATATTCTCATTGTATAGAAGGGTCTACTATAATTAAAACTTACCTGTCAAAACAGAGTACTCTCCTACAGTTTATCCCTTCATTCATTTTGCATCTGTATCTCTGATACATAGTAGATCAAATTCAGCCCTGGTGTAACTGGTCAAAATCCCCCAAGCTTCTATGAAAGTTGTGTTCCATAATGTCAGGGCTGAATTTGGGCTACTGTGTACTGTTTCTCATTTTGCCATATTGAAGATATTCTGGAAACGTTCTGATCACCTTTTCAGTTCCGGAGCCTTAAAATTCCATGTGTTCTGTTGGGAACTTCCTGTCTTTCATGGTGAATTGCATAGAAAAACACTGACTTCCTGTTTAAAATAAATGAATACATTAACTCTCCTTTCCTACAGGTCAGCTGGAATTGTGAAATTGCTGCAGAACTATAAATGTCTAACTGTCCAGCAGACCAAATATTTTGCTACTGTTTCCTGGAGTTGAGCAGCTGCTCTGAGGCCAGGCAGCCTCCTTCTCCTACAGTACCAGCAAAGCATATATAGCTTTGAGGAGGAACTCAGAAGGAGAGCAGATCAGCTCAGAAGTGCAGCAGACAGTGGTGGAGAACCGACCTGCACTCTGTGCTTCTTAGGGATGAGGCCTGTCTGTAGCGATGTTGCCAAACTCAAAGGGAAGAGACTTGAGTCTCAGAAGGTCTGAGGCTTTATATTTAATTCCAGGTACTTTACCCATTGGGAAAGAGGTAAATGAACTTCAAAAATTATACTTGGAAACGCTTAGACTTCTTTAGCTCTCTCACTGTTGTGAATAAATAATCTGAAGCCTAATGGTAGACATTAGATGATGCTGCTAAGCAACCACCATGTCCTGCAGAACCAGCTGTGCTTCAGGTACTGTAGTTAACTACCGAAATGCCTAACGAAACCACAATGGACACATTAATAAACCATAATGCAATTTAATGAAGCAAGTATTTTGAGTGTTTTGTGATAATAGAAGCAAAGATGACTGCTTCAGCATCACATATACTTGCAATATACATATTAGCCCTGGGTCTACAGTATGCAAGTATGAGTATGTAATGCACTATTAGACCAGCACTTTCACATCTGGGTGCCTCATGTTAGAGTTCTAGGTTCATATTTACATACTTAAACAATCGTGGCCTGATAATCAGGAGTACCGAGCACTCACAAATCCTAATGAAGTCAATGGAACGTGCAGGTGCTTAGCACCTTTGAACAGCATGTCACTTTTATTTACATGCATATGGATATGCAAATATGGATTAAAACACCTAACCTGCATTGCAGCTACATATTCATACATGTACATGAATCAAGTGTCAATCTGTCATAGAACACTTATAAGAACCCTCTGACACACATATAGATACCTTTTTAAGGCTTGCAGTCCTTGGGCCAGTTTTATTTGTAAGTCTATATTGGCATCAACTGGCAGACTCTTGTTCAGTCTTCTGGCAATGGAAAGCTCACTCAGGGGAGAGAATGCAGTGGCAAAAAGTAGCCACAACATCAGCTATGTAGAGAGAGGTATAGGGTCAACACCACCAACAAAGTGATAACTATTGTTGTGTGGTGAGAGCATGTGGCCAGAAAATTGTTGATTAAGTACGACTCCATAGCAGCCTCCTTTCACAGTGCTTATGAGGAGTCCAGCCATAAATTAAAGCTGGCCACCTTATCCAAACAGAAATCTTGAGGCCAACATGGGCCAATGTCACTTGACCTGTCTCAGGGAGAGTCTCTCCTGATAAGCAGGAGCCTCATTGCAGCAGGAAGTGTATGTCAGTCTTCCTTGCACCCATACTGGTGTGCATTCCCATGCAAATACCGAGGTTTGAGAGACACCTTTCTACAACCTACCCTTCATGTGAGGAAGCCTTGTCTGTGCCTGCCACGGGCAAAGCAAGAACTCCCTCTCGGTCCCTACAGGTTAGCGAGTCCTCTGAGCCTCTCTCAGGAGCATTCAGCCCTTGTTCCATTGGTCCCTTGCAGGATTCACAGATTTGCTGCTTCTAAAGGAACAATACACCCCAGTTTACCAGTTTCACTTTAAACCACCAAACCACTTGACGCACAGCACTTAGATATGTTTATAGTGAAATCAAATACAAGTTTATTAAACAAAGCACAAAGATTTAAATAACAGCATGTAGAAGTATTGGAGATAAATGGTTACACATAAAATAAAATCATAACATATTCTAGAGCCTAGACTTAATTAACTGGTTATCTCCTGTCTTGAAGAGTAATGCTCACCCAAAATGCTTGCAATATTTTACAGTCAGGGCTTAGCTGTGATTGTCTTTTCGGTGAAGAAACTTGTGTGTTTCCTTGCCCTCTCAGGTCTATCTAACAAACCTTTGTCTTTAATCATAAACAGAACACGCTCTGCTGTTTGTTTTCTCCTGTAAATTTTCTGTCTTGTAGGTTTTGCAATCTCTTTTTGTCTGTGATTCAGTATGCAACTAGACCCACATTGTGAGACATACAATGCACATCACACGAATGTCCAGAAAGGGAGATAAGCATCTGTTACCTCCTGTCTGAAAGGAACATGTCCTAGGCAGGTGATCTTAAGAATATAATTTTCAGTATAGATACATAACTTCATAAATATTATCTGTACTTACATTTCACAATGATTATGATGGACCAGTGGGCTATTGGCTTATGATGGAGACCTCACATGCCACACTTTGGTGAACTATTATGAATCTATCTGATCCAGGGTATCCCTGTAAAATGCTGTGCCCTGTGCTGGTTGGCATCAAGACATTCCTGGGTCGCACCTGGCCCTCATTTTTTAATGTGTGCCCTCTTTGGATTTAACTGATAGATAGGTGCCTTTGCCTTGGTCATATGATCTCTAGATGTTAACACTTTCAATATGAACACTGCCCTGTGTAAAATCTCAATAAGTTACCTTTCCAGCAAATAAACTATGATCTATTTTTTAACCAGTCCTTTATCCTTTCCTGTGTCTTAATATAGATCTCTACTGCTTGTAGTTTTAAGCAGAGGCCTGCCGTGTAAAACATGGTCAAAGACTTGCTGGAAATCCACATAAAATATATTATTTGCACAGCCATTATCCACCTTGCCTGTAAAATGAAGATATAGGTCCAAAAATCTCAGGCTGTAGAAGCATATTTGCAAGCATTACAATATAATCTGCTACAAAAGAATACTCTTTTGATGTTTCATTTGTTGGATGTATTGTTCTATGAATAAAATAATCCCTAATATCTCTTTTTACTGTACACGGTGTAAAAAGAATGTCAATGAGCAAAGAAATTCACGTGAAATGATTCAATTTCTCTATAAAACAGTATATTGATTTTTTTTTGGATTGAAGTGTGTATTTGAGATTTAGAAGGATCCTCAAATCTGGCCTTTTTAAAAAGAAAATGTGTAATGATTGCTGAACATTGCACTTAATTTTCAATGATTTCACATAGAAAATTCTACACAAACTTGCACATTTCACCAAGCGTTTCTTTAAACTATCTTATCAACATGGATGAGGTCTGAAAGACAGAATCATGGCTGGTGTTAAAAAGAACTGTTGCACTGTGAATCAGGAGGCTCTATTCTTCAGAGTAAATATCTTTCATTTTTGAGGTGTACCATGATTGCTGATGAGCAGAGGGTAGTGAAGAATAGTCCTTAGTACTTAAGTAATTTCTACTTAATACCTTAGTAGTCTCTACACATATTTTAAGTTAGATGTGCATTTTTAAAACATCTGTTCATTCTGTAAAAGGGTATGTGAAAAGTATCACAGGACAGCATGAGTGTAAGTTCAGTTCTTTACTGCTGTCAAACTAGCTATGGGAATAAAGGGAAACAAGAAGACTTTTTATCAATACATTAGAAGCAAGAGGAAGACTAAGGACAGGGTAGGCCCACTGCTCAATGAGGAGGGGGAAACAGTAACGGGAGACTTGGAAATGGCAGAGATGCTTAATGACTTCTTTGTTTCGGTCTTCACTGAGAAGTCTGAAGGAATGTCTAGTATAGTGAATGCTTACGGGAAGAGGGTAGGTTTAGAAGAGAAAATAAGGAAAGAGCAAGTAAAAAATCACTTAGAAAAGTTAGATGCCTGCAAGTCACCAGGGCCTGATGAAATGCATCCTAGAATACTCAAGGAGTTAATAGAGGAGGTATCTGAGCCTCTAGCTATTATCTTTGGGAAATCATGGGAGACGAGGGAGATTCCAGAAGACTGGAAGGGGGCAAATATAGTGCCCATCTATAAAAAGGGAAATAAAAACAACCCAGGAAACTACAGACCAGTTAGTTTAACTTCTGTGCCAGGGAAGATAATGGAGCAGGTAATCAAAGAAATCATCTGCAAACACTTGGAAGGTGGTAAGGTGATAGGGAATAGCCAGCATGGATTTGTAAAGAACAAATCGTGTCAAACTAATCTGATAGCGTTCTTTGATAGGATAACGAGCCTTGTGGATAAGGGAGAAGCGGTGGATGTGATATACCTAGACTTTAGTAAGGCATTTGATACAGTTTCGCATGATATTCTTATAGATAAGCTAGGAAAGTACAATTTAGATGGGGCTACTATAAGGTGGGTGCATAACTGGCTGGATAACCGTACTCAGAGAGTAGTTGTTAATGGCTCCCAATCCTGCTGGAAAGGTATAACAAGTGGGGTTCCGCAGGGGTCTGTTTTGGGACCGGTTCTGTTCAATATCTTCATCAACGATTTAGATGTTGGCATAGAAAGTACACTTATTAAGTTTGCGGACGATACCAAACTGGGAGGGATTGCAACTGCTCTGGAGGACAGGGTCAAAATTCAAAATGATCTGGACAAATTGGAGAAATGGTCTGAGGTAAACAGGATGAAGTTCAATAAAGATAAATGCAAAGTGCTCCACTTAGGAAGGAACAATCAGTTTCACACATACAGAATGGGAAGAGACTGTCTAGGAAGGAGTATGGCAGAAAGAGATCTATGGGTCATAGTGGACCACAAGCTTAATATGAGTGAACAGTGTGATACTGTTGCAAAAAAAGCAAACATGATTCTGGGATGCATTAACAGGTGTGTTGTAAACAAGACACGAGAAGTCATTCTTCCGCTTTACTCTGCGCTGGTTAGGCCTCAACTGGAGTATTGTGTCCAGTTCTGGGCACCGCATTTCAAGAAAGATGTGGAGAAATTGGAGAGGGTCCAGAGAAGAGCAACAAGAATGATTAAAGGTCTTGAGAACATGACCTATGAAGGAAGGCTGAAGGAATTGGGTTTGTTTAGTTTGGAAAAGAGAAGACTGAGAGGGGACCTGATAGCAGTTTTCAGGTATCTAAAAGGGTGTCATCAAGAGGAGGGAGAAAACTTGTTCACCTTAGCCTCCAATGATCGAACAAGAAGCAATGGGCTTAAACTGCAGCAAGGGAGATTTAGGTTGGAGATTAGGAAAAAGTTCCTAACTGTCAGGGTAGTTAAACACTGGAATAGATTGCCTAGGGAAGTTGTGGAATCTCCATCGCTGGATATATTTAAGAGTAGGTTAGATAAATGTCTATCAGGGATGGTCTAGACAGTATTTGGTCCTGCCATGAGGGCAGCGGACTGGACTCGATGACCTCTCGAGGTCCCTTCCAGTCCTAGAGTCTATGAGTCTATGAGTCTGTAAAGCCTTTTGCTGCTGTTGACCTCCTGGTCCCTTGCTCCGCATTTGGCTCAAAGCAGGACGTTCTCTCAGTAACTGAAAAAAGGGGATTGATTCTGGCAGTAACCATTCAGTGCACCAAGGACAAGCATATTATCAAAAATGATAATAGCAGGAATGCAAGGAGAGTGGAACAATATTTCCATCAGTGTGTCACAGTTACAGAGCGAGCTGTGCTTTGGAACACTTTTAGTTCCTCTCTGTGGATAGGTTTTGCTACCTTCAGTCTTGTCTCAATGGAACTGCATGGCTCTCATGATCCACTCTTAGACTGCATTTCTGCGCTACTGATCCGTGGTTAACGACCACATCAACAAGACAGACTCAACTGGGTTTGGCACCTGCAAGCCCTTTTACTCTGGGAGTCAGTGACAGCATAAATGGCCTATACCTTAATCTTTCCTTGCCAGCTATTGTAAACTCTCCTCAGCCCAGTTAACCCCATCTTTGGCAGGTGTAAACAGACTGGCTTCTACAGCAAGCTTTCTGTGACTCTTTCTACTAGTGTGCCTCTCTATCACCATGCTGACAACCCACTCAATATCCCTTTCTTCGTTTGGACAGCATCATTACTATTTTAGCATCCTCTGTGGTCCTAGGTTTAGGTATGGAAAGAGTACATCTTGCCAGGCTAGTCGTCAATAGGCTGGGGGTTATTTCCTACCTAATTCCTTCCCCATTACACCTGCAATGAACCTTATCTGATAGCACCTTGTCTTCGTCATTGTTTTGTTTCCTCTTGGTATCCCTTTACAGCCTCCTTTGATTTAACTTTATGGAGCCGGGCAGGATAATATCACACTGGTAAACAGAGATGCATATGATAGTTATAAAAAACTTATACATATAAATTCCTCATTCACCACATAGCATGAGTGGAAGCTTCCACAGAGAAAGAAAGGTTGAACTTTATTGGCTACGAATTGTAAGACAGGCATATGTCAAGAGACCAAAATCATATGGAAGGTTAAGATAACTGATACAAAGAGTAAAGGAAGAGAAGAAAAATAACACAAAGCTTTTTTAAATAAATAAAAAACTTATAAATATAAGCCAGTTGTGGGACCAGGATGGCTGGCTATGAAGGATGAGGTTAATATTACGAAAGGCCTTCTTTTCTGAATGTTGAGGTGAAGCAGAAGATAACATTGCAGAGAGTAGAAGCTCTTCCCTTGTAGGAAAAAAAGTGAAATACTAAAAGGTTTTATTATTGCACTGGAGCAGATAATTAGGAAATTACAGTTATTACAAGTTGATAAAGTACCAGAACTCTGAAGCATACCTGCCTGCAAATTCTCAACTTTTAAAGCTAAGGCTAGACTTTTGAAGCATTACCCCAGCTTTTTTTATCCCCCTGTACTGATTATCTTCTTGCTGATGAGGGATGTTTTCTGTAACTAAGGAGTACAGGAAATTTTGAGAGGGCGGAGAGAGGAGGTTTGTGGTGCATTTTAGTAACAGAGATAGGGTCAGAAGGCAGAGCAGAAATAATGTTAGCAAATTTACCAAGATTTATTCATTAAAACATGATGCCACATGGTTTTGTTTTCCCCAAGGACATGGCAATCTCGAAGGAATCATTAGATTAGTAAAGGAAATCATAGAGAGAAGTGGGGTGAAGTAATATGTTTTATTGGACCAAATTTGGTTGGTGAAAGAGACAAGTTTTTGAGCTACACAAAGCTCTTCTTCAGAACCAAGTAAAACCTGAAAAGGAGTTCTGTGTAGCTCGAAAGCCTGTCTCTTTCACCAACAGAAGTTGGTCCAATGAAGCATATTATCTCACCCACCTTGTCTCTTTAATATCCTGAGACCATCATGGCTACAACACTACCAAGGAAACGTAAGAGGATTTGGTTCAAGAATACATCAAGCTCACTGCTGCAGTGTAAAATCAACTTAGTCCATGAGGAAACAACAGTAAGCATCCAGTCCTGTCCCCATTGACATCAATGGAGTTTTACCATAGACTTCATAGTATTGCTTCCGTCTGTGTGCTGGTAAACTTCCCTCCAAGACTACCATATTCATATTAAAACTAGATTGCTATTCCCATGACTCTATTTCTATCCCACCAAGACAGGAGCGGCGCCAGGGTTTCTGGCGCCCTAGGCAGATTTTGGGGGGTGGCATTTTGTGTGCTCCCCACGGGGCACGCGGGAGCTTCCGGTTTCGCTCCCATTGTGCTGCTGAAGAAGGACCCTCCGCTGAAATGCCACAGGCAACAGCGGCAATCATTGAGCTGCTCAATTGCCTGCTGCCGTTTTCCACGGCATGTCAGCAGAAGCTCCTTCTTCCGTGGCGCGACGGGAGTGCAACCGGAAGCTCTCGTGCGCCCAGTGGAGAATGCACCAAATGGCGCCCCGCAAATCCTGGTGCCCTAGGCGACCACCTAGGGTCACTTAATGGAAGCCCCGGCCCTGCACCAAGGTGTGTGCTGGCAACCTCTTATACTAAATATCCACATAGTGAAACTGATGTTAGCTATATATTCTTGATTTCATAATGTCCAGCTTCTGGAATGGTGTGTGTGTATTAAATGCTTAATACAGTATGACCAATGCAACACCTTTAACTGAGAGGTGAATCTACAGGCTTCCTGCCTATGTACCATGATAGCCCCAGGACATCACACCACATCTTTACAGTGATCAGTGTCTTTTTTGTATCAGTATGCCAGGTTGAATAGGATCAGAGATGCAGGAAATGGATAATTGGGTATAAGTTCAGATGGTTTGTGGTTCAAACTACACCTGCAGCAAATGTTAGGCATGGAGAGTGGAGTGGAGTTTAAAGGAGGAGACCCATCCTAATTTAGGGCTGCCCAGGAAGGACAGCAGACTTCCATTTCTCCTGATGTGAGAGAAACCTGGATGCACTCTGGAGACGGAGCTAAATTTGTCAGTTAGGTGAGCCCCCTGCTAGAAGGGATGACGAGGCACTTGGGGGTGGTCTGAAGTATGAACTGTTTGAAGACAAGCCTTGAACAGAAAAGCAGGGTCTCACTGAAAATTCATTTGATGATCATGTTTTGAGCTGCGATTTCTTTTGAACTTTATCACCCCCGGAGAGTTACGACTAAAATCTCTTTTGGCCAGAGGGCTAACGCATAGCTACCTCGGAATTGCAAACACAGTGAGCTACCAGCAGAGACCTGCAGCTGGGTCCATCAGGTCTTGACAGGCCACAAGGGGCTGCCACAGAAACAAACCTGTCCACCCACTCAAATATTTTAGATAGGCTCTTGTATGAAGTATTCTTATCCACCATATGTTAGATCATGAAAATATCCATTAAATAAGAGTAGGAAACAGTTTTCCTGTCCAGTGAATCATTTTGAGATTTAAAAGAGGTGCTCGTTTCACATGGATACCTTTCAGGTTTCCTCCTCCCCCACAAAGAAACAGCGTGAGGAAGAGAGATCCCAGAACAGCCAATAGCTTATTGGTCAGGGCACTCACCTGGGATGTGGAACATCCAGGAGCAAGTCCCTGACCTGAATAAAGCAGAGCAGGCACTTGAATTTGTATCTCCCACAATCCAGGTGAGTGCCTGGACCACCAGGCTATTAGATATTCTGAGGGCTCTCTCTCATTTTGATCAGAAATTCAATTCCTAAAGGAAGTTTAGTCAAAACTGATAGATGCCCACAAAAAGTTTTGGTTTCACTGAACTGCCATTCTCTGACTAAAAATCATTTTGCCAAAAAATTCATGACCAGCTCTAATTCCCATTCATGACACCAGACCTTCAGATATAGTTCTCTTCCTTTGATTATTTATTTTAAGCAATTTTATAAAGTGTAAGGCAATAAATATGTTCACATGTAGTTCTGGTATTAACTCCTTCTAAGTGGTTTCAGAATTCTTCAATGAATACAAAACAGTTCAGCAGGTCTGTGAAGAGATTCTTTCCAGGAAGATTCTTGTTAATTTACTTATGATCATTAAAAATCAATTAATTTTTTCCATAATTATTAGGAACAACTTTGGTCTTCTGTAGGGCAAGGTAAATATGCAAATAATTAATGTTGGATAATTGGAAATGGAGTGATTGTAATTCACTGATATAAATTATTAGGAAAATTATGGAGCAATTTAACAATAGTGTTGATTGTGTCCTCAGCTGCTGGAAATTAACTATATATAAAACAGTGATATGCTGATACTATTGCACATTTGGTTCATGGATTTGGGAATGAAAATGAAATGTTTTATAGTTAGATTTTGTTCTGGTGCTCAAAATTGCTTACTATTGAGTTTATCACAACATTAAAGTTAACTATAATTTAATTTTTTTACATAAGATCTTTTGTTGTTCAAATAGAAAATTAGCACTTGCAAAGTCTTTTGGATCTCTGTGAGGCAGTTATTTTTCCTGGTTACTAACATTCTGATAAAGTTTGTATTTAGAATTAATTTAATTTACAATTTCAAAAATAGGTCAAGTGTATTGACCTAATTAATTCTAATAAACCAAGTAGGTCACAATTAAAACTCTTCTTTTCAAAGATAAATGATCTGTCTTCTCAATTTTTCTCAGTAATTTAAGTTTGGAGGGCTGGTATAGTTATTTTTGCTGTGTGTATTGTACTCTCTTTCTGAGCTAGCCCTGATCGGTAGATCTATTCTAAGGTACTCTATGCAAAAAAACAAAACACCACCTGTCATGGTATAATTCCCCACTCTGAACCTTAGCGTCCAAAAGATGGGGTACCAGCATGAATTCCTCTAAGCTCAATCACCAGCTTAGAACCTGTAGCGCTGCCACCAACCAGGAATTCCAGTGCCTGGTGCACTCTGGTCCCCCCAAAACCTTGCCCGGGGAACTCCAAGACCCAGACCCTCTGGATCTTAACACAAGGAAAGAAAACCCTTTCCCCTACCGTTGCCTCTCCCAGCCTTCCCCTCCCTGGGTTACCCTTGAAGACCACTGTGATTCAAATCTCCTTGAATCTTTAAAGAGAGAGGACAATTCACCTTCCTCCCTCCTTCTCTTTCCCCCTCCCAGACTCTTCCTGAGAGAGAAAGTAATCCTGACACAGAGAGAGATTAGCCTCTCTCTCCCCCTTCCCTCCTTTCTCCCCACCAATTCCCTGGTGAATCCAGACCCCGTCCCCCGGGGTCTCACACTAGAATAAAAAAACAATCAGGTTCTTAAACAAGAAACTTTTAATTAAAGAGAGAAAAACAGTAAAAATTAGCTTTGTAAATTTAAAATGGAATAGGTACAGGGTCTTTCAGCTATAGACACTGGGAATACTCTCCCAGCCTAAGTATACAAGTACAAATTAAAATCTTTTCAGCAAAATACCAATTTGAACTCCTTTCAGCCAATACACATTTGAACTTCTTCCAACCAAATATACATTTGCAAATAAAGAAAACAACCATAAGCCTAACTCGCTTTATCTACCTAGTACTCACTAGTCTGAACTTATAAGAGCCTGTATTGGGGAGATTGGAGAGAAATCTGGTTGCACGTCTGATCCCTCTGAGCCCCCAGAGTGAACAACAATCAAATTCTAACAGCACAGCCCAAAAACTTCCCTCCCTCAAGATTTGAAAGTATCCTGTCCTCAGATTGGTCCTCTGGTCAGGTGACAGCCAGGCTTACTGAACTTGTTAACCCTTTTGCAGTCAAAGAGATATAAAGTACTTCTGTGCTATTAACTTTTCTTATCTGTTTATGACACCACACTGTGGGGAATTATCGTGTATTTTAGACAAAGATTGTGAAGTCAGTCTGGAAAAATACTGAGATTCTTGTAGTGGTCACATGACTGACTGAACTCTATTTAACCTTGAGTAGTGAAGTAAACAAGGCCATCAATGGTGCCCGTATGTCTTCTGCTTTATGCATGCTATGCGCGTGATATTTTTTCTAGTCCAATCAAGTGGCTAGTATGTATGATGTTAGCACACATGATTAATGCTTATGTAACCAGACTTAACTATATAAGGGAGAGTGGAAAAAATAAAGAAAGCTCTGTTCTGATCAAATCTGACTCGTTTTGCAGCTGTGTTAACTGTAAAAGTTTTCTGTGCTCCGCATGAGATACCACACCACACCTGTCCACTTTACTCACCAAATAAATTAATGCTAGCCAAAGAGTTTGAGGGGAAGTAAGAAGGGCCATCAGTAAATGAGGTGAGGGATGAAATTTATGAGGACTCTGAAATGGGTGAGATGGCTGAACTGCTTTCTAAAATCTGTCTGCAATAAGAAAAATATAAAAAGAGGTTTGGTAAAGAAAAAATGGCCATGACAAAGTTGGCATCAGAGAGAAATTGAATAATTTTTTATTGTGAACAGAGATTAAAGTAGGCATTTCTAGACACTGCAGCTATGTGGACTCCAGGAGCAGATGGAGAGCCAGAACTATATTAAGATGGTAAATGTCCATGCTAAAGAATAAGGATAGTGTCTCAATCATGGGGGCAGAAACCATTCCTGACAAACCCTCTGAAGGCTAACATGACATCTGCCTTATATGGATTAAGTTTCAACTATCTCACTCTAATACAGATTTTAAATTCATCCAGGCACTGGGAAAGCAAAGATACTACACTTTCTAGATTTAATTAAAAAGAAACACAGAGCTGGGTGTCAGCCCCATGTTGATTGACTATAGCCCAAACCATCTACTAACTCTTTTTCTGGAATTAACCCTACAATGAGCAACAGGAGCGACAGAATAGAAACCCTGTAGAATCCTGTTGAAGAGAGAACCTTTGCAGTAGATGAGCAATTCCCTAGCACTATTATTCTGGAATGTTTCTGAGTGGTGGGAAGGAACCATTCAATTGTGATTGCACAGACCTCTGTCAAAATTCACAAGTGAATCAACAAAACCCTGTGGTCAGCAGTCTCAAAGGCTGCTGCTAAACTTAAAACAACCAGCATGGATTGTTGACCACTGTCCTTTGGGCAAAGAAGTTCCTCAACCAATAGACGAATACAATTTCCAAATCATAGTCAAGCAAAAATTGTGACTACATGGAGTCAAATAAATTTGTGGCCTCCAGATGATTCCAAGATTGCTCTGCTATGTTCTTGATAAACCTGGCCAATAAATGGATGTACTGGGTTCTAGGTGGTTGCCAGACAGAATATCAAGGTTAAGAAATGGTTTCCTGAGCAAAGACCTTCTAGCTATTTGTCTTAGGGGTTCTGGAATCACTGGCAGTGGAAATAAAAATACCAACTAACAGAAGACCCAATTCATCCATACTTGATTTTACATGGCCCAAAACATGGCAACAACCAAAAGCTCTAACAGCATATGATGGTATGAACCAAAGATAGAGCCCATTCTAATTGATTGTGATAAAAACGACATCTTGCCCAATTGGGTCATTGAATTCCGAAGCAGCCATCACTTGGGGGTTGTTTCTGTGGAGTTCACCATACAAAACTTCCCTCTCCCATTGGAATCTATATCGAAAGTTGCGGTACAAACACTATGTGTTTTCCTCTAGATATTAATCAATTTCATCCTCTGCCAATGATAAATTGAGCCTGATTTCAGCAGATTCTTTTCAAATTGTTCGAGTTTATTTAAAATATTCTTTTTTTCATAGATTTTAAGAATGGAAGATACCATTATGATAATCTAGTCTGACATTCTGACCATAGAATTTCCCCTAATGGTTAATGCTTGTATAAATGCAATAAGAAAAAAAAAACACCTTAACTTTCTTTTTGGAAACTTGGTAAGACATCAACAGTTACCAATTTTGCTTTGAATTCTAATTGCTTTACAGAGCTCTACAGAATGCAATAGGTAGACTACCATCCCTTACCCTTTTGTTACCCAGTAAAGCAGGGGCGGCTCCAGGCCACAGCACACCAAGCGTGTGCTTGGGGTGGCAAGCCGCAGGGGGCACTCTGCCGGCGCTGCGAGGGCGGCAGGCAGGCAGGCTGCCTCCGGTGGTTTGCCTACGGAGGGTCCACTGGTCCCTCGGCTTCAGTGGACCTCCTGCAGACAAACCTCTGGAGGCAGCCTGCCTGCCGTGCTTGGGGTGGCAAAATCCCTAGACCCGCCCCTGCAATAAAGTATAGGGAATTGTTACTATCTTTCAAACACGAACCTCTGCACCAAGAAAACAGCGTCCCAGGAATATTTCTCTTATCCCAACTGGTCCCTGTGTCATAACATCCACCTGTAATATCATGAGAATTCAGATTGAGGCAATTCTTCAAGGATTGTTCATAAATCAGATTGTGTGCATAATTAAATGTGTGATGGAGCACTTAAGCTAGACTTTATGGAAAGTCTGAGCTATCTGCCAAGCATATCATCATATTTAAATTACATACAGCATTTCATTGTCTATGAAATGGCCTAATTCTCAAGTCAGCAGCTGGGATATGTTTGTAGACCTGAAAACATCAGTGAGACAATTCGTATCTTGGAAAACTCTGTGTTTGCTGGTGAAAAACTGAGCCAGAGTATTTTCAAAGCATAAAATGTTCTAAAGGTCAGAAAAATCAAGCTAAAACATCTTAATGATTTTATGTTACATTCAAAGGGCACATCTTATGTCAATACTTTAAAAAAAGTATTATTTTTGTTGTCATGGAAATTAAATGACACCTTATTTTAACATATCAGGCTGCAACCTTAATCCTGTAAGTATGTGCACGTGTTATTTCTGAGTAGGTCTAACTTATTTTTCTCTGTATATATATATTTAAGATACAGCTACATGGTACAGCAAAGCACCAACACGTGCTACTGGAATTTCACAAGCTGTAGTCAACTGATAAACAGAACTTCTATTTTTCCCTTTCCCTGCCATGTAGAGAATTTTCATAAAGAAAATGCTTTTCTCAATCTGATATAGTAGAAAGTGAATTTGTGTTTTGACTGCTGTAAAGTCAGTAATGCTTGTAAAACTGCCCTTTTCAGTCACAGTACACCTATTAAAAGACTTTGGAATCTCTAGTGGCGCTTATCCTTGCTTTCTAAACCATCCAACTTCTACAACAGAAATACCCAAATGTGTCTGTTGGATGGAAGAGACACTGGAACTATATGGAAATCAATTGTTTCCCTATCACATACTACTTGATTAAACACAATGCCATTAGACCCTCACCATCCTATCAGATGTAAAGGATGATCTACTGGCTAGAACACTAGCCTAGAAAACCAGATTCCTTTCCCTGCTCTGCCACAGACTCTCTCCATGACCTTGGGCAACACACTGAGTCTCTTTTGTGCCTCAGTTTCCCATCTTACAGATAGCCATAATAATATTTCACTGCCTCACAGGGGTGTTGTGGAGAGAAATATATTAAATATTATGAGGCCCTTGAATTCTTATGAACATATATACCATATATGTTAGATGTCTCTATTTAGATTTTCTGGAGACAGACTTCAAAGATTAGCTGGGGAATTTCCATCTACCAAAGAGTAAATAGTTTTTGGCACCTGTTAAACTTCTAATTATAAACAGGTTCAAACTGTTCTGAGTGACATGATCTCAAGTTATTACAGATAACCCAGAGAACTCAAGTACAATCTCCCATGATTAAATTCATCTCTGGGCAGAGGAGCCACCCAAGAATACATCCTACTTAAGTGAAACATAAGCCTGTTAAGGTAAGGGAGACCTGAGTAATTCATAGACTTTATGTGGGTCCTTTCCACCAAGGTAAACTTCACTCTCAGGAAATGGTACTGTCTTATTTTATCTGAAGTAGGAGTAACCAGATCAGCACACATGGCCAATATGACCATAAAAATCTGGAACCAATGCAGAAAATTTTATTTACTCTAACTGCTCAGAGCACATATTAGGGACAGAGAATACAGTGGCTAATGCCTTGCCTAGGAGCAAAGGCATGTGGTAGGAAACCTTTCAGAGCCTCTAGATATATCTCAACTGTGCTTCCTCTGAGAACTCTAGAGTTGGATCTGTCTGCCAGACTTCATAATGGTAAAACTCTAAGATCCTGCTCTGCAGTTCTAACTCATGATGCATTCAGGGCAGTAGGAAGGCTCATGTGAGTAAATGCACAGAACTGTGAGTATGGACCAGTACAGTTAGGCCCTACATTTTTTATTGAGGTTTCTGCACAACAGGCTGATTGAATATCCTTTACCCATGTTTGAGACTACACTTATTCATGAAACTAGTTCCGCTGAATTTAGTAGCATTGCTTGAACCTTATTATTATTTATTGTTTGTATTGTGGTAGCACCTAGGAGCCACAGTCATCGAGCATGACCCTGCTGTGCTACGTGCTGTATGAGCACAGAACAAAGAAGATGGTTCCCCTATGCCATAGAGCTTGAAATCAATATGGTGAAGGTTACACAGCTGTTGCACTGCTGAGTGATCCAGTCAAAATCCACCGGGACTTCTTCTAATTTTGTTACCTGTTTCTTCCTGGTACTCTACAAAAGGCTAGCAAAGGTGAGGAAGGCTGGACATTGCAGTTTCTTCTAATGCTACTTATTGACTCAGGCATGGAAATCCATGATATACTTCCTGTAGACTTGGGAAGCTGGGCAGAGACAATTGTACTGTGAAGGATTCTTTTAAGCAATGTCTATCCTGGCTATGCCATTTCTCTGTTCAATACAGTCCACTATGGGGGCTGAGTTGGCTGTCTATTACTTTCCATGTCACAAGAGGGACTGAGGTATGTACCCTACTGGAATCTCCCTCGATTTTGGAATGATTTTCTCTCATTGAGGACTCTTCTCCGTGGGTTATACTTGTAAAGACTAATTTATATTGCTCAGTCTAACCCATAGTGTTCTTCCGCTACTATGTGCTTGATTTAGATCTTCCATGTGTGGCATATTAAATCTATGCTGTGTTTTCAGAGACCTTCTTTTTTGTTAGGTGTTTTTGGGTTCTCTCTGTTTCAAAATTGGTGATTGTTTGAGATAAATTCCGTTTTACAGCCGGGCATGTTCAAACTTTTTGGTGCAACAGTTTTTTTCCTATGGTTAGGATTTCACCTAATTTTATTGTAAAGGTGTAGTGAGTAACTTATCTGTAAAATGACAAGTGTCATTATTCCCTTTGGAGTAACAAAATATTCAATTTTTAACTCAAATTTACTTTGCTTTTGCTTCTGTTTCTTGTGGTCTACAGGATCTTGTAGTATATGCCTATGAAACATTGTACTTCATTGACACTGAGAGGCTCTTCATCTGTGTAATCACTGGCTTTGCACTTCCTGTAGCTCTGGTCTGACCCTTGCTGCAACAATGATATGGCCTAGAAATTTGATTCAGTGTTTTGAGATTTCACACTTTTTCTTAAGTGTTAGGCCTATTTTCCCCAGTCTTTCCAGGACTGCAAAGAGACATTGGTCATGTTGGCTTGATCCAGAGATAAGGATATAACCTATTTTGCAGAGAACCCCTTCCACACCCTCCAGCAGTTGTAACATTTTCTTCTGGAAGTGTTCAGGAGCAGACAGTAGGCCAAATGATAGTTAACCTATTGAGACAAAACTGTCCTAAAAGGTGTGATGAAACTTTTCACAGGGCAGATTCTGCAGCAAGTGCTATTGTCAGAACCCACACTGGCCTTTCAATTTTGAGAAGACTTTTGCCTCATTATGTTGTCCAAGGTGTCATAACATTTTTCCCAGATCTGGACCTTAGCGTCCAAAATCTGGGTGTTAGCATGAAAACCTCCAAGCTTAGTTACCAGCTTGGACCTGATAACACTGCCACCAGCCAGGGATTTATACAGTGCCTAGCTCACTGTGGTCTCCCCAAAACCTTCCCTGGGGGACCCCAAGACTCAGATTCCTTGAGTCTCACAACAAAGGGGAATAAACCATCTCCCTTCCCCCTCCTCCCCTCCAGGTGTTCCCTCCCTGGGTTCCTGGAGAGATATACAGAAGCAAGCTCCGTGAATCTAAACAGAGGGACTCCACTCTCCTTGTTTCCAATCCTGGAAACACAAGTACCGAGAGCTAATCTCTCTTCCCCCCTCACCCAGAGGGTATGCAAAGTCAGGCTTAGTACATTTAATACAAAGAGATTTTCCCCCTGACTTCTTCCTCCCACCAATTCCCTGGTGCGCTGCAGACTCGATTCTCTGGAGTCCCCACTAAAGAAAAACTCCAACAGGTCTTAAAAAGAAAGCTTTATAAAAAGAAAGAAAAATACATTAAAAATAGTCTCTGTATAAGGTGAAAATATACGGGGTCAATTGCTTAAGAAAAAAAAGTGAATAAACAGCCTTATCCAAAAAGAATACAATTCAAAACACTCCAGCAACTACACACATGTAAATACAAAAAAAACAATATAACCCTACTGTCTTACTATCTTTGTACTTACAACTTAGAAACAGAAGATTAGAAATCTGGAGATAGAGAAATCACTCTCAGAGCCGAGAGGGCACAGACACAAGACAAAGAACAAAGAACTCACACCCAAAACTTCCCTCCGCCCAGATTTGAAAAAGTCTTTTTTCTTGATTGGTCCTCTGGTCAGGTGTTTCAGGTTACTCCTTTCCAGGTGAAAGAGACATTAACCCTTAGCTATCTCTTTGTGATACAAGGGTATGTCCAAAACATGTGAATATATGTTGCTCTCTAAAGACATTCTCACTTATCTAGTTAAGGTCTACACAGGTCTGAATCTTGTCATTTCCTTTTGAGATCACTACCATGCCAGCACACCATTCGGTTGGGGTATCCATTCTGGAAATGACACCCATCTGCTCCATGCGGCTTAGCTGTCTTTTGCTCTGGATAGTAATGGGAAGTGTCAACAGAGGAAACGGTGTTGCATTCAGTGGAAGTTCAAAGTAATATTCTAAGTCTAATTTCCCAGTCCTTGGAATAAGGACACTCAGGTTCTAGGTCAATGGTGACCAGCTCTATCCTTATGACCAGGCCTAGGGCTCTGATTGCTGGGTGGCCATGTTCAGCAGCGTGTAGGCCATCTACGATGTATCTTTTGGGATGTAATCTTCTTTCCAAGATTTTGAAAGATCAAAAAATTTCCTTCAACGTTTAATGGAGACTGTGCTGGGCCCTTCAATATCTTTTTTAGCTCTTGAAGTGTTGGTGCTTTCATTCTCATATAATATGATTCTCGAATTACTGTTACATCTGTGCCTGTGTCTGTTTTGAAGTCTATTTTATACTTTCCCAAGGTGATCGTGGAGATCCATGATGGTTCTTTTTTGGCCATCTCCGATTGCTCCATCATGTGTAATTGCAGTGTTGTTTTTTTTTTGTCTTTTTTCTGAAAGACAGTTACTACCATGCGTTTGGATAAGCAGACTGATGCATAATGTCCCCTTTTTAGACATTTATTGCATATAGTGTCCCTTGCTGGACAAAGCTATTTGCTATGAAGTGGTTTGCAACACCATGGGGGTTCTTTCATGCACTTGCTGTATTCCTTTTCCGTACTCTATATAAGAATAACCCTCTCTGGATCCCTTTGGTTTTGCACTTGTCTGGCTAGTTATTGTTCCTGGGTATTCTGAAGTATTTTCCTCCCCATGTCCATGACTTCTACAGTGGGTTCCTTCCAAAAGTTATTCCTGAGAAGAGTCTGTTGCTTCTTTATGTAATTACTTTGGAGCACAGTTTTCCTGGCTGTCTCTAGTGGTTAGGATAATTCTGGAGTCTTTCTGATGGTTGATTGTCCTCACTCTTACAACAAGCCACTTCTGATAAATTCTTCGCTCATCTCCCCAATAGCCACAGCGTTGGACTAGGTTGTATATATTTAAATTATTTGCTGATTCAGCTGTCTCTTGCTTGTGTAATTGAAAAGATGCCTGCCCAAAAACCACATTGCAGCATGAAATGATTATCCAGTTCTTCTTTAATTGTATTTCAAACTATTTCATCTGAACAGCTGTGAGACTTCTGGAAAGGAAATGTCCTCTGCTGCTGGTTCCATTGTATAGAGCAGGGTATTAACTTATTTCTCCTCTGACTCCTAGTTGCAACCAGAAGCTTAACAGCAGCTACGGAATCTACTTCTCCAGAGTGGCCATCCCTCAGGGTGCTGGAAACCAAATTCTGCTGGGGTTGATATATGGAAAAAAGCTGGGTCAGATGAAGCCATCTTTGTTACTTTATCAGATTATAGAGTCTTCCTTTCTTCTTTGTTGTCTCTGTATGGCGTAAGGTGGAGGGGCTCCCTAAACAACTGGTGTTGCTGTAGATCTAGCCTTAGTTTCAATTTCACCTACTTTCCAGGCCTCCCTGGTGCAGTCTGGACTCATCTTATCAGTTCTCTCTGGGCTTTCTGTGTTTTCAGGCCTCTTCTCTGCCTGTTGTGCTGCTAGCTCTGTGCAGCTTTTCAGCTGTTCTGGCTGGGCAGGAGGGCTTGCTGTCTGCTTTCCCTTCCCTCTTTTCCTTTCTGCTGGGGTGTTTTGTGTCTGTTGGGTCTTTATTCAATCCCACTTTGACACTGTGTAGAGATTATAGAGACCCAGGAAACCATGGTTGGGGTGAATGCAAGCCTAACTTTATTTCCTATTGATTCAGGCTCTGATCACCTTGCCATAAGCTCCCTTGTGGGACTCTACTTATTCACAGCTAACACCACAACAACCTTTGTAAGCAGTTGATCAGAACCTAAGGGTAACGTGTGGGAGTGAGGATCACGTGGGGAAAATAATATATCTTACTGGTTTTGTAGTGTTTGGACATGATGCTATCACATAACTTAAGTTGACATTTGGAGACTAGATCATGAAGGTCACACATTTTCAGCACTCTGTATGGCAAAGCAGCAAAGAATCCTGTGGCACCTTATAGACTAACAGACGTTTTGGAGCATGAGCTTTCGTGGGTGAATACCCACTTCCTCAGATGCATGCATGTCTGTTAGTCTATAAGGTGCCACAGGATTCTTTGCTGCTTTTACAGATCCAGACTAACACGGCTACCCTCTGATACTGTAAGGCAAAGGTAACTCTTATAAGTCTTTACATCATAGTAAAGGGTTTGACAATATGGGTGTTCCCCATAAGCAACCTGTACATGATGGATCAACCTGCAATAGATTCATAGACTCCAAGGCCAGAAGGGACCTTTGTGATCATCTAGTCTGATCTCCTGTAACACACAGGCTATAGAACCTTCTTAAAATAATTCCTAGAGCAGATCTTTTACCAGAACATCCCATCGTGATTTAAAAATGTTCAGTAATCGAGAATACACCACAACCCTTCATAAATTGTTTTATTGTTAGTTGCTCTTGTTAAAAATTTACCCCTTATTTTCAATCTGAATTTGTAGAGGGTAGTAGTTGAGAAGTATTGCTAATGAACTACTCACAATAAGTAAATGTCCACTTATGGGCAGGTCACAAGTTTATTTCTTATGTCCCATCTAATCAAAACCATCTTCTGTATTTAGATGCCACTGTATTCCTCCTAGTTAAATCAATTCAGCATAGGACACTTTGCATTTTAAGTTTTTGTCAGAGAAACTTACCTGGTTCCCAAAGATCTGTAAGCCTGCAATACAGGCTGGAAAGGAAAGGTGACAGAACACTCCTAATAGTGCAAACTTTATTTGCAGTTATTGAAAGAAGAAATCACTGGCATCACAGAAACTGTGATATTCTTGTTATAATTGCAATTTCATGTTTTCTTTCAGGTGTTTTCTTTCAGTGCTACAGACAGCATCAGAATAGACTCATAGACTCATAGACTCTAGGACTGGAAGGGACCTTGAGAAGTCATCGAGTCCGGTCCCCTGCCCTCATGGCAGGACCAAATACTGTCTAGACCATCCCTAATAGACATTTATCTAACCTACTCTTAAATATCTCCAGAGATGGAGATTCCACAACTTCCCTAGGCAATCTATTCCAGTGTTTAACTACCCTGACAGTTAGGAACTTTTTCCTAATGTCCAACCTAAATCTCCCTTGCTGCAGTTTAAGCATACAGGCTCGTTGATATAAAAATGACACTAGAATAGCCTCCAGAATAGCCTCCACCATTTCTTTGCCGCACAATTTATGGGCAAAAGCTCTTGAATCATCCTGCATTTCTTGGGTAGACAAACTAAAATGTTATGCATGATTAATGAAAGAAAATGTAGTTAATGCCATTACTTTTCTATAAAGAGTGAGCTGAGAAATCATATCCATAATAATCTGTGTAGAGGTGACCTAAAAGTAAATAATTATTCTCAGGCTCACACCAGAAACTTTGTAGGGTCTGAAGGACACCAGCTGTAATATTTTTGGCAGTTTTTGGACAAAAAAAAGAAGAAATGGATTTAAAGAAAACTGTCAGAAAGGCATATAATTTAATTGCTTTTGATCTGCAATGACATGGAGGAGCAAGCATATTGGGCTGGTGTATTGTAACTTCAGCTGAAGTATTGGCAAAAAGATTAGCTATAATAATAGCTTTTAATAAATTACTGGCATCATTAAAGTGAATACAGTCCATTCGTGCTTTTGACTCTGTTTATCCATCTTTACACTAGAGAATCTGTAATTTTTTCCTCTTCTGTTTGGGATAGTTTTTCCCTAAAGAGGAACTCTAAATCTTCACTGTCCCATAAATATGTGAACATAAAACTGTGATTTATGGGAATTTAGCTCCTGTTTCAGTGGAGGAGGTTAACAGTGCTAAAAAAACTCATTAATCTCATTCACAGCTCATCGTATAAACATAACCTTTACAATATAGAACAGAAGAAATTATGTGTGGGTATGATTTACTGTTTGTGTTTTGGAAGGAGAACCAACTGCAAACTTGTTTTTCTATTTCCAATTTTAATGCTCATTGACAAAGTTGCAGAATTAAAATGAACCCACATTAAATAAAAATCTAGGCAAATTTTACTTTTTGATACAAATTTTGATTTTTGTAACAATAAAAAATATTAAAATGCAGATGCTGTGTGAGCAATGTACCATAAATCAGACACAAAACAGCTACAATATCATAATCTTTTGTGAGATGGTATTATCCTGATTACCTGTTATGATGATGAATCTATTCCATGGGCAGATTTTTGAGGATGTCTCTTTTTAAACTTTTGCACAAGGCAGAAAAGAGTAATATTAAGTAACTGCATTTTAGGAGACCAGAAGAGACATGAAGAACTCTTCTTTTAAGTTTTAGTATAAATACTTTATTATAGGTTTTCTTCTGATATCCTTACTTGTATTGATTAGCACTTTACCCCACAAATTAATCAATGGAAGCACTAGTGGATTAAGGTATTAGTCAGTGTGAAGAAGGGTGCCAGAATCTGGCCCTAAATGTGTATAGGTTTTCCAGAGACCTATCAGTTATTTGCAAAAAAGTCACAAACAGCAAGGTAACCTAGACTGGTATTTTCAAAGGGAGCTAGGCATCCCATCCCATTAAATTCCATAGGAGTCGGATGCCTAACTCCCTTAGGCATCTTTGAAAATCCCAGCCTAAAAGCAGCACCATCAAATCATTATAAAGCATGTTAAAAAGCATTTTTCTTGTTTTATGCCATTGCAATTTTCTGAAAATATTTTATCTAATTCTCTTAAATTTCCTGATAATTAAATATACTGCAACAGAAAATCCTCTGTAATGTTAGCTGTACTCAGATGTAAAAATATTCCTGCATTAATTTAATGGACTGACAAATTTTTTTCCATCAAGTGAGAGGAGGAGGAGAGTACATTTTAAATTCTACCCAGAAAAATATATTGAAATCTGAGGGAGTAAAAGTGGTAGAGAGCAGTAGAACATGTTGATCATGTTGATGAAGTGTGAATCAGAACAGTTAAAATGCCTAGTAATTGATTCTGAAGATTTAAATACATAAGGGCCACATACTGCCCTTGAAATGTGTGAACAATGCGTGATGACACGATGAGAGTTGTGCCCGCGAATCAGGGTACCTTTATTGGAGCAGCCTAAGTAGAAAAAAAATGTATTCTCGAACGCTAAATCTATCTTGTGAGTAATGTATAGATCACGCATTAACACCACCCCCAGCTCAGCTTTCATTTTCTAGATTGGTTAAATTTCACGTTTCAGAAAGGGGCTTTATATAAAAAAGCCTGTTTAAATCTAAAAGGCTTATGTATGTATTTAAATATTGTAAGAGCCACAAATCCATAAATAAAGCTTCTGAGCTGTTACACAACTGCAAGTACATTTCCTCAACATTTGAAAAGCACAAGAAGACAGCTCTTGGGATTGGGGCTTTACTCATTCAAAACTGAAGCTAAATGATTCAAGATAATTCAGATTGCTCAGACAGGATGTCTGATATGACATGGTTGTATCCTATCTAGATTTATGTCAGGTAAGATATTGAGGCAATTCTATGCAAGTCTCCTATTCCCATCATTCTCATGAATTCATTCTGAAAATGACCAAATAGAGAAAATAAGGAAAAAAGTGAAGTTGGCAAATTGTCTGCCTTTGCTTTCAATGACACATTCACCCTGAGTGTGGCCTCTGCATCTTCCTACTGACTACCAGAATCATTTGTCTGATTAAAAAAAAAAATCACACGGGTTTATTAATGTCAAAATTTTAAACGATGATACTTTGTTTTATCTTTTGAGTAGGGCAGCTGGTTTTTATATTGTCTAATTTCTGATGCTTGGGCTCAGTCCTGGTATCCTCATTCAACTTCAGTAGCAATTTACTCTACAGGTTGCTCCACTAAAGTCAATGGGACAGCTCAGAGTGAAGGGTACTATCCAAGTTATTAAAGGTATCAGAATGTAGTCCACTCTTTATATTTTTGCTGTGCAGTGGTCTGAGAGTCTTCACAGGGCAAGAATGCTTAATAGTAACTTTATTAGTAATTGTTTTCAGTGGTGCTGTAGCTGTGTTGGTCCAGGGATATTAGAGAGACAAGATGGATGAGGTAATATCTTTTACTGGACCAACTTCTGTTGGTGAAAGAGACAAACTTTTGAGCTATACAGAGCTGAAGAGTAGCTTAAACTGATGTTTCTGAGGCACCACCAACTGTCTCCTGGTACCTCAAGTCTCAATCTACTCTGGGGAACCCATTTCCTGTCAAGTAGCCCTGTATCCCACAGGAATCTTTTTGCGTTTTCTTTGGCAGGAGGATTTTTAGTTTTTAGAACTGGGCCTGGCTGCTTCAGCCCTCACATTCTCTAAGGAGGAATCAGCCAGTTTTAAACTCTACAGCTGGGGCAGAGAGTGTAGCCTGCTCCTCCCTGATAGACTCATTTCCCTCCCTCTCCTCCCCTCTCTCCCCCACCAAGCTGGGATCTCATCCATCTTAACACTGACTTTGCTCCAGGATACGCACTCTCACAGGCTGTGACAGTGGCTCACTGTCACCCATTCTGTGTGCCTACATCCCTGTATAATGGCTGGCTGAAACTCTCTGACTCTGACTCCTTGTAAATACCAAGGTGCTATGTATGCTGCCAGGCCAAGTGTGCAATTCATACTCAAACAGCATCTCCACAAGTAGGCAGGAGCGGCGCTAGGGGTTTGAGCGCCCTAGGCGGATGGAAATTTCACCACCCCTCGCGCTGGTCCCGTGGCTCCGCTGGAGCTGCCGCAGTGGTGCCTGCAGATGGTCCGGTGCTCCATGGCTCCGGTGCAGCTGCCGCAGTCATGCCTGTGGGAGGTCCACCGGAGCCGTGCGAGCAGCCGACCGTCCGCAGGCATGACTGCGGCAGCTCCACGAGAGCAGCGGAGCACGGACCCTCCGCAGGCACCACTGAGGCAGCTCCACTGGAGCAGCCTGCTGCCCCCTCCAGCAAAATGGCGCCCACTATTTATTCTGGCGCCCTAGGCGATTGCCTAGGCTGCCTAAATGGTAGCGCTGGCCCTGCAAGTAGGCGTTCATTGACCTTAATATCCTGGGGGTCCTTCCCTTTCATCCCACTTCAGATATAGCTGAGTTATATGTATCTTAAGTGGAAGGCTCTCTGCAGCATTGGGTGCTTCCTGAGCAAATTTTAGCTTGGTCCACTACGTTGACTTGAGCTAGAGTCACAGTACCCATGTCTCTCTAGCCTCGGGCCCTTTTCCCATCCACCTTGTCTTGTGGTCAGCCCCTCTGGGGCTGAAATAATCATGTTAAACTGCTGAACCCTTGGGGCAGCTTCCTAATCATCCTCCAGTTGGACTGTTAGCATGTTAACCTGGTGTAGTGTATTACCAATCTCCTGGCAGATGGTCACTGGGCAGATTGCCCACTTGTACACTGTCCCCGATAGGTATAACACCTTGACTCCTTGGGATCTCTTTTTGGGGATCAGATTGTGGCCAATGTTCCCCACATCTTGAGTTTACCCACTTCCAATTTCTGTAAAGCTCCTGCATGTCCCCTCTTCGAGGTCCCATGCATGGGCCATTCCTCTTTGGATTTCCACTCCGAACCACACTTGTTATCTGTTTACTCTTGAGTAACTTCGTACTGAAGGAGAAAAGCTGCTTTAAACTGAATCTATGGCTTTTCCATGGGGAGTTAGAAATTGCAGGCAATTTACCAGAATGACATGGTTTAATTCACGAGCCCTCTGAAAGGCTAGGAGATAGGAATCAACATGTCCTCACTACCTAAACTAGAGCAAATATTAGCATCTGCTTCCCACAGGATTGGTGATCCAAGTTCTACCCCATTTACTGGATTACTAGGACTTTGGCTTCTCAGTTGCTTGATGCCACTTCATGCTTTCTTGTTGCAGCTCATGCAGATGCTTGTGCTCTCTTTCAGCAAAACACTTGGCCTCCAGTCTCACTGCTTCTCCTCCATGAGCAGCTTCCTTTTCACCAGCTTCTTCTACTTCAGGTCCTGCCATTTTGAGGCCCCCATCCTGGATGGAGACTGACCATTCCTCCACCTCGTGTCCTCCAATGGGTCCATGGGACTGTTCATGAAATGGTCTCTGTAATGAGACTACAAATCTCCCTGCAAGGCAGAAGGGGACTACTGAAGGCACATTTAGTCCAAATTCAGACACCTGGAGTAGGAGGCAGGCTTCCAGGGAAGGGCTTAAAAACAAGATCCCTGCTCAGTTGGGAGGAGCAGGCAGAGAGAGCAGATGTAGAACACTCTTTGTGGGAGAGAAGGATGGCTACAGACAAGGACTAGCAAATCCAGGTGTCTAGAAACTCTCCTGCAGGCAAGGGGAAAAAATATGTTGCTTCATGCTCGATTTGGAATTTGAGTGCAATGGAAGGGCAGGTCTATAAGACTCTGCAACACAGGAAATGCTGCAGGATGAGTGAAGCAGTAGAAGAGCAGCTGGAAAATGGAGGCTGAATAGCTGCTGCACTACACAAGATGGTATGCTGGCAAGGATGCACTATCACAGTCTCCTTGGTGATGTGCCTGTAGGAAGACTGGGGGGATCTCCTCTAGGTTCTGGTTTTGGGGCTAATATCCCACTTTAATTCTAGTCATCTTTATACAGCAGAGACCAGCTCTGAGGAATAAATTTACAAGCTGCTCTTATCTAAGGACTTCATAATTCATGTTTGCTTGCTTTTGATTTAAGAGCTGCAGTTTGTTTCCTTGCAAAAGCCTGCTTTAAAAAAATTACCCTCTTCCATGATGATCCCACTGTTGCCAGTATATTACAAACTGGTCTAGCATCCCACTGTTTGGTTACGAGTCTGTTGCATGTTTCTGGGACCCAGCCAAGTGGGTCTGGGTAGGCTCTTGTCACAGTTTCTAGGTCTGGGACTCTTGAGCATACTCCTGGACTTAGACCTCTTGTCTGACACCCTTTCTTAGGACATGGGTAACTGTCTGGAATGAAGTAAAATGGGCTGCCCTGGGTAAGTCCAGACTTGTGCATGCACAGTGACAATATTTCCACACATAGTTCAACACAGAGTTCATAATCTGATACAGTCATATCCCACTCTAAAGCAAACTTGACTCTGGCAGCTGAAGAGAGGAAGAGCCTGCTAAAAAAAATAATAAAATAATAGAAATCTTGAATTGAGTTTACATCAATTCTAAGAGCCTGGATAACAAACAAGAAGAATTGGAAGTACACGTTTATGAGCATGAATTCAATGTAGTTGGTATTACTGAAATCTGGTGGGATGATTTGCAATATTGGAATGTTAAAATCAATGGTTATAACTTATTTAGGAAGGATCAAGTGAGCAAAAGAAGAGGACAAATGGCAGTTAATGTCAAAGATAGCATTACCTGTTTCCCAATCACTGATAACTTGGAAGAAAATTATCTTGAATGCTTATTGATCAGTGCCCTAGCAGATAAAGCACATGATGGGGTTTTAGTTGGTGTCTGCTACAGATCACCAAATCACATTAGGGGACAGGATGAGCACCACCTTACACATCTATTTATAATGTGTAGACCAAAAAAATCTGCATGATCATGGGAGACTTCAGTTTGAATGACGTATTCTGGAGGTCTCATGCTGGCAGTACTAAAACATTCTTGGAATTTTTAAACAATTTTCTAACTCAAAAAATGCTGAACCAAATACAACTGAATTCTATATTAGATGTTGCTTAACAGATAAAGAGGAACTGATCACAGAACTAAAAATTAAGTCACTTAGGTACAAGAGAGCCTGACTTGATCACATTTGTAATGTACAAACAGAATGAATTCTAGACCAGTAATGTACACACTTGGTGCTTTAAAAGTGCCAATTACATAAAGCTGAAAGCACTTATGAGCCAAACCAGCTAGAAGGAAGAATTTAATTAAAAAAAATGTGAATGATGATTGGGAATCACGTGAGAATATCCTACTAGATACCCAAAAAGCCAAAATCCAAGATAAGGACAATAATAATGAGTTTTTAAGATGTTTTAAGAAGAAAAAGAATCCTGACAATAGTACTAGATGGAAATGGTAGAATTATCAGTAATAGCACAGAAAAGGCAGAAGCATTGACTAAATATTTCTGTTCAGAGTTTGGGGAAAAAGTGGATGATATAGTCTTATCATATGGTGATGTTCACACTCTTTCCCTTCCACTAGCATCTCAGCAGGCTGTTAAACAGAATCTATTAAAGTTAGATTTTGTAAATCAGCAGGTCCAGATAACTTGCATACAAGAGTTTTAAAAGAGTAGGAGGTCAAAGTAGATCATCACAATGGTCTCTGCTGATCTTAAAGTCTGTGAGTCTATGAATCTGTGAGCTGGCTGAGGAGCTTGCTGAACTATTAATGTTCATTTTCAATAAGTCTTGGAGCACTGGAGAAATTCCAGAAGACTGGAAGAAAGCTAACATTGTGCCAATTTTTAAAAAGTATAAAAGGATGACCTGTGTAATTATAGGCCTTTCTGTCTGACTTCAATCCCCAGTAAGATAATGGAGCAGCTGAAATGGGACTCTTTTAATAAAGAATTAAATGAAGGAATGTAATTAATGCAAATCAGCATGGGTTTAGGGAAAATAGGTCTTTCAAACTAACTTGATATCTTTTTCTGATGATATTAGAAATTGTCTTGATAATAGTAATAGTGTTGATGTAATATATAGTCTTCTGTAAGGTGTTTGACTTTGCACCATACAACATTTTGATTAAAAAGCTAGCATGATATAACATTAACATGTTACACATTAAATAGATTAAAATTTGGCTAAGGGATTGGTCTCAAAATTCAATTGTAAACAGGGAATTGTCATAGAGTGTAGCTGGACATCCTGTTATAGAATAATAAGGAGGTGACATATAAATAACAGGTTTGACTCCTACCAGCATCTATCAACTGGGAGTTAGAAATTTGTAACGCCTGTGTTGCATTGAAATAACAGATAGAGAAAATATAATCTTAAACAGAAAGAAGATTTATTAAGGGATAGTTCCAACTGGGGTAGAGGAAGATCCGCTAAAGGGATCACTAGAAATACCCAAGAATATATTGCAGCAAGGGGCATAAAGTCCAGACCCCTAAACCATCCCTTGGTTAAACTATTAAATGCCTGAAAAACAATTACAGTCTCTTTTTCACTGCAGATGGAGGTTACTGGCAACTGATGGACTGTCCCAGAGTCTCAGGAACATTGGAGGACCTGGCTCTCTACTGCTGAAGCAGGAGATCAACAGATCTGGGCTAATGGCAAAGTCTTCACTGGGTCCATTGATGGCATACAGGAATCAGATATCCAATAAGTATTAGTTCTTGGCAGGTGTTAATGGCTGAAGTCTTGATCCGATGTCTGTGCAAAGAAACTGGACGTGGCTGTCTCAATGGTGAACAGCCCCTGCAATTGCTGGAGCCCTATGGTTGCTGGATTTACTGGTCCTATAGCTATCCTCAGGGCAGGTGTAAGCCCTTGTATTACCAATTCACAAAATGCTAGCACATTATACTGCACATTACCATTCCGGTCTATTGGTGCCATACCAGCTAACCAATACACATTTTCCTTGCTATATAGGTCTCTGGACACTCTGTGGCTTCCCGTTTTTCTGAATACACTTTCCCAATAGGGATATCTTATGGAAAAAACATTTTATACATACCCATATATATATTGTGACAGACCCAAACCAGTGGGGTACAGGAGTCTGGTAGAGGGCAAATATACTGGTCCTATTGGCATCCAGCGGGGGTGGGCGGGCGAAGCCCGCCCACTTCTAAAGGGTCTCCCCCCAGCCTAAGGGGAGGACCCACAGGTCTGGGACACCAAATAATTACGGGGGACAACTAATGAAAAAAACAGGATCGGGAGTGAGGTCATAGGGCTAAACGAAGGGAACCCGATGGGGACACCGAGCAGAGAACCCCGGACAACGCCCACTGCTCCTCGAAGATGTCAAGGGAGCCAGTGGACGCCGCCCAGAGGAACTCTGCCCGGATGCGTGAGCAGACGGAGGAACGGAAATAGGCCCTACAGTCGCAGGAAATCCCGTCGGCCAACCTCCTCTCCCTGGTGTTGTAGATGGCCAGTTTGGCCAGGGCCAAGAGGAGGTTGAGAAGGAGATCCTGCGACTTCGTGGGGCCACGGATGGGGAGCGTGTAGATAAAAAGGTGAGGGGAAAAGTGCAACCAAAAACGCAGGAAAATATTCAGGAGGAGCCGGAACAGGGGTTGCAACCTGGCACACTCCAGATAAACGTGCGCCAAGGTCTCCTTCTCACCACAGAAAGGGCAGGTGCTAGGGACAGATGTGAACCGCGCCAAGTACGCGCCCGTGCTCACGGCTCCGTGAAGGAGCCTCCAACTGATATCCCCGGCAGGCCTCGGGACCAGGGCAGAGTACAAGCTGGCCCACCGGGGCTCCTCACCCTCGAGAGGTGGCAGGAGGTCCCGCCATTTGGTATCGGGGCGGGATGCGAGGGTGAGGTAGTGAAGGGTATGGAGCACGAGCGAGTACAGATGTTTCCGTGGCGCGGTCTGGAACAAAACCGGCTGCAGATCATGCAGCCGGCTGGCAGTGAAAGGGTGAGGGGGCCGATTGGGTCCACGGGACAGGGACCCGATAAAAATGTCCACGGGGCCTGGGGTGGAGGGTGGGCGGGGCGTGCCCTCTCGCAGGACCCGGTCGAGGTAAGCCCGAGCAGCGGGCAGTAAAGCGGCCTTCACCTCCTGAAGTACGCGCTGGGGAGTACGAGGTCTGGAGAGCCCCATGCGCTGAGCGAGCGTCAGGGGATCCAGCCAGTCTCCCCGGTCGTAGTCCAGGAGGTCTCCGACCCTGGTGACTCCCGCCGAGACCAACCTCTGGCACACCGTGGGGGACTCCGCCACCTGCACACGAAGCTGGGGATTGTGTAGCAGGGGCTCCGCGAGGTGGTCAAACCCCACGGTGGCCGCCACGGACCTGGTCGTTGAAAAGAGCTTCCAGGTCCGGAGGAGGTCTTGGTAGAAGACCGGCAGCCCGGAGAGGTCTCGAGGAAGACCTCTCGGATGGAGGTAAAAGAGCTGCCGGTCGTATCGGAGCCCTCGAAAGCGGCGGAGGAAGGCGTGCGCCAATACGCTCCACGCCGGACTACCCGCACCAAACAGGAGCCTCTGCAGGGCCTGGAGGCGGAAGACATGGACCTGAGCGCGTAAGCACTTCAGGCCCTGCCCCCCCCTCCTCCAGGGGCAGGTGGAGGACCTCTGCAGAGACCCAGTGCGTCCCTGGCCAAAAGAACTCCAGAATCACAGTCCGGAGGTTGGCCAGGAAACCCGGGGCCGGGACCAGGGTGTTGAGTCGGTACCAGAGCATGGACAGGACCAGTTGATTAAGCACCAGTACCCTCCCCCGAAGGGAGAGGCACCGGAGTAGTCCTGTCCATTTCTGGAGCCGCTCCGTCAACCTGCCCTGCAAATCCTGCCAGTTCTCCGGCGGAGACGGATGCGTGGCAGAAAGGTAAATGCCGAGATAGAGCAGCGGACCCGCGCTCCACCTGATGGCCTGAAGCGCAGGTGGGAGGGAGCTCGCCTGCCACCTGTCCCCGACCACCAGGCCAGAGCTCTTGACCCAGTTGACCCGGGCAGAGGAGGCTGCCGAGTACACAGCCTGGCAAGCCTCCACCCGCGCCAAGTCGCCCGGGTCCTGGACCACGAGGACCACATCGTCAGCGTATGCCGACAGGACCAGCCGCAGCCCTAGCTCCCGAAGCACCAACCCTGTCAACCTCTTGCGGAGGAGACAGAGGAAGGGCTCGATCGCCAGAGTGTACAGCTGGCCCGAGAGGGGGCACCCCTGCCGCACTCCCCGCCCGAAGCTGACCGGCTCGGTCAGGGTCCAGTTGAGCCAGACCAGACACTCCGCAGAAGCGTACAGCACCTGGAGAAAACCCACAAACGGGTCCGAAGCCGAACGCTCGCAGAGTGCCCAGGAGATACCCGTGATCCATCCGGTCGAACGCCTTCTCCTGATCCAGGGACAAGAGGGCGAACGACAGACCATCCCTACACCCCAATTCCAGAAGGTCCCGGACCAGATACAAGTTATCAAAGATGGTGCGGCCCGGGACGGTGTAGGTCTGGTCTGGATGGACCACGTCCGCCAGCACGGACCCTAGCCGCATCGAGATGGCCTTCGCAACAATTTTGTAGTCCGTGCTGAGGAGCGAGACGGGACGCCAATTCCGTAAATCGCGGAGGTCCCCCCTCTTCGGCAATAAGGCCAGCACGGCTCGCCTGCACGAGAGAGGGAGGACCCCGCTCTGCAAAGCCTCGGCCCAGACGGAGACCAAGTCTGGGCCGAGGACGTCCCAGAACACGCGGTAGAACTCCACGGTCAGCCCGTCCAAGCCCGGAGATTTATTGGTGGGCATGTGACGGAGGGCCTCCGAGAACTCGGCCAGAGTGAGAGGCAGCTCTAGCCGGTCCCGGTCGCCCGTGCTGACCGTCGGGAGCCTGTCCCAGAGCACTCTGCAAGCGTTAGGATCGGTCGGATCCGGGGAGAAAAGAGTGGCGTAGAAGGCCCTGGCTCTCTGGCACATCTCCGCCGGATCCGTGAGGGGGGTGCCGTCCTCCGCCAGGAGGCAGGTGACGTGCTTCTTGGCCCCCCTCCTTTTCTCCAGGGCGTAGAAGAAGCGGGAGCCGCGATCCATCTCCCGAAGGAGGTGGATGCGGGATCGAACAAAAGCACCCCGGGCCCGATGGTCTTCGAGGGCCCGGAGCTCCTCCCGCTTCTCCCGGCACGCTCCGCAGAGGGATGGATCCTCGGGGTTGACGGCCAGACGCCTCTCCAGCTCCAAGACCTCCCGCTCCAACTGCCCTATCGCTGCATCCCTCCGTCGGCTGGCACCCCGAGTGTAGTCACGGCAGAAGAGCCGGGCGCGCACCTTCCCCAGATCCCACCACAGCCGCGCCGAGGAAAAGGCGCGCCTCTGCCCTCGCCAGGCCAGCCAGAACTCCCGGAAGGACGCCACAAAGCCCGCATCCTCCAGCAAACTATTATTAAAGTGCCAATAGGCCGGCCCCGGCCTCTCCGCGCAGAGAGAGGCCGTCACGGTGGCAAGGTGGTGATCCGAAAAGGGGGCCGGCCGAACGCTGGAGGAGTGGGCCCGTGAAAGGTGGAAACGTGACAGGTAAATACGGTCCAGCCGGGAGTGGCACGACCGATGGGCCTCCACCCGGACGAAGGTGAACGTCGAGACGTCGTCTGGGTGGTGGTCGCACCAGACGTCCACCAGGGAGTGGCGGTCGACAATCTCCCGGAGGACGTCCGCAGCTGCCGGGCACTGCTCGGTCCCCGAGCGGTCCCGTTCCTCGAGGGTGGTGTTAAAATCCCCTCCCAGGACCAGGCACTCACGAGGATCCAGGGAGCCAAGGAAGGCGGACGCCTGCTGATAAAAATGTAGCCTCTCCGGGGCCGATGTCGGGGCGTAAACGTTGACGAGATTAACCACAAGCCCCTCCACACGGACCTGGAGGTGCAGCAGGCGACCCGGCACAGCCTCGGCGACCCCCAGCACCTCGGGCTGTAGGTCGGGGGAGAACAGGGTCGCCACTCCAGCCGCGCAGACAGAGAAGTGGCTAAAGTAGGCCCCGTCCCCCCACTCCAGCCGCCAGCTAGCTTCAGCGGCAGGATCCGTATGGGTCTCCTGCAGGAAAACCACAGAGTACCCCCCCTCCCGGAGGAAGGAGAGCACCTGGCTCCTGCGGAAACCCATCCTACAGCCTCGGGTGTTTAAGGTGGCAAGGATGATCGGCGCCATGAGGAGGGCTGGGGGTGATCCTCGCTGGCAGACACGCCCACGGCCTCCGGCAGGCCGCGCAGCAATCCGTGACCAACCCCGAAGGTGAGTAAAGAGTCACGGAAGACACGGACCCGCCGATAGGCCGCGGCGGTCTGCTTCCCGGTCCTCTTACCCTCCCCCATGAGGGCCCTCGCGGCCCGGAGGACCTGATGAAAATCCCCCCACCGCTGGAGCGCAAGATGGACTTTGTTCCGGGAGCCATGGACGTCCTCGAGGAACTCCCGCAGCTCCTCCCTCAGCGCATGGGGGGGTGGGGTCACTGATCGATGACTGGCCCCCAGTGGGGCCCCCGTCACAGCCCCGTGGCCCACTGAGGCGGGTAGGCAGGGGGCAGATCCCCAACGTGGCAGCAGATGGACCGACGCCACATGACCCGCCCTGCTCCCAGAATCAAGGAGGGGCAGTGGAAGGGGAACAGCAGCCCCTGGGGGGTCGGGACAGGAAAGAACTAGTGAACCCGCTCCCTGGGAAGGATTGCCGGGGCGACACTGGCATCACAGGAAGTGGGGGGGACAAGGACAGAGCCAACAGGAGTAGGGCGGGGATCAGGGAAAGAATCCGGGAAGGAGGTAGAGGCAGGATCCGGAGCCTCCATAGGTGAGATGCCGGAAGATGGCTCCTCCTGGCCAGGCTCAAGGATCTGGGAAGTGGGCAGGGGACCCGTAACGATGCCGGGCTCAGCCATTGTGGCACGTGCGGCAGCCTCGGCATCCAGAGAGAGATGGTGGTCAATGGGGTCCCCGCTGGGGAAGGAGGGCGGGTCCTCCAAACCAAAGAGGGACACCCCCTGGGAAGCGGGGCTCGGCAGTGAGGCACTGGCCATCGCCCCAAGGGGCTCGACGGCCGTCAACAGAGTGCCACCCGCAGCCAGGTCGATAGAACATTCCAGGGGACCCTCAGAGGTGGGAGCAGAAACAGGGGGTAGGGGAAGGGAACTCAGGGACTGGGGGGATGTAGGGAGGTCACCCAGATCGAGGCCCGCCGGCAGAGGGTCGTCCTCCCTCTGCGTGACCGGGGTCAAGCCCAGGGCCTCGATCTCCTCGTAGATGGAAGGGAGATCACCGTCCACCACCCCAGGTCCCTCCCCGCCAGCACCCGAGGCGATACCCACCGCGGTGCTCTCAGAGGTGTCAAGTGGGAAGGGGGCGAGAGAGGCTCCCGCGGGGGCTTCCACGGGAAGGGACCCTGGAGGAGGGGCGGTGTTACCCTCCGGTGCTGCCACAGCATCCCCAGCCGGCTCCACACAATGGGAGTCATCAGGGGGCAAGGCAGAAGACTCGTCATCGGTGCCCCCCTTCCTGCTCTTCCGGGGGGCCTCCGAATCCGAAGGATGTAAGCAAACTCGAGCCTTCCGCTTGCCCCGCTTCCCCTGCACTAAGGACCAGCCCTCCATGGCATCATCCGGGGGCCGGCTAACAGGGGTCAGCTCGGGGGGCAAGGGCAATGGCTCAGGGACTCGGGGAGGCAGTGGTGGGACAGCAGAAACCAGAGAGGATTCCCCCTGGGATGAGCCCTCTCCCACGTCCGGCGGTAGCCCCGCCACACCCTCCTCCACAGAGGTGGATCGAGAAGAAGGAGGAGGGGCAGCTTCGGGTGCTGGGCAGCCAGGGGCACCGGCGATGACAGGGCCGGCGTCTTGCCGGGGCTCGGGGGTCCCTGACGCTCCTCCGTGCTGGGCCAAGGGACAGTCCCTCCGGACGTGCCCCATCGCCCGGCAGAGGTAGCACCGGGCCTCCCCCGTCGAGTAATGCACCCGGTAGTGGGCTCCCTGGTAGGGGACCAGAAAGGACCCCTCGAGCGCCTCTCCGCCACGCGCCGCCGGCGGCAGTTGAAGCTGCACTTGCCGGCGGAACGAGAGAACATGACGGAGGGCGGGGTCCTTGCAGCCCAAGGAGAGAGGGCTGATGACAGAGACGGGGCGTCCCAGGGCAGAAAGGGCGGGCAGCAGGACGGCATTGGGTAGGAAGGGAGGGACGGAGGTCAAGATTAAGCGGACCCCCAGGTCTTCCAACGGCTCCAGGGGGATGAACACGCCCCCCACCGCCAGGCCCGTCTCTACCGCTTCCTGGGCGGCGGCCTCCGATGCCAGGAAGAAGACCACCTTCCCGTACATTTTGGAGGCCACCACGATGGCCGTGGGCCCCACCACCCTCGCCAACGCCCGCACATAGGTCTCCACGTGGGGCGAGGCAGGCACCAGGAGGCAACGGACGCCGTGCTTCCTGGTCAAAGTGGGAAAGGGGCCCCGGCCGCTGTAGATGTTGGCGGAAGCAGCGGTCGGAGGAGCAGCAGCAGGCGGGGGGGCCGCCGCCACCTGGGCATAAGCCCTGGGGGCCGAGGGAGGGACATCTACAGAGCTGGTGGAGGGAATAGCGGGGAAGGATGCCGCAGCCGGTAGCGGGGCTGCGGCAGCGGGGGCAGTCTCCGCCATGGAGGGCCTGGCCTTCCTAGCGGGGCCCTTACCCTTCTTCCCACCCCGACCCTTCCCACCGGCTGGGGGGGCTCCCCCCGAATCAGAAGGGGCGAGAGAAGTGGCAGCAACGGAGGTCTCCCCAGTACTTGCCGCCGCCGGTGCCCCAGCAGGGGCGGTGGTAGGTGGATCGGCAGCGGCGGTTGAGGTAGAGGCTTGGGCAGTGGACACGGGGGCAGGTGGAGGAGGGGTAGTGGGAGCATCGCGAAGGGTCTCTCCCGCCGCATCCCCCGCCATAACGAGAGCGGGGAGGGGGACAAACAGCGAGGGGAGGGGAAGGAGAGGAGGCGGCCACCCTTCCCCGCTAGGCTGCAGGCAGGGGAGGAGGGCGCCAGAAGGGGAAGGCTAAAGGGGCGTAGGGAGCAAGCAAGGACTACGGGTGGGATTGTTGCAGGGCACCAACGCAGAGGGGGGTTCCGGCTCCTCCAGTTGCACTAGGGGAGCGGGGGGGCAATGGCAGAGGGGGGAGTGCAGTGAACAAGGGGAAATCAAATGGGGAAGGGCACAAGCGCCTGAGAGGGGGCGTGGGCGCATGGGGGGGAACCGATCAGGGCTGGGGGAACACAGGGTGGGGGGAAAGGGCGAGCTGAGATTGGGGTAGAGGGACCACGGGGACAGCTACAGGGCCGGGGCAGAACTATCAGGCAGCAGAGGGAAATAGGTGGGGTGGACAAATGTGGCAAAGGGGAGGGGGTCAGTCCAGTATGAGGGGGGAGGTGGTGCACCCAAAGGCACTTGTGCCAAAAAGTCAGTGGTTGGCTGCTGCTGCTGCAGGCCCAAATGGTGGAAGTGGGCGTGGTGAGCCAGGCGAGCAGCTCAGTCCCAGAGGCAGGAGTCCAAAGCAGAAGGAAAACAGCCAGCGGGGGTGGTGGAGGGGGCAACGATGGTGGTGGGGGCGAAGGGGGACACGGATGGACTAGGGGCAGGCTCCACGCCACACCCCCAGTGCCCCAGCGGACACAGTCCAAACCCCCACCACAAGAGCACAGTTTGAAAAAGACTCAGTCCAGAAAAGCCCCCTCCACAGTGGTCTTCATACTGTCTCCAGCAGCGGGTGGTCCTCTTCTCCTTCCTCTCCTCCTCCGGGCACCAACAGCTCCCCAGCAACAGCCACAGTAGGCCCAGCAGCTCCAGGTGGTGGTGGTCTGGCGTCCAGGCAGGAGGGACCCCGCTCAGAGGGTGGTGTCCTCAGCAGCAAGAGCTGGGGTCCCTTACTCCCCTCTTCTCTGGGAAGCAGGCCAGCAGCCCCCCCCCCAGGGGCTGTAGGTGGAATAACAGCAGTAACTGAGGTGGGGGGGGGAACCACCAGCCAGCCAGCAGACAGACAGCAGAGAGAGGGGTAGGTGGTGGTGTCTAGCCGAGCCAGGGAAGCAACAGGAGCAGGAACAGCAGCAGAAACAGCAGCAGCGAGGGCCCAGCGCCCAGCAGGAACAGCAGCAGCAGCAGCAGCAGCAGCAGCAGCAGCAGCCCTCTCCCTCCTTCCTCTTCAGCAGAGTGGTAGAATGAAGAATCAGTACTGGCCTATTGGCATCCAGTGGGGTGGGCGGGCAAAGCCCGCCCACTTCTAAAGGGCCTCCCCCTAGCCTAAGGGGAGGACCCACAGGTCTGGGACACCAAATAATTACGGGGGACAACTAATGAAAAAAACAGGATCGGGAGTGAGGTCATAGGGCTAAACGAAGGGAACCCGATGGGGACACCGAGCAGAGAACCCCGGACAACGCCCACTGCTCCTCGAAGGCGTCAAGGGAGCCAGTGGACGCCGCCCAGAGGAACTCTGCCCGGATGCGTGAGCAGACGGAGGAACGGAAATACGCCCCACAGTCGCAGGAAATCCCGTCGGCCAACCTCCTCTCCCTGGTGTTGTAAATGGCCAGTTTGGCCAGGGCCAAGAGGAGGTTGAGAAGGAGATCCCGCGACTTCGTGGGGCCACGGATGGGGAGCGTGTAGATAAAAAGGTGAGGGGAAAAGTGCAACCAAAAACGCAGGAAAATATTCAGGAGGAGCCGGAACAGGGGCTGCAACCTGGCGCACTCCAAATAAACGTGCGCCAAGGTCTCCTTCTCACCACAGAAAGGGCAGGTGCTAGGGACAGATGTGAACCGCGCCAGGTACACGCCCGTGCTCACGGCTCCGTGAAGGAGCCTCCAACTGATATCCCCGGCGGGCCTCGGGACCAGGGCAGAGTACAAGCTGGCCCACCGGGGCTCCTCACCCTCGAGAGGCGGCAGGAGGTCCCGCCATTTGGTATCGGGGCGGGATGCGAGGGTGAGGTAGTGAAGGGTATGGAGCACGAGCGAGTACAGATGTTTCCGTGGCGCGGTCTGGAACAAAACCGGCTGCAGATCATGCAGCCGGCTGGCAGTGAAAGGGTGAGGGGGCCGATTGGGTCCACGGGGCAGGGGCCCGATAAAAATGTCCACGGGGCCTGGGGTGGAGGGTGGGCGGGGCGTGCCCTCTCGCAGGACCCGGTCGAGGTAAGCCCGAGCAGCGGGCAGTAAAGCGGCCTTCACCTCCTGAAGTACGCGCTGGGGAGTACGAGGTCTGGAGAGCCCCATGCGCTGAGCGAGCGTCAGGGGATCCAGCCAGTCTCCCCGGTCGTAGTCCAGGAGGTCTCCGACCCTGGTGACTCCCGCCGAGACCAACCTCTGGCACACCGTGGGGGACTCCGCCACCTGCACACGAAGCTGGGGATTGTGTAGCAGGGGCTCCGCGAGGAGGTCGACCCCCACGGTGGCCGCCACGGACCTGGTCGTTGAAAAGAGCTTCCAGGTCCGGAGGAGGTCTTGGTAGAAGACCGGCAGCCCGGAGAGGTCTCGCGGAAGACCTCTCGGATGGAGGTAAAAGAGCTGCCGGTCGTATCGGAACCCTCGAAAGCGGCGGAGGAAGGCGTGCGCCAATACGCTCCACGCCGGACTACCCGCACCAAACAGGAGCCGCTGCAGGGCCTGGAGGCGGAAGACATGGACCTGAGCGCGTAAGCACTTCAGGCCCTGCCCCCCCTCCTCCAGGGGCAGGTGGAGGACCCCTGCAGAGACCCAGTGCGTCCCTGGCCAAAAGAACTCCAGAATCACAGTCCGGAGGTTGGCCAGGAAACCCGGGGCCGGGACCAGGGTGTTGAGTCGGTACCAGAGCATGGACAGGACCAGTTGATTAAGCACCAGTGCCCTCCCCTGAAGGGAGAGGCACCGGAGTAGTCCTGTCCATTTCCGGAGCCGCTCCGTCACCCTGCCCTGCAAATCCTGCCAGTTCTCCGGCGGAGACGGATGCGTGGCAGAAAGGTAAACGCCGAGATAGAGCAGCGGACCCGCGCTCCACCTGATGGCCTGAAGCGCAGGTGGGAGGGAGCTCGCCTGCCACCCGTCCCCGACCACCAGGCCAGAGCTCTTGACCCAGTTGACCCGGGCAGAGGAGGCCGCCGAGTACACAGCCTGGCAAGCCTCCACCCGCGCCAAGTCGCCCGGGTCCTGGACCACGAGGAGCACATCGTCGGCGTATGCCGACAGGACCAGCCGCAGCCCCAGCTCCCGAAGCACCAACCCCGTCAACCTCTTGCGGAGGAGACAGAGGAAGGGCTCGATCGCCAGAGCGTACAGTTGGCCCGAGAGGGGGCACCCCTGCCGCACTCCCCGCCCGAAGCTGACCGGCTCGGTCAGGGTCCAGTTGAGCCTGACCAGACACTCCGCGGAAGCGTACAGCACCTGCAGAAAACCCACAAACAGGGGTCCGAAGCCGAACGCTCGCAGAGTGCCCAGGAGATACCCGTGATCCATCTGGTCGAACGCCTTCTCCTGATCCAGGGACAGGAGGGCGAACGACAGACCATCCCTACACCCCAATTCCAGAAGGTCCCGGATCAGATACAAGTTATCAAAGATGGTGCGGCCCGGGACGGTGTAGGTCTGGTCTGGATGGACCACGTCCGCCAGCACGGACCCTAGCCGCATCGAGATGGCCTTCGCAACAATTTTGTAGTCCGTGCTGAGGAGCGAGACGGGACGCCAATTCCGTAAGTCGCGGAGGTCCCCCCTCTTCGGCAATAAGGCCAGCACGGCTCGCCTGCACGAGAGAGGGAGGACCCCGCTCTGCAAAGCCTCGGCCCAGACAGTGACCAGATCTGGGCCGAGGACGTCCCAGAACACGCGGTAGAACTCCACGGTCAGCCCGTCCAAGCCCGGAGATTTATTGGTGGGCATGCGAAGGAGGGCCTCCGAGAACTCGGCCAGAGTGAGAGGCAGCTCTAGCCGGTCCCGGTCGCCCGTGCTGACCGTCGGGAGCCCGTCCCAGAGCACTCTGCAAGCGTTAGGATCGGTCGGATCCGGGGAGAAAAGAGTGGCGTAGAAGGCCCTGGCCCTCTGGCACATCTCCGCCGGATCCGTGAGGGGGGTGCCGTCCTCCGCCAGGAGGCAGGTGACGTGCTTCTCGGCCCCCCTCCTTTTCTCCAGGGCGTAGAAGAAGCGGGAGCCGCGATCCATCTTCCGAAGGAGGTGGATGCGGGATCGAACAAAAGCACCCCGGGCCCGATGGTCTTCGAGAGCCCGGAGCTCCTCCCGCTTCTCCCGGCATGCTCCGCAGAGGGATGGATCCTCGGGGCTGGCGGCCAGACGCCTCTCCAGCTCCAAGACCTCCCGCTCCAACTGCCCTATCGCCGCATCCCTCCGTCGGCTGGCACCCCGAGTGTAGTCACGGCAGAAGAGCCGGGCGCGCACCTTCCCCAGATCCCACCACCGCCGCGCCGAGGAAAAGGCGCGCCTCTGCCCTCGCCAGGCCAGCCAGAACTCCCGGAAGGACGCCACAAAGCCCACATCCTCCAGCAAACTATTATTAAAGTGCCAATAGGCCGGCCCCGGCCTCTCCGCGCAGAGAGAGGCCGTCACGGTGGCAAGATGGTGATCCGAAAAGGGGGCCGGCCGAACGCTGGAGGAGTGGGCCCGTGAAAGGTGGAAACGTGACAGGTAAATACGGTCCAGCCGGGAGTGGCACGACCGATGGGCCTCCACTCGGACGAAGGTGAACGTCGAGACGTCGTCTGGGTGGTGGTCGCGCCAGACGTCCACCAGGGAGTGGCGGTCGACAATCTCCCGGAGGACGTCCGCAGCTGCCGGGCACTGCTCGGTCCCCGAGCGGTCCCGTTCCTCGAGGGTGGTGTTAAAATCCCCTCCCAGGACCAGGCACTCACGAGGGTTCAGGGAGCCAAGGAAGGCGGATGCCTGCTGATAAAAACGTAGTCTCTCCGGGCCCGATGTCGGGGCGTAAACGTTGACAAGATGAACCACAAGCCCCTCCATGCGGACCCGGAGGTGCAGCAGGCGACCCGGCACAGCCTCGGCGACCTCTAGCACCTCGTGCCGTAGGTCGGGGGAGAACAGGGTCGCCACTCCAGCCGCGCAGACAGAGAAATGGCTAAAGTAGGCCCCATCCCCCCACTCCAGCCGCCAGCTAGCTTCAGCGGCTGGATCCGTATGGGTCTCCTGCAGGAAAACCACAGAGTACCCCCCCTCCCGGAGGAAGGAGAGCACCTGGCTCCTGCGGAGACCCATCCTACAGCCTCGGGTGTTCAAGGTGGCAAGGACGACCGGCGCCATGAGGAGGGCTGGGGGGGATCCTCGCTGGCAGACACGCCCACGGCTTCCGGCAGGCCGCGCAGCAATCCGTGACCAACCCCGAAGGTAAGCAAGGAGTCACGGAAGGCACGGACCCGCCGGTAGACCACGGCGGCCTGCTTCCCGGTCCTCCTACCCTCCCCCATGAGGGCCCTTGCGGCCCGGAGGACCTGATGGAAATCCCCCCACCGCTGGAGCGCAAGATGGACTTTGTTCCGGGAGCCACGGACGTCCTCAAGGAACTCCCGCAGCTCCTCCCTCAGCACATGGGGGGGTGGGGTCACTGATCGAGGACTGGCCCCCAGTGGGGCCCCCGTCACAGCCCCGTGGCCCACCAAGGCGTGCAGGCAGGGGGCAGATCCCCAACGTGGCAGCAGATGGACCGACGCCACACGACCCGCCCCGCTCTCAGAGTCAAGAAGGGGTGGTGGAAGGAGAACAGCAGCCCCTGGGGGGTCGGGACAGGAAAGAGCTAGTGAACCCGCTCCCTGGGAGGTACTGCCAGGGGCGGCACTGGCATCACAGGAAGCGGGGGGGGCAAGGACAGGGCCGACAGGAGTAGGGCGGGGATCAGGGAGAGAATCCGGGAAGGAGGTAGAGGCAGGATCCGGAGCCTCCACAGGTGAGACGCCAGAAGGTGGCTCCTCCTGGCCAGGGTCAAGGATCTGGGAAGCTGGCAGGGGACCCCTAACGATGCCGGGCTCAGCCACTGTGGCACATGCGGCAGCCTCGGCACCCAGAGAGAGATGGTGGTCAATGGGGTCCCCGCTGGGGAAGGAGGGCGGGTCCTCCACACCAAAGAGGGACACCCCCTGGGAAGCAGGTCTCGGCAGCGGGGCACTGGCCGTCGCCCCGAGGGGCTCGGCAGCTGCCAACAGAGTGCCACTCACAGCCGAGTCGAGGGAAGAGTCCAGGGGACCCTCAGAGGTGGGAGCAGAAACAGCGGGTAGGGGAAGGGAACCCAGGGACAGGGGGGATGTAGTGAGGTCACCCAGATCGAGGCCCGCCGGCAGAGGGTCGTCCTCCCCCTGCGTGACCGGGGTCAAACCCAGGGCCTCGATTTCTGCGTAGATGGGAGGGAGATCACAGTCCACCACCCCAGGGCCCTCCCTGCCAGCACCCGAGGCGATACCCACCGCGGGGCTCGCAGAGGCGCCAAGTGAGAAGGGGGCGAGAGAGGCTCCCTCGGGGGCTTCCACGGGAAGGGACCCCGGAGGAGGGGCGATGTCACCTTCCGGTGCTGCCACGGCATCCCCAGCCGGCACCACAAACTGGGAGTCATCAGGGGACAAGGCGGAAGACTCGACATCGGCGCCCCCCTTCCTGCTCTTCCGGGGGGCCTCCGAATCCGAAGCATGGAAAGAAACTCGAGCCTTCCGCTTGCCCCGCTTCCCCTCCACTAAGGACCAGCCCTCCATGGCATCATCCGGGGGCTGGCTAACAGGGGTCGGCTCGGGGGGCAAGGGCAATGGCTCGGGGACTCGAGGAGGCAGTGGTGGGACAGCAGAAACCGGGGAGGATTCCCCCTGGGACGAGCCCTCTCCCACGGCCGGCGATATCCCCGCCACACCCTCCTCCACAGAGGTGGACCGAGAAGAAGGAGGAGGGGCAGCTTCGGGTGCTAGGCAGCCAGGGGCACCGGCGGTGACAGGGCCGGCGCCTTGCCGGGGCTCGGGGGTCCCGGACGCTCCTCCGTGCTGGGCCAAGGGACAGTCCCTCCGGACGTGCCCCATCGCCCGGCAGAGGTAGCACCGGGCCTCCCCCGTCGAGTAATGCACCCGGTAGTGGGCTCCCTGGTAAGGGACCAGAAAGGACCCCTCGAGCGCCTCTCCGCCACGCGCCGCCGGCGGCAGTTGAAGCTGCACTTGCCGGCGGAACGAGAGAACATGACGGAGGGCGGGGTCCTTGCAGCCCAAGGGGAGAGGGCTGATGACAGAGATGGGGCGTCCCAGGGCAGAAAGGGCGGGCAGCAGGGCGGCATTGGGCAGGAAGGGAGGGACGGAGGTCAAGATCAAGCGGACCCCCAGGTCTTCTAACGGCTCCAGGGGGACGAACACGCCCCCCACCGCCAGGCCCGTCTCTACCGCCTCCTGGGCGGCAGCCTCCGATGCCAGGAAGAAGACCACCTTCCCATATATTTTGGAGGCTGCCACGATGGCCGTGGGCCCCACTACCCTGGCCAACGCCCGCACGTAGGTCTCCACGTGGGGCGAGGCGGGCACCAGGAGGCAACGGACGCCGTGCTTCCTGGTCAAAGTGGGAAAGGGGCCCCGGCCGCTGTAGATGGTGGCAGAAGCAGCGGGCGGAGGAGCAGCGGCAGGCGGGGGGGCCGCCGCCACCTGGGCGTAAGCCCTGGGGGCCGGGGGAGGGACACCTGCAGAGCTGGTGGAGGGAACAGCGGGGAGGGACGCCGCAGCCGGTAGTGGGGCTGCGGCAAAGGGGGCAGTCTCCGCCATGGAGGGCCTGGCCTTTCTAGCGGGGCCCTTACCCTTCTTCCCACCCCGACCCTTCCCACCGGCTGGGGGGGCTCCCCCCGAATCAGAAGGGGCGAGAGACGTGGCAGCAACGGAGGTCTCCCCAGGACTCGCCGCCGCCGGTGCCCCAGCAGGGGCGGTGGTAGGTGGATCGGCAGCGGCGGTCGAGGTAGAGGCTTGGGCAGTGGACACGGGGGCAGGTGGAGGAGGGGCAGTGGGAGCATCGCGAGGGGTCTCCCCCGCCGCGTCCCCCGCCATAACGAGAGCGGGGAGGGGGACAAACAGCGAGGGGAGGGGAAGGAGAGGAGGCGGCCACCCCTCCCCGCTAGGCTACAGGCAGGGGAGGAGGGCGCCAGAAGGGGAAGGCTAAAGGGGCGTAGGGAGCAAGCAAGGACTACGGGCGGGATTGGTGCAGGGCACCAACGCAGAGGGGGGTTCCGGCTCCTCCAGTTGCACTAGGGGAGCGGGGGGGGCAACGGCAGAGGGGGGAGTGCAGTCAACAAGGGGAAACCAAATGGGGAAGGGCACAAGCGCCTGAGAGGGGGCGTGGGCGCATGGGGGGGAACCGATCAGGGCTGGGGGAGCACAGGGTGGGGGGAAAGGGCGAGCTGAGATTGGGGTAGAGGGACCACGGGGACAGCTACAGGGCCGGGGCAGAGCTATCAGGCAACAGAGGGAAATAGGTGGGGTGGACAAATGTGGCAAAGGGGAGGGGGTCAGTCAAGTATGAGGGGGGAGGTGGTGCACCCACAGGCACTTGTACCAAAAAGTCAATGGTTGGCTGCTGCTGCTGCAGGCCCAAATGGTGGAAGTGGGCGTGGTGAGCCAGGCGAGCAGCTCAGTCCCAGAGGCAGGAGTCCAAAGCAGAAGGAAAACAGCCAGCGGGGGTGGTGGAGGGGGCAACGATGGTGGTGGGGGCGAAGGGGGACACGGATGGACTGGGGACAGGCTCCACGCCACTCCCCCGGTGCCCCAGCGGACACAGTCCAAACCCCCACCACAAGAGCACAGTTTGAAAAAGACTCAGTCCAGAAAAGCCCCCTCCACAGTGGTCTTCATACTGTCTCCAGCAGCGGGTGGTCCTCTTCTCCTTCCTCTCCTCCTCCGGGCACCAACAGCTCCCCAGCAACAGCCACAGTAGGCCCAGCAGCTCCAGGTGGTGGTGGTCTGGCGTCCAGGCAGGAGGGACCCCGCTCAGAGGGTGGTGGTCTCAGCAACAAGAGCTGGGGTCCCTTACTCCCCTCTTCTCTGGGAAGCAGGCCAGCAGCCCCCCCCCAAGGGGCTGTAGGTGGAATAACAGCAGTAACTGAGGGGGGGGGGAAACACCAGCCAGCCAGCAAACAGACAGCAGAGAGAGGGGTAGGTGGTGGTGTCTAGCCCAGCCAGGGAAGCAGCAGGAGCAGGAACAGCAGCAGAAACAGCAGCAGCGAGGGCCCAGCGCCCAGCAGGAACAGCAGCAGCAGCAGCAGCAGCAGCAGCCCTTTCCCTCCTTCCTCTACAGCAGAGTGATAGAAGGAAGAATCAGTACTGGCCCCAGGAGAAGCAGGCTTCTGCTCCCTGAGTGACCAGAGCAGGGGCTGCACTAGAGTAATCAGGAACCTGCTAGAACCAATTGAGGCAGTCAGACTGATTAGAACATCTGCAGCCAATCAAGGCAGGCTAATCAGGGCACCTGGGTTTAAAAAGGAGCTCACTCCAGTCAGGCGGGGGGGGGGAGCCAGAGGAGAGGAAGTGCGTGTGGGGAGCTGGGAGCAAGAAGCACAAGAAGCTGAGAGTGAGAGGGTGTGCTTCTGGAGGACTAAGGAGTACAAGCATTATCAGACACCAGGAGGAAGGTCCTGTGGTGAGAATAAAGAAGGTGTTTGGAGGAGGCCATGGGGAAGTAGCCCAGGGAGTTGTAGCTGTCATGCAGCTGTTACAGGAGGGCACTATAGATAGCTGCAATCCACAGGGCCCTGGGCTGGAACCTGGAGTAGAGAGTGGGCCTGGGTTCCCCCCAAACCTCCCAACTCCTGATCAGACACAGGAAGAGTTGACCCAAACTGTGGGGAAGATCACTGAGGTGAGCAAATCTGCCAATAAGCGCAGGATCCACCAAGCTAGAGGAGGAACTTTGTCACAATATCAATAATTTCAGTGTCATGTACCATAATCAATCCATCTGGTAAGGCATTGAAATCCTCTACATTCAGACATTCCCTGCCTATCATAAGGAAGTCTTCCTTGTTAAGGTTAGGTAAGCAACTTAAGCACACTAGCCAATTCAAAGTAATGTTCTTATCAAGCTGGCCCAGCTGCTTTCCTAAAGCTTTTGCTTGTTCTGTCAATAGCACCTTTGTTTCATAACATGTCTCAGTAGGCCATGGAGCTCAATATTGCATGACTATAGTAGTGATCGGGGCAATTGGTGGATTACTTTGTCCCATCATCCTTGGGCCTTCATCTAAATTAAATGGTGCTGATGGAACAAAGCCATTCCCTGCAATAGAGTAACATGGTGGATTGTCTCTGTGTTACTCAGACTCCACTTCTGAACCTTCCCCGGAAGTGAACTCAACTAGTGGACTGGTTTCCATCTCGCTAATCATACCCCTAGAGATTTTTAGCTGCTGCTGCAGCCTCGGAATCTTGTTCAAGCAGGCTGAATGATTGATTACTTCTGACTCTTGAGCCTGCTTGGTCTCCCCCAGGAGATGCCTGATAGTAGCTAGGTCCTCTTCTAATTTTGTGGACAGGATTTGATTTTCCCTTTCCGCCCCTGCCCTGCATGAATTTGCCTCCTGCAGCTGTTCTTCTAGCTGTATGATTTGCCCGGCTTGTTTCATCATTTGGGCAGTATCCATCTGATGTTCTGTCACTGCCTTCTCCAATTCCAACCCATTTGTTTTCTCCTGATCTTTTGCCTGGTTGACTAGGGCTTTTAGGTGACTCACCCTACCATCCAGTGCCCTACACACCATGATGGACCCATAAATTAATGCTTGCTTCTGTAATTTTTTCTTGGGAACAGGCTTGCTTGCCAAATACCGTCCCCACAATATTTGTAATTTTTGTTGTGCCTCATATCCCTGGAAGTCCCTTCTTTCCAAGGGTTTTGAGATTTCCCCAAAATGGACACTGCGTACTCCAAACTATTTTTATTAGACTGCCAGTACCATCTTTCTAGGCCAAGGGTCGGCAACCTCTGGCATGCAGCTCACCTGGGAATGCACCCTGGTGGGCTGGGCCAGTTTGTTTATCTGCCGCATCCACAGGTTCGGCTGATTATGGCTCCCACTGGTTGCGGTTCTCTGCTCCAGGCCAATGGGAGGCGACATGGGCTGAGGGATGTGCTGGCTGTGGCTTCCTGCTACCCCCATTGGTCTGAGACGGTGAACCACAGCCAGTGGGAGCCACAATCGGCCGAACCTGTGGACGTGGCAGGTAAACAAACTGGCCGGGCCCGCCAAGGTGCTTACCCTGGTGAGCTGCATGCCAGAGGTTGCTGACCCCTGTTCTAGGTTGAAGACCTTCTCCATACTTCACTCGCTTACCATGGGTAAAATAGACAGTAGTTATGTCAAAGCTGAATAGCCCACCATCCTAGACTTCTGGTGCCTTTTTGCCTATGGTCAGTAACTCACGAGAACCCACAGCTGCCTCCTTCGGAACCCAGCAGTGCTCAGTCATGACCACGGACAATTGTCCCAGAAATGGACAGTTAGGGCCTTACCCTCCACGTCTGCCTGAGATTAAGGGACTGCTCAGGTCCACTTAACCCAGGATTTGACAGTCTGCTTTGCTGCAGGCTGCTTGGATCCACTCCCCAGGCTATTGGCGAAAGCAGAATCCTACACTGCAGTGAGCCTCGGCCTGTGGGCCTCTAGCTCAAGCTACATAAACTACAGCCAGATGGGGAGACAACATACGTCTGAACAGGCAGTGAGCTATGGAACCTGCCCAACCAACCGGTCAATGCCCTCACCAACACTGTTCCAGAACCTTACCTCCCCGAGTCTATGGTACCCTGTTCATCCTTCTCAAGTTCTCAAAGATAATCATTAACAATTCTGAGATTGCTTTAGCTAGTTCATTATGTCCTCTATGGTGAACTTCATCTGCCCTGTTGAATATATCTAACTTGTCTAAAAGAACGATGACTAATATTCTGATACTGGATAAAAGAGGACCAGTTCCTCTTCCTCTTCAGGATCTCCTGTTTTGGAGAAGAAGTTGACCAAAAGTCCCAGGGATCCCTGGTTTTGCTGTTGGAGAAAGTGGGTTGCCTGCCTTGACATAGGTCCTTTTCTAGAATGCAAGTGTATCATTAACAGCCTGAGTCCCGCTGCTTCCCGCGGATGTAAAAAAGGGAAACCAGTGTTTTCTACGTGCAGAACATGGGGCTGTAATGTGCACTGGCCTATCTCTCAGATTCTTGCTACTACCTCTGGATAGGAAGTGGGATCTGAAATAGATTTCCCAGCTGTTTCTTCCTGTACTGATTTTTCTGGGCTGCAGGAGAACAATGGGTAGTTTGTTTACTCTTGACGTTGTAGTGCTGCACATTGTTAATGGCAGCAAGCTGTGCAGTGCACATTAGGAGATTTCTTCACCTGCCCACCTTGTTCCCTCTACCATACATTATCTTCAGTGTCTCATTTCTTTGCCCTTGGACATCTCATCTCCGTGAAAAGAGATGCCCACACATCTCTTTATTTTACATTTTCCTTTCACACAGATGGCAACTCCACCTGCAGATCTGCCTTCTCATGCTATTACCAGCTTCGTGCCCTCTTTAAACTGTGTGATGTTTGCAAGTAGGTCACCTGCTGAGGGGATGGCTACTTGTGAAAGACCCAATCATCTATCAAGAAAATGAGAAACAGACACAAAGGCCCAATTATTATTAAGTGTTAGCATAATTGCAATTATAAGTAGAGTGTTTCATTATATTACAGTTGTTGAGATTTTAATGCATTCCTGTAATGTGCCTTATTAATAAGCTGTATAGAACTGCTGACTTCACAATTTTCTGGATCACATTTATGATTACAAAAGAGGGTACGAAAATGAAATCACTACGAGAGCCCCACTGTGTTAGTTACTATGATTCACAAGTTTATTATGGTAATAAAGCAACATGAAGTGATAATGTTGAGAACTGAAATACACTAATGATGCTTCATATTGTTCCAAAAATGTTATGCAGAAGTGGTAAAAAGTGTTATGACTCTCAGACAATCAAATGTAGCAGATGTCATGCTACTGAATAAAAGCAAGAGATACACCACCCCTTGCCACTACTTTTCTTCTTGCTTCCAACCACAGTTTTTTCAGATGAGGAGAATAAATACAATGATTGTATCCCCTACAAAGAAATGGGTGGGATTATATAGAAGATGTTGCTTGGCTTGTTCATCTACAGACCATAGGGACATGACAGACACAGTGTTTGGCTCATGGTGAGAGCTGTAGTTTTTATCTGCTTCCACTGATTTCTCTGGTGGGATTTTTAAGTGGGACTGTGAGATCTTGTCTTCACTAGACTTCTTTATCCTGAGTTACTTGGCAATCAGTTAACGGGATGATCTCTAGACTAACAAACAACGTATAGGGAGTGTCCACACTAGTCTTAAAGTACCACAATTTCATTGGCAGTCAGTTAAAAAAATGTGATGAAAACATACTTTGAGTCTATAAGGGGAAGACTGATTAGAACTATAAGACAGACCACAAAAAAAGCCACACATTTCCAAACAGTCAACAAGTCCACAAACTCAGATAAGCATTTTCACATATGTTGTATGTAGTGCGCATGCAGGGCAACACCAAGAGTCACTAGCTGGCTTATTGTTTATCTGACTTTAATACAGGGTTTCTCAAACAGGGGTCTCCCTGACAGGTCAGTCCAGTGTGTTTAGCTGCCCCGTCTGCAGGCCCCACCGATTGCTGCTCCCACTGGCCGAGGATCGCTAGACACAATAAATCGATCCCCAATAAATCGATCACTACCCGCTGATCCGCAAATTATTGTGTCATCCTACCATATGTTGATCTCTCTCTGTTGGGGATATAATGACATGACTGATCAATCTGAGCAGTTGCTTGAGAAGAAGAGAGAGAAAGTGTTATAGTGACAACATTTTGTCAATTTAGTTTTCATGACAAAACAAATGACCTTCTAAAAACCTCTAAAACCCAGTATTTTTTATAGGAAATTAGTGTTAAGCAAAATGATAAGTTTGACTTAGGCTAAACGGCTGTTTTTTTCAGACTTAAATGAGGGAAATCAGAAAGAAGCAGAGATATCATGGAAAGAAGCTAACATTGTTAGAGGTTTCCAATGCCATTGCTAGACGCACTGTAGTTCTTTCTATTATCTAATCTATATATCTAATTCAAACAAAAATCCATACAGAATATTCCATTCTGTTCTCCACACACAAAGAGCAGAACATGTACTTTCAATCTAGACAACTTGTTTTTGATTAAGGAAAACAACAAAGAAAGGAAGAGAAAAGATAAAATCTCCATGAGAGAGAGAGCGAACAAACAGTGTCTTTCCTTCTGTTTATAAGATCCTTCATCTAGAAACCCCTCACAGCTATGACCCCTGGCACATAAGCAGCAAAGGCATTTAAAAGTGAAGTAAAAAAACCCAACAGGACTGCTGCTGTGAACACCATAAACTTGGATGAAATTTCCCCTTCCTGCAGAAGATGTGGATATATCTGTATTTGAAAGTACCTGAATCGAATCAAGCCTCTTGCTAGTACAATATAAAGTTACAAAATTATTTTATTTTTTTGCTAGGTTGCCTTTTTAAAAAATCACCCAGAAAAAATGTTTACATTTTACAGGCAAATTTATTCTTGGTAGGAGCTATTCTGGAGTTAGTGAACATAATTGTATTTCTGATGTTCCAAAGTCAGCAGCTACTGTCTGACACATAAGAGTGACTTGTTTACATATGCTTAATCATTCAGAAAAGGCTTCTAGAGTGAATTATTGTTAACACTAATGTTCAGTTGAAAATCATGCTCTAGTACAGTGGATAAAATACAGTTGCTGCCCGACAACACAGGGTGTCCTAGATGTCTTACAGATTTAAGCATCAGGGTAACATGGCTCCATAAAGCAGCATCTGAAAGGATTTGTTGTGGCAATTGCCAGTACAAGGACAACCTTTTTGCTTCTGCTGTTTAACACTTAACTTCTAATAGAGCACAACACTTTAAGTACCTTGATTTAGTCTTCAAAATCAGCTGCAAAGGTTTGCAGCTCTACTAATTTGCTGATTATTTGTGCATCACAGCCTTGAAAAGACACAGTATATTGATCAAGATGCACAATCATTTTTTGTCCCTGTCCACTCCAGGTAAAATGCTAAGCCTGCAGTTTATGCAAACAGAATGCTAAATCATGGAAAGACCTGGTGAATATAACTGATTGTAAGCATCTAGGAGGCTTTGATCTACTTGCTAGTGGCTTTGTTCTATTGAAAAGCCAGCAATTAGAGCACCAGACAGTCCTCAGAAGTACTTTTTTAAAAGCCTTTTACACATGCAAGTTCATTTGTTATGTTAGTCAATAATATTGAAATTTCATAGTAAGAAGAGCCAGTTCAATAATTACTGCAAACTGTTCATGAGTCTGTTAATTGTGCCAATCAAAAATGTAAACAGGTTAAATGCTTGCTTAATGGCTCACATAAACAGGTGGTTTAAAAAGGGCACAAATACAGCAGCTGGAAACTTTGATCTGCCAGCAACAGCCACTTCACGACTATATTTCAATGACTTAAGTATATTATATGTGCGTGGAAGCTGTGTTTAATTTAGAGTTCTCTTCTATTTGGCCTGTATGCAGCTGTGCACTGGGTTGATGGATGGTATAAGGAACCAGCTCACTCTTTGCTCCCCCTGTGGATGGAATGGTCACAATCACTGTGATCACAGGCACCTCCGCAAAAGAACTTATAGCTGGCACCCACTAGCTACCTCAGAGAGTTTGGGGAGGGAAAGAGACTGTGACTGCACACATTTAAGGGACAGAGAGCTGTAGAGAAGCTAACAAGATGCACATGTAACAGTGAGTCTCTTGTACAACTGGTTGCTGTTGTAAGCCTCGTGCTGGTACCCCTTTAAAACCAATGATTTGTTATGTTATATCTAATTCACAATGTAAGGGATCTACGGCTTTTTAATCATCCGTAAACTGCTGTACACACAGCTTGTTGTTTTGTTCAGGTATTCAGGAGACTTAGATCATTAATCAAAACGAAAATAAATAAATAAATGATTTTACGTTGGCCATTGAATATTCAGAAGACAATGATAGTTTATTCTTGTTACCATGGGTTACATGTCTTTATAACCCACTAACAATCCCTTGTGGCATCCAGCCTCACAAGAATACTTGAAATAAGGCTCCCTTTTATTAGTGTGGTAAATGAAGTTGAAAATTCTAGGAAGCAACAGGTCTGAAGACATGCCTCATAATCTGGCATTTTTATTAAAAGTACAGAAAACTGTAGTGAAAATATTATTGTATAATAATGCGTGATTGTAATATGTACATTATACTGCTGAGGGAACTTTTTCTTATTTTACTTTATTTTAATGGTAGATCAGTAGAGCTAGGCAATTTTGGTTTTTGGATAATATTATCTGAAAAAGGCAGTTTGAGATTGACGAAAACTATTCATGAATTCAAGTCAAGTTTGCCATGTTTTGACCAAACCAAAAGAAAAAAAAATCAAAATATTTGGTAATGTCAAAATGAAATGCTTTGTTTCAGTTTGACTGGAGATATCATTTCAATTTTTTGATTTGCCACAAATTTTCAAAAAAAATCATTTTCATTTTGACCAAAACAAAGCTTTTTTTTGATTGTTCAGAATTATCAGCAAACTGAAAAATCATTATTCAACCATCTCTATAAATCAGTGGATGTTTGTTCAATTCGTGGCTGTGCCACAGATTCCTCTGTGACCTTCTACCAGGCAATCATTCCCATCTTGAAAACAGGGCTAAGAATACTTACTTTCTCTTACCCTTTGTCTATTTTGGTTGCAATGTCTTTGGGACATATATTATTTTACAGGTGTTTGTGCAGTGCCTGACATAGTGGGGGGTTAAACTGGGTTGGGGGTTCAAGGTACTGTTTTATCACTTAAAAAGCATGTTAGAAAATTATGCACTCTGCCTCCCTACCAATGCTACTAGCTTAGATGTGGCCTGAAAGGCGCCTGTCATAAGATTTTTCCCCCTATTTTTTGGAGATAACACAGCTCCAAGAGCTGTCCGAGTCCTACAGGGAGAATAAACAATTGGAGTGCTGTGAATTACAGAGTGCCCACTTTGTCGCCCTAGAAAGCACTCAATAATGTTTATCAGGTCAAGTGTCATATAAAGAAAGCACAAGCTCTGCTGACTTCCAGCTGTCTTGCTCACTCTTTATCCACCTCTGAGACTTGGAGTTCACTTTGGAGGAGAGTGCTTGCCTGTCGGAAGCATCTGCCTGATGAATCAGAAGCTCTTCAAGACCTGGATGTTGAATACTCTGAGATCATCTCAAGATGCCTCAATTGGTCTCCAGAGGGCTGTTAGTGTGAAAGTTATCATTGCCATTAGTATCATAATGCCACACTTGATCCAGGCACTCACAACAAGGTCAGAACACCAGAGTGGTGTTATGAGTCATTACTGAAATGCTGCCTCTGTGGTTAGTGGAGCCTTAAAGTCCTGCTTTGTACCTAAGGACAGCAAAAATTTGTACCAGGAGTGCAAAAATCTGCCAATATATAAAAAAGTACATTTCAACTCTTTAATAAAAAGCATGTACGTCAATTATCAGATTTAAACTCAGTTTAACATAACTGATTTAGATTATAAAACAGTCTTGTAACATATGTTATAAAATAACAAACAGCTTCAATTATAATGAAAGGAAGTTGTGGGCTATGCGGGGCAGTAAGTTCCAGATATTACAGCAGAGAAATAGGAGTTAGGAGAAATGAGTGTTTGAACTTGATTCTATTCTATTCTATATAGGTTCTTATACTGAGCTCATTGCTACTGTACAGGGGTCGGCAACCTTTGGCACGCGGCTCGCCAGGGTAAGCACCCTAGTGGGCCGGGCCAGTTTGTTTAACTGCCGCATCGGCAGGTTTGTCCGATCATGGCTCCCACTGGCTGCGGTTCGCCGTTCCAGGCCGCTGGGGGCAGCAGGAAGTGGTGTGGGTGAGGGATGTGTTGGCTGCGGCTTCCTGCCACTCCCATTGGCCTGGGATGGCAAACTGAGGCCAGAGGGAGCCATGATAGGCTGAACCTGCCGACGTGGCAGATAAACAAACTGGCCCGGCCCACCAGGGTGCTTACTCTGGCGAGCCACATGTCAGAGGTTGCTGACCCCTGCTATAGTATCTGAGCACCTTCCAGTACAGCACTGAACAATGTGACTAAAATCTGGCATGTGTTCTCTCATCCTGTCCCTGGGGGACACAATTGTGCACTGGAGTCTTTTGCTGTGGAATTTTTTAAATACATATGTAGACATATACACTTGTTGTTATATGTTTATGTTAGAGAAGGCAAGGTTAAAGGATTATGCCTTGCACTCAGAGCAGAAGATAGTGAGGGTTGTGACAGTCCTGAGTTCTTGTGGGAGTTTATTTTAAAGTCTTGGGCCAGCCCTATGAGAAGCCGAGTGCCCTCATAATTGCTTCCAGTAGTAACTGAGGCTGCCTGGCACCTTGCAGTGTCAAATCCTGAGTTTCTATTTCTGACTTTGCTCACTGTGCGACATTTTTCAAGGACTTAGCTCATCAGATACCATGATGGTGGGAGTGGCATGAAGGCACTAGCAGAGAGATCCTCTTTCCGAATCAGAATGCAGCTAACAACTGCAAGCTAGGATTTCCTTAATAACACTTATCCACCTTTGTAAAGTGCTTGGAGATCCACTGATAAAAGTGCTATATAAAATTACAAAGTATTATAACTATTGTTGTCATTGTGGAGATATATTTTAGCAGCTCACCTTTGGATGCAGTGGACAGAAGGGTTAAACATATTAGGGAAGCTAGAGAGAAGGAAGTTGCAGTAATCAAGATGAGAGATAATCAGTGTGAACTAGCATTTTGGCAGTTTGTACAGCTGTCCGAATACAATCTGCTCTTGAGAACACTGTTAATGGTGCAATGAAACACTCTTATTATTCTTTCATAGCACTGAAATGATAAAGTCAAATCTAGAAAAAAATAAAAAAACAAGAAGCTTGGATCTCTCGCTGAGAATCCAAGAAACTTGAGGGAAACAAACATTACTGAGTGTGTGCCGCTCATTGAAATTTCCACAATAAACATGTTTGGGTGGAAAAATCTGTAGAGGGATATTTAATACTAAGGAACATTTAATAAAATAAAATGAAAATATGATCTCATGCTCTTGTTATAGTCAATGAGACCTGTGATGCTGTGTTGAATAAATACTATTAGTTCAAGGGGGCAGCATTAATTGTAGCAGGCATTTTAATACCAGGAAGGATAACAATCACTGTAATGAAAGCCAGGCTACTTCTTTTCCCATTCGCATTACAAATATAGGCTCTGCCTTTTAGGCCAGGCCAACAGTTCTTACCCTAATACATGGTGCTTGTAAAGAAGGTGAACCTTCACTTATTCTCAGCCTGCAGGCAATACACCAAGTCAATTATGCAATACTATACATGGGAGAAAAATTCTGCCCTGACCCCTGTAAGCAGTTATCTTATGTTCTATCCTGAAACATAATATTTGAATATCCATATCTTAGCTTGTGAAGCATATGCTATTAATATTTGTATTATCTAGCAGTTTTAAAATTCCAGCCATAGCATTAGACTTTAAATCACATGGAAATCAAATATAAGCTGGTTATAGAAATACAGAAGTAAAGAATTAATGGGAAATCAAAAATATGTAATTTGAAAGACATTATTCCCAAGTCATGAAACTCAAACAATGAGCTGGCTAGTGTTATATAGTTGATATGATGACAGTAAGTGGCTCTTTATTTATGAGCAAAGCTGTTTCTAAACTATAGACTATGATGTCATTTATTTGGTACCTTTTACCAACAGGCATGGAAGTGTTACCCCAGTGTTGTATGTGAGAAGGCAGTGGAGGAGTATTGACAAATTCTGTTATTTATTTTAGGGTATTTGGAGTGGGGGGCAGTTGAATGAATTAATGTAATATGAAGAGCAAGGGACTCAAAGCATGGGACAAATATAAGCATCTTTTGGGTTTGAAATGTAAACTTCCCTCTATACTACTAACTCAGCTACATGACCTCACTTCTGATCTTTAAATTCATTTCCAGTGCAAGGATTGTCTTGAATGGAAACTCCAGTCATGTCACATGTAGTATTGAGTAGTGTGGAAAAATAGGAATCTGTATTTAAAGAGACCACCAAATACATGTTCCCTCCTAGCCTGAATAAGGATTTCAGGTCTTCAGGATCTCACTTAGACTATTTCATTTATTCTTCAAAATTTAGAGGTCTGGGCTAAATGTTTTACATGTATGTATTTGTAAAATCTGGGAAATGTGAGAGACTATTCAAGTACAGAAAAACACATGAATAGATGCAGAATTATTTAGGGACTGGTCTGATTTTTATCGTACATCAGTTTTTACCCTGCTGTATTTTGATTGACTTCAGTGAAGTTACTCCTGATTTACACAGATCTGAATCAGACTGAGATGAATGTGTGTTTGCTGCCACACTTGGCAGTTAGCTTTTGTTATTTTCAGGCAAATGTAGATAAATGAAATTATCATCTAATTTCTGATACTTCAAGGCCAGACCCTTGCAGCTGGAATGGTACAAAGGGATCTTAAACATGCCATAACTAGGCATTTAAGGAGACAAGTAATCCCTAAAAGGCATAACGCAAGAGTAACCAGATCACCATAGCTGTAAATTACTGGTTCAGCCATCAGTCAACAGCAAGATCTGGGGAGGAAAAAAGAGTTTCTGAGAGCTCCTCCCTTACCATCAACTATGAGGAATGGAGGCAAATATTATAACAATTGTATTTACTGCTCCTCAGTATGTTTGATAACTGCTTAGACCTTATAATTTCAAAGAGAATTAATTTAATTTGTACGGTTCTCATACCAAAAGTATAACTAAAATCAAGATTTTCAAAATCATATGGGAAAATGGCATTACAAAATCACCTATTTTGTCATCCCAGAACTATCAATAACCCCACCTAACCCCAAACAAAGCAAAAGTAAATAGAATCTCTATCAGTGTTGAATGCAGGGATGCTGCAGACAAACTCTTGCCTAAACTCTTGAGGAGCAAGAGTATTGCCCAAACTGCTGCCTTTCAGGAAAAGAGATCAGTTTCTTGAGACGCTATGCAATCAGAGTTCTATATCAACTTTTAGGATTGGGCATTATAACCACAAGGAGAGTGTAAGATGAACTTTCCTGTTATTTTTGGCATTGATGTATTAGAGATGATACTGTCTTCCATTAAAAAAACCAAAAACACATGTAACAGTTGAATGAATGTACAATTAAAAATATACCCTCAGATTAGTTGGAAGTATATCCAATATAAAGTGAGTGGACTATAGATCAAGGAACGGTATAACTTCCAAGAACGTGAGCATAAATATATACAGATTTCACTATTGTAATAATTCAGTGGACGTTACAATCTGTGAAAATAAATAAACTTTACCAAATGTGAAATAGGCATATGTTGCTCATAACAAATGGAGAACTTCATTTACTCACAAGCATTTGAAAATGTATCACTTCGTGTGTACATCTCTTGTGAAAAATTGTGACACATTTGCTTACAAGAGCAAGATTTAACAATATTCTAGTGGGTCGCCAAGAGCAACTAAAGTGGACACAACTTTAAAGAAACCTCTGTCCACTTGTTCTTTTCCACACCCACTCTAAATATCCATCTTAATCATGACATCTTCTGCCATCCATCTGGCCTTCTCCTCGTCTCTCCGCAAATTCTTGTTGGCTCCGCCCCTCTGCTTCCACACCTCATCAAATATCTGCCTGTTTCTCTCTATCTGCTATCTGGTATCTCTATACCTTTCCTCATATCATATGCTCTGACTCTTGTGTCTTTGCCCACTTACCTCCAGAGGCTGGTAAAACAAGCCACAGCTGCCATCTACTCCCCTGACCATGCAGGTAGATGCCTCCCCACATTTATTTTCATGTGGTTGTTTCACGGGGAGCATAAAGAAGGTAGCTAGACAGCTGGTGGCTTTAAAAGAGCTAACATCTATTTCACCCATTTTCCCAGGAAGATATCCCTACAATGATAATAAATATCTGACAGCGTTCTGATACTGTGATCTCCATGTCCATCTCTGACAGAGGTACATGACCATTCTGACCATCAAAGATGGAAGCAGGTCTGAAAATGAATACATTCGTCTAGTTGCCAATTGGAGAATGCTGACACTATATGTGGGTTTAGTAATTTCTAAAGCTGCAGAGCATGGCTTCATATTATAAACCCATTTTAAATAGCTGAAGTCCCTGGTTAAATTCCTAGACTCCCCCGGCATTGAGTTCAATTATGCCATAGTGAATCTGGCTTATGTGCTCCCAAGATCACAGGTTCTAACCCTGGTAAGGTTGACTCAGCCTTCTGAGGCATTTTTATTGAGAATAATGTCATTTGTCACTCAGTTTTCAGATGAGATCTGATAAAGAGAAGTCCTTCTGTTCCGCATAGACATTAAAGATTCCATGCTGCTCTTCATAAGAACAGGGTTTGGTCCCTTGCTAACTTGCAGTGATGATCCCTATGTATATTTTAGAGGAAGCTGCAGAATTATCTTTGTGTGAAGGTGGTGCTAACAACAGTTTCTTCCATCTCCCTCTTTCCTAGCACTTTCCAGGAGTACTTCATGTCTCTTTTGACTGTAAAGGGTTAAGTTCAGTGAGCCTGGCTGTCACTTGACCAGAGGACCAATCAGGGGACAGGATACTTTCAAATCTTGAGGGAGGGAAGTCTTTGTGTGTGCTGTTAGTTTTTGGTTGTTGTTCTCTCTGGGTTCTGAGAGTGACCAGACATGCAACCAGGTTTCTCTCCAATCTCCCTGATACAGGTTCTTATAGATTCAAAATAGTAAGTACTAGGTGATGAGGCAAGTTAGGCTTATGTTTGTTTTCTTTATTTGCAAATGTGTAATTGGCTGGGAGGAGTTCAAATGTGTATTTGGCTGGAAGGAGTTCAAATCTGTATTTTGCTGAAAGGATTTTAATTTGTACTTGTATATTTAGGCTGGGAGGGTATTCCCAGTGTCTATAGCTGAAAGACCCTGTAATATATTCCATCTTAAATTTACAAAGATAATTTTTACTGTTTTTTCTTTCTTTAATTAAAAGCTTTTCTTGTTTAAAAACCTGATTGTTTTTTTATTCTGGTGAGACCCCAGGGGATTGGGTCTGGATCCACCAGGGAATTGGTGGGGAGAAAAGAGGGGAGGAGGAGAGAAAGGTTAATTTTCTCTCTGTGTTAGGATTACTGTCTCTCTCAGGCAGAGTCTGGGAGGGGGAGAGAGAAGGAGTGGGGAAGGTGAATTTTCCTCTCTGTTTTAAGATTCAAGGAGTTTGAATCACAGTGATCTTCCAGGGTAACCCAGGGCGAGGAAGTCTGGGAGAGGCAACGGTGAGGGAAAGGGTTTACTTTCCTTGTGTTAAGATCCAGAGAGACTGGGTCTTGGGGGTCCCTGGGCAAGATTTTGGGGGGGACCGGAGTGTACCAGGCACTGAAATTCCTGGTTGGTGGCAGCGCTACAAGTACTACGGTGGTAATTGAGCTTAGAGGAATTCAGGCTGGTACCCCATCTTTTGGATGCTAAGGTTCAGAGTGGGGAATTATACCATGACAGATACATTCTTTCATAGCACTGAAATGATGAAGTCACATCTAGAAAAAATAAAAAACAAGAAGCTTGGATCTGTCGCTGGGAATCCAAGAAACTTGGGGGAAACACAAACATTACTGAGTGTGTGACTTTCATTGATACTTCTTCGATACACTTCCTATGGGAAAATAACTCATTTAATTGTTGCCCTGCATCACACTATTGCTGAGGTGCCATCATGGAGAAGGGAGCATTAGTTTGACCATAATCTTTGCACATTGCTAGCATTGCCTCTCACAAAATGTCTTCTTCCACAGGTGTGCAGCATACTGCCTTACAAGCTACACCTTCCTCCCTCAAAATGGCTGCATTTCAATTATGCAGTTTGTATATATTTTGTGAAATGCTTTGTGATAGTTTGGGATGAAAATTTCCTGTTTCTGTAATCTCCTCTTTTCCAGGCACAGCAAAAAGAAAGACTCTGTGGTAGTAGCAGCAGAACTGGAGTAGTATTTAACACAGCAGAAGCGTTAGATGGTGTGCCCTGATTAAGCATAAACAAATCTGTATTGAACCTGAGTTTTCATATTGAGGAAGTTCTTCAGAAGCCCTCTAAAGTTTTGCTTATATCTATTAAATTGTGTTGCCTTATCTACAGTTGTGTCATTTCAGCCTCTCCTCCTTTCAGTCTGTGGTTCAATGACAAGTAATCTTACAAATTCAATTTCAGTCTCTTCTCCATTCAGTCTGTGGTTCAGTGACAAATAATCTCTTGCTCACCTTTCTTAAACTCAGACTGGTTGGTGGAAGTCAGCCAGCTATGCTCTAAAGAGGAAGCCACCTGATTAATCCCACATGACAGCAGCAGGTAAATGGTCTTTGCTCTTTTTAAGGGAGGGAAGGTTCAGGGCAGCTCAACTCCTCTTAGAGTTTTGTATGAACCGTACAAGGGGAATTGGGGAACTCAATAAAAGAATGACTTTTGCATCAAAATAGACCAGGTGTGTTTAATCTGTTTCCGTTTTATTAAAAGAAAGTTCTTCCCAGCAATAGTCACAAATAACAGGTATAATACATAGTTATGGGATACAAACTTTATCTCAGGCTATCTACTTTAGTACCATATGCACAATTACCCCTTCATAATGCTGTGCACACATCATTGACATTACTGGAACTGAAAAGCATAAGGGCTTTTTTTTTGGCAGCATGACAATTTACATTTGAAGAAGAACAATGTTTGATACAAAGAGTTCTCTTGTGATGTCTAAACCCATCAAAATAGATTAATGAAGAAGTTTCTTTGCCTGCAAAGACTCTATTCTTCCATAAAGTATACAGGATTTAGACAAGATTTATTGAAATGTTGCTTAGAATGACAGCAAAACAATTCTCTTCCAAATATGTTCAATTTAATTAGTATTCCATCACTGGGTATTAGTTCCATGGTGCATAGTGACATACAAGTCTGATATCTAATAGGTATGCTGAAGTCTACAACTGAAAATAGGCAGATCTCAAAGGGAGTAACCAGCAGTAATGTGTAATAATGGAGTTGATGAGAAAAAAAAATCCATGAACATTTTTGATGAAAATAAAAAGAACCCTACCAAAATGTCGAATTTTCAGTGAACATTTTCAATTTGTACTTGAAAAATCCAAACTAATGAAAATAAATTAAATAATTAGGATTTTAGCTAAAACATTTTTGGGGAGCTGGTCTTCTGATTTCAAAGTATTTGTATGGTTCATGCTGACAGATACCTTCAATACCACCCTCATTAATTTACTTGCCATCTTATTACATCAGTTTGCTGTTCTTTACAGATGCACATTTAGCCAAGCCAATCCATAGCTTTATATTTTGAACAAACTTTTCTATGTCGATCTCTGTATCTCCTTTAGTGGCTGTTTATATTGTTTCATATCATCCATATATAACAAATGGTTAACTCATTGTTGCTCTTTGCTGATATGATAAACAATTTATTTTATGTAATTCATGTCAGTGGCAGCATCGCTCCCAAGAACAGCATTGGTGATAAGGAATTGACTTGAAAGATTCCTCGCATAATTTGGACCTCAGCCATAACAGTCCCTTCCAGGTAGAGTTAAGTGTTCCAGTTAACCATAGGTTGCTGCAGAAAGTAAATGATCTTTGACTGAAACTTGTGGATTTTCAGTGTTTCAGTGATTTATGAACATGGGACCATATACTTTTTGATATACCATCTTTATTTTATTTTTATTTTTTGGTTTGCATCTTCTGTGAGCCTCCTGATCAGCCTGACATGGTCTCTTATATCTTTCATGTTTACTGTGCATCCTTTTTGCTCAGGAGGCAACATGCCATTGTGAATTAGCAGTATCTTGAGCTTCTTTTCCAGATTTGCCATTAAACATTTCCACACAGTTGGTAAATACATGATCAGTCTATAATTGATAAGATCACTTTGGCTTTCTTTTTTGATGATGATGATCATGATGATGAAGAAATGTTGGGTGTACTGCACAAATTAGGGAGATCCGACTCATGTATTATAGCCGGGGTCGGCAACCTTTCAGAAGTGGTGTGCTGAGTCTTCATTTATTCACTCTAATTTAAAGGTTCATGTGCCAGTAACACATTTTAACATTTTTAGAAGGTCTCTTTCTATAAATCTATAATATATAACCAAACTATTGTTGTATATAAAGTAAATAAGGTTTTTAAAATTTTTAAAAAGCTTCATTTAAAATTAAATTAAAATACAGAGCCCCCCGGACTGATGGCCAGGACCCAGGTAGTGTGAGTGCCACTGAAAATCAGCTTGCGTGCTGCCTTTGGCACGTGTGCCATAGGTTGCCTATCCCTGTATTATAGTATCAATTACTATGGCAATGAGACATTATTACCCATCTTTCAATGATTCACCTGAAGAAACAAACTTTAAAAATAAGATCAACATCAAAATATAAATTGTAAACTCGGGATTAAAGAAAAGCTGTGATACACAAGTTTAAAATGGGGTTGAACCTTAAATACCTAATATTCACTTAAATATTTTCTCAACCATTTAAATTGTGCTTGGCATTCCAAAGGTATAATACATATATAGGTAGGTATGTATTTACCATAGACAATACAATAGCTAATAAAAATAATTAACTGGTCATATCTTCAAATTATTGTATTTACAATGCATAATTCTGTCCTCAGATACAATAGTGTAACTTCCATTCAAGTTAATGGAAACTGTATCCATGTATTTGAAGAACGGCTCCTTTTTCTCAAATTCACACAGTGATGCATATCAACTTTTAAAAACAATTCCTATCTCCAGATATTTGTGACAGCGCAATATGCAATGGAAGCTGTAGGTGCTCAGTATCTCTGAAAGCCAGGCTATTTGTTTATGTATTCAAATATGGATTTAAGTAGCTAACTTTCAGCACTCAAGTTTGGAAATATTGGCTCAATCATTGACATGATGTACTTTCTCATTTGAAGAAGTGTTGATAGAGATTAACGATATAAAGTATTTAAAAAAACCAACAACAAAACAAAACTTTAAACAAAATAATCAATCTGAACAGTTCTACCCCCAGACACTACTATTATATCAGACCCCCCAAAAAGGGAACTTTTGAAGTAGGTATAAAAAGAAATAGCAACTTTTCCTTTGAATTTCCAGCTTTTAACTTATATCTTTCTATTTATTGCTCAAGGTTTCCTCTGGTTTAAAATGAAAATATGCTGGATTTTATCAGATAACAGCAAACTGAGCTCATCATAAACCCAGATAAGAGTAGAATTTTAATTCTGATTCTTTAATTTCCTCTCCAAAAGTTATCTGTTTGCCTCTTTCCTCTCCCTCTCTGTTTGGCTGAAACAATATTATCAAGATCACACCAGATCATACAGCTTTAGTAATAGTCTAGGGACTATTTATTTGGATATGAAGAATGGCATTTAACTAGAAGACTCTTGTGGAGAACACTTAAAGTAATCAAACACCTGAGAGTCATTCAATAAGAGTTATTAATTTTCACATCCTTTGGAAATGCAGCTGTTGGGAGTGGTTAACATTGCAATTCCACGAGGGCCTGGGCAGAAACGGTGACATTACCATTCTTACAGTCAGGAAGCATATAATCAGGCTGAAGAATAGTAGTGGGCTAGCATACAGAATAGAAATAAGATATGAAGCTCTTTTTCCAAAGGATGGGCTGTGGAATTTAACTTTTTTAGAAACTAATCCTCTGTAGGATTTGGCTCATCTCTATTTGTATTTCTTCTCTAATATCAGAAAATGTTCTTTAATCTCTTTAAATAGCCATTCCTTTCTCTAGGCACAAGGGGCCATATTTTGCTCTGATTTATGCCCCTGGCAACCCTGATGAAGGCATTGCCCAGGGGTACTGCCCTAGTTCTCTCTTCTCTCATGTGTCGAAATTGTATTGTGAATGATATAATATCAATTTCTTCCTCAAGCCATTGAAATTCTGGCCAGTTCTTTACTTGCATCAGATAGTACATGTTCCAAAATAGAAACTCATTTGTGTGCCCTGGAATGAATTAACAGGCAGTATCCATGTTGGGATACATACCCTGAGAAAAAGAGGGAAAGAATTAACAACCCTAGTTAACCTCCTTACTAGGTTAACAGCAACACTGTTAAGGTTAAAGGTCTTTAAGTAGTTCTATATTAATTCCCTATTTGCTGATTTTATAAACTCCACTATAAAGACTGGCTGTTGACTGAAGTTGGTCACACCATGTCTCAGCCGGAGGGTCAATATAGAGTATATTGCACGCTTTGGGTTAGACTGTGACCTTAGTACAGCCTTGAGCAAGAGTGGTATATGTAAGCTGCTCCACTCCAAGAGTAGCTACAGGAGATGCTATGAATCATATGCACCTGCAAGTCATAATGTCTCCTTTGCTTTCACTTCACTTCAGGGGTGTAGTACCTATTCCAGCAGCTTATTATGTCCTCTTTTATCCCCCCATACTGGCTCAGCTGCACTGGCCAGTACATGGAGGAAGGTGGAACTAAGGCTTCATTATTTCCATCCCTCGCTGCACACTTGCTCCTGAGAGGTAGTGAGCAGGTACATAGCCCCAATACAAAGTCCACATAACCAGCTTAGGGATGTAAGGTGAATACTTCCTCCCCCTTGCTTCCTTGTTTGAATGGATAATCACAAGTTAGCACAATGAAAAACTATACAAGTGTGAACCAATACAGATTTAAATGATTCACCGCTCATCTAATATGTCTCTAAAAACAAAAAATAAGTTTGAAAACTGACTAGACTGTGTTATGAACTAATCACATTTCGTATTTGTACAAGAAATAGATATGGAGGCTTAACCTTTGGCTATGTAAATGGGCAAACAAAACTACCCATGAAATAGTCTGTATTTTAACAGTTCTTCACTCATATGCAATGGCTCTGCCACAGATTGTAAAGGTAGTCAGTGTATCTGTTCTAATTCTTTTATGCCAGTTCGTTCTTAATTCATAAAAATCAAGGGCCAGATTTTTCTAACCTTATTCAGGTGAATCCATGTTTTGTTCTGTGATTAGTCTAATGAACTCCAATAGGACAGCACAATCTGAGTAGAGGCAGAAGAATCTGGCCCCAAATTATGAAAATCTACAAGGAAACGTATCAAGCCACAAAAAAGTGCGCTGAAGTACAATGCAAAGAGTTTGACTTACCCATCGAAGCAAGGCAATTTAAGTTAAATGCAAAAGTTCAGAAATTCAGGCTGACTCTTCATCCTTTACTCAGATTGCTGTGCTTCTTTTCTTCATTATTGTTTTAGGACATTTATGTAAAATACGTTGGGAGTGTCGGGTTGTTTTTTTTTACTTGCTTTTTTGGGTTTAATTCAGATCCTTAATTATGCTTTAACATAGTTTGTGTGCTTTTATGTAAATCACCTTGAGAAAGGTATAATTTTAAAAGTACCTAAATCTACTGGTAACATTAATTTGGGAGAAGCAGCAAATAAAGAGGAACAGTGTGAGCACGTTAAAAATTATTTGGGTAGATGAGTCTTCTGGACTGATAAGTAGCTCAAGCCATTGACTCAAAGTACTGAATTGTCAAGGTCAGCAAAAATATAAGCAAGATAAATAAGTTCAAGAGAGAGCTAGACATTATTTTATAGAAAAGGAGAAAATACCTTGATATAATCACTAAGTGGATATTTTCCCCCAAGGACCACTGGAGCCACTGTTAGAGATTTTGATATTGTCCCTACTTTCTTCAAATATCATCCATTTTTGAAGTGATCTTTCTGGTAAAGATTTCAGCCAATTCTTTCCAGAATCTTTTAGTGCCACTCCTTGAGTCAGCCAGAGGGATCAAAATAGAGTAACTTGAAGTGCTAAGTCTTGCAACGTCTGTGTCATTTCCAAAACAATTCCAGACGGGGACAACGTGGGGGCTCACTTAACATGGCAACATGTTGCAATACCAGTATTCAGCTAGGGCCCTTATTTGGCATCTGCCACCCATTGCTCAGATGGTGTTTGGCTGCACTGGAGAGAGCAGGGGCTTCCTACCTGATATCCCATGCTGTTAACAACTGGGTGAGGAGGGGCAGAGAGATATCCACTAGTATCTCAGGAGAAGGTTAAACCACAGCTGCTAAAGTTAGACATTTTTAAATCAGCAGGTCCAGATAACTTATATACAAGAGTTTTAAAGGAGCTGGCTGACGAGCTCACTGGACCATTAATGTTGATTTTCAGTAAGTCTGGGAACATCAGGGAGGTTCTAGAAGACTGGAAGAAAGCTAATGTTGTGCCAATATTTTAAAAGGGTAAATGGGGTGATCAGGGAAAGTATAGGCTTTTCAGTCTGATATTGATCCCAGGCAAGATAATGGAGCAGCTCATATGGCACTGGATTAATAAAAAAATAAAGGGGGTCTATAATTATAATCAATGCCAGTAAATATGGGTTAAGAGAAAGTGAATCTGTTAAACTAACTTGACACTTTTTTATGAGATTACAAGTTTGGTTCATAAAAATAATGGCAATAAATTGGAGTTTAGAGAAGAGTTTAGGAGGTGGCGTGGGCAAGGGATAAGCTGGCCACAGCTTCCCGCCACCTGTATTGGCCTGGGAAGCGGCCGGTAAACAAACTGGCCCGGCCTGCCAGGATGCTTACCCTGGCAAGCCATGTGCCAGAGGTTGCCGACCCCTGTGATAGACTCAAAGAGCTCATTCTATTAATCTATTCATCCATGGTCTAGAATACTCTAGATAATACTTAATCCTGCCTCAGTGCCGGGGTCTGGATTAGATGATCTATTGAAGTCCCCTCCAGTTCTACGTGTCTATGATTTTTATGGTTTAGCTCACAAAGAGAAGGTTAAGAGGTAACTTGAATACAGTCTATAAATACTTACATGGGGAACAAATATTTGACAGTGGGCCCTTCAATCTAGCAGAAAAGAGAAAGAGCTATCCTGATTCAGAGGCTGGAAGCTGAAGCTAGACAAATTCAGAATGGAAATAAGGCATACATTTTTAACAGTGAGAGTAATTAACCATTGGAATAATTTACCAAGAGTAACAAGAAGGGATTCTTCAGGTATGTAAGCAACAAGAAGAATCAAGGAAAGTTTGGGCCCCTTACTGAATGAGGGAGGCAACCTAGTGACAGAGGATATGGAAAAAGCTAATGTACTCAGTGCTTTTTTTGCCTCTGTCTTCACGAACAAGGTCAGCTCCCAGACTGCTGCACTGGGCAACACAGCATGGGGAAGAGGTGACCGGTCCTCTGTGGAGAAAGAAGTGATTCGGGACTATTTAGAAAAACTGGATGAGCACAAATCCATGGCGCCAGATGCGCTGCATCTGAGGGTGCTAAAGGAGTTGGTGGATGTGATTGCACAGCCATTGGCCATTATCTTTGAAAACTCATCGTGATCGAGGGAGATCCCGGATGACTGGAAAAAGGCTAATGTAGTGCTCATCTTTAAAAAAGGGAAGGAGGATCCGGGGAACTACAGGCTAGTCAGCCTCACCTCAGTCCCTGGAAAAATCATGGAGCAGGTCTTCAAGGAATCAATTCTGATGCACTTAGAGGAGAGGAAAGTGATCGTGAACAGTCAGCATGGATTCACCAAGGGCAAGTCATGCCTGACTAACCTAATTGCCTTCAATGAGGAGATAATTGGGTCTGTGGATGAGGGGAAAGCAGTGGATGTGTTATTCTTTGACTTTAGCAAAGCTTTTGATATGGTCTCTCACAGTATTCTTGCTGGCAAGTTAAATTGTCAGTGGGGGAGGTTTAGGTTGGATATTGGGAAAAACTTTTTCACTAGAAGGGTGGTGAAACACTGGAATGGGTTACCTAGGGAGATGGTGGAATCTCCTTCCTTAGAGGTTTTTAAGGTCAGGCTTGAAAAAGCCCTGGCTGGGATAATTTAGTTGGGAATTGGTCCTGCTTTGAGCAGGAGGTTGGACTAGATGACCTCCTGAGGTCCCTTCCAACCCTGATATTTTATGATTCTATGATTCAAGGATCATGGTGGATTCTCCATCACTGGCAATTTTTAAATCAAAATTGGATGTTTTTCTAAAAGCTCTGCTCTAGGAATTATTCCAGAGAAGTCCTCTGGCCTGTGCTATGTAAGAGGACTGATTAGATGATCACTGTGGTATCTTTTTGCCTTACAATTTATGAATCTATGAAAGAGCTCTGGATTTGCTCTCTCTTACTTGCTGGCCAGAGCAACAGGCTCAGTGCATAGTGGGAAGAAACCCACTCCATGAAAAGGGGTGAAGTAATTTACTCCTCCCTGGAGCAAAGGAGATATTGTTTTTCTGCAAGTGGGTGGGCAGTTGTGTGCCCCTTAGTCTGGGCAGATTGTAAAGATCTATTTTTTTTTAATTGTGAAATATCTCCTTCCAAAATTTCAAATTTTGTCTTTTTTTCTGGTTTCTGCCCAACGTAAAATACAATGAATGAAACTCCTGCCCCCTGCTCGGTATGGTTTTTATTTTTGCTACAGTGACTTTTCAAACTGCTCCGAGTTCAAAAAAGTTACAGCACTGCAAAGGGAAAAATGAAAACAGAACAAATTAAAAAGGAAAACAGCACCAGATCTTGGTATCATAGAATCTATTGCATTAATGTCAAAACATTAAAAAAAGAGAGAAAGGAGACAAACAAACCTAGAAAAGTTCAAAAACTGAAGCTTTTCATAATAATTTTCAGTTTAGCAGTAGGCTATTTTTCACTGAAAAAATGTGCTCAATTTTTTTGATCAGCTCTAGTAGGAAAATTTATGGTATGGCTAAAGAAATTGAAATTGGGAAGTGATAATAGCTGTTTATTAGTAACAGGAAGAAATGAATAACCTGAAAATGGCTTTGCTCAGAAGGAACTTGCAAATAGTATTAGGTAACATTTTCCAATGTAGGAATAAAAAATCACTGTCTCCACTGAAGCAAAAGATCCAAAATCTGATAGTGTCTGAGATTAGCAATGTGTTAGAGATTGGACAAATCTTTGATAGATACAGAATCAGATAAGTTATTTTTGGGCCATATCTAAAGTCAGCTGAAGGCAATGTGCTTTGGATCAGTGCTTTTGTGCTCTGGTTACTACTGATTATTCATTTAAAGCTAGGTTAAATGTCATTCATTTTAACTCTTGGGTAAATCTTAGCATCAGTGACTTTTGTCATTGACTCCAGAGTCTTTCTGTAGTGAAGCTAATTGAACTCTCTGCTAAGAAAAAGTTTAACTAAACCTCCCTTTTAATATTAATGTTTTGCTTTAAGGCATTGAACTATTTTGCATATTTCTCAGGAACTATTAAAGGCAGGTAAACAACAGTAAAAGTTTGGAAAAAAAACAAAAACATCAAGAACATTTAGAACATACTGTACTAGAAAAAAAAGCCTCACAACTATCCATGATGATGGAGCTGGAGATTCAGTTCTTTTATGTTGCATTCAACAAGGATATTCACTGGCCGCAGTTGGCCGCTCTGGGCCAATGGGGGTGGCGGGAAGTGGCACGGGTGAGGGATGGGTTGGCTGTGGCTTCCCGCCGCCCCCATTGGCCTAGGACGGCGAACAGCAGCCAGTGGGAAACACACTCTGCTGAACCTGCCAACGTGGCAGATAAACAAACTGGCCCGGCCTGCCAGGGTGCTTACCCTGGTCAACTGCATGTCAGAGGTTGCCAACCCATGGTATAGTGCTTAGATTATCCACAAATACAAAGTTTGTTTTTAAAGTCATATAATATATAGAGTACATAATCAGCAATAACCCAAATTTAGGTGAAGAAATTTAACAATACAGTTTAGATATTAGAATCTGAATACTCGGGTTCATCGCTGATGAAAAGTTGTACAGAGATTTGATTGGGGAAAGCAAATATAATGAGTGGAGATTGTTCCTCAGTAACTGAGAATTAGGTAGGTTGTTCATTTAGAAAATAAAATCCATGAGGAAAGTATTTCAGTTACTTTGCTGACTGTTCTTCTAATCGGCACTCCAACTCATCCCTCCTGGTATTGCCGATGTCTGGTGATGTGTTCTATGTAGATGTCCCTCAACCACATGATGGTGAATGACACCATGAGTTGCTGCATCAACTGAGGGTAGCGTTGACCGATTCCACATTCTCTCGGCACTCTCTCATTACTGGGGTCCCATGCACCCAAGGCTCCGATGATCATTGCATGTGTCTGAACATGGTAACTCTCAGCTCTCAAGGTTTTGGCCAGAGGGGCATATTTCTCTACCTTTAGAGCTCGGGCATTGTGGAAGGCCAGGGTCCAGTAATGTCCACCATGATGATTTTCTTCCGGTCCTAGTTGGTGATGACAATGTCTGGTCACAGTTGGCTGTTGATTCTAGGGATAGTGGAGTTTACGACAATCTTCCCCACAGGTGGCGGGATGGCTCTGGCCAGGCGCCCTTGGACAGCGTTGTGTCACAACTGCCAAGCTCTTGAATGGGCTTGCAGCTACACAGGATGTGAGGTTGTGTCTTGTTGGCGTAGACGCACTTCCTGCAGATACTACATTTAATTTTAGCTTTGAGGAGACAAGAAGCCAGCTATAATCTAATAAAATAAGGGCAAAAGTATAATTAATACTACATATTCATGAAGTCCAATGTGTGAGTGGAGTGAGGAGAAGAGCCTGAACAGGGAAAACAAAAAGGAGCAGAATATTCTGAGTTGATCACAAGTCATTCTTCTCCTGAGCTCATGCTGTGAGCTCAAGCTTTGTAAGCTAGACAACAACTGTGGTCCATTCACTATAGATAGATTAGTGAAGGGAAAGGCAGCTGGCATAGGTATTATGGCATCAGAAGTGGTGGCAATGAGGTAGGGAAATGGCTTCAAATGATCACCAGTAATTTCAATTGATGAGGAAAACTCATCCAGTTGAAACATCTAATTGGCAAACTATTGAGTAAAAGTGATTTAATGTATTCTGTGGCTTAGGAAGGAAAAAAAAACTGGCACGGAATACTGGCTATTAGTGCAGCTGTCGTGAAGATGCCCTGCACTGGAAAATTGAGATGAATAAAAGCCACCACTGAGCAGAGAGTTTGGAAAAATACCAGCATTAGTCAAGAATTGTATAGTTTTTCTTCAAAGAGTTTAAAATTGTTTTTTCTTTTCTAAAACCACCAATAATCTCTATAGCATATCGTAGTAAGGGCAAACGTTCGGTAAGAGGTAGTGATCAGAACACATTGCTTTGTGAGTATAAGAAATATTTTGTGAACACTGATGGAAGATGACTTGGTGAAACATGGAGGATGACTTGCTGAAAACTGTAGAAGACAGCAGTGTTCTCCCATTGATTTAAGGCACTAATTAGATCAGAGGTCGGCAATCTCTGGCATGCGGCTCACCAGGGTAAGCTCCCTGGTGGGCTGGCCAGTTTGCTTACCTGCTGCATCGGCAAGTTTGGCCAATTGCGGCTCCCACTGGCCCTAGTTCGCCATGTCAGGCCAATGGGGGTGGCGGAAAGCCGCGGCCAGCACATCCCTCACCCATGCTACTTCCTGACACCCCCATTGGCCTAGGATGGCGAACCATGACCAGTGGGAGCTGTGATCAGCCGAATCTGCCGACGCAGCAGGTAAACAAACTGGCCCAGCCTGCCAGGGTACTTACTCTGGCAAGCCACATGCCAGAGGTTGCCAATTCTTGAATTCGATGGTGGTGAAATTACTGATAAAGAATAACAGAAAGGGTGTAAAAAGGCAAGACTGGATATTAAACTTAACAATTTGAATTCATTAATTCAAATGAATGAATGGCTCGTTGCACAAATAACAGGCAAATAACAGTATGTACACTGCGTGAAATGTGGGATATGCTGATGAAAATTTAAACTCAAAGCCTGACATGACCAAGAAATGGCAATCCTCTGAGATGCTGATCATCACATGGTAGGACCTTTAAATTCCACTGAAGTCAATGGGAGATGAGAATGCTTAAAGTTTTAAAGTAGGTGCTCAGCCCCTTGCATGATTAGATGCTACACTTGTAGAGCTACAGATATCCAGTTTCTGATAAGCTTACCCTCATGATATGTCAACATTGCAACAAAACACCCATCTCAGCTGACTTGGGTTCTCAGGGTTCAGGTTGTGGGGCTATAAAATTGCAGTGTACATTAGCAGTATCAGACTGGAGCCTAGGCTCTGGGATCCTTCCCCCTTTTGGGGTCCCAGAGCCCAGGCTCCAAGCTCAGCCTGGACATCTACAGTTTTATTTTATAGCCCCACTGCCCACAGCTTTAGGTGACTAAATCCCAGTTTTAGGACCACTGCGATCCACAAAACCCCCAGGCAAATGTCATCTAACCTTATAGTTGCGTAAGCTCCCTTGTTGGTACCTTAATTTTTGCTGTAAATGTCCTCTAGGAGCCTACGTTTCTGCCTTCTGGTGATTCCAGTATGATCCTCAAACCAGGAGAAGACAAGTGAGGCAAAGCCTAACACTGAAGTGTCTTGTAAATCACTGGAATCTCCAATGCCTGTGTTTGGTGCCTAGGCTTCCCATACAATGCATGGTGAGAGATAGGCTCCTGAGAATAGGATCGATAATGGCCTGCACCATAGGCAGCTCCTCTCCTAAACTAGCCAATGAGAGAGGGTGAGTGTCCCAAGCCCCACCTCTCTCACAGAGTTCTTTTCCTAAGTATGGGCTATAGGGAGGGACTCTAGGTATTACTCATTTTGAGGAAGGGTATCAGACCTGGGTCCAAAGAAAACAAAGGCTTGACCATGATGGTTTGAATAACTGGGTTAAAAAAATAGACGGTAAATTATGGGTCAGCAGCTAACAGGTAAAACTGGTTATGGTATATCTGTGAGAGATATTCAGTATATGTTGTTCTGTAAGCCAGGAGTCTAACACTTTTGCAATATGCATAAAGAGAAGCGTAATGTCTTTCAGCTATGATGGTTACTTTATATTCTATCAGTGTACTGAACAAAATAGCACAGATGTGCTATGTTGCACAAAGCAGGTAAGGTGTAGTCTGCAGTTTAAATAATAAACTAAGATTGTATATGTATACAGAATGTCACCGTGATGTCTAATATGTCAAGTTCTAAACTGGGCAGAGCACCTGGGTGAAAGGGAAATGGATGGGTAATGACTAACTTGGCAATTTAGCAGAGTCTTGGAGAGCTTGGAACAAAAATCAACTTATTAATGCCAGAACCACTTGTAATAGAAAAACAAGAGTACACAATCTCCAGTCAAGTCTTTTCCTGCCTGCTGCTGAAAAGCCTGTACATACCTTAACTTCTTCTAGGGCTGATGAGTATATAGGCTTGCTTAATAGGACAACTAATATTTCAAAGGATTGTCTGACATTTTTTATATGAAAATAGAGTGGCCAAGGTTCGTGCTTACACACAGTTCTCTACAACGTGTTGTTCTAATTGGAATCTACGAATTTCACATTAACATAAATTTTGCCTGATCTGGATTAAAATATATTTTTGGATCAAATTTAAATTAATGATGAGAATTTGAATGAGGTATTCAATTGATAGCTCAAGGCCAGATTCTGCCATCCTCACACTGAGTAGTATCTTACTACAGGTGTAGTGAATTAGAATCAAAGGGATAATTTGTAGAGTAAGGTGCTACTCTACAAGCAATGCTACATAGGTAGAAGGTGGCAGAAGCTAGTTCCATGTCTCTTCATTTATTTATAACATTCTGCTGGAGAGGGGACAGCCTTCTATTACTAGGCTCTATACTTTAGCCTAACCTGCTGTACTTATGGTAGGGCTATGAGGTAAGCCAAGCCATTGGTTGGCTTTAAAATACACTCTTAAAGCTGCTTTGATTTGATTTAATCTTGATTTATTTGAAAGATCATTGATTTTTTCTTGACTGTGGGACTTTTGTTTTGTTTCCAATTTCTGCAGTGCTGGGAGCTGGCTTTGCTGCAAAAAGCTCCATTATAAAATAAAGTTGTAGTAAAAAAAAAAAAAAAGCATTGCGTTGAGGTTACCTGGAGATATCACAACATGACATTTTCTCTTTAAAAGTACTGTGCAAGAAGTAAACAGCCATACCTAGAAGAAAAAAGGCCTTTTAAAAAGCACAAGTCTGGTACACAAGATAAGCAAAGGGGATAATGAATGGTATAATCCTTGAAAATGACTGCTTATTTTAGCAAGGTTTATATGTCAGAGAGAAGAAAAAGGAAATTTAAAGAGGAGAGGTCTGGATGCACTAAGGAAGTTAGGTGCCTAAGTGCCAGCATTAAGCTCCACTGCAGTGCACAAAACTCTCTGTGAATCCTGTAGGTGCCTAAATTCACATGACATCTAATTTTTGCAGTAAAAGTCCTATAGGTGCCTATGTTCTGCCTTTGAGCATGCACAGTGCTGCCTCCCTCTTGGTTCCCAGATGTTTACCTCCTGCCTAAGCCCCAGAGTGATTCACAGCCCAAGGGAAAATAGGCGTTGGGTTAGCGAGGTCATGTGTGAGGCCCAATCTGGTGGTCTCTGAGGCTGCTTACTGGATCAGTACCCTAAGGAGAGTTCACTCAAGGCAGACGGAGCTCAGAGATTACGATACTCACCTGGGATGTGGGAGACCTCCTTGTTTCAATAACTTCTACCTCTCTGGCAGAGGTTAGATTTGAACATGGAGGTCTCCTGCATCCCAGGTGAGTATCGTAACCTCTGAGATAAAAGTCATGAGAGAAATTCTCTTCTGGCTCAAATGACTGCTCTAACCAGTGAGCTATGGGTTATGCTGATGTGAGGCTCCCTTAGTCTCTCCTGTTGAGTTGTTCCACTGTGAATAAACAATTAAAGAAACAGTGGAGCAGGAGGACAGGATCCTGGGTCCTGTATCCTGGGTGATTACTTCAACAACCCATTTGTAGAGTCCTTCTCATGCTTGGGTTTTCTCTCTCTGGCACATATGTTCTAAAAGAGAAAGTGAACACAAGTATTAGAATGAATCTGTAGCCTGGTGCATAGTGCATTCACCTGGGAAGTGGGAGACCCAGAATACTGTCCACCAGTGCTACTGACTCTTTAGGCTATGTCTACACAAACAGCGCTGCAGGGGCGCAGCTGTACCAGTGTAGCTGTGTCACTGCAGTACATCTGGTGAAGATGGTCTACATGGATGGGAGAGAGCTCTCCCGTTGGCATAAAAAAATCCACCTACATGAATGGTAGAAGCTATATCAGCAGGAGAAGCTCTCCCACCAACATAGTGCTGTGCACATGTTTATTCACACCCCTGAGTGACAATACTAATGCCAACATAGGCTGTAGTATAACATAGCTTTAGTTATTTATCCATAGTGGTACAGCTTGAAGAGGAGAGTTTGAGGGTAAATATCTTAGCCATTGGGCTAAAAGTTATACGGTGGGCACCCTTCTTTCCCCTGCTTCTTGAAAAACAGGATAGGTGACTAACTAAAGAGGGTTCCTAGCTGTGAATTGCTAGCAGAGATAGGTGCTTCCCTGTAGCCTGGATTTAGGCACCTATCTCTGAGATAAGGGCAGGTCTTAGTACACATCCACTCATCCATATCTCCCATTAGCTGAGGCAGCTCCCTGCCTACATGCTGGCTTCTATAAATTGCGGTCTAAGGTGCCTATCTCCCTCCATCTATTGTACAGGAGCCAGGGCCGGCTCCAGGCACCAGCATTCCAAGCAGGTGCTTGGGCCAGCAATCTGAAAGGGGCGGCAGTCCGTGTGTTTTTGCCCCTAACCTGCGCATCGAATTGCTGCCGTGGACGGCAGGCACAGTCTGTTTGCCGTTAGGGTGGCACGTGAGTTTCCACAGTGGTGGCAATTCGGCAGCAGCTTCTATGTTCAGCTGTCCGCGGCGGCACACCTTCTGTCTTCCGGCTGAAGACAGAAGCTGCCACCAAATTGCCGCCACCGCGCAAACACGCGTGCCGCCCTAAAGGCACATGGACTGTCCCCACCATCCACGGCGGCAATTCAGTTTGCTGCTTGGGGCGGCAAAAACAGTAGAGCTGGCCCTGACAGGAGCTTAGGCACCTAACACGGACATTATGCCTATGGCACCTGGAAGTTAGGCGCTGTGATGCTGAGCATCACAACAACCAACTCCTTTTGTGCAAGCACGCCAGAGGCATTTGTGCACGCAAAGCTATAGCTCCTCTCAAATTAAAAAAATAAAATAAGGAAGAGCAGATTGCAGCACTTAACTTCTCCCTGTCACTATATAGAACATCCTACTATTGATACCCCTGGTACTAAGTGTCATGTATTATCAGCTAATGCTGGGGTAACATTGTTCACCGGTCACACTGAAATGTCCAGATCACCAGCAGATAGCACCGAGTACTACTGTTTTATTTAAATCAAGAGAACTGATTCCAAAAAAAGGCAATATTCAATGGACATTTGCAGATTAACTGAACAAAGGATGCTGCATGCTTTTCCACACTGCCTGGGATGGGTCATTTCTTGGGGAGAGAGGATAGTCAAATCACCATATCCTTCAATCCTTATAATTTCTGCAGATATTGCCAAGGGTTTTAGTGATGGAGGCACCTGTATACTAAGGATTGGACTGAAATCACTGAACAGCTGTCAGACAGCAATGGTCCAAGTTCCCCTGTCTTTAATCAAACAATCCTCCCTTAGATTCAATTAATGTTTACTTAATTAAGGGCTGCAGAATGTGACCCAATGCCTTAAAGTAACTATCAGATTGCACCGGATTCGAATTTGCTAGTTAAAGACTCTGCAACTCATTACCATTTCTACGTAAACAGACCCCAGACTCATCTAATTACCTTTACATACTTATCAAACATGTTGTGATGTAAGATTGACGTAATATCTAAATGTGCTAACAGATACCAAAAAAGTATCAATTATGGCAGGGGTCGGCAACCTCTAGCATGCGGCTCACCAGGGTAACACCATGGCTGGCCAGGACAGTTTGTTTACTTGCCGCATCGACATGTTTGGCAAATCGTGGCTCCCACTGGCCGCAGTTCACTGTCGCAGGCCAATGGGGGTGGCAGGAAGCTGCAGCAGGCACATCCCTCGCCTGTGCTGCTTCCCACCACCCCCACTGGCCTGGGATGGCGAACCGCGGCCAATGGAAGCCGTGGTCAGCTGCACCTGCCGACGCGGCAGGTAAATAAACTGGCCTGGCCCGCTAGGATGCTTACCCTGGTGAGCCGCATGCCAGAGGTTGCCGAGCCCTGAATTATGCTGTTTAATACAAAGTAAATCTATTATCAGTACTTCAGAGATACATTTTATTGCCAAATCCTGACCCCAAAAGAATTGTGGAGCCCACCTGTTCTCCAGACATACACACAAAGCATTTTGGAGGTCCAGACACCCTTGGCAGCAGCTGTATAGCTGCTGCTCCTTAGTGTATCATAATGAGTGGAACTGGAGTCAGAGGGCCCATGTTCTCTGGAGGGACTATTATTGAGGAAACACCAGGAAACTAGGGTATGAGAGGAGTTCACCTAAACCACATCAGTCACATAGCCAGAGCAGTGCACAGGGTTTAATAAAGTTCCACTTGGTCAATTTAACCTGAATTCAACTTCGTCCATTGCAAATGGCACATGGTGGCAACGTCTGAGCTGTGAGATCTCTCAAGTGTAGGAATAGGCAGCATAAGACATGGATTCAATCTGAAGCCCTCCCGTCACTGTGGACTTAGCCCAGCAATGGACCTGGTGGAAGGAGAAGTTCGAGTTCTACACAGATGTGGGCGTGCAGGGGAGCAACAACAGCAGGGAAACAAAACTTTTATTTTACCTTATTGGGGAACAGGGCAGTGAGATCTGTGCCAGTCTGAAGCTCTCCATTACCTCAAGACTCACAACAGTCCTAGGATCCCTTAGTTACTATTTCTTCCCAGACCAGAATGAGACTGGAATAACACAAAGTTTTTCATTAGAGACCCATCCAAAGGGTAGGGGATTGACCCTTATGTTACTTCTATTCAAAAACTGGCTGATACTAGCAACTTCAGGGATGGAGAGACTTACTAATTCTGGACAGGCTAGTTTGCAGCACTTGGGATCACCACCTGTGGGATCAGCTGTTCCAGGAAGGTTATCTTTCATTAGACAGATGTTTAGACATAGGGCATGCAGCAGATGCCTTACAATGTCTTACAAGCCTCAAGAGAAAGGATGAAATCCCTAGGAGGTACAGCTCCCCCAGAAGTACATGCAGTAAGACAACAGCAAAGGAGAGCAGGTGGCCAGTGCTCCATATCCATAGCAACGTGCATTTACAGTGGGAGGCAGCAAGAGGGGGTAAAAGAGAAATGCCCCGCACTGTGATGGCATTGCAAGGAATATGGTAAGTTGACCATTTTAGTAGTGTATCCAAGAGCAGAAGAAGCTCTCAGAAATATTTGGTCAAATTTGTACAAGAGTATAAAAGGGGGATTGCCCATCAGACCTTGCTGTTGACATCATGGCTCTTTCCTTGAATCCAAGAACATATCAGGTTCAGACTGATGGGACAGGAAAGCAACATGGGACAATACCAATTGCTGTACTTGTATAACCTTTGGAAGGGCTAGAATTCACCTTATTGCCCTACTCCAGTGCCTAAAACCCCCCCAACTCCCATAGAAAAGTAGCTGGAGGCCCAGAGTTCAGTCTCTAAGGATTTTCAGCAAGGATTGTATAGGGTCAGCCTCCCCACATTCAAGTCCCAAAAGGAACTAAAGAAATGAAATTAATTAAATAGCTTTATAACCAGGGCTGGCTCTAACTTTTTTGCTGCCCCAAGCAAAAAAAACCAGCGCTGCCCTGCCGTAACTCCCCCCCACAAGTGCCATGGCACCCGAAGCCCTACCCCCCCCGATCAGTTCTCCGCCTGAAGCCCCCGCCCCCCTGAGCGATGTGCATCTGAAGCCCTGCCCCTGAGCACTGCGTCATGCCAGCTCCCGCCCCCCTGACCGCTGCCAAAGCCCCCCACAGCGCTGCGCTGCCCAAAGCCCCACCCCCCAAATGCTGGGCCGTCCGAAGCCCCCCTGTGCGCCATGCAAGCCCCCACTCCCCTGAGTGCTGTGCCGCCAAAGCTCCCACCATCCCAAGTGCTGCGCCGCCGAAACATGCCCCCACCTCCGAGCGCTGCCCGGTGGAAACAAAGACAAACAAAAAAACCCCTCCAGCGTTGCCCCACCGAACCAAAAAAATACCCCCAAAAAACTGAGCGCTGCCCTGCCCCAAGGTACCGCCCCAAGCACGTGCTTGGTCGGCTGGTGCCTGGAGCCAGCCCTGTTTATAACGGGTTGGCAACTTCTGGCACGCGGCTCACCAGGGTAAGCATCCTGGCAGGCCAGGCCAGCTTGTTTATCTGCCACATAGGTAGGTTTGGCGGACCGCAGCTCCTACTGGCCGCAGTTCGCCATCCTAGGCCAATGGGGGAGGCCCCGGCCAGCACATCCCTCAGCTGCACCGCTTCCCGCAGCCCCCATTGGCCTGGGACAGTGAACCAGTCGGAGCCGCGATCTGCCGGACCTGCCAACGCGGCAGGTAAACAAACTGGCATGGCCCGCCAAAGTGCTTACCTTGGCGAGCCGTGTGCCAGAGGTTGCTGACCCCTGCTTTATAAAATCTTATGATAAAGAAACAAATAATAATCTAATTTTTACAGCATAACATATCTATTTTATAATCCACAGACATTATCATTACAGTTGTACATAAACATAAATAAAGAAAAATTAAAATCTGAACAGTTCAGTCCCCACAGAAACAAAGTGAGAAGAAACTGAGAGTTCCCAAAAGCTTAGGTTTAGTTCACCTAAGTCTCAGTTAGAGTCTTTGATTACCAAATCTATACAATTTGCTGAGTCTAAAACAACATCTTCTTCCACTTGCTCTAAGGAATCTTCAGCTGAAATCCATGCAGACTCTTCCTCCACTGAAATCACTGCTAGCCAGTCAGCTAACTGATTAACTACTTACTCAGTTAAATCACAAGTGTATAGATTTAAAGAAAACCCTGTTACAAGAAAATACAAAACTGAGAATAGCAAAATATAAATGACTCTTTCCCCATTACTACATTTAAAGAAAAGTTGGTGAATCAGACTAGTTGAGACAATTTAATTAGAATAGTTTGGCTAAAATCAAAACAACTTTCAAAGCACATAATTAAAATAGAAGAAGTTATTTTTGCCTCTCAATTTCCCCTTGCTATAATTAGGATTGTCTATGCTTTCCTGTTAGAGGGTTAACAGCATCACTAACCTGCTGCAAAACGCTTCAGAGTTAGGGACAACAGCCTGCTTTCTGCCCCGGGATCAGCTTCTTCCAACCCACACAGGACACATAGCCCTTTGTAAAACAGCTGCCCTGATGCTTGCACTCGTGGAGTCTGACCCCAGCAACAGGGAACCTATTGGAGCAGACCCAAAACTACGACACTCAATTCCAGAAGCTTCTGGATGCGGAGTGCTAAATCGGCCTAGCAACAATGACCCAGACACCACTCACTCCTACCTCCTCCCAATGGGTCTCTTAAAGAGATATCTCACTATTAGGCACATGGGTTACACTTGCAACAATCGTAATAGGTAATGCAACCATGTTTGATTTCATCTGGATAGTGGGGCCTCCTATTATGTCATTCTTTGAGGTGAACTGAACTTGAAGACACCCATTATAAATAGTAGGTACAATCTAATAATGGTCAATGAGAGCATAATGCAGCCCATAGGAAGATGTGACCTCATATTAACTAACCTGAAAAACAACAGATGGTATCAGGTGAAGTTTGTTATAGTATAAAACACCATAGACCATATGGGGAATACATCCAGGGATCTAATCAAGGTGCAGAATCAGATTTTTATAGCTGCAGTGCAAAAAGCAAAAAGGGAAGTCCTGCAGACAATGGAGACTATTTTAAAAGCATATGGGGATGTTTTCAAAGGCAATGTGTGCCTCAAAACATAAGTGTGACTGGAAGTACAACACACAGTAGAACCTGTGTGCTTACCACTAAGGAAAATTCCAGGACACTACAAAATTCTGTACGCAAGAAGATTACAAGTCTGCAGAGGAAAGGCATCATAGCACCTGTATAGGCCAGTACAGCTGGGTAAGCAGCTTGATGATGGTAAAAAAGCCATCAGGCATATTTTGCATCTGTACAGAACCAAAGCCACTGAACCAGACTTTAAAAAGATGCCACTATCCACTGCCTACAATCAAGGACATCTTGACAGAAAACTCCAAAGCCCAAATCTTTGTAGTTTCTGATGTGAGGAATAGGTTTTGGCATATAATCCTAGATAAAGTGCCCAACATGCTGGGAATATTTGCAACTCTATTTGGTTACTACAGATGGCTGCACATGCCAATGGCAGGTTAATTAGAGTCAGGTGAGGCAATTCAGTTAATGTGACCACCTGACTCTAATTAAGGTTCTGCTGATACTATAAAAAGGGCTCAATCCAGTCAGAGAGGGAAGGGCCAGGGAGCCAGTGGCGAGGAAGTGCGGTTGAAGGGCTGGTTACTGAAGACACCCTCAGACCATCATTAAAGGAGCCCTAAGGTAAGGGTGAAGAAGGGAGAAGCAGGAGAGCTGTGAGGAAGTGGCCCAGGGAAATGTAGTAACTCTGACAGTGAAAGGTTGGCTGCCAACAACTGTTACCATTAGGGTCCCTGGGCAGGAACCTGGAGTAGAGGGCGGGCCAGGGTTCCCCCCAACCCACCACTACAGGAACATCTCCTGGGAGGGGAAGTCAGGCCCCTGTCAGGACAGAAGGCTGAACAGAGACTGTGGGAGTTCTCTCACCAACCTCCTTGCAGGCCTATGATGAAAGGGCTCAGTAGACTGTAACCCTGGCCCTACATAGAGAAGGGCTACGTGGAGGGTCACAGTGAGCCACTGAGGCTAGCATAAACCGCCTAGAAGCGCAGAACCCACGGGAGCAAGGTCAGAGCTCTGTCATGGCATAAACCCATCACCAAAGATGTTCCAAAGAAGACTCACCCAAGTGCTTGAAGGACTCTCTGGGATGAAAATAATTGCAGATGGCATCTTTATTGTAGGTGGAGGGAATAATAATACAGAAGCTGAACAAGACCATGACAACAAAACTATAAGCTTTTCTACAGCAATTCAGGGGCAAGAACATAAATCTCAACAGAAAAAAAATGCTACTCAAGCAGTGTGAGATGATAAACTTTGGACATCTGCTGAAAGCAGGGAGACTGAAAGCTGATCCTAACAAAATCAAGGCAGTCAGAAACATGACAGGTCCAGTGGATGTGAAGGGTTATAGTATTTCATAAGAATGATAAATTTTCTGTCCAAGTTCTGTCTATACCTGGCTGCAGTAGCAGAATCCATATGTCAGCTCACAAGTCAGGATGTTGAGTGGGACTGGCCAGGTCCCCAACACCAAGCATTTTATATGATGGAACAAATGATTAATTGATTCCCCATCCTAAAGTGCTACCAGTCACGAGAGCCACTGACAGTCCAGTATGATGCATGAGAGAAAGGACTAGGTGTAGCTCTTTTTCAGGCACAGTGGTTGCTTATGCAGGCAGAGTCCTATCTGAAACTAAACAGGGATAAACCCAAACAGAAAAATATCGTATGGCTGTAGTATTTGGAGTGGAGCAATTCCATCATTACACCTATGGTAATCCAGTAAAGGTGCAGTCAGACCACAAATCCCTAGAGACAATCATGTCAAAGGCCCTTTTTAGGGTACTAAAGAGATTGCAGTTGACAGGGCCAGCTTTAAGCCAATTCCCCCGATTCTCCCAAATCGGGCCCTGTGCCTAAGAGGGCCCCGCGCCCTAAAGAAGAGGTCCTAAATTTTAAATTTTTACTCACCCGGTGGCGGTCCAGGTCTTCGGCGGCACTTCGGCAGCGAATCCTTCACTAGCTTCTGGTCTTCGGTGGCATGTCGGCGGTGGATCCTTGAGTGCCGCGAAAGACCCGGATCAAGTGAACGACCCGCTGCTGAAGTGCCACCAAATACCCTGACCGCTGCTGGGTATTTGAATCAGGCCCCGCACTTCCTTGAGCCGGCCCTGCATGTTGATACCACCTCAGAACTGCCAGGTAGAGATTGGATATTAACCAGGTCAACTACTGGTGTTAACTGACACACTGATCAGGGCATATATACCCAAGGTCACCAAGCTGGGGAAGGGGATCAGGACATTGAATCCATTAACATACTGCACTCTCAGTTTCAACAGTGATGATGATGGAAATCAAAGAGACTATGGAAAAGGGCAGTCAAATACAAGCAGTCAAGACAGTGATACTAGCAGGATGGCCAAAAGACAAAGGCCACCTACTGGAACAGAAATTCATTTTCAAATGAAAGATGAGCTGAGTGTGCAGGATGGAATGATATTTCAAGGACAGAGCTGTTGTCCCTGTCTCATTACATAAGGATGTCATGCAAAAAGTACATGCCTCATCCTGCTGTGTTAGATGCAAGTCAGTAACCGGCAAACTGAAGGCCTGCTTTGCAAGATATGGTATTCTGGACACTGTGTTCTGTCCTCTGGGTTTAATAACACAGAAGTGTTCTGTGTTTAATAAAGTTCTACTGGTTCAGTGTAACCTGCATTCAGCATCACTCTTCGTGAATGAAACAACAGTGAGAACTGCATGGATGCAGGTGTGCACCCATGTGATATTAAGGCACGGTTAAGACTTTTATTCGGATTTACTTTTCTGATTTCCAATGCTTTGTGCTTTGCTTGAGGATAGTTTAGACTTGCTGTTATTTATTAAATTAAAGTCAAATCAGATCTAGATATAATTCCTTTCTGGGTAGATTGTCAACTCTCTGATTAAGAACTATACCTATATTTGAGTCTTTGATAGCACCTAACACATTTTCATTGCTTAACAACTGTGGCCAAGATTTGCAAAATAGAAGCTTATAGTTGGATTACCTTTGGCCTCAATGTCATCCTTCAGCTTAGGTCCAAACAGCATTAGTAGTAATCTTGGGGTGTTCACTCCTGGACAAGTGTCTTACAATTGAATGTTTTATGGACAGGGTAATAGTTTAATCCCACATTTGCCAGAAGAATTATTTACCTACATTGCCACAGAGAGAGTTACAGAGATACAAAGATAATCACAAAGTGGAGAGACAGGGAACCATCTGGAAACCAATCTTACAGGGAAGGAGAAAACTCCATGGAGAGATAGTTTGTTACATCTGGCGATAGGTGAAAGGGAGATATAGGTGAGTCACTCTTGGTATGGTCACCTATTGAGGAGAACAAACTATCTCAGACAATGTAGCCAGTTGGGTCTGTAGTAAATATGAGGCTCCAGCTCAGCTATGTGCTATCAACCTCTGGCTGAAAGGACATGGATGGGGGTCTGGGAATCAATCATTTGTTTTTAATATTAAAAGTAAAATGATTGTAAAACAGGGAAAATGAATCATGGTCAGTGTGTACAGGAAGATGTCAGCAAACCAGTAAAGTGCCTGAACCCACTATTGCTTATTGCTAAAAGCACCCAAGTCAGCAGGCTTAGCTTAACCAAGGAAGGAGGGGAGGGGGTTTTGGGTGCCCCAGAAAGGGCAGCTTGACCCCACGTCCTTCCTGAAAATATTGGTGTTGAAGTCGCTGATACATGCATCTTAGAAGAGCAGAATGTACCCTCAAGGATGTGTCTAACAGGGTCTCAGGGCTGCAAACTCTGGGAAAAACCCACACCTGGTTAATCAATAATCAGAAGGAAGCCTCTTGCTTGACCATTGGACCTGCTTGCTTAACAATACATATCATTCTATTACTAATTTATAAATAAGGGGGAAAAGTTTGAGGTAGGGGGACTCTTCAGGCAGGGCCAGCTCCAGTGTTTTGGCCACCCCAAGCGGCAAAAAAAACAAGAAAAGAAAACAAAACAAAACAAAAAATGTGATTGGCAGCACTTCGGCAAAAGCTCTACTGCTGCTGCATTGTTCTGCAGCGGCAATTCGGCTGCAGGTCCTTCCCTTCGAGAGGGACTGAGGGACCCACCGTCGAATTTCTGCTGAAGAGCCAGACGTGCCGCCCCGCTCCATTGGCTGCCCCAAGCACCTGCTTGCTGCGCTGGTGCCTGGAGCTGGCCCTGTCTTCAGGACTGGACTCTTCCTCTGGATTCATCTTGCAGCCCCCAGCGGCAGACGGGCTGCCGCTATGCCATCGAGAGCCACACTCAGCTTTGGTAATTATCAAGGGTTGGGGGTGTTTTACTAATCTGTTGTGGACATGTGTAAATGCTTGAGACTAAGTAAAGTTTAGCTTGAAGTGAAAGCACTCTTGTGTTGTCCTGTTTTGCCAGCCATCTATCGGGTGGATGGCTGTGGCTTCCCTGATTTATTTCCTGACACCACCTTGCATAGAATAAAAATTACCAAGAGCTTTGGGTTGAAAGAACCCCAGGTAACAAGTGGAACTGGAATCAGAGGGCCTATGTTATGTGGAAGGACTGTTTAGGGGACATAAGGAAAACAGGGAATGTGAAGAGTAAGGCTGGAAGCAACTCAGCCACAGGGACAGAGCAGTGAACAGGGTTTTAAAAAGGTCAACTTGTTCAGTTTAGCCTTCATTTAGCTTTACTTGTTGCATATGAAATGTCCAGCTAGCCAGTTTCACTCTGGCCAGAGATGGGATTCATGACTCTCTCTTCCAATATAGTAAATGGCAGGGCAAGGATGACAGGAGGGTCTGTACCTAGTATGAGGCAGGGTACTCCAGTTAAGTGACAGCTGAAAAGACAGACCCTACTCCAGCTCCCAGCAGCAAAGCTGCTTGACAACTCCAAAACTGAGCAAGCCAGTGGCCCAATGGTTCCCAGACACTGAGCCCTGGGAGCATGAAACTGGCTCCACAGGCAATCAAAGGATGTGTGGGGTGGGTTACAGTTAATGTTGCCAACCCTCCAGGATTGGCCTGGACTCTCCAGTAATTAAAGATTAATCTTTAATTAAAAATATATGTCATGCAAAGAAATCTCCAGGCATATGTCCAACCAAAATTGGCAACTTTATTCACAGTGCAGACTCTTGGAAACCCTCTAATCCCCATGCAAAAGTGAAAATCCTAGGGAAGTCATACTGAAATTCCAGTTCTTGGTCCCTCCACAGGCATCTCCACAGGGAATAATACCACAGCAATAGCTTCCTGGCACCTGCACAGGGGAGAGAGCAGATTAGGCTCCACACAGGCCCATGCTCATCTGCACAAGCTAGTTTCTGCAAGTCCCTTTTTCCCTCCATGCCTATTAATATGCTAGCCTGATCATTCTCAGGCTCAGTGGGAGCTGATGGCATCCATGGTCCTGAGGTTTTGACATATAGCTGTTAGTAAATTAATTAATAATTAAAAATGAGGTGATGGGTAACCTCTTCCATATACATGTAGACCATAATGGTTTATTATACAACCATCTCTGTGAAGCTTACAGCCACCTCATAACATGCTATATCCCTGCTTTTCCCTACTCACGAAGTGTGGAGAGACACTGGCTTTCACTCGCTGCTATGTATTTTGCTGCCTCTCCTGTGTATGTGGACAAGCTAAGGCCAGATTGTCGGGCACATCCTCAGCAGGTGTAAACCAGCATAGCTCCTATTTACATGAAATGAGGATCGGACACCCTGTAAACATTATTAGTAAAAGACACCTTCTCGTAATACAAAGGGCATTATTTTTACATACTTGATAGTCCTACCAGACCAACTGAAATTCCTTACTCCCCCTCATGCCTGTAATTATGTACTTCAGTATTACTGAGTGTCAGATCAGAAGTCTCTGAAACACTAGTAATTTTCCACTTTTAGAGTGAAGCACATGAAATATTAGGATAAAGAATGAACATTATGTAACTGACCTTTGATTTTACATTTCTTCCAAAAGACACGAAAACATGCATTGGCTTTTATTTTTGCTAGCGCCTGCACACATTTCTTGGCCAGATGACCAAAGTGATTTTCATGGCAAAACAGATTAATATCAGAAAACATATAGAATTGCTCTATGCCTTTAATAGTAGTGGCAAACCTCATTGTGAAGCCTAAGCTCTTGAAACATAAAAAAGAAGGAATTTTTTTTCCAAAACATAAATCCAACAGCAGAGCTGATAGACAAGATGTTTGTTAAGCAGCTGTGGGACCTAAAGGTCATCCCTAAACATGAAACACACTTACCCTTTTAGTTGTTGTACTGGGGCATTGTTCAGGCACCAGACCCTCGAGATTTCACTGTATTATTTCTGTGTTTAGTTACATTGCTAATTTAAATGCTTGATTATGCTATGTTATGATATCAATTGAAAGGTCAGTGGATTCATTAAATTACCTTTTTTTCCTTGTAGCTCATATGCCTGTCTGGTCCCAGGAATTTTTGCCATTTTCAGCTAAAACTGAATAGTTGAATATTTTGCATATTACGTAAGACAAACAGCCAGAGCATATAATGATGCCATTCACAGGGAGATATAATGATGTATTTGCAGCTTGTTTTATAACAGGATGGTTAATAAACTGAAAAATAAATAAAGCCTCTTGGAAATGAAATATTAAATCTATTTGATAAACAACTAAAACAAATACAAAAAACTATTCGATCATACAGTGGTTTAAACCTCTAATGCCCATATGTTTCCTTCCTGTATTAAAAAAGCACAGGAGGGTAAAATGCACTTCCAAATAGAACTGGAAAAAATACGGTACTTCAAACACAGTGTTTACAAACATTTGTTTGAATTCCAAATGGCTGTTTACTTTAACCATATTCCTTTTATTTGCTAATTGGAGATATTTGCAGAAACAAGTATCAGAGGGGTAGCCGTGTTAGTCTGGATCTGGAAAAAGTGACAAACAGTCCTGTGGCACCTTATGGACTAACCAAAGTATTGGAGCATAAGCTTTTGTGGGTGAAAACCCACTTTGTCAGACGCATGTGACTTGCAGAAACAAGTTTTTGTTTATAAAAATGTTTAGGGAATTATTGTTCTTCCTATGGATACTCATTCCTATGCCAAAAAGAGCATTTCCTAGTCTCCATTGTCCTCTTTTCAGTTACCCATTTGGGAAGCAGAAACAATGCCAGGTGACATAGATGACCAATCACACACAACAAATGTTGAATAGATATGGGAAACAATCCATAGGCTGAATTACATTAAACAATTACACTTAACAAATATATAGAAATCAAAGCAATCCATAGACAGAAAGACAGGCTAAATTTGTCTAATAAACTGTTCATTGTGAATAGTTTGACTTGCAAGTTCCTGTTGCTTTTTTAGTCATCATGCTCTCCCACTTGCACTCCGCGGAGAATTGGGTCTGGCAACACTATGAAAGGTTCACAGATTATGAGTTCCAAAAGTCATGTGAGAAAACACGGGCTCTGTTTTACCTCTGCACTTTGTAGTTCTATCCTCTCAACAATGGCAGCGAGCATGAAAGGGGGACTTGCAGTGCAAGGTACTTGTTTCATGACTTCACTCGCACTGCTATTCCACACCCACCATTTATCTGAGAGCCCAGTTCATACAAGGTACATCTACAGTTGCAAGTGTACCCAGTTAGATGTGTGTGTACTGCTAGAGAGTGTATCCCATACCCACACTGAGTGTTCACGTATGCCATGCGGGCATGTGTATATACTATGCAGAGGTATATACCTGCATCCACGCTGTCTCTTTTTGGTTTGTGACCTTGGAAAAATTTCAGGATTGGTATCCCAGAGTACTGTCCATCACAGGAGACACAATAAGAACCATCTTGCTGCATGGTGCTGGAACTGCATGCATTTTGTATGTCTCACACATTTTGATGACAGCAGCTCCCCCTCATCTCTCCCTTGCACCAAACTGCATTGGAGAAATGGAGCAAGTCTGAAAAATGTGGTTCTGCTGCTGTGCCTGCTCACAGGACTAATGTTCATGTGGTGCAGTACTGGTTACTGGACAGAATCGAGCCAGCAAGTTCTCGGTGAAGATCTCTGTCCCACAGGAGGAACGAAAATCCACTTGGGACTCATGGAACAAATGTTTTGAATGCTGGCAAAGCAATGATATGCCTGTGGGCGGACCTCTGCTTCTAGTCAGATCACTTGTTTCTGGAAACACATACCCAGAGGCGAATTACAATTCTGTGGGGCTCTGGGCCAGAGCAAGTGCCTCCCTGCCCTTCCACCTTCAGCCTCCCTCCCTCATGATCCTGCCGGGGAGCTGGGTTGAGTATGGGGACTTCCCCTAGCTCCCCAGAAGACGCATCAGGCGAGTGGAGTGGGGCAAGCTCCCATGCCCCAACTCTGCTCCCCAGCAGGAGCTTCAGGAGGGTAGAGTGGTCAAGCCCCAGTCCCCTGACCCCACTCCCCTGCAGGAGTGCTGAGTGGAATAGGGGAAGTCCCCATGCCCTGACCCTGCTCACCAGTAGGAGCACTGGACGGGTGGGTGGAGCAGGTCGGGGCACGGAGGGTGTCCATTTTTCCAGCAACCCCCATTGGCTGGGTCCCCTGGGCATGGGCATGTTGGTCCAGTGGCTAACCCGACAGTGCACATACCAATGGATGCCAATATGGCCAATGTTTTGATTTTTGTGATATATGTGAGACTAAAAGGGCATACCTCCATAGTGAATGGGCACAGAACAGGACTGCTTTCTAAAGATGGTACAGGCTACCTAGCTTTCCATCCCTGCCCTGTGCACACTTCTCACGCATAATGGAACAGCGGAGAGCCAGAAGGCAAACTGGGACTGTGCTCTGGTACACTATTGTGTGCTGTGGTGCTGCTTGACAAACTCACCAGAGCATTGACACATGCTTGGCAAGATATCTCGGTGGTTTTTAATTCCCTGCAGTTAATGTACTAACTGAAAGCAAACAACTGGAGGAGGATCCTTAAGGTTAAATATTTGACCTTGTTTTTGTGCTGTGGAGACTTTTAATGCACTTTAATTCCATCATTGAGCAATATTTCCGTTTCATGTTAACTGATCTCTGTTTCCGGTTGGTTAATGAGGAGCACTTAAGTACTGTTACAGTAATTAAAAGCCCAGTTCTATAAAGTTTTAGGAAGTATTTTACAGGTTTATTTCTTACAGTTCTGTCTGACACCATATCTCAGAAGCAGATCTGCATACCAAACCTGCAGAAAAAGCTCACAGAAATTGGGCTTGTTTTTTGGCTTAATTGGCTTGTGAGTTGCTTGTTGGCTATTTTTTGCTTTGTAGTTTGTTGCTTGTTTGACTTGTAGCTTGTTGCTTGTTGTAGCTTGTTGCTTCTTTTTTTTATCAGCTTCATGCAAGGAGGGGCAAGGGGTTGAGATATGTTTGCACAGTGGGCCCACCACAGTCCTAGACTGTGCACCATGGGGATCTAGTCACATGGAGTGTTGGGGTTGTTATGGATTGGCTTGTTTTGGCCTTGTTTGGAAATGGGATTAACTTGATTTTTGGCTTATTGTTACGGTCGGGGTGCTTATTTACTGCTTGAAAGTTGGCAATTGTGCTCAGAACTCTTATCGGGTTTTATGCATGATTACTCCCACAGTATGACTATGCCCATGATTGCCAGTGGAAACTGTATGATGGAGTATGGGATTCTTAAAGGGCTCAAAATTAGGAATCTTCACTGTTACTTTTGTTTTCTTTTTTGGTATCCGCACTTAATTATCAAAAAGACAAAGACATTTCATTTAACCTGTCTTCTGGTTTTCATTTTGGTGCTTTGGGCATAAATGGTTATTTCACAGTTTACTTCATTGAAATGAACCCTATACAAAAATACTCCCCACTCCACCCCATTATCAAATTCATGGCTTGGGGTTGAGAGGAAGGGGTTGTGGGAGGGGTAGAATGGTTAAAATTTCCATGGCCCTAGACTTTTACAGAAATTACACAGCTTGTGCTGTGAATCCTGGTACCTCATCTCAAACGTCAGGGAAGCATCACATTGATCATACTCAGAAAAGAAGGTGCACACACAAGTGAAGTGAAGATGAACTTTTAAATACATACATGCTCTCTAAAGGATGACCTTTATTCGGCAAAGATGGCAGTTTTGAAGGTACCACAATGGAAAAGAGAAGTGGCTTTCTAGTACTAGGGAGGACACCCAACCAGCTGTGCAAGAGAGGTGTTTCTGATAAGGGAAAGCCCACCACCTATTGCAGAGTGGACAGGTTTGGTGAACTATGAATGTGGACCAAGCACATTTGTCCTGCCGTTAAACTTGAAGAGCCAGCTTTAATTTCTGCTATACCAAAAATGTGCTGAATAATGCTTATGGGACTGGGTGGCAATTTGAGAGGAAATTGGATGTGTTCTATGCTAGCTGATGGCATTCCCATGGAAGAGGACCAAAGAACCACAGCCAAGATCCAACCTCCAGAAGCCCCTTCTGCATCACCAGAACTCCAGCACCCTGCCAAACAGTACTGAAAGGGATAGAGAAACAGAGTCACTGTTGAAGTGGTATTCTTCCCTTAATTTTTGGATTTATGCCTCAAGCCAGTACTGTCTCCACTTCCAAATGACATAGTATTGTGCTAGGGAATATTATAACTTACCTGCCTCCTTAGGCTTCTTGGTGGGGGCTTCCTCAATGGGGTCCACAGTGTAGAGGTGAAGAATCACGGCCTGCTCTTCCTCCATTTCTCCTAGGGCTTCCTCAGGACTTCCTCCAAGGTTGCAGCTGATGCCCTGTCCTGTTGCTTATCAGCATCCCATTGTATGAGGAGACTGGTGGGGTTGAGGAGGGGGTTGTGAGTGACTTTGGGCTCCACACTCAACCCTTGAAAGCACCCAGACCAGCTCATTGAAGCATGGGCATGTGCTAGGTCCCTTCCCAGAATGACTGTTCAAGTTGTTCACTCTCTGGTACAGGAGGCTGAGGGGCTTCATAAACTCTTGGAATTGGGACAGAGGTCAGTGAACACTCACCTCCTCCAGCATCTATGAAATGTCTGATGCAAGTATATATTTTGGCCACCTTACATGAACTTGTAGAGGATGGAGTAATCTGACCAAACACTGAGCAGCACCTGTGTGTGCTCCAGAGTCTAAGCGGCTGCTCTTGGACCAGGATCCCATATCACCTGCATTGATCAATAGATGTTAGCAGAAAACTGTTCTGAAGTGCTCAGTGCACTTCTGGCAAGGGACAGGGTAAGGCATCAGACACCTTTATACCTTTGGGTAAAGCTCAGGCAGCAAATTGTGGGAATGACCTTGGAGGACTATTTATACCTGTAACCTGGTACATGCCCCTTGCCTCCATCCACACTGCACTGTAGAGTTGGTATAGTGCCATGCAACAGTGGGGGTCTTTACATATCACAAACCCCTCATGTGTGCTAGCTTTTGTACTCTAGACTGTCCTACAGGAACTTACTACAGGGCTTCATATGTGGACGGTATGGAGGGTTACGGCACAACAATGCACATGTAACCATGTACACTTGCAACTGTAGACGCACTTGCAGTGGTTATGTCTATACTGCTATCCAAGGTATGATTGTAGCATGGGTAGGCATACCCAAACTTTAATCTAGCTAGCATGGCTAAAAGTAGCAGAGAAGATAAGGTTGTACAGGATCAGATACGGACTGTATAAACATGCTAGGAACCCAAGGTGTCTGCTCACATTGCTGGTCCGTGCTATTGTGCCTATCTGTACTGCAATCATCCTACCAATTACAATGTAGAAATACCCATGGTTACCACAGAGGATCTGTTGGTGGCTATGCAGTAGGGGATACTACAATATAGCCTATTTTCACAGGTTTTCTGTTTTTTCTTTCCTCACACTATAGTGGTAGGGGGAACATTGGGCTCAAATTGCCCTATTCTGATTCCATATATACAAGGGTATACCACTGCCTAGCTTGCAAAGACAGCTACTATATGCATGTGCACACAGTAGGTGGTTTTTCAAGACACCCAATATCTGGTTTTGTTTATGTGAGATCAGAACTGGGCAATTAATTTCAGCTAGAAAACTGAACAAGCAACAATTTTCTCCTCCAACTCATTTTCTGAGGATACATAATTGATTGAACAATATATTTGTGCAAGGTGGTAGAAATGTGCAACAGTAAATATTAACAATGAAATAATAACATAATGTGAATATTTGCAATATTTAGTTACAATTTGTTGATCATTTATTGTATATATGTAATAATTTGTGGCATTAAGAGCTGACCATTCTAGATCAGATTTTACCAAGCATTTAAGTATATGCTTAAATTAAACAAATAAGAAGTCATTGAATGCTCAGCACATTGCAAGATGGAGCCTCAAAACATTCATTCATGTTACTTTTTTTCTAGGAAAATAATTCAGAAAAAAATCACAGACTGTGCACATAGTATTAAAACAGATTTTTTTTTAAGAAAAATAAATCCAAGTTTGTGTTTCTGCTATTTGGCCACTGCTGTTGGTATAGCCCTGTGTATTTTGTCATACTGCCATCTTTCCCTGTAATCTATTTATTGTAAGGAACCTACAATAAATAGATATTCTTGCTTCTGTCTGTTATTTTACTGGTGTTTTCCTTTCAGTGGAATAGCTGTTCATCAGGAAATGCAGAGAAGCATGAAAATTAATGTCTCTTCCCTTAGTCCCTCCCACCATATACACAGCAAAACTCTACAATAGTTGACTGACTTTTTTAGAATGTCTGAAAAATCTTGGGTGAAATTCCAGCTCTGTAGAACTAAATGACAAAACTTCCATTGTTTTTCATAAGGCCACAATTTCACCCCTCATTTTCAGTTTGTTTCAAAGGATAGGTGAAGGCTTCAGGTGTCTCTTAGTTTATTTGAGCCAATGAATCCATCCCGCTCCTTCTCAACTAGAAATACTTTTAAATAATATAATGACAAGATATTATTTGCATCCATATCTATATTACTAATCACTAGGGCCCAGTCCTGCAATGCTGTGTGCCCCCTGCCAAACCAAAAGTGCATAGATCTTCTTAAGCAACATAAACTGCAAAGTCAGGGCCTTAAAATCAACAGCAAAAACCAAAACAAAAGCCTAATAGTTCATGGGAGAGAGGGAGAAACAGTCTTTTGATGAAAACAGAAATTCAAAATGTATCCACAAACAGCAAGAATGAGACATTAATACATTCCTGTAGTGGGATAAATTAGTATCTCACCGTGAAAAGCTGTTTTTAAGCTTCTTTCTCTAATCATCATATTAACTGCAAAGAAAGTGATTTCAGAAACATGCATTATCCTTTCTCTTCATGATGATAAAATCTTTTGTGGAAAAAAGTAATTTTCAAGGGTTTCTCACACCTTCATGTCAGCAATACACGTATACTAATTAGTTAATATTTGTAAAGCACTGTCAAGATGAAAAGAACAATATAAAGGCTAAGTATTCTGATTGCTTTATTATATCCAACTGGATAGCTAGTGTTTGGAGAATACTTACTTTGTTTTATTTGGCATATTTTATGTAAGCAACGATCAATATCAGTTACAGTAATCCACTGAAAATGCACACACTTCCAAGCATAAAGTATGAAATACCCGTGGCTTAGATTTATATCATGAACATCATTTTGCTATGCAAGGGAAATTCATTGCAGTTCAAATGTGCAATGACTTGTACAATTTGAAATGCAAAGAAGTGCTGCACCAGCACAGCTTTTATAACAAGAGACCTTGCTAGTAACCAAAATATTCCATTTTTTTCATGTAAGGTTACCAGATCTTTGTATTCGTCAGCGCTAAGTGTAAAAAGCAATACATAGGAAAACATGGCACATGTGGCAAATCATATCTCATTTTTGAATGGCCAGTTTGGAAGCTTATTTTGACTTTGCAGGGGATTTTCAAAGAGGAGAAGTTGAGTGCATAATAGGAAATTCAAGTACTCAGTTATTATGCTTTTCCAAGGTGTAGATCAGCAGCAGTGCTGTAGTTGAAATTAATTGTCCATGTATATGTTAGGTAGTACTAAAAAGGAGTAAACCTGATGGATAGAGACATTATCCCAGAGCAGGGAATAGCTTGGCTATGTAACCAGCGGGTGATGGAAATCATGGTTGAGAAATGTTAGGGCACTCTCACTGGCTACATGCAAATCAATCAAAGTATAGACTCTGAGTATCAAGTCTACTGAGCCCTGTGGCCATACAAGATCACCAGTATATCATTTGGTATCATCACAAACTGAGAATGGAGGTCCAGGTTTACCCTTCAACTGTCTCTTCAAATGTCTGGACGTTGCATCCCCTCTCTGAGTGATCGTGAACTGACCCAATCCCACTGCAGAGCTGTCATATGATCTGAAATGTTCAACTCCTTCTCTGCTGGACTGTAGAACTGTCCAGATGTTAAAGCAGCAAAGAATCCTGTGGCACCTTATAGACTAACAGACATTTTGGAGCATGAGCTTTTGTGGGTGAATATCCACTTCATCAGATGCATGTAGTGGAAATTTCCAGGGGCAGGTATTTATATATGCAGGCAAGCTAGAGATAATGAGGTAGTTCAATCAGGGAGGATGAGGCCCTGTTCTAGCAGTTGAGGTGTGAAAACCAAGGGAGGAGAAACTGGTTTTGTAATTGGCAAGCCATTCACAGTCTTTGTTTAATCCTGAGCTGATGGTGTCAAATTTGCAGATGAACTGAAGCTCAGCAGTTTCTCTTTGAAGTCTGGTCCTGAAGTTTTTTTGCTGCAGGATAGCCATCTTAAGGTCTGCTATAGTGTTGCCAGGGAGGTTGAAGTGTTCTCCTACAGGTTTTTGTATATTGCCATTCCTAATATCTGATTTGTGTCCATTTATCCTTTTCCGTAGCGACTGTCCATTTTGGCCGATGTACAAAGCAGAGGGGCATTGCTGGCATATGATAGCATATATTACATTGGTGGAGGTGCAGGTGAATGAACCGGTGATGGTGTGGCTGATCTGGTTAGGTCCTGTGATGGTGTCGCTGGTGTAGATATGTGGGCAGAGTTGGCATCGAGGTTTGTTGCATGGATTGGTTCCTGAGCTAGAGTTACTATGGTGCAGTGTGCAGTTGCTGGTGAGAATATGTTTCAGGTTGGCAGGTTGCCTATGGGCAAGGACTAGCCTGCCAACCAAGGCCTGTGAAAGTATGGGATCATTGTCCAGGATGGGTTGTAGATCCCCGATGATGTGTTGGAGAGGTTTTAGCTGGGGACTGTATGTGATGGCCAGTGGAGTCCTGTTGGTTTCTTTCTTGGGTTTGTCTTGCAGTAGGAGGCTTCTGGATACACTTCTGGCTCTGTTGATCTGTTTCCTTATTTCCTCGTGCGGGTATTGTAGTTTTGAGAATGCTTGGTGGAGATTTTGTAGGGGTTGGTCTCTGTCTGAGGGGTTAGAGCAGATGCGGTTGTACCTCAGTGCTTGGCTGTAGACAACGGATCGTGTGATGTGCCCGAGATTGAAGCTGGAGGCATGAAGGTAGGCGTAGCGGTCGGTAGGTTTTCGGTATAGGGTGGTGGTAATGTGACCATCACTTATTTGCACCGTGGTGTCTAGGAAGTGGACCTCCTGTGTAGATTGTTCCAGGCTGAGGTTGATGATGGGTGGAAACTGTTGAAATCGTGGTGGAATTTTTCCACAGACTCCTTCCCATGGGTCCAGATGATGAAGATGTCATCAATGTAGCGTAGGTAGAGAAGGGGCGTGAGTGGACAAGAGCTGAGGAAGCGTTGTTCCAGGTCGGCCATAAAAATATTGGCATATTGTGGGGCCATGCGGGTGCCCATAGCGGTGCCACTGATCTGGAGATATATATTGTCATCAAATTTGAAATAGTTGTGTGTGAGGATAAAGGCACAGAGCTCAGCAGTGTGGCATCATCAGGGATACTGTTCCTGACAGCTTGTATTCCATCTGTGTGTGGGATGTTCACATTACCACCACCCTATACCGAAAGCCTACCGACTGCTATGCCTACCTTCATGGTGCCTAACCAGATCAGCCACACCATCACCGGTTCATTCACCTGAATCTCCACCAATGTAATATACGCTATCATATGCCAGCAATGCCCCTCTGCTATGTACATCGGCCAAACTGAACAGTCGCTACGGAAAAGGATAAATGGACACAAATCAGATTTTAGGAATGGCAATATACAAAAACCTGTAGGAGAACACTTCAACCTCCCTGGCCACACTATAGCAGACCTTAAGGTGGCCATCCTGCAGCAAAAAAACTTCAGGACCAGACTTCAAAGAGAAACTGCTGAGCTTCAGTTCATCTGCAAATTTGACACCATCAGCTCAGGATTAAACAAAGACTGTGAATGGCTTGCCAATTACAAAACCAGTTTCTCCTCCCTTGGTTTTCACACCTCAACTGCTAGAACAGGGCCTCATCCTCCCTGATTGAACTACCTTATTATCTCTAGCTTGCCTGCGTGTGTGTGTGTGTATATATATATATATATATATATATATATATATATATATATATATATATATATATATATATATATATATATATATATATATATATATATATATATAACCTGCCCCTGGAAATTTCCACTACTGACGAAGTGGATATTCACCCACGAAAGCTCATGCTCCAAAACGTCTGTTAGTCTATAAGGTGCCACAGGATTCTTTGCTGCTTTTACAGATCCAGACTAACACGGCTACTCCTCTGATACCTGTCCAGACGTTTTCCACAGGAAGATAGTGTAAAGGTCAAGCTGCATCTCTGCTTCAGGGTCCTTATCAACCCACAATACCTTACTGATATATCTGATCTGCATCATTCCACACCAAACAATTTAACTATTCCATCTGTCAATATTCCCCAACCTTTGTTCTCAAAATCATATTCATGGAATATATGTGTTTCCAGAGGGCAGCATTGTCCAATCAGTGAGCAATCAGCTATATAGCCATGCCTGGGGCCCGCTCTTTTGGAGCACTCAACACCTGGAATACTCAAGAGACGAGCACAGCTAAATACCTGTACTAAGAATCTCCTAAAGGATGAAACAGGCCATTTGCACAAGCACAGGCTTCTGAAAATTGTGCCGTGATCTCAAGGAGTAGCCATTTTGTGATGAGCTGTTATATAGTGTGAATGAGTCATGATGTGACTTTATTCTATAAAAAGATTCTAATCTGACATTTGTTTGTCAACAAACCATGCTCTTAAGTACTTGGAGCTGTAACAGAACCTGAGCCTTCACTATTATTAGAAAAGTCCCTGGTATGTCTCTAAAGAAAAGATTAAGCACCTCAGTGCAAGATACATCCTCAGTTTCAGCTTCTAGCTTCTAACCATTTCACGGAAACTAAGCATTTATTCTCTTTTCTTTTTAGATAGCACTTTGCTTAGTACATTTTTATTTGGTAATTAAATATTGAAATGGACAAATGGTTTCCAGCTCTGATAAATTATCTCATTGTGAGTACACCTCTCCCCAATATAATGCTGTCCTCGGGAGCCAAAAAATCTTACCACGTAATACGTGAAACTGTGTTATATTGAACTTTCTTTGATCTGCTGGAGCATGCAGCCCCGTTCCCCTGGAGCACTGCTTTACTGCGTTATATCTGAATTCCTGTTATATCAGGTTGCATTATATTGGGGTAGAGGTGTATATAGATACACTGTCCAACACTGGCAAAAAGTGAAGGTAAATAATGAACAGGGAGAATCAGAACCCAGAAGTTGTGGAGCCTGGTGGAATCTAAAGGGGGTGGCATCTTACAGGAAAATGATATAAGATGGTGAAATCCCTGTTCAGTGTAAGATGCCCTGTCAGGGTTCCCTCTCCACTTTGAACTTTAGGGTACAGATGTGGGGATCCACACGAAAGACCCCCTAAGCTTATTTCTACCAGCTTAGGTTAAAAACTTCCCCAAGGCACAAATCCTTCCTTGTCCTTAGATGGGTACTGCTGCCACCACCAAGTGAGATAGGCAAAGATTCAGGAAAAGGACCACTTGAAGTTCCTGTTTCCCTAAAATATTCCCTCAAGCCCCTTCATCCCCATTCCTGGGGGGGTTTGAGAATAATATACCAACCAAATAGGTTAACAAGGTGAACACAGACCAGATCCTTGGGGTTTTAGGACACTAAAACCTTATCAGATTTTTAAAAAAACAGAACTTTATTATAAAGAAAAAAGTAAAAGAAGTACCTCTGTAAAATCAGGAAAGAAAGTAATTTTACAGCGTAATAAGTTTCAAAACACAGAGGATTCCCCTCTAGGCAAAATTTTAAAGTTATAAAAAAACAGGAATAAACCTCCCTCTTAGCATAGGGACAATTCACAAGCTAAAACAAAAGATAATCTACCACATTTCCTTCCTATTACTTACAATTTGTAATCTTAGATGTTTAGTTCAGGTATGGCTTAGGGAGACGTATTTTCCCTGCCCTGATTCCTTGCTGACCCAGAGAGAACACACAGAGAGAGACAAAACAAAAAACCTTCCCCACAGATTTGAAAGTATCTTCTCCCCTTATTGGTCCTTTTGGTCAGGTGTCAACCAGGTTATTTGAACTTCTTAACCCTTTATAGGTAAAGAAGGGATTTTATGCTACCCTTAGCTGTATGTTCATGACATCCCTCCATTCCAATAGTTCAACCCATTGAATTCTATGGGCATGGACGGTGCCTATCTACTTAATCTACTTTTAAGATGAGGTCCTTAGTTTTTATTTATTTTTGATAGGGGAAAATACAGTGAGGAGTACTGTAAATATGAAATAAGAAGTATACTATATCCTTAACTTTAGTCAGTTATCTGATCTACTGAGTCATTCTGGAGTCTGATTCTGTCACACTTCAGTTGACCAGTATCCTGCACTGTGAGTTGTTCTATTGATTTAATGACTAATGGTGGCAAAATAGGCCCTTTAGTTTTTATATTACAGTCACCAACATGGTATCTGCTTGTGAATTAGACAAGGAACCTAATTCTGATCTGATGTCAGTTTTACACTGCTATATCTCCACTGACTTCAGTGGAATTATTCTTGCTTTACATGTCCGCGAGAGTAGAATCAGGTCCAAATTAATCCTAGGAGTACTTTCCTGAAGTCATTAGAGTTACACCAGGCTAATTTACCACAGAAAATGTCCTTTTTGTGTTTTGGGGTTATTTTTTGGTAGCACACAGTAATCAAATGCTATATTTCTGAATAATCCTTAAAGCCATCAGAATGAAAAGAGAGAGGTAGATAGAAAACAATGGAGGAACTATATTTATTTTTTTTAAATAAAAAGGGCTTATGATTATGAGACAGTAGTAGTAGTAGTAGTAGTATTGAAGGGTATGCTTGTGTTCATTTTGGGTAAAATGTGGTTTGCAGGGTGCTTATGCACAGGGAAGCATGCTGTGGCTCACCGCCCTAGAAACATTCTAGAGAAGGCCAGGGGGAAGCTCAACACGTGGAATGGAGAACTATGGGCATGTGGTGAACAAATCCATATATAGAAAGGTTAAATATGATTGGTTAAAGGTTTGTGTTATTTAATTTGTTAGGTAACTTGTTATGTAAGTGTCATGTGCTATAAAATAGCAATGGAAGGGGCTCTTTGCTGGAGGGAGTCTGCCTGATTTTTGTACCGGGGCTCTCCCTTTGTGCACGTTGAATAAAACCTGGTTGGATTGAATTGAATCACATTGCATTGAATCAAAGACCCTTGATTCTGCCTAGCATCTGATGTGCTCAATTCTTAGCTAATCAGAAACTGTACTTATTCTATATCACACACACATAAAAACATTATTACGGTTGTAAAGTCAAGCACTCAGAAGTTTGGCTGTGTCAGATTTAAAGTTTCCTATACATAATTATAGTATCTTGGGGTCTATCCCAGGCTCTGCAGGGGAGTGTGCTGTATTTGTCATGGACTTTTCTGCCCATTGTCTCCAAATTTATTCATTTCTGCCCTTTCCTCTTCAGTCTCATAGACTCATAGACTCATAGACTCTAGGACTGGAAGGGACCTCGAGAGGTCATCGAGTCCAGTCCCCTGCCCTCATGGCAGGACCAAATACTGTCTAAACCATCCCTAATAGACATTTATCTAACCTACTCTTAAATATCTCCAGCGATGGAGATTCTACAACTTCCCTAGGCAATCTATTCCAGTGTTTAACTACCCTGACAGTTAGGAACTTTTTCCTAATGTCTAACCTAAATCTCCCTTGCTGCAGTTTAAGCCCATTGCTTCTTGTTCTATCATTGGAGGCTAAGGTGAACAAGTTTTCTCCCTCCTCCTGATGACACCCTTTTAGATACCTGAAAACTGATATCAGGTCCCCTCTCAGTCTTCTCTTTTCCAAACTAAATAAACCCAATTCCTTCAGCCTTCCTTCATAGGTCATGTTCTCAAGACCTTTAATCATTCTTGTTGCTCTTCTCTGGACCCTCTCCAATTTCTCCACATCTTTCTAGTCTGTCCTGTTTCTTCTTTTAAATCCACATCTCCATTTTTTTCACCTCTCCAGTCCCAGTCAGAAACTCTTCAGGCTTCTAATCTCAGTCCTAGTTACTTTACCCAGCAAGTCCTATTTTCACCCTTCTGAACTCACCATCCCAGTCCCAGACTCTGCCTCCACTCACTCCCAGGCCCTGGCTCCTTGAACAAGCATTCTCAATTCCCCCCTCCTGATACGTCATCTGATCTTTCTCTCTCTCCCCCATTCTGGGGTACCATCATTAACCCTTCCTTTCTCCATTGCTACAGGCTCCCAGACTCAGCTCAGTCTTCTTCCCCAGGATCCTCATCTAACCTCAGTGTACCAAGTCTGACTCCTTGTCCCAGTCTCTTTGCCCAGTCAGACCTATTTTCTCCCATAATGCAGCTCCTTGTCAAATCTGTCTCCCAGCACCCTCACTTCCTTCCTTCTGCCTTACTGGTTCTCAATCCCCATCTACTTGCCCAGCCAGTCCCAATTTCTTCTGGCTCTTCAGCTAATATCAGTCTCCTCCCTCCTATTGGCTCTCATCACCCTCCCCAACATTTTTCTCCTCAGTTCCTACTTCCAGATTCCATATCCAGCCAGTTACAGTCTCCCTCCACCCTTCCACTTCCCAGCTTCCTGTCTCCATCCCTGGCTACCAGTCTCTTTGCACAGCCAGCCCCAGTCTCCCCCAACCCATAATCCCAGTCCCAGTTTCCCTCTCCAACGTGCCAGCCTCTAATCCCAGTATCCTTTCTACCCCTGCATGTCTGTCTCATTTCCTCTCTGTATTCTAATTGTCAGGCAAAGCACAGAGATTCAAGTAGTAACAAGTATTGGAAACAAATGGTTATATATAAAATAAATCACAACACGCATTCTAGACCCTATGTTTAATTAACATGACACTCTCATGTCTAGTAGAGTATTGCTCACCCAAAATCCTTGCAGAGCTTTACAGCCAGGCTGGCTGTGACCCTCCTTTCATGAGACAAGCACAATGTCAGTTTGCTCCATAGGTGAATGATTCAGTGTGTCTTTTTGCGCTCCAAGGATATACCAGATCAATTATTTATCTTTATTCATAAACAGGATACCCTTTGCTGTTTGTTTCTTCCTGTAGATTTTCTCTCTTTGTAAGCTTTTGTAATCTCTCAATTCGTACCTGGCTCAGTAGGCAAGTAGGCATATAATACACAATACACAAATGGCCAAACAGAGAGGTAAGTGTCAGGTACCTCCTGCCTGACAGGAATATGTCCAAGGTATATCACCCCTTAACTCCAAGACCTTAAGAACCTATTTTTCAGTATAGAAACATAACTCCTTAAATGTTATCTGTAACAATGATTATAATATCCTCTGGGCTACTGGCTTTGTAGAGAACTTACTTACCACCGTTCAGTGCACTATTATGCATATATCCGACTCAGGAGTTCTCTGTAAAACTGTATGCACCCTGTGTGCTCTCTGCCAATTGGCACTAAGGGCTCCCTGTGTCACAGAAGTGTCAGGCAACCTTAACAGTAGGCAGTGCTGCCAGACTTGCCTATGATATTTCTCCTATATTTTAATTACTAGAGACTTTCTACACACAAAGCTGCAGCAATTCAACCAAAGGTGTGTTTTTAAACCAATTCAGTTAACCCCACATGTGGACACCCTCACCCAAAGCAACCCATTCCTGGCTTAAATTGGTTCAGCCCAAGTTAATTCCTCAGTGAATCCAGCTAAATCGATGCAATACTTCTAGTGTAGAACTGATAAATGAAATTGTTTCACTTTATTAATGTAACTTCTGTTCACCATTCAGTACACTTGCCTATACTGCAACTTCTGTTCAAACCCCATTTTAAAACACTCACTCCATTTTGTAAAAGCTTCCTCCAACCTTCATTTTTGCAAACCCTGCTGTAATCTTATTAGTTTAGTTTAGATGTGTGAATGAGGTATGTATGAATGATGGAATCAACCTCCAGCCCCAGCCTGTCCTGATGAGATAAAGTTCAAATACCAATGGCTGAAGACCTAGACAACAGCCCTAAACAAAGTAAGAAGCATCCACCCTAAAAAGAAAAGGACAACAGAACAACAGAAGGAAGATCAAAGCCAGGTCCAAGGCTGAAAGTCACGCCAGCAATTGATGGATGATCAGACTAAACCCAGAGGCAGCGTGACACAGCAAGACCTATAGACTTTGAATCCAAACTAAAAGCCTATGGAAAAGAAGGGTGAGATGAGAGACTCTGGGTAACATTCTGCTGCCAACATGGAAGAACATCAGCGCCTGCCCAACAGAGATCCAGCTCAGCCTTGTGCCCAGCTTTCCTGGCCAGTTAGCTGCCACAAGCTACGAACCCAAGCTGCAAAATCAAGCCATGAACTTAAGCTATCTTCAGGACTGGTAACTATGCAGCAGCTGCAGAACACCTGATGAATGTGGGTGTGTGTGTGTGTATAGGTATTAGGTATAATGTGAATGTGTGTGTGTGTATAGGTATTAGGTATAATGTGTGTGTATAAGAATTAAGATATTAGTTATTAGTCATAAATTGTTATAATAAATGTGGCATCTTTGCCTTGTCCCCTTTAAAAAGATCCTGCTGGTTTTTACTGGTCTAATATAATTGGTACAACACTAGGTACTTTTAAGCTGCTCTGCTGCACCTGAACAAATGCGGCTCTCACTGGTGGGCAGATTCTGAAGAGCCCACTCTGTGCTGGAAAGCTTGGTTCCACAAAGGCTTTCAGTATGGAGCAAAGTCTTCCAAGATGGATAGATGACTTCAGACCCAAGGGTCCAGATCTGTTTAGGTGGGCACACAAAGTCCCACACCAGCTCAACCAAGTCAATTGTAAACCCATTCTAGTTAAACTGGGGAAACTCTGGGAAAAGACAAGGCCCTAGTCTATGAAACGGTTAAGGTTAATTTTTTATTGTTACTGAATTACTTTAAAAAATAAGTAAGAACAAAAATTTTGGACTTCACTCTCAAGCAGTGGGGTAAAGAGGAGTAAAAATCTCTCTTATGCTCCTACATGGACTATCTGGACCTGAGGACCTAGCACACTGGGATATGTGGCTGCTGTGTAGCCATCCAGCCCCCTTTTCTCCATTCTTGGAGCAAATTAACAGGGAGAGATGGGGAAACATCGCTGAGGCAGCACATGGCTGAGGCAGTATGGTGAGATGTTATAAACTAATGCAAGTATTGTTCCAGGGTGCATGGAACTGTAACACTCCTAAGGTGAAATCCTGGCCCCAGTGAAAACAATGGGAGTTTTGCCATTGCCCTCAATAGGGATAGGATTTCACCCCAGGACCGTTCTTAGTACATATTATTACCAATTTTGTCATTCTTTGTTGTATGGACCCGTGTCCACTGAGAACTAGATTGTGATAACTAAAAAAAAAAAGAAAAATATGTTATGGGTATACCACACCCCTGTGTTAGCATCTGCATTACAGGGATTCTGGTCCATCTATTATTTACCAACCAGAGTGAATGGTAAATAATACCATTTGGTCTGTTAGAGTTGCACTGAGTAACTATTGTTTGTATTTGTTTTGGAAACAAATATTATATTCCCTGATATACCTATGGAGCTGTTACAAGAATTATACTTAGGCATTTTAAAAATATGAATTTTTGACCAGATAATCTGCAAGCACACATAATATCAGATGTGCAGTGATGTACAGATTTTGAGAGATCTGATCATGTGGCATATCCATCTGAGATTAAATTCTAGCTTTCCTGTCTGCATACTAAAAGTCTTAATGACATTTTTATTTACAAAATTACTAAGCATACACACTAGCTGATTCTGAAACCTCAATAGCTCACTTTAAAAAAATCAAAATGCTAAATTCCATTTACTGCATTACACATTAATAATAAGGCACTACATTGTACTTTTAAAATCAAAGTAATTTGAGAGCTAATGTTCTGATTCTGCCATCTTTATTCACATTGGATAGTATTTTACTCTGTAAGGAATTCCACTGAAGCAGATGCGACTCTCTGTGGAGTAGGGAACATATAATCTTAAGAGTGGTAGAACTGTGCCCCTTGGGCCTGATCCTCTACCTATGGAAATTCATGGCAAATTTCTTATTTATTTTGTTGAGTTCTGGATCAGACCCACAAAGAGCACCAACTTTAACTCAAGTTTCTGGTTGGAATATAAAATGCTGATGTATTGGAAGACCTGAATTTGGATCCCAAACTCAATTCAGAGCACTAGAGACTGGTTCATAAGTCTCAGAGCCATAGAAGTTTCCCTACCTTGCTTTATTCTCAGCAGCTTTTAGAAGTTAATCAGCATTAAACTGGCTCTGTACTAAGATGGAAAGCTTCAAGGAAAACTCAGTATGCTGAAGAGGGGTTGCATTGTTGAGTCAGCAAGTGGCAATCTGCCACCTGAGCCAGCCCTAAACCAGTCATTAAACGTGGTGTAAGACAGTGGGTCACAACCTTTTGGGGCTCACGAGCCATTTGTAAATGTTTATGGCCTATCACAGGGGTCGGCAACCTCTGGCATGCGGCTCGCCAGGGCAGGACCGCCGGGCGGATTCAGGGGGCTTGAGGGTCTTCGGCAGTGGGGCGCCCCCGCTTTGGCGGTAATTTGGTGGCGGGAGGTTCTTCCGCTCCAGGACTCGCCGCCGAAATGCCCTGAAGACCCGCGGTGGGGGCCTCTCCACCGCCGAATTGCTGCTGAAGACCCGGCATTTCGGCGGTGGGTCCCACTTTGGCAGTAATTCAGCAGTGGGGGGGTCCTTCCACCCAGGAGCGGAAGGATCCCCTGCAGTCAAATTGCTGACGATGACCCGCAGTGGAAGAAGCTCTGGGGGCCCCGGCCCCACTAGAGTTTTCCGGGGCCTCCGGAGTGAGTGAAGGACCCCACTCCAGGGGCCCCGAAAAACTCTCGTGGGGGCCCCTGTGGGGCTCAGGGCCTGGGGCAAATTGCCTCACTTGCACCCCTCTCTGAGAGGCCCCATGCAAGGGTAAGCACCCTGGCTGGCCTGGCGGGAAGCACCGTGGGCCAAGGGACATACTGGCTGCTGCTTCCCACCGCCCCCACTGGCCTGGGATGGTGATGCGACAGGTAAACAAACTGGCCCAGCCTGCCAGGGTGCTTACCCTGGTGAGCCGCGTGCCAGAGGTTGCCGACTCCTGGCCTATCATGACACAGTAAAGAGGCCCTGGGGTGATTTTAGTCTGGTCCTCCTGCCCTCTGGGGGCGATGGGTAATGCCTAGCACTTATCCCACAGTGGCGCTCCTGCAGCTCCCTGTGATGTGGGGATGGCAGGGCTTGGCTCTCTGTTCCAGGCGTTTCAGCCTCCAGGGTCACAGCACCGCTCAGGTTTTTTTCTGCCCAGTGGTTGCAAGCCTGGAGCAGGAACAGGAGCTAACATGGGACCCTTTGAAACAGTCTGGTGACCCAATTTTGGGTCCCAACCCACAGGTTGAGAAATCTTGGTTTAAGAGACTTATGCATCACTTAATTATTATTCAGAGTTTTCTCATTGACTGCAATGGAAACAAGGTCATATCCTTACACAGTGTATTAAATGCACATTATGTTAGGAGATTGATAATAGACAATAGGTCTCCACCCCAGAAGGCTTACAGTCTAAATGCACAAGAAAAGACTGGCTAAACAAGGCTGAATTAGATATTATATTCTTTTGCACTTCTTGCCTTAAATTTTTATCTAGGGTTGATATGCATGGTTAAACAGATGCCACATTCCACCCCAGAGGTGGTTGCATTTTAGTGGTGGAAGAAGCTTGTAAAACACTTTTGAATCATTGCACCAAATGAGCAGGGTACAATATTAATATTGTATTGTTATTGATTTTCATTTTTATTTTGGCATAGTGTATATAATCCACATTTTTGGAAGTTTAAAATATATTTCCTTTTCATAACATGTCTAATTTTGGTATCAAAATTCTTTCTCTCACCAAAGAAAATTTCCTATGTGTATCCCACTGCATACTCTGTTAATTGCTTGATAGATCCAGGGTGCCATGCTGTCTGGAGTGGCTCATGAGTGAGAATACCAAACTCAGCGCAGACTGCTAAAATGCAGGACACAAATCCCAAACTGTTTTTGAGTTCTATACTTAGATTTCACCAACCAACCATTAAGTGAAAACTCCTCAGACATTATACAGGAATAACAAACAGTCTCCTTGGGCATTCCGATCTATCTTGACACCCAAGCAAGCTTGACTCCATGACAGATGGTCACTGTACACCAAAGATCACAAAATATTCAAGTTACCCTTAGTCCAAGGGATCAGTCACTTACCACAAGTCAATTTGCATCTTAGATCTCACACCAAAGACAATACTTGTAGCCAATCCTATAGGAAACTAACTAAGGGTTTATTAACTAAGAAAAAGAAATGAGAGTTATTTACAAGGCTAAAACAGATAAACACACACAAAAATGAGTTGTAATCTTAGGTTTCACATGGTGACAGAGCTGCTGAAGTATGCCAGCTCTATATGTTCATTAGGGCTAACCCAAGTTAGTCTTGGGGATCTCATGCTTATGTTTAGGAATATTTATCCCCCTTAAAGTCCAAACAGCATAAAAAGATTCCAACTCCTTTTTGTCAGAGACTTTTATTCCCCTGCCCTTCCCCACCTTCTTAGAGCTCAAACTGGTGGGACTAGTGCTTCTGCAGGTAACCTCTTCATGGGCGGGTAGGGGGAACAATCAAAAAGTCTTTGTTTCACAATGGCCTATTTGGATTCAATAGTCCTTCCTGATGAACAGGAGATAACATCTTTGACAGGCATTTTGCATTAGATGAAGTTTGGTGAGTTACATACTTTCAGAACAAATGTTTACAGTTATAGAACAAACACTTAAGCATGGAATACAGTTATTATACGTAGGATTAATACATGAAGCCTTCTGCAAGCATTCCATAAAGTCTAAACTCTAAACACATTCCTATAACACTGATATCTATTTTAACTATACTAACGCACAGATAAACCAGACTGGTTTCCAGCTATGCATTTTTCAGTGTTCAGTGGGACCCAGGGCCTTGACATGAGCTGGCACCTGAATTGCCAGCATCACAGGGCTCTGCAGGAAGCATCACAAATCTCATACAGGGATCCCAGAGACTCCATATGGATCATTGATTTAGCTAAGACTATACAATTGCATGTAGACAGACAATTCCATAGCTGTGGATGCTATGAATTAGCGTTGGTTTAGTGATAGTTCCATTCATTTTGTGTGTGTGTGTGGTGTCAAGCCCGTGTTCCTGTGTCTGTGGTTCTATGAAGACAAACATGGAAGAAATGTGGATCTGGATGATGAATCCTCCTTTTGGAACTGGAGCATACCTCAGAAGTCTAACATATGGAATGTGTTGTCATCCTTTTAATTGAATTTAGTAAGCTGAAATATGCTGATCTGTTTTGCCAACCATACAGTACTATATGGCCCTCTTCAGAAGGATAACAAGATATAGTCTAATGTATGACATACAAAACAGTGGCTTTTAATAGACTCAGTGATGTCTGATATACGTCTTAAAAGACTAGCTATATGAAAGATGAAGAATATTTCCTATAAGTTTACAATGCTTTTAAAGTAGATCACATTTTGAATCTCAAGTCCCTGGGTCATATTATGGCTTCATCATGGTTTTTAAAAGGAACTGATTGCACCTTTTAACTGTTAGTAATTGATAAACTTCCCATACCTCTAGACTGGCAGCTCATCAGACATATTAACAGAATTTAAGATGAGACTCTAAAATGAGACTCTAAAAAGCCAGTGCAGTCAGTAGAAACAAGTAGTGTAGCAATATCTGCTGTTACTGTCAGCTGTGATCTATGACTAGTTCGATGAAACTACAGATAGATAAGCTTTTGTATAGACTAATAAAAAATTGCATGGGGGCATGAAAGCAAACTTGTCTTTGGCTAATGCTTTCTAACAAGGAAGCTACAATTTGTGTTGTGCCTTAGTCACCTTAATGAGAACACTCCCATTATTCTTCCTTTTTGTTAACACCCCTTCCCCACAAAAAAGCCTCTAAAATAGGAGCAATCAACAATTTCTTTTTTGCATCATTACTGGAGATGGTCGTGAATCAAAATCCTGGATCTGAACTCCCATAAACTTTGGTTAAGTTTGTGATTCTGAATGTCAGGGCCCTGATTGGCCATTGTGTAACTGCAGTTTTACTCTGGTATACCTCCATTCTTCACTTTTTTAAGTTTATAAAGGCAGATCCTTAACTGGTGTAAATTGTCCTAGCTCCTAGGAAGACCCAATTAAAGTCCCCTTGTCAAAAAAAATCAGGCCTGAGGGTTGTCCGGAGAAGATCTCCCTAGCCCTTAAATACTGCTTTCTGCAAAGCATTTTCCTGTGGAGACTAAAGTGATCACGATTCAAATCCTTCCTGAACAGCAAAACATTTTTCTTAGAGAAACTGGTCATTGTTTGATGCCTCTGAACAGGGAATAGAATTCATAGGGAATTAGTTAGCTAGCCGTGATCCTTGACACTTTGACTAGTTAGCCAGCATTTTGAGAAAAGGAGACATATGGGGCCAAGAGCCAGAGAATGGGGCCAAGAGCCAGCCCAGAGAATGGGGCCAAGAGCCAGCCCACCATGTGATCGTCACAGGGACTTAATTTATTTTCTTTCATATGGGTGTCTCTGCACCCAAATCAAGGAGAACATTTGGCTTTGGATGAAGTGAAATAGCCTTCTGTCTTTCCCCATCATTTAGTAGTGTATTGAATGTTAGCAGTACAGTTGGATCTATGTAGGGTCTGTGAGTTAAATCCTAACCAACAGACATGTAGCCCTTCAAATATTAAATAAAGGAACTGGTAAAATATGCAACATTTCAAAAACAGATAAAAGATTGTTTTCCTTTAAAAAAAAAGACAAAGATAAGCAATTAACTCAAAATGAGGATCACATGTAAAATTGATCAAAGTGACGGCAGTGTGTATAATAATCACATTTTAAAAGATTGAACTCTTTCGTGCAAAGATATTTTAATTAGATACTTTCTGGTTTTGCTTTGTGAAATATTCACTGCATAACTTGAAAATTTACAAAAATAAATTAGGTGTGTGATTAGAAAGCAAAATAGCGTGGAATTCCACAAAAATTATCTTCTAAGCAAATCAGTTGTTTTTGTTTTGTATTGAAGAAAGTGAATGGGAGGAATGTTGGAATGACATGCAGTATAGTTCACTAGTATGGCAGCAGTGAAAAAAGTGAAAACCTAGTCTCTAGAGTATCCAGTTTAAACCTAGCCTCTAGAGTATCCAGTTTAATGTCTCAGTCCTTATCTCAAGACACTTAAGGGCTTTGACCCATGATACCTGCAAGACTACCTAACGCTCTGCGATGACCTTGGTAGACAAATCCAGTCCTCATGGACAATGGAACTTTCTACATCAAAGGTAAAGATTGGCTATGGAGGAGAGAGAATTCTCTCGGGACTGGTCCGACACTGTGGAATGAACTCTCACAGGAAAAAGGACTATCACAAACTTCACCACTTTCCACTTCAAATGCCAGGCTCACTTCTTCAACCTTTCCTTCTCTAATATAAACACATCCCAGCATGTACATAAACAAACAAAAAAAAACTCACCCTCAAACCAAAACACTAACCTACATACACAATTTTTCCCTTGGGGATAGGATAAGAGAAAGAATTAACCACGTGACAGACGTTAGTCACATCATTTAATAAATTACTGGAGGCACTCAGACACTATAACTAAAAACTTCAGGAAATGGTCCTTAATGAATAGAATTGGGACTGAACCAAACCTCTGACCAGCCCTGAAATTTGGGGGTGTTTGAAATCTGTGCATGGATCTGGATATAAAGTTTTCCAGTGCTCCCTGTCTTTCTAATGGTTCAACCCGAATCCCCAGATCCAAGCATTTCTTAACTTAGTTGTATATGAAAGATAGATTTGGATCTGAATTTTGCATTAGAGCTCATCACTACATGTGAGAGAGAAAACACAACATGACTAACTGTGTGCAAGGGGGAGAAAGGTCAGGAGCAAAGTGGAGATGGACTGCAATATCATATAGAGGAAGAGGGAATAGAAATGAACAAAATAAAGGGAAGGTCAGTAGCAGTAATCAATCCTGCTGTGCTACAGCCATTCTATATGGCGTTGGACAGATGACATTTAAATTAAGGTGAGTTAGGCGCCTGAAATACCTCTACAAATATAGTTCATAATTTTCTCTATGCCTTCATTCCTCTGCTGTAAAATGGGTATAATATCCCTTCCCTACCTCAGAGTGATTTTGTGAGGATAAATACATTAAAAATTGTGAGGTGCTGACATACTAGAGCAGGGGTCGCATCCTCTGGCACGCGACTGGCCAGGGTAAGCACCCTGGCTGGCTGGGACAGTTTGTTTATCTGCTGTGTTGGCAGGATCAGAGGACCTCAGCTCCCATTGGCTGTGGTTCACCGTCCCAGGCCAATGGGGGCAGCAGGAAGTGCTGTGGACTGAGGGATGAGCTGGCTGTGGCTTCCCGCCTCCCGCATTGGCTTGGGAGGGCGAACCACAGCCACTGGGAGCTGCAATTGGCCGAATCTGCCAACGTGGCAGATAAACAAACTGTCCCGGCCCACCAGGGTGCTTCCCCTGGTAAGCCATGTGCCAGAGGTTGCCGACCCCTTACTAGAGTGATGGGGGCCATATCAGTACTGTGGATGGATTATTTATTATTGTTATTATTATTATGATTGTTATTGTTTTTGTTGTTGTTGTATTAATTATGGTAAATGAAAGATTTATTGCACCAGCAAAGGAGAGATAGACTACTGCTGCAGACTTTACTTTTCCAGACAAATTCCTGTAGAGCACTAGCAACACTTTTGCATTCAACATAAACAGTTTTTCTTAAACCAACATATATGACCAGATCCTGTTTCCATTGGAGCCTATTATTATTTCACCATTGACGTCAGTGGCAGCAGGTATTAGCTCCAATAAATTAAAATATTGATGTACTCTCCTTCCCTCCCAGCCACGAACTATACTGTAGCTCTAAGCACAGAAATAAATAACAAAATTGACAGATGATACTCCGTGTGTTCCGAGGTCAAAATCTGAGCTCCACAAAACAATGTTTTTGCATTTTCTAGTTGTATCATTCAAATGAACTGAGTTGAACAACAACCCAAAACATGCCTAGAGTGACAAACAGCATTTTAATGTGCTGCTTTAGCATCTCTCTTTTTAGTGTCTGTCAAAAGAATCCCCAAGAGATGCAAATTCTGAATACTAAATAAGCAACTAATATCAAAAGTGCCGCTACACTGATCTTCTTCACTATTACTGCTGATGCTCTTTGGCTTGCCTGTTAACATGAGGTCTTCCCCTAATCTGAACAGGCTCAAGCAATTTGAAAAAAGGAGGAAACAGATTCTTCCTTTGCCTTGCAAAATTTCTGGCACATGATTCAGTTGACATCTTAATCCAAGGATGTCCTTAAATTTTACAATACTAGAGGTCATTACTATTTTTTTTGATATATTTACAGTGGTATTAGTATACGAGTCACTTTATGGACAAAGAACATAACACATGACTGCCCCAAATATTTTAGAATCTAGTTTAGACACAATACAGTGAAGGATGACAATAGACAAAGAAAGGGGCCAGAAAATTTGGGAGAATGATGTTTACAGCAGTAAAAGATCATGGGATGTGTTTAATTGTATATGCAGAGTTTGTTAGGCCCTCTTTAGACTTTTCTGTGAAAAATAATTTAACGGATTAGGGTATGTGGCGCTTCTACTGATGGCTAAAATGCAGGACAGTTGTGGAAAGCTGGGTTGCTGGGTGGAGAGTTGAAGGAGAATGGGGTTTCGTGGTGCACAGTATCTAGAAGCTAAGTATGGTTGCATGGAACTAGTATGGTTGCATGGAAAAAGGCACAGACCAACTAGTGGGAGAAAGATACAAAGAGTGCACCACATTGGCGGAGCATAGTTTACAAGTAAGAGCATGGCAGTGAAGGCAGAACTATGAAGGCGAAAGAAGAACTATGAGAAATCTGAGTGCAACGTAGAAAGAGAGAGTGCAGTTTCTGAAAGATCTATCAGACGCTATTTTAGTAGTGAGTGAGGAACATAATATTAAAGACAGCTTGTTGACTTGACAGTGTGATGTGAGAGTCTGGGAGGTCAGAAAGAAGGAAATTGTAAAAAAAATGCTACAGAAGATCAATTTTGCATTAGTATTGGGGAGAAAAGGACAGATTTTGAAACTGTAAGATTTAGCAAGTCCTTACATGAAGGAGAAATGTGAGAGAAATGATCATAATACTTATATTTCTACCGTGGAGCACTGGACGGATGGTAGAGTTAACTATGACATGGATATTTATGAAGGAGAAGGCTTTGGTGGGAATATAAGGGATTTCATAGATTCATGAATTCAAGGGACGTTTGTGATCATTCAGTCTGACCTCCTGTATAACACAAGGCATAGAATTCCCCAAAATAATTTCTAGAGCAGATCTTTTAGAAAAAACACCCAACCTTGATTTTAAAATGGTCATTAATGGAGACTTCCCTTGACTCTTAGTAAGTTGTTCCAGTGATTAACTACTCGCACTGTTAAAAATGTATGCCTTATTTCCAATCTGAATCTGTCTAGTTCAACTTTCAGCCACTGGATTGTGTAATACAGGGGTCAGCAACCTCTGGCATGCGGCTTGCCAGGGTAAGCACCCTGGCGGGCCAGGCCAGTTTGTTTATCTGCCACATCCAAGCATTTCTTAACTTAGTTGTACATGAAAGATAGATTTCTAGGATGGAGGCTGGCACAACTGATTAAGAGAACTTTAAATTAGGAATTGGGAGGAGATGGTTGGGAGATGTCCAGGTAATCTCCACACTGGATTTTAACATTGAGAGGGAAGAAAACAAAGTAAGAAAGGATACAGCCATGGGTAGGAGAATGGACATAAGGAGGAATGGTCGTGTAGATATCAGTCTAATAGGTGATACTGGTGATAGAATGCCTGTCAGGTAAAGAATATGAGTGAAGCCAAAGCAAAAATTAAGATGTTTGTACACCAGTGTGAGGAGCCTAGATAACAAAATGGAGGAACTAGAGTTACTGATGCAGGAAGTGTAACCAGATATTATAGGGATAACAGAAACATGGTGGAATAATAGTCATGACTGGAGTACAGGTATTGAAGGCGATGTGCTGTTTAGGAAAGACAGAAATAAAGGCAAAGGTGGTGGAGTAGCATTGTATATCAATGATGAGGTAGACTGTAAAGAAATAAGAAGTGATGGAAAGAATAAAACCGAGTCTGTCTGGGCAAAAATCACATTGGGGAAGAAAGTTACTAGAACCTCCCCTGAGATAGTGCTTGGGGTGTGCTACAGACTGCTGGGATCTGATTTGGATATGGATAGAGCCCTACATGAGGGGAGCATGATTAGGTGCCAGACAGCCACTGGGGAAGAAGCATTGTGTCCCTGAATGAGGGAGACAACTGAGGAGCACCAAAGCAGTGAGTGAACAGTGAGATTAAACTACAGAAATACTGTGGGGTTAGTCCCCTCCAATCTTATGAATGCCCTGACAAAAGGGACTTCAGGCTGCAGCAATATACCACAGGAGGTTGTTACTTGAGTAGAGCCACTACAGATTGTTTGACTATAATGGTCATGCCCAAGCTGAAGAGACAGAGGTTTGCCTAACTATGTCACTGACCTGTTTTATCATGTCCCAGTTTAAGGTGGCATCAAGCTTGTGAAATGTCAGGCCCTGGGTACCGCAACAGATGTCATCTGTGTAAATGAACTTTTGTGACTCCGTTGTTGGCAGGTCATTGATGTAAAGGTTGAACAAGGTTGGAGAAAACACAGAGCCCTGGGGTAACCCATTGCTCTGTCGTCTCCACTTTTCATGAGCTTGATACCACCTTAAACTGGGACATGACAAACTTAGCTGACTACTGTAAGACTTGGCACCTCCAGCCAAGTGTCATAAAACCAGTCTCCAGTTTGTTCCATCTTCATCATGCCAGTGCAACCCAAGAACTGAATGTTTATCTGAATGGTCAAAAGGTGAAGTATGAAGTAGAACCGGTCTATCTAGATGTGATCTTAGACCGCACACTGAGTTACCATGCCCACCTGAAGAAGACAGCAGCTAAAGTTAAGATGCACAACAATCATCTTAGCAAACTGGCAGGTTTGTCATGGGGTGCCCATGCTCCAACTTTACAGACGTCAGCTCTTGCCACTTCATACTTGGTGGCAGAGTCCTGCGCACCAGTTTGATCATCACACACCAAACTAGTGGATACTCAGTTACATACTGCCATGAGTATCATCTCTGGCACCCTGTGTCTGACTTCACTCCCATGGCTTCCAGTTCTAAGCAATATTGCTCCTCCTCATATCAGATGAGAGGTTGCCACTGGCAAATTACTAGAGAAAGTACTTGCCAACTCAAGCCTGCCACTGCACAATGACCTTTTTAAACCACCAGCTGCACATTTGCCATCACATTGCCCATTATGGTCTCATCCACCAAGCCAGGATGTTAGGGCGGAAACACTCTAGCAAGAGGAATGGATATCTCTTGTAATCCCCAACCATCCCCTCATCACCGATCCCACAATTTGCCCACTTTGTTTTGACCTACCCCTTCGCCAATGATCCTGTTGAACAGTTTCCAGACTGGGCAAGGTCTCTGTGCAGCCAACCAGTATCGCTGGGGCCTTTCTGACAGCCTTTGTCTGTGGTGCAACACAGACTATGACGCACATTGTCGATGAATGCCTGCTGACTGGGTTCAGTTGTGGCCTAGAAGAACTGCATCACGCCACTGAAGAGGCCATCACTTGGCTAGATATCTATGCACATGCTAAATAAATAAACTGACCTGCTAGGTGACCTTAGGCAACTCACTACACTGCTCTGTGCCTCAGTCTCTATCTATTAAATGGGTGTTTGTGATACCTCCTTTTTCATATACCTCAAGATCTACTGATGAAAAGCACTATATAAGAGCTAGGTATTATTATTATTATAGTTTCCTTTTTTGACTGTATATTTACCAATTGAATTAAACATTACACTGTCTAAATCAGTGGTCCCCAAACTTTTTACCTCTTTCCCCTGTCTGCATCCCCCAACCTGGAGCCAGGGCTGGGAGCTGGGCTGTGGCTCTGGGATGGGGGGCATGGACAGGGGTAAGTGGGCCAAGGCTGGGGCCACAGCTGAGAGTCGGTGTGGGGCTGGGAGCAGAGCCTCAGCTGGGGGATGGGGCACTGGGCGCAGAGCTCTGGGCACCAGCCCAGCACATGGGGCTCCAGGCCTTCTTTCCCTGCCCCCTGTGGGGGCTGGCCGAGACCCCAACTGCACTCCCTGAATGTTCCTCTGTGCCCCACTAGGGGGGCGCGCCCCACGGTTTGGGGACCTCTGGTTTAAATTAAGTATATAAAATAGCATAGCCAGAGATGTGGTCATTTAAATTACTATAAGGAGTTAAAACTAATTAAATAAGTAAATCAAAATTTAGAAAACTTAATAAGCCTGTTTTAAACTGGTTTAAAATCCAGGTTGAGAAAGTAATCACACACACACAGCCTGCTGTTGTGGCTTTATAATCCATTAGGTGTAAAATTGAAATCCTTACATTAGTATGGGAGAACTATTTTAAGTAATTAGGGCAAAGCCTTTGTAAGACTGTGTTAGACATAAAACATCCAGGATAAAGAATTAAAATATGATCCAAATAGGCCATGTTATAAACTTTGAAAAATATAGAATGATTTTAAGTACCAAACTTTATTAGTGTTGAGCAGTTTTAAATTATGTTTTACATTATTTTTTGTAGCACTAATGCATTTGAGTTTGTGGCATGGTCTTTCTCTTCTTTCCTCTTCTCTCCCTCATTTCTTGGTCATCCTAAACCAGGGATTGGCAACCTTTGGCACATGGTCCGTCAGGGTGCCAGGCTGGTTTGTTTACCTGCCGCATCCGCAGGTTCGGCTGATTGCGGCTCTCACTGTTACGTGAAATGACTCCACCTTTAAGCAGTTACAGAATCACAGTTGTAGTGAGGACAGCTCGATAGAGTAAGAAAAACGTTCTCCGGGAATAGAAAGCATTGTGGAAAACAGTGGTCTAATATTGGCGACACATTGCCTTGAGGATGTAGGACTACATTAGGATTGCTTGAGGCCAGGTATTGAGAAAAGAAGAGCTGATGATCCTCTATCAAAGGTCATTTGCCTGAAAGGCAAAGTGCAGGAGGAAAAACATACTCGTAGTGCATGTTGCTTAATTAAATTGCTGGAACTGATCCCTTTTTGAGTAACACATCATCAAAGTGACACCATCCTGATGAAGTATTATTAGAATATATCACAAGAGCTAGGCAGTCATAGGGATATATGATTAAAAGGATGGTGCAATTTAGGGAGAACCGAAGCAAAAACAGATTTACAGTATTTTAATGACAGTGTAAAGGTCAGTAGATAGAGCACAATACTTTACTGGCACTAGGTAGGAATATTGAAGTCTCTCTAATATTGCTGGTGCCATAATGTCAAATTTGCAATCCTCATTTTAATATTAGGAATTATTCAAAAGTTGATCCTTGTACCAATCTTTGAATGGCAGGTTTTCCCACTGAGAAAAAACTCATTATATTTTGCTTTGTTTTGCTAACAAAATCAACTAAATAATAACATAACAATTTGTGATGTTTGAGATTTTAATTTTATTTATTTCTCATTTTATATACTTACCAACTTTACTAATGTATAAACTTGTTAAATCTTTAATTAATAAATATAAAAGGTTGGATGGGAGAGGCCTGAGAGTCAGCTAAAGTTAAAAAAAAATCTCAGTAATATTGAGTAGACATTTGTCAGTTTCACAAAAATTATTTGTAGTTTAATGTCAGAAATATATATATTTAATAGGGGTAAAACTGTCTATTGGAGGAAATGCTGTGTCTTCTAAGGAATCAGTTTTGCTCCCCCACCCCAGACTTTTAAACATATATTAGTGGTGTGTACGTGGCATACTTCAACTTTCTGATTTGCATGTTTGTGTTGTCATACAGCTAATTTATACACTAATGACTATATCAAGTGCTCAGAATAAAACTTGTCCAATCAGATTTTACAATGATTATGCTTATACTCTGCATGGCCCTAGGCTCTGAGGATCAAAGTCACAGACAGTTAACTTGTAGAACACTTTGTAATCAATGAGAAAAACACATTTTAATACACAAAACATTTTCAGCACTTACATCTTCAAAATCCCAAAAGATTTGCATTCATTTTAGCCTTTTGTACATATTGTAGAATCATAGAATATCAGTGTTGGAAGGGACATCAGGAGATCATCTAGTCCAACCCCCTGCTCAAAGCAGGACCAATTCCCAACTAAATCATCCCAGACAGGGCTTTGTCAAGCCTGACCTTAAAAACCTCTAAGGAAAGTGTCATAAACAAATAGTTAAGGGTTAATGTTTCTTTTATCTGTAAAGGGTTAAGAAGCTCAGTGAACCTGGTGGAGACCTGACCAGAAGACCAATGAGGGGACAAGATACTTTCAAATCTCGGTGGAGGGAGGTCTTTGTGCTTTTTGTTTTGGGGGTTGTTCCCTCTTGGGGCTAAGAGCGACCAGACATACACCCAGGTTTTCTCCAATCTTTCTGAATCAGTCTCTCATGTTTCAAAATAGTAAGTATAGCCAAGAAAGGCGGATTAGTCTTATGTTTGTTTTCTTAACTTGTAAATGTGTATTTTGCTGGAAGTATTTTTACCTCTGTTTGCTGTAACTTTGAATCTCAGGCTAGGGGGGGAAGTCCCTCTAGTCTATATGAATCTGAATATCCTGTAAGCATTTACCATCTTGATTTTACAGAGATAATTTTTACTTTTTCTTTTTTTAATTAAAAGCTTTCTTTTTAAGAACCTGATTGATTTTTCCTTGTTTTGGAATCCAAGGGATTGAGTCTAAACTCACCAGGGATTGGTGAGGGGGAAAAGGAATGGGAAGGTTAATTCCTCTTTGTTTTAAGATTCAAGGAATTTGGATCAGTGTAGCCTCTCAGGCAACCCAGGGAGGGGAAAGTCTGGGGGTAGGGAAAGGCGGGGGAATGGTTTATTTCTCCTTGTTTTAAGACCCAAGGGGTTTGGGTCTTGGGTTCCTCAGGGAAGGTTTTGGGGGAACAGGAAGTGTGCCAAACACTATATTTTTGGCTGGTGGCAGCATTATCAGATCTAAGCTAGGAATTAAGCTTAGAACAGTCCATGCAGGTCCCCACTTTTTGGACGCTACAGTTCAAAGTGGGGAAAAAACCTTGACAGAAGGAGATTCCATCACCACCTCCCTAGGTAACCCATTCCAGTGCTTTACCACCCTCCTAGTGAAAAAGTTTTTCCTAATATCCAACCTAACCCTCCCCCACTGCAACTTGAGACCATTACTACTTGTTCAGTCATCTGCTACCACTGTGAACAGCCTAGATCCATCCTCTTTGGAGCCCCCTTTCAGGTAGTTGAAAGCTACTATCAAATGCCCCCTCATTCTTCTCTTCTGCAGACTAAACAATCCCAGTTCCCTCAGCCTCTCCTCATAAGTTGTGCTCCAGACTCCTAATCATTTTTGTTGCCCTCCGCTGGACTCTGTCCAATTTCTCCACATTCTTCTTGTAGTGTGGGACCCAAAACAGGTCACAGTACTCCAGATGAGGCCTCACCAACGTTGAATAGAGGGGAATGATTACATCCCTTGATCTGCTGGCAGTGCCCCTACTTATACAGCCCCAAATGCCGTAAACCTTCTTGGCAACAAGGGCACACTGTCGACTCATATCCAGCTTCTCGTCCACTATAACCCCTAGGTCCTTTTCTGCAGAACTGTTTCCTAGCTATTTGGTTCCTAGTCTGTAACAGTGAATGGGATTCTTCCATCCTAAGTGCAAGACTCTGCACTTGTCCTTTTTGAACCTCACTGGGTTTCTTTAGTCCCAATCCTCTATTTTGTCTAGGTCCCTCTGTATCCGATCCCTACCTTCTAGTGTATCTACCACTCCTCCCAGTTGAGTGTCATCTGCAAACTTGCTGAGAGTGCAGTCCATGCCATCCTCCAGATCATTAATGAAGATATTGAACAAAACCGGCCCCAGGACCCACCGTCTGGGCACTCCGCTTGAAACCAGCTGCCAACTAGACATGGAGTCGTTGATCACTACCTGTTGAGCCCGATAATCTAGCCAGCTTTCTATCCACCTTATAGTCCATTCATCCAGCCCATACTTCTTTAACTTGCTAGCAAGAATACTATCGGACACCATATCAAAAGCTTTGCTAAAATCAAGGAATAACATATCTACTGCTTTCCCCTCATCCACAGAGCCAGTTATCTCCTCATAGAAGGCAATTCAGTTAGTCAGGCATGGCTTGCCCTTGGTGAATCCATGCATATTAGATATCAAATACTCTTTCATCATGACCTTCAGGATGTACATAGAGCACAAGTAATACCTCACTCCACACAGGCCTTGTCTACATCAGGGGTTCTCAACCTTTTTCTTTCTGAGGCCCCTCAACATGCTATAAAAACTCCACAGCCCAGCTGTGCCACAAAGTCTAGTTTTCTGCACATAAAAGCCAGGGCTGGCCTTAGGGGATAGTAAACAGGGCAATTGCCTGGGGCCCCATGCCATGGGTCCCCCTCCTCAAAGCTACATTGCTCAGGCTTTGGCTTCAGCCCCACGTCGTGGGAGCTTCAACTTTCTTCCCTGGGCACCAGTGAGTCTAATGCTGGCCACACTTGGCAGACCCCCTGAAACCTGCTCATGCCCACCCCCGCCCCAAGGGGTCTCAGGCCTCTGGTTGAGAATCACTGGAACACACTACACAATTTTGTTGACAAAAGTAAGGTTTCTTCTACAAAACAGTGGAGGTGTACACACTGCAGTGCTCCTTCTTCTGACAAAACTTTCCTGCTTTGCCAACAAAATAAAACCATCTTATCCAGAGGCGTAGAACTTTTTGTGGCAAAGTTATATAGCCAAAGTGTCACTGGTTATGTCACTGTTATGTCACTATAAATGGCCTACAGGAGGTGTTGCAAAATGCCCGGCCTGACCACTCTGGTCAGCAATTTGAAGTCCCAGGTACACAAGTATCTGCCCCTTCTCCTTTAAAAGCCTGGGAATTTTTGAAATTACACTTCCAGTTTCCTTGGCTTAGACAGTGCACATCTCACCTTCCCAGCTGACCATGGTAATCCACACAGCAAATGGTCTCCTGCTTGGAGCACACCTGAGTTTTTGAATCTGCTGGCACTGTGGGGAGAAGAGGCTGTGCAGTCCCCAGCTCTGCTCCAGTTGTAGGAACTTTGATACCCTACAACCAGATTTCTTATGGCTTGTTGGATAAGGACTAAAAACAGGACATGCATTAGTGCTGTGCAAAAAGAAAGGAGCTGAGGCAGGCATAACAGAAGGCAAGGGAGGCAACCAACACTCTGGTGCTGCGCCAAATCCTGCCACTTCTGTAAGGAGCTGGATGCCATCCTTGGCTGTGACCCCACTTCCATTGCCAAGAGCCCTGTGGATACTTTGGCAGAGCTGGAGGTGGCAGACAGTGAACTCAATACTGAGGTCAAAGTCATGGATAAAAAGGTGAAGTTGGAGGACGATATGATATGGAGCACACGGCAGGGTAGTTTGGTGGAGCAGTGAGTCAGGAGCTCTTTTCCACTCCAGAAGGGTCTAGCCAGTCCCAGCAGCCCATCTCTGGCATGCATGATGCAAGAGAGGAGAGCCCTGGTAAGTGATCTTGTTGAGTAAATGCTGCTCAGTTACATGAGGTAGAGCTGTCTTTTTCTCTGTATATTCTAGAAGTGGGTGAAAGGATAGAAATGTACAAGACTAACTGTGTTTGCATGTGCTCCACATTCCCCTGTGAAGCTAAGCAGTGCAGCAAAACAGTGTGTTAATGCACACGAAGATTTTACAGGAATCCTCCAGAGAAATCTCTAGGAAACTTTCCTGGAGGTACTGGCCAATCTTTTACTGAAGGTTCCTTGACAGAGCTGCTTTGTTCCTTCAGTCATTGCAGGAAACTTTCCCATGCCACTTGGCAATCACTTGTGCAGGGACCAGAGAGACACACAGGCAAGCAGCATACGGACCGGGTCTGAAGCCTCACGCATTCAGGAGATGCACCCTTGCATCCCCTCAGGAGTGAGATATCAGCTTTAATGACACCCGCCTGTGGAAAATGGTGGCAGAATTTACAATGTTGTCCCTAGTCACCTGCAGTGATCCTCTTAAAAAAAACACATAGACCTTTTGCCCCATCTTGAACACCTAACCCCCTTCCCTTGGTGCCAAACTCACCATATTTAGGGTGTTTGCTGAGATGTGTGCTTGCCAAGGGATATTTAGAAAGTGGTTCGTATGTTAAAACAGATGTTGTTTACAATAATTATTCAGTGCCGTGTGTGAACTAACAGTCATGCTTCTGTGTATTGTCTTGTATTTCTGCAGATGTGGCCTTATGGGGAGCCCTCTACATACCAGTGAAGCGTGTCCGCCAGATAAGGAAGCGACTAAGGTGGAGCAAGGAGGACGTGCTCAGAGAGGTGCTCCAATCCTCAGAGGCAAAAAAAGAAAATACAGGGAGTAGAAAGAGATCCTGAAGGGAAAATTTAAAATAGAAAGGCAGGGCAGAAAGGAGAGCGAGGAACAACTGTAAAGGGCCAAGAGCGGATGATAAATGATGGAGACGCAAACAGAGAAGTTGAAGTTGCTAATCATGCTCCAGGCAGAACACATAAATACTCGTCCCCCATACAGCTCATACAAAACTGCTTTCCATGCCCTCCCTAAACTCCTCCCACACATTCCTTGCAATTTCCCGGAACTTCTCCGTACCCCGTTCACTCATTCGCTTCAGACAGCTTCCAAAATGATAACTGGACTTACACAGGTATGAGAGCCTACACTGCCCTTCACTCTTATCTTCCTCCCCACCAAGCCTTTTCTGTTGTTAATTGGTATTTAATAAGAACAAACTGTCTGAAAGATAACCAATATTTATTCATCTCCTACACATGGTGGTTGCTGCTGATAGTAATACATAGTGGCAGTTTGATCATTTGCTGACTTTAAATCCTGGTTAGGAATCATCACAATTTTCATGCAAGGTGGCAAATTAAAAAGCATGGCAAAGTGCTGTGTAGAAAGACACATTACTGATGCTCATGGCCAAAGTGTTACCTAAAAGCCTCCCTGATTTGAATAGCCCTCCACCCCCCCCCCGCCCCACATTCTGTCACTCTAATAGCCTTGGTATTTGGCTGCTCAAATTCAGCAGCCAGACGATCCACCTCCATGCTCCATCCCAGGGGAAAATGTTCACCCTTAGCCTCACAAATATTATGGAACATGCAGTAGGAGCATGGAGTATTTTCCTCATTTAAGTCTAACCTGACATAAAGGCAGTGCCAGTGTGGCTTTAATCTGCCAAAGGCATGTTCTAGGATCCTTCTGCACCTGCTCAGCCTATTGTTGAAGCACTCCTTGCTGCTGTCAAGGTTTCCCATGTAAGGCTTCATGAGCTATGGGAGTAATGAGTATACTGATTCTCCCAGGATCGCTATCGGCATTTCAGCATCCCCCACTGGAATATTTTGATCTGGAAAGAAAGTCCCTGCTTGCAGCTTTCTGTACAGGCAGTATTCCTGAAACTGCGCGCATCATGCACATTCCTGGACCACGCTGCATTGATGTCAGTGAAACACCCATGGTGATCCACAAGCGCCTGCAATACCATAGAGAAGTACCCTTTTCTATTGATGTACTCCTTTGTGAGATGGTCCAGGGTCAAAACTGGAATATGCGTGCCATCTCTGGCTCCAATCCCATTGCTGCAAAGCCCTCCAATATTTCACATGCATTGCCAAGAGTCACAGTTCTTTGTAGCAGGATGTGATTAATGGTCCTGCACACTTGTGTTATTACAGCCCCAACAGTCAACTTTCCAACTTGAAACTGACGCACAACTGACCAGTAGCAGTCTGACGTTGTCAGCTTCCACACAGCGACTGCCACATGCTTCTCCGCTAAGAGGGCAGCTCTTGTTTTGGTATCCTTGTGATGCAGTGCTGGGGTCCTGGAAGATGGCTTTCTGCATCCAGAAGTTCTGCTGCCACTGCTTGTCATCCCAGACCTGTATAATGATGTGATCCCATCACTCAGTGCTTGTTTCCCAAGCCCCAAAGTGATAGTCCACTGCGTTCAGCTGCTCCGTGAATGCCAAAAATAATCTGGTATTATTTTTTTCCATGGTTCAGCAGGGCAGTCAACTCTGATTCCTATTCAGATTCGGAGGTTGTGATATACCGCATGACAATCCGCAATGTGTTCATAACAGTGATCACAACAGTAGAGAGCAGACAGAGATGGAAGGTGCATGGTAAAAAGGGGACATTGAAAAATGCTACAAAAGGCAGTTGGAAGCCCATGCAATGCTGGGACAGAAAGAACTACATCCTGGGAAGTTGACCCCAAACCCATGATACACTGTGATCCACTCCACTTTCCCACTACTCCTAGCTGCTGATAGCTACTCACAGTGCACTGCTCTCATTGTTGATGCTAGAGCACCAGCTGTGGATGCACTCTGCCGACAGAAGGAGCATTGTGTGAACATGCACAAGCGATGTAATTATACCTGTTTTTGGTTGCCAGCTTAATTTGCATCGACACAACTCTGTAGTGTAGACAATGCCATAGTCTGACTGATTTCAGTGGAGCTATAAGTGGTATAAGGTGCTTTTTATTGTGAGTAAGGGTGGCAGAATTAGACCTATTTTGATCACATTTGTATAGTCTGTTGAAGATTAAGACTTTGTTTAACAGGTGACAAGTTAGGTTCTCTGGAGCTACTAGGTATGATGACAGGTTTCAGAGTAGCAGCTGTGTTAGTCTGTATCCTCAAAAAGAACAGGAGTACTTGTTAGTCTCTAAGTTAGTACTAGAAACTAACAAATTTATTTGAGCATAAGCTTTCGTGGGCTACAGCCCCCTTCATCGGATGCATGTAGTGGAAAATACAGTAGGAAGATATATATATATATATATATATATACACATATACATATACACACAAAGAGAACACGAAGATATCTTGAAGTAAATGGAACTAGGGTGACCAGACAGCAAGTGTGAAAAATCGGGATGTGGGTGGGGAGCCTATATAAGAAAAACACCCAAAAATCAGGACTGTCCCTATAAAATTGGGACATCTGGTCACCCTAAATGGAACTGTGGGACCACCAAGCTTACTTCATTGTTTCAAAGGAACATTCAATTAAACTGAAAAGTAGAATATTTGAAACTGATAAAAGAAATAAATTTTTGCAATTTATGGTTATCCTGTAGCTCTCATAACCATAAGATACTGCTCCTATTCTGAGTGGTAGCAGATTTCAGGGCCTTGATAGTTGCTTTCCTTTTGGAAGAGAAATCAATGACATGGACATTAGGTATTTGCTAAGTGTAACTGGTTTTATTTCCATTATATACTCTAGAACTTGAACAGAGATGGTTAAACAGCATACAGACAAAGCCCTCTTTCAGGAATTTCAACCAAAGTACCAATACTCAGCTTTTGGATGCAATTCTTTCCAAAGAATTGACTCTGGTTAATGAGATTAAGGTGGAGAGCAAACTGCTTTAAACAGCTCTTCCAAAAAGAAAGTAAATCACAAAACTAACAACAATGAATCACTTCTTCAGACTGAACAGTACTGGAATGCATAAGGGAGTAACTGTGTAATGATAGTGACAGTATCACTGTGGTAAAGAGCTTTGCGAGATTCAGAAAAGGACTGAACACTTATATGGATAATTGGAACAACCAGTTTTATTACACAGGATAAAAAATTACACCAGCAGTTTGGCAGGGATATAAACCATCATTCAGGGCATAAGCCAAAATCAAGGATGGGAGTTGGAAAGAAATTTCCTCTGTTGGTAGGTTATTCCAGTATTACCCGCTTCAGAATTTCTTATACTTACCTCTAGAGTTGGTAGTAGTGGTCACAATTGGAGACAGCCTACTGAAGTAGATGAACCAGTGGCATCTTCAGGCATGGCAATGTCTAGGTGGTGACTTATCATTACACCAAAACCCAGCCCAGGAGTAAATTGTGGTAGGAACATCTGGATCTGGGAATAAACCTGGGTTTCTGGCTCTTAATCCATTGCAGGTCAAGTCCCTTAGAGAGGTGACCAGTATATGATTGGCCCCTTCTATTCAAATGCCTCCCTTAGGTTGATACTGAAAATCATTAGTATTCCTTGTGAGAGGAGACTGATTAGTCCCAGCATGATAAACAAGGCTGCAATGGAAGACCCTAGAAAAGACTCTGAAGGACAGGGCCATGTTAGGAATCGTTATAATTCCACCTGCAGTATCTTTGATTAATGCAGATACAAAGAGAGCCACAGAAGCAAAAAGAAAAGAAAAAAAATGGGGAACTAAAACAACAAAAATCTATATAAAAAGCTCTTCTCAAATTAAAATGAGAACTGGAATGGTAACATAATATAACAAGAAGGTTACTTTTGGAGTTTGATGCTGATGCTTCCTGTCCTCCAGCTTGAGTCACACGCATTGTTGGTTTATTTATAACAGTACTGCCATGTTCTGCAGTAATATGAATCCATATAATAAAATAGAGAGGGAGTGCACACAGCAGGGTTAGTGCTGCTATTCCACACATTTTCTTTAATAATACCTGGGGGCCTGCAGGAGCTGACAGCTACTAGAGCAGTGGCTGTTGACAAGGCCTAGCACAGCATTACTCCTTAAACTACTTTTCAAATGCAGTGATCACTGACATCAGCAGAAACTCATTCTTTATGCGTAAATGAAAGGAAGTAATATTAGTGATTAAGCATTTCAAAGGCTGCTGGATGAAAAAAATGTGCTCTCCTTTAAAAGATTCATATATGAAAGAAATGAAAATCCCAGACTTTGTCTCTTTTTAAGAGCAATGCAAGATATTGGAAAGGTAGTGGTTTGATAAAAGCAACATGGCTTTGGGATTGAAACCTACTGTAGAAAAGTTTGCTGGATCTACCTTTTCAGCTCTGTTAAACTGCATTTTTAAATTCTTGGCCTCATCTGTCATAGAGGGATGTACATGTCCCAAATTTGCAAGTAGGCTCAATATTTGCTTTTAATCAGAAAAATAACCTTTGAAACAGAAACTCCCAAAATGAACAAAATCTGGGGATCAGATGGCTCAGGAGACTGGGAATTGGGATTCAGAGCTGTTCAGCTGTCAATTGGTTCAGCTTGCTAATGACAGAAGGTCATTGTCATAGGATGGCTATTTCATGCCCTAGGTGAAATGTGTTGGTGGCCCCATTGCAGTAATGCTTTTTGTTCAACAATTGTTCACATCACAAAACCCAGTGTCACAGAATTGGTTTAGGCAGCGTGAACTACTCTTTCACCTTTAGATGTGGTCCCGCCAGGCAGTGATAAGGATAGCAACTGTAATACCATTGCCAATGCTGTGCCTTTGGGATCCAGTGCCACTCTCAGATGCATATCCTACCACCCATTGAGTATTAATGGAAGTAGCACTTGTGTTCGCCAGGGCAGAAATGGGCACTTTATGTTGGTTTTATTTACATGGCTGCCAATCCAGCAATTGCCACAAGTCACTTAAAAATTATAAAACAGTTTTAGCTTTGTGATGATTTGAAGAATTTGCCTGTACAGATGTTGGTTGATATTATGAAGGTGTTACTATGAAAACTGAAACATGAATGCCTCTCTGTCTGTATATCCACCATGAGCTAGCAGGGTTACATTACATCTTTCCCAGACCAGGACAATGGAGTATCATCAACATAAACAACTATACTCTGACCACACACTAGTTATACTAAGGGTGCCCAAGATGGGAAATGACTCTCCATCTTCCCTCAACAGGGTCTTGGGCTTGGGGAGTGTAAATTCCCCTAGCAGGACACAGAGGAGGAGGTTTTAATAGGAGTTATAAAAGAACTCACAGGGGGAAGACAGAAAGAGCTGCACAGGAAGTTTGAGTAGATGAGGGATAGGGGATGGACAGGGAAGGTCAGAGAAGGCGAGGTCTTTTAGAACTCAAGCTATGTATGGCAACATGATGTTCCCAGACAGCCCCAGAAGACCTCACCCAGCTCCAAAAATACTGTGGTGTAGAAACTGAGACAGGGAAATATAAGTAGGGTTTATTATTTTGATGAAGACCTATGTATTTCTCATCCTATTATAGAAAAAAATAATAAAGTTGTAGAGTCCTGTGCAAAGTCAGTATGTGTTATATGCTACACTTCTCATGCGCCCTCCGAGACAGAAGTGGGTTCTAGCCCACTAAAGTTTATGCCCAAATAAATCTGTTAGTCTCTAAGGTGCCACAAGGACTCCTCGTTGACAGGCCCAACAAAGAAAGTAACATAACGCCACTACCCGTCACCTACAGTCCCTATTAAAACCTCTCCAGCGCATCATCAAGGATCTACAACTTATCCTGAAGGACGACCCCTCATTCTCACAGACCTTGGGAGACAGACCAGTCATCGCTTACAGACAGCCCCCCAACCTGAAGCAAATACTCACCAGCAACTACACACCACAGAACAAAAACACCAACCCAGGAACCAAACCCTACTACAAACCCCAGTGCCAACTCTGTCCACATATCTATTCAAGGGACACCATCCTAGGACCTAACCACATCAGCCACACCATCCGGGGCTCATTCACCTGCACATCTACCAATGTGATAAATGCCATTATGTGCCAGCAATGCCCCTCTGCAATGTACATTGGCCACACCAAACAGTCTCTACACAAAAGAATAAATGGACGCAAATCTGATATCAGGAATAATAACATTCAAAAACCAGTAGGAGAACACTTCAGTCTCTCTGGTTACCCAAAGTGGCAATTCTTCACAAACAAACTTCAAAACCAGACTCCAACGTGACGCTGCAGAACTGGAATTAATTTGCAAACTAGATGCGATCAGATTAGGCCTGAATAAAGACTGGGAGTGGTTGGGTCATTACAAAAACTAAACTTAATTTCCCCAATACTAATTTCTCCCTACTGTTACTCACACCTTCTTGTCAACTGTGTGTAATGGCCCACTCTCTTACCACTTCAAAAGTTATTTTTCCTCTCTTGGTATCAGGCTGTTAATTGATTTAGCTCATTAGACTTACCAATACTGGGTAAAGCACCCCCATCCTTTCATGTATTTATACCTGCTCCTGTATATTTTATTTCATACATCTGAGGAAGTGGTTTCTAGCCCATGAAAGCTTATGCCCAAATAAATTTGTTAGTCTCTAAGGTGCCAAAAGGACTCCTCTTTTTTTGTTTACTCTGAAAACTGTAACCCAGAAGGCTCACACCTTTAGTAGAATTCTGGAAGAGGGAGTGTTTAAGCTAAGGAGAAGTCTGAGAGGTCAAAACTGATTACAACAGCAGCTAGAGCAGAGACCTGCCAGAGTAAGCACCCTGCCGGGCCAGGCCAGTTTGTTTACCTGCTGCGTCCGCAGGATCGGCACATCGCGGCTCCCACTGGCCGCAGTTCGCAGCTCCAGACCAGTGGGAGTGGCAGGAAGTGGTGGCCAGCACATCCCTCGGCCCACGCTGCTTCCTGCAGCCCCCACTGGCCTGGAGCAGTGAACTGTGGCCAGTGGGAGCTGCAATCAGCTGAACCTGTGGACACAGCAGGTAAACAAACTGGCCCAGCCCAGCAACGTGCCACGTACCAAAGGTTGAATAGGGATAATAGGAACATGCTTAGTTGATAATAAAGCTTACCACGTGCCTTTGCTGCTGAAATGGGTCTATGGCCTTTATGGGCAGTTTGATTGAGGTTTGCTGTGTCAGCTATCTGAGCAGAGCTGGCACAGTACCCAGGAAGAACACACATGCAGCCAAGGTTGCCGATCCCTGTGCTAGAGCTTATATGCACGAGTCCTGGTGAGTTTTAATAAGTACTCAGACACAAGGCTAAGGTGAAGGGATATTTTATTAGAGCTGGTAGAAAATGGAGAAATTGCAAATGCTGCAGGTATAGTGACTTAACTAGTTCCTTTTTAAGGTAAAACATAGCTGTCTGTAGTTTGACCCCAGAGGCAGTACAAAAGAGGGTAGTCAAGTATCAGAGGGGTAGCCGTGTTAGTCTGGATCTGTAAAAGCAGCAAAGAATCCTGTGGCACCTTATAGACTAACAGACGTTTTGGAGCATGAGCTTTCGTGGGTGAATCTGAAGAAGTGGGTATTCACCCACGAAAGCTCATGCTCCAAACGTCTGTTAGTCTATAAGGTGCCACAGGATTCTTTGCTGCAAAAGAGGGGTAGGGCTCTCAGTACTGGTGGTTCACTTTCCAGTCCATTGCTCTATTAGAGGCAATGAGGTAAGCAGCACATTTCTCGGCCAGATTCAGTCTGTGGTGTGTCCCATCCATGCTGTGCTGTGCTGTTGTGGCAGTACTTCTCACATGCCTTCTGCAAGGTAGTTGCTCCAAACCTCAGTGGCAATTAGGCTACAAGGCCACTCAGGGTTCCTGGTTGTATTTAATTGCCCTTTACAAGGATGGTAACCCCATCTCATGGTTCCAACACTGAACTCTTCCCAGGCTAATCCTCTATATTTGTCTTGGGTACTTGGGCTGAAATAGTTGGCTGCTATCCCTTTAAGAACCTTTAAGGCTGGCCACTGCCTCTATGTCTTGAGAGCTCTCTTCAAGCCTCCCTATACTCAGCCTTCTGGTTGCAGGGCTCCTGCCCAATCTCTGCCACTTTCCTCAAGTACTGTACAGATGTGTATGCTGCTGCAGTGCATCGCAGTCACAGACAACTCCACATGTGGCTTCTTAGTTTCCACTCTGCAGATTATCTGCAGCCTATCCCTGCTTCCCTCTTCAGCTCCTCTGTCGCCAGTGCTGGCTCTGGCTTTTTTGCTGCCCCAAGCAAAAAAAACCAAAAAACCTCCTACTGCCTGCCAGACTGCCGAAATAAAAAAAGGGGCAGCCGCAGGGAGAGCGTGGAGGCCAATCAAGGCGGCTCACAGTGTGTGAAGGGCGGTGCTTCAGCCCACTCACAGCCAGGTGAGAGGGGATCCCCCATCCGGCCTTAGGGTGCTTCTCCCGGCTGGGCAAGTGAAGCCCCGGGGGCTGTAGGAGGTGCTGGCTCAGCTGCTCCTTTAAAGGCAGCTCAGCTGGACCGGGCTTAGAGCGGCGTGGGAGGTGGAAGCTGGTGCAGGCGGTGGGGAGTGGCAAGTCCTGGGAAGCCTGGCGGCACGGTAAGTGGCAGGGATTAAAAGTTTCTGCCCCCAGGGTTGGGGTCCGTGCCCCGGCTGGGCTGGGACTGACGGAGCATGGAGAGCCGGCCGGGGGCTCCAGAGCTGCAGACTGGGCTACCAAAGCAAAAAAAAAAAAGAACCACGGGTGGGTGGCCAGAATGTGCTGCCCCAAGATTGGCCAGAATGCCGCCCCTTACAATGTGCTTTCTCGTCTGGTGCCTGGAGCTGGCCCTGTCTCTCGCCATGTAACCCCTCCAGCAGCTCTTCTCTTTCAGCTTCCCTCAAGCACAGTTTTCAGCTCTCTGTGTGACCTCTGCAGCACCTCTACAGCTCTTCCTTCTCTACTCTGCTTCTGGTTTGCCATGCGGCTCCACAACTCATCCTGCTATGCTGCTCCCTTCTGGAGAGAAAGATCATTTCCTGGGTTAAACCTTTTCAAAGAGGTTCTGCTCCTCTCCCTATGGCCTTGAGGGATGAACTGGTTTTTCTCTTCCACCTGGAGGGTCACAGGTCGATGAAGATGGGTTGAGGAGAATTATAGTTTCTTTTTTAACAGATTCAATGTCCTCTAGGTTGTGGAGTCCATCCTTCTTCAGTCTTCTGCATTCAACTTGACTTCCATATAGTATGAAATCAAGGATTCTTCTAGCTTATAGCACCCTGATATGGGATAGGTTCTTCAGTCATCTGGTAAACCCACCTCTTGAAGGTACTGAACTCCTTTGAAGGTGACGGTTTTGTTTTAAAAGTTTCCATGTTGTACAATAAGGAGTCATGCAGCTTAAGTGTTTTGTAGTGTGTACAGTGTACTAGAGGGAGAAAGCCTGAGACATGAGGGCCTGGTATGAGGCCTGAGGCCTGAACTAAAGTAGTAGTCAGACCCTGCTGATATAAAGCAAATGAGCAAAATCAGGCTGTGAGCAGAGTCAGGCTCTGTCACAAGCATGCCTGCTTGCAAGTTCATAGAACCTGGCAAGAACAGGGAAGGCATTGCAAAAACACACATATTCCTAAGAAGTACTAGACACAGACCGTTCACACAAACACATTCCAGAAGGGTGGTACCAGAATACCCTGATACCAAGTATGGTGTAAATTCACTCCCCAAAGATAACAGGGAAATGTCAACCCCTCTTAAAGAAATTCCAGAAGGACAGAGTGATGGATAAGGGTGATTTGTTCTATCCTACATGAACAAGGTAAAGGGTGGTAACTAACTATGTCAGAGGGGTAATAGGTAATTTGTTTGTACTGGTGTATAAAGAAGGGTCTCAGGAAGTGTCCTTGGCCAGCCAAGGGGGGGAATGGAAAGTCCCATCATTCACTGAGCTGGTCCATGGGCATACATGTGTTAGTGGTCCTGTAGAGTTTACTACGGGATAATAGGAACATGCTTAGTTGATAATAAAGCTTACCACGTGCCTTTGCTGCTGAAATGGGTCTATGGCCTTTATGGGCAGTTTGATTGAGGTTTGCTGTGTCAGCTATCTGAGCAGAGCTGGCACAGTACCCAGGAAGAACACACATGCAGCCCAAACTAACTACATTCAGTACCTAGCACAATGGTCCTGGTCCATGATTAGGGCTGCAAGGTGCTATGCTATAATAATACAAACAAACACAATGGACACATTTGTTAAGGATAACTAAATGATATGGATATTTTTGATAAGGATTCATCTGCTGGGTTTGAATTCTAGGCTCAATTTAGGATGGCTGGATTAATGAAGATCAGACTGCATATTTCCATCTCAAAGAGCTTACAAATTCTGTGTTGTTGAAACTGGAGGAGCTTGTAAGCCCCACAAACTGAATGGCTCAGATTTTCTTTAAAGATCAGGTACATAAATGGGATTAACGGATCAGTAAAGTTCATAAATCAAGCATTCAGAAATCAGGAAATTCTAGTGCTCCACCTTCATTCTGTCATCTTGACATAATTATTCAAATGCAATTTATTTTATATCACCCTATATTATTATAAACACTATTTGATATAATACAAAGTGGAATTCGTTATAGAATTTGACACTTAGTGTGCCAAACCACCTAATTTCCTCCTTGACAGGGGTTACTGGCTTAGTGGATGGTGGGAAGCAATAGATGTAATATATCTTGATTTTTTGAAAATTTCACATAGTTGTCACACACTTTTATGTAAACTAGGGAAATGCTGTCTAGATGAAACTATTATAAGATGGGTGTACAGCTTGTTGAAAGATGATACTCAACCAAGTATTTATTAAAGGTTCAGTGTCAAACTGGGAGGTTTATCTAGTGGTCCTGGGCATGGTAGTATTCAATATTTTTATTAATGACTTGGATAATGGAGTGAAGAATATGCTTATAAAATTTTTCAGATGACACCATGTTGGGAGGGCTTGCAATCACTTTGGAGGACTGAATAGAATTCAAAATGACCTTGACAAATTAAAGAATTGGTCTTAAATCAACAAGATTAAGTCAATAAAGGCAAATGGAAAGTATTTCTCATAAGAAGGAAAAATCAGCGCACAACTATAAATGGGGAATAACTGTCCAGGTGGTAGTACTACTGAAAAGGATCTGAAGGTATAGTGGATCACAAATTGAACATGAGTCAAAAAATGTGATGCAGTTAGAAAAAGGCTGATAGGTACTAAGAGGCATGTCATGTGTAAGAAAGAGGAGGTAGTTATCCCACTTTGCTTTGCACTGGTGAGGGTTCAGCTGGAGTTACAATTTGGGGGTGCCACACTTAGGAAAGATGTGGACAAATGGAGAGAGGTCCACAGGAGAACAATAAAAATGATTAAGCATTTAGAAAGTCTGACCTGTTATAAAGAGGATTGTGATCAACTGTTCTCTGAAAGTAGAACACAAAGTAATGTGCTTAACCTGTAGCAAGAGAGACATAGGCCTTGTCTACACTGGCAAGTTTCTATGCAGTAAAGCACCTTTCTGCAGCGTAACTCCCGAGGTATACACACTGCCAAGCCACTTAGTGTGCAGAAACTGCACAGTTGAAATGCTGTAAAAAAACCACTCTGATGAGAAGCGTAGTTTTCTGCGCTGGGGCTACAGCACCTTGGTGCCAGTGTAGATACTCTGGTCCATTACAGTATCGCAATTGGCCTCCAGGATGTGTCCCACAATGCCTGTTCTTACTTTTCAGGTCATCAGTTTGAACTCTTACTGCCCTGCCTGCAGGTGATCAACCATGCCCCCCTCCCTTAAATTTTTTGGGGATTTTGAAATTCCCCTTCCTGTTTGCTCAGTGATGTGTGAAGTGGTTTCAGTGCATCTTTCCGGGTGACCATGCCTGCTCCATGCACCAGGCGATCCCCTGCTTGGAGCAATTCCGAGCTGCTAGACTTCATCAGTATTTGGGGAGAGGAGGCTGTCCAGTCCCAGCTGCTCTCTTGCCATAGGAATTATGATACCTACATACAGATTTCATGATGCATGACAGAAAGGGGCCATAACTGGAATGCACTGCAGTGCAGGAGCTGAGGAACGCCTACCACAAGGCACGAGAGGCAAACTGCTCCTCTGGTGCTGTGCCCACAGGCTGCCAGTTCTACAAAGAGCTGGACACGATACTCAGCAACCCCACCACCACTGTGAAGGCCACAGTGGATACTTTGGTGGCTCATGTGTCAGTTGAGAGTGGACTGAGCCAGGTGGACGAAATCTTGAATGAGGATGTGGAGGTGGAGGGGGCCCAGAGGCAGAGGATGACTCGGAGATCAGAGATGCATGGAGCCAGGAGCTCCTCTCTACCCTGGAGGAGGCTAGCCAGTCACAGCTGTCGGAGCTTGGCGAAGTGCAAACAGGAGAGGAGCCCTCTGGTAAGTGACTTTGATTTGGGAATAGTGGAAGAGAGTTGTTGGGGGCTGAAGGCTGCAGAAAGCAGGCTCATGTCTATATGAAGTGCGTATAAACACATGCCGTAGTCTGAGCAGTGGAACATGGTGTTAATTGACTCCCTCACTTCATGGGAATCTGCTCACAGATCTCCACGAAACTCTCATGGAGACACTAGGCAATCTGCTGCCACAGGTTCTTTGGAAGGTTTGCTTTGTTGCTGTCATAAACAGATAGTTAAGGGTAAATGTCTCTTTTACCTGTAAACGCTTAAGAAGCTCAGTAAACCTGACTGACACCTGACCAGAGGACCAATAGGAGGACAAGATACTTTCAAATCTTGGTAGAGGGAAGTCTTTGTTTGTGCTTTTTGTTTTGTTCGTTGTTCGCTCTTGGGGCTAAGAGGGACCAGACGTATACCCAGGCTTTCCCAATCTTTCTGAATCAGTCTTTCATGTTTCAAAATAGTAAGTAATAGCCAGGCAAGGCAGATTAGTCTTACATTTGTTTCCTTAACTTGTAATGTGTCTTTTGCTGGAAGGATTTTTTATCTCTGTTTGCTGTAACTTTGAATCTAAGGCTAAGGGGGGGAGGTCCCTCTAGTCTATATGAATCTGAATACCCTGTAAAGCATTTTCCATCCTGATTTTACAGAGATAATTTTTACTTTTTCTTTCTTTAATTAAAAGCTTTCTTTTTAGAACCGGATTGATTTTTCCTTGTTTAAAATCCAAGGAATTGAGTCTGAACTCACCAGGGACTGATGGGGGGGAAGGAGGGGGGATGGTTAATTCATCCTTGTTTTAAGATCCAAGGAGTTTGGATTGGTGTGAAGCTTCTCAGGGCAACCCAGGGAGGAGAAAGTCTGGGGGAGGGAAAGAAGGGGGATCGTTAATTTCTCCTTGTTTTAAGACCCCAGGGTAGGTTTTGAGGGAACAGAAAGTGTGCCAGACACTATATTCTGGCTGGTGGCAGCATTACCAGATCTAAGCTAGGAATAAAGCTTAGAAGGGTCCATGCAGGTCCCCACCTTTTGTACTCTAAAGTTCAAAGTGGGGAAAAAAGCCTTGACATGGTGAGCAGCGGTTGGGATTCTTAGGAACAAAAAGCCAGTAGGATTTTTTTTTCTCTCCTTTCTAGCTGCTTGGAAAGCAGCCTGAGGGCAGAGGTGTTAAGTTTTTAAGAAGGGTCTTTGTTAAGAGGAGGTTTCAAGCTGTGAGCCAGCAGACAGCCAGCAAAAGGCATTTACAAGTTAAATTGTCTTTTTTTTTTCTTTCTACCTCTCAGGTATAGCTAGTTAGAAAATCTCTGTTAACGAAGCAGCCTGAGCTGAAGCATTCCAGTCAGTAAGCTGCAGGGGTAGTGTGGCCAGCACAAGAAAGCAGAAAAATGAGTGCCAAGAAAGCAGTTAGACAGGAAATGGCTATGCTGGGCGCAGAAGAAAAAGCCAAAGAGACTGCCCATAGAAGAGCTATAGAGATGAAAGAAAAGAGCTGGAGATGAAATAAAAAGAGCGAGAGATGAAACAAAAAGAGATAGAGATAAAAGAAAAAGAGATGGAAGAGAGGGAAAGAGAGAGAAAGCATGAACTGAACTTAGCACAGGCTAAGCAGGATGGACCAGCCAACCCTTACAACCCTTCTCCAGGTATTGTTTCCCATCCCAGAAAATTCCCCACCTACAAGGCAGGTGATGATACTGAGGCCTTCTTAGAAAATTTTCAAAGGACCTGCCATGGGTACAGCATCCCTACAAAACAGTACATGATAGAGCTGAGGCCACAGCTCAGTGGACCTTTAGCAGAGGTGGTGGCTGAAATGCCTAAGGAGAACATAAACGATTATAAACTTTTTCAAACCAAGGCCAGAATCAGAATGGGGCTAACACCTGAGCATGCCCGTCGGCTGTTCAGGGCAATAAGGTGGAAACCAGATGTGTCATTTACCTGACATGCCTACCACACTGGAAAGAATTGGAATGCCTGGATATCAGGAGCAAATGTTAACTCTCTGGAAGAGCTGTCCCTCCCAATGCAAATGGAACAGTTCTTAGAGGGTGTTCCTGAGGAAATAGAAAGGTACATCTTAGATGGGAAGCCCAAACCTGTAACCGAGGCGGGGGAGATTGAAGCCAGGTGGGTGGAAGTGGCAGAAAAGAAAAAAGCTACTAGCAAGGGGAGCGAATATCACAGGGGTCACACTGACAATAAACCCTATACCCGAGGGCAACCCAAGACCCCACCTAAAACCCAAGGAAAGCCCCAGACACCCTATCGTCCCATCTCATCAGTCTCCAGCAACCCACCTCGGCCCAGTGACCAGTGAGCTGGGCGATGTTTTAAATGTAATGAACTGGGACATATAAAGGCCAACTGCCCCAAGAACCCCAACTGAGTGCAGTTCATTACATCACCATCACACCAAAGATCCTCAGGCCCAGATGCCTCTCAAATACCTTCGGAGCGAAGGGAAACCTTGAGAGTGGGTGGAAAGAAGGTTATCGCGTGGAGACACACGAGGGCATAAGTCTCAGCTATCCACCAATCCTTGGTGGACCACAAATTCATCAACCCAGAGGCCCAAAGTGACCAATTTACCCAGTCATGTCAAAATCTGTAAACTTGCCTGCAGCTGAACTGCCTGTCCAGTACAAGGGCTGGTCAGGCATGTGGACTTTTGCAGTCTATGACCAATTATCCCATCCCCATACTACTGGGGAAGACTTGACCAACCAGGTGAGTGGGCCAAGAGGGTGGGAATGGTCTTACGCAGCCAAGCCAGGCAAGCTTCCAGACCCATCCCTGTTCCTAAGCTGTCCACAAGGGCCCTCTCTGTGTTACCAGAGATCCAGACAGAGGTGGTGGACCCAGATCCCTTGCCAACGACTGCAACAGCCACAGTGCATCCAGTCCCAGAACCGGAACTCGAAAAGGAACCAAGACCAGAACCGCTGCCAGCAGTGATGCCAGCGCTTGCAAACCCATCTCCAACCCCAATGCCAGAGGGTGCCAGCGGGCCTGAACTGGCAGAAGCAGCAGACAACCCTACCCAAGAGGCTCAGCCAGAGCCTGAAATATTGCATAGTGCACCAGCGGAAAGCTGTTCACCATCAACAAAAACGGACCCATCACCTACATCGCTTCCAGAGGGACCAAGCCCAAGTCCACAGTCTAAGGAGGAACTGGTGTCTCCAACCTCAAGGGAACAGTTCCAGACTGAGCAGGAAGCAGATGACAGCCTTCAGAAAGCATGGGCGGCGGCACGGAGCACACCACCGCCTCTCTCACCACAGCTCTTCTAACCGATCCCGGTTTGTTGTAGAACAAGGACTTTTATACAAGGAGACTTTTTCTGGTGGACACCAGGAAGACTGGCATCCTCAAAAACAGTTGGTAGTTCCAACTAAGTACCGGGGAAAGCTCTTAAGCTTAGACCATGATCATCCCAGTGGCCATTCTGGGGTGAATAGAACCAAAGACAGGTTGGGGAAGTCCTTCCACTGGCAGGGGATGCGCAAGGATGTTGCTAATTATATTCGGTCTTCTGAGGTGTGCCAAAGAGTGGGAAAGCCCCAAGACCAGGTCAAAGCCCCTCTCCAGCCACTCCCCATAATTGAGATCCCACTTCAGCGAGTAGCTGTGGATATTCTGGGTCCTTTCCCAAAAAAGACCCCCAGAGGAAAGCAGTACATACTGACTGTAGAAAGGCACCCTGGCTCCCAGCTGCACCTGAGAGGGATGAGCCACTGCATCCGCCAAAGTGGGCGGAGCCACCACCACCAGTCCCTGCCCCCCGGAAGTCAAGGGGCGGGACAGGAAGTATAAAAGCCCAGCCCCGGTGCTCACTTGGAGGCCAGTCACCGAAGGGAACAGACGCGGATGGAGGAGCTCCTTCCCAGCCTGAGCTTCCCTGCACCCGGTATCCTGAGGAGTGGCCTGAGCTTCCCCGTACCCGGAATCCTGAGGAGTTGCCTGAGCTCCCCAGCGCCCGGTATCCTGAGGAGTTGCCTGAGCTCCCCCATACCCGGTATCCTGAGGAGCTGCCTGAGCTTCCCTGTGCCTGGTATCCTAGGAAACCAATGGTCTGGGACCCACCAGAAGACACCAGTGAAACACAGCTGGCCAGAGAGGGGGGAGGTCGGAAGTGGCCCGGGGGTAGCCGACCCTGGTATGGCTCCTGGAGAGTCTGAAACAATATCAGTGTGTTGCAGCCAGGATCCCCACTGAGAGCAGCGAGTTTGGCCGCTGCTAGGGCCCCGGGCTGGAACACAGTGGAGTGGGAGGGCCTGCGTTCCCCTTGCCATCCTTCCAAGCGTGGCAGACTCCCCCTCTCGCTGGCCTGAGGAGGCCTTTCTACTGAGCTCTGAACTGCTTATTGCCCCGCCCTGACCCAGGGCCTGGTCTTCTAGACTGTTTGTTTGCTCAACCCCTGCTGAAGGGTCTGAGCTCTGAACTGCTTATTGCCCCGCCCTGGCCCAGAGCCTGGGCTTGTAGACTATTGGTTTGCTTAACCCCTACTTAAGGGTCTGAGCTTGGAACTGCTTATTGCCCTGCCCTCACCCAGGGCCTGGGCTTCTAGACTATTTGTTTGTTCAACCCCTGCTTAAGGACCTGAACCCTGACCTATTTGCTATCAGTCGTGGGGCACCCTGGCTCCCAGCTGCACCTGAGAGGGCCGAGCCCCAACGCTAGACGTCTACACATGGTGCCTTCCCTGAGTAGTTCCGCGCAGAATGTGGGTGCGAGCTCTCGACTCCGGTGAGAAGGAGGCTGGGGGAGAGAGATCCCCCTCCTGGGAGATGGATTTGTCACAGCTCCTTGCCCTAATGACCGAGAATCAAGAGCGACAGCAGGCGGCCCAGTTGCGGCAGCAGCAGGAGCATCAGGCCACCCACCTCCAACAGCAACAGCAACTGGTCAAACAGCTGGGAACCCAGCAGCACCAACTGCTCCAAGAGCTGATCACCCAACATCAGGCGTTCCAACGCCAATGCATCCTGCAGCTCATGGCGGCTCAGTCCGCCCCAGAGCAGCCCCAGCTGGGGGGCACGGATGGGGCCCTGCGGCCCAGTCCCCCGATCCGACAGATGAAGATGGGCCCTGGCTATGACCCCAAAGCCCTTCCTCGTCACGTTTTGAGAGGGTGGCGGTCGTCGCAGGGTGGGCCCGTGACCAGGGGTCTACCATCCTCGCCCCCTACCTGACAGGGTCCGCTCAGGCGGTCTGTGAGGCCTGGCTGCGGAGGCAGCCCAGGATTACAACAGGGTGAAGGCCGCAGTCCTAGACGCCCTAGATGTGAGTCCGGAAATGTTCCGACAGCGATTTAGAAGCGTGACTTACCCCAGTGGGGCCTGGCCCTGAATGGTGGCCCAGGAACTCTGCGAGACCTGCAAGCGCTGGTTGTAGCCAGAACGCCGAACGGCGGAGGAGATAATGGAGCAAGTGGTGCTTGAACAATTCACCCACATCCTTCCCCTGTGGGGAAGGGCCTGGGTTCTCCGCCATTGGCCTGCGACCTTGGCTGCCGCCGTTTCCCTGATGGAGGACTTCCTCACTGCAGAAGTACCGGTGGGCTCGGCGGTTCAGGCAACCCCACCAGGGGCAGAGCGCCTTAGCTCTGAGAAGAAGACTACGCTCGCCCGGGCTGACGGATGAGTTGCATATCGGGAGGCGGAGGCCTGGACCCGTACCGCTACAGCCTCTGGGCGACCCACTCGGACTCCGACTCCAACGGCACAGGGGGCCCCCTGGAATCCCCAAGGGGACAACCCTGGGGCTCGGCTGAGGTCCGGATGAGCGGACCTGGGGCCCTGATTTGCCTGCAGGGATTATGCCATCTACAGCGGGACTGCCCCTGACTCGAGTGCACCTTTGGCCAGGTCTGTTAAAGGGAAGCCCGTGCCCGTCAATCCCAGGCCGCCAAGATCTCCATGCCCGTGATGGTTGAGGGATACCCGACAACGGCCCTCCTCGACTCGGGCTGTGGACAAACTTTGATCCCGCAACGCTTGGGTCCACTGGTTGATGCCCATCTGGGAAAAATCCGACTACAATGCATCCACGGGTACATCTGACCTTACCCCAGCACCCGCACCCAACTGACAGTTGACGGGGTCACTCGCTCGATGGTGGTGGGGCTGGCACCGCGGCTGGCATATCTGGTGATCCTGGGCCGGGATTGGCCCACGTTTCCCTCGGTCCTACGCTGCCACACTGAGGAGGGCCTGGAGCCTATGCCAGCCTTGGAAGGGGAGACCCCAGAAGCCGAGAAAGACAAGCCAGGAGTACTCGACCCCGCCGACCGACCAGGAGGGTTGGGGGACATCCCCCTGGGAACGGTGGATGATCCCTCAGACCCACAGATTTTTGCCAAGACCAAAGGGCCGACCCTACACTCAAGCAGGCATACGAACAACTGGGCCACCGTGGATGGAACCATTCTCAATCCCGACAGGGCGGTGCAGTGGCCGCATTTTGAGCTGAGTCGAGAACGCCTGTATCGGGTCGAGAGGGACCCCTACAGCGGGGAGCCCCAGACCCAGCTCCTCATGCCCCAATGTCATCGGCGGGCGGTCTTGAAGCTGGCCCATGACGTCCCAGCAGCCGGACACCTGGGCCATGAAAAGACACTGTCCTGAATACTGAGGCACTTCTTTTGGCAGGGTATATATCAGGAAGTAAAACGCTACTGAAACTCCTGCCCCGAGTGCCAGCTGGCCACCCCAGCAAGAACTCCCAAGGCGTCCCTAATGCCTATGCCCGTAATTGAGACCCCCTTCGAGCGCGTGGCTATGGAACTAGTAGGGCCTCTCCCTAAGAGCATTGCAGGGTTTCAGTACATCCTAGTTATGCTGGACTATGCCACCCGGTTCCCCGAGGTGATTCCCCTGCAAAACATCACAGCCTGCACTATCGCAAGCGAGGTGGTGAAGATCTTCGCCCGTGTCGGCCTGCCCCGGGAGATCCTCACAGACCAGGGGACCAATTTTACCTCGCGGTTACTACGTCAAGTGTGTGACCTCCTGGGGATCAAGCAGCTGCGGACGTTGGTATATCACCCCCAGACTGACGGACTGGTCGAAAGGTTCAATTGGACCCTAAGGGACAGCTACGCAGATTCCCCAGCAGGACCTCCGCCGGTGGGACCAGCTACTCTCACCATTGCTTTTGGAGGTACGAGAGGTCCCCCAATTGTCGACCAAATTTTCACCCTTTGAACTGCTGTACGGCTGCCGGCCCTGGGGCCTCTTGAACGTGATGCGGGAAACCTGGGAACAAACCCCATCCCCCGCCCAAGGCCTTTTGAAGTACGTGATCTAGCTGCAGGAGTGTCTTAGACAGGTGGGGGCTCTGGCCTGAGAGAATTTGAAAGTCACCCAAGAAACACAGGCCCAGAGCTATAATCGGGACGCACAGGACCCTCGACTTTCAACCTGGGGCCCGGGTCCTTCTCCTTCTTCCCTCCATGAGTCCAAGGTCCTGGCTTGGCGGCAAGAACCGTATGCGGTGGTGAGAAATGTAGGCCCAGTCACCTATGAGATCAACCAGCCCGACTGGCGAAAGAAGCTACAGCGATACCACATTAATCTTCTCATGCCCTGGCGGGAACGAGAAGGTCTTTTGATTAACCCCTACCCACCAGGGCCTGAGCTAGGACCCCAGATAACCCACGCTGAGGACCCGGAGGGGCCCCATCTTGGGGAAACACTGACAGAGGCACAGCTTAAGCAAACCTGGTGCCTCCTACAAGCATTCTCCCGCACTTTCACGGCCCAACTGGGATACACCACCCTGGTACACCATAGGATTCAGACGGAGCCTGGAGTGGTGGTCCTGGCCACGACCCAGCCTCTGCCCTATCATAGGAGAAGTATCTTTGATGAGGAGGTATGAAATATGTTAGACTTGGGGGTGATTGAACCCTCGCAGAGCGAATGGCTTAGTCCTGTGGTGCTGGTCCCAAAGCCTGATGGCTCCCAACAATTCTGCATTGACTTCAGGTGCGTCAATGCCCTCTCCAAATTCGATGTGGACCCCATGCCCCAAATAGATGAGCTGTTGGCCTAGCTAGGAGAGGCCCGTTATATCACCACCCTAGATTTAAGTAAGGGGTAGTGGCAGATCCCCCTTGATCCAGGTTCCAGAGAGAAGACGGCCTTCGCCACCCCTACAGGCCTCTATCAATTCACCCGGATGCCCTTTGGCCTCCATGGAGCCCCGGATACGTTCCAGCGCCTGATGGACCACCTCCTCCGATCACATCAGGCCTACGCTGTGGCCTATCTGGACGATGTGGTCATCTACAGCCGCCACTGGGTGAACCACTTAGAGTGGGTTGCAGCTGTCCTGTGGGCCCTGCGGGCAGCCGGGTTAACAGCCAATCCGAAGAAGTGCCGCATTGGCTGGCAAGAAACCACCTACCTGGAGTACACCATCAGAAATGGACAGGTAAAACCCCTCATGGGCAAGGTTCAGGCCTTTGCAGCCTGTCCCCCGCCAGCCACGAAATGCCAACTCTGTCAGTTCTTGGGGCTGGCTGGGTATTACTGATGGTTCATTCCCCAGTTTGCAGCAATCGCCGCTCCCTTGACGGGGCTCCTAACCAAGGACAGCTCACGACAAGTGAAATGGACCCCCGAGTGTGACGAGGCCTTTCAAATGCTTAAAGCAAGCCTTTGTCGTGAGCCCGTCCTGTATAGTCCCGATTTTGACCAGCCATTCATCCTGCAGACGGATGCCTCGGAGGTGGGGCTCTGGGCGGTGCTCTCTCTTAAGAGGTGGACGGGGAAGAGCATCCAGTCCTCTACATCAGCCGGATGCTGTTTCCCCGAGAGGAAAATTATGCGGTGGTTGAAAAGGAAGCCCTTGCGGCGAAGTGGGCTTGCAATGCCCTGCGATACTACCTCCTTGGGGCCCCATTCACCTTGGTCACCGACCACGCCACCTCCAGTGGTTGGCACGCATGAAGGACCATAACATGCGGCTGCAGTGATGGTACCTGGCGCTGCAGCCCTATGCCTTCACCGTTCGCCATAGGGCTTGGAAGAATCACGCAAACGCGGACTGCCTTTCCCGCTGCACAGGAGCCAGCCTTGAGGGGGGGAATGTGTAGCGAGGCACCCTGGCTCCCAGCTGCACCTGAGAGGGACGAGCCGCTGCAGCCACCAAAGTGGGCAAAGCCACCGCTGCCAGTCCCCGCCCCCCTGAAGTCAAGGGGCGGGACAGGAAGTATAAAAGCCCAGCCCCGGCACTTACTTGGAGGCTGGTCGCCGAAGGGAACAGATGCGGGTGGCCGAGATCCAACCCGGCCTGAGCTTCCCCACCCCTGGTATCCTGAGAAGCTGCCTGAGCTTCCCCGTGCCCAGTATCCTGAGGAGTAGCCTGAGCTTCCCCATGCCCGGTATTCTGAGGAGCTGCCTGAGCTTCCCCGTGCCCGGTATCCTGAGGAGCTGCCTGAGCTTCCCCGTGTCTGATATCCTGAGGAGTGGCCTGAGCTTCCCCGCGCCCGGTATCCTGAGGAGTTGCCTGAGCTCCCCAGTGCCCAGATCCTGAGGCGCTGCCTGAGCTTCCCGGCACCTGGTATCCTGAGGAGTTGCCTGAGCTCCCCCATGCCCGGTATCCTGAGGAGCTGCCTGAGCTTCCCTGTGCCTGATATCCTGAGGAACCCATGGTCTGGGACCCACCGGAAGATGCCGGTGAAACACAGGTAGCCAGAGGGGGGGGGTCAGAAGTGGCCTGGGGTTAGCCAACCCTGGTTTGGCTCCTGGAGAGCCTGAACCAATGTCAGTGTGTTGCGGCCAGGATCCCCACTGGGAGCAGCGAGTTTGGCCGCTGCTAGGGCCCCGGGCTGGAACACAGTGGAGTGGGAGGGCCTGTGTTCCCCCTGCCACCTTTCCAAGTGTGGCAGACTCCCCCACTTGCTGGCTTGAGGAGGCCTTTCTACTGAGCTCTGAACTGCTTATTGCCCCGCCCTGACCCAGGGCCTGGGCTTGTAGACTATTGGTTTGCTCAACCCCTGCTGAAGGGTCTGAGCTCGGAACTGCTTATTGCCCCGCCCTGACCCAGGGCCTCGGTTTGTAGACTATTGGTTTGCTCAACCCCTGCTTAAGGGTCTGAGCTCAGAACTGCTTATTGCCCCACCCTGACCCAGGGCCTGGGCTTCTAGACTATTTGTTTGTTCAACCCCTGCTTAAGAATCTGAGCTCGGAACTGCTTATTGCCCCACCCTGACCCAGGGCCTGGGCTTGTAGACTATTTGTTTGCTCAACCCCTGCTGAAGGGCCTGAACGCTGACCTATTTGCTATCGGTCGCGAGGCGCCCCGGCTCCCAGCTGCACCTGAGAGGGCCGAGCCCCAATGCCGGACGTCTACACTGACTCTCGTGGACTTTGCTACCCGATGGCTGGAAGCAGTAGCCCTAAGCAACACCATAGCTAAAATTGTGTGCCAGGCCTTAACAGACATTTTTGCCAGGGTAGGTTGGCCTTCTGACATCCTTACAGATTCGGGAACTAATTTCCTTGCAGGGACCATGAAAAATCTGTGGGAAGCTCGTGGGGTGAATCACTTGGTTGCCACCCCTTACCACCATCAAACCAATGGCCTGGTGGAGAGGTTTAATGGAACTTTGGGGGCCATGATACGTAAATTCATAAATGAACACTCCAATGAGAGGGACCTATTGTTGCAGCAGTTGCTTTTTGCCTACAGAGCTGTACCACATCCCAGTTTATGGTTTTCATCATTCGAACTTGTGTATGGCCACGAGGTTAAGGGGCCATTACAGCTGGTGAAGCAGCAATGGGAGGGGTTTACGCCTTCCCCAGGAACTAACATTCTAGACTTTGTAAGCAACCTACAAAGCACCCTCTGACACTCTTTAGCCCTTGCTAAAGAAAACCTAAAGGATGCTCTGGAAGAGCAAAAGGCCTGGTATGATAAACATACCAGAGAGCGTTCTTTCAAAGTAGGAGACCAGGTTATGGTCTTGAAGGCGCAACAGGCCCATAAGATGGAAGCATCATGGGAAGGGCCATTCACGGTCCAAGAGTGCCTGGGAGGTGTTAACTATCTCATAGCATTTCCCACCTCCACCGTAAAGCCTAAAGTGTACCACATTAATTCTCTCAAGCCCTTTTATTCCAGAGACTTAAAGGTTTGTCAGTTACAGCCCAGGGAGAAGATGACGCTGAGTGGCCTGAAGGTGTTTACTATGAAGGGAAAAGTGACGGTGATGTGGAAGAGGTGAACCTCTCCACAACCTTGGAACGTCTGCAGCAGCAACAGATCAAGAAGCTGTGCACTAGTTTCGTCCCATTGTTCTCAGCCACCCCAGGATGGACTGAACGGGCATACCATTCCATTGACAAAGGTAATGCTCACCCAATTAGAAACCCACCCTACAGGGTATCTCCTCAAGCCCAAGCTGCTATAGAACGGGAGATCCAAAACATGCTACAGATGGGTATAATCCGCCCCTCTAACAGTGTATGGGCATCTCCAGTGTTTCTAGTACCCAAACCAGATGGGGAAATATGCTTTTGCGTGGACTACCGTGAGCTAAATGCTGTAACTCGTCCTGACAACTATCCAATGCCACGCATTGATGAGCTATTGGAGAAATTGGGACATGCCCAGTTCATCTCTACAATAGACTTAACCAAGGGGTACTGGCAAGTACCGCTAGATGAACCTGCCAAAGAAAGGTCAGCCTTCATCACCCATGCAGGGGTGTATGAATTTAATGTGCTTCCTTTTGGGTTGCGAAATGCACCCACCACCTTCCAAAGACTTGTAGATGGTCTCCTAGCAGATTGGGAGAATATGCAGTTGCCTACCTCGATGATGTGGCCATTTTTTCTGATTCATGGGCAGAACACCTGAAACACCTGGAAAAAGTCTTTGAGCGCATCAGACAGGCAGGACTAACTGTTAAGGCTAAAAAGGGCCAAATAGTCCAAAAAAGAGTGACTTACCTGGGACACCAGGTGGGTCAAGGAACGATAACTCCCCTACAGGCCAAGCTGGATGCTATCCAAAAGTGGCCTGTCCCAAAGTCAAAGAAACAGGTCCAATCCTTCTTAGACTTGGCTGAGTATTACAGGCGATTTGTACCACAGTACAGTCAAATCGCTGCCCCACTAACAGACCTGACTAAAAAGACCCAGCCGAATGCAGTTAAGTGGACTAATGAGTGTCAGAAGGCCTTTACCCAGCTTAAGGCGACACTCATGTCTGACCCTGTGCTAAGGGCCCCAGACTTTGACAAACCATTCCTAGTAACCACAGATGCATCTGAGCATGGTGTAGGAACAGTTTTAACGCAGGAAGGATCGGATCATGAATTCCATCCTGTCGTGTTTCTCAGCAAGAAACTGTCTGAGAGGGAAAGCCACTGGTCAATCAGTGAAAAAGAATGCTATGCCATTGTGTATGCCCTGGAAAAGCTACGCCCATACTTTTGGGGATGGCGTTTCCAGCTACAAACCGATCATGCTGCGCTAAAGTGACTACATACTGTCAAGGGAAACAACAAAAAACTGCTTCGATGGCGTTTAGCTCTCCAAGATTTTGATTTTGAAATTCAGCACATTTCAGGAGCTTCTAGCAAAGTAGCTAATGCACTCTCCCATGAAAGTTTCCCAGAATCAGCTGGTTAAAAATTGTCCTTGAAATGTGACAGGTCTTGTAGTTTACAAAATTAGTAATATAGGTAAAGGTGCACGTGTTTTATTAATCTGTTTATTCTAAAGTTCTAGGAAGAAATCACCGCCAGTGTGGTTCCACACTGTCTGAGATTTGGGGGGCGTGACATAAACAGATGGTTAAGGGTTAATGTCTCTGTTACCTGTAAAGCGTTAAGAAGCTCAGTAAACCTGGCTGACACCTGACCAGAGGACCAATAGGGGGACAAGATACTTTCAAATCTTGGTGGAGGGAAGTCTTTGTTTGTGCTTTTTGTTTTGTTCATTGTTTGCTCTCGGGACTGGGTGGGACAAGGCATACACCGAGGCTTTCTGAGTCAATCTTTCATGTTTCAAAATTGTAAGTAGTAGCCAGACAAGGCGGATTAGTCTTATGTTTGTTTTCTCAACTTGTAAATGTGTCTTTTGCTGGAAGGATTTTTACCTCTGTTTGCTGTAACTTTGAATCTAAGGCTGGGGGGGAGGTCCCACTAGTCTATATGAATCTGAGTACCCTGTAAAGCATTTTCCATCCTGATTTTTCACAGATAATTTTTACCTTTTCTTTCTTTAATTAAAAGCTTTCTTTTTAAGAACTTGATTGATTTTTCCTTATTTTAAAATCCAAGGGATTGAGTCTGAACTCACCAGGGATTGGTGTGGGGAAAGGAGGGGTGGGGGATGGTTAATTCCTCTTTGTTTTAAGGTCCAAGGAGTTTGGATCTGTGTAAGTCTCTCAAGGCAACCCAGGGAGGGGAGAGTCTGGAGGGGAAAGGAGAGGGATGGTTTATTTCTCCTTGTTTTAAGATCCAAGGGGTTTGGGTCTTGGGTTCCCCACGGAAGGTTTTGAGGGAACAGAAAGTGTTTCAGACACTACTTCTGGCTGGTGGCAGCGTACCAGATTTAAGCTAGTAATTAAGCTTAAAAGTGATCATGCAGGTCCCCACTTCTTAAACTCTAAAGTTCTAAGTGGGGAAAAAACTTTGACAGCAATCCAGAGAGGGGAAAATCTGGGGGGGGGTAAGGAGGGGGATGGTTAATTTCTCCTTGTTTTAAGACCCAAGGGGTTTGGATTTGTGTTCCCCAGGGACAGTTTTGGGGGAACAAAAAGTGTGCCAGACACTATATTCTGGCTAGTGGCAGTGTTACCAGATCTAAGCTAGGAATTAAGCTTAGAAGGGTACATTCAGGTCCCCACTTTTTGTACTCTAAAGTTCAAACTGGGGAAAAAACCTTGACAGTTGCTTTGTTGCTTTCTTCCCCATTAAGGGTAATTTTCCTGTTCCGCTCTACCATCACTGGGGGGAAGGGGAGGGCATTGCTGCACACAGGTGAGCTGAATAAGGGCTAGAGTGGAAGCTGCAGTCTTGGAGAAGACCCTACCTTGATTCCCTGCTCACCCCCAGCAGCAAGATATCTTCCATAAGGAACACAGCCTGTGGAAAATGTGGGGACAGTAATGATTATAAGCCCTACCCCAACAGTGCTGGCTCTCCCCAAGAGTCGCATGCCCAGTGTACAGTACAGTCCTGGAACTCTGCTTTCCCCTGCCCCTGTGGTTACTCACAATTTTGGGATTCTTGTGGCTCACGTGTGCTTGCTTGGGGTCAGCCAGTTAGTGACAGGTATGTGAATAGTGGATGTGTTTTAAATCACTGATCAGTGGTCTGTATGTTGCAAACAATACTGCTTCTGTAAAATGTTGCATTTTGGCTTCACAGATATGACCTTGGGAGCCCAGGCTTCCTCTTTGTTATCATTGGCTGAACGGCTGCACAGAATTAGAAAGAGGCCATGAAAAACTAAAGAGGACTTTATAATGATGTCATGATGCACTCTGCACCCAAAAAACAAGAATTGAAGGAGTGGCGGGACTGTGAGAAGAGGGACCAAAAGGAGAATGCAGCATGCCAGAACGAAGCCACAGAGCGGCTCTTAAACATTATGGAGCACCAAGCGGACATGCTCCAGTCACTACTAGCACTGCAAACCTGTGCGCCTTGGGAGATGTAACTCCTGAGAGAGCCTAGATGATGACCACCGGTGGTGGGGATGATGGTGAGGATGATGATGAGAATGAAAAACACTTTGGATCCTCTTGTGTGATGGTATGATTATATGCTCAGGTGCTCAGATTACTTTCTGTATTAGCTTTATCTACCTTTCTGTGTGAGTGTTTGTAACTTTACCGACTGTGCTAATAAAACTATTGCGAATTCAGAAGTTTTTCCCTAAGTTTGACTATTACAACCACTGAGGTTATGAACTGAACATTAAATCTAATAATAATGAGACTGATCTTGGGAAAAGAACACACCAGCCTCAGACTGTTTACTGTGAATTCTTAAGTAATCAATATAATTAATACACAATCAATAAATGAGGCAACATGACAGGGAATGGATCACTTGGTGAATTGGCCTGTTCTGTTCATTCCCACTGAAGTGTCAGGCACTGGCCACGATCAGAAGACAGGATACTGGCCTAGATGGACTATTGGTTTGAGCCAGTATAGTTCTTATGTTAATACATACTTTTTCTAGTGTAGATACCCCTCTGCTCATTTTCCCCCTCCCCCCATCTTTTTTAATACAGAACTGGTTGCTAATGGAAGATAACTGTTTTAAAACTCTGTAGAGCTCTGAGGCCAGAACTGGCACTGAAACCCAATAATTCCTGGTTCCTAGTGTCTATGATCTAGTTACTAGACAACAGTGCATTTTTTCTGGGATGTATTAGCAGGAGTGTTGTAAGCAAGACAAGAGAAGTAATTCTTCTACTCTGCTCTGTGCTGATTGAGCCTTAACTGGAGTATTGTGTCCAGTTCTGATTTCAGGAAGGACGTGGGCAAATTGGAGAGAGTCCAGAGAAGAGCGACAAAAATGATTAAAGGTCTAGAAAACGTGACCGACGATGGAAGATTGAAAAAAAAATGGGTTTTTTTAGTCTGAAAAAGAGAAGTTTGAAAGGGGACATGATAACAATTTTTAAGTATGTAAAATGTTACAAGAAAGAGGGAGAAGAATTGTTCTTGTTAACCTCTGAGGACAGGAGAAGAAGCAATGGGCTTAAATTGCAGCAAGTAAGGTTTGCGTTTGACATTAGGAAAAACTTCCTAACTGTCAGGGTGGTTAGGCAATTTATTCCAGTGTTTAAGGAGGTTGTGGAATCTCCATCATTGAAGATTTTTAAGAGCAGGTTAGACAAACACCTGTCAGGGATGGTCTAGATAATACTTAGTCCTGCCTTGAGTGCAGGGGATTGGACTAGGTGACCTCTCAAGGTCCCTTCCAGTTATATGATTCTATGAGTCTATGAAGCATACAAATGACAAAATCAAAATGAATATTTATGAAAGGCAATAACCTATTTATATACAACTATTTTATAGCTGTTGAGGAAAAATATTTAGGCTTTGTTGGATGGTTTAGATAAAGTTGGTTAATTATTTCTATTCCATATAAGGCTTTTTATTTGCTCATATATAATTATTCTAAAAAGCTGAACCAAGAGTCCCTTTGTACACCCCATAATCTTAGGAACTTTTCTTATTGGAGAAAATAGCTGTTATGACTTAAAATGGGTTTAGAAGTGTCATTTTGAGAACATGATTGGAAGTGAGATTGCAGTGTCAGATATCACTAAACATAACAGTATATTATGTAACATTTATAGCTCTCTTTTGTGCAATAGCTTTCTATGCTGATTAACTGAAAAATTCTATCATTGTCATTTTGTGGCCCAGAGTGCAATGTGATGTTATTTAATAAGATGTATAAGCTTCTTGCCTGCCTATTCTTCTCAACACCATTAAAAAGGGTATACATACATAATCATGACTGTGGCAATGGTTCTTGTTGATCTAGTTATGGATTCCAAAATATTTCATTAAAAGACACTTTGACATTATTTTTTTAAAAGAGAGAGAGGGAGAGAGAGATGTTTAGCTTTAGTTTCATACCCTCTTATCCCACAATCCTACAATACATTTACAAGTTAATACACAGGGAGGAAAAGGTACTCACAGAGCTCTGTGTGAATTAAAAACAGTGAAGATGGTCACCAGCTATAGTATTCTCAGATTAAATTGCAGCAAAATAAGTCCTCATGTCATGTCTCCTACTCTCAGTTCTATTGCTCATTTGTAAAAACAAACATTTGCCATGAAGACATAACTGACAATTTAGGTTAACTAAGACAAATGAGATAACGAGGCCAGTGGCAACTTCCAGTTGACAAATCCAGAACAATGTCCAGCTCCAAGCTTTCCTTCCCTGCCAGAAGGTCTATGTGCTAATACCAACTATTTTTGCCAGCCGTGGCCCGTATTGTTTGTCAATGGCAGAGCATCCCAATTTATTGCAGATGTGACATTAACTTGGATACAAACCATAGCTGGAGCTGGTAATCTATGCAACCTCTTCACCCAGGAACCAATCAAAAACAAATGTGAGGGAAAGTTTACTTAACAACAAATTATACAGAGAAAAAGAAGATGGAAGCAGAAATAAATAACTATTATAAATAAAACCCACCACAGCACTTAACTTTCACCTTCTCAAAATCTATTTACAGTCTCAAAGATCATGTTCCTTTACTGCTGTCATAAACAGATAGCTAAGGTTAATGTTCTTTTACCTGTAAAGGGGTAACACCAGTAACCTGAAACACCTGACCAGAGGACCAATCAGGAAACAAGACTTTTTCAAATCTGGGTGGAGGGAAGTTTGCGTGTGAGTTCTTTGTTCTTTGTCTTGTGTCTGACCCTCTTGGCTCTGAGAGTGATCTTTCTGTCTCCTGTCTTTCTAATCTTCTGTTTCCCAGTTGTAAGTACAAAGAGATAAGACAGTAGGTTTATATTGTATGTTTTTTGTATTTACATGTATGTAGCTGCTGGAATGTGTTAAATTGTATTCTTTGTGGATAAGGCTGTTTATTCATATTTCTTTTAAGCAATTGACCCTGTATTTGTCACCTTAATACAGAGAGACCATTTTTATGTATTTTTCTTTCTTCTTATAAAGCTTTCTTTTTTAGAACTGTTGGGAGTTTTTCTTTAGTGGGAATTCCAGGGAATTAAGTCTGCAACTCACCAGGGAGTTGGTGGGAGGAAGAAGTCAGGGGGAAAATCTCTTTGTGTTAGATTTACTAAGCCTGACTTTGCATACCCTCTGGGTGAAGAGGGAAGTACTTGTGTTTCCAGGACTGGAAACGGGGAGGGTGGAGTCCCTCTGTTTAGATTCACGGAGCTTGCTTCTGTGTATCTCTCCAGGAACCCAGGAAGGGAACAACTGGAAGGGGGGGGGAAATGGTTTATTCCCCTTTGTTGTAAGACTCAAGGAATTTGGGTCTTTGGGGTCCCCAGGGAAGGCTTTTGGGGGGAGCAGAGTGCCCCAAAACACTCTAGTTTTTTGGGTGGTGGCAGCTTTACCAGGTCCAAGCTGGTAACTAAGCTTGGAGGTTTTCATGCTAACACCCATATTTTGGACGCTAAGGTCCAAATCTGGGAAATATGTTATGACAACTGCCTCTTCCTTAGTGCCAAAAGACAATTCAGAGTGTTTGCTCAAATTCCATATCCAAGACAAAAAGAACGCATTAGAACTTCTGCTTACTCAAAGAGGTGTAACACAATGAAAAGCTTTTGATGTGTTTGAAACATCCAGTTTAAACTCATTTCTGTCCCAATTGTTGTTGTAAAAAACTTCTTAAGAAACTATAACTGTTTTTTTTCTTATTCCAATGCTTTGTAAACAAAATAAATAAAGGGGTTCCTGATTAGAAATTTAGTTCCATTTTCATAAATGTCTTAATGGGAAAGATTGCATTTAATCAGTTCACTCCAGATACAACTTTTTAATATGGATGGAAAATGCATTTCATAGATATCAGCATTAAAGGACAAAAATTAAAATTTGTCCGTTTATACGAATTCTGACAATCTTTTAAGGTGGAGGATGGATTGATGATATTGAGTTAATTTTTTTCTTTACCTTAAAAAATAAAATAAATGTTAAGTTCAGTGCAATCCTGCAGCTTTCTCTTAGGCAAAACTATTGATTTCAATCAGAATCATAACAGAGTTGGGGCTGGAGTACTGGGACCTGTAAATGCAGTGTTAGTCTTGTGCCACTGCATAAAGGACCTGATCCAATTTAATCAAAGTCAGTAGAAGACTCCTACCAATGTCAGTGGGAGCTGGACAAGGCATTTAATGATGTTTATGGATGTAACAAAGATGTTTTAACATCTCTGTTTATTTGAGTAGAGGAATGGTAATTTCTGTGACCTGGGATTCTATCCAGACCAGTGGCAAAACTTCAGATAACTTCAGTCAGAGTAGGATTTCATAGGGGTCAAATTCTATCCTAAGTTTACACAGGTGTAATTTCATGCAGAGCACTTGTATAGCTGAGGGCAGAATTGACACTCCACAGTTAACTGATCCAGTCACATTTAAATAATGCTATCTACAAAGAATGAAACAAAAGAATACACCTCTACCTTGATATAATGCTGTCCTTGGGAGCCAAAAAATCTTACTGCGTTACAGGTGAAACCATGTTATTTTGAACTTGCTGTGATCCACCAGAGTGCACAGCCTTCCCCTCTCCGGAGCACTGCTTTACCGCGTTACATCCAAATTCATGTTATATTGGGTGGCATTATATCGAGGTAGCGGTGTACTATTAAAATACTTCCCAAAGGTGCACTTTCAAAATTAAAACTGATACAGGAATGAAATTTTACTAAACATTATGAGTTCTACAAAGAGTAATTAGAAAAATAAATTGTATTCGTTTTTTCTGTGCTCTGTATGCATATGGAAGTAGTTGTGATCTAGTAACAATGTTGTGATCTTTTGATTATGTAGTATGATGTGCCTGATGTGTTAAGTGATGTTACAAGTTTGGCAGGGTAATATTTGGTCGCAATAGAATTGCTACTGATGTCAATGGGAATTGCATACATGGACCAAGAGCAGCAAATGGCCCTTACTTTAGGATATCTCACCGAAAAAAAATATGTTTATGCATTTGCTCACATTTTATCTAAAATGTGTCCATCCACAGATCATTCAAATAGCAATAAATATATCAGTGTCACTTTTCTCTTATTATAATGTATCTATTCTAACATTCGCTTTTAACATGGATCAGGAAAATTAATCATGTTCTGTAAGTAATGTATTTTGAAAGAGAGTGTTCAGATTGGAGCACATTTTGACTTGTTAAATGATCTAAAAATAAAATATAGGCCTTCTTTTGCAAAGGCATTATTTTAATGTCAGGTAATTATATATCTGACCAGTCAGCTGAAACAGACATTTCAACTGTAGTGCATTTTAATTTTGCTTTAACTGTATTCTACTATATTTTAGAACATACTTATTCTAGAAATAGCTCAATATGGGCTTACAATATTTTCCCTAGATAAGTGGGGATGAGATGAAAAATACATTGAAACTTAAAAATGACATAGTATAAATTTAAGTAATGTATCAGAGATTCTTGGCTATTTTTTATAAAATATTAAGTTCTGGTGTTATTAATTATTATGATTGTTAGTCAACATATTTAATGCTGTAGAAGATACAAAATTAAGGCTATTCCTGCTCTTAAGCCCTTACAGTTCACAGACCTAATCCTTTAAACCAGGGGTCAGCAACCTTTGGCACCTGGCCTGTCAGGGTAATGGTGCTGGTGTTCCTCTGGAGTGTCCACAGGCACGTAGCCTCACAGCTCCCACTGGCCGCAGTTTGCTGTTCCCGGCCAATGGGTGCTGTGGGAAGCAGTGGCTAGCATGTCCCTCAGCCTGTACTGCTTCCCGCAGCTCCCATTGGCCAGGAATGGTGAACTGCGGCCAGTGGGAGCTGCAGGACTTCCTGCCTGCAGACTCTCCAGATAAACAAACCGGCCTGGTCCGCCAGCGGCTTTACAATGACGGGTTGGGAGCCAAAGATTGCTGACCCCTGCTTTAAACATTCATGCACATGAGTAACTTTATTTATGTGAATGAGTACATTGACTTTAATAGAATTATTCACAAGAATAAAATTACTCTTGTGTATAGGAGTTTGCAGGACTGGATGCTAAAAGAAAAAAAAGATTTCTCTGATAGCAAGGATTGTCTTGTGGTTAAAACTGTAGTCTAGAACAAGGCTATATGGATTTGATTCTTACTTTGCCATGGACTTCCTGAGTGATTTGGAAAATTCATTTAGGTTCCATACCTACAAAAATATAAACACGTCCTTAAACGACTTACATCACTGTATTGTCTGACAGTCTCAAAATCATTAGTGGAATTTATCTTCACAATAGCCCTATGATGCAGGGAGATTTTATTCCCATAATACCAATTTTAAAATAAGAAAAAAAATTACGAATTGTGCTGGCAATGCAGGCTCTGAAGGTAATCTTTGTCATGATAGATCTATTTATTTACAGTATTTTCTAAGTTTTTAACATGCTAAAACTGTCGAGTAAACCAGTACTTTTTGGGGAAGAAAGGTTTAGTTATTTTGTTCAGTTCTGAGTTGGGAATGATAGTCACTTTCCTGCTTTAGACAAAAAGAGACACAAAAGAGAGAGAAGAAATAGGATAGTAGAGATTGGGTAAATATGGCTTTTTGATGTTCTCAGGATACAGGGAAGCTGGTCAGTCATACATAGATGGTTTAGATTGGCAGGTTGGCTATGGCAGCTGTTGCTATGGACCTTGGCTCATCATCCCAGTCAGGAACAGAATCTGAAGTCTGATCATGTCCTTGTCCTTCAATGGTTCGTCTTAGACTGAGCAGAGCTGGATGGAATGCCTCATTTTGCCGTGCTGGTACAGTTGATTTCAGGATCAGGCTAAAAGGCAAGAGAAGGTGATAGGACAAGAGGAAGATAGTGCGGGATGAAAAGAGAGGAAAGACAGAGCACATTTCACTTGTGTCAGGCTAGGGTCCTTAGTGGTAAAGCATTGATGGTGAAGTGTTCCCACTGGTGTATCAAGGTCTGATGTCATGGTAACAACATTCCAACCACAGCCACAATGATAGTAAAAGTTCCTTTTTTTCCCTCAAACCTCATTTTTAGGGGCCTTCAAAAGGGTGGTGGGCACAATGGTTATCCTCTGATTATTTTGCCAACCCATTAGGCCTAATTTCCAAAGCACCAATTTTCGTCCATTGATTCCTGATCCTTTCTCCTCTTGTTTAGCAGTCATAATCTTAACACAGTCCTTGAGTGTCCTTATGGTTTGAATTAATTCAGCCTGTCTCCTTCTTAAATCTTTTCTTAAGCAATTTGATATAACAGGTCAATGTAGCAATTCACAGACCTGACCCAACTTTCCACGGGTTAGGCTCACAACTAAAATAGGCCTGCCACGCCTTAATTATTACAACAGATTGATGCAGTGGATTTAAAGATTTCAGCCCTGCTTATAAAACATGTGGATATTCGTGACAGGATCCTTGGGGTTCAACCTGGAACTGTGCCCACTTTACTCTCCAGCCTGGTCACAGCGCTATGCCAATGACAAGCAGCAAATCCCTCCAGGTGCTGTGATCACTCAGCCACCAGTAAGACTATGTTTTAGTCACAGGTATTTTTAGTAAAAGTAATGGATAGTTCACGGGCAGTAAACAAAAATTCAGAACCCATGACTGGTCCATAATTTTACTATATACCCCTGACTAAAACTTGGGGGGGGGGACTGGAGAAGGGCTGGAGCACAGTCTGAGACCCCTGCTGGTGCTGGAGGGGGGTGGGGGAGTTGGCGAGGCTGGCAGGCTACATGCCTCCCGCCCTCCAGCAGGAGCAGCAGCGAAGTTTGGTTGTGGGAGGGGGCACAGGGTTGGGGCACAGGATGGAGTGAGGCAGACTCTGGGTGGTGCTTACCTGGGGACTCCCTGGAAGCAGCGACATCCCTCCCACTCAGCTGCTAGGCTGAGGTGTGGCTGCCTTTGCCTGCAGGTGTAATGATGACAGATTCCAGTTGTTGGCAGGCAGGACTGAACCAGGGAATCTCTGGAGCTTAGTGCATGGGCCTCTACTGCATGAGCTAAAAGCCAACTGGCTCTTAAGAAAGGTTGTAGAACAGACTTATTTAACTTTCTCTCGTTAAATGGTCTCAGTGCCACTAGTTGGGACACAACACCACACCCAGGAGGTGTGTGGGTTACATACTTCCCCTAGTTGAGTAAATGTGTCCTGAGCTTCGGAGACTTCCCAGTTGAAATCCCAGATGAGCCCTCAGTTGTAACTCTGACAGATCCTGTCATCGGAATTGAACCAGGGACCTCTGCTGGAGTTTAGTGCATGAGCCCCTACCGCATGAGCTAAAAGCCAACTGCCTGTTAGCTAAGGCTGTAGGGCAGACTCATTTAACTCTCTCTCTTTAAATGGTCTCGGTGCTAGATGGGACAGAACACCACACCCAGGAGGTGTGTGGGTTACACCGGAACTGCCCCCACAGCTCCCATAGAGTAATGTGGCTGGAATATAAACATATCAGTTGGTATTGACATTGATAATTTTCTGTTCCTTTGAGGCTTCTTCTAGTGTATGGCTCCTGTTGGCTCAACCAATGAATTGCATGTTGGGTAAGTGATGTAGTCACTCTAACAAGGCAGCATTAGCTGGAGATATCAAGCACATCCATCCACCGCTAAGCTGATAAAGAGGGTAGTCCATAACCAGAAGGCCTGCTGTTTGCTCTTGAGTTCCACAGGGGCAGGATGGGGAGCTCAAGAAACTGCAGTGGTAAAGATGCAAGCCCATGAGAAAAACATATCCGTTTGTAACAAAGAGGGATATTTTAGGTTATATAGTTATTGTGATGTGCATGTGAGAGCTGATCTGGAGAGTCTGAAGGATGCAGATCTCAGTTTTCTATCTGCCAAGAAATGCACCATCGATCCAAAATATTGTCCCTCATCACTTGTCGCCACTGTTCCTTAGAAAGGTCATATCTGATATACTGTCTAAGAAGCTCAACTATTTGGAAAGGTGGTATCTTGAAATTAGCTGGTGTAGCTCATGTAGCTTTGAGAAGAAATTGTGAAGTAAGATGTCTGGATAGTTGGCAGCACAATAATGTGGCTAAAGCCCTACTTTCATGCCTAATGATTCAGGGAGCAATATCAGCTAGGATTTGAAGGCTTTGGGGCTGATGACTAAACAAAATTGCTGACTTCCCAGATTATTAGATAAAATTTATAGGGAATTGGTTTATCTAACATCATTTAATTAACCTGATAATTAGATTAATTTGATTATTTGAAATTAACGTACTTTGATTTGTTTATAGTGTATTTATTTCATTTCATTTTATGCTCTTTGCATAGTTATTTCGTTTATCTAATAAATAAAGTACCTTCTGGCAGGATATTTCTTGTCTAAACATCAGGATCAGACCTATGAACACCCCGGGGGTAGATAACAGACAATCTTTTGACCCTTCTAGTGGTGGCTCTACAGTCCTCCCTCTTTGATGAGCTTTAAAGCACAATATAGCCCTATATAATCTAAATGCTGTTAAAGATGGTCAGGGAGCACAAATAGTACCCTTTCTTGATACTTGGATGATAGGCTAACTCCTGGGTCAAGTGAAAGAACTGGAGAACAATTCAACTCTTTTGAAATGTTTGTATGTTCTAGGAGGATACTGGGCTTCACATTTTCAAATGGCTGTATGGGCAATGTCTGGTTTGTAAGTTTAAGATTCGTATTTGACTCTATGTCCACACTTGGTGTTTGTCTGAATCTTGCCAAGAATTTAAACTTGTGTGTGGTATGTTTGCATCTGTTCTTCAGTTTTCTTGTACTGTGTAGTTCGGGCTATGCACCTCCATAGCTAGACTCTTCTTAGTGTACTGCAGTGGAATCTGAAGGCTCAATGTGCAGAATATGAGCTCTGGTGTGATGTTTACATAGGCTCCATTGTCAAGTTAAAATATATGCATCTGGGACTAAAGTGATACTAGCAAATTCCTAATCCATGCAGATTTCATGTGATTCTTAAACATTGTTAGTTCTGACTGCATCAGTAAACACAAATTGCGATCAGAAATGTTATTGCTGTCATGTGGGGGACAATAAGAGTACACTGAAGTTATTTGCAGAATTATTGCATTTTATTACTTTGTCTTCCTGCAGCTAATGTTTTTGATTGTACTTGAACTGTCTTATGGGATCAAGCAACACTACATACCTCTACATCTAACTATAAATCCATACTGCCTTTGTAGCCCTGAAATATGAAAGGCTATTTGCTTTTCCTAGAGAAAGTATAATTCTATCATTGATAATATTTTCTTTAATTCAGGAATAATTGGAGAAGGATGGTCTTGTGTTTAAAGCATTGGACTAAGGAGAGCTGAGTTCAGATACTAGCTCTTCCATGGACTTCCTTTATGACCTTGACCAAGTCACTTAGGGCCTCATCAATCCATAGAAGTCACTGTAATGACTTCTCTGGGCTCTTAAGCAAGCTCTTTGTCTCTCTTTGCCTCAGTTACCTATCAGTAAAATACTTTGTCCATCTTGTCTATTTAAATAGTAATCACTTTAGGACAAACAATGTCTCTTATTATATGTTTGTAAAGAGCTTAGCACAATGGGACTTCAATCTCAGTTGTGGCCTATAGGTGCTATTGTAATAGTGTAATAGAAATAATAAATAGCAATAGTTCCAAACAGGACATGGATGTGCACCATTTCTTTTATATCCTCCATACCCACTATCTCAACCAGTGGTTCTCAAACTTTGGTACTGGTGACCCCTTTCACATAGCAAGCCTTTGAGTGTGACCCCCCCCTTATAAATTAAAAATATTTTTTGTATATATTTAACATCACTATAAATGCTGGAGGGAAAGCGGGGTTTGGGATGGAGGCTGACAGTTTGCGACCTCCCATGTAATAATCTCACGACCCCCTGAGGGGTCCTGTCTCGGTATAATTCCCCACTCTGAAACTTAGCATCCAAGAGATGGGGTACCAGCATGAATTCCTCTAAGCTTGATGACCAGCTTAGGACCTGTAGCGCTGCCACCAACCAGGAATTCCAGTGCCTGGTACACTCTGGTCCCCAAAAAACCTTGGCTGGGGAACTCCAAGACCCAGACCCTCTGGATCTTAACACAAGGAAAGAAAACCCTTTCCCCCACCATCGCCTCTCCCAGGCTTCCCCTCCCTGGGTTACCCTGGAAGATCACTGTGATTCAAACTCCTTGAATCTTAAAACAGAGAGGAAAATCCACCTTCCCCCCTCCTTCTCTGTCCCCCTCCCAGACTCTCCCTGAGAGAAAAAGTAATCCTAACACAGAGAGAAATTAACCTCTCTCTCCCCCTTCCCTCCTTTCTCCCCACCAATTCCCTGGTGAATCCAGACCCCCTCCCCTGGGGTTTCACCAGAATAAAAAAACAATCAGGTTCTTAAAGAAGAAAAGCTTTTAATTAAAGAAAGAGAAAACAGTAAACGTTATCTTTGTAAATTTAAGATGGAATATGTTACAGGGTCTTTCAGCTATAGACACTGGGAATACCCTCCCAGCCTAAGTATACAAGTATAAATTAAAATCCTTTCAGCAAAATACAAATTTGAACTCCTTTCAGCCAAATACACATTTGCAAATAAAGAAAACAAACATAAGCCTAACTTGCCTTATCTACCTAGTACTCACTATTCTGGACATATAAGAGACTGTATCAAAGAGATTGGAGAGAAACCTGGTTGCACGTCTGGTCCCTCTGAGCACCCAGAGTGAACAACAACCAAAAACTAACAGCACACACAAAAACTTCCCACTCTCAAGATTTGAAAGTATCCTGTCCCCTGATTGGTCCTCTGGTCAGGTGACAGCCAGGCTCACTGAACTTAACCCTTTACAGGCAAACGAGACATGAAGTACTTCTGGTCTATTAACCCTTGACTATCTATTTATGACAGGTCCCAACCACTAGTTTGAGAACTCCTGATCTCAACTAACAACTGGAAACTGTCCAAAATCTCTGTACTTCTCATGGAATTTGCATCTAATCAAAGCTAAGTTTGCTTTTGGCACAACATATAGTTCACATTTTCTTCAAAAATATGTTAGTATGCTGTTCACTGAAACTCCAGGGGTTAATGCTGTCCATGCTTTCATCATTAACCCACAATAGCACCATCAGTTCTATTATGGGTTAGTGATGAAATAGTGAGAATAGCAAAAGCAGTTCTCTATTGTAAAGCTTTTATTCAATCTCACAGTGAAAATTCCTTTGGAGCCAGCAATGGTTCAAGAGGCAGAGTGTAAACACACTGATGAGTAATGCAAATAGCTGTAGCATATTCTGTAAGAAAACTGAGCCTTGAACAATTGTTTCTAGACTTTTTACTAGATACATGCAGGAATTAATCATTGAACTACCCCCCAAACTTTCACAAATAAAAAATATGGCAGCTGGTTGAAAAATTTTGAATGTTGAGGTTTTTGTGACAAAATAAAAATGATTTTTTTCAATAATACTTTTACAAAATAGCTATCCCTTTTATGAGCTGCTCTGAAATATACTATTGTGTCTCCAGCATTTTGTGTCATTGACTAGTTCAGCTGCAGTAAATATTATTTATATTGCTCTAGTTCCTAGGTGCTGATCATAGACAAGGATGTCATTGTGTTGGGAACTGTACAAACACAGAACAAAAAGACAGTCTGAACTGCAATTATATAATCATTGCTTCATATTTGCAAAAGTAGAAAAATGTTTGTTTATACATGAATTTACACTGTGATTTTATATTGCAGTCATACAATATTTGTAACTACTTCTAACCTAGTAGAGAGAAAAGACTAACCTATATGTGTACTCTAATTATGTGCTTAATCTAATCCCTCAACTATGTATCATATGTCAGGCGGAAATCAGAAAATGCTCTCAATATTTTGTTAGGGACAAGAGGACCAAATGAACATCATCAGGGGCTTCATCAAAGATCAATTTCTTAGAAATAAAAAAAAAGTTTAAAAGTCACTCAGACATTTTGTAAAAAGAATTTTCAATAATGTTCTGAGATGTTTGAAATATTTCCCTAGTATACAATATTAGTCGTATATATGGATCCTCCTAGTGGCATTTCCCCTGCTATGTAGGAATGATCCTTAACTGCTTTCTGTATCACCCATAATATTCAACTAATGTGTATCAATATGTCCTATGTGATGTAGAAATATTAGATGCAAAGGAAATAAAACACAAACATAGTACTTGACCTTTGTTTTTGGACACAATTTAAAGGGAATTTCACAATTCTCCTTCCCTATCCCATGCAGATACTTTGGATAACTTTTATTGATTGGTCAGGAATGAAGTGCTAACAAGAATCTATCTCATGTAAAGATTCTAGAAACCGATATGCATAGGTCATAGAATTGGCCTCAGTAATTCCTGCATAGAACCCAATAACTTGTGATTGAGCTACAAAAAATCATGAAAAATTAATGATAGAGAATTCAGTGAATTAATTCAGAAATCAATCTATGCACATATATATGAATATTATAAGTACATGCCTTATAACATTTGTTTTCCTGCCCCTCATAGAGTCCTGTGACACTCATTCTAGGGAAAGGGCTATTTTAATTGTTTGGGAACTCCAGATCACAGCTTTTCGGGCTCAACATTCATAAGAGGGAACAGTAAGTGTGCAGAGACATGCATAAAACCTGTTGACCATTGTGTGTACAAATAGCATCTGGAGAGTGAAAGAACTTTCTGGGAGGATGTAGTTTGTCAGAACAGAATCTCTATACCTGGAGCAGCAACAAGGTACTAAAGGGAGAAAAGGAAAATGGACTGATGATTCCTGAAAGTAGTATTGATATTTACTTGCAGTTATGTTACTGGGCCACTAGATGACTCTGAGGTGTATTGAAAGTTCCAGAAATGGCATGATATCTGTCAGAAAAGGGAAATAAGGTGGTATGAAACTGCAAAGAAGTTGCTGAGAAAATCTTGTATTACTTGTATCAGTTTTCTTTGATAAATGCCTGAAGCTGAGGGAGCACTATGGGTTGGATTGGCATTTACAGACTGAGAATACTCATCAAAATTGAGAGTCCAGGTTGACAAGGGCAGAAGCAAGGAAACCCCAGGATATCAGAAACACAACTCAGAGCAACAAAGTAGATAATAATTTGTACTTTAAATAACTACTAGCCTTCAGAAGAGACAGTGGACATTGGGTAATGCTATTTGTCTCTGAATTACAAAACTGGAGAAAAATTTAATTACACTAGTATTTTTTTTCTTTTATATTTTATTGGTGTGGGAAAATAAACTTATTAAAGTAAATGCAAGTTACTGGCATCTAGTGTGCTGTAAATACACATGCTCTACAGACACATAGATAACTTAGAATCCACTAGAAATGAATATTACATGCGCAACCACATTAAGAAGACTATACTTCAGAAAGACCCACAAAGTGTCTTAGGAGCTGGATCTGCATATTTATGCTAATTATGCTTGGGAGACATGGAGGAAGAGAACTGCGAATCACAGGCTTGAGAACCTTTTGCTTGGCTAAAAACAGAACTTTTTGTCAATTATGACTTCACCTCCTTTTATTTCCACATTTGGAAGTTTTATTCAGGGCTTTTAGTAAGTCCTTGTTTATGACCTTCCTTTTTTGAGGAAAAGTCACTGAGAAGGTTGTGGCAAGGAAAGTGGTGTTTTCTGGAGTCCTTGGACTTCCTTGACTATCATCAAGAAGGTTATAAGCCTTGGTAGAGGGTAGAAACTGCACTGGTTGCATTTGTCAATTAGCTCTTCCTGGAAAAGGATAAAGTTAAATGTCCATCCTGATCTTTTTATACTTGTCAGCAGCCTTTGATGCTGCTCATTATGAGATTTTGTTGTCTCAGTTGTGAGCCTTAGAAGGAATAGATTCTGTTTTTCTTGAGTGGTTTCATTCCTTTCTTTTCAGGGGATGCAGCAAGTAGCCGTAGGCAATTGCTCCTCTACCCAAAAGTCTCTCTCACACAGGATACCCCTCATCTCTCTAGTTACTGCTGATTCTTTTAAAGATTTTTAAATTGTTCACTGATTTAGATTATATGCTCTTTAAGATAGGGATTGAGTCTCTCTATATATCTTGGATGGCATCAAGTACACTGTTGGCATTAAACAAATATTTTGTACTGTTTTCTTGCCTCAGCAATAAAAAAGGATGGAAACAGAGGAGAGAATGTGTCCCAATAACTCTGATTTTTCTAGAAACAGAAATCTGGGAGAGAATGTGCAAAATACCATGAATTTCAATGGCAAAATGAAATGTAGAATTTTGCTGAGTCTAGTTTAGATACTTTTTAGCTGATTTTGTCATATGTAGTTTTGTGTCCCTCAAATTCTGATTTCAGTTCTGATTTCAGTTCTAGATTTGTCTGAGTCCCCTATATCTAAAGCAAAACTCAAAGTGAAACTAGCAAGTTTCATTAAGTTCTATTCATTATATATACATAAAGGTTTGTGAAGGCACTACTCTGTGGCCAGCTATTATAAGTTTTATTTTGAGACAAACCATGAAACTCAATTTTAAAAATTGATGCTCGTCTACAGAAAAGAACAACAACAACAACAACAAAACATTTTTGAGTTTAGATAAAGGTTAGTGGGCCCCAAACATGTTTTGTACAAAATGCAGCTGGTTTTCTTTCCAAGTTCAAACCTCAAAAAATAAGGGCCCTATTTAGATCTGTAATACCAGCTTTAGAGTAGAGTAACTCTATATGCTTCAGTGGCATTATTCCTGTTTTACACTGCTGTGAGTGAGATCAGAATAAAGACATAAAATCTCAAATGACTCCAGCTCTAAAAAAAAGACTGTCCCTAAATTATGCAACTCATAAGGGGTGGGTCCTTAATTTTGCATGTTTGTTTCAGTTTTACAAGATGGGTCTTGAAAATCACCAAAAAGTATTCTATGTAAGTTATGGACAATCCCTAATCTACCAATTACAGAGAGAGTAACCATTCTCTTAAAATAATTATGGTCTTTAGTCTGGTCATGATGTGTCACAAAGCAGTGTCCAGGAAGAGTCTATCCTTCACACACATTACTTTTAGTTCTTTCCATAGGGATTACTGATGACATTTGAAAGTGTGTTTGGTATTAGTCCCTTGCATAAAAATATGGAAAACATGCTAACACTTTCCGACAGCACTGTAAGTGAGAAGGAATAAAAAAGACGGCTAATGCACTTCAGCACTAATGTAACATTAATATGAAATGATATAATATTAGCAGTTATGTATGAACAAGAATGTACACTTGTAGAAACTATTATAATTTTGCGTAGCTGATATATTAAAGGTGAGAATTTCTAAAACTCATCTAACTGGATATTTGCATTGCACAATAATTTAACTGTGTGCAGAAATTAGGAATGCAAATTACACGCACGTATTCACAGCCTTAGCAATTTGAACTTTTGAAAATATGACATTACAAGTATAGGTGCAGATCCTCAGCTGGTTTCAATTGCCATAGCTTCACTGACTTCAAGGAAGTTATAATAATTTGCATCACTTGAGGATCTAAACCCAGAACATATATATATATATATATATAGGTCCTGACCCAAAAATCAGTTGAATTCAGTGGAGGGATTCTTATTTATTTCATAGGGGCTTTGGATCAGTCTCAGCGTGGTTATATTTTTTACCATATTAAGATACAAAATAAAACTCTTTCTTACCTATGAGTCCTTCACATGCCCATATTCTGCAAAATAGAAAACCTTTTATTTATTAAGCATTTTGATATCTCTGTATGAAAGGTTATCTAAAATAGAAAAATATTATTATTATAATCATCCTCTAATTTAAATATATGGCGTCCTTCATTCTTTAACTGAGCTGTGTGCAAATTCCCTATTCTTTGCAATTTACCAACAGTGCTATAAAAATTAACAGCTTAGAATAGCATTTTTTTCATTAGCTTAAGTATTTTTATGTTAATATCTTGCCAATATAATTTAATTTAATTTAATAATAGAAATTAGAAATGGAAAACGTGTTCAGCCATTTTGTCCATCCATCCAATGTAAAAGTTGAAACAGGTTGTCTGAAATATATTGGTTTCACATTATTAAATGAGTGTATAGAAAGGTCATGAGTAGACTTGGGATATTACAGAACTATTCCCAATCCTATTCATTTTTAAAATCTTTAGGAATATATATATATATATACACTTTAGAATCTAAGTAGCTTAATGTATTCCAGCCTTTTTTGAGTTATACAGGTTATGGTGCTTTCGCAGGGCACCTTATTGAAGAAAAGGCTGATCTGTTCAGAAGATAGCAAGGAACACTCAAGAACCAATAGCAAGCAATGGATTTGTGGACCTGCCTGGGGGCATGCAATGTATCTCATTGTTTACCACAAGTCAACAAACTCCATATTATCTTCAGTCCCCCCCCCCTTTATTGGGGCTGCAAGTCTTTGAGGAATTTCTAGCTCTAGAGTCAGTAATGCATAATGTTATACCTGACCTTGCCAAGTGGCACATAGCCTTCCAAATTCTTTTCCTTAGCACTCTTGAGAAGAGTTACAGATTCATTGCTTTTAAGGTCAGAAGGGACCATTAGATCATGAAGTCTGAGCTCCTATACTTCACAGCTCATAGAATTTCATTCAGTTACTCCTGCAGTGAGACCAAAATCATGTGTTTGACTAAATGACAACTTCCAGAAAGGCATCCAGTCTTGATCTGAAGACTTCAATAGATGGAGAATCCACCACTTCCTTTGTTAGTTTATTTCAATTGTGGTTTATTTCTAATTTGAATTTGTCTGACTTCAGCTTCTACCCATTGATTCTTCTTATGCCTTTCTCTATTACTTTAAAGAGCCCTTGAGTACCTTGAAGGTTCTCCTCACAAAGTTACTTATACACTATAATCAAGTAGTCTCTTCATCTTCTTTTTTTTCATATGCTATGTTGTTTTTAGCTTTGGGCTATGCAAGGTTTGAGTGTAAGGGACACTGTGCAAGGAATACAAGACTTTGTTCTCTGCAGTAGTCTTTGATTAAAGTCTATTTTTGAGACAAACTTGTTCCCTGGAAACTGGGCAATGGTGTTGGGTTGTATTTGCTGAATTAAGGGATTACTCTGCTTGCTTTTTCTCCTTCTTGTTTCAAGATTGGTCTGTATGTGTAAATAAAACAAAATACATTTAGAGTATACCCAGACTGTGTTGCTGATTACTCCTACACCAGACACCACCCAACAAGGCTCCTGAATTTCTACTGCCTCTCAGAAGAGGGGCTACATCAGTGTCAGAACAAGACACTGGTGCTAGAAGAGGAGACAATAATACAATCATTGCAAGTGGAGTGGGGGAAAGAATTTCCCATCCCTAATTACTTACGGCTCCTTAGCCAGCATCTCAGAAAGAGGTTATTGAGATTGCTTGTCCTTTGCTGGAGATTGTTAAGGAGTGAGACACCTCCCACCTTGTTCTTCTTTCCTCTTCCACTAAACATTTTGGTGAGGATGGGGGAATGGGATCATGCTTGTTGTACTGCTATGATGTTTGGAGTTGTATACCTAGACTATCTGATATTTTCTGTTAAATCTGGAATGGTAGCCATCATCTTAAATTAATGTACTTTGCAGGAGTATAACAAAGGACAGTTATTGCTGATTCATTTATTTACATGATGGTCATTTTATGGTTATGGCCTTTGTAGCCTGACTTGGATGTCATGATTTGAATGCACAGCTACAGCAGAAATGACCTCTTAATGGTCACCCTAGGGTAGCCAAGTGCAACTGTGCTGGCACTAGTTGGGGTCTTTGAGTGCTTAAGGTCCTTGATTCCTGTGGCAATGAGTACAAGGAAATAAGCTATGAGAAGTTATACGAGACATATTTTGAAAGAGACACTTTGTATGGATCCATTAGTTTTCCTTCTTATCTCTCAAGAGGATGAGGATCTCGGATCAAGATCTTAGTCTTCTCTTCTTGATGATTAATGTGAGCCTGGTGGTTTGTAAGGTATCAGACATCCATGATTTAATAGAGGATGAGACCCTGACTATGAATGTATTATTAAGAATGGTTTCTACACAGCAGGACTCATTTTGTTAGCGTTCACTCTGGGCAGGTATTTGAGGCAGCATGAATTGAACAGGCAACAAGGAGGTTGCAGGGCCATGCTTTTTGCATCAAACCTAATGTGTATACATGCTGATTTTCAAGGATCCTGCAAAACCCATCTATTTGTACTGGCATTTTGGGTTGGCTTCAGGATATGGAATATGGGATCTTGGGACCTGTGTTTATTTTTGAGGGATTTTTTTCTGTTATATTATTGATTGCTGGCTACTTTGTAGTTGGCTGAGTGAGGATTGGCTTTAGTCATTAGCTGTTGTTTTTGTGAACTATGATTGTAAGCCTCTTCTAGGGCACTTACAGCCTTTGACTGGTGTCTTTTTACCCTATGTGCTGAAATTAAAACCTACAAATTACCAAATTTAGCAAACTAAATAGGTTCTCTTAACTCAGATTGAGCTCTGGAAATCAGGAAGTCTTTGGGACCCTTTAAACTCAATTGGGATGGGTATGTGTAAGCTTGTCACATCGCCAGGCCAGGTCGCCCCCTGAGATGGCATTGGGGGATTGGGATGCCTGCCAAATGAAGCAGTTGGCAGCCTGGATTGTAGTCACGCAACTGCACAATTGACAGTTCAACTTGCTTGGTGAGGATTCAGCAAGTTAACAGGCAGTCTATATCTCTGGCCTCTGAGGTTGATGTCTGAGCACTTAAATCATCTACGGCTCTCATCATCTGGCTGGAGTAACAATAATAGTCAATAGTTCAGACCTTCTAAAGTAAGCGTTGAGTACTTAAAGAGTCTCAGGCTCCAGCCACTTGGGCGAGGGCCACGCAAACAAACATTTCTAGCCTTCTGGCTAAAGGTTAATATGCATCCAACCCTACAGGACCAGGGATAGAAGTGACAGGCAATCCCACCACTAGATCAGTGGGAAAACATGTAGTCTCTGCCCTACCTTCCGGCACTCCATCAAGACCAAAGTTTCCCTGGGCTACTTCCTACCAGCTCCTGATGGCACTGCTCTGTCACAGTTGGGACCTGTCTCTCTGACTTGTGGTCAGCCACTCTCCTTGGGGCCTCCCATCTCCCTGCTGAAGATCACGGGCATAGCTCGAGGGTTCAGTTCGCTGGGAGAGACATCTGCGTCCTTCCCCGATCCGGCCCCAACTGAGTTGTAGGATGCTGCTCTTATACTTCTGGCCCTGCCCCTGAACTTCCCGAGGAGGGGTTGGTGGGGCTAGTTGTGCCCAACAGGGGGAGTTCACCCCCTCTGCACTGGAGGGCAGTCACTCTGCCTCACTACAGTACAATGAGTGACTTCACCCTGGGACGTAAGCAGAGATGAGTAGCCGTGATATTAAAGTTGAAAATACCTATTAGATTATGGGTCCATTTGCCTGCCAGTGACTGCCCAGTATAGTATAGTCCTTAGTTCTTTGCCCTGTTCACTTTTAAATGACTGAGGATGAGCATATCACTGCTTCCCTTTAGAAACTGTTTCACAATCTATTCAGTCTCAATATTATTTTGGTTGGTGTGGTGGTGCTGGGGTATGAGCCTAGCTTTCAGCGCAGGAAGATGTGGGCTCCATTCCAGGACCTGGCACTGATGCAAAATAATGGTATCTGTTAAATTCAGGAAATCCTACCTTACAGAGAGATTTAAAAATCTCAGTTTATTTAGCTCAATGAAAAGGATGTTAAGAGGTGACTTCATCCCAGTCTATAATTACCTACATGGAAAAAATATAACTGATAGTAAAAGCATCATTAATGTTGCACACAAAAGCATAAGAAGATCCTGTGGCTGGAAGCAGAAGCTAGACAAATTCATACTAGAAATAAGACATATTTTTTAACAGCGAGGATAATTATCATTGGAACTATTTATATAAGGAAATGGTGAATTCTCCATTCTTGACCTCTTTAAATCAAGATTGGACTCTTTTTTTTTCCTTAAAAATATGCTCCAGCACAAGAAGTTGTGGGCTTGGTGCAAAGAAATGTGAAATTCTATGAGCCATATTATACAGCAGGTCAAACTTTCTGATCATGATGGTCTCTTCTTGCCCTAAAATGTAACATCTATAATTTGCATTTAGTTATTACACAGCCATTACCAGGGGAATAGTCCCTTGAAATCAGACGGTGAACCTTCCAGAAGTCCCATGGGATTTTCTATGCTCCAGAAGGTGATGGGGCTGCAGATTTTAGGAATAATAACCTTCCATTTAAAACCCTGTTTAGTCTGCTAAAAACAGTCATTAAATAGCTTTTATTCACTATTAATAAAGCCCCAACGTATTAATGGCTTGGTATAATCTATTTAGTTGATAATTTCATTTAAAGGATCTGCCTAAACTTTTCCTTGTGTTCTTTACTTAGCCCTCATGGCAGCAAAGGAGGAAACAGGTGTTTCACAGAAGTGGCAGAATAAGGGCCATTAACAATTAAACGACTTAGCTTTATAATTACATAAACTGTCGGTATAAATACCACATAGGGAACTTGTTTCTACCACCTGGGGCTGTAGGGAGACATGCAAAAATAATTGTTCTTCTGCTAAATTTTGCTTATGCAATTTTAAATTTCAAACGCAATTTGTGAGTGTGCATCTATTTTTCTATTTAGTTCTTTATAACAAAAGTCCCCCAAAACCTTGGCTACTTTGATCATGTGCTTTTGACAGGCAGTTTTTGTTTTCCTCTAGGCTAGCATCATGTTGTGATGTGTCACTGCTGGTTGTGTCAGTCATGCTGCTCTACAGTAAGGGATGTGAGAGTAGTGCAGAAAATGATAGTTTAAATGTTCAGTCAATTTAAAACATATGCCATTATACCATAGTACCAAAATTCATGTTATTATGATACCCATAATGGATGGAATAAGGCCCAGTGTCCATATCCATGCAGGGCCGCTCGAAGGGGGGAAAGTAGGGAAATTTTCCCCAGGCCCTGGGTCCCGCAGGGGCGCCACGAGCCCTGACCTGGTGGCTGTCCGGATCTCTGGCGGCATTTCAGCGGCGGGGGGCCCTTCAGTGCTGCCGAAGACTTGGAGTAACTGAGGGGCCCCCTGCCGCCGAAATGCCACCAATGACCCGGACTACTGCTGGGTGAGTACAAGTGCCACAGCTCCCCAGCTTTGCCCCAGGCCCCCTGTATCCATGATGGGTACCCAAACCTAAATCACATACATTGGCCTTTTTAGTGGTAGTTGAGGTGACCTGAAGATACTATAATCACTTTTACAAGGAGATTATCCCTTTGCAGGTCAGTTATGAAATTAGACTGAGGTAAAGTTTAAACATTCAAAAAATTTTCAGTAATACAAATTGGAGAAATGGTGAGAAAGAGGAATAGAAGAAGTACATAGGTGTCTTTCTCAGTGAATAAATAATACATGCAGTGGTTCACAGTCAAATTGAAAGGATACCCAAGAATTACGCTGAATAACATTAGCAGGAGCAGGGATGATATGATGGTCTGGGACGGGAACATACAAATGATATAATTCAGACAAGCTTTTTAAAACTACCTTTCATGAATTCAGATAAATAGCTTGCACTTCCCTTTTTAGAAGTGGTGAACTTTTATAAGTGCGCAGAAACACCTAATCTTGACACTAATAATGCATATTACATTGACTTGCTATAAAACAGTGTGACATAACAGTAAACTTTTGAACGGTCTCTGTGGTATATTTTCTTGCTTTGGGTGAATAGAATACATACAGTGGTTGTTGTAGTACATCAGTAGAATTAGTTTCTAGGGATTAGCATAATGCCATTCTATGAATCGTCCTTTCCATTTTACCGTTTTTGTGTGGCTGTTTGTTTATAGAAAATCCTATCAATCACCAGGGTTCATTAAAGGACTGCCTAAACAGCATAGTTCTGTATAATATTTTAGCATCATTTTTAAAACTGTGCATGGAAAACTGGGGCCTGTGCAATTTTTTATTCGGTAAAACACTCTCCTTTGAGAGGTAGACTAGATTTACATCAAGGCTGATTATGCCAAAATATGATCAAGCTGCTATAAAAGTATGTAAAAACATCTACACTTTTCATTAAAAAGGATCATTTTGATACAGAAGAGTTGTATACAAGATTGCAAGAAAAATCTTTTGCCAATGCTATTGCAGTGTAATGATGTTCAACACTGCCTAACAACCTATTTCCATACAAAGTTTTGGAAAAGCAGTATATCAGAGAAACTGACTTTCCTGGCTAGAGTGTTAACAAACAACTCTAGCCTGTTTCCAATAAAGCCAGGTCTATGGAAGAATGCAATTCTTCCCCCACAAGTAATATTAGAAATGTGTTTAGCTGAGTATAAGTTTGTGACCTAAGTCCCCCTGAAATTCTGGCCTCTCACTAAATTATTCAGTGACTTCTTGTACTCAGAAGTATCACTGTGATGGAGTTCACTCTCTGAAAGCTAGAAGAGCCTCTGAAAGCTTTTAACACATAGTTAATTTTTTCAGCACTTAAGTTAGAGTGTGAAAAGCTCATAATTGAGTTCTTGAGGGAAATGTGTCAAATGCTTGTGAATGTGAAGATGAAGCTTAGCTCCTCTGGAATCAATGTTAAAATTCCCAATGACTTCAAAGGAGCCAGGATTTCAGCCTAAGAGAATAAATGGTAGCTCGAGCTGTACCCACACTTTCCACTCAGAGAATCTTGTAGCTAACAACAGTCAAAATTTAGGGTAATGATTTTGGGTTAGCTGGCTTTTTGGGTTAGCTGGTATTACTCCTCCTCCTCTAGTCTGTTTCCACAAATCTTCCTTCATTTACTTCACACTGCCCCCTTTTTATATTGCTTTACGTTTCTAATTTTGATGGCTGGTTGGGTCATTTCAGCTTGTTCTACGCACCTTACAAAGAAAGGCACTAAAAATCCATAGCATATTTTGAGCATCCAGTGCCTGTGGGGTTTACAAAAGTATATTATATTAGCATTTAATTGCTTTAACATTCCTTAATAAAATTTCATAGGCAAAGAAAAGATTCATAGGTTGCGTCAGACAGAAACATTTCTCTGACATGACCTTCCTGCACACAGTGAGACCCAGATGAAACTAGTTATAAAGGATGTGAGCTGAAAATACATACACATGAGAATGGGAAGTGGCAGCTGGGCCCTGTATCAATGCAACTATTTTCTCAGTCTCATTAGGTGAGAGAACGTTTATACTAGCAGATCAGCCTTACTAGTTGGAAAAAGCAATATGACTAAACATTGCTCACTACTTATGTTTCTTCTTTCATTCATGACTGCTTATATATTTTGGGGGGTTAATTATTTTGATTCTGGCTTTAACAAAGGAACCTAGAGTTTGTAGATGAGGTTATGTCCAGTTTGTAGTACACGGGTTTTTTTTGACTCAACCCTATTTAACCTGTAGATGGCAGTCACTACTACATTTACAAACCAGAATTATCCAGAATATAGTAGTGCTTTACCGAAAAGGGCAAACTTGCCTATTACATTTCTTTTTAGGCCATAATAGACAAAATTCATAAGAAACGTGAGATTCTCCAAGTGGTATGTTTGTCTGGAAAGAAGAGTATAACCATTACACATAAAAATGGACTTGTGTACATTCTATGGACATATTTTCCTAAGGCTGAATTATTTTTTATTTTTTTTAGAAGAGGAACCCTATATAAGGGTATACACAATATTTAGTTTTAATAATTCTTTTTATCCTTTTCCCATTTTCCCCTTTTTATTATTTATTATTTATTATTTATATTGAGGTAGCACCTGGAGCAGAAGGCTCCTTTTGAAAAAGAGAGTTTCTGTCCTAAAGAGTTTGCAAACTAAGGGGCAATGTTTTCCAGTGAATAGGGCCCTGGACTGGGTCACTCATTTGTGCCTCACTTTCCCTATCTCTGAAGTACTATACTGTCTACCCCTGGAACTAGATATGCAGACTTAAATAGTGTCAAATGGTCCTGGGGAATAAGAAGAATCCTATTGAATTGTTTTATTACTAGGCCTTAAGGCTACCACTTGTTAGACTGCAAGAATTTGATTAGGGTTAATGAGAGAATGTCATAACAGAATGATACACGAAATACACTGTCAAGTATAAATCTGTGCTAAGCAGATGCAGAATGAATATGAGCCATTATGCAGCTTTTCCCTCCCAACAGGAAATAAAGAGGAACTGTTTACACTTACAAAAAAAGTTGTTGGCATAGAAAATCTTGGTCTTGCATATGCAATGAAATTGCCTTAAAAGCATATTTCATATACAGTAACTTCCCACTTTCCTCTGCTTGCTTCATGCTCAACAACTACAATTAACAGGGTCTGTAATCCCGAATGTGATGGCTTTTTTTGCTTTTAACAATTTAATATAGATGTCACAGAAAATATAGTAAAGGGTTAAATTGCTTGGTTATATTGCCCCCTGATGGGCATATATTATATACAATAATGCCAGCAGTCCTGTTTGTTGGGTGAGCTATTTTGGGACTATATTGATGTAGGTGTCAATAATAAGTTGGGTGGTTGTTTTGTGTGGGGTTTTGGTTTTGGGGGGAGTTTTCTGTGTGTTTTTGAATAGTTAAAGAATATATGCAAGGGACAATGGGAAAGGAAATTAAAACAAATGTTCTAAAACACCCAGCTACCCATTTGATTCTTTTGTAATAGTAGATGACGTGGGAGATTATAGCAAATGTTTTCTCTTATGCTGACTTTTTTTTTTTTTTTGGTAATGCTGCAAATTCATTCCTGTGTTGGCATTCATTGTGCATGATTATTGTAATAGAACTATAAAGATTGACTGGTAATTCTGATTTCTTCTTTTCATCTCATTGATTGTGAAGAAAAGTTCAAATGACTATTATGCTGCCAAATAATCTTTATTGTTGACTATAATTTGTGAGCACAATAAACCATAAATACTGCAAGCTAGACAATCCTGAACAAGTATTAAAGAGTATTGCATGTCAGAGAGGGATTAAGTATGAAAGTACCCTTCATTTTTAACTGCAGTGTCCACCCCCTGTGAAATGAGCCTTCTCAAGTGAGAGTAAATGTCTGAAAAGTGAGACAGCTGCACTTTCAAAATGGTCCATCACCCAGACACATAGAAAGATAGACAAGGGATGTGAAGTATCAGAGGGGTAGGCATGTATCCACAAAAACAATGAGGAGCCCAGTGTCACCTTAAAGACTAACAGATTTATTTGGGCATGGAGTGAAAATTACAGATGCAGGCATAAATAAATCCCACAAGGGAGGTGGTTTAACTAGGTTTCCACTTTATTAACATTAATAACTACTATTGAACAATCTATACAGTGCAGATCATAATTCTTTCCTTAATAATTTCCACCTGATAGAGAGATGCCATCAGCTCCACACCTAGTTTCCAACAGTTTGCTGGGACTTAAGCTCCCTTCCCCTTACTTGAGAGTTCAAGGACTGGGACAAGGGGGTTGTCTCACTGCTGTACCAGACATTAGGAATTCCAACCCTGTTCCCCAACAGCTGTAGGGGATACTTTCTCCTAAATCCTCTTCCAAATTTAGTTGATTAGGGAGCCCCTCTGGAAGGAGTTACTGCATTGGACACCTGCCACAAGGAGGCACCAGCAGTTAGCTTTGCTGTCTGTCTTCAACCCTCAGCAACATTTCTTCCCTCCTCACCCCCAAACACAGACCAAAAATATATTGAAGTATCAGAGGGGTAGCCGTGTTAGTCTGGATCTGTAAAAGCAGCAAAGAATCCTGTGGCACCTTATAGACTAACAGACGTTTTGGAGCATGAGCTTTCGTGGGTGAATACCCACTTCGTCAGATGCATGTAGTCATGCATCTGACGAAGTGGGTATTCACCCACGAAAGCTCATGCTCCAAAAAGTCTGTTAGTCTATAAGGTGCCACAGAATTCTTTGCTGCTTTTACAAAAATATATTCACTCCTCAACCTGAGATGTGTACCTCTTTGTCACTGCATAAGTCAGGTTCCCAAGACGATATTTTTAGTGGGTAATTTACCAATCCTCCCTGTTCCCAATGCACACATTTCTGGGCTTGTCAACTTGTGGCAATCTGGTGGCTTCCCACCATATTTTCCACTGATGCATTGAGTCACCCCTTACAAAATCCCAAATCATTTTCACACAGGTGTACAATAATCATTTCAGGTGGCTGCTTCCTGGATGCCAAGGAGAGCAGAAAGGCATCAGCTGATTCCACAGCATGCCACGCTCAGTGCTTAATTTGTTCCAGGGCTTGTCAGGACTGAGTCCCAGGCCCTCTAGGCTTGGCAGTTCATAGCCCCAACACTTTTGGGCTTGCTGCATCAGTTATGAATGTAAAATAATTGCTTGAGCCCCAGCACCTCTTTTGTTTCAAATTAAGCACTGCCCCCTCCTGCAATGCCATTTCAGATTCACCTCACCACTAAGGTCTGTCTGTGCCCACATGTCAAAAAATCAGCTCTTATGACCCTTTCCTCTTGTTCTTGTAGTTTGCCCATCCATCCATGCCAGCTCAGAACTGTCTTGCCAAAGCAATCCAGCAGCCAACTTCCAGGGTGAATTAGACTCTTAGGCAGGTGGCAAATGCACAGTATTATGTCTGCACATACCATCACCAACTCCTGTGGTCTATTCACATTATCCTGAAGGAAGGGATGAAGAGGAAGATTTTAGAACATATAAACCACTGAATTATCCTACTGTCATAAACAGATGGTTAAGGGTTAATGTCTCTTTTACCTGTAAAGGGTTAAGAAGCCCAGTAAACCTGGCTGACACCTGACCAGAGGACCAATAGGGGGACAAGATACTTTCAAATCTTGGTGGAAGGAAGTCTTTGTTTGTGCTTTTTGTTTGGTTCGTTGTTCGCTCTCAGGACTGAGAGGGACGGGACATCACTCCAGGTTCTCCAAATCTTTCTGAATCAGTCTTTCATGTTTCAAAATTGTAAGTAGTAGCCAGGCAAGGCGGATTAGTCTTATGTTTGTTTTCTCAACTTGTAAATGTGTTTGTTTGCTGGAAGGATTTTTACCTCTGTTTGCTGTAACTTTGAATCTAAGGCTGGGGGGCGGTCCCTCTAGTCTATATGAATCTGAGTACCCTGTAAAGCATTTTCCATCCTGATTTTACACAGATAATTTTTACTTTTTCTTTCTTTAATTAAAAGCTTTCTTTTTAAGAACCTGATTGATTTTTTCCTTGTTTTAAGATCCAAGGGATTGGGTCTGAACTCACCAGGGATTGGTGTGGGGGGGAAGGAGGGGGGATGGTTAATTCCTCCTTGTTTTAAGATCCAAGGAGTTTGGATCAATGTGAAGCCTCTCAAGGCAACCCAGGGAGGGGAAAGTCTGGGGGCAAGAGGAGGGGGATGGTTAATTTCTCCTTGTTTTAAGATCCAAGGGGTTTTGGATCTGTGTTCCCCAGGGAAGGTTTTGGAGGAACAGAAAGTGTGCCAGACACTAAATTCTGGCTGGTGGCAGCGTACCAGATTTAAGCTAGTAATTAAGCTTAAAAGTGTTCATGCAGGTCCCCACTTTTTGTACTCTAAAGTTCAAAGTGGGGGAAAAAACCTTGACACCTACTGTACAAGGGATTTCTATCCTTGCATACATTCAGATGCTACCATTGATAACTTGTAGGCATTCCAAGCTGTGTGGTGCTTGTAACCCTCCAGTCCTGAACAAATGGGATCCCACTTCTCTGCAGGACTCTCAGTAATAAACATTCTTCAGGGAATTTGCACTGCTTAGGGGATTATCCAACACTCAAAACCTCTTCATTTGCCCCCCAATCCATTGTGGCTGATCATGACTGAGGAGACAGCAGATGTCAGGTGCAAAATGCCCATCCCACTGGCATTTCCTTGGGTGTGAAATTGAAGACGGTCAAGCTTCTAGTTCATGTAAAGTAATCTCCTTGGATGCCTCAGTTCTCCTACCCATCTCTGCAATGACACACATTTATTAACAGTGAGTAGAAATAGCCTGTCTCTTCCTTGTCTTCAGACTAGCTAGCCTCATGACGAAGGGATCTCTGTGCTTCATTTACTTCAGTGAAGTAAGCAGGCTTGTATCCTCTGTTGAATCCACCCTGGCTTCAAATAAAAGTGTATCCAGATGGCTTATCACATGCAAAACTAGTCTTAACCAAGCAGTACTTCCTGGACTTCAGTTATCAGTGTCAGGTAGGGTAGAGATTTATGGCATGTTCTCTCTGATGGTCTGTCTCTGCCCTTGAACTGTGTGTATATGAGTAACCATATCCGCTCCTTCGGATGACCCTAAGTTCCTTCCCTAGGAAGAGATTCCTAGGTGGTTTGTGAGTCTGGGGCCCTTGAATGAGGTGTCTCCTGATATCCATGCTACCCTCTAAACATGGTCCTCTATTATGGACAGTGGCCTTGTGACTGCTTGGGCTTTTCTCACCCTGACGTAGGAGTCACATGTTAAGCAGTAATCCTTAACTTTATCAATTTCTCAACTTCTTACTGGGGTCTTAGCCACAGAAACATTTAAGTGTGCCTCTGATTCTATGCTAAGGAAAGGCATTTGGCTCTCTACTATTTTTGCAGGCTTCCAGTGCCCCCTCCCCATGCAGAGTCATGTTCATGAAGCAACAACTCCTGTTTAAAACTGAGACTATTACCGGTGGGGGGGGGGCACATATCACACTTTATGCCCCCGTGTTGCAGGGGAGATCTCTCTCAATGGCCATTGGTCTCAGTCCCTACATTCCCTCACTGAGTTGGATCACAAGTATTTGATCTGTAACATTTTGAGTGTTAGGGAGACCCATACTCGGTTGGGTGCAGGGGATCAATTGGGTTCTTAATGTCCAGATGCTAGTATTTGCTGTATGACTGAAGATGATCATTTATATTACTGTTGCTACCACTATTGCACAATTGCACTACATTTGATACAAAGAGTATCATGTAAAGCAGTGGTTCTCAAAGCTGGCCCGTAGCCCATTCAGGGAAAGCGCCTGGTGGGCCAGGCCAGTTTGTTTACCTGCCGCATCTGAAGGTCTGTCTGATCGTGGCTCCCACTGGCCGTCGTCCACTGCTACAGGCCCACGCCGCTTCCCTCAGCCTCCATTGACGGACTTGCTTTGAGAACCAGTGATGTAAAGTGTCAATGGAAAAGTTAAAATCTGTCAAGTATGATTAGCCTGATTAAATCCATGTATCATCACTGTATCTGAATGTATGAGTATTGGCTGTGTATTTGTATCTCCAATATGTTTTGTATTTGGGGTGATACCCACAAGGTAGTTTATATCCAGTTTTGCCAGCCCATTGTGAATTGACTATTCAAACTTGATGGGCCATTAAGAAGAATCAAATCTCCAGATAACTCTGCCTGAAGATTCCTCAGACAGCAAGGAGCCAATGATCACCCCTGTGATTCAGCAAAACATGTAATGGCATGTGATATGGACATGTGACCTCAGACTCCATCTTTGTCAGTAACTTTCCATACATAGGGACTGTGGGCTTTGTTTGGGACAGTAAATTTCCATGCACATGGCAGAAGATATTAAAGACATCTGAGATCTCCATTTTGCCTAATTCCTATCCGAATTCTCTGGACTGTGGATTTACAACAAAAAGGAGTATATTGAACAATAGACTGAGAACCTTCCAATCTTTTGGAAGTTACTGGAGAGAATTTTGCAAGCCTGCAGTCTATTCCATCACTGCTACAAACCTGATGTAAGGATATTTTCAATCATTTGTATGTAAATGATCCTTTAGCCATTTTAACTTTATTCTTTTCTTTTATTAATAAATCTTTAGTTAGTCTACTAAAGATTGACTGACAGAGTGATATGTTGGTAAGATCTGTGATCTGGGGGTACATGTCTGATCCTTTGGGACTGGAAGAACTCTATGTATGGTGAATTGGGTTTTCAGTAACTTCTCCCTGTATTAGACTTGTTTGTCTGGATGGGTGGCAAGGGCTGGAATGCCTAAAGGGGACTGTGTTTGGCTTCTTTTTAAGTAGGTGGTGCTATTTGTTGCTGGTTTGTTTAATCAAATTATATGTGTGGCATTCTCAGTGTGGTCCAATCCAGTCACCCATTCACACTGGGATTTCAAACCATGGTTTTGTCCCTGTCCCTCACAACTCTGTGGTGTGGGTAGAACCCAGTAAGCCACCTTGTCCCCATAGGGGTTACTTTCCCTTCCGCAGCCTCTGCAAAGAAGAGAAAAGCATCCACGCTCACCACCTTCTTCTTGCTGCTCCCCATTCCGTCTGCACGTGCTCTTGCTTGGGGTAAAGGGGAGAGATTGGCCAGGGTATCAGTCCCCACCCACCTCCCAGGGACCACTCAGTCACCCTAGCTCAGGAGAAACTGCCAGTGGGGGAAGACACTAGTGTTTGCTGACTGCCCATGCATGTGCTATCCACTGCTGCCCTGGCTCCCTCTGGTCTGACTCTGAAGTTATTTTTAGGCAGTCCTCACTGGAACACTGCTTGAGGAGTGGGGCACAGTTGCATGTATGGATGCCCAGTTCCTTATCTATCTCCTGCTGCTTGTCCACCATGTGCTGCTAAATCAGGTATGAGAGGGCCTTAGGCTGGATGAGCAGGGCCTATATATCCCCTTGGGGTGTGCGGGACCCAATAGCTTACCTGTGCCTACATGACCTACTCCAGTGATGGCTTCTCTTCTTCCAATTATCTCCTAGCTCCAGAGGAAGGGGGACCCTTAAAGGAGTCACTAATCTTCTTTTCCACTGATTGAGAAAAAAAGCTCTGATGCCAGGATTGCATTTTAATGGAAGGTTGCATAACTATAAAGCATCTTTGGACTGTGCTCATATGGGTCATTATAAAGCAGCCAATACAACTTATAGTCAAAATAATTAATAGCTGTCTGCAGTATTTAATTTACCATAGAGAGTATCTAGTTTCACACTGGTCGTGCATGTTATACTCTTATTAGCAACTGTAAAAGGAGTTATTCATTTTCACAAGGGGTGAATACCTGCTAAATATTTTAGGCACCGTTTGGGGGCAGAAGGAGAGTCCACCTGTCTGCTGTATTACACCCTCTGAATTTTCTGCAGAAGCTAGGCAGATTTCTAGTGTGTGTGCTGAAAATGGGCCCTTGATAATTCCGAGTTGCACAAGAATGTGGCTGATTACTCTAAACTACCTTTCTTTGTGACTGATGTAACATTTTTTAAACTTGAATGTGATTTATTAAGAATACATGTATTTGCACTATAGCAACAAATATTCCTTGCTCCAAATAATTAACAACTGCTGTTCATGTGCTTAGGGAAAACAGAGAAGTCAGAAAAATAAATATTCTTTCGGAATAAATCGGGCACACTTGAAAATGACATCAGTGTAATCTAAGTGAGTTATCTACAGACCAGTTTAAACTGTAAGGGCTTTTAAGCTTCTGAGCTGAAGCTTTTGTTTTATGGCAAGTTATTATACAGTAAGTGCACGAGAGACTACATAATATGATTTCAAAGACTAATCTTGACAGATCTTCAGCATTCAGATTTCTTGTTCTGAATGCAGGAACAAGTATTTTACTTTGCTATATATTTGTTTATCATGGTGAATTACCTTTCATCTTACTGAAAACACTCACAACATTGCAAATAAATACATATAGGAAATTAGACTTTCTTGAATCATATGGTGAATGGATGAGTTCTGACAAAGTTTTTGTTGATTCAGGCTAAAAGCAATGACAATCTTATGTGACGAAGACAAAAAACAAAACCAGTGCCCCCAACTTCTTTCTCTCTATATATATACAGAAAGTGATAGTTTAAATATGAATCAATTTGAAATATATGACTTTATACCATATCACCACATACATGTCATTGTGATTCCTGCATTGGTAAGTTCAGGGTATGATAGGTAGATAGATAGATAGATAGATAGATGGTAGTGTCTATAAGCCATATATATGTCATTATGGAATAGTGTTTAATTGGCTATTCACCAGTCATGATATTGCAGCCATTGTAAGCTCATGCTAATGAAATCTTTAAAACATATCACATCATCAAGTACACCCACCATATGCAGGTACTGATCACCTGCCTAGAATGTCATAGCATTGATCTGTGCGTATTGTTGATTTGTAGATGAAAGAGACTTTGATGTAAAAACTACAGGCTACCCTTCCTGTACCAGAGTTGCACTTAGTCCCTTCTCAGGGTATGTCTACAGTACGGGATTATTCCGATTTTACATAAACCGGTTTTGTAAAACAGATTGTATAAAGTCGAGTGCATGTGGCCACATTAAGCACATTAATTCGGTGGTGTGTGTCCATGGTCCAAGGCTAGCGTCGATTTCTGGAGCGTTGCACTGGGGGTAGCTATCCCGTAGCTATCCCATAGTTCCCGCAGTCTCCCCCGCCCATTGGAATTCTGGGTTGAGACCCCAATGCATGATGATGCAAAAACAGTGTCGCGGGTGATTCTGGGTAAATGTCATCACTCATTCCTTCCTCCGTGAAAACAACGGCAGACAATCATTTCATGCCCTTTTTCCCTGGATTGCCCTGGCAGACGCCATAGCACTGCAACCATGGAGCCCATTCAGCTTATTTTTACTGTCATCATATGTCTACTGGATGTTGCTAACAGACGCGGTACTGCAGCGCTACACAGCAGCATTCATTTGCCTTTGCAAGATAGCAGAGATGGTTATCAGTTGTTCTGTGCTGTCTGCCATGCCATTGTAAGGCTCGCTGAGGTCGGCCGGGGGCTCAAAGACAAAAATGGGAACGACTCCCCGAGTCATTCCCTCCTTTATGGTATCTAAAAATATAGTCAGTCCTGCCTAGAATATGGGGCAAGTGTACTAGAGAACCAGTGTATCAGAGAACCAGAGAGCACAGCCGCTCCGTGTCAGATCCCGCAGAAATGATGAGCTACATGCCATTCTAGGAGGTGCCCCTGCAATAACCCCACCCGTTGCTTCCCTGCTCCCCCAACCCTCCTGGGCTACTGTTGCAGTGTCCCCCCATGTGTGTGATGAAGTAATAAAGAATGCAGGAATAAGAAACACTGACATCTTAGTGAGATAAAATGAAGGGGAGGCAGCCTCCAGCTGCTATGATAGTCCAGGCAGGACATTAAACGGTGCGGGGGAGAGGAGCCCATCATCCTGCTGCTGTGATAGTCCAGCCAGTACAGAATCTTTTCTTTACACACAAAAGGGAGGGGGCTGATGGAGCTCAGCCCCCAGTTGCTATGATGAAGACGGTTACCAGCCGTTCTGTACCATCTACTGGGAATGACTGAGAATCATTCCTATTTTTACCCAGGCGCCCCCGGCTGACCTCACCTGAGGCCAGCCAGGAGCACTCACGGGCTGATGATGATGATGGATAGCAGTCATATTGTACTGTCTGCCACCAGGGAGGGGAGGGGAGAGGATACTGCTGTTCACTGCCACAGCATCGCATCTACCAGCAGCATGCAGTAGACATAGGGTGACATTGAAAAAAGTCAAGAAATGATTTTTTTCCCTTTTCTTTCACGGGGAGGGAGGGGGTAAATTAATGAGCTATACCCTGAACCACCTGGGACAATGTGTTTGACCCTACAGGCATTGGGAGCTCAGCCAAGAATGCAAATACTTTTCGGAGACTATTGGGGACTGCGGGATAGCTGAAGTCCTCAGTACCTGCTCCCTCCCTCCATGAGCGTCTATTTAATTCTTTGGCTTTCCATTACACTTGTCACTCAGCACTGTGCTGTGGACTCTGTATCATAGCCTGGAGATTTTTTTCAAATGCTTTGGCATTTCATCTTCTGTAACGGAGCTCTGATAGAACAGATTTGTCTCCCCATACAGTGGTCAGATCCAGTATCTCCCGCACGGTCCATGCTGGAGCTCTTATTGGATTTGGGACTGCATCGCCACCTGTGCTGATCAGAGCTCCACAATGGGAAAACAGGAAATGAAATTCAAAAGTTCACGGGGCTTTTCCTGTCTACCTGGCCACTGCATCCGAGTTCAGATTGCTGTCCAGAGCGGTCACAATGGTGCACTGTAGGACACCGCACGGAGGCCAATACCTTCGATTTGCGGCCACACTAATCCTAATCCAATATGGTAATACCGATTTCAGCGCTACTCCTCTCGTCAGGGAGGAGTACAGAAACCTGTTTAAAGAGCCTTTTATATCGATATAAAGGGCCTCATTGTGTGGATGGGTGCCACGTAAAATCGGTTTAACACTGCTAAAATCGGTTTAAATGCATAGTGTAGACCAGCCCTCAGTTGCATCACATTTTCCTAAAGGAAAAAATAATTGTTGATATCTATGGATATTCCTGAGATATTAGACTTTAAAGTTGTGGTTTTTGTATACATAGAAAAAATATTTTAGATAATTTTAATTTTTTTAAAAGAATTATCTATCATTTTAAAAGGGACTATATTACATCAAAATAGCATTTTTCAACAGAGTCATCAATAATAATTATAATACATCAACTGATAAGGCAGCATTTCTATATTTATGTTTGTAAGGTAAAACAGTATTTGGCCCAATGAAATATCTGGTCATGCTGCTAGCAGAAAAACACATTCAATGCATTCTAGAGCATAAAAAAATCACTGGATCTGATCCTCAGCTGGTTAAATAGGCTGATTAAATCTGGCTTCCCATATCTAATACATTCTAAATGAATTGTTGGCTGAATCAAAAGTTAGGAAGATTAGAATTTTAGTAAATTCAAACCCCTTATTCTTCAAATACCAGGTCAACAACTGATGGCTGCAAAGGCAACTTGGGAAGTAAGAAGTTATAAGTCTTGTCATAATGTAAAAAAAAATAAAATCCTCAGTCTTTTGTACAATAGGAAGTTTAGCTAAATAAAAAAATAGCAAATCCTACTCTTTTTTTTTTAATGAAAATTCTTTTTATGATTTACACCTTAACCAGTGGGTTGTGTCTCTTGGGCCACATCACAAAAACTTAGAAGCTGATGGCTCTGATAGATAATTTTCCTTCCTGTAAGTATTTCTGAAATGTTATAACATCCTTGAAGACATTTATGTGTTTTAACAAAATTCAGCAAATACCTTCCTTCACAGCTCCTTTTTGTCTTAAAACAGCATATGATGAAGACAATCAAAATTCCCTTTGTATAGGTAACATCAAATCTAATTTCCTATCCAACAATTCTTCAAAGTTCAGCAAAGTAATAAGAGGATTGTATCTTTCTGCATCCTCCTTTAAGCGTATTACATAGTAGGGAGTGCCTCACAATCTTGCTTTATTGTATTTGATAATTTTAGACCTATTTAAATCTCTCTTAATTTGATCTTATTTTTTTAAATACAACAGACTGATTTTTTCCCATGTGTTCCAGAGAATTTTCTATGTTCTGAATTTTAGGAAAAATAATTTCTCTTCAACTGTTTAAATAAGTTGATATAAAGTATTTAATATAACATCTTTCTCTTCCTCTCTTGAAGAAGCCAGATCAGTGGAGAGACTAGTTTTGAGGGTGGGACAAAGGTCTAATGAGTGTACACCTTCTCTACTTTCTTTAATTTCTAGAACTTGATTCAATTGCTTCTATGTAAAAATGTAGAGAGTAATTTTTTACAAAGATACTTGTGAAATTTAATTCCTTTTTAATCAATAAAAACTAAAATATCTTGAATGTTTAGCTCAGGGGTCAGCAACCTCTGGCACGTGGCTCACTAGGGTAAACACTCTGGCGGGCTGGGTTAGTTTGTTTACCTGCTGCGTCCAGAGGTTCAGCTGATTATGCTCCCACTGGCTGCAGTTCGCCACTCCAGGCCAATGGGAGCTGTGGGAAGTGGTGCGGGTCAAGGGATGTGCTGGCTACGGCTTCCCACTGCCCTCATTGGCCTGGAGCGATGAACTGCAGCCAGTGGGAGCCACGATCAGCCAAACCTGTGTACGTGGCAGGTAAACAAACTGGCCTGGCCTGCAAGGGTGCTTACCTTGGCGAGCTGCATGCCAGAGGTTGCCGACCCCTGGTTAGCTTATTCATAATGGGCTAGATCAGTGGTTCTCAACCAGTGGTAAGAGTACCCCTGGGGGTATGCAAAGCTCTTCCAGGGGGGTACATAAACTCTTCTAGATATTTGTCTGGTTCTGAGTTTCTCAATCTGTGCCCCAGAGGGGTCATGGGATGGGTTTACGGGGGTTGCAAGTGCATTAACGGGTGGCAGGCAGGGCAATTGCCACAGAGGGCTCCATGAAGCTAAGCTACATGCTTGAGCCCCTGGCAGTGTGGCTCTGGCTTCAGCTTCAGACTCAGGTGATGAGGCTTGGTCTTTGGGTACACTGAACTGTAAGTATAATATTTATATTCCAATTGATTTATTTTATAATTGCATAGGCACCTTTTACTAGAGGGGCTTCTGAACTTAATTGGAAGTGTTCCAGTTGGAAGGATTCTGAGTGCTGTAATCCAGCCTTGGAGACTAAAACTCCCATGATGCCTTGGGGAAGAGAGATGTCCCAGCCAGAACATGTGATGCACTCCATTTTGGAGAAGAGCTGAAATTGCTTTTGTGGAACTCTGTCCATACTAGAAGCTGCTGATAAATTGCTGCTTAGAAGCTGCTGCTGAGAAACTGCTGGCTTTTGATCAAGCAGGGATCCTTCGAGGTGGTTGGTGGATTCATTAGAACCAGGACAGAAACTGTTGCTGTGCCTAGAGCTGACTAAGATGGGCCTGCAGTTAAAGCAGTGTGAGTAACTGACACCCTTGTTTGGGAAAGTACTTGCAAGGGAAGGGAGATAGCAAAGAGACTTTAAGGGGTTTTCTGAGTCTCAGAAGAGATGGAGTGGTCTTTTCATCGAACCAGAACCCAGGGTTGCTAACATCTGGTTAAAACAACTCCAATCTTCAGGGGGGTTGTGCAGCTCGGAATGATCCCAGATTAGAATTGTTCTGCCCCTTGTTGCCTTGGCTGGATTAATTCACTGGACTAACGAGTGCTGTCCTCAGCTTCAAGGTTTTCAAGCGTGCCCACACAAACAAGTGTTTAGATCTCTGAAATCCATAGGAGTGTACTCTCGGGGTTGGGTAAAGGATGGCAGTGTAAATGCAAGTTAGATTTATCCAACTGCCCCAGCTGTTTTAAATTAGTAGTAACATTGAATCTCAATCTGTAATACTGTGTTTCCTTAAATTGTTAAGTAAAGATGTGTTAACTTTAATCTAAATGCATAATCTAGGGTTATATTGTTTATAATTGTTATTTTTGAGTTAGAGCCATTGCACAGATTATTTTAGCTTTATTCCTGTAGGCCCCCAAGGCAAATTAATCAATGTGTTCAGAGCTAGGTGGAGACACTGCCAGTTTTAATTTCCTTTACAAGTAAAAGGACTGCAGCAGAGGCATGGACAGAGGATTCCCACTTTTTCGACATCAGCAATGGGACACTAAGTATCTCTTTTACTGTCAACAACGTCAGCTCCCCAGGCACACAGGTGAATGTTGCCTATGCCCAAGTAACCCAGGGAGGAAAGGGGTGGTTACAATTATATGATAAAAAAGAGAAAGGAAGCAATTTTCAGTAATGTGCTGTGACACTTTTGGATTTTTATATCTGACTTTGTAAGCAAGTAGTTTTTAAATGAGGTGAAACTTGAGGTATGCAAGACAAATCAGACTCCTGAAAGGGATACAGTAATCTGGAAAGGTTGAGAACCACTGGGCTAGATTGGCGCTGTCCTTATGTTGCTGCATAAAGGCACAGGAGGGAGTTAGAGTACTTCGTTCTCCTTGTCTGTATTATAGAATCACAGACCCTGTGCTCCGGTGCGGTGAGGGGGGCTATTATGAGTATTTGATCCCTCAGAAGCAGAGCATTTGGGGGGGGAAGGGATTGTTGAAGTAGATAGATCCATACACTCTGCACTCATGCATTGGCAATTTGAACTTGCTAGAGTATGAGATATCTTTTAAAATGTTATGGTCAATCATTCTCCTCCCACTTTGAGAACAAGAAGAGACCATGGAAGCAGCAGCAAGGCAAGAAGAGTGGGCAGAATGTAGGCTGAGGAGTAGATACAAACAAAAGCTGAGTGGAAGGCAGAATTTTGCTTCACATTAGAAGTAATGAGAAGGATTTTAAACTTGATGAAGAAAGAGCAAAAGAAGGGATTTGAGGAGCAGAGGAGGGAGATGAGGCACAACAGAAAAGGCTCAACAGAAAAAGGAAATAGATGGCATTTCATTTGTTGCCTGCAAAATAACACTTAAAGCTCTCTGAAAGTTCAGCAAAAGTATCTTTTTCAGAGGTATCTGAAGGGCAGGAAGGATAGAAATTCCCTGTTACATGTGAACGGGCATCAGCAGTAGCTTCCCCTACCTTCCCTGCCTTCCCAGCAGCTTACTGTAAAAAATGGTCAATGCCTTTCCATTAACCATGAGGATTTGGTAAAACTGTTAGAGCTGGTTGAAAAAATGCATAAAATTATTAATGAGAAAAAATGATAATCAATTTTTTGAATTTTTCACCAACTCTAGAAATTTCTATCAGAATTCCACCATATTAGGTGTACAGAAAAATAGACAAAACAAATAATGGAAATAAGATGGATTAAATAAATACGCAATATCTCCAAATATCTCCCTCTTGCAAGTTCTGCTAAATTGCAAAGACCATTGCAGTAAGCCATGATATGATATTGCTAAGATTGTACTGCTTTCTTATATATTCTCAGTGTATAATTTTCAGAAGAACTCACTGTTGGGCTATGCCCCACTGAACTCAGTATTAAAACTCAAAGTCAGGCCAACGTAGGACAGTCTTTTTGTGTTGTATAGTGCTGCGCACAATGGGTTTCTGATTCTATGAGGAGGGCTCCTAGACACTATGGTAATTAAGATAAAAATATATAATGGATTTGTAGAGTTTAAGGCCAGAAGGCTCCATTGGATCATATAGTCAGGCCTCCTATATAACACAGACCCTTAAATTTCACACGATTAGCCTTGTATTGAGCCCAGTAATTTGTGTTTGATTACAGCACATCTTCCAGAAAGCCAGCCAGGCTTAATATGAAGACATCCAGAGACTGGGGATCTATCACTTGGCCTTACTTCCAATTTGAATTTGGCTTTAGCTTCCAGCCATTGGTTCTTGTTGAGCTTTTCGCTACTAGAAAATAATAATAATAATAATCAATAATTAATTCATTCATATTAGAAATACAGCTCAGTGAATAATTTGTAGAAAACAATGTATTCAATTAATGTAGTCTGTTTTTCTGATCCAAATTTACTTTTGAGCAGTTTGTGATTTTCTAGAATGTATTTTAATAAGAACTATTCACAGAACAGTTTCAACAGGTGTTTCTTGATCTCTATATTATTCACATGCATCTTATTGTAAAGTTTCCGTGACTCTGTAGAAAAAGCATATATCACGGTTGCTACCACTATTATACAATTGCAGTAGATCTGTACAAAGTCTGTCTTGTAAGGTATCAATAGAAATGTTATAGTCTGTTGAGCATTGTGTATTATCAGTGTATATAATGTTATGAATCTTTGATATGTGTTTGTATCTCAAACATGTTGTATTCCTGGGTAACACTCACAAGTTGATGGGCCATTAAGGAGAAGCAACCCCTTCTGAGGACACTGCAGAGAGTGTATGGACAATAGAGACCCAGTGATTCAGCAGGTCACATAGAACATGTAATTATTGAATCCATGTTTGAGACAGTTACTTTCCATACACATGGGCTGCAAATACAAACTGGAGACTCTGACTTCACCTCTATACCTCTTTCCTGCTCCGCATCTCTGGATTATGATTTCTAACAAATGGAAGCTTTGAACAGTGTACTGAGGGCCCTCAATCTTTTTGATGATCCAGAAAGACTTATTAGAAGATGGCAGATTTAACATCGCTGCTATTATCCTGATCTACAACCTCTGAATCAACTAATGTATATAAGAACATAAGAACGGTCATACTGGGTCAAACCAAAGGTCCATCTAGCTCAGTATTCTGCCTTCTGTTAGTGATCAGTGCCAGGTGGCAAGAGGGCACAAACAGAACAGATAATCATCAAGTGATCCATTCCCTGTCACTCATTGCCAGCTTCTGAAAAACAGAGCCCATCCTGGCTAATAGCCATTGATGGACCCCTCCTCCATGAATTTATCTAGTTCTTTTTTGAACCCTGTTATACTCTTGGCCTTCACAACATGCTCTGGCAAAGAGTGTGTTGTGTGAAGAAATACTTCCTTTTGTTTGGTTTAAACCTGCTGCCTATTAAGTTCATTTGTTGAAAGTTCTTGTGATATGAGGAGTAAATAACACTTTCTTATTTTCTTTCTCCACACCAGTCATAATTTAATAGACCTCAATCATATCCCCCGCGTTAGATATTTCTTTTCCAAACTGAAAGGTCCCAATCTTATTAATCTCGCCTCATAAGGAAGCTGTTCCATACCCCTAATAATTTTTGTTGCCCTTTTGCGAACCTTTTCCAATTCCATTATATCTTTTTAGGGATGGGTTGACCACATCTGCATGTAGTATTCAAGATGTGGGCATACTATGGATTTATACAGAGGCAATATGATATTTTCTGTCTTATTATCAATCCCTTTCTCAATGATTCCCAACATTCTGTTCGCTTTTTTGACTGAGTGGATGTTTTCAGAGAACTATTCACAATGACTCAAAGATCTCTCACTTGAGTGGTAACAGCTAATTTAGACCCCATCATTTTATATCTATAGTTGGGATTATGCTTGCCAATGTGCATTACTTTGCATTTATCAACATTGAATTTCATCTATCATTTTGTTTGCCAGTTACCCAGTTTTGAGGGATTCTTTTGTAGCTCTTAGTAGTCTGCCTGGAACTTAACTATCTTTAGTAGCTTTGTATCATCTGCAGATTTTGCCACCTCACTATTTACCCCTTTTTCCAGATCATTTATGAATATGTTGAATAGGCCTGGTCCCAGAACAGACCCCTGGGGGACACCGCTATTTACCTCTCTCCATTCTTAAAACCCATAATTTATTTCTACCTTTTGTTTCCTCTTTTTTAACCAGTTCAAAATCCATGACAGGACTTTCCTTCTTATCCCATGACAGCTTACTTTGCTTAAGAGCCTTTGGTGAGGGACCTTGTCAAAGTTTTCTGAAAATCTAAGTATACTATATCCACTGGATCCCCAATGTCCACTTGCTTGTTGACCCCCTCAAAGAATTCTAGTAGATTGGTGAGGCATGATTTCCCTTTACAAAAAACATTTTGACTCTTCCCCAACAAATTATGTTCATCTATGTTTATCAATTATGTTCATCTGACAATTTTGTTCTTTATTATAGTTTCAACCAGTTTGCCTAGTACTGAAGTCAGGCTTACTGATCTGTAATTTCCAGGATCACCTCTGGAGCCTTTTTAAAAAATTGGCGTCACATTAGCTATCCTCCAGTCATTTGGTACAGAAGCTGATTTAAATGATAGGTTACAGACTACCTTTAGTAGTTCTGCAATTTCACATTTGGGTTCCTTCAGAACTCTTAGGTGAATACCATCCGGTCCTGATGACTTATTACAGTTTAGTTTATCAGTTTGTTCCAAAACCTCCTCTAATGACACCTCAATCTGGGACAGTTCCTCAAATTTGTCACCTAAACAGAATTGCTCAAATTTGGGAATCTCTCTCACATCCTCTATGCAAAGAATTCATTTAGTTTCTCTGCATTGGTCTTATTGTCCTTGAGTGCTCCATTAGCATGTTGATTGTCCAGTGGCCCCACTGGTTGTTTAGCAGGCTTTCTGCTTCTGTTGTACTTAAAAAAGTCTGCTATTACTCTTTGAGTCTCTGGCAAGCTGTTCTTCAAATATTTTTTGGCCTTCCTAATTATATTTTTACACTTCATTTGACAGAGTTTATTCTCCTGTCTATTTTACTCACTAGAATTTAACTTCCACTGTTTAAAGCAGGGCTCGGCAGGTCTGGCACGGGGCTCACCAGGGTAAGCACCCTGGCAGGCCAGGCCAGTTTGTTTACCTGCTGCATTGGCAGGTTCGGCGGACCGTGGCTTCCATTGGCCGCGGTTCGCTGTCCCGGACCAATGGGGGCAGCGGGAAGTGCTGTGGGCCAAGGGATGTGAGGTGTTTTTGGCTTTAAGTTAAAGGAATGTTAAATGTATCTAGCCTCTCCCTCACGCTCCCCCATCTAAACTCCCCATTAGCCGCTCTAGTTGACTAGGTCCTCTGGCTGCTTAGGGTCTTCCTGAGTAGCCCTGCCCCCTGGTTAAGGGTGCTATAGGGCTTAGGGATCAAAGCCTCATTAAGATGCTCCCCACTCTCAGCCTTGCCTAGCAGGCTGCTAAGCTCAGCATGCACATGGTCCCCAAATACACAGTGCATGTAGTATATTTCAGTCAAGCAGCAAGCACAGCACAAACACACACACTATAGACAACAAACTTACCCCAATGGTCACATAATTGCTCCTCCTTCACCTGGAAAACTCTCTCGCAAAACTCTCCTGTTCACATTTTAACCCTTTAATAACTTTCTTCCATTTTCAAAGGGGGAGGGATAGCTCAGTGGTTTGAGAATTGGCCTGCTAAACCTAGTGTTGTGAGTTCAGTCCTTGAGGGGGCCACTAGGGATCTGGAATAAAATCAGTATTTGGTCCTGCTTGTGAAGGCAGGAGGCTGGACTCAATGACCTTTCAAAGTCCCATCCAGTTCAAGGAAATTGGCATTTCTTCAATTATTATTAAAAATATTTTTTTATAAAATATATATTTTTATAAAGTTTTTCATTTACTAAAGGATTATATACAAGCATGATTTTTTGGTCAGATCTGAAATATATTTCCATGAGGGTTGTGTATCTGCTTCTTTGGAACTGAATGTACCTAATATGTGTGATTTCTGGTTTTAAAAGTCATTTGTCACAGAAGTCTGGTTTGTCTGGGTGGTGCATGAAGAGACTTGCTGTGGCTTCATAATAACTAGTATATAACATCTGTTACTGGCTTGGTAAAATATTGTGATAGAATATACCACCAGTTTGGGATACAAGCCATGTTTTCTGGCAGTGTGACCTGAGATTGGCACTCTTAGCTGTGTCCCATACCAGGCAGCGTGACAGTTTCAGCATTCAAAATTTGACCTGTATTGAATAGTTTTGCTGGACATATAGGTCATTTGATATATTTCTTTTCCCTGACTCAATAAGCATAATTCTTAGAATCAGGTCTCTGGGTGTGAATGCTTGCATTTTATGGATAGAAGGTTTCCAGTTTCAAATGTGCTTCTAGCATTCACATAAAATACACCTTTCCTGTGAACATTCCTACCAGTAAAGTAATTTCCTAACATACTCGTGGAAAACAAACACAAAATTGCACAGACACAATATATAAGGAATTTATGGTGTTATGCATTTAGTGCTAGTTAGTGGTTATTGGAAGGAATCTGGGATTCAGTCCTTTTTTCAGTCTTTTGTCCTGTATCTCTCATTATATGTTGGCCATCCTGTCTTCTTGTTTAACTTACTTATTGTAGAAATATACAGTTGTTTGATTTTTCTGGTACTAAAAATCTGGTTCACAAATGAATCATTTCTCGTATGAGTTACCATACCAGTCTTTTTTGTAAACCCGTTTCCTTTTTCTGTCTCCTCTTTATAGGCAGTTCTGTAATATGATGTCTGCTAATTTTTTTTCCTGTTCTTGTTTTTCTCTTGTTGCTCCATTATCTATTTATTTGCTCCAGGTGACTCCAAACTTTATAATCAAGTTTTACATCTTTTTAATTGGTTTTAAAAATGCTTAAGAATTCAGCATCTTTTTATGTATGTGGATTACTTCAAGTGTAGGCAAATGCATCCTCAAAGCTAAACCTACAAGTTTGCTTCCTCAGGTGGTGTAAATTAGCATCTATTCAGAGATGTTAATGAACTATGTGATTTTACACCAGCAAGGCTTTGACCCACAGTTTACTGGGTCCCTGATTTAATAGAGCTATGCTGATTTGCACCATCTTTGGATTGGGTCCCACATCTTTTTCTTGGAATACTTATTAATTGTTGTTTGTGAGTCCATACACTTTTGTTGTTTTTGTTGCAGTAACAATACATGTGAACACCTCTATATAAATGAATGAATGATATTATCCAGGAAATATCATTCTACCTGAATCTTGAAGCAAAAGCCAATATAAGGTAATCAAGGAAGAGGTACTCTTTAGTTTTGGCAAAGTACATTCCAATCTCATATTTAAACAAGAGACTAAGCATACTTTTCTTTTCTTATGTGCACCATTAGATTTTACTGCTTTGGTTTCATTCATTTTTGAAAGAAACATAATATACAATATGTTTCCCAAAATGCTCTGCACAGGATTTATCTCAAGAGTCTACACAACAGATTTTATTTGATAATAAAATATTAGTGCTGAAAACTACTTGGCTGCTTACGCTACAGATTCTTATACATGTTCTCAATTTGTGCAGAATCTCGTGGGTATTTTAAGTGACTTTTGCAGTGCTGCTTGTCGGTATCATCTTCATTCCAGACTGTGGAAGACATGATATAGTGTTCCCCAGCTCCTCCTTTGGAGTTTTACTAAATGTTAAGGGAGTGCTGCAGAAAGAAAGTGCAATCACAAGCCCCAGAAATAAGATATTGTGCTACATCTGATCAATTCTTGATCTAAAAGTGTGCTTTGTATTATAAGTCAGCACCATCTGTGGGTCAAAGACCAACTCGTGACATACTATTACGGAACCCCTGGAATACCAGCACAATTACATTTTCCACTACACTTAAATTTTGGTATTGTACAGAAGGTCTTATGGTTCAGTCACCTGATTTGATTACTTATTTTTTCTCCTACTGAAAATACTTTTCATCTATATAGAGGCATTCATCCAAGGCTCTTAATAAAGATTAATTAGTTAAGCCTCAAACATTCCTATAAGGCAGGTCAGGGAGGTTGATACAGGAATCACTTAACCACTGAAAAGAATGTGAAACATGGCAGCCTTTTAAAGCTACCCTATTCAACAGTATAAAGAAAAAATGCTGTATTCAAATGACAATTCAAGGGGTGTGTGCAATGGAATTTAATTACCTAAGTGAAAATTTAGCCAGAACTGTGAGGAGAGTACCCTTAAACTTGTTTTTATTTGACCACAAATTGCCAGGACTTTGGGATTTACTTGTCTTCTGAAATAACACCACTGTAACTGCACAGTGTCCTCTAAAAGCATCCAGGGGGCACTGGTCAGTGCTGAATCACAGGAAAAAATACAACATACCAAGTCACCAGTGCTATTTCTTGCATCATCCAGCTTTTCCTTGGAGGCTTTTCATTTGCGTATTGACCTGACCTCCATCCTTCTTAGTCTGTGTGATCTATCTCAAAAAGAGTAGAAGATGGTACAGCTGCAGGCCTCCTGAACATGAGAACCTAAGAATTGCCATACTGGGTCAGATCAATGGTCCATCTAGCCAAATATCCTGTCTTCTGACAGTGGCCAGTGCCAGGTGCTTCAGAGGGAATGAATGGAACAGGGCAATTTCACACGACCCACTCCTTGTCATCCAGCCCGCTTCTGGCAGTCAGAGGCTTAGGAACACACAGAGCATCGGATTGTGTCCCTGAACATCTTGGCTAATAGCCACGAATAGAGCTATCCTCCATGAACTTATCCAAATCCTTTTTGAACCCAGTTTTACTTTTCTCCTTCACAACATTTCCTGCCAACAAGTTCCACAGGCTGACTAGGTGTTGTGTGAAGAGTACTTCCTTATGTTTGTTTTAAAACTGCTACCCATTAATTTCATTGGGTGACTTCTGGTTCTTGTGTTATGTGAAGAGGTAAATAACACTTCCTTATTCACTTTCTCCACACCATTCATGATTTTACATAAAATATCATACTATGTTAAATACTAGTATAGTATTTAATTCAACAAAATATTTATGTCCTTAAAGTCTATGAGCATACTATGTTGGATGGGATAGGATATGTTGATGATCACATCTACATTCCATCAAGGCACCCCTAGTTGGAGGTACTGTGGTTCTGCCAAAATATCCTCTTAGTGGGCCATTTCAGCCACTTCAAAAACCTCTCGTCTGGTCTTCCATACCTTCTGGTGACCTAGAATGCAGACTGAGGTTCAAGTGCATGCCAATTAAATGTGTTCACCAAGGCCGTATGAACCAAGCGTCTCAGCACTCTCTTGGGCATAGAAACCTTGTCCAGGCTGTGAGCAGATATTACCATGGACTTCATTGTAGAACTACCCAAACCAATTGGCCATACTACAGTATTCACTGTAGTAGACCAGCTAACCAAGATGCCATATTTAATTCCTTGTGCCCTATTAACCATCAGCCCAGGAGGCTCCCTGAGTTCTCTAATAATATCACATTGGATCAAGGCCCACAGTTTGTCTGATGTTTTTGGTGTTAGGGCCCCTGGCTGCTAAAGTTCTTCATTTTGTGAGTGTATCATCAGATGGATGGGTGAACAGAAAAGATGGACAAGCTGCAAGAATAGTATTTATGATGTTTTATTAAATATCACAAAGACAACTGGTCTGTTCACCTTTCCTATGCTTAGTTCAACACTGATCATGCAGCCACTGGCAAAGCCCTATCTTTGCCAACTATCGGTTTCATCCCCATTTCAACTTTGTGCTACCTATGACCTCCCAAAATCCTACAGCTGCCAATACAATTTGACAGATGCATTACATCCAGGAAGATCTGAAGGGTCACCTTGATAACACTAAGGGGGGCTATAAGTGACACGCAGGCTGCCAAAGACAAGAGGATCTAACTTTTATGATGAGTCAGAAGGTATTGGTAGTTTTCAAGAACCTTCACATGGAGAAGCCATGTCACAAACTGGACCATCAATATTTCAAGTTGCACCAAATTTGCCAACAAATTTACCTCATCATGTTAAAACCCATTGCTTGCCTATGTCTCTAAAAGACACTCAGTCTTCCACATTTCCCTCTTGAAACTTGTTCCCAGGCCAGACACAATCATCTCCTTCACTTGTTCAGGTCCAAGTCCTGTTGTCTGGGAAGTTTATAGTCTTGGGAACCTTCCAGTCATGTACATGCCTCAGAACTGGTAGAGGCCTGCCACAAAAGCTCCCCAGACACCTGGCCCTGTGGTTCTCCAGGGTCTCCCCTTGTTAGGGGTGATATGAGGAGCCATAGAGCTAGGACCTGGTCTAATGGTCCTTGGGTGACTGCCGCATCCCAATGGCTATGACAAGGCAGTGATTGACAGGCTGTGTTGCCCACAAAGGGCCTGATTTAAAGTGTTCCTGGGGTCCAGGAACACTATTTATGCCTGGAGGGGACACCAGGAAGTTGTCTGCAACTAGGAGGATCCCAAGCAGGCTGCTAATGCAGACCTTGCTCCTTCTTGCTTTGGATCCTGGCTTCCAGCTCTGGTTCTGACCCTCATTTCTGGTTCCCAGCCTCAGATTCTGGCTCTGACCTTGACTCTGGCCTTGGGCATCTGACTCTAGCTATACATGCTAGGTCAGACTGCCAGCAGCCTTGCTATGCCAGTGAGTTGCTGAAATTCACACAAGAAGTCTGTAGCATAATTGAACCCACATCTCCTGAATCCCAGTTGAGTGATTTAATCACAAGAATGCTCTTATTCTCAAATATTGAGTTTTTAATAGAGACCTCTACTTTAAACCAATAAAAGTCTCTTTTAAATATAAACCATTTGTTTTTTTTTCTCTTCCATGCATCCTGTCAACTTAACAGACTATAGAACTGGTGGAAGCTATGTAAAAATATTTGTATGGCTAATTAAACACTTGAAAATCTTTTACTTTTTATCTGAGGGAGACATTTTGTAATATAATGAGGTGTTGATAGTGATTGGTACTCCTACTTAGTGTGAATCTGCTCATTTTGATAGGTTAATAACTATAATTTAATGTCTAAAATATTGAATCTAGATGTTGTAACAGCTTAAATGAGACATTATTACTCATACATAATGGCTTTAAGCTTTTTAAAAACTTTGGAATATTGATAGCAATGACACAAAGTTAATCTATAAATTTTTAGAAGAAATTGTGTTACATTGTGCTTTGAAAGGACATAAATATCCACAGAATTCCTCACTTTCCTTGACATTACACAGTTCATGTGTCTTTTCACCATGGCACAGAAGTATAAATAAACATATTGTAAATCTGAATGCACTTTGTCTTGAAATGCTGTTATTTTTAAACACAGATTTCAGATCTGTCACATTTCCAGCTTATATGTTTGACACTCCCAGTATATGGAACTGATATACTGATCTAATAATAAAGTATGGGCAAAATTTATTGCAGGGCGTTAAAAGGGACTAAAATTTCATTTTAAAGTAGAGACAAAGAAAGTCTTATGCTATACAGTATATAGACTAAGAAACTGATATTTATTTGCCTGGTGGTGGAATGTTGCCTACTGCAGTAGGGCTTACTTAAAAACACAATTGCAGACTAGCAAGCCTAACTTCACTACCAGGCAAAGTGGTTGAAACTATAGTAAAGAACAGAATTATCAGACACATCAATTAACATAGTATGTTAGGGAAGAGTCAACGTGGTTTTTATAAAGGGAAATAATGTCTCACCAATCTATTAGAATTCTTTGAGAGTGTCAAGAATCATGTGTATAAGGGTGATACAGTGGATATAGTGTACTTGGACATTCAGAAAGCCTTTAACAAGCTAAGACCTCAGTAAATGCCCTTAAGCAAAGTAGGTAGTCATGGATAAGAGGGAAAAGCCTCTTCTGGACTGGTAACTGGTCAAAAGAAAGGAAACAAAGGGTAGGAATAACTGGCCAGTTTTCATGGTGGAGAGAAAAAAATAGTGGGGTCCCACAAGGATCTGTATCAGGACCAGTGCTGTTCAACATATATCTATATCTTTATCTATATCTATCTCTGTTAAAAGGGGAAAATAATGGGATGGCAAAATTTGTAGTTGATACAAAATTACTCAAGATACTCAAGATAATTAAGTTGAAAGCCGACTGAGAAGAGTACTAATAGGATCTCCAAAAATTGGGTGACTGGGCAACAAAAAGGCAGATGAACATTGGAAAACATAATCCCAACTATACATACAACACGATGGGATCTAAATTAGCTGTTACCACTCCAGAAAGTGATCTTGGAGTCATTGTGAATAGTTCTATGAAAACATTTGCTCAATGTGCAGCAGCAGTTAAAAAAAGCTAAAAGAATGGTAAGAATTATTAGGAAAGGGATAGTTAATAGGACATAAAATATCATATAAATCCATGGTATGCCTATGGTATGCCCACTCTTGGAATACTGCATGTAGTCCCATTTCAAAACAGATATATATGAGAACTGGAAAAAGTTTAGAGAATTGCAATAAAAATGACTGAGGAGAGATTAAAAAGACTGGGATTGTTCATTTTAGAAAAGAGACAGCCAAAGGGGGATATGATACCAGTCTATAAAATCATGAATAATGTGGAAAAAGTGAATAAGGAACTTTTATTCAATCTGTCAACATAACACAAGAACCAGGAGTCACCCAATGAAATGAATAGGCAGCAGGTTTAAAACAAACAAAAGAAGTATTTCACACAATATACAGTCAACCTGTAGAACTTATTGCCTGGGGATACTGTGAAGGCCATAATTAGAACAGGGTTCAGAAAAGAATGAGATAACTGACATGGAGGATAGTCCTGGCTATTGGTGAATGAGGTCAGGGACCCAATTATTATTAGGGCAATGGCTTTAGTGAAGATTGTCAGGGACCCAATACCGTGATCTGGATGTTCCTATGCCTCTGACTGCCAGAAGGTGGTACTAAACAACAGGGGATCGATCATGCAATAATTGCCCTGTTCTATTCATTTCCTTTGAACCATCTGTCACTCTCCTCTGTCAGAAGACAGGATTCTAGGCTAGATGGATTATTTGTCTGACCCAGTATGGCCAAACTTACATTCTTATGTTCAGGAAACAGTGACCTAGCTTTCAAAACTGAAAAATGTGCCCTGAACCTGAATGCTTTTAAAATTTGAGTAATTTTAAAACTCCTATTAACTGTGTTGAGAGTAGAATTAGGTTAATGGAGCTGATTCTTCTCTCGTTAAAGCCAATGACAAAATCTCCATTGTCTTTCATAGTTCAGGATTAATTCCATAGTGAGCATTTCTGAAAACACTATTCTATAAGTTCACAATCTGGAAGCCCTCATTACATCCAGTGAGAAAGAGAGGCTGTCTCAGATATGCATATCTATATCTGTTGACATTGCTATGCTATCTTCAATCTCTTATATCTGTTAGGAACATTAAATCTGCTAGGGTAGAACAATTTTGTCTTGGAATTTACCTTTCACCTATTTTTTCCTATGGTAGTTCTGCTCTTACAAAGGAATTACATAGAGTCCAGTTCTGTGACATGCTGAGTGCTTCCTCCTTTTCTGTTTGTCCTGTATGGTCATGTCTGATAGCTGTGAAAATAATATTTTAATATTGGTTACATATTGACAATATACGTGGTGCTGGACAAAACATAGAAGACATTCTGTATCTTTGGACATAAAATAGAAATGAAAGTTATCTTAAAGCAATGGGGAAACTGCAATTTTATCTTAAATATTAAGATTTCTTTCAATAACAAATTTTCTTTTGTTGTAGGATTCTCACCGCTAGTCCTTGAGAAATGAAGAAAGCCATTTGACTTGTAGTGCTTTCTGATTCTCTCTTCCACAGTGTGATATAGGAATGTCTGAGTTTTCATTTTCATCTACTGAGTTTGAATCAGTTTTCTACAGAATTGCATAACTATCTGATATGCTTATATTATTTAGCTTCACTATACCTACAGTTGTGCTTTAATATTTTTTTTCTAATTGTATTCTATTTATGCTTCTCTAGATATCAAATTATATATCACTCAGATCATTTCCCCTGATGATGGACCTTCTACACATTGTTATGCCAGATAGGTCCAATTACCCCAACATCTGTTGGAAAAGTAATGCAGCAAAACATAAAATTTCCAATAAGTTCTTGGAATATAATGGGGGCAACACTTTGTTTCAGAAAGCAGAGGAAGTAATAAGGGCATTTTAACTTGCCCTGACCAACAGGAAGGAATTACTTTTGAATCTGCAGATGGAAGGCAATTTAGATGGAAGTGATCATGAAATGATAGATTTCATGATTCTAAGAAAAGGAAGGAGTGAGAACAGGTGAATCAATAGACTTTGTTAAAAATGGAAAGGATGAGCAGGAGGATCTAGAGGCAGATTGAGTAAATGGACTTCTTTATTGCAGTATTGTTCCCCTCCTGCAGTTTTTAGCTGCTATTTATTACTAAAAAAAGGATCCAGAATCTCTCCACATTTTTCCAGTTCTGGCCACCCCAGCCAGGAACATATTATCTGGGTCTTATTTAAAAGTTATTAAACTTCATAAAAAAAATAAGTACCCAAAGGGTTAAATGCTAAATACCAAAGCCACATCACATTAGCTTCCCATGTCTAGCACAAGGGTCTGTCAGTGTTGCAACTTTGAATGAGAGATTCAAGTGGAGTTTTAGTGGCATTTTTTTTAATTAAAAAACAAAACAAAAACAATTTATTTTAAACTAACAAATAGGATTTTACAAACCATGAGCATTGGTCTAGGTCCTTAAAACCTTACATAATTACACACACACACAAATTATTTTTTGCCTAACTCATCTTTCATTATTTTTTTTACATAAGTACCCAGATTTCATTCCCATCTTCTACAATTGGAGGCAGTCAAGACTTCATAAAACAAGGTTTAACAAACTCAGAGAACTGGTAGGTAAAGTTCCATTGTAAGAAAATCTAAGAAAATCTAAGGGATGAAGGAGTTCAGGAGAACTGACAGTTTCTTAAGGAGGCAATATTAAAGGTACAACTGCAAACTATCCTGAGGCAAAGGAAAGATAGGAAGAATAGTAAGGGAATAGTAATTGGGATAGGAAGACTAGTATGGCTCTCTAATGACCTGAAAATCTATAAGGAATCCTACAAAAATTGGAAACATGGACAAATTGCTAAAGAGGAATACAAAAGAATAGCACAGGCATGTAGGGACAAAATCAGAAAGAATAAAGGCACAAAATGAATTACACTTATCAAGGAACTTAAAAGACAATAAGAAGAGGTTCTTAAAATATATTAGGAGCAAGACAAAGCTGTAGGAAAGTGTAGGTCCACTACTTAGATGGGAAGGAGAAGGCAGAGGTGTTTAATGCCTATTTTGCCTCAGTTGTCACTAAAATAATTGACTGTGACCAGATACTCAATACAATTAATGCTAACAACAAGGGAGACAGAGTGCAAGCCAAAATAGGGAAAGTGCGCAGATTAAAGATTATTTAGGTAATATAGAGGAATATAGATTGGCAGAGCCTGATGAACTTCATCTAGGGTACTTTAAGAACTAGCTGAAGAAATCTTGGAACTTTTAGCAATTATCTTTGAGAATACATGGAAGATGGGTGAGGCCCCAGAGCACCAGGGCAAACATGGTACCTATCTTCAAAAAGGGGAACAAAAAGGACCTGGGGAATTATAAACCAGTCAGCCTAACTTTGATACTTGGAAAAATACTGGAACAAATTATTAAACAATGAGTTTGTAAGCACCTAGAGAATAATAGATTTATAAGGAATAGCCAGCATGGATTTGTCAAGAAGAAATTATGCCAGACCAATGTAATTTCCTTCTTTGAGAGGGTTACTGACATAGTGGATGGGGGGAAGCAGTAGATGTCATATAGCTTGATTTTAGTAAGCCTTTTGACATAGTCCCACAGTACATTCTCATAAGGAAACTAGGGAAATATGGTCTAGCTGAAACTGTTATAAAGTGAGTGCACAAGTGGTTGAAGGACTTCAGTCAAAGAGTACTTATTAACAGTTTGCTGTCAAACTGGGAGGGCATACCTAGTGAATGCATGCATCATTCCTGGTTCTGGTGATGGTCAATATTTTCATCCATGACTTAAAAAATTTGCAGATAACTATCTGGGAGGAGTTTGAAACAATTTGGAAGACAGGATTAGAATTCAAAGTGATCTTGACAAATTGGATAACTGGTCTGAAATCAATAAAATGAAATTCAATAAAGACAAGTGCTTAGGAAGGAAAAATCAAATGCACAGCTGCAAAATGGGGAGTAACTAGCTAGGTATAACACTGCTGCAAAGGATCTGGGAGTTATAGTGGAACAGAAATTGAATGAGTCAGCAATGCACAGCAGTTGTGAAAAATGCTAATCTCCTTTTTGGGTGTATTAACAGGAGAGTCATATGTAAAGGATGGGAGATAATTGTCCTGCTGTACTTGGCACTGATGAGGCCTTAGCTGGAGTACAGTGTCCAATTCTGGTTGCCACTCTTTAGGAAAGATGTGGATAAACTGAAAAGAGGCCAGCAGAGGAGAGCAACAACAAAGATAGAAGGTTTAGAAAACTTCACCTATGAGGAAAGATTAAACAAACTAGACATCTTTAGTCTTGAGAAAAGAAGACTGATACTAATGCAATCCTTGGGCTTGGCAGCACATAGCTTGTCCTGTTGAGGAGTAATTTCAGTTAGGCAAGTGTGAAGGTCATCTTCAACATTCTTTCTTGAATGGTGTTTGTTTTTAATGCTGGCAAGGGCTGAGAATCCATTTTCATGATGGTAAGTGGTAGCAAATGGACGAAGTACTTTCAAAGTGTGGATAGCAAGTTTGAGAAATTCATCAGACATATGAAACCAGAATTCAGCAACAGGCTTGGTTTCATGGGCACATTTCAGAGTAGTGTTGTTTCTCAGCTCAATAAACTCGCTGTCCTCTTTAGGAATCATTTCCAGCAATTCTACATCAGTAGATAAAAAGAAACTTGAGAGCCATATCGTTTCAGTATTACTTAACATGTCACTGAACTGGTAAAGAAGAAAATCCATGTGTTCTGTCATAATAGCACATAAATTCAGGTGGTTGGCCTTGACTTTGTCAAAGTTCAAAAATTCCTGACAGAGCAGAAATATGCTCATGTTCCCTTTGTGCACTCATTTCTGCCAGAGATCCAGTTTCTCAATGAATGCAGTCACTCTGACAGTGCAACAAGAGTTGACTGGAGCCTTTGCATGCTAATATTAAGGTAATTCAGGTGATCAAAGTTATCAGCAAGAAAAGCAAGCCGAGCACAACAGTTCTCCTCTGAGAATCTACCTGCTGATTCGTGCATTTTCTCTTCCAAAAATACCTTCAGATACCCACAAAGCTCAAAAACTTGATTAAAAACTTTTCCCTTGGAAAGCCATGTGATCTGTGTGCAAAAGAAGGTTGTGATGCAATTCACCTATTTCTGCACACATTGCCAAAAAATGTGCATTCAATAGGTGTGCTTTGATAAAGTTAACAACTTTTATTGTCTTGTCAAGTACATCTTTCAGGTGATCTGGCATCTTTCTTATGACTAGGTTATCCCTGGGAAGCATGCAATGTGTTAGGTTTGTGAATTTTGCAACATCTATAATTTTTTTTGCAACCCCACTGTGCCTCCTCGTCATTGCAGCAGGACCATCTGTGCACACAGTGTAACACTGCCTCCAGTCTAGACTGTTGTTTATCATGAAATTATCCAGACACTTAAAAATCTCATCACTTGTTTTCGTCTGCAGTGATCTGCAAAACATCAGTTCTTCTATTTTCCCATCACAGATGTATTGCACATAAACCCACTGCTGAACCTCATCCAAAGATTCGTCCAATTGTAAGCTTTATTTTCACTTGTGAAACACTCTGCGTAACAACTGGTCTTTCACATCACCTGCAACATCTGTAATTCGTCTTTTAATGATGTTTTTTGATACTGACCCATTCTTTAATTTATTAGCAGCTTCATCCTCAACATTTCATGGAACATATCAATTGTAGCTGGCATCAGTAAAGTTTCAGCAATTGTATGTTGCTTTCTGTTTTTAGTGATTCTAATTGCAACCTTGTTAGGATGCCTTGAGAGCCTCCTCTTGTACAGTTGACACAGTTTGTATACTCTTTTTTTGTTTTAGTAAGCAATTCTGCTTCCTTTCAAAATACTCTACTGGCTTCTCAATGCTTTCTGCATGCAAAGACCTCAGATGTCTTGTAAGTTTTGCAGGCTTAAGTGCTTCGGTAGAAAGTATTTCTCCACAAATTATGCACTGGGGTCTTGATTCTCCACTGACACATACATACATAAAACCAAGTTTAATGTAGCTGTCATCATATTTCCTCAGTTTTTGTTTTTCTGAAGGGGGTTCAATTTTGCTTCTTTCTTGCTCTTCTGTCTTATTTGAGATGTTTTCTTCTTCATGAACTACTGAAGTTGACTCAGTCATTTTACAACTAACGAACTTATCCATTATAGAAGTAAAGAAAATTACACAAGTGGAATAAACCAGATGGATGATTGGCACGTGTTAAATAAAAAAAATGAGGAATCTCAGCTTTTACTTCATAATTTAAACATATCAGACTTGTATTTCTGTGCATCGTTCTCAAATTATTTTCACAAATTGAAGGTGTTTTAAATGATAAATTACAGCATTGCTAGGTGATACATGGACAGTACCAAGTTGCTATCAACTTGGAATGTGCAAACTGAAAGTGTCAGAACATGGTGTATCATTACTATTACGCAGTTTCGGGCATGTTTGCCTACTCCTTTGATTATACTGGCAGAGCCCTAAGGTCTGCAGACCATGACTGTGACTCAAAACATCATAAAACTATAAGGTTAGATTTGACCACAAGAGTCATATAGTCTAACCCCTTGCCAAGATGCAGGATTTGTTGTGTCTAAACCATCCAAGACAGATGGCTACCCAGCCTCTTTTTGAAAAACTCCTGTGAAGGGCTTCATTGTCATTGGGGATAGTATGAAGTACTCCTCACAGCACATAACAGCTCAATAAGTATCCTGTCCTCTGAGATGCTAGCAGATTTAGATATAAAGTCTGATCAATTATGGGCCACTGATTTTTGAAAAAAGGGTTGCAGATGCCCAACTGAATGCCATGTGATACCATGAAGTGGGAAAAATGGGCCTCTTCTCTATATTTGTTGATTTGCATGTGTGGGGTTAACATAACCAATGTCTGGCCAGCACATGATATCCTGTTCTATGTTGTTATATTGGTATGATGACAAATTGGCTTTTGTGTGCTAACCCTAAGACAAGAGCCCAAAGTGACGGGGGAATGAATGCTCTGTTGTACACAGTGTAGCCACTATCCCATCAATATCGTTTTTTTGTCCTAGTTCCTTCTTGCTTCCTCATTTCACTGACATCTCTTGTTTCAAAATTGAGGAAGCAGGGAAGACACTGCTTACACAATATAACTGATGTATAATACTAAGATTTTGTATAGAGGCCGAACTCCCTACCTTCACAGAACAGCAGAACAAAAGTGCTATAGGAAAATGGCTTTCTTTCTTCTTCTTCTTCTTCATCTTCTTCTACTTCTTCTTTTTTTATTTTTTACATTACATATCTTCAAGCTGTTGATTTTCTTTTTCTATCATATGAGTGTGTACCTCCCCTTCTAAGTGGTAGAGTGATTATAAGAGGAAATTATCAAATGCTACTGCAAAAAGTAGGGGAAAGCTAATTTTGCATGAAGGCAATGAAACCTGATCATCAAAGTTGCAGAGCTGACACTAGCAATCCAAAAGACGAAAGTTCTAGTGAATTTGATTTAGTGTCAATATGCCTGCCTGCTGCTGACTGTGATAGACTATGGTCCCATCACTGACTTTTATGCCATAATTTAACAAATAAAGGTTCATTCTTTTTGGATGGTGCCATCGTTGGAGCAATACACTAATAGATCATGAGCTGCTGATGATCACTAATGATGAATCACACTAATATATCATTAACTCTGTCACACAGGTGGCTTCACAGATTAATTTCATCAGAGCAATGACCTGTGATGATGATGCATTACTCGGAGAATCATGTTTTTTAGGAAGAAGGGGCTTAGGTCATCATTTTCTAATCAAACTCATATTTAGATTTTCTGTGGCTTCATTCCCATACCTTGGGGTATCACACACTGACTGATCAAGATAAACATGTGCACAGCAAATCCAAGCAGACCTGGCCTATGCTAAAATGGGATCCCTTCAAACTCAAATAATACTATGACAAAAATAGAAATGTGAAGAAACATCTGAGGTTTCTTCTGCATATTGTCAGCACCATCTTGAGGAGGCAGGGCCGGTGCAAGGATGTTTCATGCCCTAGGCGAAACTTCCACCTAAGCTGATTGACGCCGCAAGCCTGCGAGGTGGGAGAAGTGAAGCAGCTCACCCCTGCCCCGCCTCCTCCCTGAGCACGCCGTGGCTGCTTCACTTCTCCTGCCTCCCAGGCTTGTAGCACCAATCAGCTTAGGCGCCGCAAACCTGGGAGGTGGGAGAAGTGAAGAAGCCATGGTGTGCTTGGGGAGGAGGCGGAGCAGGGGTGAGATGGGGCGGGGAGTTCCCCTGCATGCTGCCCCCTCCCTTACTTGCTGCAGGTGGCCCTCCCTGCGCTCCCCTGTCCAGCTCCCTCTGCCTAAATGCCGGCGGCAACTGGAACAGCTGAATATCCAGCCGCAGCGGTTGCTGCCGAAGAAAATGGTGACCCCCAAATCCTAGAGCCCTAGGCGACCGTCTAAGTCGCCTAAATAGTTGCACTGGCCCTGTGAGGAGGAAAGTGTTAAAGTACGCCTAATGAAAAAATAGTGTAAAAACATGGTAATATTTAGTTTTCACTAGTTAAAATATACAGTAAATAGGTTATTAAAATAATCTGAAAAAAATAAGTGAATTGGAATATTGCCTAAATTCATGTAGACTATGCTTAAGACTTCTATCTCAGATAGGCTTGGTCCATGGAGAAACTTCAGGCATTTATAGAAAGACACTTACTCAGACATGACTTTATGCAGGTGTTCTTAAGGAAGGAATAGATCTTCCCACTCTGAGTATAGTGCATCTTATTTCACCACTCCATTTTAGAACAGCATCTCATAAGGAATCTACCCTCCACACTTTCACCAACAGGGAACTGTGTTATCCTGAGGTATACTCCATTCTCAGTATGAAAACCTGTCTCCTCCAGACACCTATTCATTCTTCTCATTTTCACATTTGAATCATCAAGTACCAGAGCTCTTGCCCTCAAAGATCAACTTTTTCCCTATGCTCACTGTCCAGAAGTCAGGCAGCAAGTATCTGGAATCAGGTCCTGCACAGTTTAGGTTTAGGTCTTACTCTCACTGCTACAGATCAGAGCACTAATTGTCAGGAGTTAGATCATGCCATGTTGGTGTTTTGTCATTCTTTCTACTCCCTCTCTCTGTCCAATAAAAGGGCATATTTCATTGGTGTGATTCTTTTTGTGCATTGTGGAACACTTGCTGGAAAGTAGGGTCAGGTATGACGCAGCTCTTTTTGAGAGTCCAAGGACATGAGAACATTGTCTTATGCAAAGTCTGAGTCAGTCCACCTTCATGTATATTGTTGAAATTAAATTTAATCATTAGTATCATACAGTAAGTGCGTGAACATAATATGTGGGATTGTAATTTCTCTCTGAGAATGAGTCACCTCTCTGCAAGGACACGTCACTTAGGTGAGCACTGGATCTAAATCTTCTTAAAATTTAAAAGTAAAATATGTATTCCACAGAGAATGGAGATGCTTTGTGAAACAATGAATTCTGCATGAATTGTTTAAATGGGAGAGAAAAGTTCTATTACAGTAAAAAATGACAGCAAAACTGTTATCATGGGGATCCATTTTATTGTCCGTCAAAGCCTGCAGATCAAACATGTTTCAGTTTCCAGATCAAAAGATGTCTTTTCTTCTAACTGCCAGCACTGCAAACAAAACCTGTTTTCTGAGAGTCAAGGTGGATTCTTTTCCACTTGTGCAGACAAGGGTAGGGGCAGAGAGGAAGGAAGGGTAAAGAGAGGAGTGGGGAATAGAGAGGAATTCCCCCTAGTGATGCTAATACAATACCATTGTTTCCAGAGTATACCTCCAGTGACCTATGTACAACCCATTCCCATTGTCTTCAGTGTCTTTGAAAAGGTAATAGGAATGTAATAAAAAATTCAGTCAATGATGCACAAGAAGGAGTAGAATTCAGCTTACTCTAACATAGCTATGCTGGCTCTTTGGTGCTAAGAGAGGTAAAAAGAAGTACATACTTTTCTTACTAAACTCAGCAGCTGGAACTATGAATGTACAAGGGAGCAGCTCTTCTGAGAATGAAGGTGTTCTTTTTACCCAGCAACTTTTCCAAGTAGAACTATATTAGAAGAAAGAAAAGTTTGCAGAGGCAGCCAAGATGGACCTGAAATTGTAATGTTTGAATGTAATTCTCTTACACTGTAAGACGTGTGTGTGTGTGTGCACGCGTGCATGAAGGTTTAACTATATATTGGATTAAATTTGCTGTATGCTGTTTATTTTATTTAAATTATAAACAGTGCAATCATTTTCTCTTTTGTTGTTTCTCCTACATTGTTTTATCCATTTGCTTGTTATGCTAAGTAGAAAGCTTGTTGTTTTTCATTGCATAGAACTCCCAGCCAATTGTTTCTGAAGGATTGCCTCTAATAAAACTGATTGGAAAATTAACTACATTTGTCTCTCTATGTGCTGTTAAGCTTTGGCCTTCACGGGTCCAAATCAGTTTGTCTCCAAAAGTCTCAGTCACTTGGTGCAGCTGGCTTTGATGTAGTATGAACATTATCCATAGGCATGGGGAAAGTCCTAATAAATGATCCCTGACTCCTGATCCCTGGTTCTGACAATGAGAAAGGCCCATCTCTGTGGGAAAAAAACAAAACAAAACTGTCTTGATACCTGATATACAAAAGTAAAAATGAAGAGAACTGATTCTTTTCTGGGTGTCACGTGATACATGGAAATGAGGAGGACTGATTTCTGATGTGTGAGAGTGCACTAATGAGGCCACTGAACCAGGAAAAAGCACATGTGCTTTCCAGTTGGATCCACAGATCAAGAATATGTTGACAAAGGGAATGGCCTATTATACATAATGTCAGATGAACAATACAAGGCATAACTAGAGTCTGTTTTTTTCAAAAATATTTTTGTGAATAAATAGTGCCCAGCATTAATGTAATCAGCGAGGAGTCCAGTGGAACCTTAAAGACTAATAGATTTATTTGGGAATGAAAACTTTTGTGGGTAAAAAAAAACACTTCTTCAGATGCATGGAATGAAAATTACAAATACAAGCATAAATATACTGGCACATGAAGAAAAGGGAGTTACCTTACAAATGGAGAACCAGTGATGATGCCGCCAATTCAGTCAGGGTGAATGTGCTCCGCTTCCAATAATTGATGAGGAGGTGTCAATACAACAGAAGGGAAATTGCTTTTGTAGTGAGCCAGCCACTCCCAGTCCCTATTCAAGCCCAAATTAATGGCATTAAGTTTCCAAATGAATTGTAGCTCTGCAATTTCTCTTTGAGGTCTGTTTTTTTGTAGCAAGATGGCTACTTTTAAATCTGTTATTAAATGTCCAGGGAGATTGAAGTGTTCTCGGACTGGCTTTTATATGTTATTGTGCCTGATGTCTGATTTGTGTCCATTTATTCTTTTACATAGACACTGTCTGGTTTGACTAATGTACATGGCAGAAGGGCATTGCTAGCACATGGTGATGGACTGTAGGTGATGGCCAATGATATTCTGTTTTTTCCCTTGTTGCACTTGTCCTGTAGTAGGTGACTTCTGGGTACCCATCTCTCTCTGTCAATCTTTTTCCTTACTTGCCCAGGTGGGTATTGTAGTTTTAAGAATGCTTGATTAAGATCTTGTAGGTGTTTGTCTCTGTCTGAGGGACAGGAGCAAATATGGTTGTATCTTAGGGCTTGTCTGTAGACAATGGATTGTGTGATGTGTCCTGGATAGAAGCTGGAGGCATGTAGGTAAGAATAGCAGTGCGTAGGTTTCTGGTATAGTGTGATATTTATGTGACCATTGCTTCTTTGCACTGTAGTGTCCAGGAAATGGATCTCTTGTGTGGGCTGGTCCGGGCTGAGGTTGATGGTGGGATGGAAATTGTTGAAATCCAGATGGAATTCTTTAATGCCATCCTTCCCATGGGACCATATGATGAAGATGTCATCAAGGTAGCACAGGTAGAGGAAGCGTTGTTCTAAGTCAGTCATAAAAATGTTGACATAATGTGGAGCCATGCGAGTACTCATAGCAGTGCTGTTGACTTGAAGATATAAGCTGCCCCCAAATATTAAATATTTGTGGGTGAGGACAAAATCACAAAGCTATTAATGTGATGTATGCCATCATGTGCCAGCAATACCCCTCTGCAATTTACATTGGCAAACCGGACAGTCTCTATGTCAGGGGTCAGTAACCTCTGGCACATGGCTCGCCAGGGTAAGCACCCTGGTGGGCTGGGCCAGTGTATTTACCTGCTGCGTCTGCAGGTTCGGCCAATCGCGGCTCCTACTGGCTGCGGTTCACCGCTCCAGGCCAATAGGAGCTGAGGGAAGCAGCGTGGGCCAAGGGATGTGCTGGCCACTGCTTCCCGCTACTCCCATTGGCCTGGAGTGGTGAACGGTGGCCAGTTGGAGTCGCAATCAGCCAAACCTGCATATGCGGCAGGTAAACAAACTGGCTGGTACCTGGTACCTTGGTGAGCCACGTGCCAGAGGTTGCCGACCTCTGCTCTAGGTAAAAGAATAAATGGACACAAATCAGACTTCAGGAATGGTAACATACAAAAGCCAGTAGGAGAACACTTCAGTCTCCCGGGACATTTAATAGATTTAAATGTCACAGTCCTGCCACAAAAAAAAACTTCAAAAACAGACTTCAAAGAGAAACTGCAGAGCTACAATTCATTTGCAAATTTAACACCGTTAATTTGGGCTTGAATAGGGACTGGGAGTAGCTGGCTCACTACAAAAGCAATTTTCCCTCTCTTGGTATTGACACCTCCTTATTGGTTATTGGGAGCGGAGCACATCCACCCTGATTGAATTGGCCTTGCTATAACTGGTTCTCCACTTATAAGGTAACTCCCTTCTCTTCATATGCCAGTATATTTATGCATGTATCTGTAATTTTCACTCCATGCATCTGAAGAAGTGTTTTTTTTATTCACAAAAGCTTATGCCCAAATAAATCTGTTAGCCCTGGTCTACACTACAAGTTTAGGTCGAATTTAACAGCATTAGATTGATGACAAAGCCATTTTTGTCAACTTAAAGTGCTCTTAAAATCAATTTCTGTACTCCTTCCCGACAAGGGGGTATAGCGCTGAAATCGACCTTGCTGGGTCGAATTTGGGGTAGTGTGGACACAATTCAATGGTATTGGCCTCTGGGAGCTATCCCAGAGTGCTCCATTGTGACCACTCTGGACAGCATTCTCAGCTCAGATGCACTGGCCAGGTAGACAGGAAAAGTCCCTCAAACTTTTGAATTTCATTTCCTGTTTGGCCGTTGTAGCGAGCTGATCAGCACAGGTGACCATGGAGTCCCAGAATCGCAAAAGAGCTCCAGCATGGACCAAAGGGGAGGTACTGCATCTGATCACTGTATGGGGAGATGAATAGGTGCTATCCGAACTCCGTTCCAAAAGACGAAATGCCGGAATATTTGAAACAATCTCCAAGGGCATGAAGACAGATGTTATAATAGAGACCCGCAGCAGTGCCGTGTGAAGCCTACCAAAGAACCAGAGAGGCAAACGGCCACTCTAGGTCAGAGCCCCAGACATGCGGCTTCTATGATGAGCTGCATGCCCTTCTAGGGGATGCCCCTACAGCTATTCCACCCCTGTGCTTCCCTCCTCCCCTACCTCCCCTGGGATACCTTGACAGTTATCCCCCCATTTGTGTGACGAATTAATAAAGAATGCATGAATTTGAAACAACAATGACTTTATTGCATTTGCAAGTGGAGATCAAAGGGGGGATAGGAAGGCGGTTGGCTTACAGGAGAGTAGAATGAACCAAGGGGGAGGGTTTTCATCAAGGAGAAATAAACAGAACTTTCACACCTTAGACTGGCCAGTCATGAAACTGGTATTCAAAGCTTCTCTGATGCACAGCGCACCCTGCTGTGCTCTTCTAACCACCCTGGTGTCTGGCTGCATGTAATCAATAGCCAGGTGATTTCCCTCAACCTCCCACCCCGCCATAAACATCTCCCCCTTACTCTCACAGATATTGTGGAGCACACAGCAGGCAATAATAACGATGGGAATATTGTGTCAAGTATCAGAGGGGTAGCCGTGTTAGTCTGGATCTGTAAAAGCAGCAAAGAATCCTGTGGCACCTTATAGACTAACAGACGTTTTGGAGCATGAGCTTTCGTGGGTGAATACCCACTTCGTCAGATGCACGTCAGATGGGAATATTGGTTTTGCTGAGGTCTAACTGAATCAGTAAACTGTGCCCGCGAGCTTTTAAACATCCAAAGGCACATTCTACCACCATTATGCACTTGCTTAGCCTATAGTTGAACTGCTCCTTTCTACTGTCCAAGCTTCATGAGCCATGGGAGCAAGGATGCTGCCGACTGGAAGAGCAGCCTGAGGCAGATGCCTCCAGCTCGCATGATATTCCAGGCAGGACTGAATCTCCATTAGATGAAACTTAAAGAAGAGAATGACCTGGAGTCATTCCCATTTTTGTCCAGTCGCCCCCGACCAACTTCCCCGAGGCCGGCCAGGAGCACCCATGTCCGCCCAGGCACCCTCGACCAACCTAACCGAAGCCGGCCAGGAGCACCCACGGTACGATGATGACGGCTAGCAGTCATATTGTACTGTTTGCTGTCTGCAAGGCAAGGCAATGGGATGCTGCTGTGTAGCACTGCAGTACTGCGTCTGCCAGCAGCACCCAGGAGACATACGGTGACAGTGAGCTGAGGAGGCTCCATGCTTGCTGTGGTATGTTGTCTGCATGGATAACCCAGGAAAAAGGCTTGAAATTATTTTTTGCCATTGCTTTCATGGAGGGAGGGAGGCCTGATGACATATACCCAGAACCATCCAGGACAATGTTTTTGCTCCATCAGGCACTGGAAGCTCAACCCAGAATTCCAATGAGCAGCTGAGAGAGTGAGAGCTGTGGGATAACTACCATAGTTCAATGCTCCGAAAGTCGACGCTAGCCTCAGTACTGTGGATGCACACCGCTGATTTAATGCACTTAGTGGGGACATACACCATCGACTGTATCAAATCGATTTCTAAAAAAGTTGACTTCTATTAAAGGACCTAATTTCTTAGTGTAGACATACTCTTAGTCTTTAAGGTGCCACTGGACTCCTCATTGGTTTTCTGGATACAAACTAACACGGCTACCCCTCTGATACTTGATATTAGTGTAATGTAATTCCAGTAGTTGCTGCATCAAGCCCATAACTTCTGTTTGAGCTACAAAATATTTTATAGAAAGATCTAGTCTTGATTTAAATACTTCAAGTGATAGAAAAGTTACCACATCCCTAAGTAAGTTGTTGCAAGATTAACCAATTAAACCAGGGCAGCTTTGTACCTAGTCGAGTTTATGTTCGATATCCCCAGTTGGAATTTCATCAGAAAATTTGGAAGTTAAGTCAGTTTAATCCTTTATTAATCTTTCCATTATATACATTGTGATGGATTTGATAAACAGGAGACTGCCATTTCCATCAACCCCTCTTCACTACACATCCTCTTTCTCCTCACCAGGTAGGCGGAGGAAGCAGAAAACTCCATGAAAAGAGCCTTAGCCAGGAAGTGAGTGAGCACTTTTGGAAAACAGCAGGGAAGAGAGATGCAGGAAGAAACCTAGAGGGAACAACATACAAACTAGGTTGCAGCAGAAGGCAGGGAACTTCTGTGGAGCAGGCTATTAGACATTGTAGCCAGGACCAGGTCAGTGTGGGACTTATGGGGGGACAGCAGCAACTGGGCAGGGAGCCAGTATAGAAACACCACTAATTGATCCTAGCTATAATGTGCCTCTGAGCCATGGCACACCTGGCACATTACTAGTACCTTAGAGGGTTGCGGCTAGCACGAAGAAGCTATGATGATTACATCTTTTCTTTTCTGCTGAATCTGTATGCCAACGTGCAGTGCCAGCACCAGGCCCCAGCACGCCAAGCGCGTGCTTGGGGCGGCATGCCGCGGGGGACGCTCTGCTGGTTGCCGGGAGGGTGGCAGACGGCTCCGGTGGACCTCTCACAGGCGTGCCTGCGGAGGGTCCGCTGGTCTCACGGCTCCGGTGGAGCATCCACAGACACACCTGCGGGAGGTCCATCGGAGCCGCGGGACCGGCGAGCAGCAGAACGCCCCCCGCGGTGTGCCGCCGTGCTTGGGGCAGAAAAATGGCTAGAGCCAGCCCTGCCAATGTGAACCTTGTTCAAGGGTGAAAAAGATACATATGGAATGACAACTAGCTCTGCTATAAGCATATTCACACCAAACTGTAATGAAACTCTTGTTGGAGAGTTAATGGCCTGATTGAAGAGTCAATCAAATTGGTCTTAAATTAAATTAAAACAAAACAAGTCCTGTTCAGGTCTTGCATGCTGCTCTGTATACCTATTCAGTGAGAATACAAGAGTAGTAGTCGTAGTAGCATGTAAGGACTAGGATTAATAGTTAACAGTGATGTATGATTTGGCTAGACTTCAGTAAGATAGGAAAAGTTAACAGATCAATCAGAAAAAAAATTCAGGGTTTACTATATGAAAGGTAAAACATGATCCTTTAAAAGCTTTTCTTTTAACAGCAGAAGTGGTCTTTGGTGAAACAAATCCACAAAACTTTGCCAGAAACATAAGCCTCGGCATCCTTTAGGTTCTTTCTCATTTTGTGTGGTTCCTTCTCATGTTTTCATATTTTCTAATAGCAGTTTGGGAAGATCTCTCTGAAAAATATTCCAGTCTTAGAACTGCAGAATATTTCAGCTGGGCTCCTTTGGAATCTGTAGCATGTTACAGGAGGTTTCCTTGAGAATTTTGTTATCTTCTCTATAGTAGGAAATGTTTATAAAATGACCAAAGCCATAGTACACCTGAAAATCAGTGGAGACATGAAGTAAGGTTATCCATCCACTTATACTCTTACTTCATCTAATCCCATCAATCTATTAAAACCTCTTTTGGGTTCAGATGATCCTCTCTTCCCCATCGTGTAGAAAAATCTGTGGGTTTACAGAGAAGAAAACCTCTGAGGCTTCCTCAGTGCATTCCATCAGGGAGTTATATTTACCATCCCATCATCTGTGGAATGAGCTGGGTGTTTTGGTTCCAGAGCAAAAAAAAAAATACCACAATACCCATGTAGTTTGTGAGAGATGCACTTTTTGAATAGGGCTATCCACATATAAGTCTTGTGCCTCTACTCATTCTGGGGACCTTTCCCCTTCTCTGTCTTCCAGGCACCACAGTTCCATTATACTCCCTGTACTATTGGGTGTCCGGGAAGTGGGCAGGCGAAGCCCGTCCACTGCTAAAGGATCCCTCCCCCAGCCTAAGGGGAGGACCCACAGGACCACAGAACCCACTGATTACGGGGGACAACTAATAAAAGAAAAGGATCAGGAGTGAGGTCAAAGGGTCAGAAGAAGGGAATCTGACGGGGACACCGAGCAGAGAACCCCGGACAGTGCACACTGCTCCTCGAAGGTGTCAAGGGAGCCAGTGGACGCCACCCAGGGGAACTCCGCCCGGATGCGTGAACGGACCATGAATTGGAAACAAGCCCCACAGTCACCGGAGTCTCCATCGGCCAACCTCCTCTCCCTGGTCGTGTAGATGGCCTTTTTAGCCAGGGCGAGGAGGAGGTTGACCAGGAGGACCTGGGACTTCATGGGGCCACGAATAGGGAGTGAGTAGAGAAGGAGATGAGGGGAAAAGTGCAGCCAGAAACACAACAGGAGATTAGTGAGGAGCCGGTATAGGGGCTGCAACCTGGCGCACTCCAAGTAGACGTGAGCCAGGGTCTCGCTCACGCCGCAGAAGGGGTAGGTGTCTGGGACAGGGGTAAACCACGCCAAGTACACGCCCGTGCTCACAGCCCCATGAAGGAGCTGCCAACTGATGTCCCCGGGGGGCCTCGGGACCAGGGTGGAGTAGAGGCTGGCCCACCGGGGCTTCTAACCCTCCAGAGGTGGCAGGAGGTCCCGCCACTTTGTATCGGGGTGGGACACGAGGGTGAGGAAGTGAAGGGTGTGGAGCACGAGCGCGTAGAGTTGTTTCCTTGGTGCGGTTTGAAAACGGACCGGCTGCAGATTGTGCAGCCGGCTTGCGGAGAAGGGGCGGGCGGGCTGGTCGGGTCTACGGGGCAGGGGCTGGATGAGAAGGTCTGGAGGGCTTGGGGTGGGCGAGGCATGCCCTCCTGCAGGACCCGGTCGAGGTAGGCCCGAGCAGCGGGTGGCAAAGTGGCCTCCACCTCCTGGAGTACGTGCCGGGGAGTACAAGGCCTGGGGAGCCCCATGCGCTGAGCGAGCATCAGGGGATCCAGCCAGCCTCCCCGGTCGTAGTCCAGGAGGTCTCCAACCCTGGTAGCTCCCGCCAGGACCAACCTCTGGCGCACCGCAGGGGACTCCGCCACCTGCACACGGAGCTGGGGATTGTGTAGCAGGAGTTCCGCAAGGAGATCGGCCCCCTCGGTGGCCGCCACAGACCTGGTCGCAGAGAACAGCTTCCAGATCCGGAGGAGCTCCTGGTAGAAGACCGGCAGCCCAGAGAGGTCTCGTGGAAGACCCCTCGGTTCGAGGTAAAGGAGCTGACGGTCGTATCGGAGCCCTTGGAAGCGGTGCAAGAAGGCGTGCGCCAGTGCTCTCCATGCCGGACTACCCGCACCCCGCACCATAAAGAAGCCTCTGCAGTGCCTGGAGGCGGAAGACATGGACCTGAGTGTGCAGGCACTTCAGGCCTTGCCCTCACTCCTCCAGGGGCAGATGGAGTACCCCTGCAGGGACCCAGTGCAGTCCTGGCCAAAAGAACTCCAGAACCACCCTCCGGAGGTCGGCCAGGAAGCCCGGGGCTGGGACTAGGGTGTTGAGCCACTACCAGAGCATGGACAGGACTAGTTGATTGAGCACCAGTGCCCTTCCTCGAAGGGAAAGGCACTGGAGGAGTCTTGTCCATTTCCGGAGCTGCTGCGCCACCCTGCCCTGCAAACCTTGCCAGTTCTCCGGCGGAGATGGATGCGTGGTGGAAAGGTAAATGCTGAGATAGAGCAGCGGACCCGTGCTCCACCAGATGGCCTGAAGCGTGGGGGGAACGGGGCTCGCCTGCCACCTGTCCCCAACCACCATGCCAGAGCTCTTGACCCAGTTGACCCGGGCGGATGAGGCCACCGAGTACACCGCCTGGCAGGCCTCCACCCGCGCCAGGTCGCCCGGGTCCTGGACCATGAGGAGCACATCGTCGGCGTACGCCGACAGGACCAGCCGCAGCTCCGGCTCCCGAAGCACCAACCCCGTCAACCTCCTGCGGAGGAGACAGAGGAAGGGCTCGATGGCCAGAGCGTACAGCAGGCCCGAGAGGGGGCACCCCTGCTGCACTCCCCGCCCGAAGCTGACCAGCTCGGTCAGGGTCCAGTTAAGCCTGACCAGACACTCTGCGGAAGCGTACAGCACCTGGAGAAAACCCTCAAACTGGGACCCAAAGCCGAATGCTCGCAGAGTGCCCAGGAGATACCCGTGGTCCACCCTGTCGAACGCCTTCTCCTGATCCAGGGACAGGAGAGCGAACGACAGACCATCTCTGCACCCAAGCTCCAAGAGATCCCAGACCAGATAGAGGTTATCAAAGATGCTAAGGCCTGGGACAGTGTAGGTCTGGTCTGGGTGGATCACGTCCTCCAGCACGGCCCCCAGCCACAGCGAGATGGCCTTGGCTATGATTTTGTAGTCCGTGCTGAGGAACGAGATGGGATGCCAATTCCGTAGATCGCGGAGATCCCCCTTCTTCGGCAATAAGGCGAGCACGGCTCGCCTGCATGGGGAGGACCCCGCTCTGCAAGGACTCGGCCCAGAAACTGGCCAGGTCCAGGCCGAGGACGTCCCAGAACACGCGGTAGAACTCCACGGTCAGCCCGTCCATGCCCAGATACTTGTTGGTGGGCATGCGACAGAGGGCGTCCGAGAACTCGGCCAGAGAGAGAGGCAGCTCTAGCCAGACCCGGTCGCCCGCACTGAGCGTCAGGAGCCTGTCCCAGAGCACTCTACGAACGGCAGGATCGGTCGGATCCAGGGAGAAAAGGTGCGCGTAGAAGGTCCGGGCCCTCTCGCACAGCTCCGCCGGATCCGTGAGGGGGGTGCCGTCCTCCGCCAGCAGGCAGGTGACGTGCTTCTTGGCCCCTCTCTGTTTCTCCAGGGCATAGAAAAAGCGGGAGCCATGATCCATTCTCCGAAGGAGGCGGATGCGGGAGCGAAGATAGGCACCCTGAGCCCGATGGTCCTCGAGGACCCGGAGCTCCTCCCGCCTCTCCCGGCATGCTCCGCAAAGGGATGGATCCTCGGGGCTGGCGGCCAGACGCCTCTCCAGCTCTAAGACCTCCCGTTCCAACTGCCCTATCGTCGCATCCCTCTGTCGGCTGACGCCCCGGGTGTAGTCACGGCAGAAGAGCCGGGCGCGCACCTTCCCCACATCCCACCAGCACCGTGCCAACGGAAAGACACGCCACTGACCTCGCCAGGCCAGCCAGAACTCCCAAAAGGATGCCACGAAGCCTGCATCCTCCAGCAAGCTGTTGTTGAAGTGCCAATAGGCTGGCCCCGGCCTCTCCGTACTGCGAGAGGCCGTCACGGTGACAAGGTGGTGATCGGAAAAAGGGGCCGGCCGGACGCTGGAGGACTGGGCCCGTGAAAGGTGGAAGCGTGACATGTAGATGCGGTCCAACTGGGAGTGGCACGACTGATGGGCCCCCACCCGGACATAGGTGAATGTGTAGACATCGTCCCGGTGGTGGTCGCGCCAAATGTTCACCAGGGAGTGATGGTTGACGATCTCCCAGAGGACATCCGTGGCGGCCGGGCTCTGCTCGGTCCCTGAGCAGTCCTGATCCTCAAGGACGATGTTGAAGTCCCCGCCCAGGATCAGGCACTCACGAGGATCCAAGGAGCCGAGGAAGTCGGACGCCTGCTGATAGAATGGCAGCCGCTCCGGGGCCGATGTCGGGGCATAGACGTTCATGAGGTTGACCACGAGCCCCTCCATGCGGACCTGGAGGTGCATCAGGCGGCCCGGCACAGCCTTGGCGACCCCCAGCACCTCAGGCCGTAGGTCGGGGGAGAACAGGGTAGCTACTCCAACCTGACGGGTTGTGAGATGGCTGAAGTAGAGCCTGTCCCCCCACTCCAGCCGCCAGCTGGTTTCAGCGGCCCGATCCGTGTGGGTCTCCTGCAGGAAAACCACAGAGTACCCCCCCTCCCGAAGGAAAGAGAGCACCTGGCTCCTGCAGAAACCCACCCTACAGCTCTGTGTGTTTAATGAGGCAAAGGAGACGAGTTCCATGAGGAGGGCTGGGGGGGATCCTCGCCGGCAGGGTTGCTCACTGCCCCCATTGGGCCACGCAGCAAACCGTGACCCACCCTGAAGGTGAGCAAGGAGTCACGGAAGCTGCGGACCCGGTGGTAAGTCGCGGCACCCTGTTTCCTGGTCCTCTTGCCCTCCCCCATCAGGGCCCTCGCGGCCCGGAGGATCTGGTGGAAATCCTCCCAGCGCTGGAGAGCAAGCACTACCTTGTTGCGGGAGCCCCTGACATCTTCCAGGAACTCCCGCAGCTCCTCTCGCAGCGTATGGGGGGTGGGGTCGCTGGCCTCCGGCGATCCACCGGCGGGGCCTCTGGGACAGCCCCGTGGCCTAATGAGATGGGCAGGCAAGGGGAAGACCTGCAACGTGGCGCCTGGTGGGCCGGCGCCACGCATTCCGCCTCAGACTCCGGCTCGATGGGGGGCGGCGGAGGGAAGAGTGCAGCCCCAAGGGGGTCAGGACTGTGAAACGTAAAGGCCACTCCCTGGGGGTCACCCTCTGGGAAAGGGAAGGAGATAGCCCCAGCGGGGGCAATAAGAGCCTGGGAGGTGGAGGGGACAGAGACGGGGTCAGGAGTAAGGGCAGGGCTGGTGTCAGGAACAGGGTTGGGAGGAGGGACAGAGATGGGACTCTGGGCCGCAGAAGCTGAAACATCAGGAGGTGGCTCCTCGCGGCCAGGCGCAGGGGTTTGAGGGGTAGGGAGGAGGTCCCTGGTGACACCAGGCTCAGGCTCAACCACAGATAGAGCGGCCTCAGCGGTGAGGGACGCAGAACCCTCAGTGGGGCCCTTGCCCGGAAAGGAAACCGGTTGCCCCGTGCCACCGAGGGATACCCCTGGTGGCTCGTCTCCCGGCTGTGAGGCACCGGCCATCGCCTCAACAGGCTCGGCGGCCGTCAGCAGGGTGCCATCCGCGGCCGGGCAGGTGGAGGAGTCCAGGGGGCCCCCGGAGGCGGGAGTGGATGCAGCAGTCGGGGCGATGGGACACGGGGAGGGGAAATCCGGGGTGAGGTCGGCCAGGTCGAGGCCAGCTGACAAGGGGTCGTCCTCCCCCAGGGTAACTGGGGTCAGATCCAGGGCCTCGATTTCCTCCGGACGTGCCCTGTCACCCGGCAGAGGTAACACCGGGCCTCCCCCGTAGAATAGTGCACCCGGTAATGGGACCCCTGATAGGGGACCAGGAAGAACCCCTCAAGCGCCTCTCCGCCACACGCCAGCGGTGGCAGTTGAAGCTGCACCTGCCGGCGGAATGAAAGGACGTGACGGAGGGCGGGGTCCTTGTAGCCCAAGGGGAGAGGGCTCACTATAGAGATGGGCATCCCCAGAGTCGAGAGGGCGGGTAGCAGGGTGGCATTGGGAAGGAAGGAAGGGACGGACATCAGAACAACACGGACCCCCAGGTCCTCCAGTGGCTCTGGGGGGATGAACACGCCCCCCACCGCCAGGCCCTTCTCCACCGCCTCCTGGGCAGCGGCCTCCGAGGCAAGGAAGAAGACCACCTTGCCATACATCTTGGAGGCTACCACAGTGGCCGTGGGCCCCACCACCCTCGCCAACGCCCGTACGTAGGTCTCCACGTGGGGCGAGGCAGGCACCAGGAGGCAACGGACGCCGTGCTTCCTGGTCAAGGTGGGGAAGGGGCCCTGACCGCCGTAGGTGGTAGCGGAGGCAGCGGTCGGGGGAGATGACGTAGCGGCAGTCGAGGGGGCCGCCGCCACCTGGGGGTATGCCCTGGGGGCTGGGGGAGGGGAGCTGCGGCTGATGGCGGAGCCGCGGCAGCAATGGCAGCCACTGCCATGGAGGGCTTATACTTCCGAGTGGGGCCCTTCCCCTTCTTCTTGCCCTGGCCCTTTCTGCCGGCTGGGGGGGATCCCCCAGAATCGGAGGGGGTGAGGGACGTGGCAGCAGTGGAGGTCACCACGGCGCCTGGCGCCGCCGGCGCTTTAGTGGGAGCGGTGGCAAGTTGTCCGGCAGCAGCGGTTGAGGCCGAGACTCGGGGGTTTTGGGGGAGAGCAGGTGGGGGAGGGGGGGCAGGGGTTGTCCCAGGAGTCCCACCCGTTGTGTCTCCCGCCATGGTGAGTAGGGAGGGAGGGGAAATACCTGAGAAGGGGAGGGGAGGGAAAACAGGTCAACCACTCCTTCCTGCTAGGCTGTAGGCAGGGGAGGAGGGTGCCAAAATGGGGGAGGGGGCAGAGAAGGGGACTATCAAGGACTTGGGGGGGGGGTCAATCACTGACACAAGAGTGAAATCCAGCTCCTCTAGCTGCACTAGGGGAGGGGAGGGATACAACAGCAATTGGGGGGTGCAGTGCAAGAGGGGCAAACTCAAACAGGGGGGAAGCACAAGCGCACTAAAGGGGCACGGGCGCATGAGGGGAGGGGCCGATCAGGACAAAGGGGCCATAGGGTAGGGGAGCAATCAGGCTGGGAGTTGGGCAGAGGGACCAAGGGGCCGGTTGCGGGGCTGAGGCAGGACAAACAAGGTTACAAAGGGGGACGGGCGGGGCAGGCAAACAAACTGAAGCTGGGAGTGGATGGGCAAAAGGCTACAGGGGGCAATGGGGCAGGCAACAAGGGGAAAAGGCTGGGGGGCCTGTCACGGAGGGGGAGGGGTCAGTTTGGGGAGGGGGCTGGGGGGGTGCGTGCACCCACGAGCACTTGTGCAAGGGCTAAAGGTTTGGCTGGCTGCTGCTGGAGGCCCAAACGGTGGAAAAAGGGCGGGGCTGGCCAGGCAAGCAGCTGAGTCCCAGAGGTGGGGACCGAGGCAGATGGTAAGCAGTCCGTGGGGGTGGTGGAGGGGGCAACGGTGGTGGTGGGGGTTGGGGGGGCACAGACGGACCAGGGGGCAGGCTCCACGCCACACCCCCTGTGCCCCCACAAACACAGTCTACACCCCCACCACTAGTGCACAGTCAAAAAGTCACTCAGTTTCTGAGGGCCCCCTCCACAGTGGTCTTCAGGGTCTCCCCGTGCGCTCCCCCAGCAGCCGGTGGTCCTCTCAGTCCTCACCTTCCTCCAGGCTCCAGCAGCTCCCCAGGCAAACACAGCTCCAGCAGCAGCAGCAGCTCCTTCTCCAGCAACCCTGGTGGCCAGGCAGGAAGGACCCCACGTAGGTGGTAGCAGCAGCAGTGGTGGTGGTGGTGGGGTCCTGGCTTCTCTCTCCAGAGGTGGAGGAGTGGGGGCTGGCCAGTAAGGCCCCACGCACCCTTCCAGCAGCAGTGGCAGCAAGCAGCAAGCAGCAGCAGCAGCAGCAGTCCAGCAAAGGAGCACTCCAGCCAGCAGCAGCAGCCCAGGAAGGCAGCCAGAGAAGGGGGGAAAGCACTTCAGCCAGCACGGCAGCCCAAGCAGGTAGAGCATTCCCTATAGTGGAGTGCTGATCCTGCTCCTGCCCTGAAGGGCTTGAAACAACCCAGAAGAGGGCTGTGGCTGGGGCAAGAAGTCTGGGCTGATTGGGAGAAAGCAGGCTCAGATGTGGCCAGGTCCTAATCAGGCCCAGCTGGTCCCTATAAGAGGCACTGAGCCAAGAGCTCAGGCAGTCTGCCTTTGCCTGTACATGGAGAAGGGCCTGGCTGCAGGGAGCTAGACACAGGGTACCTGAGGGGAGCAGGGCTGGGGAAATGCAAAGGAGTTGGGGAGCTCCTACCTGGAAAGTCCCTGGCTGCAGCCTAGCACAAGGCTAGCAGGTACTGAGGGTTGCAGGGGGCAACCCAGGGGTAGGCAAAAGCAGCAGGTTAAAAACCTTTTGCCTATGATGAGTGGCTGATACTGCAGTCTGCCCCAGTGAATGGGGGCTAGATGGAGACTGGGCAGTAGCCAAAACTGAGGCAAAGTGAGGATAGTGGGTTGGGGGTTCACCAGGGAGGGGAGACCCAGATTGGTGGGATACTGCCAGAGGGCAGCACCCCAGTTAAAAGAGCACTGGGGTCCAGGGAGGGACATGGGGGCCAAGAGGACAAGTGGATCACTGGCCTACAGAGGGTGCTCTGGGCTGGAAATTGAGCTAATTCCTGAGGACAACCAGCAGGAGGCGCCGCAGGGGTGAGTCTGCTCCTTTACATCCGCTACCTGCTACCCAAGTAGGCTTTCTACAACATCTAAAAGGCTAGACAGAAAGTTAATATAGCATCAGTTTCTGTGTTTTCACAGGGTTAATTGGGGATTAAAACACTTTTCTTCTGGGCTTGCACTTGGTCTGCCCATTTCCCCTACTAGGATCCTAGATCCTTGGAAGGACTTCCAAGACATATTGAGAAACAGCAGCAAAGTAGACCTCTTCCCCCATCTAACTGTATGGACAGAGGGATATCTGCAAATGAAGGGACCCTTTATGCAAAGATCAGGTGAAAACAATCTATTCATAAGTGTTTCTAACTCCTCTGTCATTGTGATACCTACATGCCATAAACCAATACTGGATGAGAATGATCTTTGTTATTATGAATATTGTGTTGTAATGCTGTCATCTGGTTTCTTGATTTTTTTTTATATATAATTAGTAGCTGAAGTTTACTGGGATTCTAAGTTATTTACCTTAAAGTATTCACATATATATGTAGATTTCCCCCCCCCCATCTAAATCTTGCTGCAATCTCAAATTATTATTTTTAAATGGGAAGTCCTTCCAGCCATAAGCAATCAAATAAAGTGTTTGCCATCTCAGTGGCTACAGAACAGAATTCTGATTCCTTATTTCCAGTCTTCTATCTGAAGTGAATGATGGGCAGAGAAGTCCTGGAGGAAAAGAGCCCCCTACACCAGAAGGCTGCATAAAGCTACAGTGACTAAATTAAACAACTTTCTCTTTAAATTTTAATGAGCAACATTGCCTCATCTGAAGTTTTAACATCTATTGTAACTGTTTAAATCACTTGAAAGAAATCATCCTTTAACACATAAATGCTGTTTAATGAATGGGGCTAATTGCTCTAATTTAACCCAACATGAAATATTTGCCAGGCTGAAATTTCTGCCTGTGCTGTGGTTAGACTCTGTGGGATCCCACTGTCATTGTGACAAAGTTGATTTTTTTTAAAAAAAATTTATTAAAAAAATGATTAAAGATATTTTCAGTAAAGGCAAATGAAAAGAGCACAAGCATTAGATTCTTCATAAATCAAGATTAATCAAGCAGTGCATTTCAATTAAAAATACAACAGATTTTTCTGAAGTTTCAGTGCTCAGCATGGGGATGCCTGGGTTCTAGACATGTTTTTTCCATTTTGAATTAATTGCAATGGAGCACTGTAGTTCTTCTGAATGAATTTCTAATGTGACTACATTTTTCCTTGATGCTTATTAAATTGATCAATGGAAATGCCACAGAGTTATATTTTAATTTTCTTGTCTGATTATTTATATTAATGGAAAAATATTATTCAGATAGAATTACAGGTATTAAATATCTTTGAAGTGACTGTAGTCTTATGTTTTTGGAGCTATCTGACACTTAGCTTTTACACTGTAACTGCAACTCTAAAGCACACAGGAATAATTAACTGTCATGAACACAATGTATTTCTAATCATATTCCATCAATGACATGTGTTTACCATTGTTAAATCATTTTGGCTGAAAAACAGAGGCTGGGTATGGAATGTAAAAAGTCCATTCCTTTCATTTTTTTGCATTATTCATAAATGCAGTACCTTAGAGTGTAATCAAAACATAAATGATGTACGAATATTTTGTGTTCAAGCCTCATGTAGGCTATTCCTAAGTTACGCAATGCATTGCATTCTCTTTTTTTGTCAGTATAAAATTTTAACTATGAATGTCATAAGTTCTGCTAATGTAAGAAAACAATGTTCTTTTTTTAAATGAAGACTTTTTTAACATTATCATATCTCTTTCACCATATTATACCCTTAAATCATATATCTTCTGAACTAAGACCATTGAAAACTATTTTAAGGCATTCAGAGATAAATAATAGTATGAATAAATAAATAATAATTTGACAGCTTTTTCCTGTAAAGAATGGAATGATTATAAATATAACTTCTGGAATTTAACTGCTCAAAATACTTGCCTATAAATTGGAAGTTGAGGCAATAGAACTCCAAATCCTGGTGAAATTGGGACGAAACAAAGGTGAAACAAGATTGCACATGCTATAATTATATAAAAAGAGTGGAAACCAGTTTGGCTTATTTTAAGGTTTGAGATCTGAATACAAATAACCTAGGGTCAGTGACTGGTCCTTTGGGACTGTGACTAACCTGAATATAATAGTCACTTTACACTAAAAATCACAATCTTTCACAGAGTCCAGGTTGCCTGGGTGGCAAGATAGACTTGAATATCCTAGGGGATTGTCTGTGACTTCATGGTAAGGTTGTTATAGTGCTTTAGGAGTTCATGTTTGTTACTGGGCTGGTGAAATCTGATTATACAACATACAACCAGTTTGGGGTTTCTGCTCTGCTTTTTGATGGTCTGCCATATGGATGACAACTCATGGTCATGAATCAATCCAGACAATATGACAAGGACTACTCAGATGCATCAATATTTTCAGGTTTAGGGCTTACATCCAATGTGAAATCGTATCTTACTAAAATCACAGAGTTTTGCCATTGACTTCAAAGAGCCAGGATTCCACTCAGGTGGAACAGAAGTGGCATGTTGGCCTTTTTCTGGCACAGGGATAAATCTCATGCCCTCAGAAGTTAATGGGAGTAAGACTAAGCTCATATACTATATGCACACAGATAACTCCAGCCCATATTATCTGCAATCCAATATGGCAATACAATTACAATTTCACATCTTTCTCCATCCTTCTTCCCAAACTGAGGATGTTTAACAGATTTTTGTGTGTGTAAAAAAAAAAAAAAAAAAAAAAAAAAAAAGTGCTTCTCCAAATAGTGTGCATCTTTTATTTTCTAGTTCTAGATTTAGGTGTAAACTGGCTCCTTACTTTCTCACACCAAACTCAACCAATCCAAAAACCTGCAACCCAGATTTCACAGTACAAAGTCAGGTCACCAGTTTTTGCTGGTATTTACTGCCAAGGTTTTAAGATGTGGATTCTTTGCTTGGTGAGTAGGTCCATTTATTATTATTAATTATACACATTAGAATTATACCTAGAAGACCCAGTCTTGAACTAGGACTTGTGCTAGGTGATGTACAAACACAGAATACAGTGATGGTCCCTGCCCCAAAGAGCTTACAAATTGAGTATAAAAGAAGAGAAATCTGATGGATACAGATAGACCGATGAGGAAACAATGAGAAAATATTGGTTGTGTGACAGGAAATGCTTTCAGTACACCAACAGTCTAATGACTGTCAAGTATTTGGTAGGTACTATGACAAAGAAGAGTTTTGAGGAGAGATCTGAAGGAGGAGAATGAGTCAATTTGGTGGCTGTTCATTGCAAGCTCCTCCCAAACATGAGGTGCAGCATGGGAGAAAGCACAGTGGTGCTTGTTGGAAAATGTAATACCTAGCCAAGAACTGACAACTCAGTAATAGATGAGAGGTAGAGTGGGGATAGACATCCAAAGGTTTTGCAAGTAAACACAAGCATCTTATGTTTGATGTGATAGAGAACGGAAAGCCTCTGGAAGGATGCATGGAGAGGGGTGATGTGGTCAGAGTCACAGGTTCAGAAAATAATCTTTGCAGCTGAATTCTGAGATGAGAGCCTGAAAGAGTTTTAGGTGTGTGGATCAATAAGAGAGACCATATTTTAAAGAGATTATGCGGAAAGAATCTGCATATTTTAGACATAGCCCTGTTGTGAGGACCTAGAGAGAGGGCTGAATTGGAGATGATGCCTAGGTTATGGGCCTGAGTGACAGGCAGGATGGTGGTGGTGGTGTCCACAGTGAATAAGAAAGGAGGTTAGGAAGGGTGTTGCTGAGTGGGGAGATTAAAAGGTCTGTTTTAGCTACAGTGTGGCCCAGTCTTGCACACTAAACCCTACCACACACATCTGTAGGCCGAATCTCCATAGATCACTAATAGAAGGGGGTCTGGAGTCTCTTGGTGTGCTCTCTCTCCATCTTGCAACCCCTGCACAACAGAACTGTGGCAGCTTCTCTAGCCATAGTGGCTTCCATTACTATAGAGGCATGAGAAGGACTTTGCCTATAAAGTGTGTGTATGCATGTGTATGTATAAAAATCATACACATTGACAAATCCATATATATATTTAATAGGGTTAGTTGAAATTTTTTGAAATTTGCAATTTCAAAATGTTTTTTATCCACATTTATAGTTTTATTGAAAAAGTGAAAGATTTTATGAAAAAATTACTTCATGTTTCAACCAGCTCTAGTATTTAACCACACAAATATAATAAAGCTAGTATAATGGGAATAGCAATAAACAGTGGATTTAAAAAGAATGGGAAATTTCAAATAACCCCTTATGGTCCATTTTCTTAGTGGAACACAAGAGACCAGATCAAAAGTTTCCACCCAACCCTTTACCTTAAAAATCTAGGATAAAATAAGAGTTAGAGGTAGCCTTGCACAATCCAAAGTGGGACTGCAAAAAGTAGTTCAGTTAATTAAAGGGGAGAAAATGATGGATATAGATATTTTACAGAAAGTTTTCAATATATATATGAAGTACTACTATCTAATTACATACAATTAAAACACATTTCAAACCCTCAAGAAATGGTGAGCTTTGAGAGACCACTTACATTGATTGATTGAAAAGGTGATAATGAATTCTAGGAGGCTCAGAGGGCATCATTTAAAAACAATGTAGTGAATTTATTAAATTTGACATGGAAGATAAATGTAATTGCTTAGGCAAAGGCTTTAGATGGGGATGTTTCCCTTTCAGCAGTGGTCCTTCATTTGACATAGGGGAGCTTCCACTTCTATATGTGTTAACAATAAAAGAATCCTATAAATTACTAAATTCCATGGTAACACACACTCTCTCATGTAAAAAAAAAAATCTACAACGATATATTTGGAGGCTGCTGTAGAGAGTGCACTGGAATGAACGATACCTTTAGCCATGTTTGGTGGGAAGTTCGAAAGCACAGGAATCAGTTATTTTAAATCACATCATAGATAGAAAGAAATTTGAAATTTAACAATGGACCTATTGGTCCAGACTTGGAATTAAAAAGATAAAGGGACCCATCCACTGCAGAATACAGACTTTCTCTTACAACTTCTGATAACATCAGGGAAGAATTCTGGAAAATGAGAGATCCTAATGATAAAGTGTTCAGGAGAACAGGGGATGCTCTTGTGGAAAAGTGCACTCATGAACTGAGAAACGAGAGCAGCAGTTTTTTCACACATCCAGCTATCATTTCTAGAATATAATAAGAGAAGAGTAAAGAAACAAGGAGACCCTGAAATTTTCTTTTCCTGTAAAATATTTATAGGCTTTAGTCTCTGTTCTAATAACATATAGAATTAATAAAATTACTGCATGTCTAACTTCTTCTTCTGTACTGCCTCTTATAATGTTGTCAGTTTGATATGATTTTTGTGAGACCTTGTATCTATTCAATGTCACAAAATATAAATAAAAAATACATATGTTGGAATAATGTGACATACTCTCCTCTTGATATCTTGTGCTATAATACAGATCCTATAAATCTTCATGGTATAAAACTTTTGACTGGTTATTGTTTGGATTGTGTATTATAGAATCATAGATCTAGAAGGGACCTTGAGAGGTCACCTAGTACAGTCCCCTCCACTCATGGCAGGACTATCTAGACCATTCCTCACAGGTATTTGGCAAGCCTGCTCTAAAAAATCTCCAGTTATGTATTCCAGTGCTTAACCACCATGACAGATAGGAAGTGTTTCCTAATGTCCAACTTAAACCTTCCTTCCTGCAATTTAAGTCCACTGCTTCTTGTCCTATCCTCAGAGGTTAAGAAAAACAATTCCTCTCCCTCCTCCTTGTAACAACCTTTTACATACTAGAAAACTGTTATCATATCTACCCTCAGTCTTCTCTTTCCAGGACTAAATAAACCCAGTTTTTTCAATCTTCTCTCATAGAGCAACAAAAAAACGTGATCTTTCTCCAATTTGTCCATATTCTTCCTGAAATGTGGCACTTAGAACTGGACACAATACTCCAGATGAGGCCTAATCAGTGCAGAGTAGAGTGGAAAAATTACTACTTGTGTCTTGTTTCAGCACTCCGGCTTATACATTCCAGAATAATGTTTGCTTTTTTTGCAACAGTGTTACACTGACTCATATTTAGCTTGTGGCCCACTATGACCCCCAGAACCCTTTCTGCAGTACTCTTTCCTAGGCAGTCACTTCCCATTTTGTAAATGTGCAACCAATTGTTCCTTCTTAAATGGAATATTTTGTATTTGTCATTATTGATTTTCATCCTATTTACTTCAGACAATTTCTCCAGTTTGTCCAGACCATTTTGAATGTTAATCCTATCCCCCAAAGCACTTGCAACCCCTCCCAGCTTGGTATCATCTGCAAACTTTATAAGTGTACTTTCTGTGCCATTATCTAAATCATTGAAGATATTGAACAGAACCGGACCCAGAAAGGCTCTTATGCAAAGTAAGCTGCCACGGGATAAGAGGTAAGGTGCTCTCATGGATTGGTAAATGATTAAAAGATAGGAAGCAAAGGGTAGATATAAATGGTCAGTTTTCAGAATGGAGAAAGGTAAATAGTGGTGTCCCCCAGGGGTCTATTCTGGGACCAGTCATATTTGACATAATTATAAATAATCTGGAAAAGGGGGCAAACAGTGAGGTGGCAAAATTTGCAGATGATACAAAATTACTAAAGGTAGTTAAGACCCAGGCAGACTGTGAAGAGCTACAAAAGGATCTCTCAAAACTGGGTGATTGGGCAACAAAATGGCAGATGAAATTTTAATGTTGATAAATGCAAAGTAATACACATTGAAAAGCATAATCCCAAGTGTACATATAAAATGATGGGGTCTAAATTAGCTGTTACCACTCAAGAAAGAGATCTTGGAGTCATTGTAGATAGTTTGCTGAAAACATCCACTCAATGTGCAGTGGCAGTCAAAAAAGCAAACAGAATGCTGAGAATTATTAAGAAAGGGATAGATAATAAGACAGAAAATATCATGTTGCTTATATATAAATCCATGGTATCCCCATGTCTTGAATCGTATGTGCAGATGTGGTCATCCTGTGTCAAAAAATGTATTTGAATCGGAAAAGGTTCCGAGAGGGCAACAAAAAAGAATAGGGGTATGGAATGCCTTCCCTATAAGGAGAGATTTGCCAAAAGCTGGGAATGAGCGATAGATGATGGATCACTTGATGAACTGTTTTGTTCATTCCCTCTGGGGCCCCTGGCAGTGTCCACTGTTGGAAGACAGGATACTGGGCTAGATGGACTTTTGATCTGACTTGGTAGAGCCGTTCTTGTGTCCAGAACTGATCCCTGCGGGACCCCACTCGTTATTTTCTCGCAGAAAGACTGTGAACCACTGATAACTGCTCCATGGGAATGGTTTACCAACCATTTATGGACTCAACTGTTAGTAGCTCCAACAAGGTTGCATTTCCCTAGTTTGTTTATGAGACAGTCATGTGAGACATTATCAAAAGCTTTATTAAAGTAAAGATATACCATGTCTACCACTTCCCCCATATCCACAAGGCTTGTTACCCTGTCAAAGAACCCTATCAGATTGGTTTGACATGATTTGTTGTTGACAAATCCATGTTGATTGCCACTTATCACCTTATTACCTTCTAGATGTTTGCAAATTGATTGCTTAATTATTTGCTCTATTATCTCTCTGGGCACAGAAGTTAAGCTGACTGGACTCTAATTCCCTGGGTTGTCCTTATTTCCCTTTTTATAGATTGGTGCTATATTGGACCTTTCCCAGTCTTCTGGAATCTCTCCTATCTTCCATAACTTTTCAAAGACAATTGCTAATGGCTCATATCTCCTCAGTCTGCTCCTTGAGTATTCTAGGATGCATTTCATCAGGCACTGGTGACTTAAACATCTAATTTATCTAAGAAATTTTTGACTTATTCTTTCTTTATTTTAGTGTCTTCTGATCATACCTCATTTTCACTGGTTTTCACTATGTTAGACATCCAATCACCACCAATCTTCTTGATTAAAACTGAGATAAAGAAGTCACTAAGCACCTCTGCCATTTCCACATTTTCTCTTGGGGCTTGGCTACACTCGAAACTCTGAAGTGCTTCCACGGGAATGCTCCCGCAGCAGCGCTTTGAAGTGTGAGTGTGGTCGCTGCGCCAGCGCTGGGAGAGAGCTTTCCCAGCACTGAAGGTACTCCACCTCCTCAAGGCGATTAGCTTACAGAGCTGGGAGCTGTGCTCCCAGTGCTGGGGCACTGTTCACACTGGTGCCTTACAGCACTGTAACTTGCTGTGCTCAGGGGTGTGTTTTTTTTCACACCCCCGAGCGAGAAAGTTGCAGCGCTGTAAAGCGCCAGTGTAGCCAAGGCCTTAGTGTTTTCTCCCTCTCTTGAGTAACGGGTCTACCTTGTCCCTAGTTTTCCTCTTGCTTCTAATGTATTTGTAGACTGTTTTCTTGTTACCCTTTATGTCTCTAGCTAGTTTGATCTCATTTTGTGCCTTGGCCTTTCTAATTTTGTCCTTACATACTTGTTATTTGTTTATATTCATCCTTTGTAATTTGACCTAGTTTCCACTTTTTGCAGGACTCTTTCTTGGTTTTTAGATCATTGAAGATCTCCTGGTTAAGCCAAGGTGGTTTCTTGCCTTACTTCCTATCTTTACTAAGCAGTGGGACAGTTTGCTCTTGTGCCCTTAATAATGTCTCTTTGAAAAACTGCCAGTCATCTTCAATTGTTTTTTTCCCTTAGACTTGCTTCCCATGGGATCTTATCTGCCAACTCCCTGAGTTTGCTAAAGTCTGCCTTCTTGAAATCCATTGTCTCTATTTTGCTGTGCTTCCTCCTACCATTCCTTAGAATCATGGACTCTATCATTTCATGACCACTTTTACCCAAGCTGCCTTCTACTTTCAAATTCTCAACCAGTTCCTACCTATTTGTCAAAATCAAATCTAGAAAAGCCTCCCCTAGTAACTATCACCACCTTCTGAGATAAAAAGTTGTCTCCAATACATTCTAAGAACTTATTGGATAATCTGTGCCCTGCTGTGTTATTTTCCCAACAGATGTCTGAGTAGTTGAAGTCCCCCATCACCACCAAGTCCTGTGCTTTGGATGATTTTGTTAGTTGCTTAATAAAAAGCCTCATCTACCTCTTCTTCCTGGTGGGGTGGTCTGTAATAGACATCACCCTTGTTTTTTACCCCATTTATCTTTACACAGAGACTTTCAAGAAGTCTGTCTCCTACTTTCATCTCAACCTCAGTCGAAGCATATACATTTTTAATATATAAGGCAACACAACATATGAAGAGGGAGGCATAGCTCAGTGGGTTGCACATTAGCCTGCTAAACCCAGGGTTGTGAGCTCAAACCTTGAGGAGGCCACTTAAGAATCTGGGGCAAAAATCAGTACTTGGTCCTGCTAGTGAAGGCAGGGGACTGAACTCAATGACCTTTTAAGGTCCCTTCCAGTTCTAGGAGATATATCTCCAATTATAAAAATATATTAAAAAACCCTACTCTCTTTTTTCCCTGCCTGTCCTTTGTGAGCAAGCTGTATCGTTCTGTAGCAGTATTCCAGTCATATGTATTATCCCACCAGGTCTCTGTGATGCCAGCTATGTCATAGTTGCATTTATTTACTAGCATTTTGAGTTCTTCTTCTTATTCCCCAAACTTCTCACATTAGTACACAGATATCTAAGATACTGATTTGATTTCCCCCTCAGTTATGTCTTGTCTCTCTTTTATCCCCGCTATAACAGCTCATGCTCCCCATAAATTCTGAATCCTATCCTAGGTCTCCATGTTCTTGACTTACCTGTGGGCTTTGGTCACCTACCCCTCTAAGTCATTTGTTGTACAAAATGACATCTTCTGTACAGCTTGACCTTCCATGTGCCATACATCCAAAATCACGCCTAGCATACAGGCATAGAATTGCATGCCTTACTTAAAACATCACAGTATGCCACTGCTTAGAGGCCACATTTCTTTTAAGACAACCTCTAACAGTTTTGTTTCCTTGTTCTTCCGCTGAAGAGTTTCCTGATCCAATGCCACATGGTAGGCTTCTGGGAAGAAAGTTGTTCATAGCCAATGGTCCTGCCAGTAGAACCTCTGTTGGTCCAGTACAGATACAGCCATTCACTGTTGATGGTCCTTGCTAGTTCTGTAACAAAATCCCAGATGTAGCTTCTTCGCTAGGTGTCAAATTTTTGCTACAGAATAAATACTCAAAGTTGCACTAAAGATTACATTTAAAATATGGAATTCATAAGTTGACACTGATATATCCCCCAAGCTGTCATCCCAACTACATTTTTATAATGCTTTCCCCTTCTCTGTGTCTGTGCCAATGACACACAAACAAGAGACTAAGTAGTGAAATATATGGGGGACAGACTGAAGCTGGCTACAGAGCATAAAGTGCTGTCATGGCACAAAATAAATACACTGAGGAAATACAGTTTTTCCCCTCTGCTTATAATGTCTTTCAATTATAGTCACCTCAGGAGTTATTTGTAACAACAATAAGTAGAACATTTCAGACAGAAGAGTGATTTTTTTTTAAGTTGATGATCTCACTTTAACCCTTAGGGTCAGATCCTGGCACCTACATCTTCCTCCTTTGCATCACTAGGTCAGCACCAAGGGGCAGGAGAGCTACCTTAAGGCAGCTGCTGATTCCCTTGGCATTAGAAGCATTCCTGGGCAGCTTGGGGAAGTGACCACAGGGTGTGCTTCATTATATCCTGCCTGGCAAACAGGTTCCTAGGAGGCCAGTGTAACTGGATCAATCTTTAGACTGCTATAAGTGATGCCCCAGGATCAGGAAAACAGAGAAGTGGCTGACAGTCACCTTCCCCTCCTTTTCACCCCAGCTTTTGTGGTGACAACAGCACAGATGGGCCCAGGGATTTGGAACTTTGTTTCCATACTTTAATTTCTCTTTTTTTGTACTGTTTAATTGTTAGTTAAAGCTAGACATGTTGTGTCTATACAGAATGCATTGACATCTGCCTCCCAGCTTTTAAAGTGCTGCAACTTGTTGAGCTCAGGTGCACCGCTCCAGCCACATGGAGTCTCACTAACTTTAATAGTACTCTTCTTGCTGGCAGTGGTTTGACCAGGATAAGCAGGCGAATGATTGATTAAAACATGGGAGAGGGTTGACGGCAAGCTGCAACTTTATTAATTATACCTTGGAGAGGGGCACCATATAGCTGACCCACATAACAGGAATTTAATTGGTTCACATGTGGGTTACAGGCCTTTTACCACAAACCTCACAATAGCTTAGGGTAGACCCTTGTGGTCTATCCCATGGACTCAATTCAGTTGTGAAACCTTTTGTCAAGCATAAAGGGGGTGGAGAGACCAGAAGTATGTGTTGGTGGAACCTCATTCTTCATAGATTTCAAGCTTTTCTGTGCCATATGAACTCAAGGTCAAACTGCACAATCCTAGGTCTCTGGTAGCTGGACCTTTTTAGCCTTTACACCCACTAGACACCAGCTACAATTTATGAGGAGTCAGTAATCATAACATCATTATATCCCATTGTTTGTAAACCAACTGTGCTACTGAGAGGTTGTGAAAAAGGTGAAAACCCCCACCAGGCTGCCTGTCAATTTTGCCTAATAAGAAAATTTCCTTCCTGACCCCTAAAAACAGGCAATCAGTCAGACCTGCACATTATTAGTGGCACAGCTTCTAATCTACAGCTAAGGAGAGGAAGGGGATGGCAGTGAATCAGAGAATAAGATGCTTTTGTTAAGTTGGTCTTTAGCTGAGATAGGCAAACTGGGGTGCACAAGGCAGGCAATCAGATGGCTTCATCCCCTTTACTTAGCCAATGGCTAAAAAGCAAACTGAAGGGGGGAGGAGATGAGGGGGCCCCCCTCCCAACCATGCATATGGTTAGCTTTCTTTCATGCCCCTGCTGTCCAGGAAAAGTCCTTCCCAGCTAAAGGTGGTAAAAGGGTATGCAAATATGGGATTTGAGCCATATTTGTGTATCAGAGATGGTTCTTAATTTAATTGTCAGCTCCCATGTACAATTCTCAGCTAGATAAAATGTTGCTGCTGAGACTTTTTAATATTTTTATTCTATATTTTAATGGTGGTTTTTATTATATTTTAAATACATAGTGCCTTGAGCACCTCAGTGGGATCTATTTCTGTTTAAATAGCTGTATTATTAATATATATTCTGCTAAGCATTCATTTACTGGTTGTCTTATGAATTCCAAAGGTAAAATCCTGGCTTTATTGAAATTAGTGGCAAGGAAGCCACTTGAGGGCCAGGATTTCAACTTAGATTGGTTCCTATAAGGCAGGGGTCAGCATCCTCTGGCACATAGCTCGCCAAGATAAGCACCCTGGTGGGCCGGGCCAGTTTGTTCACCTGCCGGATCGGCTCCCACTGGCTGCGGTTCACTGACCCAGGTCAATGGGGGTGGCAGGAAGCGGCGCGGACAAGGGATGTGCTGGCCATGGCTTCCCGCCACCCCCATTGGCCTGGGACGGCAAACTGCGGGCAGTGGGAGCCACTATCACCCAACCTGCTGACGTGGCAGGTAAACAAACTGGCCTGGCCTGCCAGGGTGCTTACCCTGGTGAGCCGTGTGCCAGAGTTTGCCGACCTCTGCTATAAGATGTTGTTTGAATTCAATAGCCATATACCTGAATCAACACAACCACTCAGCTGACAGTTTCCAAACACTAAAATGTCTGCTTCCACTCTCCATATATGTATACAACTTCCACAGACCAAAATGGGCCTAATCACAGGCCTACAGATACATCTATTAGAATTGCCAATGAGCCAGAAACCCCATCCTCTGGTGACATATTCTGCAACATACTTTTATACTTGCACTCTGATATGAAAACATATGTTATATTAATATTTTATTCAAAATGAAAAGAACCCAGGGACATAGGACAAAAGCAAATAGAAAAACTTGAACATCAGCTATCAGAGCTACTGCTGGAAACCACAAAATAAGGTCAACATCACTGCGAAGGTCTGGGTAAGCAGTGGAGTCATTAACAATGACAAATTACCCTCCATATAATATTTTATTGGAAATTTGACACCCTGTAAGAACCTCCTGCTCTGCCACATGCAAAATGAAATTGATATAATTGTATTGTTCCCTCTTGTATTGCAAACACTATTTAATCATCTTCAGCTGAATTCCACCTGCTATGCAATGCTTTTAGCAAACTCCTCACCTCATCCCCATCTCATAATTGTGAAGCCTGCTTTCCACTGTGAGGATGCACAGAGTGAAGCTGCTGGAAGCCATGGGCCAGTTCGTATTTGTGGTGCAAATATGGTGTTAAATGAGTTGTGGCCAAGGGTGAAAATTCAGGTCGTGATTCTTGTTAAAATAAGCTGGTGCTGTCAATCTGGGTCTGAGTATTGTGATTTTGAGTGCAGGTCTGTGGCTCTATCCAACTTGCAGATGTCAATTAGAAGGCTGCCTCTGGCACAGTGCGCATTACATATTACAGACTGGCAGATTAAACCAACAGGATCCAAGGCCCTTTCACAGACCTTCAGTTCTTTGTGTAAAAGAAACCCAAAGGTGGATGTACAAATAGCCCCACAGGAGACATGTGCATAGCTGAGTTGGGTGTGTTGGAGACATCTCTTATGAGGCTAATGGATTTTATAGGGCAAAAAAGCCACTTTATGTTATCTAGTTTCCTTTGGTTTTTTTGCAGTTCCCTAGGTTTGACTTAGTAGGACTTTCCGCAAGACCTAGTTTCATTTTGGTTTGATAGTCTGTATTCCCTTTTTTCTGCAGCAGCTTCTTGACCCCTTTCAGAGACAGATCCAAAGCTGGTATAAATCAGCATAGCTCTGATGGAGTAGCTTCATCAGCATAGCTATACTAATTTATTCCCCAAGCATGTGGCCTGATAAATGTAAGTAAAGTAACTTTCATTTTGCAAACTCACAGCATGCCAAATAAATGCAAATGAGGATATTTTACCATTTATATATTTTTTCTACACAAATTAAATCCAGTGAGTAAGTCACAAATAATTTTGCCCATATGTCATATGAATATCTTGATATATATAAATTGAAATGCTGTATCAAAAGGTGATATTGCTTTACTCTAGAGTATATACTGAATGTGCGTAGCACTGGACAAATATTCTGTTTTCAGCATGGTGTATGCAGTCTATACAGCATATTTTACCTTACTTTTGGTTTTTCCACTTTCAGCTCCAAATCCAATCCATATCTGAATAACAAAAAGTACACTGAAATAATGTTAAAGGCTACTTCTGCTCTCCAGATTTAAAAAAAAAAAGAAATCTGGAGTAGCCATGAAATGTATAGTAGCATATATCCTCTTGTACCTACTCACAACAGATACTCTGCTAAGTTCTTTCATGGAGCTTGACTCAACAGACATTACTGCATTAGAGCTGATTTCAGTGAAGTAACTCTTGGTTTACAACAGTGTAAATGATATCAGAATCTAGGACTTCAGGTTTACTTGGATTTTTCTTCCATTTGTGAGTTTTGTGGGTTTAATAGATGTACTATAGGCACGGTACACCTATTAAATCCACAAAAATGATAACTTGGCAGTGTCCACTTGAACATAATTGAGTAACTTTTTTTTTTCAAATAAACCTAAACCAATTTTATTAAAATATTATAACATCTACTTTCAGGTTGAAATCTGTGAATATTGATTCATCTTGAAAAAGGAATTGCGAAATGATGAAGTCTTTCAAATAGAAAATGCTGACATAAACTTAACCATGGCGGTCTGAATGTAAAACTGTATTATCCTATGATATCCAATATTTATATGAAACTGAATGGTCAGTGCTGATATAACTTTTTTCATGAAGACAAGCAGCACAATCATGGATCTTTTTCTCATATTTTGTTTTAACTCGGCCAAATCATGTTCTCAGTCACCCCTGAGAAGTTCAACTGACTTTAGCCCACTTTAATGGAGTAATATCAGATGTAGCAAAGGTAAAAGGGCAGCATTTGTGCCAGGGTCTACCAGGTATTTTAGCTGCAAAGACAGGGACAGATCCTCAGCTGGTGTGAAGTGGCATGTCTCCACTGAAGTAAAATGAACTTTGCTGATTTACACCATCTGAGGATCTTACCCATAAAAATTATGGGTGCTGCAGAATTGTATACAGTATGGACTAATTTGTGAAGCTCACACCAGCAATACAGATTTTTTTGTTGTTGTTGGATGAACACTGCAAAGATGATTGTGAGGGCATGTCCTTCAGCTGTCATCAAGTGAGAGCTCCTATCTACTTACCTGAAAGAGGAAGCCAATTCTTTGAGGCCAACTGGAAAACCTGCAGCTACAGTGCATTACTGTATAATCTGACATTAGTTTTACAGACAATTCACAGGAAAGTTTGTAGATGTTTCCTACAAGGAGGATTTTATATAGCACGGTAATACAAATAATAATAATTTATTTTTATCCACGCCTCTAAGCAGCTGAAACTCCTGATTAACCAAAAGTCATTCATATCCTCTCACAACAATTCACATCATGCATAAGAACAGTCATATGGGTCAGACCATGATCTATCTTGTCCAGTAACCTGTTTTCAAAACTGGCCCATACCAGAGCTTCAGAGGGCAAAATTATGCAGTGATCCAACCCAGTCTTCCACTTCTGGCTTGTAATAGAGGATTAGGGTTGCCCTGAGCATGGGATTGCATCCCTGACCATCTTGGCTAATAACCATTGACCTAGCCTCCATGAATTTATCTACTACTTTTTTGGGCCATCATAACATCCCATGGCAATGAGTTCCACAGGTTAGTTGTGCATTGTGTGGAAAAAGTACTTCATATTGTTTTATTAAACCTACTGCCTATTAATTTAATTGGCTTTCCCCTGGCTTTTGTATTTGTGAAAGGATAGATAACACGTCTCTGCTCACTTTCCCCACACCATTCCTGATTCTATAAACCTCTATCATATCCCCCTTTAATCATCTCTTTTCTAAGCTGAACAGCCCTAATTTTTTTAGTTGCTTCATGTATGGAAGCTGTTCCATATCCTTGATAATCTTTGTTGGCCTTCTCTGAACTTTTTCCATTCCCGGTATATCCTTTTTGAGATTATTAATGCTGGACGCAGTATTCAAGTTGTGGGTATGCCATGAATTTATATAGTGGCATTATAATATGCATTTTTCTGCTTATCAAAAGCATCCCGCACAAAGGCTTGGAATGTCTCTGAGACTCTTTGGAAAAAGGCTGGGTTCTATGCTCCATGAATTGTGCCAGGTTTGCCTCTATGGAAGGAAGCCTCATTGAGTGCTATTATTGCTAGACAAGCCAACTTACATGTGCAGAAAACTACAGTATCACAAAAAGTTGAGATGCTTACTGTCTAGAATACTCCTGCATTACTTAATGGTAACAAAATAACAACAAAAATGTTGAAAAATATGGTGAAAAAAATCATTTGATAGACCAAAAAGGAAATTTTAAAAACATTGAGTACCTGCTTTGCTCCTTCTGTAGTCATTCAGACCTGTCTGAAGACAAGGCAAAATGCTACCACATCAGAATAGTACCATCTACCCACTTCATAGTGGTGTTAGGCCATGAACTCAGCAATACATATTTATCTTTATGTAAATCAATCATGAAATCAATGGGAGTTAGATGCTTAGATGCTTTTAAAAATTCAGTTGAACACATGTGCATGTAAACATTTTTTAAAAACTGACCTCAGGACATTCATGAAAATGGGCTTAGGCTCTGAAGTCACATCTCTTGAAAATGTTATCCATATCAAAGTTGCAGGGCAGTGGAAAATCAGGCCTGGATACTTTGCCTATTTACTTTAAGGATGATGTTTTACCTTTAAAAATTAAATTGAATTTAAGTTTGCTTGAGGAGAACACTTAAATAGAATATTCTTCATTTTCAAAGCTGGTTTGATTTAGAAACTATCTTGCCAGGGGATGATTTCTTTTGCTTGTTCTAAAGTAACTTTTTTGTTTTGCTATAACTGGAGTTTTCCACATTTGCTTCACTTTGTCCCTTTGCATTTTTTTAGTGAAGGAATGTGACTGGCACATTGCAAACCCATTTTGTTCAAAGATGGCAAATGCTGTAATAGATACTCTGTCTGGAAGAAATATACAAGAGGCAGTTATGTGTGGGATAAAGATCTTTGTCTTAGCTTGAATACTGGTGCCACTCACTTTATAAATCTCCAGTTTACAATGTTTGTATTGAATATAAAATGAAATTATGAACTGTGATAGGAAACTATGTCTTGCATTAGTTGGTCATTTCTTTTTAGAAATTATTTGTAAATTCAATTTACTCTGAAGACAAACTATTCATGAATAAATTTATTAGATATTCATGTTCTCCTGCCTTTTTTTCTTGAAATATTTGATCCATCAGTAACTTCAGTTTAATCTCTGTGAATATGATTCTCTCTTTTTCTCTCAGAAGAAGCTGGCATAACACAACCTAGTGGTGGCAAATCCTCCTGGATGCCACACCTCCAGCTAGCACTGTCACCTCTGCAGGTGAGAGAATTGTTCATTTCCTATACCTACTCCTTTCTTGGCCTCCCCACTTAGAGTGCTAACAAGAGGTCAGAGTCTGTTACCCTTACTCAGGTAGTGTAGTTTGTTTCTTCACAAGTAGTCCTACTGACTTAAATGAGACAACTCTCATAGTAAGTTACTGATCTATTTGAGTGAGGATATCAGAATCTGGCATCACTGAACACAGATCCATAGTTCAATTAACTTATATACAATTCCTAGTTTATTTGACCAAGAAATCTTCAGATTTTGTCATTCATAACAGGCCAGATTCTACAACCTTACTCTCCTGCCTACTCCCATCGACTTCACTAGAATAAGCATTGATGCTGTTTTGTATCATATTGTTTTGGTTTTTTTAATACACATCATGGGTTGGATCCTCAGCATTCTTCCACTGACTGCAGTGGAGGCCCATTGTTTAACCAGTTCTGGATCTGTCTGTGATGGTTAGTGCTCATTGGAAGTGTATCCTTATGGTTAGTGGATTGTGCCCTCCTTAATATGGAGAAGGATTGGTAGGGGAGCCCAGGCCTTCTCATGCTGCCGGTTTCTGGCCCAGATCCCTGTAAGGGTTTGCAAAGATCCAGAACTCAGTAGCACCTTAAGGCTGTCCTCTTGGTCCACTTCCCACCAGCCCCTCTATGTCCAAGTTTTACAATGTGGTACTACAAACAGGTACTAATTTCACCTTCACCTTCAATCTGTCAAGGCCAAGCAGTTAGACTCCTCTACTCTAAATTGAGGTTGGCAACCTCTGGCACATGGCCCACCAGGGTAAGCACCCTATTGGGCCAATAGGGGCAGTGGGAAGTGGTGTGGGCAAGGGATGTGCTGGCCACAGCTTCCCACCACCCCCGTTGGCCTGGGACAGCGATTGGGCAAACCTGCCAATGCGGCAGGTAAACAAACTGGCCTGGCCCACTAGGCTGCTTACCGTGGAGAACCACATGCCAGAGGTTGCCGACCCCTGCTCTAGATGAAGGCCCCCATAGTGCCCGTCCTCAGGAGCTCCCCCAAGCAGGTCCTTCTCCTGGCCTGGTCAGCCCCTTTCTGAGCTGTCTGACTTCCTTTTAAGCTCTTTTCTATCTGGAGCATGCTCTACAGTTGTGGTTGGGCAGGGTTGCTTAGACCCAGAGATGCTCTTTAACATCTTCAATTCCAGTGCAGGGTTTATACACCCCGTCACACTGACCCATACTATTTTTTTCTTACTGAACCCAAAACAATTACAAATGTTCATAGACTCGTAGGTCAGAAGGGACCAATATGATCATCTAGTCTGACCTCCTGCACAAGGCAGGCCACAGAACCCTACCCGTCCACTTTTATAACAACCCCTAACCCAGGACTGAGTTATTGAAATCCTCAAAATTGGTTTGAAGACCTCGAGCTGCAGAGAATCCACCAGCAAGCGACCCATGCCCCACGCTGCAGGAGAAGGCGAAAAACCTCCAGGGCCCCTGCCAATCCGCCCTGGAGGAAAATTCCTTCCCGACCCCAAATATGGCGATCAGCTAAACCCTGAGCATGTGGGCAAGACTCACCAGCCAGCACCCAAGAAGGAGTTCTCCACAGTAACTCAGTTCCCATCCCATCCAACATCTCCCCACAGACCATTGAGCAGAGTTATCTGGTGATAATCCAAGATCGATTGCCCAAATTAAACTATCCTATCATAACATCCCCTCCATATACTTATCAAGCTTAGTCTTAAAGCCAGATAAGTCTTTTGCCCCCACTACTTCCCTCGGAAGGCTGTTCCAGAACTTCGCTCCCCTAATGGTTAAAAACCTTCGTCTAATTTCAAGTCTAAACTTCCTAATATCCAGTTTGTACCCATTCGTCCTCGTGCCTACATTAGTACTAAACTTAAATAATTCCTCTCCCTCCCTAACGTTAACCCCCCTGATATATTTATATAGAGCAAGCATATCCCCCCGCAGCCTTCTTTAGGCCAGGCTAAACAACCCAAGCTCTTTGAGTCTCCTTTCATAAGGCAGGTTTTCCATTCCTCGGATCATCCTAGTAGCCCGTCTCTGGACCTGTTCCAGTTTGAATTCATCCTTCTTCAACATGGGACACCAGAACTGCACACAATATTCCAGATGGGGTCTCACCAGCGCTTTATATAATGGTACTAACACCTCCTTATCCTTGCTGGAAATACCTCACCTGATGCATCCTAAAATCGCATTTGCTTTTTTAACAGCCGTATCACATTGGCGACTCATAGTCATCCTGCTATCAACCAATACCCCAAGGTCCTTCTCCTCCTCTGTCACTTCCAACTGATGCGTCCCCAATGTATATCTAAAATTCTTATTAATCCCTAAGTGCATGACCTTGCACTTTTCACTATTGTATTTCATCCTATTACTATTACTCCAGTTTACAAGGTGGTCCAGATCTTCCTGAATAGTATCCCTGTCCTTCTCCGTGTTAGCAATACCCCCCAGCTTTGTGTCATCCGCAAACTTTATTAGCACATTCCCGCTCTTTGTGCCAAGGTCAGTAATAAAAAAGTTAAATAAGATCGGTCCCAAAACCGATCCTTGAGAGACTCCACTAGTAACCTCCTTCCAGCCTGACAGTTCACCCTTCAATACGACCCGCTGGAGTCTCCCCTTTAACCAGTTCCTTATCCAACTTACAACTTTCATATTCATCCCCATCTTTTCCAATTTAACTAACAGTTCCCCATGTGGAACTGTGTCAAACGCCTTACTGAAATCGAGGTAAATTAGATCTACTGCATTTCCTTTGTCTAAGTAATCCGTCACCTTCTCAAAGAAGGAGATCAGATTGGTTTGACACGATCTACCTTTAGTAAATCCATGTTGCAATTTGTCCCAATTACCATTGATCTCTATGTCCTTAACTACTTTCTCCCTTAAAATTTTTTCCAAGACCTTACATACTACAGATGTCAAGCTAACAGGCCTATAATTACCCGGATCACTTTTATTCCCTTTCTTAAAAATAGGAACTACGTTAGCAATTCTCCAGTCGTACGGCACAACCCCCGAGTTTATCGATTGCTTAAAAATTCTCGCTAACGGGCTCGCAATTTCACGCGCCAGTTCCTTTAATATCCTCGGATGGAGATTGTCCGGGCCCTCCGATTTTGTCCCATTAAGCTGTTCAAGTTTGGCCTATACCTCAGTTGCGGTAATATCCACCTCCATATCCACATTCCCGTTTATCATCCCTCCATCATCGCTAAACTCCTCACTAGTCTTATTAAAAACTGAGGCAAAGTACTGATTTAGATATTGGGCCATGCCTAGGTTATCCTTAACCTCAATTCCATCCTCAGTGTATAGCGGCCCCACTTCTTCTTTCTTTGTTTTCTTCTTATTTATGTGGCTGTAGAACCTTTTACTATTGGTTTTGATTCCCTTTGCAAGGTCCAGTTCAATGCGGCTTTTAGCCTTCCTCACTTTATCCCTACATGTTCTGACCTCACCAAGGTAGCTTCCCTTGCTAATCCCGCCTTTCTTCCACTCCCTGTAAACTTTCTGGTTTGTCTAAGTGGAATACTGTTTAAGTGTAGTTAAACTGATCACATAAGAAAACAAAGAATAAGCATGAGGCAAAGTTGGGGAGAACATGGTATGATAGAGCACACCAAGACTAATAAAACAGATTGTGTATTAAAATGTGTTAGCTTTCACGTGTTAACTAACATGTTTTTAAACATGACTTAACACCCGATGTAGAGAAATATAGTGTGATATTTGAAAATGTGCCTAAAATCCTAGGGTCCTACACAAGCAGCAGGCAGTTTTTTAAACATCACTGTCTTTGCCTACAGCAAGTGCTAAGTAATTTTAGAACACCACTTGCTACCAAGTCTAGACAAGTCACAGAGTAGGAAATCGTAGCAGTGCAATCTGCACTCTCCTGTTCAAGAGAGCATTCTTTGCCCTTTGCTCTAAGTCACAAAGCAGGGAGGGTGCTAATTCCAGGGAACTCTGCAGGCAGAGTAAAAGCAACTTCTGAGGAAAAGATCTCACACAGAAATGTGCAGAGTTGTATCAGTCTTGACATTTTCTCTTCAGTTGTTGTAAATCTTGAAGATTGCATGATCCAAAGAAGTTTTGATCTCTTAAGTAATTCATTTATTCTCCTGTGGAATTAAAAAGGGTGTCGGGAGAGCCTTTGGTATTGCATAAAACCTTAATATACTTCTACTATTGCGTATAGTCCATAGTTCTCCAAATCTGGAACTGAGTCAATACTCAATTATGGCAGCGTTATGCTGGTGTGATGTCATTCAGTGAATGACGTCACACTAGCATAAAATTGGTGTAAAACAATGGTGAATTAATCCCTTGATAAGATTGTGAAATGCAATGTTTTAACTAGTGTCTGAACTTTAAAGTGACAATTTTCTTTTAAATTGCAATTGCTTTATTTTCCTGAGGATGGTTAGGACCTTTTTCTGCATATGTGCTACATAACATTCAATGATATTTAAAAAGTGAGATGATGATAATATATATCATGTAGATTGTGTGTAGTTTAAATCCATGCTATAATACCTGAAGTAATACAAGTGATTTTTGGAACTGGCCTACTCTGTATCATCTGATTCTAAGTAAACCAAACAATGCTGGGTAGTGATTTTGACCTTAGTCTCACCCAGGAATTGAATTTTCTCCTCACCAGGAGTTTTATTAGTATTCTGCAACAACATTTATTCACTATAAATACTGCACAAGGTGGAGTGAAAAGAATGAACTTGTTTCTATGAAGGTTTTTGGATGTTAGGATGCTACTGACAATATGGTTAGACTTCAATTCCTGGTGAAGTCCAGTAGGAAGGAATTGAATTCTAGCATTTTATAAATGATGTCAGCCTGTTTTCAACATTACTATAATGTTGTGAAAGTGATCCTGGGTCTCTTACAAAACATAGGGTTAACTGAATTCCTACCAGGTGATAAGAAAGAAGAGTTGGAGAGGGTCCAGAGAAGAGCAACAAGGAATGATTAAAGGTCTTGAGAACATGACCTATGAAGGAAGGCTGAAGGAATTGGGTTTGTTTAGTCTGGAAAAAAGAAGACTGAGAGGGGACATGATAGCAGTTTTCAGGTATCTAAAAGGGTGTCATCAGGAGGAGGGAGAAAACTTGTTCACCTTAGCCTCCAATGATAGAACAAGAAGCAATGGGCTTAAACTGCAGCAAGGGAGATTTAGGTTGGGCATTAGGAAAAAGTTCCTAACTGTCAGGGTAGTTAAACACTGGAATAGATTGCCTAGGGAAGTTGTGGAATCTCCATCTCTGGAGATATTTAAGAGTCGGTTAGATAAATGTCTATTAGGGATGGTCTAGACAATATTTGGTCCTGCCATGAGGGCAGGGGACTGGACTCGATGACCTCTCGAGATCCCTTCCAGTCCTAGAGTCTATGAGTCTGAGTTCCTATTACAAACCTGCTCGGTCACTAATATCGAAACCCTGACAGTAGTTTCAAGTTCACAGTTCTCATATGTCTAGGCTCCTGGAAATTACTGAGCAAGGTCCACAAAGCACTGGACTGATTGTTCACATAATTGTCTTTTACATGATAAGCTGCTAGACTATATCACTGCACCTACTCTCCCACCCACTTTCCCCAAAAAGTGGGAGGAAACACTAACTGTTCAGTCATAAAGGTGGGCCTGTTTCTCCTTATAATGGGGTCCCCTCATCACTAGGATGCCTCCTCCTGGCTGCTCTGGGGATTAGCTTCTTCCAGGTCAAATGTTACTTTTTATTGCTTACTCGTGCACCCTGCTGCCTTAATCTCTCTCTGCAGCTCAGAGTACTGTCTCTTTGTAGCTTGCTCTTATGATTTGGCCCTCTGGCTAGGTCACTGTAGTCCTGTCCTTCCAGGCTATCAAAGTCTCTCTATACAAAAGGGGAGTCTTTCCTTAATTTCCCTAACCATGTCACTTCCCCAGTGGCTGGCAGGGGAACTGAGGCCCACCCTTTACTTTAGGATCCAGTCTAAGGACCCTATATCTAACAACTGTCATCTGCCTTCTCCTAGACTGCTTTGCTTTGCTATTAGTTCCCTCTTCTCTGAGTTTACAACTCAAACTCCCTTCTCTCAGGCCATATCTACACTACAAAATTACATCAACCCATCTTATGCCGGCATACAGCCACTGCAGTTATTAAATTGCTGGTGTGTGTGCACATTTGGCTCCTTGTGTCAGGGGTGCGCTTGTATTGATTGTATTGTCAGTGTGGGCATGGTGGTGCTGCTCCTGAAAATCAATAACGGTTGACATAAGCAATGCAGTGTCTTCACTGACACTGCATCACCCTAATTATATTAACAGTGACTTTACCCTGCATGGGAAGATGTTACTAAATCAGCATAGAGAGGCACCTATGTCAGTGAGAGCCAAAATTTAAATGAAGACACTTCCACAGCTAGGTCGACGCAAGGCAGCTTATATCACCTTAACCATGTAGTGTGGCCAGGCTTTGGGGAGTAACTGCAGACTACTTAACTCCACAGCCCCAGTCACACCTCCCTTCTCTCATGGAGTGACTGCAGACAATTTTCCCTGCACCCACTTTCGACTGCGAATTTCTTGGTTTTATACCAGCCCTGCCTGTTCCTTCTCAGCCAGGCTCCATCATCAATCAGCCTAGATGCAGCCTATCAGGTTAATCAACCTAATTAAACCTGCTCTGCCTTGTGTGGGGTAGATGTTCCATCACCACCTTCTCACAGCTGTTTTACACCAAACCTCCTTGGCTTCAATGGAGCAACTGCAGATTTACACAGAATCAGGCCCTATGGCTGTTGCTGCTGAATGTTCTGGAATTTCTTTTATTCTTCAAATTAGTATTTAACTTCCTTCTCACCTTCAGCTTGTAAAAGACTAAGAAAGTTTCTCATATTTGGAAGAATTATAGAGTAAAATCCTAACACCAGTAAAGTCAGGACTTTTCCATTGCCTTCTGTGAGACCAAGATGTCTTCCACGAACTTCTAGCCTAAGACTTCCTTTCTCAGTCATTAAAGTCCATGTATTATTATCGTTGACAATTCAAGTTCATAACAGAACTGCTGTTAAAGTATAGAAAGGAGATGGGAAGTAAAAGAATTAATATAGGGTCTATGTTATCATTTAGTTTATGGACAGTATGATGGTTTTATATTGAATATTTATACTTATCTATTCTGTCCACATAAATTCTTTGAAGTGGTCCTTATAAAACAACTCTTCCCCTCTGCTTCTTATCAAAACAATGGAAAATTGTCAGTTTTAATATATTCCCTTAAAATGTAGAATGATATTTTCAGGTCTGTACACCTTTAAATCAACTTTTATTTTTCTTTGTACCTCAGGGTCCATTTCTGGCCAGGAAAGATTCATATAACATTGAAGAAGGTGTTAGCCTTTACACCCACCACTATGTCTGCAGGGCTGCCTATGGGTGGCTTACTGGCTGAGGACTTCTACATCCATTTAAAATATGACAAATCTGCGGAGATGGAGAAACCCATATAGAAAAGTCAAGTTTAACTTTTTATATCATATAGGTTTAATTAATTAAACCTATTTTCTACACAGTGAAAAATGTGCACAACATTTTACAGACCAATAAAATGCAATGTAACTGCTTTTAGCAGCTTGTAGTTGAAGGCCTTGCTTTTCAAAAGGATCTTCTCATGCAGAGCCTTATACTCTCATGGACGGAGTCCAGCCAAAGTCCATGCAGGCAGATCCTTTTGTAGGATGCAATATTACAGAAAATGAATTAATTGTTTCCATTTTCACCAAGAAGGTTGGTGGTGATTGGATGTCTAACATAGTGAGCATCAGTGAAAATGCGGTAGGAACAGAAGAGGCTAAGATAGGAAAAGAACAAGTTAAAAATTACTTATACAAGTTAAATGTCTTCAAGTCACCAAGGCCTGATGAAATGCAACCTAGAATACTCAAGGAACTGACTGAGGAGATATCTGAGCCATTAGCAATTATCTTTGAAAAGTCATAGAAGATGGGAGAGATTCCAGAAGACTAGAAAAGGGCAAACATAGTGACAATCTATAAAAAGGGAAATAAGGACAACCCAGGGAATTACAGACCAATCAGCTTAACTTCTGTACTCAGAAAGATAATGGAGCAAATAATTAAGCAATCAATTTGCAAACATCTAGAAGATAATAAGGTGATAAATAACAGCATGGATTCATCAAGAACAAATCATGTCAAACCAACCTGACAGCTTTCTTTGTCAGGGTAACAAGCCTTGTGGAGGGAAATAAGTGGTAGACATGCTATATCTTGACTTTAGTAAAGCTTCTGATACAGTCTCACATGTCCTTCTCATAAACAAACTAGGGAAATACAACCTAGATGGAGCTACTATAAGGTGAGTGTAAAACTGGTTGGAAAACCATTCCCAGAGAGTAGTTATCAGGGGTTCACCGTCATGCTGGAAGGACATAATGAGTAGGGTCCTGCAGGGGTCAGTTCTGGGTCCAGTTCTGTTCAGTATCTGCATCAATTATTTAGATAATGGTGTAAAAAATACACTTAAAATGTTTGCGGACCGTTCCAAGCTGGGAGGCATTGCAAGTGCATTGGAGGATAGGATTAAAATTCAAAATTATCTGGAAATGACTACCTAGGAAGGAGTACTGTGGAAAGGGATCTGGGGGTCAGAGTGGACCACAAGCTAAATATGAGTCAACAGTGTAACACTGTTGCAAAAAAAGTAAATATCAATCTGGGATATATTGGCAGGAGCAGGAGCGTTTTAGACATGAGAAGTAATTCTTTCGCTCTACTGTGAGCTGATTACTCCTCATCTGGAGTATTTTCTCCAGTTCTGGGCACCACATTTCAGGAAGGATGTGGACAAATTGGAGAGACTCCAGAGAAGAGTGACAAAAATGATTAAAGGTCTAGAAAACATGACCTATGAGAGAAGATTGGAAAAATTTGGTTTGTTTAGTCTGGAAAAGAGAAGACTGAAGAGGAGACGTGGTGACAGTTTTCAAGTACATAAAAGGTTGCTACAAGGAGGAGGGAGAAGAATTGTTCCTCTTAACCTCCGAGGATAGAACAAGAAGCAATGGGTTTAAAGTGCAGGAAGGATGATTTAGGTTGGACATTAGGAAAAACTTCCCAAATGTCATGGTGGTTAAGCACTGAAATAAATTGCCTAGGGAGGTTGTGGAATCTCCGTCACTGGAGATTTAAGAGCAGGTTAGACATACTCCTGTCAGGAATGGTCTAGATAATACTTAGTCTTGCCATGAGTGCAGGGGACTGGAGTAGATGACCTCTTGAGGTCCCTTCTAGTCCTATGACTCTATGATTATACATTACATAACAGATGTACAGCTTGCCCTGCATAGACACTAAATATCCCAGGATATATTTGAATAATAGTAAGTCATTTCCCATGCCTTTGGCCTACATTTTCCCTCCCATAATCCAGCAGTGTACAGTGAATTGTTTGTTGCTAGCTGAGTCCATCAACTCCAAGTATAACTGAGTTTCAGTGGCATTGGACTATATAGTTTGTGTAAGTGCTTTGAAATCCTTCAGGATAAAAAGAAGTGGAAAATATCACTGTAGCGTCTTTCCCATACTGCGGTGATCATAAAAAAGAAAACCTTTTTTTCTGTCCTCTGCATGTTTCAGCTATAGCTCTGAATGTTAATGTGTGAACACTGACAGTGACTCACCTGAAACCTTGCTTTTTTTTCTGGCATATACATTATGGGGATATGTAAATACAAAGCAAGTGCTGTCAGCTGTAAGGTAAGTGTGGGAATTCCCACTAGTGATGGTGGGGGGAAACATAGATTTGCATTAAACAGAAACATATTTGAATCCCAGACAAACTTTGACCCAAATTCAAACCTTTTCATAGCTTCTTGGTGAAATCCTTGCCCTATTGAAATCAGTGAATGGCAAGACTCCCATTGAATTAAACGGGGACCAGTATTGAAAAGAATTTAACCAAATATTCTTAAGAAAAGCAGTTTGAGTTTTCAGGCAGTATATAACTCAAGAACTGTAAACAGAAAACAATCGCAAGGACATATGTACAAAGTAAAACATTTTATTATTTATCTTTTTATAAACTGTATTGAATATATTTGAAAGTTGTTAGTATTGCCTTATACTGTATGAAAAAACCAGACTTTTAAAACTTCATGTAAAAAACTTTCAAAGACTTTACTATATTAAACACTTAAAATTGGATTTAAATTTTTCACGTCTGATGTGAATAGACATTTAAAAATTGGTACCAACTGTCCCTGAATCAGAACAATCTCAATCAAACAGATATTTTAAGTCTATTATATTGCTTAAAATTAGCTCCTGGCCACACATCCCAATGAGGGAGACATTCCCAATAAAGTGGTGCTGCCAGTAGCAGAAATGCAGATACAACAACAATTAAATTGTTACCACTGGAGAATTTGATTCCCTGACACTAATCACAAGCAGCAATGCTCACTGATAAAAATTTAAAACAAAATAAAAACATCTTGACATCTTTAAGAATAAAATATAGCACTTAAGTCACTTGCTGTCCACTAGTTTCTTTTATTTAGAATTTTTTATAGAATGTCTCCTTTTGACGTCAAGACACATGGATTTAAATAGAACCGACTTGCATCATCCTTGCCCTTTCTTTGTTCCCTCATATTCTGAAATGAAATCCACAAGTCCTTTGTTTATTAATTTTCCATGTAGGTGCCATTAAGTGAGTTGAGTAGGTGAAGCTTGACATTTGCACACACTGTCCCATAGTTTGAATAATGTTGCTCATGAAGGCACCAGGAAGAAATACCACTTCTTCCTGCTAGCATTTGCAGATTAATAAATAAGCAGTCCTTTAGTATTTAGCAATCAGAAAGTTGCTTAAGGGTTAGGAAGATATTAAGGCACCTTAGATTTTGCTAATACATTCTCAGACATGATCCATTTCTACTGAATTTCAACCCTCAACAAATTATGTAAGGTAATTAAGACATCATGGCTTTTCCAGTATGACTACTAGTGCAAATGAAGGTTGCAGAAGATTTATTACACTCTTTAGTAATCATCATGCATAAAACCTGCCCTCCATCTAAGCCATCTAGCGTGCTGTACCATGGCAAGAAACCAGCAGGTTATGATAGCTGCATGATATTAATTAATAATTTAGCCTTTGCAATAGTGCTGGCCTTTATCGTGGAAGAGCTTTGAGCACCGTGGCAGTTTATTAGAAGATGTGCTGCAGGCAATTAGAAGATGTCATCTTCTTATGAATTTGTTGCCCACACACCTATTCAATAAAGCATTTTCATGGCTTGTACTTGACTTTGGTTGGAACAGGTACATACTTGCACCAAAAGTAAGATATAAGCTAATAATAATACTTCTATTGTGAGAGAAAATGTGCAATAAAGTCACCTTCTAGTTAATGAGGACTCTAAAAATGAGGGAAGACTTTGGATCATGAGTCAATTTCTGTTGCACAAATCATTAAGATTAGAGACAATGGAAGCTGAGAGTGATACATTTGCTTATCACTTGTAGCGGTCCCAATTTTCAAATACTTTTGAGTGAAATGGTTTTAGTAGCCTCACACTTTAATGTCTGGTAATGAGGATATTGTATTTTGGCTTTTTTTAATAAAATACAAGGAAACATCTTGCAGCTGAGAGAATGATCCATAATTTAATGAGTGAAGAGGGAAGAATTTTTGAATATGTGAATTTTCCCTAGGGATTCTGAGTATTACTATTAGCCTAATTTTATCATTATTTGCAATTTCTGACAATTTCAAACAGCCTTTAAAAACAAGATTATGTTAAAACGTTTAATCGGTGACAGTGGTTTGTGTGCTTCATCTCCTCCCCACCCCAGACATTTTCCAAACATGTTTAAATAGGCCTTTTGTAGATGTTGGCAATATAGGCCACCTGATACACCTGCTGAATTGTATTACAAATGTGCATTTTGGACATTTTATTTAAGAATACATTTAAAATAATTTATGAACGATTAACAGAGGATTGGTCAATGATTTAATTAATGGTTAATAGATTGCAAAGATTTCAAGAATGATGTGTAACTATCAATAACATCTACTGATTTGTGAAAATCTGACATACTGCTCAAGTGTAGAACATGCTTAGACAATCTATTAATCATGTAACCCTTTATGCCCTATTTATAAATGTATCCTTAACGTAAAATATAACCCCTAATCCCACACAAGTCAAGGAAAGACTGTTGTTGATTTTGGGAGATGCTAGAGATCAGGCATCTACTGAGCATGGTTGAATGAGTTGTTACTATTATCCCTTTTCATTTAAGTCTTGGCCATCATATGTAGCTGTCCTATGTAGGTGGTGGTGATGGGTCTGGGGAGACACAACATGTCCATCGTGCAGTCTGAGCACAGGAGATATTCCTGAGTCGATACACATGTTGCCAGAATTACACAGGTAGTCTCGTGTGAATTTCCATAGCTGCTCCTGGGTCACATTCTTCCTTGTCCCACTGGCCTTCTGACCTCTCCTGTTGTGGAGAGCATTTTGAAAACCTGGTGGACACAAACTGAACTTCAGGTGCAGGCATCTGTACAGTTCTCAGCACATTCCCTCCCTTGCCTGCCTGTAGTAGCCACAGCAGCATTTTCTGGCAGGCAATACTTCTGACTTGCAAACATGTTTGATTCCTTTGGTTTCTATTTGAAGATAATTGGGAACTTGTGTACCTACCAGCTCTGTACCTGTAGTGCACGTGACTGTGGACACACTTTCAGCCTTTTCAAAATGTAAAGCTTTCTGTGGGGGCAGAATCTGCATTTATATTATGTTACTGACATCACCAATAAAGAAAAGAAGCTACATTCATATTGTGTTTTAATATATATATGAATGTAGCTTCTTTTCTTTATCTATATCTATATATGTGTGTGTGTGCTAGCTTTTGATGTTCATATTATATTCTCTATGCACTGTTGCAGTGGGCTTTTGCCATTCCTATTCTTTTTTCTTGCACAGTGAATGACATCCGTTCTTGATAGACAGACAGTCCTAGAAAGAAAGGACACATAGGTTTAGACTACTGTACTTGTTGGTGTGTATGAAAAATGACAGGCAATGCTGTGTCTGTGGCTTGGGAGGCTAAAGAACAAATACATCCAAACATGTAAGGAGTAGAACAAGTTTAGAAAGGAGGTATTTTTCAGAGAGACAAAGATAGAGTTCTCCGTAGTCAACAGGGTCCCACCAGCTAGCTCTGCAGAGCTATGAAGGAGATAGAAAATGGAGGATATTACAAACAATGGGTGCCTACATCATCACTTCCATGCCCTTAGTGGGCGGGGACTAAAACATTCCATAGAAATGGGTGAAAACACTGGAACATGTGGCAGCGAGTTGAAATATTGTGAACACAAGCTGTGCTGCTGGGCATCGGGAGAGGGATGTGGACGAGGAAATGGTGGGAATGAGTCCTGGCCTGGGAGGGGTTTGATAAGTACTGTGGGCTAATGATGGGTTAAATGAAACAAGAGAGAGAAGTGGTAGGAGGAAAGAGAGAGAGAGAGAGGATAGATTGAAAGGAAATGTAGTGAGAGGGAAAAACAACAAAATCACTAAAGAAAATATGTCTGGAGGAAAGAGAAAAACACAAAAAAGGCAAGGAGTTCTCAGAGAAAAAACAAGCATGCATATAAGGTGAAAAATAATACAAAATAAGTCCTGTTTGCAACAAACTGACCAATTCATGCAATGCTTTGAATCATGCTGTCATCCCAAACCTTCTCATGCCTCATCACCATGTATTTCAGTTTAGAAATGTGTTCTTGATTAAAGAAAATGGAGGCGGGATTATTTATTATATCTTTGTACTTGTAAAACCGAATGCAATATTTGCCATCTGTCCAACCACACAGAACTAAGAGAGAGAGAGAGAGAGAAGAAAATAATTAAAATATTTAAAAAATTACAAATATTACCTTTTCTAAAATTGTTATGACTTCAAGGGTTTCAGCAAGTACTGCCACATTTATAGCATATATTTAATTACATCTACCCCCTCCCCTGTCCCCGCCCAACGTTAAAAGAAAAGAACATTAAGTTTGAAAAGTCAAGCACTCAGAAGTTTGGAAATGCAAGAATTAAAGGTGTCTGTGCAACCTTAATTTACCTCCTCCTGTGTGTATGTATTATACTACATTCATAACATTAACATATTTAATGTAGGTTTGTGTTTTAATATAAATATTTATTTCTGAATATATGTGTTTGTATATGTATTCTAATGGACAATAATGAAGGAAAAATATAAGTAATTTGTCTCCATTGTAAAGAGTGACAGATAAAGCCTATCTTTCAAACTCCAAGCATGAAAAATAACAGACAGGATTGACTGCAGTAAAATTAGCAGCAACTATAATGACAAAAGTATGAGTCACTTCCATTCGGTTAAAGTGAGGTCAGCTGGCTCACCAAACGTTGGAATAACACAACCCAAAAGAATAAAGATATTCATCGGACTGTCATGTAGAAAACTGAAAAATATTTATTATGTTATGGATTATATTGTATAAAATAAAAATAAGGTCAAAAGGGCAATCCCTTGAATTAGATATCAGAATTCTAATACTATTTTAAGTGAAAGTCATCTTCTCCTTCAATCTTTTTCAGAGTATTATGTTTTATTTTGATGTAGGAGAGATGTTCAACATCACCTAGCAGGAAGCTTGTTCTATTCTTGGTTTCTACAACCAACTACATTACTGAAAGTGTGCTTTGGCCTTACACATTTGTAGATACCTTCAGATAACAGAAAGCTATCTTAGTGAATAGTAACCAGAATTTTGAAATTTCTGTCTAGCAGGTGATGAGGTTATCATTCTCATCTGTAGGTGATTCAGATAAGTGACTGTATGCAAAGTTAGATACAGACTCATCAGGCCACTTGGGTGGAAGAATAATTTCAGGGAGGTATCTGATATCATCATCAGGAAAATACTGCAGTTTTTAAGCCAAAGTAAAAGAAAAGGAAAGATAGAAAGAAAAGAAAATGGAAAAAGACAAGAAATATATTGAATATTTTTCAGTTTTAGGATGTACTGCTCAGTTCTATCATAGTTTCCAAGGCAAGAAGTGTCCGTTGATATCATCTAGTCTGATCTGTATAATACAGATCATAGAACTGCCCTAAAATATTTCCTAGAGCATATCTATTAGAAGAAACATCCAATCTTGATTTAAAAATAGTCATTTCTGGAGAATCCACCATGACACTTCATTAATTAGTCCAATGGTAAATTGCCCTCACTGTGAAAAATGTACTTGTTATTTCCGGTCTGAATTTTTCTAGCTTCCATTTCCAGTAAAGCAGTCGCATCAGTATAAAATACAAAGGTGAAAAAAACTCTCTACTTCTAGTCAAGATTCCCCTGTTTATGCACTTAAGAATTGCATTAGACCTTCTGGCCACAGCATTGCATTGGAAGGTCATGTTCAGGTAATTATCCCCCATGACCTCCAACTTTTTTTCAGAGTCACTGCTTTCCAGGATAGAGTCCCCCATATTGTAAGTATGGACTGCATTCTTGTTCCTAGATGTATACATTTACATTTAGCCATATTAAAATGCATATTGTTTGCTTGCACCCAATTTATCAAGTAATTTTTATATCATCTGCAGACTTTATCAGTGATGATTTATGTTTCTTCCAGGTCAGTAATGAAAATGTTAAATAGAAAGGGCCAAAAACTAATCCCTGAAGGCTCCACTAGAAACACACCTGCTCAGAGTTGATCCCCTATTTACAATTACCTTTGGAGACATATCAGTTAGCTATCTTTTAATCCAATTATCTTTTAATCCATGTTAAATTTAGTTAGGGCTGTCAATTAATGGCAGTTAAGTCACATGATTAACTCAAAAAATAATTGATTTAAAAATTAATCACAATTAATCAGTTCTAATTGCACTGTTAACAGAATAACAATTTAAATTTATTAAATATTTTGGATTTTTTCTACATTTTCATATATATTGTATTGTGTTCTAATTGAAATCAAAGTGTATATTTTTATTACATATAAGTGCACTGTAAAAAGATAAACAAAAGACGTAGTATTTTTCAATTCACCTCATACAAGTATGGTAGTACAATGTCTTTGTTGTGAAAGTACAACTTACAAATGTAGAAATGTTTGTTACGTAACTGCACTCAAAACCAAAACAATATAAAACTTCAACCTACAAGTCCACTCAGTCTCACTTCTTGTTCAGCTTGTTTACATTTACAGGTGATAATGCTGCCCTTTTTTAATTTATAATGCCACCAGCAAGTGAGAACAGGAATTTGCATGGCATTTTGTAGCTGGCATTGCAAGGTATTTACGTGCCAGATATGCTAAACATTCATATGCCCCTTTATGCTTCAGCCACCATTCCAGAGGACATGCTTCCATGCTGATGACTCTCATTAAAGAAAATGTGTTAATAACATTTGTGATTGAACTCCTTGGGGGAAGAATTGTATGTTCCCTGCTCTGTTTTACCGGCATTCTGCCATATATTTCACGTTATACCAGTCTCGGATGATGACCAAGCACATGTTCATTTTAAGAACACTTTCACTGCAGATTTGACAAAATGCAAAGAAGGTACCAATGTGAGATTTCTAAAAATAGCTACAACATTCAAACCAATGTTTAAGAATCTGAAGTGCCTTCCAAAATCTGAGAGGGATGAGGTGTGAAGCATTATTTCAGAAGTCTTAAAATAGCAATACTCAGATGTGGAAACTGCAGAACCCAAACCGCCAAAAAAGAAAATCAACCTGCTAGTGGTGGCCTCTAACTCAGAAGATGAAAATGAATATGTGTCTGTCTACACTGCTTTGGATTGTTATCAAGCAGAACCCGACATCAGCATGGACACGTGTCCTCTGGAATGATGGTTGAAGCATGAAAGGACATATGAATCTTTAGCACATCTGGCACATAAATATCTAGTGACGCTGGGTACAACAATGCCATGAGAATGCCTGTTCTCACTTTCAGGTGACGTAAACAAGAAGTGGGCAGCATTATCTCCTGCAAATGTAAACAAACTTGTTTGAGTGATTGGTGCAACAAGAAGTAGAACTGAATGAATTGTCAGGCTCTGAATTGTTTCATTTAATGCATTTTTTGTATATAATTCTACATGTGTAAGTTCAACTTTCATGATAAAGAGATTGCACTCCAGTACTTGTATTAGGTGAATTGAAAAACACATTTTTTTCCCTTTTCTTTTACAGTGCAAATACTTCTAATGAAAAAAATATAATTTGTATTCTGTGTTGTAATTGAAATCAATATATGTGAAAATGTAGAATTCATCCAAAATATTTAAATAAATGATATTCTATTATTGTTTAACAGTGCCATTAATCACGATTAATTACGATTTTTTTTTAGTCTCTTGACAGCCCTACTTTTGTCATTCTACTTTTTAGACAGAATGTCATGTAATACCAAGTCAAACACTTTACAGAAGTCTAAATATATTACAGCAACACTATTATCAAACAAACTTGTAATCTCATAGAAATACCAAATTAGTTTGACAGGTTCTACTTTCTGTAAACCCATGTTGATTGCATTAATCCTTTCATTCTTTGTTGAGTTCTGTATCAGCCACTCCATTTACAGTCTATGAGAAAATATTCTAAATGAGGATGTGTGTGTAGTTTGAGTTGCGCTGATACCATATAGAAGTAATAAGCTGGAGATCAAGATTAGTTAACTAGTGTAACCATATACAGTATTCCTAACCTGAAGGGGTGTTATGCATCAACTGACGATGGAATCATAAAAAGGTTCAAACAATTCCTTCTTGGACCTGAAAGTTATGGAGTGAAATTCTGACGCCATTTACATCAATGGGAAAAATTTCCATTGATTTTGCTGTGGCTAGAATTTCACTCATGGAAGATTTTTTGTCTTATTGGTTGCTCCTCAAGCCTAGTTCTCAGTCACAGATAATTGCTGGATACAACACAACTCAGCTATTGCCACATCTCCCCAGCAGAAGCAACATGCTAGGATGTCTTCCTTGGAGTGTTTTGTTTATAAAACGATATAAGGGTAAAGTCATAATATGTTAAATATACATGCTAGTCATAGCTATTATTGTCCATGAATTTTGCTAGTTACATTTGTTTCCTGTTCTGTTCCCCTCTCGACACATTTTTTCCTGGTGAAGAGATGTCTGGTCATTAGAAGACAAAAAAGCCTAGGCTATTAAGGTGAATATTATGCATGGCCATTTTTTAAACCAGTACTTGTCCATTTGGACAGATATAAGAAAAGTAAATGACCTTTTCCTTAGGGCAAAGGAAAAGATACATACCCACTTGTTTCTGCTTTACAGTTTACCCCACATTACTCCTCACTTTTAACTACACAGCTAATCTATAAAAGGCTAGTGATACATTAGGTATCGCAAGGATCTCCATTAAGGGATAATGGTCAGCCAAAAGGTTAATGCTAGTGATTCTAGAAACAAAGGAATTGGTGTCATATACCTCATTTACAAGAAAATGTTGTACAGTGAGACTTCTAATTGTCCCATCCCAATATAAAGCTGATGTACCATATTTTGATCTCCATGCACTTTAGAAATATTCATAAATTTCTTGGGAATATGGTATCTCGAGGAAATGGTAAACCCTATTAAATGAAATGACTTTTCAGAGGAAATATCCAGCTAGTGGAAGTTATTGTTAGTGAGAGGTGGGACAAAGAGACAGACGAACTAATGGACAAAGATATATGGCAAAAAAAAAAAGCAATGACCTTAGAGCACATCTTTTAAATTTCTAAGCAGACACATTTCCTCCCAGTATGCACTCTCAAACACCCTTTGTGAGTTTCATATTGACATAGAAAGAGAGACAAATTGAAACAGATTGCTACCAACAGAACAGGTTAAAGGAGAGAGTTATAATGTTTGTGTTTTATGCACCATAGCTATGGCTGAAGACGAGAAGAAGTAAAGTTTAGAAAGGGGCTGTCTCTTTCTAAATACATTTTGTGGGAATGATGATGATGAGCAGTGTATCCAATGCTTTGAGTTGGATAGAAAATTCATTTTAGGCCATTGTTATTTACTCTGTAGGCACCTGGAGCCTAGGTCAAAGCAAAGTCATCCCCTTACCATCCTACAGGAAATACTGTGTATGTCCTTTCTGATTCTGAATACAAGCCTAGATGACCTTAAACCTTGTCCTAGATGGTTCTATGAAATAGATCTAAACACTTTTAGAAATGTGGCAAAGAAAAAAAAACTAATAACATCTCCTCCCTTTCTATTTCAGTCCTAGACACAGATAGCCACTGTGCAAATGAGCTTGACTTCTTTCCTTCTATCCAGCTGCCTGTTCAATCTGAAGACTCTCCTTACTGTTTTTTTTCTCCATCTGGTTGCTCAGTCATAGCTTCAGCTGACATTATGATGTGTTCTCAGGGTATAAATAACTCCCAAACGCAATATTTTACAAACATCATGGAAGTGGTGCAAAGTCAAGGAGCACAGTTTAAGAAAGCAGCACTAAGAGCACCTCAGAAGAATGGTCAGCCCCAGGGAAAAAAGTAAGTGGCTGAAATAAACTTATCTGATTCATTGAAAGTTTGCAAGTTTGTTCAGCATTAGGATTAGCCTCATAAATTGGCAGCGTATCTCTTAAGGAGAGGAAGTTGAATGTAAGTGAATGTGTCATGAATGCTTACTATCATGCTTTTTGTACCTGAATGTTTCTATTACATCTTTTTAATAATCAATACTGAACACAACACAGAATTAATATCCAAGATCTTAAAGTACAATTATTAAGGTATACTTAAGTCATATCCTTTCCCATTAACCTCATTTGCTCCATTAGTCTCTACAACTTGACCTGAACAACCAGGCCATGTAGCTCAGGCTGACATAGATTCCTGTCCTCTATGGATTAGAATCAGAGGGGGATACGTAACAAACACCAATCAGTGAGTTACACATGTAAACCTCAGGGCTTCTCTAAATTGTACCCATCTGCCTATTACCCCAAAGGCCATTCTAGCAGCTGGGGATCACTAGGTATAGAAGCATCTCAGCCACAGCCCTTTTGTCCAGGAATATCTCCTATGCCTGAGGTAGTGGCATAAGGCTTCTACGCTGGCTCTTTTGCTCATTAGAAAATCCCTTCATGAAGGAGCAACAAAGCGTCCTGTGGCATCTTATTGATTAACAGACTTATTGGAGCATGAGCTTTCGTGGGTGACTATTCCCTTCGTCGGATGCATGTCATGAAGGAGTAATCCCAAGGAAGCAAATTAAGCTGATTTGACAGTCCCTTTGTTATTCCAATGTGGCACAACCTGTGGCAAGGGAGCCACAAATCTGGCCCTTTCTTGAATTCTTTTTCAATGGGAAGTCCAGGAGGCATGGCTCTTTGTAAATTAGCTAGTCCAGTGGCTCCACAATGAGAGCACAGCGGGAAGGATGAATGTTACTATCAACATAACTTTCTGTGTTTTAATATTTCAGTGGAGTCATTTCAGATATATCGTTTTGTTACTATGTTTAAGTTGACCTATGAGACCAGATCTGTCATTTTAGGATATCGGGTTACAAATTTACTTCATAAAAGCATAATAACCTCTAAAATTACTAAACCAAAAATAGTCGAAGAATTTGAAGCAGTAGAGACTGAATAAAGATGTCTATATGGGACTGAAGAAATTAGCAAAATGATAAAAATTATGTTCTATAAATTTTTTACAAAGTCATATCTGTACTACTTCAGATCTGAGACAGCGCAATAAATCTAGAGGAACATATGGTTCTGTATTGCACATTGTCATTAGGTACTTGGCCACTATATATAATATATATAATGGCCAAGTACCTAATGACAATGTGCGATATGCAATATATATAATGTCAAAAAATGTACAACAAACCCACAGTTCTCCCTCACTCAAGTAATATGGATTTAAACAAGTAAACTTCCCCTGATGTAAACCCTCCTGTGGAGACAAATTCTGTTAAAAATGTAGAAACCATCAAGGAAGCACAGATTTAATCTATTTGTACACGTAAATGTAAAAGTAAGATGATAAGGAGCATACAAGTACTCAGCTTGACTGCTTTTATTTCAAACGTTTTTTAGCCTCTATTATTTGGAATTGCTTTGGGCTTTGCTAGACTGTGCTAAGGTTAACCACTTGATTTATCCTAGTACATTGCAAATTCTATAATATCAAAAATGTCGGTCATATTTCAGTGATGTTTAGATGCAGCTCTGTTAGTTAAAGACTTTCTCTGTATCATTAATACACAAGCACACACAATACAGCAGCTGGCTTCCTCCAGAGGATTATACTGGATTTGGTTAAACTACTGTAGCTGAAAGGAGATAGAAGCCTCAGGGAAAAATACTTAGTTTTCTTTAGTTTTATGTAAAAAACAGTGGTACATATCTCTATTTTTGTTCTAACATTTTTAATCTCTAAAAGGTATTTCTGATCCTAACACTAAAACTTACACTATTAATTTTTACAGGGAATCAAAAACTGAGTCATCTGCATTGTTCTTAAGGGCAGATTCACTGCATATCTACAAAATAAACTGGATGATTCTTAGCTTATTATGTCTCCACTTCTAAGCCTAACCCTTCTGTAACAGAGCTCTGACCTTGCCCCCGTGGGTCCTGTGCTTCTAGATGGTTTATGCTAGCCTCAGCAGCTCACTGTGACCCTCCACATAGCCCTTCTCTCTCTAGGGCCAGGGTTACAGTCTACTGAGCCCTTTTCATCATAGGCCAGCAAGGATGTTGGTGAAAGAACTCCCACAGTCTCTGTTGTCCCTGGGGGCTTATTTCAGAATAGTTTAGCCTCCTGTCCTGACAGGGGCCTGACTTCCCCTTCCAGAAGGTGTTTCTGTAGTGGTGGGTTGGGGAGAACCCAGGCCCGCGCTCTACTCTGGGTTCCGGACCAGTGACCCTAGTGGTAGCAGCTGTTGGCAGCCAAACTTTCATACCAGAGTTACTACATTACCCCATTCCCCACAGCTCTCCTACTTCTCCCTTCTTCACCCTTACCTTAGGGCTCTCTTAACAATGGTTTGAGAGTGCCTTCATTAACCAGCCCTTCAGCCACACTTCCTCTCCCCTGACTCCCTGGCTTTCCTCTGCCTGACTGGAGTGAGCCCTTTTTATAGTATCAGCGGGGCCTTAATTAGAGTCAGGTGGTCATATTAGCTTAATGGCCTCACCTGACTCTTTGCAGGTTAATTAGAGTCAGGTGTTCTCATTGGCCTGGAGCAGCCCTGCTCTGGTCAGTCAGGGAACAGAAAACTGTTAATCCAGTAGCAAGTATATCTGCCTTCTGCTGTTCTGCTGTACCCAACTGGCCTGGGTCTATCACACTTCTTAGATTTCATTTATCCAGTAACACAATTGTCTAGGTATCCAGAAAAACATGGACTCTTAAGTTGAAGCCAGTGAACTTTTATCATAGCTAAAGCTATGCTTCTTACTCTGGGACCTCTTGATGACTACCTCAGGCACTGATTCTTTTTCTGAGTATGCATGATTTTATGTATGTATGTATGTATGTACTATATATGCTACTTAAACACCTGTATCAAGAGAAGGACATTAGTTTATGCTTGCATTTCTTTTAATCGAAACATGCTTCTAATCCTACATAAATCCCTGATGAAGTTTGTATATTAATACTATTAAGTGATTATTTGGGTTGGGTAAGAGAGGGTGATGATCCTTTTGTGGGATGGAGATTTGATTGAGTTAGGGTACGTCTACACTACGGGATTATTCCAATTTTACATAAACCGGTTTTGTAAAATAGATTGTATAAAGTTGAGTGCACGCGGCCACACTAGGCACATTAATTTGGCGGTGTGCGTCCATGGTCCGAGGCTAGCGTCGATTTCTGGAGCATTGCACTGTGGGTAGCTATCCCGTAGCTATCCCATAGTTTCCACAGTCTCCCCCGCCCCTTGGAATTCTGGGTCGAGATCCCAGTGCCTGATAAGGCAAAAATCATTGTCACGGGTGGTTCTGGGTACAACCTCACCCCTCCCTCCCTGAAAGCAGCAGACAACCATTTCGTGCCTTTTTTCCTGGGTGAACTGTGCAGACACCATACCATGGCAAGCATGGACCCTGCTCAGATCAATACCGCAATCGTGGACGTTGTAAACACCGCGTGCATTCTCGTGCAGTCTATGCTGAACCGGAACCTGCAAAGCCAGGCGAGGAGGAGGAGGCGGCTACGGCAGCGCGGCGACGAGAGTGATGAGGACATGGACATAGAATTCTCTCAAACCGCGGGCCCCTGCGCTTTGGAGATCCTGCTGGTAATGGGGCAGGTTCTAGCTTTTGAACGTCGATTTTGGGCCCGGGAAACAAGCAAAGACTGGTGGGACCACATAGTTTTGCAGGTGTGGGATGATTTTCAGTCTCTGCAAAACTTTCGCATGTGTAAAGGCACTTTCATGGAACTTTGTGACTTGCTTTCCCCTGCCCTAAAATACCACAATACCAAGATGAGAGCAGCCCTCACAGTTGAGAAGCAAGTGGCAATAGCCCTCTGGAAGCTTGCAACGCCAGACAGCTACCAGTCAGTCGGGAATAAATTTGGAGTGGGAAAATCTACTGTGAGGGCTGCTGTGATGCAAGTAGCCAAAGCAATCATTAAGCTGCTGCTACGAAAGGTTGTGACTCTGGGAAACGTGCAGGTCATAGTGGATGGCTTTGCAGCAATGGGATTCCCTAACTGTGGAGGGGCGATAGATGGAACCCATATCCCTATCTTGGCACCGGAGCACCAGGGCACCCACTACGTAAACCGCAAGGGGTACTTTTCAATGGTGCTGCAAGCACTGGTGGATCACAAGGAACGTTTCACCAACATCCATGTGGGATGGCCAGGAAGGATTCATGACGCTCGCGTCTTCAGGAACACTAGTCTGTTTAAATGGCTGCAGCAAGGGAATTACTTCCCAGACCAGAAAATAACAGTTGGGGTTGTTGAAATGTCTGTAGTTATCCTGGGGGACCCAGCCTACCCTTTGATGCCATGGCTCATGAAGCCATACACAGGCAGCCTGGACAGTAGTCAGGAGTTGTTCAACTACAGGCTGAGCAAGTGCAGAATGGTGGTAGAATGTGCATTTGGCCGTTTAAAGGTGCGCTGGCACATGTTACTGACTCGCTCAGACCTCAGCCAAATCAATGTCCCCTTTGTTATTGCTGCTTGCTGTGTGCTCCACAATCTGAGTGAGAGTAAGGGGGAGACCTTTATGGCGAGGTGAGAGGCTGAGGCAAATCACCTGGCCGCTGATTATGCGCAGCCAGACACCAGGGCGATTAAAAGAGCACACCAGGAAGCGGTGCGCATCAGAGAAGCTTTGAAAATGAGTTTCATCACGGGCCAGGGTACGGTGTAACTGTTGTATTTGTTTCCCCTTGATGAATCCCCCCCCTTGATTGACTCATTCCCTGTAAGCAACCCATCCTATCCCTTCGATTACAGCTTGCTTAAGGAAATAAAGTCACTATCGTTTAAAAATCATGTATTTTTTATTAAAAAGTCACTATAAAAAGAGGAAGCGAAATGACAAGGTATCCCGGGTGTGGTTTGGGAGGAGGATAGGAGGGAAGGAAAAGGCTACTAAAAACATTTCAATGTAATGACAGCCTTTTGGCTGGGCTATCCACGGGGATGGAGTGGGCGGGTGCACGAAGCCTTCCCCCACGCGTTCTTACACGTCTGGGTGAGGAAGACATGGAACATGGTGAGTGGTGAGGGTGGTTACACAGGGGCTGCAGCAGCACTCTGTGACCCTGCTGCTCTTCCTGAAGCTCCACCAGACATTGGAGGATAAATAAGAAGAAAACAAAAAAAGAAGAAGTGGGGCCGCTATACACTGAGGATGGAATGGAGGTTAAGGATAACCTAGGCATGGCCCAACATCTAAACAAGTACTTTGCTTCAGTTTTTAATAAGACTAGTGAGGAACCTTGCGATGATGGAGGGATGATAAATGGGAATGTGGATATGGAAGTGGATATTACCGCAACTGAGGTAGAGGCCGTACTTGAACAGCTCGATGGGACGAAGTCGGAGGGCCCGGACAATCTCCATCCGAGGATATTAAAGGAACTGGCACGTGAAATTGCGAGCCCGTTAGCGAGAATTTTTAAGCAATCGATAAACTCGGGGGTTGTGCCGTATGACTGGAGGATTGCTAATGTAGTTCCTATTTTTAAGAAAGGGAATAAAAGTGATCCGGGTAATTATAGGCCTGTTAGCTTGACGTCTGTAGTATGCAAGGTCTTGGAAAAAATTTTAAGGGAGAAAGTAGTTAAGGACATAGAGGTCAATGGTAATTGGGACGAATTGCAACACGGATTTAGTAAAGGTAGATCGTGTCAAACCAATCTGATCTCCTTCTTTGAGAAGGTGACGGATTACTTAGATAAAGGAAATGCGGTAGATATAATTTACCTAGATTTCAGTAAGGCGTTCGACACGGTTCCGCACGGGGAACTGTTAGTCAAATTGGAAAAGATGGGAATGAATATGAAAGTTTTAAGTTGGATAAGGAACTGGTTAAAGGGGAGACTCCAGAGGGTCGTATTGAAAGGTGAATTGTCAGGCTGGAAGGAGGTCACTAGTGGAGTCCCTCAAGGATCGGTTTTGGGACCGATCTTATTTAACCTTTTTATTACTGACCTTGGCACAAAGAGCGGGAATGTGCTAATAAAGTTTGCGGATGACACAAAGCTGGGGGGTATTGCTAACACGGAGAAGGACAGGGATACTATTCAGGAAGATCTGAACCACCTTGTAAACTGGAGTAATAGAAATAGGATGAAATACAATAGTGAAAAGTGCAAGGTTATGCATTTAGGAATTAATAATAAGAATTTTGGATATATGTTGGGGGCGCATCAGTTGGAAGCGACGGAGGAGGAGAAGGACCTTGGGGTACTGGTTGATAGCAGGATGACTATGAGTCGCCAATGTGATACGGCTGTTAAAAAAGCAAATGCGATTTTGGGATGCATCAGGCGGGGTATTTCCTGCAAGGATAAGGAAGTGTTAGTACCGTTATACAAGGCGTTGGTGAGACCCCATCTGGAATACTGTGTGCAGTTCTGGTGTCCCATGTTGAAGAAGGATGAATTCAAACTGGAACAGGTTCAGAGACGGGCTACAAGGATGATCCGAGGAATGGAAAAGCTGCCTTATGAAAGGAGACTCAAAGAGCTTGGCTTGTTTAGCCTGGCCAAAAGAAGGCTGCGGGGGGATATGCTTGCTCTATATAAATATATCAGGGGGGTTAACGTTAGGGAGGTAGAGGAATTATTTAAGTTAAGTACTAATGTAGGCACGAGGACGAATGGGTATAAACTGGATATTAGGAAGTTTAGACTTGAAATTAGACGAAGGTTTCTAACCATTACGGGAGTGAAGTTCTGGAACAGCCTTCCGAGGGAAGTAGTGGGGGCAAAAGACTTTCCTGGCTTTAAGACAAAGCTTGATAAGTATATGGAGGGGATGTTATGATAGGATTGTTAATTTGGGCAATTGATCTTGGATTACCACCAGATAGGTCTGCTCAGTGGTCTGCGGGGAGATGTTGGATGGAATGGGAACTGAGTTACTGAAGAGAATTCCTTCTTGGGTGCTGGCTGGTGACTCTTGCCCACATGCTCAGGGTTTAGCTGATCGCCATATTTGGGGTCGGGAAGGAATTTTCCTCCAGGGCGGATTGGCAGGGGCCCTGGAGGTTTTTCGCCTTCCCCTGCAGCGTGGGACACGGGTCGCTTGCTGGTGGTTTCTCTGCAGCTTGAGGTCTTCAAACCAATTTTGAGGATTTCAATAACTCTGTCCTGGGTTAGGGGTTGTTATAAAATTGGATGGGTGGGGTTCTGTGGCCTGCCTTGTGCAGGAGGTCAGACTAGATGATCAGATTGGTCCCTTCTGACCTATGAGTCTATGAGGATATCAGTTTGATCACACAGCAGCCGCAGCCTTGCATCCCGCCACCGCATATCTTCCTGCCTACACCTCTGATCTTCCAGGCGCCACCTCTCATCTCGAGCGTCCCTCCTGTCCTCACGTTCACTGGCATCTTTCCTGTAATTTGATACCATATCCTTCCACTCATTCAGATGAGCTCTTTCATTGCGAGTCACTTCCATGATTTCTGAGAACATTTTGTCTCACGTCTTCTTTTTCCTCTGCCTTATCTGAGATAGCCTTCGAGATGGAGTAGGGAGACTTCAAAAATGTGCAGCTGCATGAGGGAGGGAAAAAAGGGAGAGAAGTATTTAAAAAAATACATTTTACAGAACAATGGTTATACTCTTTCACGGTGAACAACACTATGCACCTTACATAGCACATATGATTTCACTACAAGGTTGCATTTTGCATCTTAATATTGAGTGCCTGCGGCTCTGGTGTTACAGATCTCACAGATGCAGGCCCGGGCATCAGAATTCAGCTTGCATGCAGCCATGGTAAGCCATTGTCTTTCGGCTTCTGCAGCCTTCATATTCACAGTGCCCTCCTTTCCCAAGAACCAAGCAAATCCAGTTCAGTGATGCTTCTTTCTTGTTAACATGCAGCAGCAGAAGCCACCCCCCCTCCAATTCTGTGGGATGATTGCTTTACCCCTCCCCCCACCACATGGCTGGTATCATGGAAGATCACTGCTAATCACCTCCCTTCCCCCCCACAACCCTGTGGCTGGTAGCAGGGAAGATCCCTGATAGCCAAACGCAAAAAAGCTCAGCGCTATTTCCCTCCCACCCGCTTCGCTATGTGCAAGGAAGGATTTCTTTTAAGCAACAGGCAAACAGCCCAGTAGGAATGGCCATCTCTGTCCCCTTACTTAAATTCCTGAATTTCAACCAGATTACCATGAACGATATCACTCTCCTGAGGATAACACAGCAAGATAAAGAACAGATGTTTCTTGAATGCCAGTAATCACCGGGACCATACGCAGCTATGCTTTGTCCTGCAATGATACCCGATTACTTGCTACATGCATGGCATGGTAAAGTGTCCTACCATGGTGGACAGAACAAGGCTGCCTTGCCCAGAAACCTTCTGCAAAGGCTTTTGGAGTACCTCCAGGAGCACTTCATGGAGATGTCCCTGGAGGATTTCCGCTCCATCCCCAGACATGTTAACAAACTTTTCCAGTAACTTTACTGGCCGCGAATGTATCCCAAGCCCTCATGGCAAATCAATCATTAAAAAATGCTTGCTTTTAAACCATGTTTTATATTTACAAAGGTACACTCACCAGAGGTCGCTTCCATGGCTTCACTATCTGGGCTAGTGGCTTGGGAGGTCTGGGAGGGTAATTCCATCTGGGTCACAAAAAGCTCCTGGCTGTTGGGGCTAACGGAGTGCTGTGTGCTCTCTGCAAGATCATCCTCCTCCTCCTCCTCATCTTCCCCCTCCGCAGAATCCTCAGCCATGGTTGAGATTACAACCCCCACTCAGAATCCACGGACAGGGGTGGGGTAAGGGTGGCGCAGCCCCCTAAAATTGCATGCAGCTCAGCGTAGAAGCGGCATGTTTTCGGCCCTGCCCTGGACTTTCCGTTTGCTTCTTTGGTTTTCTGGTAGGCTTGTCTGAGCTCCTTAACTTTCACTCTGCACTGCACTGAGTCCCTGGTGTGGCCTTTCTCCATCATAGCCTTGGAAATGTTTTCAAATATTTTTTCATTTCATCTTTTGGAACGGAGTTCTGTTAGCACTGAATCCTCTCCCCATATAGCAATCAGATCCAGTACCTCCCGTGCGGTCCATGCTGGAGCTCTTTTTCTATTCTCAGGAGACTGCATTGCTACCTGTGCTGATGGGCTCTGCCTGGTCACCTGTGCTGATCAGAGCTCCGTGCTGGCCAAACAGGAAATGAAATTCAAAAGTTCGCAGGGCTTTTCCTGTCTACCTGGCCAGTGCATCAGAGTTCAGATTGCTGTCCAGAGCTGTCACAGTAGTGCATTGTGGGATACCGCCAGGAGGCCAATACCGTCGATTTGCGGCCACACTAACCCTAATCTGATATAGTAATACTGATTTTAGCGCTACTCCTCTCATCGGGGAAGAGTACAGAAACCGATTTAAAGAGCCCTTTATATGGATATAAAGGGCCTCGTAGTGTGGATGGGTGTGGCGTTCAATCGGTTTAACACTGCTAAAATTGGTTTAAACGTGTAGTGTAGACCAGGCCTCTATTAAATTAGGCCTTTGGTTGAGTCCGTTAATTTGCCTTTGTGTAATTTATTGTATTTTTATAGCTAATGGCTTTTATTTCTGTACTTAGATTAACATTTTCACATAGAAATAAACACACAAATACACGAACTCAGTTTAAATAAGTGGTCCCTCCAGGTAAGGTCTGAGGTATATTGGCAATGTAGTACATACTGAGGTGGGTTTACTACAGCTGCCAGGGCTGTGGCCATTCTGCAATTAGATGCAGAGCTCCGTTTATTATGATCTTTTAATTCAGCACCTTCTGTTAGTATCAAATGTATGACATTATTTTGAACTATATCACTAGCACTCTATGAACAAAGAGCTAGTGCAACTGGAATAAAATACAAGGTTAATCTTTGCTGGAAAAAAGGAGGAAGAAAATAAAACCAGGAATACAACTGAACTGGATTTGCTAGGAAGCAAGTAAAGAATAAAGCAAGGAGATCAATCAGAAATATTGATTGGGGAATTGTACAGGGACTTTGTTACTGTTATTATTACATATATCATTTTGGATATAACTTCTTTGGTATCATTTGTATTACAGTAGCACCCAGAGGTCCTGGCAAAGATTTGGGACCCATATGCTAGGCACCATACAAACACATAGTAATAGAGAATCCCTGCTCCAAAGAGTTTACAAGTTAAACAAACAAAAGGGAGGGGAAAGGTAAAACTTTGCTGTGTTCATTGTACAGATGGGGAACTGAAGCACAGTGATAGATTTGTCCAAGATCACTCAAAAAGTTTGAGGCAGAGTTGACACCAGAACCCTGATCTCCTCTGTTCCAGACCACTGCATTAACCACAAGTGTTTTCCTTTCTCTCAACAGCAGTCAAACTCATGTTCCAAGTTTTACAAACTATCTTAATTACCAGATTTGCTTATGCAAACACAAGAGTATGGAGAACATTTTGATTATTGCATGCAACATCTGCAGTTATTTTTGATATTCCTTTCCAGGTCATTGTTAGTGCCTGGTTTTTTGTTTTTTTTGTTTTTGTCCTGCAGCTTAAAGCAGCTTTTTGCCCTGGCCTCCATGTTCAGGAAACGAGCACACAGTTTCAAGCGAAAAACATTTCCTGTAAAGTTACCCTTTGATGCTAGGCAAATTTTGTGGTCAGCCATTTCCAGGAAACACACCCCCCCGGCCCCTGAGGGTGGTAACGAGGCACCTGCAAGTCTCCTAATTAGGAGAAACCTAGCCAAAAAATTGAATACGTCATTACCTTTATAAATTGTCCGGTGCGTATAGAGTGGACAGGGAGAAACGAAAAAACCTGGACCTTGTAACCGAGCCTGATCACCTCGAGGTCTCCCTGAGGCGCGAGTTTTTTTTAAGGAGCCTATACGTTTACTGGCGATGTTGAAACTTTCGTGGTTTGTGTGTGTGAGTATGCCTGGGTACTGATTTTGCTATTGTTGTTAGCTAACAGAGTCTGTATTGTGTTGTAAGCCGGAGTCTCACGGCAAGCTGTAGTTGTCTTATTGCATTTTGCTTTTATTTAGACGAGTTGTTGCATTTATGGTTAATAATAGCACCAATACCACCCTTATTAACCCCTGGAAGGACCTGAATAACTACTGGGACCTAGAGAAATACCAGGGTCAGCTTCTGTTTGTAATTGCAGTATTTTTATTATTTGTTCTGGTATTATATTGTAAGCCCAAGTTGTAACTAGTATTGAGTTGTTCCTTATTCTCACCTGTGACTCATTCAATAAATCCTCAATTTTTAACCCCACGACTGATTGTTTGCGTTATCCCCATTGCTACCTTCGGGCACTTGTCACCCCCCCCAAGGGCATCCAGTGATCGAATCTCCGCCCTATCCCAACGCTCATTACCTGGTAGATAACGGGCACCTTGTGACCATATCAGTGGAGCGAGGGGCGAGAGTAATCAGTAATCAACAGTCATCACATTTTGCAAGATCTGCTGATATCAAATAATTTGCCCATACTCCACTCAAATAAATAGACCAGTCAAAATGCCACCCTTCACTGTTTACGCTTGAGTGATGTTAGAAGCATTACAAAGTCATTAATGCCTACCTAACACTATGTGTTTAATATTCATAAAAATGAAAACCTTTTCCCTTCCTCCTATGTCTTGGAGTACAGTGTGTATTAAACTCTTATTACAGTCACTTCAGTGCAGAAAACTAATACAACGATTTGGATGAAGTATGAATATATTTGGGACAGAATGGGCTTGGAGATAATGTTGTATATGAATGCAAATTAAATTAGCAAAGGCAATGAGATGTATGACAAATCTTCCACTTAAATTTTGGTTTAACATTACTTACAAACATGGTGCATTTTCAAGCTTAAATTCCAAAGATGGCACCACATGTTATTTCAGTGGGACTGAATGTGGGATTCAGTGAGATTGCAGGGCTCCTTTGAGCCCTGTTCCATTAGCCCCTCCTCATCCCATCCTGTTCAGTGACTGTCTGGCCATACTCTTCCTGATGGAGACTTGTCTCCCTTTAACAACAATTCAGACCAGTGGTACAAGCACCCTCATTCTTTTTTGTATTCAAAGTGGCTACCTGCCAGATACTAAGGTCTAGCTATTTGAGATTCAGCGAATACCACCTTTGGGGAATTATCACATCCCTAATACTGTATATTAGATAATTATCATATTAGGTGGTTTAAGATATGGGATCTCTTACAAATGGATAAATTCATAAAAATATTCCATGCAGAAGTTTCATTCCACTGTATTACCTGAGTTGAAACTGAAGCATGGGACATGTCAATAATTCATATTCCATAAACGTGTAGTCACAGAAAAATGCAAGACATCAGTCTTTCATACAGGCACACATCTGAACATTCATACAATATTCTTTGGTGGTTTAGTAAGTGATGACTTTTGTTTTGGATAACCACTATTAGGAGAACATGTTTTGGCACAATTTATGAATATTATTTTGCTTGAGACACAATGGAATTGTTTCTTTATCCATTCAATGAGACACTCTACACTAAGCCCCTGAGAATATCAGCATTTTCTGTGACTTTTTCTGCTTTATGACATCAAATGCAGTAGACAACATCTCACTGATCACTTAGTGCAATTGGAATGCTGCCACAATGACTGAATCCAGATAAAGATTTCTAGCTCTAGGGAGCGCTGAGGATAAAATAAAGCTTTTAAAAACTGTAAGTAATTAGTTGAAATGTTTATAGGAGAAAAAAGTAACTGTGCTAAACTTTTTTTAACTGAAGTATTTACATTTTCTGACTGACACAGCTCTTCAATCCAGTTGTGTGTGGGCACCCCAGATGCTGCATAAAAAGGTAGTGATATTAAAGCTTTTCCATGATTGCTAATTGTTATAGTAATACATCCTATAAATGTTACTTTATCCTGCCACCCACTGTCTGTCAGGGACCTTGATTTTTTTAATATGTTATGCAAAACTCAGTTTGGTATGACCTGTACACATTCAATTACTCATATTCATTAAGATCCGAAGCACTTCATCATTTTACCTCTTAAAAACAACAGCTGAAATCAGATTAGATGCATTGAAATAACCACTCACTTAGAATATATGGCTAGTTTGTGACTTGAGACCTTAGAATGCAATATATTGCACCTGTGCCAGTCCATGGGCCTTGCTCTGTAGGCCAGTATGAAAGGCGGTAGGGTCATAACCCTGTCTCTTATTCCCCACCCTAACTTTATCTCTCTCTTTTCAGAGTAGGAATGAGCAGACTCTCTCTCTGTACTCTCCAGAGTGTAGGAAGCATAGAGATTGTTTATAAAGCAGTAGTACCTAACATTGGATCAGAGACTCATTGTTCTAGACACTGTACAAACAGATGGTCCCTGTCAAGAAGATCTTAAAGCCTAATATTGTGAGTGCTCTCTGTGCTGCACAAGTGGGGGTTGGCATGCTAGAAAGTAACATATTATCAATGACATCAAGCTATAAAACATCTTAAATTAAAGAAGAATGGGATAATTTTCAGGTTTATCACATTTCACTGAGAGTATCTGGTCACGTCCTTGCTTCATGCTCACCCCCATTTTCCTTTCTATTAATAAATGTGCAGTTCTTCATTCTCCCAGAAAGTTTGTATGCAATAGAGGTTAGTAGAGAGACTGATATTTCACTAATGAATGATGTACAATTCCTCTCTGGGTGCACAAGGAAGTGGAGAGAAAAGGGAAGATGAAAGTCATCTTCCTTCCTCTCGACCCCTATGCAAGGGACAAACACAATCCCAGTCCATGGGCCTGATCCAATCCCCAGTGAAGTGACTGGGAAAAGATTTTTTTTATGTCAATGCATAAAATCCCTTTGTGTCAGGCACAATGAAATCTGTCTGAGCTCAGAGGCTTCCCCAAGCACCCATAGCTTCCCAAAAGTGGCACAAAGGGAAAGAATGAGATAAGGCTATGGTCCTTAAACTCAGCAAAACCTGCCAGAGGAACTGACTCCATGGGTATAGCAGCATTGACATTCCTCCTGTGTTCCCAGGTACCTTGCAATGCCATAGAAATGTCTCCAGAACCTAGTGCTGGGATGTTGTTCATGTTCTCCATCACTTACTAAGTGCTCTGGGTCAATGCCTTTGGCTCAGATCTGACCAAACCATACCAAGTGAATGACCCAAAAAAGGGGAGGAGAGGTGACTTAAAGTCTGCTCTGTTCTTCCCTGATCCTCTGGTCAACAAGGGGCCAATCTGACTTCAAATATAAAAAAGAGCCATCTCAGTGTCACTGTAACTTATTCTGGCTTGTTGACACCTTCGGGGGGGGGGCACATTTTGTTAGTTGAGGATTGCTAGAGCACTCCAGGACACCCCTTTCATCTCTTATACGCCCCTTATACTGGGGGAAGAGAGGGAGTGTTTTAGATCCAGGTTTTCCAACTTTAAATAAGGTGGAAATTCCTTTATGCAATGGAATCCCCAGCTACTCTGCTAGGAGACAGAGTATCTGGCCAGAAATTTAATCCTTAGGATATATAAAGAACTTAGGACAAGCGATTGTGTCAATGAACCACAACTGGTATGCGGTAGCAGACAATTGTATGACTACTTTCAACTTCCACAGAGGTATGCTCATTTGTTTTCTTACATAATAATCCAGATCCACAGTGAGTACACATTGAAGGACTGGGAGTATTGTGAAGAACACTGAGCCCCAAGGATGAACGCAATTAGTTGGGGAAGGGTCAACATAGCTTTGTACAGGGAAATCAAGCCTCACCAATCTGTTAGAATTTAATGAACAGGTGAATAAGGATCAGCTAGTGGATACAGTATACTTGGACTTTCAGATAGCCTTTGACAAGGTCTCTCAAAGTCTCTTAGGCCTTGTCTACACTGTGGGGGGAAATCGATCTAAGTTACGCAACTTTAGCTAAGTGAATAATGTAGCTAAAAGCGATGTAATAAGATCAACTTACTGTGGCGTCTTCACTGCGGTGAGTCAACTGCTGCCACTCCCCTGTCAACTCTGCCTGTGCCTCTTACCGAGCTGGAGTACAGGAGTCGATGGGAGAGGGCTTGGGTGTCAATTTATCGCGTCTAGACTAGATGCGATAAAATCGATCCCCACTGGATCAACCACTGCCTGCTGATCTGGCTGATAGTGAAGACATACCCTTAATCAAAGTAGTCAGTCCTGGGATAAGAGTGAAAGTTTTCGCTTGGATTACTAACTAGTTAAAAGATAGTAAACAAAAGGTAGGAATAAATAGTCAGTTTTCAGAATGGAGAGAGGTAAATAGTGGGGTCCCTGTGGGATCTGTACTGGGACAGTGCTGTTCAACATATTCATAAATGATCTGGAAAAAAGGTAAACAGTGAGGTGGAAAAATTTGCAGATGATAACTAGGCTGAGTAACTTTGTAAGTCCAATGAAGACAGTGAAGATTTAAAAAGGGATCTCACAAAACTGAGTGACTGGGTAAGAAAATGGCAGATGAAATTCAGTGTTCATAAATGCAAAGTAATGTGCATTGGAAAACATAATCCCAACTACAAATACAAAACAATGGGGTCTAAATTACCTGTTATCACTCAAGAAAAAGATGTTGGAGTCATTGTGGATACATCTGCTCAATTTGTAGCAGCAGTCAAAAAAGCTAATAGAATCTTAGGAACCATTAGGAAAAGGATATATAGTAAGACAGACAATATCACAATGCCTCAGCATAAAATCAATGGTACACACACACCTTGAATACTGTACACAGATCTGGTCACCCCACCTCAAAAAAGATATATTAGAATAGGAAAAAGTACTAAGAAAGGCAACAAATATGATTTAGGGTAAGGAACAGCTTTCATATGAAAAGAGATTGAAAAGACTGGGACTTTTCATCTTGGAAAAGAGATGTCTAAGGTGGAAGGTGGATATGATAGAGGTCTATAAAATCATGAATGATGTGGGGAAAGTGAATAAGGAAGTGTTATTTACCTCTTCACATAACACAAGAACCAGGAGCCATCCAATGAAATTAATAGGCAATGTATTTTAAAAAAACATAAGGAATTACTTCTTCACACAACACACAGTCAGCCTGTGCAACTTGTTGCCAGGAGATATGAAGCCCAGAACTATAACAAGGTTCAAAAAAGAATTAGATAAGTTCATGTAAGCTAAGTCCATCAATGGCTAAAAGTCAAAATTGTCAAGGATGCAACCCTGTGCTTTGGGTGTCCCTAGTCTTTGACTGCAAGAAGCTGGGAGTGGACAACGGGGGATGGATCTCTTGATGATGGCCTGTTCTGTTCATTCCCTCTGAAGCATCTAGCATTGGCCACTGTCAGAAGACAGGATAATAGGCTAGATGATCATATTCTGACTGAGTATGGCCGTTCCTATTGAGGAGAAAAAATGATGACAGCATACAGATAATTGTACACTTTTATTCCAATACAAGATCAATAATACAAAATTAATAAACTTTTATTTTAGTTCTTAAGATTAGAAGTTCATGCCTTTGCTCTCTTCCAGTATTTAGAATTCATGTGGAATGCTCATAAATATGATGATGACACCAAAGACATTTAATGGTGAGTAAATGGACTAAAATTATTGTGTTTTTATTTAGTTTGCAGCAAATGGGTAACTGACACAGCTGTCAATGATATCTTTCGTTCATCCAGGCTTTGAGGAGAAGCAGACTGATTTAGGAAGGGACTTAGCTTCTTCTTCTCTGCAGGAAGGAAGGGCTCTTTCACAGCCCATTGCAACTCCTGCACTATGGTTGCTTTCTACTCTAAGTAGCATTGTGGTTGAAAGGTACCTTCTTACCTACTTGACCTCAATTTACCAGTAATATTTAGATCAGGACATTGGTCTCTGCTAGAGAAAGAGGGGCCTTGGAAACAACATGAGGCTTTGGGTTAAGCTACCCTAGAAGGAGAAAGAGAGGGGTCATCATTCACTGTATATAGTATTTAAGAGTCACAAAATATTTGGAGCCTGATTCTGATCATTTCAGTGATAGCAGAATCAGGCCCTTCCTATTAATTGAATACCACATTCTGAAACATATCACACCTCTACTTGTATCATAATTCTCTGTAAATGTATGCACTGCTGAATAAAAGATTATAATAAAATAATCATGTCTTCTTTCCACAGGATTGTATTCCCCCTTTCAACTCCCTTACCTCATCATCAGTTTAACCTCTACAAGAGCCAGATACCTATTTAAAGGAACATAAACTGTGGCTTCCCCTCTTTCAACCAATACCCTAAACTAGAAGGACTGTTGAGCTCAGCATAAGTCAATGGAATGTAAAATGGCACAGAAAAGAAGTAGGCAAAATACATATATTTGAACATTTTTTGGAAGATTGTCTCTAAAACAAGAATTATGGTATTGAGTCGGGGGAGGGAGATGGGATGAAAGCATTGCCAGGAAACATTAGTTAGAATTTGTAAATTAAAAGCCTTGGCTGCACTTGGCGTATATAACAAAACGGGAGGAGGTGCTCCATTTAACTCAGCAATAATCAGTTTCCCTCTTTGGATTCCCTCTTAAGATTTATACAGTAAATCATCTACAAAGGAACTATATTATTGATAAGGAAAATGGAGCACACTTACTGGTAGCCCTTAATTAAACTAATGTCACCATGGTGATGGTTGCAGTAATAAAAACAGAGCCAGATCCTTAGCTGGAGTAAATTAGTGAAACTTTTCTGACTTTCAGTCCTTTCTGCTGAGTGACAGCAATGCACTTTGATTGGCAACTACCAAAATTACTTTTGAGCAGAATGTCTTAATGTGCATAATCTTGGTGGGCCAGATTTGGCCTATGTTTTAAATAGGTGTTCAGTGTGAAGGTAGGAAAGACCAGTCAGAATTGCAGTCAAGAGACCACAGGGACTTCTTTGTCCCTACTCCCTCAGGGGCACATGGTACCCTGAGAGGGAGCACGGAAGGCAAGAGCCATGTTTTTGCCCCTCTCGATCTTGGCCTGTGGATTGAGACTGGTGCAGGCCTTACTGTCCTTAAAATCTATGAAAGGCTGTTGTGTGATATATATTTATTTTCATTTACATTCAGAGATTTCCATTCCTAATAAGGGAAGATGAAAATTAGGATGGAAGTAATTGACAGGCAGAGGGCATTGTTCTATAAAGCAAAGAGAAAGGACTAAATATAACATTAAAAATATAAATAAATAATTGACCATTCAGCACTTTCACAGCCCACTTTAGTTTTGTAGATTCTTCATTATTATTTAGAAACTCAATATTTAATTTAAACATTAATAATAATAATTTGAGGTGTTTCTTGTTAACTTGGTATTCACCATACCTCTTGGCCTGTGGAGTTTATAATTATGCCTTTATCGTATAAAAGAAAATATCTTTGTTCTTTTTATATGGAGAAGCATCAGAACTTTCAAGAAGATCCAATTTTCAGGGTACAGTATTTAAGATTTTTTAAGGTAACATGACCAATTCCTACTGATAATGACACCTCTAATATATTTTAACTGCTGCAACCTCTTTCCAAGAGATTTGGTCCTTAGCTGCGAATCCCTAGGGAAAGTGTTGCCAAAAGTTGAAGTTTCTTTGATGTAATACAAGGGAAAAACATTGAATAGCAACTAGCAAAAAACACAAAACCTATCAAGAATACATCAGAAGTAGAAGGACTACTAATCAATCACCTGAGCCACTGGATGATCAGGGTCCATTTAAGGAAGACAAGGCCACTGCAGAGAAGCTAAATGAATTATTTTCATTAGTCTTCACTCAAAAGAATGTGAGGGAGATTCCCACATCTGAGCCATTCTTTTTAGGTGACATATCTGAGGAACTGTCCCAGATTGAGGTTTTGATAGAGGATGTTTTGGAACAAATCATTACATTAAACAGTAATAAGTAACCAGGATCAAACGGTATTCACCCGTGACTTTTGAAGGAACTCAGCTATGACATTGCAGAACTATTAAGTGTGGTATGTAACCTATTGCTTAAATCAGTTTTTGTATCAGAGGACTGGAAGATAGCTAATATAACACTGATTTTTTAGACTCCAGAGGCAATCCTGGCAATTACAGGCTGGCAAGCCTACTTTCAATGATAGGCAAATTGGTTGAAAATATAGTAAGGAACAGAATTAGAGACACAGATGAATGCAATTTGTTGGGGAAGAGTCAACATGGCTTTTGTAAAGGGAAATCATGCCTCACCAATCTGTTAAAATTCTATGAGGATGTCAACAAGCACGTGGACAAGAGTGATCTATTTTATTTAGTATACTTGGACTGTGAGAACACCTTTGATAAGGTCCCTAAAAAAAGGCTGCTAAGCAAAGTAAGGAGTCATGGGTTGAGAAGGACTGTCTTCTCATGGGTCAGTAACTGGTTAAAAAAGATAGGAAACAAAGAGTATGAATAAATAGTTATTTTTCACAATGGGAGAGGTAAATAGCAGGGTACACCAAGGATCTGTATTGAGACATGTGCTTTTCAACATACTCATAACTGATCAGGAAAATGGGTAAATGGGAAAGTTTTCAGATGATACAAACTTATCATCAGTTTTCAGAATGGAGAAAGATAAATAGCGGGGTCTCTCTGGGATCTGTACCGGGGCCAGTGCTGTCCAACATATTCATAAATGATCTGGAAAAAGGGTAAACAGTGAGGTGGCAAAATTTGCAGATGATAATTAGGCTGAGTAACTTTGTAAGTCCAAAGCTGACTGCAAAGAGTTACAAAGGGATCTCACAAAACTGGATGACTTGGCAACAAAATGGGAGATGAAATTCAGTGTTGATAAATGTAAAGTAATGTATCAGAGGGGTAGCTGTGTTAGTCTGGATCTGTAAAAGCAGCAAAGAGTCCTGTGGCACCTTATAGACTAACAGACGTTTTGGAGCATGAGCTTTCGTGGGTGAATACCCACTTCGTGGGTGAATACCCACTTCGTCAGATGCATGACATGACATGCATCTGACGAAGTGGGTATTCACCCACGAAAGCTCATGCTCCAAAACGTCTGTTAGTCTATAAGGTGCCACAGGACTCTTTGCTGCTTTTGTAAAGTAATGTGAACTGGAAAACATAATCCCAACTATTCACACAAAATGAAGGGGTCTAAATTAGTTGTTACCTCTCAAGAAAAATATCTTGAGATATCACTATGTACAGTTCTCTGAAAACATTTGTTCCATGTGCAGTGGCAGTGCAATAAAATCTAACAATCTTAAAAACTATTAGAAATAGGATAGATAAAAAGACAGTAAATAATGTAATACCACTACATAAATACTTGGCATGCCCACACCTTGAATATTGTGTGCAGTTCTGGTTTCCCGATCTAAAAAAATGATATATTGGAATTGGAAAAAGTATAGAGATGGGCAACAAAAATGATTGGGTGTATGGAACAGCTTCTCTCTGAGGAGAGATTAAAAAGATTGGAATCTTTTGGCTTAGGAAAGAGATGAGTAAGGGGGGATATGATAGAGAGCCATAAAATCATGAATGTTATGGAGAAAATGAATAAGGAAGTGTTATTCATCCCTTCACATAACATAAGAACTAGGGGTAACTCAAGGAAAATAATACGCAGCAGGTTTAAAACAAATATCAGAAAATACTTCTTCACACAATGCACAGTTAACCTGTGAAACTCATTGCCAGGGAATGTTGTGAAGGCCAAAAGTATAATTGAGTTCAAAGAAGAATTAGATAAGTTCATGTAGGATAGGTCCATCAGTGGTTAATAGCCAAGATGGTGAGAGATGCTCTAGGTGTCCATAAGCCTCTGATTGCCAGAAGCTGGGATTGGATGAGAGGGGATTGATCACTTGATAATTGCCCTGTCCTCTTCATTCTCTCTGAAGCATAAGGCCACTGTTGGAATATAGGTTACTGGGTAGATAGACCATTGGTCTGACCCTGTATGACCATGCCTATGTTCTTAAAGAGTCCAGTTCTGCTCCCTAGGCAGCTGTATATGTGTTACAGCTGAAACTGGTAATTCCAAGTTTGGTCACTGGTGTTTTTAGCACAAGGGAGAAAGTCTGTCCTTCTACATTTCCAGACTAGAAAAAACAATAAGTATTCCAAGAGAATAAAAAATCTGCCATGATTCCCTTGCCCTGCAACAGAAATATAGTATCTTTAGGGCCTTCTCATCTCAGTCATAAGAGTTTCCCCAAGATTTATCACTCCTTAGGGAAAGAAACAAATCAGCCCCTTTGATTTAGCCTGGCGAAGCACTGAGGTTATTTACTCCTCCAATGCAGTTACTATTAATTCTTTGTGAGGTTGTGACAGCTGGTGCCTTGTTTGGAATGTCAGTATAACTCAGTTGTTAATATTCATCTTTCTGAACAGAAGGGTTTGGGCTCAAATCCTATTAGCTGATAGCCAGTGCAGTAGTCAGGGGAGGTGGTTACATCTCACAAAACTATATACTTTAGAATGTGATGTTACATCAAGATTTTATTTGCATGTTTTTGGTGATTTTTCAGAGGCATGTTAAAAATCCTATAACACTTTGGGATTTGGCCAACATTCCTTATCTTAATTAATACCATCATAGACTAATTAACACCAATATAAATATACACAGCTGTTTGTATGATGGTCCTGAATGCATAATGTTGTGTTTGCATAAACTGTTACATTACAGGCATGCAAGTTGTTGCTATGTAAAACTGGGATACAAGGTATATAAAATGCAAACATAAAAAAAAAGTAAGTAAGCAATGTTTGTTTACTTTACTATTATGATGAGCCGAATAGTTATATAGCCTGTATTAATAGTGAGATGTTGCAAGTACAAAGAAGAGAGTAGGCCATCTTCCATTTATCTTTTGTTAATCCACCATCAATTCATAACGGCACCCTTGTTTAATTATTGATTGGCATTGGTCTTTCATTGTAGATTGCTTTTCTTCAAGTAAAAATGATCCAGATGTTTGAGCAATATCCATCTGAGACAGAAGGCTTTTAGGTGTACCATATATTCCCTGGAGTTTTGTTTCTGTGTGGAATTTAATGGATTTCTTTGAGGAAAAAGAAAACCACAGAAGAATTATTCCCTAATCTACAGCCACATCTTTAAATAGCAAACAATGGCTTTAGAGTTAACTTTCCTGTTTTCTACATTTCTAAATGTGCAAAAAATGATATTTCTGGTCATTTCATCAATACCCATTAATTCCCAGACTTGTAAAATGAAGCCATTGATCATCATGTAGCTGTGTATTTATGTGAACTATCAGTGTGTTATTTGAGAGGTTCTATATCAGTGATTGGCATCCTGTGGCTCATGAGCCACATGCCACCACAGGGTAATCTACTGATGGGCCACAAGACAATTTGTTTACATTGACCATCTGCAGGCACAGCTACCCAGAGCTCCCAGTGGCTGTGGTTTGCTGTTCCCAGCCAATGGGAGCTGTGGTAACCTGCGCGGGCTGCAGGTTGCCCACCACTGTTGTATATCCAGGGAAGCCTTGGGACAAAGCCTTTTGAACAGGGTCTTTGGGAGTTGGTAATGAGTGTAAGTCGTTTAGGCCCTAATCTGAAGCTTAGTGAAGTCAATGAGGAATATATCCATTGATTCCAATTGTCCTTGCAATGAATCTCTTAACTAATAATGTATCTAAAGCAACGGTAGCATGAGTTAGCATGGTTGTCATTAAAAGTCAACATTTATTAAGACTTACCACAGCATAACTTGATAATTAGAATAGTTAAGAACTCTGTTTCCTCAGGCAATGTACTGCTTGTGATATCTTTGCCCAGAACCTCAAAAGTATCTTTCCCCAGAACCTCCTAACTTCCATTGACATCAATGTATTTAAATGTTAGGGAGTAAAGCATGGATTTCACTAATAATTTGTGATTTAGAAATGATAGGTGAAATGTGATTTCAACTGGGAACGAAGTTAGCTTGAAACTATATCTAAATATTAGGGCTGCCAATTAATTGCAGTTAACAGATGTGATTAACGCAAAAAAAGTGATTAATTACAGTTTTAATTGCACTATTAAACAATAGAATACCAATTGAAATGTAATATTTGTTGATGTTTTTCTACATTTTCAAATATATTAATTTCAATTACAACACAGTATACAAAGTGTACAATGCTTACTTCATATTATAATTATTACAAATATTTGCACTGTAAAAATGATAAACAAAAGAAATAGTATTTTTCAATTCATCTCATATAAGTACTGTAATCTCTTTATCGTGAAAGCACTACTTACAAATGTTGAATTTTTGGTTACATAACTGCACTCAAAAGCACAACGATGTAAAACTTTAGAGCCTACAAGTCCACTCTGTCTTACTTCTTGTTCAGCCAGTTGTTAAGACAAACAAGTTTGTTTACATTTACGGGCAATGCTGCTGCCCGCTTCTTATTTACAATGTTCCCTGAAAGTGACAACAGGCATTTGAATAGCAGTTTTGTAGTTGTCACTGCAAGGTATTTACATGCTAGATATGCTAAACATTCATATGCCCCTTCGTACTTCAGCTACCATTCCAGAGGACATGCTTCCATGCTGATGATGCTCATTAAAAAAATAAAGTGTTAAATTTGTGACTGAACTCCTTTGGGGATAATTTATGACTCTTGCTCTGTGTTTTACATGCATTCTGCCATATATTGAATGGCATAGCAGTCTCAGATGATGATTCAGTACATGCTGAGGTTCGAAGGGGCCAGGTGACTAAAGCCCACAGGTAAGTCAAGAACATGGAGATCTGGGAGAAGGTTTGGAAATCGAGGGTAAGCATGGGCTGTTATAGCAGAGAAACAGGAGTGACCAGACAGAACTGGGGGCGGGTGAATCAAATATGTATATGAGATGTCTACAAATGTGAGAAGTATGGTGAATAAGCAGGAAGAATTTGAAATGCTACTAAATAAACACAACTATGACATAACTGGCATCACACAGATGTGGTGGGATAATACGCATGCCTGGAATATTGGTATAGAAGGGTACAGCTTGCCCAGGAGGACAGGCAGGGAAAAAAAGGGAGGAGGTGTTGCCTTATATATTAAAAATGTATACACTCGGACTGAGGATGAGATGGAAATAGGAGACAGACTTCTTGAAAGCCTCTGGGTAAAGATAAAAGGGGTAAAAACAAGGGGGATATCATGGTGGGACCAACCTAGTCCCAGATTTGGACCTTAGCGTCCAAAATATGGGGGTTAGCATGAAAACCTCTAAGCTTAGTTACCAGCTTGGACCTGGTACTGCTGCCACCACCCAAAAAATTAGAGTGTTTTGGGGCACTCTGGTCCCCCCAAAAACCTTCCCTGGGGACCCCAAGACCCAAACCCTTGAGTCTCACAACAAAGGGAAAGAAATCTTTTCCCTTCCCCCCTCCAGGTGCTCCTGGAGAGATACACAGAAGCAACTTCTGTGAATCCAAGCAGAGGGACTCCACCCTCCCCGTTCCCAGTCCTGGAGAACAGAATTACCTTCCTCTTCACCCAGAGGGAATGTAAAATCAAGCTAGTAAATCTAACACACACAGAGTTCCCTCTGACTTCTTCCTCCCACCAATTCCCTGGTGAGTACAGACTCAATTCCCTGGAATTTCCCACTAAAGAAAAACTCCTAACAGGTCTAAAAAAGAAAGCTTTATATAAAAAGAAAGAAAAATACATAAAAATGGTCTCTCTGTATTAAGGTGACAAATACAGGGTCAATTGCTTAAAAGAATATTGAATAAACAGCCTTATTCAAACAGAATACAATTTAAAGCACTCCAGCAACTATATTCATGTAAATACAAAAAAAACATAAATCCTATCTGATCTTTTTGTACTTACAACTGGGAAACAGAAGATTAGAAAGCAGGAAATAGAAATCACTCCTCATCTGAGAGAGCATACAGGCAGACAGACAAAGAACTCAGACACACAATTCCCTCCACCCAGAGTTGAAAAAAATCCTGTTTCCTGATTGGTCCTCTGGTCAGGTGGTTCAGATTACTTCTTTCCAGGTGAAAGAGACGTTAACCCTTAGCTATCTGTTTATGATAGGGTCTATTACAGACCATCTAAACAGGAAGAAGTGGTGGATGAATTAGTTTAAAAAAAACTAACAAAACCATCCAAAGCACAGGACTTGGATTGGAGACTTTTTTTTACTTCAGAAGGTGGAGAAAGCTACTGAGGATAGGCTGTTCTAGATTTGATTTTGACAAATAGAGAGGAACAGGTTGAGAATTTGAAAGTGAAAGGCAGTTTGGGTGAAAGTGATCATGAAATGATAGAATACAGGATTGTAAGACTGTAGGAAGGAGAACTGTAAAATAAAGACAATGGATTTCAAGAAGGCAGACTTTTGCGAACTCAGGAAGGTGGCAGATGAGATCCTATGGGAAGCACATCTAAGGGGAAAAACAATTAAAAACCATTGGCAGTTTTTCAGAGAGACATTATTAAGGGCACAAGAGCAAAACTATCCCACTGCATAGGAAATATATGAAATACAGCAAGAGTCCACCCTGGCTTAACCAGGAGATCTTCAATGATCTAAAAATTTAAAAAAAAGAGTCCTACAAAAAGTGGAAACTAGGTCAAATTACAAAGGATTAATATAAACAAATATCAAAAGTATGTAAGGACAAAATTAGAAAGGCCAAGGCTCAAAACGAGATCAATCTAGGTAGAGACATAAAGAGTAAAAAGAAAACATTCTACAAATACAGTACAAGAAGAGGAAGACCAAAAATAGGGTAGGTCCGTTACTCAATGCGGGGGAGTGGGTTGGTGGCAGAGAGAAATAATAACAGAAAATATGGAAATGGCAGAGGTGCTTAATTACTTCTTTGTTTTGGTTTTCACCAAAAACGATGACAGTGATTGGTCATCTAAAGTAGTGAATACTAGTGAAAATGAGATAGGATCAGAAGAGGCTAAAATAGAGAAAGAACAAGTCAAAAATTACTTAGATAAATTAGTTGTCTTCAAGTCACCAAGACCTAATGAAATGCATCCTAGAATAGTCAAGGAGGTGACTGAGGAGATATCTGAGCCATCAGTGATTGTCTTTGAAGAGTCATGGAAGATGGGAAAGATTCCAGAAGACTGGAAAAGGTCAAACATAGTGCCAAAGTATAAACAGGGAAATAAGGACAACCCAGGGAATTGCAGACAAGTCAGCTTCACTTCTGTGCTCGGAAAGATAATGGAGCAAATAATTAAGCAATCAATTTGCAAACATTTAGAAGATAATAAATAACAGTCAGCATGGACTTCTCAAGAATAAATTGTGTCAAACTACCTTGATAGCTTTCTCTGACAGGGTAGCAAGCCTTGTGGATGGGGGGAAAATGGTAGATGTGGTATATCTTGACTTTAGCAAAGCTTTTGATAGTGTCTCACATGATCTTCTTATAAACAAACAGGGAAATGCAACCTAGATGGAGCTACTATAAGTTGGTTCACAACTGGTTGGAAAACCATATCCAGAGAGTAGTTATCAATGGATCACAATCATGCTGGAAGAACATAATGAATGGGGTCTCTGAGGAATCAGTTCTGGGTCTGGTTCTGTTCAATATCTTCATCAGTGGTATAAATAATGGAATAGAGAGTACTAGTATAAAGTTTGCAGATGATACCAAGCTGAGAGGGGTTGCAAGTGTTTTAGAGGATAGGATTCAAATTCAAAGTGAGTTGGACAAACTGGAGAAATGGTCTGAAGTAAACAGGATGAAATTCAACAAGGACAAAGCAATGTACTCCATTTAGAAAAGACCAATCCGCTGCACACATATAAAATGACTGCCTAGGAAGGAGTACTCTGTAAAGGGATCTGGGGGTTATAGTGGACCACAAGCTAAATATGGGTCAATAGTGTATTGCTTCTGCAAAAAAAAGCAAACTTCATTCTGGGATGTATTAGCAGGAATGTTGTAAGCAAGACATGAGAAGTAATTCTTCAGCTCTACTCTGCACTGATTAGGTCTCAATTGGAATATTTTGTCCAGTTTGGGATACCACATTTTAGGAAGGATGTGGACAAATCGGAGAGACTCCAGAGAAGAGTGACAAAAATGATTAAAGGTCTAGAAAACATGACCTATGAGAGAAGATTTTAAAAAATGGGTTTGTTTAATCTGGAAAAGAGAAGACTGAGGGGGGCAGGATAACACTTTTCAAGTATGTAAAAGGTTGTTACAAGGAGGAGGGAGAAAAATGTTTTCTTAATTTCTGAGGATAGGACATATAGTAATGGGTTTAAATTTCAGCAAGGGATGTTTAGGTTGGACATTAGGAAAAACTTCCTAACTGTCAGGGTGGTTGGCACTGGAATAAATTACCTAGTGAGGTTGTGGAATCTCCATCATTGGAGATTTTTTAAGAGCAGGTTAGACAAACACCTGTCAGGAATGGTCTATATAATACTTAGTCCTGCCATGAGTGCATGGGACTGGACAAGATGACCTCTTGAGGTCCCTTCCAGTCTTATCATTCTATGCTGTTTCTTTTAAGAACACTTTCACTGCAGATTTGACAAAATGCAAAAAAACGGCAACAATTTGAGATTTCTAAAGACAGCTGCAGCACTCAACCCAATGTTTAATAATCTGACACTCCTTCCAAAATGTGAGAGGGATGAGGTGTGAAGTATATTTTCAGAAGTCTTAAAAGAGCAACTCTATAGAATCTGAACCACCAAAAAAAGAAAATCAACATTCTGCTGATGGCTTCTGACTCAGAAGATGAAAATGAACGTACATCAGTTTGCACTGTTTTGGATTACTATTGAACAGAATCTGTCAACAACATGGACACATGTCCTCTAGAATGGTGGTTGAATCATGAAGAGACGTTAGAATCTTTATTGCATTTGGCATGCAAATACCTTGCAACTCCAGCTACAACAGTTCCATTTGTATGCCTGTTCTCACTTTCAGATGACTTTGTAAACAAGAAGTGGGCAACATTATCTCTTGCAAATTCTAACCAAACTTGTTTGACTGTGCAGTTGGCTGAATAAGAAGTAGGACTGAGATGACTTGTAGGACACTGTTGTGTTTTTGAGTGCAGTTATTTTTTAACATAATTCTACAGTTGTAAGTTCATCTTTCATGTTACAGAGATTGCATTACTGTACTTGTACACCTCTACCCCGATATAACGCTTTCCTTGGGAGCCAAAACATCTTACTGCATTATAGGTGAAACCGCATTATATCGAACTTGCTTTGATCCACCGGAGTGCAAAGCCCCGCCCCCCTGGAGCTCTGCTTTACCACGTTATATCTGAATTTGTGTTATATCTTGTCATGTTATATCGGGGTAGAGGTTTATTAGGTGAATTGAAAAATACTAGGGCTCTCAAGCAATTAAAAAAGGCAATTGTGACTAATCACACTTTTAATTATGATGTTGAATAATAGCAGCATTATTTTGGAGGGGATTTTTTCTACATTTTCAAATATGTTCATTTCACTTACAACACAGAATACAAAGTGTAGAGTGCTCAATTTATATTTGTTTTTATATGAAATATTTGCACTGTAAAAATTTGGTTAGAAAAGAAATAGTATTTTTAATTCACCTAATACGACTGTAGTGCAATCTCTTTACCATGAAAGTTGAACTTACAAATATAGACCTACATTAAAAAAAGAACTGCATTCAAAAATAAAACAATGTAAAACTTTAGATCCTAGAAGTACACTTAGTCCTACTTCTTGTTCAGACAATTGCTCAGTCAAACCAGTTTGGTTAGAATTTGCAGGAGATAACGCTACCCGCTTCTTGTTTACAATGTCACCTGAAAGTGAGAACAGGTGGTCGCATGACTCTGTTGTAGTCAGTATCACAAGATATTTATGTGTCAGATGCACTAAAGATTCATATGTCCCTTCATGCTTCAACCACCATTCCAGAGGACATGCAACCATGCTGATGATGGGTTCTGCTCGATAACAATCCAAAGCACAGTGGATCAACTCATGTTTTTTTTCATCACCTGAGTTAGATGCCACCAGCAGAAAATTTATTTTCTTTTTTGGTGGTTCGGGGTTCTGTAGTTTCCACATCTGAGTATTGCTATTTTAAGACCTCTGAAAGCATTCTCCATACCTTGTCCCTCTCAGATTTTGGACAGCACGTCAGATTCTTAAACCTTGAGTCGAGTGCAGTAGCTATCTTTAGAAATCTGATATTGGAACCTTCTTTGTCTTTTGTCAGATCTGCAGCAAAAGTGTTCTTAAATCAAACAACATATGCTGGGTCGTACTCCAAGACTACCATAACAGAAAATATATGTCAGAATGTGGGCAAAAACATGGAGCAGGAGACACACAATTCTCCTAGAAGTAGTTCAGTCACAAATTTTAATTAACACTTTTTTTTTTTTAAACGAGCATCATCAACATGGAAGCATGTCCTCTGGAATGGTGGCTGAGGCATGTGGGGGTCATACAAAGGTTTAGCATATCTGGCACGTAAATGCCTTGCAACGCTGGCTACAAAAGTGTCAGATATGCCTATTCTCACTTTCAGGTGACATTATAAATAAAAAGCAGGCAGCATTATCTCCCATAAATGTAAAGAAATTTGTTTATCTTAGTGATAGGCTGAACAAGAAGTAGGACTGAATGGACTTGTAGGTGCTAAAGTTTTACATTTGTGTTTAAGCGCAGTTATGTAACAAAACCCTACATTTTGTAAGTTATACTTTCACAATAAAGAGATTGCACTACAGTACTTGTCTGAGGTGAGTTGAAAAATACTATTTCTTTTATCATTTTTACAGTGCAAATATTTGTAATAAAAAACAGTGAGCACTGTACACATTTTCTGTGTTGTAATTTAAATCAATATATTTGAAAATGTAGAAAACATCCAAAAATATTTAAATAAATGTTATTCTAGTATTAACAGCATGATTAATTGCACAATTAATTGCAATTAATTTTTAATTGCTTAACAGCCCTATTAAATATGGAAAAATTAAAGGTAGAGTTAGAAATAGAACACACACATACACAAGACATTAAAGTAATATTTTTTAGGTTGCAAAGTCAAGCCCTCAAAAGTTAAGAAATGCCATTATTAAGGTTTTCCATGACACTTTATTTTGGCCAACTTGTGAGTATGCATTGTGATACTGTCATTGATTACATGATCTCATACTTTTATACACAGGACCCCTGCCTCATTCCTTGCACAGGCTGGACTTGCTCTGGGGATAGTCAGGACTGTGTAGTGAAGAAGACTTTTGTCTGTGAGACCCCTGCCTCATTAGTTGCAGAAGTTGGAAGGTGTGCACTGAACAAGGCTGAGCATTGCAGGAAAAGGTTGACCTGATGATTCATGCAGCTGACTGCTGCCCTGAAATATTGGATGTCAGGGGCGGCCAGCCTGTGGGTCCGGAGCCACATCAGAAATTAATATGCAGCTCCTTGAATAGGCATCAACTCTGGGCCTGGAGCTACAGGCGCCAACTTTCCTATGTGCTGGGGGATGCTCACTGCTCAACCTCTGACTCTGCCACAGTGACAAATGTATGGCTAGAAACCAGTCTGGCTCACCTGTGTGTTAGCGTTATTAAAATAAGGATTAGATTTATTAAAATGTGCTTAGTGTTTAAACTTTTTGAAATGGTTGTAAGATGCTGCATGTATTGATTTTACATATAAACCTGTACCTTATTTTATAAATTTATATTAAGTGTATGCATTATCATTCTCTGTAATTGTGTAAGTTATCAAACAGGAGAAGATCATTAATTAATGCAGAAATGCTGGCTTCCTCCAGAAAGTGTTAGGTCCTGCTCATAATAAGGCTCATTTGAACCAAATGAGCCATTGTGAAATATCAAGGAACAAAGACTTTATTGATTACTTCCCCCATCACCCCTATGAAGGGGAGACATACAGGTGGACTTGACCCATCAGCTTGAACTCTGGTAGAAGAGAATAAAAATTTCTGACAAGAAGGAAAGACACCTCTACCCCGATATAACGTGACCTGAAATAATACGAATTCGGATATAACGTGGTAAAGCAGTGCTCCGGGGGAGGGGTAGAGCTGCACACTCCGGTGGCTCAAAACAAGGTCGATATAATGTGGTTTCACCTATAATGTGATAAGATTTTTTGGCTCCCGAGGAGAGTGTTATATTGAGGTAGAGATGTATATGCTCCTTGAACTCTCAGGGGTAAAGATTTTTAAGCATAAGCAAGAGATCCCAAGTTCTCGGTCTGGTTAGCCTTAAAGGACATATAGAACTTGCATATTATGGCAGCTTCTATTACCTTTTTGGAACCTAAGACTTTAACTCATTTATGTGTATGTTTACCTGCTTTAACCTGCAAATAACTCTTATTCATTTTTCTTAGTTAATAAACCTTTAGTTAGTTTATTATAGAATTGGCTACAAGTATTGTCTTTGGTGTGAGATCTGAGGTACAATTGAGCTGCGGTGATCGTTCCTTTGGGATTATGAGTAACCTGAATATTCTTGTGATTTTCAGTGTGAAGGACAATTTATCACAAAGGCAGGTTTGCCTGGGTGGCAAGGTAGACTGCAGTACCCAAGGGGACTGTCTATGACTGCATGTTAAGTCTGTTATAGTGCTTGAGGAATTCACATTTGTTACTTGGTTGGAGAATCCTAAGTTTAGAACACACAACCAGTTTGGGGTGCACTGCCTCTTAACAATCTTCCATGAGGCTGATACTCATGTTCTCAAACCACTCTAGACAGTTTGACACTGTGTTCTTCAGTTTATTTTCAGAAGAGAGACAGAAGTAATACACTGTCTTGCCTCCATATGCCTTAACACTAGCCATCACTAGTGAGGAGGGGGTAGTACAGCATACGCTCATTGCCTGTCAGCTGAGACTGCCAACAAAGATGCTAGGGACAATTGTGGTAGTTGGTTTTGTGATGTTGACATTTATCTATGATAGCTGCGCTGAAAACACAAAATAGCTACCAGAGCAAAAAATACATAGTCACTACCAACCTGGTCCTCCCAGACTTTGTGGTGAAATCCTGGCTTCCTGGAAGTTAAAGAGAGTTTTACCCATTGACTTCAAGAGAGCTTGGATTTCATTGTAAAAGCTTTATATCCCAGATCAATACATTCCTGTCTGAGCTCAGTTTCATAAGGATAATGTGTTCATTGTTTGTCATTCTTAGTGTTGAAACAAAAGTTAACATATTATTTTTCCTATTCATATTCAAGGAGATCTAGGGCTAGTAATCAATCCCTAAGACCTAGTTTTAAGCAGTTTCCCACTAGATGCTTATTTTTATGAATTCTCACATTGGAATACCTGGAATCCCTTGGAACAAGTGTTAAGTAATGTGTTAATTATTTCACCTTCAGAAGAAAAATTATAGTTGGGAACTATGTCGCTTTTTACTACTTGAATAAACAAACTTCAATCAGTATGAAACTTCCAGACACTTAAAGTTGATAGCAACAAACATGTAAGAGAAACTTAAATTTTTGAAAAGCACATTGACCTTGGAATCCTTTTAACTATATGGCATCAGCATAACTAATTGGTGTTTTAAAGATTTACACATTTAAATGGGTATGTAGTGAAGTTATCTACACGTGTAAATATTCATAGAAAAAGACTCCCAATAAAACTTGCCATTAGTTGGCACATAAGCAAAAGCTTTCATTCTACTAATATCTCTGTGCTTAAGTTTGATAACATTATCAGTGATATCCATAATTTTAACTAGGTCTGCATGAGCTTTAAAGTGCTTGCCTCAGATTATGTTTAAAGATGGTTTGAGAAAGCTCTGATTTGCCTTTGATTCTAGCCCACATTGAGTTTGTCAAAAAATAAAATAAAACAAAACAGTGCTCAATCAGAACTTTGTTCAGAAGTTGAGCTTGCAAAACCTCCTTTTCAATCAAGCAGTGAAACCCAAAACAATATGGCAAAAAATGGAAGACAGTTACTGACCAGTCTATATTTTGGATATAGCTTTTTGGAAGAATTACACTAACTTTCTATATGACTTCCAACAAGAGTCAACTGCATTTCAATAAAGTATTTTAGCAGCAATAGTTTTCCATTAAGTCTCACCAAAACCCTCCATTACCTCAGGTTCATTAACATATGAATTCATTAGACTAGACATTCGGGGGGTTGAAGAAAGAATATGTCCATCAAAACAGCCAATTATTGGAAATGAAAGTAAAATTCTCCATACTGTAGGAAAGAGAAAAAAGAACACCTATGTTACACATTGTGTATCTCTTGAAACAATGCTGTCTTAAGTACTGCATGAGAAAGAAACTCAGATACAGTAAACATGAGCAATGGGCATTAAAATTATGTAACTGACTCAGGATAAGTACAGGCAAAGTTTTAGGATCACTGAAAGTATGAAATTATTTTCATGTTAAATCTTCCTGCCTTGCACAAAATCTGTAAAAAAAAAAAAAATGTGAGTAATACAGAACATGAATGTTTTCATTTTGAATTTACAAGATGTACCAAGAAAAGTTGTGTTTTCATTGTTTGTTTGGCTTCGAGTACTGGTTCTGAGTGTCCATATTACAACTGAACATTTTATCTTGAGTCTTTCTTTCTATACCCAGCTAAAGCATTACCTCAAGCGCAGAGCTTACACATCTTATTCATGAAGGTTTCAAATGACAGGTTACCCTGGAACATCTAATACATTTCTGGTAAGGATCTGGAATTAGAATTGGAGGGATGATTAAAGACATGTCTAAACAGTTAAGATTTGTATCATGCTTTCCATCCTGAAGTATTCCAAAGCGCTGTCTCTCACTTATTTCTGCAAATGCTTTGAGACACTTCAAGCTGGAAAGCACAATATAAATATAAATTCTAATTTGGGCTATATCTATACTACCTATCACTGGTGGGAGGTAGCTGCCCGCCACAGCGAACAGAGAGCTGTGGTACGGAGTGTACTTGGGTACGTAACCACATACTTCAGACATGTCTTTGCTTTACTTGCCTTAGTCATGCCTCATATCTATAATGCTATTTACACCTATTATGGGGTCGATGCATATATGTTCATTACATGCCATCAAAAGAAGCATGCAGAGTGGATGTACCCTTTTTCTTATGTATACATTAAGGTTGCACTCAACTTCTGAATGCTTGACTTTGCAACCTTAATATTCTTTTAATGTAGAATTCTGGATGTTCATATCTATCTATCAAATTCTACATTAAAAGAACACACACACACACACATATATAGATAACATCAAAAACTCTATATTAAAAGAACATTAAGGTTGCAAAGTCAAGCACTCAAAAGTTGAGTACAACTGTAATCTGTCTTCCTTATGCATTTACATCATGACAAAGTCTTTAATTACATGATCACATAATATTATTTCCACAGCACCCTTACCTCATTAAGTTCACAGTGAACTGGAATAAAGCCAAACAAACATATCCTGGAGCACCTCCACAAATACAGGTAGCTGTGGACCTAAAATAATTTGACAATAATTTAGGGATATAAATCCTCAGGATTAGAAAAGTTACCTTAATTCACAATTCTATTATTCAAAAGTAATTAACTACCTCACAATCTGGGCTGCAGACACATTTTCATTAGTAGAACTGGTTAACATCTTTACAAAAGTCAATTTAGGGAATATGCCCAATCATTTTTAAAATAGCCCTTTATTTACTTTCCATGGAGGTCTTTAAGAAGATGATGTTCACATAATTTAGAGGGACCAAGAAAATTAAATAAATACTGTTTCTTTTCCTTTACCTAGATGAGGCTTAGTACTCCCTAATTTATATTGCTACTTTCTTTTTTAAATAAAACAGGCATCTCAATGAAAAAAAGCATACAAGCAAGAAACTATTGCAACTTCATTTCACCTGCTGAATTGGTTTCCACAAACAAAAGAAATGGGGGTGGGGGGAACATTATGAGAACCTGGACTGATTTCATAGCCCAGGGTCTAGAGAAATCACAGGAATAAAAGTCACTGTCACAGATCACTGACTCACCAGTGCAGCGCCACCTGCTGGTTGCCTCAGGAATTAGCTCTTTCCAGTCTCAGCTCATCTCCTGGTGGCCGGTGTTTTGCCTGCTGTAGGCCCCGCTCCCTCCTAGATCCTGGTCCCCTTTACTTTGGGGTTCTCCTCACAGCAGTACCCCCACAATCTGGGTGTCCCCTCCCAGGGGAATCCCCTGCCCCTATGCCCAACTCGCCTCAGTGGCTACTGCTAGTCATCATCTAGCCCTCTTTCTCTGGGGCAAACTGCAGTCTGTCATGGCCACTCATCATTCCCAGGCTGCACCTCTGCAGCCCCAGTACCTCCTTAGGCCTTTACCAAGGCCTCAGCCTGGGGAGTTGCCAGGCTGGAGCTCCACAGCTCCTCTTGCCCTTCCCCAGCACTGTTCCACCCAAGATACCTTCTGCTCCCAGTCAGCTAGGTCCTTCCCACTCCAAGGTTGGAGTGAGACTGACCCAGCTTCTCCCTTAGCCCTTATATCAGGGCCAGCAGTTGCCTGATCGGGTGTGGTCACATCTTTGGCTACCTCCCCAATCTGCCTACCTTTTCCCCTAGGAGCTGGGTAACTGCCCCGCAATACTCACATTTGCAGTTTGGTAGCATCCCTGATTACAGAATGTATCATAAATTCAAAATAGTTTCCACATACAAAGTGATCATTAAGGTCATTGTGTCCTCAAATTCCACTTTTACTTGCCATCCCTCAAATTCCCTAAATCTGCATATTAATTAATAGGAGATGGATTATTAAAATTAGAACATTATTTTATTGGTCAGAGGTCACTCTCTTCAACTAAAATAGTAATAAAAAAATGAACTCAGAACATTAGAAGGCTGAGCTGTGATGACAATAGCCACATCTGCCTGAAGGACAGTACATACATGTGCTGATAAAGAATTACATCACACTCTTATTTGCAATGTATACCAAATCTAAAGGACTTTGGGGCCAGGAATCTTAACACAGAATAGGCAGATGACTCCTGGCCAGGCTCCTGTGGAAAAAGCTCACCACAGAACTAATACCTATAAGCACAGCTTTGTACAGGACTTACTTTACACCTATCAGACACACCTTATTCTCATGAGATCTTATCTCTCTGTCAGTGGGGCATATACAAACTTGCTTTTCTTCTTCATGTTTTAGTCTTGCTCCACCATTGTTGGAGGTTACAAAAGCAATAACAGCCTCCATATTCTCTATAAACCTGCACTTTGTATTCTCCATATAGACAGTGACCTTGTGGTATACAAATATTCTGACAAGCATAATACATCCATTTCCTTAGAGCAAAAAGATGCATTGCACTAGATAATTCTCTACATTTTGCTCTTTAGATGTCTGAAGTCACAACTAATGTCACTGGAGAAAGCCTATTCCTGTTCCAGGAATCCCTCAGAAGAATTTCTTTTTCTGTGAAACTTATAGGGAATTTTTCCAACTCTATTAATCACAGGTATAACTAATAACAAAAGACATATAAAAATGAAGACACCTGATTGGCAAAGGTGTAACAGTTTTAATTTTATTTTCCTTACACTAATTCTAATGTCACAGTATAACAAGTGCTTCATCATTAGACCTGTGATTCAGAAGCCCTGGCAATTGCTTGAACCTTTAGGGCTGAATTATGCCCTAAAGAGGAAGAGTCACATTGAGAAAGGGGCGGGGAGGGGAGGAGAATTCATCCTACTGTTGGTACTTGTCTGCATTAGACATCAGGCCCAAAGGTGGTTCAAGGTAACTCCAGCTGTACCATTAGCATTAACCTTCAGTCTAGACTTCATGTGGCACTCCAGTGCAGGAGGGAGAAAAGGGATATGGTTGTGCCACTACCCTTCTCAAACATGTTCCCTGGGGGCTGTTAAGTGCTGCGGGCAGCATTACTTGGCAGTGCTACATCTTGTGCTACAGATGGCTAAGTGCCAAATTATGGCTGCTTCCTAAACTAATGGGAAGAGTAGGGGGTCGCTTCCCCCTCTTCACCTTCTAGTGCAGCTTCAGAGAGGCTGTTTAATAGACTTTAGTTGCTTTTTATTCTATAAATGTTTTTGAGAGACATTTGGATGGTTATTATCAGGTAAGTGGGATTTATTTTAGATATTAGAATGCCACATTCTGAACTTGTTTTTAAAGGTTAATAACAAGGGCACTACTGAACGAAACTTGGAATATTTTAAATCTTTATTAGTATTTTATTAGGGGCACCAGCCAGAACTTAATGCCTCATTTTGCTAGGCACCTGAGAAAGGAATAAAACAGTCAGTCTCTGCCCAAGAGGTAACAATCTAGGATTATGGAGCAACAAGAGGGAAAACAAAGAGACAACCTGCTCTGTATCTTAGATCTGATCTGCACTATGATTTTAGGTTGAATTTAGCAGCATTACCTCGATTTATACCTGGTCTTGTCCACATGACAAAGCCCTTTTTTTTTACTTAAAGAGCTCTTTAAATCGATTTCTTTATTCAACCTCCGATGAGGGGATTAGCGCTGAAATCAGCCTTGTTGGGTCGAATTTGGGGTAGTATGGATGCAATTTGATGGTATTGGCCTCTGGGAGCTATCCCAGAGTGCTCCATTGTGACTGCTCTGGACAGCGCTCTCAACTCAGATGCACTAGCTAGCTAGTCCAGCATGGACCGAATGGGAGGTACAGGATCTGCTCGCCGTATGGGGTGATGAATCCATGCTAGCTGAACTCTGTTCCAGTAAACAAAATGCCAAAACATTAGAAAAAGTTTCAAAGGGCATGAAGAACAAAGGCCATAACAGGGACGCAAATCAGTGCCGCATGAAAATTAAGGAGCTAAGGCAAGCCTACCACAAAACCAGAGAGGCAAACGGCTGCTCTGGATCAGAGCCCCGAACATGCTGCTTCTATAATGAGCCGCATTCCATGCTAGGGGGTGCAGCCACCACTACCCCAATCCTGTGCTTTGACTCCATCAATGGAGAATCACGCAACACGGAAGCAGGTTTTGGGGACGAGGAAGATGATGATGAAGAGATTGAAGATAGCTCACAGCAAGGAAGCAGAGAAACCAGTTTCCCCAACAGCCAAAATATGTTTCTCATCCTGGACCTGGAGCCAGTAACCCCCGAACCTACCCAAGGCATGCTCCCAGACCCTGAAGGTGGAAAAGGGACCTCTGGTGAGTGTTCCTTTGTAAATATTACACATAGTTTAAAAGCAAGCATGTTTAATGATTAATTTGCCCTGGCATTCATGGCCAGTACAGCTACTGGAAAAGTCTGCTAACGTGTATGGGGATGGAGCTGAAATCCTCCAGGGACATCTCCATAAAGCTCTCCTGGATATACTCCCAAAGCCTTTGCAAAAAGTTTCTGGGGAGGGCGACCTTATTCCATCTGCCATGGTAGGACACTTTACCACACCAGCCCAGAAGAAAGTAGTCTGGAATCATTGCATAACAAAGCACAGCAGCGTATGGTCTCAGTGCTTGCTGGCATTCAAACAACATCCATTCTGTATCTCACTGTGTTATCCTCAGGAGAGTGATATCATTCATGGTCACCTGGTTGAAATAGGGCGCTTTTATTAAGGGGACATTCAGAGGTGCCTGTTCCTGCTCGGCTGTTTGGCTGTGGCTGAACAGAAATGTTCCCTGCGGTTAGCCACACATTGGGGAGAGGGGTGAAGCATGAGTGATTTCTCACACCAAACCCTCAGGCCCTCAATACAAGAGGCAAAATGCGACTTTGTAACGAAAGCACATGTGCTGTGTAATGTGAACAGCAAGGTTTAACATGAAAGAGTGTACCCATTGTTCTCTAAAATGGATCTTTTTAACTACTACTCTCCCTTTTCCTCCACCAGCTTCAAATGTTTCTCCTTTGTAGAGGCTAGTGAAAATTAGAAGGTGAAAAAAAAGGATTCGGGATGAAATGTTCTCTGAGCTCTAGCTGTCCTCCCACATTGACAGAGCACAGCAGAAGGAGTGAAGGCAGACAGTGTCAGAGTGTAGGAAAGCACAGTATGAACGCGAGGAGAGGTGGCAGGCTGAAGAGAATAAGTGGCAGGATGAAGAGAGTAAGTGGCGGGCTAAAGATGATAGGTCACGTCAGCTTGCTGACAGAAGGCAAGAGTCGGTGCTCACGCTGCTGGAAGATCAAACTCATATGCTCCAGTGTATGGTTGAGCTGCAGGAAAGGCAGCAGGAGCACAGACCACCACTACAGCCCCTGTGTAACCAACAGCCAACAAGTTCCATAGCCTCCTCACCCAGACGCCCAAGAACGCAATGTGTGTGGGGGCCTTCGGCCACCCAGCCACTCCACCCCAGATGGTTGCCCAAGCAACAGAAGGCTGGCCTTCAATAAGTTTTAAAGTGCAGTGTGGCCTTGTCCTTACCTCCTCCCTGACCCCACCCAGTGCTTCCCTCCTCTCCCACCCCTCCCGGGCAACCTTGGCAGTTATCCCCCTATTTGTGTGACAAATTAATAAAGAATGCATGAATGTGAAGCAACAATGACTTTATTGCCTCTGCAAGCAGTGATCAAAGGAGGGAGGAGAGGGTGGCTAGCTTACAGGGAAGTAGAGTGAACCAAGGGGAGTGGTTCATCAAGGAGAAACAAACATAAGTTTCACACCATAGCCTGGCTAGTCATGAAACTGGTTTTCAAAGCTTCTCTGATGAGCACCGTGCCCTCCTGTACTCTTTTAACCGCCCTGGTATCTGGCTGCTTGTAATCAGCAGCCAGGTGATTTGCCTCAATCTCCCATCCCACCATAAATGTCTCCCCCTTACTCTCACAGATATTGTGGAGTGCACAGCAAGCAGTAATAACAATGGGAATATTGGTTTCGTTGAGGCCCATCCGAGTCAGTAAATTGTGCCAGCATGCTTTTAAATGTCCAAATGCACATTCTGCACTTGCTCAGCCTATAGTTGAACAGCTCCTGACCACTGTCCAGGCTGCCTGTGTATGGCTTAATGAGTCATGGCATTAAGGGGTACGCTGGGTCCCCAAGGATAACTATAGGCATTTCAACATCCCCAACGGTTATTTTCTGGTCTGGGAAGAAAGTCCCTTCCTGCAGCTTTTGTACAGACCAGGGTTCCTGAAGACGCAAGCGTCATGTACCTTTCCCAGCTATCCCACTTGGATGTTGGTGAAACGTCCCTTGTGATCCACCAGTGCTTGCAGCACCATTGAAAAGTACCCCTTTTGGTTTATGTGCTGGCTGCCTTGGTGCTCCAGTGCCAAGATAGGGATATGGGTTCCATCTATTGCCCCACCACAGTTAGGGAATCCTATTGCAGCAAAGCCATTGACCTGCACATATCCCAGAGTCACTAACCTTCATATCAACAGCTCTTTGATTGCGTTTGCTGCTTGGATCACAGCAGCCTCCACAGTAGATTTGCCCACTCCAAATTGATGCCTGACTGATCGATAGCTGTCTGGCGTTGCAAGCTTCCACAGGGCTATAGTCGCTTGTGAACTGTGAGGGCTGCTCTCATCTTGATGTTCTAGCGCTTCAGGGCAGGGGAAAGCAAGTCACCAAATTCCATGAAAGTGCCCTTACACATGCGAAAGTTTCACAGCCACTGGGAATTGTCCCAGACCTGCAACACTATTTGGTCCCACCAGTTTGTGCTTGTTTCCTGGGCCCAGAACTGGCATTCCACAGCATGAACCTGCCCCATTAATACAATGATGTGCACATTGTGGGGGCCTGTACTTTGTGAGAAGTCTGTGTCCATGTCTATGTCCTCGTCACTCTCGTCACCACACTGCAATTGCCTCCTTGCCTGGGTTTGCTTTGGCAGGTTCTGGTTCTGCGTATACTCCAGGATAATGCATGTGGTGTTTACAGTGCTCATAACTGCCGTGGTGAACTGAGTGGGCTCCCTGATCCCAGTGCTATGTTGTCTGAGCTGAAAAAAAGACGCGAAACAATTGTCTGCTCTGACGGAGGGAGGGGCGACTGATGACATGGCTTACAGGGAATTAAAGTCCTCAAAGGGGGTGGCTTTGCATCAAGGAGAAACACAAACAACTGTCACACAGAATGGCCCCATCAAGGACTGAACTCAAAACCCTGGGTTTAGCAGGCCGTTGATTTCACGGAGGTTGGAAGGGAGGTAGAGAGGAAGTAAATGAAAACAAAACAAATTGTTTGTTAGTCTATAAGGTGCCACAGGATTCTTTGCTGCTTTTACAGATCCAGACTAACACGGCTACCCCTCTGATACAAAACAAATTGGGTCTATTTCTTGTTTTGATCCACTCCATCTATCTTTTACATCTTTAGGCTGGCATCAGACCGTGTAGTTTGACAGCTAGCCATCGTCACCTCCTGGAAGCTCGGCAGAAGATGCTGCATTACGACTGCTAGCCATCGTTTCCTGGCTTCTCGCCAGAAGACAGTGCAGTAGGACTACTAGCCATCCTCATCTCCTGGATGCTCGGCAGAAGATAGTCATGACCTGGCTGAGTCACTCCCATGTCTGCCCAAGCGCCCCAACTAACCTCACTGAGGTCGGTTAAAAGAGCACCCAGGAGTATGACGATGGCTACTAGTCATAACGCACCATCTGCTGCCAAAAGGCAATGAGCTGCTATGGCGTAGCAATGCAGTCCCACATCTGCCAGCACCCAGGAGACTTACGGTGATGGTCAGCTGTGCGGGCTCCATGCTTGCCATAGTATGGCATCTACGCAGGTAACCCAGGAAAAAAGGTGTGAAACAATTGTCTGCCATTGCTTTCATGGAGGAAGGGAGGGTCTGACGACATGTACCCAGAATCACCCACAACACTGGAATCTCAATGCAGAATTCCAATGGGCGGCGGAGACTGCAGGAACTGTGGGATAGCTACTCACAGTGCAATGCTCCAGAAGTCAATGCTAGCCTCGGTACTGTGGATGCAGTCTGCCAACTTAATGCACTTAGAGCATTTTTGTAGGGACACACACAATCGACTGTATAAAAATGATTTCTGAAAAACTGACTTCTAGAAATTCAACCTAATTTTGTAGTGTAGACATATCCTTAGATGTCTATAAGCTGATACAGAGAATTTGGGGAATAAACAGGAAGAACCTGAAGCATTAGTACATAAGCTAAATTTTGCCTTAGCTGGTATCACTGTGACTTGGTGGGATAAATCTCATGACTTGCACATTGGTATAAGGGGGGGGAAGTTTGTTAAGAAAAGACAGGCAGGGAAAAAAGGGACAAAGAGTTGCATTATACATCAAGAATATATAAACTTGTTCTGAGGTCCAGAAGGAGGTGAGAGGCAGACCATTTGAAAGGCTCAGGGTGTAGATAAAAGGGGAAAAGAAAAAGGTGATGTCATGGAAGGGATCTGTTATAGACCACTAAATCATGAGGAGGTGGATGAGGCATTTCTAAAATGAATAGAAATATCTAAATCATAAGAACTGGTAGTAATGGGGTAATTACCTAGATAAAAGTAATAGATGGCAAAAAACATAATATCCATTGTACTTATTCTGCTCATCTCCCTCCTTCCTGTCCTTAGAATAATGAAATCTATCATTTCATGATCACCTTCACCTAAATTGCCTTCCGTCTTCAGATTCTCAACCAATTACTCCCCGTTATTCAGGGAGATAGCCTTTTAAGACTTAATTCTGGTATAGAAAAGAATAGGTTTAGAGAATCTGACATGAATAAAGACTAAAAAAACTGGGCATGTTTAGTGTGGAGAAAAAAAGACCGAAGGACCTTGTGACCCAAAGCATCCCTATATTAACACCATACGCCAGGGGTTGGCAACCTCTAGCACGTGGCTCACCAGGATAATAACCCTGGTCAGCTAGGCCAGTTTGTTTACCTGCTGCATTGGCAGGTTCGGCCAACTGCGGCTCCCACTGGCCACGGTTCACCGTCCCAGGCCAATGGGGGCAGCAGGGAGCGCCACGGGCCTAGGGATGTGCTGGCCACGGCTTCCCGCCACCCCACTGGGAGCCATGATCGGCAGAACCTGCTGATGTGACAGGAAAACAAATTGGCCTGGCCAGCCAGGGTGCTTACCCTGGCGAGCTGCGTGTCAGAGGTTGCCGACCCCTGCCATACACATTATTTTAAGAACCTTTGTACAAAACATGCCTTGTGAGATATCATGTGAAAACCAATAACTTGTTGGTCAATAATATCATGGTGAAATGTATATAACTACATTATATGTAAAGTTTTAAATTCCCACTGCACAATGTTGTTAGCAGATGTTTAAACCCACACAGCCCAGACTAGGAAAATTAAACTGGTTTCTCCTAAATAAAGGAATGTGTGTACACTTACATGTAAGTATTGAATAAGGTCCTTGAGACAATAAGAGGAGAAAATGAAAGCAACAAGGAAAATCTGCCTTTCAGCATACATAGGGGAGAAGAAAGAGCATGGAGCCACCTTCGACACCAGACCCCATGTTGCCTTCTTTACTGCTAAAATAAACTTTGTTTTGATAGGTAATCCTCAGAAGAATCTACTTCAATGCGTGACCGGACTTTAAAAGTGAGGGTAACCACCCCACTTCCAAGGCATCCCTCTCTCTCTCTCTCTCTCTCTTTCTCTCACCTAAGAAGACAAAGGAACCAGCCCTTTTACTTTGAGGGAGCTCTTAATATGATAATTTAGTCACCTGTCTGTCTGGGAACATGTGGTGAGGATTCCACCTTCAACCATGTCTAGTTTGTTAATTTTTAGCTGCTAGACAACATTTCATTTTTATTTCTCTTGTAACCATTTCTGACTTTAATACATTGTATTTCCATAAAATCTATCTCATTGTAATTTAGAACATATGTTTTGGGGAAAATTCAGGGCTGGGAATGTGTTGGAGCCACCCTGCAAGTAGTAACCAAAGGTGCTGGAAGCCAGAGTGTGGCTGGAATGTTGCTGACAGGCTGCTGGAAACAGAGATGTAGGGCTAAGGATGTAGCTGTATACAGACACTCAAGGTGTGACCTGCATGCTATTAGGTTGTTTGTGAGCAGCCCAGGTTGGGAGCTACAACAGCAAAGCATTGTGAGGCACACAGAGGTATGGGGCAGGAAGTGACACAACCTCTCACAGGTCTGGATTGTATACTGGAATGTGACAGACCCGATAACAGTCTTCGTATATGTTAAGGTCAGGTGATCAATTGTTTTCCATGTATAATGAAGGTAGAGGAAGTAATAATTGGCTTAATCTGTAGCACGGGAAATTTAGGTTAGATATTAGGAATAACTTTAGGTTAGATATTAGGAATAACTTTCTAAGTGTAAGGATTGTTAAACACTGGAATAGGCTTCCACAAGAATTCCTGTCATTGGAAGTTTTTAAGAACAGGTTAGACACGCACCTGTCAGGGATGTAGGTGTATTTGATCCTGTCTCAGTGCAAGCGATGGACAAGATGACCTCTTGAGGTCCTTTCCAGCCCTATATATTTATAAGTTTATGATTATGATAGAAGAAATAGGTGGGGGACAAGGTAATATATTTGCAATCACTATATTTGCATATTAAGGTACCATCAGAAGTCTTATTATAATAAATAATAATAATAAAAAAATATCCTCTAGCTGTACATGTGTTATATATACTTATAAATTACTGTTAGAGCAGGAGTCTCCAGATCAGTGTTTCTCAAACAGGGGTCGCCGCTTGTGTAGGGAAAGCCCTTGGTGGGCCGGGCTGGTGTGTTTACCTGCCCCATCCACAGTTCTGGCCAATCATGGCTCCCACTGGCTGCGGATCACTGCTCTAGGCCAATGGGAGCTGCTGGAAGTGGCGCAAGCCAAGGGACTTACTGGTCGCCACTTCCAGCAGCTCCAATTGACTGGAGCAGCAATCCGCGGCCTGTGGGAGCCACGATCGGCCGGACCTGTGGATGGGGCAGGTAAACACACTGGCTGGCCCTCCATGGGCTTTCCCTACACAAGTGGCGACCCCTGTTTGAGAAACCCTAAACTAGACTTTGTGATAAACATCATTTACACCAAAATCACATCACATTTAGGTTGCTCCCAGTCCCAAGAGACCAGTCACTTACCCCAGATCAATGGGTACCTTACACCTAGAGCAAGGCTGGCAGACAATTCTATAGTAAACTAACTAAAGGTTTATTAGGTAAAAAAAGGAAAAGAGAGTTATTGAGAGGTTAAAGCAGATAAAATATATGTACAGGTGAGTCACAGTCTATAATTCTATATGATAGCAGAGATGTAGTAATCGGTCAAGTTCCAAAAGTCTCTCAGGGCTTCCCAGAATACTTCTGGGGATCTCCATCTTCTCATTCATCCTGTTAGAATCCAAACAGTCCAGAGATGAAGGGTCTTTCCCTGAATCCATACTTACAGCTTCTTTTCACAGAAAACAGGCTGACAAGGTCACTACCCATGTAGGCTTTTCCTTTAATGATGGAGAGTAAGGAATGCATTTTGAGTCTGTGACTGCTGATCATCACAAACAATGACCACTTGCTTTGAAATTAGCACTTTTCTCTTGAAATTCTTCAGTTGCATTCCACAATGCTTCTCTCTCATTTGGTGGGTTATTTAGTCACAGGAATATACACAATGCAAATGTTTGCTATGACAATCACAAGTGAAAACAATGCATGCAACATGCCATTCGTTTTCATGAAGTTTAAGCATGAAATATGCTCTTTTACATTTAACAATCACTTTGATATATACTAATACACTCTGAATTGGCCTGGTGCTTTGGCATGAGTTGGCACCTAATCTGCCAGAATCACAACTTCTTCTGGCTATCTTCCCCTCAAAGTCAGCCTGGAAGATGAGCTTGCCAGCAGTTGTCTACTCCCAGCATCCCTCCTGAAACTCTCTCAGAGATCCATTCTAACTCCTCCCCTCCCACAGGTCTCCAGTGGTTAAAGTAGATTGAAATAGGGTTGGGAAGGCAGTTGTAGGGGAGCATTGCTTACCCAATGTCATAAACAGATAAGAAAAGTTAATAGCACAGAAGTACTTTATATCTCTTTGACTGTAAAGGGTTAACAAGTTCAGTAAGCCTGGCTGTCACCTGACCAGAGGACCAATCAGAGGACAGGATACTTTCAAATCTTGAGGGAGGGAAGTTTTTGTGCTGTGCTGTTAGTTTTGGTTGTTGTTCACTCTGGGGGCTCAGAGGGATCAGATGTGCAAACAGGTTTCTCTCCAATCTCTCCAACACAGGCTTTTATAAGTTCAGACTAGTGAGTACTAGGTAGATAAAGCGAGTTAAGCTTATGTTTGTTTTCTTTATTTGCAAATGTGTATTTGGTTGGAAGGAGTTCAAATGTGTATTTGGCTGAAAGGAGTTCAAATTGGTATTTTGCTGAAAAGATTTTAATTTGTACTGACCTTAGGCTGGGAGGGTATTCCCAGTGTCTATAGCTGAAAGACCCTGTACCTATTCCATTTTAATTTACAAAGATAATTTTTACTGTTTTTCTCTCTTTAATTAAAAGTTTTTCTTGTTCAAGAACCTGATTGTTTTTGTATTCTGGTGTGAGACCCCAGGGGACGGCGTCTGGATTCACCAGGGAATTGCGGGGGAGAAAGGAGGGAAGGGGGAGAGAGAGGCTAATTTCTCTCTGTGTCAGGATTACTTTCTTTCTCAGGAAGAGTCTGGGAGGGGGAAAGAGAAGGAGGGAGGAAAGTGAATTGTCCTCTCTGTTTAAAGATTCAAGGAGTTTTGAATCACAGTCATCTTCCAGGGTAACCAAGGGAGGGGAAGCCTGGGAGAGGCAGCGGTAGGGGAAAGGGTTTCCTTTCCTTGTGTTAAGATCCAGAGGGTCTGTGTCTTGGGGGTCCCCGGGCCAGGTTTTGGGGGGACCAGAGTGTACCAGGCACTGGAATTCCTGGTTGGTGGCAGCGCTACAGGTTCTAAGCGGGTAATTAAGCTTAGAGGAATTCATGCTGGTACCCCATCTTTTGGACGCTAAGGTTCAGATTGGGGATTATACCATGACACCCAAATTAAAGAGAAGAGGGAGAGCCCCTGCTCATTTTTAGCTGTATTTCCTTGCTCTTATTTGAATCCTTGCTTTCCTCCAGTCACCCTAACATTCATTATGCTCTCTCCTCCCACTCTGCTCCTGCCCACTGCTGCATTACCCTTTTTTCTAGCAGGCAGAATGTGGAGGAGTGGACAGCCCCTGCCCCTTTTTCCAGCAACCAGGAGGGTATACAGAGCTTCTCCAAATATTCTGCTTCAAGTATCTGAATATAAATATCCCCACCCCCATCTCTTCTCAACTGCTAAAAGCAGAATATGGAGCACTTTCCAAAACTTTTGCAGCAAAGTCCCCTGACTTTTGTCGCATGCCAAGATCAGACCTTCACTAAATTGGAATGTGCTATAATCTGAAATGTGTGGGGAAAATATATGCAATAGCATTCACTACAGTAAATCTTAAAATGAATACAGTATGAGGTAATACTGCAAATAATGCATTTTATAGCTTGTTTTCAGAATGACATTCTGTTAGTTTAATGCTGCCATAGAATTCTTGGTTTGGCTCAGAATTCAGCATTAGCATGCCACTTAAATCAGGGACCACTGCACTGAATTTAGGTCCAATCTATTGCAATGTCCATAGTCTTTGCATATGTGTGTAGATTAAACCTCCTCCCCCACTCCCAATTTACAAAATTAGAAACACCAGAATTTAGACTAACAGATTCATGGGAATTTTGCCATTGACTTCAATGGAATCAGGATTTCACACAGTATTTTAAGGCCAGAAGGGACCATTATGAAATTCTAGTGGGGAATCCTACATAACACAGGCCATAGTATTTCACCTAGTAATTCCTGCATCCAACTCATAATTTTAAGTTGAGCTAATGCAAGTATTTTAGAAAGACATCCAGTCTTGAAGACTTCAACTAATGGAGGATATATCATTTCCATTGGTAAGTTGTTCCAATGCCTTCTTATCATTATTATTAAAAAGTTGTGTGCCTTATTTCTAGTCTAAATTTGCCTAGCTTCAGCTTCCAGCCATTAAGGTTGCCTGGTGATTAATGAATATATAACTAGACAAAAAAAGCAAATAAAAATAAACAAACAAAAACTAAATACAATATATGCCCTGGAACCCCGGCCTCAGTTTTCTAGTTAGGTTTAACAGCTTCTAAAATTCTTCTAACTCCATAAGCATAGTCATCCTCATCAATTCTGCAGAAATTTAGCACAAAATTAATTGCCTCAAAATGGATAGTTTTGGGTTCACTTCATTGTAATAGAGTGTTGTATTTTTCCCAAGAGGTAACACTCACATTGGCTAAGACATCCAATCTGCACTAATGAGATCTAACAAGGATAAGGCATATTTCTCTTTAGATAATGTTTTGGCATTAGGCACATTGTATTTATGTGACAACCACAGATGCTTTTTGTTAATCAGTATGAAGGGTTAGTTCCATTAGAACACTGACTCCCACTTATCACATGACTTATGGATGAAATAGTCATCTGTACATATTGGAAAGATAGAGATATTATTCCTTGTGAAATGCAGAACTACTAATTCATATATTTACAATGGTCTGATTTTATCCCTTTCCAGTGCATAATACTCCCCCAGCCATAGATGGCACTATATTAATGCACTTACAGCTTCACCCTTTAGAAAATTCAAACACTGGCTTTTATTTGGTGAGAGAGATTATAGGTTGGATTTCAATCAATCAGTCATTAGCATTAGAGTTGGTAAACTTCATAATTTCAGACTTATTGTTAAATTTTCAATCTAAAAGCATTACTGCTTAAGCCAAAATTGTGTATTTTACTCAGATATGAGGATATTTTTTACTAATTGTTGGTTTCGCCTGTAGTTTTAAGCCTGAACTAGTTTCTCAACCAAATCATGCAGGTGAATCAATTAAGAAAAAATTTGAAGAGGTAAAACTTGATGAACAATATGCAGCATTAATTCATGAAGAACAGACCATGTCATGCGAGCCCAAAGGCCAAACCTTTAATGCATATAGAATCCTAATAGACAAAGTGGGATGTAGTAGATTTAATATATTTAACATTCAGTAAAGCAAATGGTATCTTTATGTGTGAGATTCTATTAGAGATTTTGAATGTGCTATTTGAGTATGAATCCGGTAGTAGAAATACAAAATCATCTAATGTCATAAAAAACTCATTGAACATAAATAATTATATTAAGGAGAATTATTAATCAGGTTACCACAGGATCAGTCACAAAGGTCAGTAGCGGGCTCATTCACCAGACTAATGTAATTAATTTGAAATTGAGGTACATTGTACATTGATACAGTTTGTTGATAGATATATTGAGACCACAGCTCAGTATAAATATCTAGGGAGATGATACCAAATTAGGACTGATTGTAATGGGAATAGAAGACAGCCAAAGATTGCAGAAGGTTCCTTACAAACCTTACCAAACTTATATATAGAGGGAAGTAGTGTTTAACACAAAGGAGTTTTTTGGTTGATCACCTCATCCTATCGCCTTCTTTTGCTTAAAGAAGCTAAATTTGATTTTTATTCCCACTCTGAATCAAGAATAACAATGCTTAAATTGTCAGTATGGGTCTGGAAAGGTACAGTACAATTTTCCCCCTCCAATAGAAAAAACAAAAAAACCAGAAGCAAACAATCTGAATGAGTCTGGACATTGAATTGCAGAAGTATGGCTTGACATGCTAAATAACTACAGCTGGCATAGACTCATAGACTTTAAGGTCAGAAGGGACCATTATGATCATCTAGTCTGACCTCCTGCACAATGCAGGCCACAGAATCTCACCCACCCACTTCTGTAACAAACCCCTAACCTGTGTCTGAGTTATTGAAGTCCTCAAATTGTGGTTTGAAGACCTCAAGCTGCAGAGAATCCTCCAGCAAGTGACCCATGCCCCATGCTGCAGAGGAAGAAAAAAACTAATCAATTACACCTTGTCATAAGATGGGGCCCTGAGAGCACATAAATGAATTTAGATAAATATAAGCTAATAAATACACTTAGGAAAATATAGTATCAAGCAGAAGTACAAAATTAGCAAATGTGTAAGTTCTAATATGGAGAATAACTAATAGCATACCAGATCTCAGAGCAGGATGCTGTTTCAAAATATGTGATTGCTGTATTGTATGTGTATAAACAGTGGTACCATGCATAAGATCAAGGAATACATCCTTGCTACCATTAAATATATAGTGCTGTGCAAACTTTTGTGGTTCTAATTATAAAATAACATAAGCAAGAGAGAAAAAGGGTAACAAAAATGATGAAAGCAATGAAGTGTGTAGCCTTTCCAGTATATAGAACCTAGGTAAAAGATGACAAACAAGAAAATATGTTGTATGTGTGGGTATACAATAAGTGTCTGTAAACTCTCAAAAGGAGGAAGAAATTATCTGAGGGATCAGTGTCAATGAGAAACAGCCTGAAATGAAAAGATGGCAAAAATTTAACCTAGAGATTTGGAATGATTCTCTAATTGTGAATTCAATTAGACATTGGAATAATTTGAACTGTACTGGGGACACAACACTAGAAATGTTCAAAATTAGATTGAAGGTATAAGAAAAAGTAACACCCTTATGCCTACATGAGACCAAAATGCTTCAATTTTTCCATCATTTTTGCTGAGTTTCACAGAAATCCCTCCAGTTTGTCACTACCAATTGGGTAATGCTGTGCTCTGACCCAAATAGAGTACTCCAGTTTTAACTGCACCAGAGACATAGTCAATCAAGAGGAGGGATGTTCTCATGTTAAGATTCTGAACTGGAACTTAGGAGACTGGGGTGTTCAGTTTCAGGCTCTACCTCTGATTACATGTGTGATCAAGGGCAAATCACTTAATCTCTTTGTGCTTCAGTTCCTTGTGTAAAGTAGTGATCATAGTATTTCCTTTCTGCCACACTTTGTCTATCTATTGAATTTAGACTGTAGGCTCAATATGCCAGGCTGCGTCTCTTCTTATGTGTTTGTAAAATGTCTAGCATAATGGGTCTTCAGTTAAACATATGGAGACATACCTATCTCAAAGAACTGGAAGGGACCCTGAAAGGCCATCAAGTTCAGCTCCCTGCCTTCACTAACAGGGCCAAATATTGATTTTTGCCCAAGATCCCTAAGTGGCCCTGTCATAAACAGATAGCTAAGGGTTAATGTCACTTTCACCTGGAAAGGAGTAACCTGAAACACCTGACCAAAGGACCAATCAGGAAACAAGATTTTTTCAAATCTGGGTGGAGGGAAGTTTGTGTGTAAGTTCTTTGTTCTATGTCTTGTGTCTGTCTCTCTCGGCTATGGGAAGGATTTTTCTGTCTCCTGCTTTCTAATCTTCTGTTTCCAAGTGGTGAGTACAAAGATCATAAAACAATAGGGGTTATTGTTTTTTTTTCTTTTGTATTTACATGTGTGTAGTTGCTGAAGTGCTTTGAATTGTATTCTTTTTGAATAAGCTGTTTATTCATAATTCTTTTAAGCAATTGACCCTGTATTTGTCACCTTAATACAGAGAGACCATTTTTATGTATTTTTCTTTCTTTTTACATAAAGCTTTCTTTTTAAGACCTGTTGGAGTTTTTCTTTAGTGGGGAACTCCAGGGAATTGAGTCTGTAGCTCACCAGGAAATTGGTGGGAGGAAGAAGTCAGGGGGAAATCTGTGTGTGTTAGATTTACTAGCCTGACTTTGCATTCCCTCTGGGTGAAGGAGAGGGATGGGGGGGGGGAGCTTGGCTCTCTCTCTCGGTACTTTTGTTTCCAGGACTGGAAATAGGGAGGGTGGAATCCCTCTGTTTAAATTCACGGAGCTTGCTTCTGTGTATCTCTCCAGGAACCCAGGGAGGGAACACCTGGAAGGAGGAGGGGAAGGAAAATGGTTTATTCCCCTTTGTTGTGAGACTCAAGGAATTTGGGTCTTGGGGTCCCCAGGTAAGGTTTTTGGGGGGACCAGAGTGCCCCAAAATACTCTAATTTTTTGGGTGGCGGCAGCTTTACCAGGTCCAAGCTGGTAACTAAGCTTGGAGGTTTTCATGCTAACACTCATATTTTGGACGCTAAGGTCCAAATCTGGGAATATTTTATGACAGGCCCCCTCAAGGACTGAACTCACAACTCTGGGTTTATCAGGATAGTGCGCAAACCACTGACCTATATAATGCAAATGAAATAATAGTATAGAAGGAGGGACTATTGCCTTTCTGTTTCACGATTTGATACCTTCATAAATACAATCCAAAATAAAGTGGAAAGCACTGTCTAATGTACTAGCCACTGTTATTCTAACACAGGGGTTGGCAACCTCTGGAATCCAGCTCACCAGGATAAGTTTTTTACCTGTTGCATCAGTAGGTTCGGCCGACTGTGGCTCCCACTGGCAGCAGTTCACCGTCCCAGGCCAATGGGGGCTGTGGGAAGCGGTGTGGGCTGAGGGATGTGCTGGCTGCGGCTTCCTGACACCCCTATTGGCCTGGGATGGCGAACCGTGGCCAGTGGGAGCTGCGGCGGGCCAAATCTGCTGATGTGGTAGATAAATAAACTGTCCGAGCCCACCAGGGTGCTTACCCTGTGTACCAGAGGTTGCCGACCCCAGCTCTAACACTTCTTTCAGCTTTAGTGCTGCCCAGATATCTCCTTCCTATTAAGTTGTCATAAACAGATAGTTAAGCGTTAATGCCTCTTTTACCTGTAAAGGGTTAAGAAGTTCACCTAGCCTAGCTGACACCTGACCAGAGGAACCAATGGGAGGACAGGATGTTTGAAAAGGAAGGAGGGAAGTTCCCTTTGTCTTGGTCAGTTTCAGCCGGAGTGGAAAAAATTAAAAAAACAGCTTCTTATCAGAGTAGTAAGTTTTAGAAAAGAACAAATAGGTTTATGTTTATTTTCTTTTGTGACTTTGTGCAATTAGAGGAATAATCAAATTGGGAATTCTTTTGTGTACTAAGTTTTGCCCAGAGGAACATCCTCTGTGTTTTGAATCTGTTGTCTATGAGAGTGGCTGGTATGCTAATCTCTCCCAGAGGTTTTTTTCTTTTACCTTTCTTTTCTTTAATTAAAAGTCTTATTTTTAAGAACCGAATTGATTTTTCCTTGTGTTAAGATCCAAGGGGATTGGATCTGGACTCAACAGGAATTGGTGGGGGAAAGGCAGGGGGATGGTTAAATTATCCTTGTGTTAAGATCCAAGGGGTTGGATTGGTGTTCACCAGGAAGTTGGTGAAGAAGTCTCTCAATACTACCCAGGGAAGGGAGTTAGTACTTGGGAGTGGTAGCAGCAAAACTGGATCTAAGTTGGTAATTCAGTTTAGAAGTTCACATGCAGGTCTTCATATCTGTACTCTAAAGTCCAGACTAGGGGTGAAACCTATGACATAAGTACATGTGTTTTGAATGATTTTCCTCTGGATGTAATTGGCTGCAGTTTTCTAAGTTGAACTCTCTTTTATTATTTTTTGCAATAACTGCTGTCCACAGCAAACACCAATAATGACTATCAAAACAAATATATAATAGAGTCATAGATTCATGGAGTTTAAAGACAGAAGGGATCATTAGATCATCTACTCTGACCTCCTATATACCATGGCACATTAAATTTCACCCGTTTAATCCTGTAATGAACCCAATAACTTGTGTTTGACTAAATCATAACTTTCAGATAGGCATCCAATCTTGATATGAAGACAGAAAGAGATGAAGACTCCACCACTTCCTTTGGCTGTTCTAATGGTTAATCACCCTTGCTATTAACATTTTTGCCTAATTTCTAATTTGAATTTATCTGGCTTCAGCTTCCAGTCATTGGAAAAAAGTACAAAAAAAGAAATGTTACAAAACAAAAATATAATAGTTATAAATATCTTATATCTTATAAAATAGTATTCTTTCCAGTACACGTACCAGGGACATGCAAAGATGCCAGAATGACTGAAATAATGTGTCCTCTGTTTATGGAAAAGCAATGGAGCTATGCTTACATAAAGCTGGAGTATGTAGTAGTGAATCAAGCCAAAAGAGCCGTATCTGCCTGCCTTGGTGAGGAAAAAAAAAACTTTTACTGGAAGTTTCTCTTGCTAGCACTGCAAAACCAGCTCAGCTATGGCAGCAGCATTCTGTTTTGCATCAGTCATTAAGAAAATTATTCCAGTTACAGAATCTTTATTATTTGTGTTTCTTGTTATACAGTCATTGACCATCAATGATCATTGGACTCTATCATGCCATTTTTAGAGTCACTAAACCTCCTTCTGGTTCAATTACCTTCAGAAATTCTCTTTTGTTTATTCCCTTAATCATTTGGTATCTCATTCTCCATTTAACACTGAACAGTTTCCCTGTTAGGCTAATAAACATATAACATCTGATGGAGAAAAATATTTTCTCTGCTCAGGGACATGAGCAAGGTGACTTGACTGTCTTCAATAAAATTGTACCCACTAACACAAAGGCATCTGTATTTGGCCACAGATATTTTTTTCCTTTCCTAAACCAGAATCTTGTTTCACCTTTGCCTGGCAAAACACATGTTATGGGAACAAATTGCTCAGGAAACTTTTCAATGTTCAAGTGTTTCTGTGTAACACTTCTATATCTCTAGGGCCTGGTCCAAAACTTCTGAAGTCAGTGCAAAAACTTCATTGACTTCAATGGTCTTTTTACGTATTGCATCTTTTAAACCCGTATCAGTGTGTTCATTCGGAAATTAGGAAAGTGTATGCCTACGTGTGTGTTTGTGTATGTGTGTGTGAAGGCCCTTGTTAGAAGAGGATCCAGTTAAACTACAAAAAAGGAGTTGGAACTGAGGGACCTGACTTGCCATTCCAAATCATATCATTGGTCCATCAAATGCAGTGTCTTGCCTCTATCAGCCATCAATATCTGAACCTTGAGAGAAAGATAAAATCCCTCCAAAATACAACTGGCCAATTATGCACAGCTGTACATATGACAGAGGAATCCTTCCAGAGCCCTGCAAGGGCCTGTTTATCTCCTGAAACATGGTATTGTGTTCCCCTTATCTTAACACCATAAATGCATACATTTCTCTTAGTTATAAAATTATCCAGTTCTCTTGCAAACTGAGCTTCAGTATTTCATTGCATCAAATTCTATGATAATAATAGCTACTTTTTAAATAACACTTTTCATCAGTAGATCCCAAAGTGCCTTACAAAGGAGATCAGTGTTGTTATTTCCATTTTACAGAAGGGAAAACTGAGGCACATTGCTTTCCCTAAGTTACTCAGCAAGCCAGTATCAGAGCCAGGAGCAGAACTCAGGTCTCATTTCAATGTCCTAGTTTCTGACTAAGTGCCAGGCCAGTGTTCAATGAACACATCAGTATTTCCATCTAGTTCTCCTAAATTTATGTATCAATTTATCAAGGCAATGGATCAGCATCCTCATTGAGCCACCAGACAGTACCTGTGAGCACTCAGGGAAGCTAATGATCCAACCAATGAGCCAAATTCCACGAGCACCAGCTCAACAAATCCTGACACTGTCATCACCGACAACCCCAACATGCAACCCAGTGACTTCTATGTTGTTGGTCCAGCTTTACGCATGTTACAATTCAATGTGGAGGATTTGTCAGCTGCTAACCATGATTTACTTGGCATTCTTGCTCATTGACATACTGTCAACATCATTTGCGTGAAAGAGACACATGTGGCAACTGCCAAAGCTGGGTGTTACAATATCAGTGGCTTCCACCTATTGTGCCATGTAGCACACCTGAAGCACTGCTGAGCCACATATGTTCAGTCTGATATTGCAGATGCCATTCAGCTGATATCTACTGATTTCTGTGACACCATCCAGGTTGATGGATACTGGCTGGCAAATGTTTACAAGCCTCCAAGCATGAACTGGGACCAACAGGTTCTACCAAGCTTGCCACACCCAGCTGTCTACATTGGAGAATTCAGTAGCAATCACACAGACCTGGGGTATAAGGAGGGTGACACCAATGGTGAACAACATGCAGCCTTGGCATCTCAAAATGACTTCACCCTTATCTATGATGCTAAGCAGAGAGGCACGTTCCATTCTTCTAGATGGGATCATAACTACTCTCCCGACTTGTGCTGGGTCAATTCAGTTCATGGCCATCCTCAGCCAGCAACATGCCAAGTCTCGGATAACTTTCTAAGCAGCCAACACAGACCGCCGCTGATCCATACAGGGCTACAGCGCCCAGTTGTCAAAACTTCCAAAAAGAAGCGGTGGAACTTCTGAAAGCTGTTGGAGAAAAATACCGGGAAGTGCTGGAGAAGAGTGTGGTGACAATATCAGCCCAGCATATCTCGGTAAATGATACATACTGTCGATTCTGTAGTGCAATCTACAAAGCAGCCTGCAGAGCCATCCTACGCAGTTGCCACCTGGTCTACATCCCCTTATCTCAACGTGGAGAGCGCTGCCTTGTCCGAGCGATATGAGGTATCTGGTGACCCAGATGTTGCTGACCATCTGATCGAATCATTGGACACTGCGTGCCGAGCCAGGTGGGAGAAGATGATCAAGAGGATGAGTTTTTCCCACTATAGCCACAAGTGTTGGAGTCAGTGCTGACACCTCGGAGTAGTGCAGCAGCCACCTACACTCTGCTGACCCTCACTGACACCCAACCAGGTAGCCGGACACCTACTTAAAGTGGTAAGAGCACCTTTGGAGAAAAGGGTGCAAAAACAAGTGAGGAACGAATGGCATATGTTTAAATGTGTACACCAGATCAGAAGCTTCCAAGAACCATTCACTGTAACAGAGCTGGAAAAGACACTGGGTAGCATCAAATGTGGAACAGCTGCAGGCTATGATAATATATCTCCAGAATTCCTGAAAAAACTTGGCCCCTGTGCTTGGCTTTGGCTTGTGAAATTCTTCACTAGGGTCATCAGTGAAGGCAGGATACCAAAGATATGGCTCGTGGCAAAAGTCATTGTCCTCCTAAAGCCTGGAAAGGACCCAAGTCAAGCATCAAGCTATCATCCCATATCATTATTGTCGGTGAGCTTCAAGGCACTGGAGCATTTGGTCCTACATTGCATGTTACCCAGTATGGAGAGAATTTTGAGCCCTGACCAAGCTGGCTTTCGCCGAGGCCATAGCACATGCGACCAAGTACTCACACTGTCCAAATTTGTTTAAAATGGCTTCCAGAGAAACTTGAAAACAGGCACTGTTTTCATTGACGTAACAGTGGCATACAATATGGTATGGCACAGTGGCCTGCATGTGAAGGTATCATGGGGCCTGCTACCTTGTGTCACAGGTATTGTTGAACTGTTTCTCTGCAATAGGCAGTTCAGAGTCCATATGGGGGAGAAGACTAGTGCTTGGAGATGACAGAGCAATGGGTTACCCGTGGGCTCTGTGCTTTCACCAACCCTGTTCAACCTTTACATCAATGACCTGCCAACAACAGAGTCATGAAAGTTCATTTACACAAATGACATCTGCCACAATACCCAGGCCTGGATGTTTCACGAGCTTGATGCCACCTTAAACTGGGACATGATAAAGTTAGCTGACGACTGTAAGACTTGGTGCCTCCAGCCAAGCATCATAAAAACAGTCTCCAGTTTGTTCCATCTTAATCAGGCCAGCACAACCCGAGAACGTAATCTTTATCTAAATGGACAGAAGGCGAAGCACGGAAGTAGAACCTGTCTATCTAGGTGTGATCTTAGATCGCACACTGAGTTAGCATGGCCACCTGAAGAAGACAGCAGCTAAAGGTAAAACACACAACAATCTTCTCAGCAACTGTCAGGTTCATCATGGGATGCCCATGTTCCAACTTTCCGGGCTCATGTTCAGTGGCAGAGTCTTGCACACCAGTTTGGAGTCGACTGTCACACAACAAACTAGTGGATACACAGTTACATGCTGCCATGTATATCACTTCTGGCACTCTGCATCCAACTCCACTCCCATGGCTTCCAGTTCTGAGCAATATTGCTCCTTCTCATATCAAACGAGAGGCTGCCACTGACAAATTACTGGAGAAACTCAAGCCTGCCATTGCACAGTGATCTTTTTAAACCACCAGCTGCATCACATCGCCCATTATGGTCTCATCTGCCATGCCAGGATGTTAGGGCGGAAACACTATGGTGAGAGGAATGGATATGTGTTATAATCCCCAATCAGTCCCTCGTCTCCGATCCCACAATCTGCCCACCTGGTTTTGACCTGGCTTGTGACCAATGGTCCCTTTTGAACAGGTTCCAGACCAGGCAAGGTCTCTGTGTGCCAACCAGTATCATTGGGGCCTTCATGACAGCCCTTTGTGCAGCTGTGGCACAACACAGACAATGACGCACATTGTCGATGAATGCCTGCTGACTAGGTTCAGCAGTGGCCTAGAAGAATTGCATCACACCACTGAAAAGGCCCTTGCTTGGCTAGACGACTATGCACATGCTAAATAAATAAGAAAAACAAGTGATCCTTTGTTCTTGTATTACAGATCAGTGAAATGGAGGAAAGTGAACAATTTCCACTATATCCTCTATAATTCTAAATATCAATATCAAATATTCTTTAACTTATCTTTTTTCTACTAACTACCATAATTGTTGTTTTTTTGTTGTATGTAGGACCCACGGTATATCTAGTTGTCTTGGTTGCCCTTCTCTGGACCTTTCCAGTCTCAGGGGAACATAACTGGACACAAAACTTAAAAGCAGTGTGCACCATGTTTGAAACAGATGAACCACCAGATTGAAACATCCCAAACATTAGAATGTTTAAAATCCAGATCCAACTTTTAAAGTATAACTTTATTTCTGTTTATAATAATTGGATTTAATGCTGTCACGTTGTGTGCAGCATCATCTTATCCTGACTTTTAATAACCATCTGGAGGTGCACCCCTATTTTCTTTGTTAGAAAGCTGACTATAGTTGAATGTTTAGCAACTGCCAAGGAGTACATTATCTGTTTTCTCTAGTGGAACAGTTATGAGTAATCAGAAGAAAGGCCTTAGATTCAATTGGTGTTATTTGAAAAGATAAATTACTATTTGTATTCTTAATTTTGAACTAGGTGATATTCTCCCATACAACAAAGTTATCATTAGACTTATTCCCCTCTTCTCTCCATTACTTAGATTCATACATTGGAAATATTCAAAGGTTGAGATAATCTAACACTGCTTGTGTCTGAATTTGATATCAGCCTGATTGAGAGGAAGAATGGACAGGAAGGAATTGCTAGAGGTCTGTGTACTACCATAACATATTATTTGAAGCAGTATTGTTATTCACAAACTTTTTGAAGTAACTGCTGTTGTACAGTGAAAAGGTAGAGAATTTTGGCCAGCATCATGACTTAATAACTTTTGAAGAAGTTTTTTCTTAACATCTGAAGCAAGATAAAGAAGAGAGAGCCGGGAAGAAAGTCATGCAGCACAGAGCAGAAATGAAGAGTTAGGAGTCAGAAGTCTTGATTAGACTTCAAAAATGACCCTCGTGACAAATAATTTAAAAAGGAAAGACAAAAATTGACCTGTAGGGAAGTGATCAAGACCTATTTTTATTTCTGAATGAAATCTGACACATGGTTTGGAAATACACTTTCCCTCCAGCATTACTAGTATCTGTGTTTTGTTCATCAACTGTACATATGTTATCAGTTTAATAGGCACTGTAATAATGATAACATTTCTGTTTTCATTGCATTCCTAAAGTTGTCCATTTCCTAAGCTGCTGAGTGTGTGGTTTCTTCAGTTTTTGCTAATTAACTTCTTCTGTTTCTCAACATTTCTTACAGTATCGTGATATAATTATCTCCAGCTACACACCTGTTTAAACAGTCCTTAAATGCTAAGGTATGTCAATAACTGTACCTGATGGTTGAGGTGACTTTCCAGCTGGGCGGCCAGCAGTCAGAAGGAATCTCACACTATGCCACTAGGGAACTTAGTGGGGTATATGAATGACAGGTAATTCACAGGGGAGTGAGGAGTGCACAATTAGTGCCATGAGAGAGTTTCTTGGAAGGGCCAATAATATTAGAGAGGATATTAGGATGCTGTTAGAGTAGGTCATTATAGGAAGAAAACGATTATGGATGCTCAGTGCTTCATTTTGAAATAATAACAATAATAAAATAGGCTTCAAATTGCAAGCCCAATGGACATATGTCTAGGTTTTGTTTTTCCTCCATTTGATGTAAAGGGGATGGTCTACTGGCAAAACTTTGTTCTTGGTCTCATTTCACATGTATTTTATTTATCCTATCCAAAGTTTAGAGCAAAAGTCTGAAAACAAATATAAATGCCTTTATAGAGTTAATGTGAAACCCCAACATTGACAAGATGATTCATGGATGCTATAGTGATCTTTTACCTCTGCATTTTCAGGTCAAATGCACCTTGAGTTGGTAGTGACTGGCAGTCATCACCATCTGATAGTACCTTATGTGAAATGACTCAAGTCAGTTTCTAATAAGTGTCCACATCTCCAAAACTGTCATAACCAATAGCACTAATTAAACTAAAATTACCCTTTCACTAGACAAGTTGGTCTCTTTAAGGCAGAGATGAGACACATGCTAATGCTATGGAAATTTGCATAGTTACTCTCTCTGGTATACTTGCTCTATGGAGAAACAGTTGACTATAATAATCCAGGGTAGCCAAATGAGCACCATACAAACAAGAGTAGGAGAATTTTTAGTACTCTTCATAAACATTTACAATGGTTTAAAACAGGGAACCTTTCCCAATGTTATCATGGGCAGTGTGGGTTGGAAATTCTGGCAGCTGAGGAAGAGATGTTGAATGGCGGTGATGTTCTGGCGGTATTGGAATAGTTCTCAAGCTGAAGGGTCAATAGTTTTTAGCAGGATTTTCGGGACAATACAGATGGGATGTGTCAGGTAGGTAAGCTTGTCACATGGGAATGGGGGAGGCATTTTTGACAGTTGGAGGAATCAAGTTAGGAGTGGTTATGTCTGACTATTGCTCGATAAACATGTATTTTCTTCTTCCTTTATGCATCAGCTGTCCTTCCAACTTCTGCAATCATGCACTTCCTCCCTCTTTCCACCACAATCTCCTTTGCTCATAGTGAATCCTGATGCCTCCAATATCTACAAGGAGAAAGTTGGATCTCAGCTGTGATAGCACTCGGTTTCAGAAAGCAACTTCCTATTTAATTGTTGCATAGAATAGCATACAGAGTCTCAGGTCTACCAAACTGTGATCTAGCACAAACTGGTAAGTGCTGTAATTGGGAGCCCTTCTACTTTACTGCATGTCAAAGCATGTAACTGTTCACTGGAGGACTTGGAAATTATATAGCTTCACTCCAAATGAATGTTCTAGGTTGTTTAGTTCACTGGATGAGACTTGCATGATTTCAAGACTAATGCAACTCAGTTGATGAAAATAAACATTCTACTATTATCAATTCCATTCCTGGAGGGATGGATAGGCCTATTTATAATACATTAATAAACTAAACTGTAAAATGCAGAAAATATGTGGATATTTGACACCTTTTCAAGGTCAACATAACTTTAATAATTGGAACCTTTGTCATCCTTTAGTCCGATAGTATATCTTCCATTGACAAACTCTGTTTGAATGTTACATAGTACGATTGGTTTCTAAAGAGCCATAAACTTATAATAAACATGGTTAAATACACAGGTCCTGATTAATTCCACTGCCAATCATCTTGAAATATCATTGACACCCGTGCAAAGTGGGTGTTAAGTGCCTCCAAATCACATTTCTCCACTCACAGGCATGGTAGCTTTATACCCTCTGTGCATAGACCCATGGTAAACGAGAGAAAGAATCTGAACCAGGTTTTCCCACCTCTCAAGAGACTGCTGTAACCAGTGATCTTATGAGATATTGTGACGTGGGGCCTCCTTCAATCTCTCCTTTTGAAGTTGTTTCAGTTTGGATAAATAAATAAAGAGTGACTGGAACAGGAGAATGGGTCTATGGGTCTCTCATGATGGTGCCCTAACCACTGGACTACAGACACATACATTCTGTCACTCTGATTCAATGATGCTTTATGTATTTATACCCAGTGTACTTAAAGGGTCACTGGGTCAGGGAATGAGCAAGAGAGAAAATGACTCTGTAACCTGGTGGTTAGGACACCCACAGGACTGATCCAAGGCTCAGGCCTCCTGCTCCAATCACTTTTTAATTATTTATTTAATTTGGAAGAACTTCAATCGGCGAGATTCAGGGAGCCCTACATCAGAATATCCCTTGTTCACTGGTCTGAGAGGTAGGAGGCCCTTTTTCAAGTCCCTATGAAGCAGAGTGGGGGAATGGAACATAGGTCTCCCACATCTGAGATGAATGCTCAAACCACTGGGCTAAAAGTTATAAGACGGATAGTGGTGCCATCACTTCCTCCTGTGACAGCCAGATACTCAATGGGATCTGGTCTGGACAGGGCTTCTGAGCATGCCTACCAGATCAGGCTCTGTACACAAGTTAGGTGGCTGAATGCCTATTATCTCCATTTTTTTCTCTCTCTGGGGCTTAGGCAAGAGATGGGCCTGTGGAAGCCTAGACTGAAGCAGCAGTGCACATGCCCAGTGGCAGAAACTAAGGTGCCAAAAGAGGGTTGGTTGGGAGTTTTGTGGAGTGCAGTGCAGCCTAAAACTGGGATTTAGGCTCCTCAACTAAGATTTAGGTGGCTAAATTTGGAGTTGGTCACCTAAGTACCTTTGTGAAACCTTGCCATAAAGACTAATTGTCTGAGACTACACATTTCAGTTTCCCTATCCTTCTATGTTTTACAACATAGTCTGCTACCAGCAAAGTATCTAAGCCCTAACACTACACAGTTATTAAAATGATTCCATTATAAATAATGGAGCATTAGACAGTCTCTATACAGGGTTAAAGAAATTTTAAAGACCCATTTCTGTTCATCCTTTTGCTAATGCAGTTTCTACTGACTTTAACAGGAGATGCAGCTATATAGGTAAGGGAAGAATTAAGCCCTAAGTATTTGTTTTAGTTCTGAAGTTTTGCCCATAAATTTGCTTTGAAAATGTTTGAGAGAGGAAACCCATTTCTTTCCACATGGTTTCATGAATAGAGAACAGAGGTAGGGGCAAGAGGAGTAAATAGTCCCTCTCTGTCATCTGTACATCTCCAAATGGGAATTGTGTTTGCCTCTTACAAATAAGTAATTGAAAGACCATTGTTTCTTTCTGATATAAAGATTACTAGACAGACTCAGTGGTACATTTTGGCTGCTTGAAAAACAGGCAAAAATTAGTTTAATTACATAATTAAACTGGTTTGATGACTTGGTATTGATGGAATCATACAAAGAAGCCAGACCAAATTAGTGATTTTAGCCCATGATGTTACAAGCTGCCTTCATGTACAGTTCACTTTGGATAGAATTCTCTTTAGATTGTTATCCAATGTCTTACATGCAATATTGGCTATGATAAGGAGATATTAGCCTGTGTGGAAGCAGAGAAAAGGATAAAGGGAATTTGAACATAGATATCTTAGTCTCTAGGAATAGAGCAAGAGTCAGACTAACAAAGTCAGGCTACACTAACTCTAATAACGTGTGACTTGAAGGTAGGGCCTGGGCAAGTGGAAAGCGAGTGGGAAAAAAACTGTGAGAGGTTATTTTGACCTTGTGTTAGATAAGAATGGAACACAGACTGTAGCAGAAAATTGATGAGAAAAGTAAGACATCAGGAAGGAATATGTATAAACAAAATGCAGCTGTTGATCATTATTGTCTGTAAATAAAGGTATAAATGCTTGTTCTAATCGTTTATTTGATGGAGACCTGCCTCGGGAGAGGAAATCCCTGCCCATGTGTATTCTCCCCTGAATATTGCAATTGCTCGAAATAAAGCTGCCTCTGGCTTGTTGCTTCAAACTCAGAGTGAGGACATTGTTTTCTTCCACACCTGCTTTTCCATCCTTCTCCTGTTCCAAACAACGTACAGCTGCATCTTGTGGCAAAGTGTCAGGTTCCTTCAATTTCTGCTGGGAATCCTCTAAAAAGAAATTAGGTTTTGTCTTCTGGAGATAAAAGGGTTGATATATTACCATTTTAAAAAATATTTGCCTAAATTACTGTACCTTGGCAGATGCTGTAATACAAATGTGCCTGGAGAATAAAAGTGGCCAATATGTCCCTCGGCCCTCGATGCTTCCAGCAGCTCCTATTGGCCCGGAGCAGCAGTCCGCGACCACTGAGAGCTGTGATTGGCCAGACCTGCGGATAGGGCAGGTAAATGAACCTACCTGGCTCGCCAGGGGCTTTCCCTACACAAGTGGCGACCTCTGTTCGAGAAACCCTCCTGTAGCTCTTAACATGTATTGTATATTCACTGGTCCTTAGAAGTATCAGGTAGCGATTTGCTAGTCTCTCTCTCTCTCTCTTTCTCTCTCTCCAAACCCTTCATATTCAACACCAAATAAATAGGCCTGTTTATAAATATTTACCAGTCACCTGCACTTCATCACATTTCTGATGAGAAACTAAAGCAGGCCTAAGTTCTGATCTCTTGACAACAGCCTTGCCCTGGTGCAATTCCACTCACTTCAGCGAATTACTTCTGCTTCACATTGGTGTAGTGAGAGGCCCTTAGGTCCTCAAGAAGAGCCCTAGATTTGGCTAAGTTTTTGCATAGCAAAGCAAATGGGGGAGTTTAGGGACAACAAACCCACTGTTCTTATGAGGGAATGATGGTGATAAAAGGTGATTTGGGGTTTAGAGTTCCTTAATAAAAATATTTTTTCTACCACATAAAAGGTAATACCTCTGTTTATTGCAGAGGTTGGCAACATCTGGCACGCGGCTTGCCAGGGTAAGCACACTGGAGGGTCGGGCCAGTTTTTTTACCTGCTGCATCGGCAGGTTCGGCCGATCGTGGTTCCCACTGGCTGCAGTTCACCATTCCAGGCCAATGGGGGTGGTGGGAAGCCGTGGCCAGCACATCCCTCACCCTGCTGCTTCCCGCCACCCCCATTAGCCTGGGACGGTGAACCACAGCCAGTGGGAGCTGCGATTGGCCGAACCTGCCGACACGGCAAGTAAACAAACTGGCCCGGCCCACCAGTGTGCTTACCCTGGCAAGCCGCATGCCAGAGGTTGACGACCCCTGGTTTATTGTATTACATTTGGACACTGTTAGTCAAAAAAGGAAGTGAGGGCAGCATCTTAACTGGAGGGATGCACGGGGAGAGAGACAATCAGGAATTCTACCTAAGGAGCTTGTCAAATTATCTAAAAATTATTCTATCCTCTTTCAATGGCTTCCCTAAATAATTTGAGAGCAGAGATGACATTTAAACGCAGAGGAGAAAATGGGCAGGAAGATCAGAGCAGAAAAGATGTATTTCTTGTGCTGCAATATAACACCATCATTTTTCTTTATTATTCTTGACATTCCACCTATTATTCTGAGAGCTCCCTCAGAGCATAGAGGGGGAAAAAGTAAGTTGCTTTTTCAGGACAAAATGTGGAATAGGTGTTTTTTATTGTTGGCTTTTATAGCCGGATCCTGCCCTCTGATATGCAGGGCTACAGTGCCACCTATCTTGTAAAATTAGCTATTGCACTTGCATACACAGTAGCGGGATTGTGTAAATTGTGCTCTGTGTATCAGAGAGCAGGACTTAGTCTAATAAGATAATTTTATGCCCATATTAGAGGCAGAATATTGGAGACATGCTGGAGATGGGTACTTCATAACCAAAGTATTGACCCTTTAAACACTGAGAAAGCCCCTTAATTTGAGTTTTATAGCCAAAATATATAATGTGTGTATGCCTCTCTCTCTCTCTGTTCTTCTAATTGAATACATTCCTTTAATTAACAGAGCAAGAACAAGATTGTTGGAGAGTATTATGCCTTTCTATTTAACTTTTAAAGTTCAATGGAAACTGCATTCATTAATTTCTACAGACGCTCTGGAATGCTGTTGTAAGACAAAGTAAGAACAAAGATTAAGAAACTGTTCAGCTGAACCAGTGAGAAGGCAAAATGCAAGACTGTGCAAAGGCACCTACAGTTTTCACAGGAAGGTAAATAAAAAAACCACCAGTGGTGTAAAATATTTTCTTCTTAATAAGGATGTCTTTACTCCACTGCCTTCTGTATTTCTATACTTCAGTGACTCATGAATTATATGCAAGAAATAAATTGTTAGCCAAGAAAATTACACTAAAAGGGATAATAACTTTTTCTTAATAAAAAATCAGTCTACTGTCTAATAAGGATTAAACAGTTAAAAAAAAATAGTCAGGAACTAAAAAACTCACAAAAAACATAACAGCTAATTTCTCAATGTACAGCACATGCCACAGATTGCCTATGTCAGAAGCCATAATGCATTTTTACACTGATTTTTGTTATTTAGGCCATATTGCTCTCTCCATCACATGTGGGAGGGAAAGGACTGTAAAAGCTAGTGCATACAGATTAGAGGGTGTGCTCCCCACCTCCACAGGGATCTGAATCCATGGGAAGATTGGCAGCTCTTGCCTGAATTATTCTCCTGTCCCCCAAGACCAAAGGAGATATGATAAGGAAATTCCATGAGTGCAAATTCACAGAGGCCCAGATTATCTCCTCCACTGGTAAAACCCAAGGAAGAAGACTCTGTGGAAGGAAATCTCTATGTGGAGCCTCTCACAAAAATTTCTTCTGTCATCCCACTGTGTGCAGAAGGAAGGCTCTTCACTAGTTTCCCACCCTCCCATGCACTCCTCCCACACTCCCAGGGACTCCCTCTACTCACAGCAGTCTGAGAAATAGGTGCGGGAAGGGGAGAAGGACTCTGTGGAAAAAGATAATATAGCCTTTGGTTATCAGTGCCCCTGCAAAGCTTTCCACCACAGCCAACCCACTGCTGCACACTCCTCCTTACTGCATCCTAACACCCACAGAACTCTAGGACTGGGAGCAGGGATGGTGGTGCTGTGTGGGTGGCAAAGTACACATTCTGCCCAGGAGTAGGAGGGATCTAATGGCCACAGTCTGCACCACAGTGGGTATGTCTATACAGCCTGCAGAAGCGTGTGTCCCAGCCCACATCAATAGGCTTGGCCTACCTGGACTTATGTTAGTGCTCTAAAATATCTGCGTAGACAGTGCTTTGAAGTTGCGGGTTGGGCTGGAGCATGCATCTGAGGAAGTGGGTATTCACCCATGAAAGCTCATGCTCCAAAACGTCTGTTAGTCTATAAGGTGCCACAGGATTCTTTGCTACCCCTAGACTGCAGAGCCTGAGCTCCAGCCCAAGCCGCAACTTCAAAGTGCTGTCTGCACGGCTATGTTTAGAGTGCTAGTGTGAGCCCTGCTAACCCAAGTCTGTTGACTGCCTTCCTCTCCTTTCCCCAAAATTAATATTTACACAATACACCCCTGTAGTTCACATTTGAAATATTGCTTTGAAGATGAAAAGTTCTGTTAAGTGCTTAATGTTATTCTAGATCATTTAAGATTTTTTAAAAATATAGCCAAAATGCAGACAAATACGAAATAAGGTAATATTGCTGACCAAACTCTTGTTTGACCTGTGGATCAGTTGAATAGTTAGGAGTAGAGAACAGTGTCATTATGCCTCTATGCTAGTCATTTATTTTTAAGCCTTTATGGTTAAAGGCTAATGTACATTTATACAGTTTTCTTTCCTCTAATGTGTTCATATGCTCCGGAGGTAAGCACCAATATACATTTCCAAATATATGTATTTTTAGAAACAGTGTGTTGGTGTTGGAATCTAGGTTGTTACATCTACTATATTGAAAAATTTATTACAATGTGTTTGATTTACTCAACCACCCACTATGGCTACTCTAATCTAAGGCCTATTTAAAGACATGTCAGGATATTATTATCACTGTTTTAAGAATTAGTAAAACATTTACAAGCATATTGTGACCCGTTCTGTTGTCAACACTTTATGAAGGACGTTGACCAATTGGATAAGATTCAGAAAAGACATAAAAGAGCAATCTGAGGTCTTGAAATCCTGCCTTACACAGAGAGATTAGAGAAACTCATTCTACACACATATCTGGCCTGCATATTAATAGTTATATGAAATATTAGATAACCAATTTTTAAAACCACACTGTGCAAATAAAAGAGGCAAAATTAAATTTTCTAAAATAAATCTCTTCTATGGCCTTGTTTGCTGCTTTTTCATCCAGAACAAATATGATAAATAAATAGACTATAAAACAACCCTTTTCTAAATTGGAGTGTGTAACCAAAAGTGCTGACAGATACTGATCTCTAGGCCAAATTTTGTGCAACTCATGCCTGTGAGGACATACACATGATGGTGTACACCACTAAAGTCAATGGAGTCTTTTGTTATCACTGCTACCCAAAACAGATAAAGGTAGCAAATCAGAGGCAGGGCTGATAAAAATGGCACTGTTGTATTGCAATATGCATGAAGAGAAGTTTTGGCTGATGGTTAGACATGACAACAAATGTCATGAAATTATTCTGGTTGTTTACCTTAGAAAGGAGATAAATATAAGAGGATATGATAAAAGTATATAAAATAATAAGTGGTATAGAGGAGGAAGATAGGGAGCATCTCTCTGACTCAGAAGACAAGAAGAAGGGAACACAGAAAGATGTCAACGTCAAACTGATTGAAGGAAATACCTTTTCACATGATGTGTGATTAACTGTGGAACTCTCTGCCAGAGGAGGATGTTGAAGCCAAGACCTTAGCAAGATTCAAAGAAGGGACAGATAACAAGAATATCCACAGTTATAACAGTTAATGCTTACATAAATCATACTTCAGAGCTTAAATCAATCTCTGACTATTAGGGGTTTAGATGAGACCATCATGGAGGGCAAATTATCTCTTATCTGCCTACTATGGTATTGCTCCATCTTGCCCCTGAAGTAACTGGTGCTGGACACTGTCAGAGATGGGATATTGGACTAGATGGGCTGTGGCTCCTATCTAGCCTGGCAATTCCTAAGTGTCTGTGTGGTCCCATTCACAGTTCTTCCACTGACCTATTTTGAGAACCTGGGCAAGTCACAAACTCTTTGTGCCTCACCTTTCACCACATGTAAAGTGTAAGAATGATACCTCCTCACTTCAGCAAATGTGAAGCTTAATCCATGATTGAAAAGTACTTTGAAACCCTTGGTGGAAAATTTTATTATTTAAAATCATGCTTAAAACACAAGAAAGCAAACATAAATTTGGTTTGAGGAAACGCACTTTTTTCAGAGTCATGACTCTATCCTAAATGACAACACAACAATGGTAACCATTGTGTGGCTCTAAAATAATCAGTTCCCTGGGATTTTTACTGCAGATTTGTTTTTAATGAGGTTTGTGCAATCTTGACATTTGAAAAAAGAAATCTAGCCATTGGTTTTGTTATTTTCAAATGTGATTAGATCTCTAAGGCTACCAGAATTGTAGGCCCATTCACAGTGAACCCCAGACTGAAAAGTATAAGGCCAGTGACTGCTAGAGGTAAAAAAGTATCAGCTACCATAGTGTCAGACAGGCTGAGGATGCCTTTGGTCAGTGAATTCACCTAAAATAAAGAGGAAAATAACCTGCACTACATTTCTGTGTCTGTTTCAAATAAACTGGCTACGCCCCTCTCCTCACTGGAATTGAGCCGTTTCATGCTGGGATCTGGTGCCTTTTTAGTATACCAGCTTTTGAGTAAGTTTGTTAAGGGGGCTTCAGTCTTTCTTTAGATCTATGAGTATTCAGTGCTACTTATCTCATAAAAAGCACCTAAGGCTCTTGTACATAACGTGTCTAGGCTCACATGTCAGAGGGCAGACTCATATCCAAAACTGGCAGTTGCACGCAAAGTTAAACAAGCTGTAATAAATTAGAAAGAAGGACCCTTATACCAGAAAATGTGCATGCATGCTTTGTATACTGTGAAAAGTGAAGTGGCTACCACAGTTTTCTCTTTGTGTCCTTCAAAAGAAAATATCTCGACAGCAATATTTCAAAAGAAAAAAATGGCACAGAAGATTCATGGTCTACAGTTAGTGCTTGTATTTATATTTTTATTAATTTTTAAATGATTGGATTCCTATTTTTTTATTGCAGTAAAGCCTTATAACTTGAAGGTTTTTCACCTCAGGCAAAGTACTTCTGTTTGATTTATCTTCTGCACCCATCTTGCTTTTAACAATATGAACTGTTTTTCAGAGAACTGTACAACTCTGACCCCAGAGGGAAAAAGTTTTCTTTTTATGAAATGTGTACAAAGTCCTTAATAAGTTATGTCCCTCCGAATTTTACTGTATATTATATCTTCAGTGACTATAGTTAATTTCTGAGTCCCCAGATGCCAACATTTTAATAAAAACAAGACATTTTCAACAAATGTCAGTAGCAAAGTGATCAAAGTGCTATGGGACCAGTTTGGCAACTGTCTGAGCTTTGAATTTCCTAGTCACTTTCCAAAACATTCACTTAAAAAGCATTTATTGAAGCTGAACTGCCTTTATCAGCCTGATCAGAGCTCCATAAAAAGCATGCATGATTCAACTGCCTTTCCGAGCATTAAAAAAATATAACTTTGATATATGCTTCACAAGTGCAGCACAATAGTTTTCATGCTCACGTTTGTTAAGATTTAGTGCAGCCATTAAAGAACAGAAGGGCTCTTTGGTGGCAATCCTCAGACATACCAAATATCCCAAAGCACAACCTTCTACAAATCAGAGATTAAGGTTCTGACAAAAATTTCCACTCGATTGCAGTTTCTCCTCTTAAACCTTATATCAGGAGTGACTATCTTTTGGATCAAATCTCTCAGGGAGGTGAATAGCTAGGGTATTTTTCCTCTTGGAGAAAAATATCAACTGAAAGATAAAAAGTGACATTTTATGTGCCTTGTCCAGGAGTCAGTCGATTTATTTAAAAAAACAAAATAAAAACCCTCTTTGTGTGTCTGACCTATACACGATATTTGTGGCATGTCTCTTGTCAAGTATTGATCACTTAAGACTTTACTGTTTGTCTACTGCAATGTAGCTAATAATCTCTTTTTATTTAGTTTTGTGGCTTTGAATTCTTATCATGTCTTGGCTGATTTCTCTGGGACCTATTAGATCTTGCTTTTGCTGTGTAAACGGGCTATGGAAATTAAGCCTGCTGAAGCACTTTTCCTGGCAAACAGCCTTTGTTTCCATCAGTTCATATTTCAAGTGGTTTGCATGCAGATACGGTAACATTGGAAGCAGCAGATGCCATCAATCTTCATGACTTTCTGAAACATGCAATTTCACCCTACCTGTTTCAATGGGAGAATGTTCGGGATGGTTGAGCAATCAAGCCATTCCTCTTGACTGACAGGAAAACTTCTCATCCAACTCATCTCAGCACTCTGGAGTCACTGTGGGGTACATACTGGGAATGGGGCTTTCAATAGGAAAGACCTGCTTTCTTTAGTGTGGTTTCCAGCTCATCCCAGCATCTGCTCACTAACATCTTTTTAAAAAGTCAGTGCTTTTTACTGCTTTAATACCAGGATAAAAAGATTGATTATATTTTATTTACTTAGTTTACTAAGGAAATTTTAGAACATACGTGAAATGTTAACATGACCATTATTCCTTCTCCTGCCTGAGGTCCTTGACTAATCTTCTGTGGAATTAATAGAGCCAGTCAAATGGAAAAAAAAAACCAAACCACCTTTATGGGGCCAATTAAACATAACTCACCAGCACTATAGATGACCTGCATAAAAAAATAAAAATAAAAATAAATCTGCCTTTTTCAGTAGAATAATAATACCTGCCCTGTGCTGGAATAATTAGTAGGTTCAACTTTATAGTAGCTTTCCCACCCCCACACCCCATCAATATGCCCTACACTGATTCATTATACATGGATTGTATTATATTACAATACCAATGAATTGAACATAGTGTTCAAGTCCCTATTCAACATTAGTTATACACAGGTGTCTGCACAGTTTGCAGGGCTATTCTCTTAATCCCAAAAAATTTCAGTTAAGTAATGGAATCTACAGGTGCCTCACAGAAAATGTCTTGGGTCAGGGGGAATGATGGGGAGCATACACCAGACATTTAGCCTCTGAAAACCATTAGCTATCATGAACGTTTGCACTATGGAAGTATCTAGAGACCCCAATTGACTCTGAGGTCACATTGTGCTAGACACTGTATAGACACATAGTGAGAAAAAGGTCCTGTACCTAAATGTTAACAATCTAAACAGGGAAGTCAGGCAAAAGGAGCGTTATTATCCCCATTTAAAGCTCGGGAACTGAAGCAGCTGATTCAGGGAATTGCCTGAGAGCACACTAGAAGTCTGTGGCAGAGCCATAAACTAAACCCAGATCTCCTGAATTCCAGTCCTGTCCTTAACCACAAAACCATCAAAGTATATTTTCCTCCTTTCAATAGACAATCAAATGTTCTGAATCCTAAATGAAGGAAGATAGGGGGCTGCTGCAAAGATAAAACAAAATAAACAATAAGAAAAGCATATATATAGAATATAGATACATATATATATGCTTTTCGTATTTCTTATTTGTGTGTATATATATTAATCACTGGAATGGGTTACCTAGGGAAGTGGTGGTATCTCCATCCTTAGAGCTTCTTAAGGTCCGGCTTGACAATGCCCTGGCTGGGATGCTTTGGTTGGGAAGTGGTCCTGCTTTGAGCAGGGGGTTGGACTAGATGACCTCATGAGGTTCCGTCCAACCCTGATATTCTATGATTCTAGCATTATATATCTATATACTGGTATATCATAGATAAGCAAGAATGGCCCTTTTTAAGCATAACTTTTTCCTCTCTTCTATATCCTATAGCTTGTTTTCTCTTTTTTCCCTTGATATCTGACACTTGACTATTGCTTCCTTGATGCTTAACTTGTAACTGTTTCTGTCTTTTTACTTAACTCCTGATGCTTGTAGTTTCACTTCCTGATACCTGAATAGCCGATGAAGAGTAGGGTTTTTTTTTTGTTTGTTTGTTTTTTCCTGGCAGGGAAGGTATTGAACTAAAAAGTTTTGATCTTCCTTTGGTTAGCAAGGAAAAAGCAACCAATTAAAATGATAGCTGATGCCCACTTATGGAACATAGATACCTGATGAGGATATTATAAATGCATGTTCTGCAGTATTATTACAGATTGCTTATTTGGTGCATTAAGGAGTGTACATGGTACTTTACAATCATAAAATTAAATAGGATCCCAGACCCAAGAAGCTGACTTTAGACAGACACAATACAAACAGCATCAGAATTAGAGTGGGAGGAGATCAAAAATGAAGACCGAGCAAAGAAGTACTTCCTATAATAGTTGTTAAAGATACTGTAGCTAGAGAACCCGAATCAGGGGGCCCATTGTGTTAGGAGCTGTACATGCACATAGTAAGTGATGAGCAATCTCTAAAATACTTTACATCTAAGTAAACGATGGAGATAAAAGGCCGGGGAAAGGGAGTATCATTCCAAGGTGGGACATTGGGGTACTGAGTGAGTAAGTGATTTGTTCAAAGTCACAAAAGGAGTTTGTCACAGCGGAGACCTGAACAGAGATCTCCTAAGCAGAGTATAGTTCCTAACCAGGAGATCACTCTCCTTACTGGTTTTTAAAGAAAGATATATATGAGAAGAAGAAGTTTATTAAATGAGTGGGAAGAGGAATGTTGCTTCTCACAAAGGGCAGTACTACAAAAAATCAAAGAGAGATTGGGTGAAAGAATGCAGGAATCATAAAGAGAGATGACTGAAAAGACAGTAAGGCCTGGGTACAGGAAGAAACTAGACTAGAAATGTAGGCTGAAGCAATGTCGTGGAGACTTTAAATAGGAGAATGGTGAACATGATTTGCAAGGAAAGTTAGTGAAGGAGCTGGAAGGGGGGTAGTGGCAGGTTTGGATTTTCAGGAAATGAGGATGATTTTAGCAGGCACACTTTAACTAGAGTAGAAAAAGGCAAGGTGAGAAGGCTGGAGAAGAGAAGGTTAAAATAATGAAGGGAAGATAAACCTAAGGCATGGACTAGGATTTTAGCGAGTAGGGCCATAAAGGGAGAGAAAGATTTTAGAATTAGTGTGGAAAAAAAACTATACAACTTTACAAGACTTAGCTTTGAGTACTATATGCCTTGAAATCTATTATCAGAGTTCAAAAACACGTGGAGTGATTTCAGTGTTTATCTTGAAATTTAAAGGCTTCCATGCACAGTAGTGTTGTCAATCAGACTCTGTCAGTCCACCTGTGTATATCAGTCTGCACACAACAGATCCACAATTCAAATTTTAAAGGGTTACTGTCAGATTAAAAAACACTCTCTTATTCTCTCTGTGTCTTCCTGTAGTACATAGTTCTAATAAAACTGAAATAAATTTAGATTCAAATTTACTTTAACTATTTATGATATTTGGCTATTTGGGCATAACCAATGACTAGTCAGTTCCACTTTAGTTTCCAGCCAGTTTTCAATCAATTTCACCTTACGGTTCTCATGTACTAGTACAATAGTGCAAATCCCTGGTTTTAAATTGAATGTTTACTTTTAGAAATGTTTTATTAGAATTTAAAAATAAACAACAAAAATTATGAAAGCATTTCTACAGTTCTTAGATTTTGTTAAAACAAAGTGAATTTTAGAACAATATTAACTGGACATGTAATGGGGTTTTATAAATTTTACATATGTTTCTTTTTACATTTGTCTTGTTTGAACCACCTTTGTATTCTACAGGTGGAAAATTATTATTTAGTATTTGTATTCAGATAGCATCTGAGGAGCCCTAATCATCACCACACTTGGACTGAGGTGGAGATGGACATAGGAGACGGAAGTGTGAGAGTCTCTGAGTTAGGCTAAAAAGGGATAAAAACAAGGATGATGTAATGCTAGGAGTCTACTACAGGCCACCTAACCAGGTAGAAGAGGTGGATGAGGCTTTTTTTTTCCAAACACCTAACAAATCATCCAAAACCCAAGATTTGTGGTGATGAGGGCAGGGCTGGTGCAAGGAAGTTTTGCACCCTAGGAGAAACTTCCACCTTGTACCCCCCACCCTCACACCCAGCTAAGCCCACCCCCCCCATGTGCAGCTAACTCAGTCCCCTACTTGGAGAGTCCCCCCGGCAGCAGCTACACCCCCCGTGACAGCTAACCCCTGTCCTCCCCATCCCTGATGGCAACTAACTCCACCCAGGGAGACTCCCCCTGTCCCTCCATGGCAGCTAACGCCCACCTGCGGAGACTTCCCCCCGCCCCCACAGCAGCTAACCCTGCCTGTGGAGAATTCCCCCCCTTCCATGACAGCTAACCCTGCCTGGGGGAGACTCCCTCCATGGAAGCTAACCTGTCTGGGTAGCCCGCCCCCACAGTTCATCTCGGCTCTGCCTCCTCCACTGAGCACGCCCGGCACGTTCGTAATTCTTTCTCCCCACCCAGGCTTGTGACGCTATTGTAGGAGACTTAGAGCTGAGCTGTGTGTTCAGCGGATGGAGACAGAGTGGAGGTGATCTGGGGAGAGGAGCTGTTCCCCTGTGTGCCTTCCCCCCCATTACTGTGGGTGGCCCTCCCCTCGCCCCCCCGCCCCAGCTCACCTCCATTCCACCTTCTTGCCTGAGGGGACTTTTAGGCGCCCCCAACCACTAGGTGCCCTAGGCAGCCGCCTAGTTTGCCTAAATGCTTGCACCGGCCTGGACTGAGGGACTTCAACTATCCAGATATATGTTGGGAAAATAATACAGCGGGCACAGACTTGGACTGCATTGCAGACAGCTTTTTATTTCAGAGGCTGAAAAAGCTACGAAGGGGGAAGTTGTTCTAGATTTCATTTTAACAAAGATGGAGGAACTCGTTGAGAATTTGAAAGTGGAAGGCAGCTTGGGTGAAGTAATCATGAAATCATAGAGATACACAATTCTAAGGAAGGGTAGAAGGGAGTACAGCAAAATAGAAACAATATATTTCAAGAAGGTGGATTTTGGTAAGCTCAGAGAGCTGATAGGTATGGTCCCATGGGAATCAAGACTGAGGGGAAAAACAACTGAGGGACAGTTGGCAGTATTCCAAAGGGACACTGTTAAGGGCCCAAAAGCAAGCTATTTCGCTGAGTAGGAAAGATAGAAAATGTGGCAAGAGACCAGCTTGGCTTTACCATGAGATCTTCCATGATCTAAAAATAAAAAGGAGTCAAATAAAAATGGAAACTAAGACAAATTACAAAGGATGAATATAGGCAAACAAACAGGAGTGCAGGGGCAAGATTAGAAAGGCAAAGGCACAAATGAGCTCAACTAGCTACAGGAATAAAAGGAAACAAGACAACTTTTTATCAATACATTTAGAAGCAAGAGCACGAGTAGGCCCTCTGCTCAGTGAGGCGGGAAAACAGTATACAGGAACTTGGAATGGCAGCGATGCTTAATGACTTCTTTGTTTCCGTCTTCACCTAGAAGTCTGAAGGAATGCCTAACATAGTGAATGGTAATGGAAAGGGGGTAGGTTTGGAAGATAAAATAAAAAAGAACAAGTTAAAAATCACTTAGAAAAGTTAGATGCCTGCACGTCATCAAGGCCTGATGAAATGCATCCTAGAATACTCAAGGAGCTAATAGAGGAGGTATCTCAGCCTCTAGCTATTATCTTTGGAAAATCATGGGAGGTAGGAACCATTCCAGAAGACTGGAAAAAGGGCAAATATAGTGCCCATCTGTAAAAAGGGAAATAAAACAACCTAGAAAACTACAGACCAGTTAGTTTAACTTCTGTGCCAGGGAAGATAATGGAGCAAGTAACTTAAGGAAATCATTCTGCAAACCCTTGGAAGGTGATAATGTGATAGGGAATAGCCAGCATGGATTTGTAAAGAACAAAGCATGTTAAACCAGTCTGATAGCTTTCTTTGATGGGATAACAAGTCTTGTGGATAAGAGGAGAAGCGGTGGATGTAGTTATACCTAGACTTTAGTAAGGCATTTGATACTGTCTCACATGATATTCTATCAATAAACTAGGCAAATACAACTTAGATGGGGCTACTATAAGGTGGGTGCATAACTGGCTGGAATAACCATAAAGAAAGTAGTTATTAATGGTTCCCAATCCTGTTGGAAAGGTATAAAAAGTGGGATTCGCAGGGGTTCTGTTTTGGGACCGGCTCTGTTCAATATCTTCATCAACAACTTAGATATTGGCATAGAAAGTACGCTTATTAAGTTTGCAGATGATACCAAACTGGGAGGGACTGCAACTGCTTTGAAGGATAGGGTCATAATTCCAAACAATCTGGACAAAATGGAGAAATTGTCTGAGGTAAACAGAATGAAGTTTAACAAAGACAAATGCATATGTGCTCCATTTAGGAAGGAACACTCAGTTTCATGCATAAGAAATGGGAAGAGCTTGTCTAGGAAGGAATACGGCCAGAAAGGGATTTAGGGATTATAGTGGACCACAAGCTAAATATGAGTCAACAGTGTGATGCTGTTGCAAGAAAAGCAAACATGATTCTGGGATGCATAACAGATGTGTTGTGAGCAAGACACGAGAAGCCATTCTTCCACTCTACTCTGTGCTGGTTAGGCCTCAACTGGAATATTGCGTCCAGTTCTGGGCATCCGCATTTTAAAAAAGATGTGGAGGAATTGGAGAGGGTCCAGAAAAGAGCAACAAGAACGATTAAAGGTCTAGAGACATGACCTATGAAGGAAGGCTGAAAGAATTGAGTTTGTTTAGTCTTGAAAAGAGAAGACTTAGAGGGGACATTATAGCAGTTTTTTAGATATCTAAAGGGTGTCATAAGGAGGAGGGAGAAAACTTGTTCATCTTAGCCTTTAAAAGATAGAACAAGAAACAAATGGGCTTAAACTGCTGCAAGGGAGGCTTAGGTTGGATATTAGGAAAAAGTTCCTAACTGTCAGGGTGTTAAACACTGGGATAAACTGCCTCGGAAGGTTGTAGGAATTTCCATCTCTGGAGATATGTTAAGAGTAGATTAGATAATGTCTACCAGGATGGTCGGACATGAGGGCAGGAGAGTGGACTCTCAATGACCTCTCAAGGTCCCTTCCAGCCCTAGAATCTATGGATAAATGTCCCTTGTGTCAGACCTGGTACAAACACTGCAAATAGTCCCTGCCTTGAAGACCTTGCGTCCAAGTATAAGATAAGATATGACACGTGAATACAATAGACAGATGGGTTAGTGCTAGAAAATACGAGACGGTACTAGTCAGCATGAAAAGCAGTGGCCACAGAACAACCCACAACCTAACCATTCTCAAGTTTTTTCTAGGCATCAAATCAGAGAAGTGTTTTAAGAGGGATGGGAAAGAAGACGATGAGGTGGCTTTGTGAGTGTTTATAGGGAGCTCTTCCATACTTAATGGGTGGTGTGGGAGAAAGGATGAAGTTGTTGGTTTGTAAATTTAACAAAGGAATGACAAAGGTGGGCATCATGGGCAGGATGGAGGTAGGAGCTGGATCTCTTAATGTTTCAGAGATGATAGAGAGGGGTGTGGCTAGGACATGAAAGGCCTTAAACGTGAAGACTCAAGGCAGGTCTCCACTGCAGATTTGCATTGGTACAGCTCTACTACTGTAGTGCTTCTAGTGAAGATGCCTCTTAGCCAATTGAAGAGAGGCTTTCCTGTCTTTGCTTAATAACTCCACCTCAGTGAGACGGTGGTAGCTATGTCAGTGGGAGACGCAATCCCGCCAGACTAATGTTGTCTCCAAAGAGGGTTATGGTCAGTATAACTGGTCACTCAGGCGTGGTGGGTATTTCACACCCCTGAGCAATATAGTTATATTTAAGTAAGGGTATAGTGTGGACCTGGCCTCATAGTTTGTGTTGATGTGGCAAATGAGGGGTAACCACTAGATGGATGCAGATAGAGGAAATCACATGGTCGAAAATGCATCTCTTATCCCTGGACAGTCCTCAGGGATTTGTATTCTATAGTAGTGAAAGGGTATGCGAAGAGAAACTAAAGAATAAGAGATCTGCAATCAAGTGAGAGAGAAAATTTTATTTACTGAATCAAGATTAGGCTCTGTTGGTGCTGAATTGAAATCAAATTTTATCTTAAATATGGCCCAAGAAATCAGTTGTAACCAGCAGTTTATGAACAGTGTTCTAACAGCTTGAGGTAAAGCCAAGGGGCAGTTAAAGCTCCAACAAATTAGTGTTAACTGTGCTAATGACTGATTTTGTTGGGATTATTGCTACTATAACAGTAATCAATCCAGGTTTACCACTGCATCTCAGAAAAAGTTTTCAACAGAAACATTGTAAGCCTGGTCTCTGCACTTCAGATTCTAGTTAATATTGCACACTGCTCAATTCCACCTTCACTTCCCAACAAATACATGTACACAAATGAATACACAAACAAAAGTTAATACTTCACACTACAATGTAGTTACATGATGTACAAATCAGTAAACCGAAACAGCCAACCAGCTGTTATGATTTACACTAAAACCATACAAATTAAAGGGGGCAATTTATGAGTTAGATTAATAGATTCAGTCTACATGCTTTTATGCCCTCTAGCACAGCTCTAAACTGGGTGTGACTGGCTGGCTAAAACTGGATGATGGCTGCTTGGTAGCAGGTAACTATGATCCATCCCACTTTGTGTGATGCTTTCCCGACACCCTTATTACATGAGTAGTTATTTACATTATGGTCCATTCTGATTGTACACCCCACCTAACTCAGAAGTAGAATTCCTTGCAAGCTCTCTTTCAAGTAAGGGAAATGCACTGGCTGCTACATCCCAACAGAGGGAAAAGCAAACTGTCACTGCTGTGGTTGGGTCTGCTGCAAGGAAGGGTGGGAAAAGGGACCTGGCCCTAACTCCTCCCCATCCCCACTGGTATAATGTGCAATCTGGCCTGTAAATAAAGGTAACCCCTATGATTATTGGTTTGCAGCATTGACATCCAGGTATATGAGAAATGTTTTTTGTTTGTTTGTTTTTTGTTTTCTGCTCCGAGGTTTATGATGCAATAAAGACAATATCAAGGATTTTTAAAATATTTTATACAATGGGTCAGATTCTGGTACCAGTTGGCACCAATTGAGTTACTCTGGATTTAAACTGAGACCACAATCTGGGTTTACACTGATTATCATATTTAACTGATCACATATCTGCCTTCTAGATTAATTGTAAAGTCACTGATATGGATTAAATATTGAAATGTTAAGAATAAATGGAAAACAATAGCAATTATTGTAGAGATGCATGTGATACCTTGTTCTAATTGGGTTTTTAAATTAATTCATATTAAAGCAAAATGATCGGCCTGACACTTGGAATCTCTTACCAATTAAAATATGTTGTGAATTAAAGAACACACAGGCTGTTGCAAATCAATATTAATCTTGGTAAATACAAATTGATAATTTGTGTTAAACAAAATTTAAACCAAAACCTAAGAGAGCCACAATAACAAAACAACGAAGCCCTATTTATACTTTGCATATATAATTTGGTGGCAGATGGTGGTTTATTCTATTTTATTTTTTAAGATGGAAAAATGTGGATTATGCCCATGACTCACAAACTGTGGAGGTTTTACATTCCTGGATTATGGAATGAACACTGATGAGGTGTTAAATCATTTAGAACAAAGTAAAGAACATGGAACTAACAAGACTTGTACCAGACATCACTCTGACTTCTTTGCTTGTATGTTTCATCCCTTTCCCCCACCATTCATCTGTTTGCCTTTAAGATCCTGACCCTGCAATGAGCTCCTCACCAACAATCAACTCTCTGGAACCCAGTTGACTTTGTGTCAACATGGAGTTCAAAGTGGGATTCATAAAAGGTACGTATCTGCCTAACTCCCATTAAAACCCACCCTTTATGTGTCTTTCAAACACTACCACTCCTGAATAGTTTCACTGAATCTATTGAGACCACTCACACATGTACAGTTATTCAGGTTTGTGTCTGCAGAATTGAGACATTAGGTTATTGTAAACTCTTTGGGTCAGGCACTGGACCTTGCTGTGCATCTGCTGTACCTGGCACATTTTAGATGTCGCTGCAATATAAATAATAATTCACAACCAAAATAATTTCATTTAATGTTAGTTAAGGTTGCTCTCATCAATGAATTAAACCATAAAACATCAGGAAATTTGAAGTAAAGGATTTAAAAATTTCAAAGTCAAGCACTCTCGTGTTAGGAAATGCCAGAATGAAGTTTGCTCGTGAAACCTTAATTCGGCCCCCTTGTGCATATGCATTATGGTGTACTGTACCTCTTGTTGACATGGATACCAGAGAGTTAAAGTGAATAGACCATGCCCCTGCATTTGAAGTACTGGCTTGGTTTTTCTTCTGAAATATCAGTCATTACATATGTTTGGAGGATAGTCCGAATACTTTAACGTGCAAACTCTGCCTGCAGGTATTCCTGCACATTGTCTATTAATGCAAAGAAGACATTAGTGCATATGTCTTAGGGCAGAATTTGGCCTCCAGAATTCCTCTTTGTTCTGCACCTTTAAATAGCAGAACACACAAATTCTTGGAAGCGAAATAGAATTCTTAAGACAACTGCCCCTACTCCTAATTGTCAACATTAAATTTATACTTTCCCAATAAATTGTCTGTAAAGATATATGAGCAGTTGTTGAATTAGGCCAAGAAGCTATGTCTCAAAATAATCTTTTGTAAAATGAGAAATGATTTATCATAATCTAAAATACATCTACTACACTTACATTAAATTTTAAGTCAGATTATATAAAGCTCTGGGTAAGAACATGAAGCTAAATGCAATTGTATAATTTTAATATCAATATAAATTGGCTGTATTCTCCTCTGAGTTACATCAGTGTGAATCCAAAATAAGACCACTGAATTTGTTTTAGTCCAGATTTACCCCTACTTTATTGAAAGCAGAATCTGGCCTAGTTCATTGTAAAAATGCAAAGTATATGGCAAGCCTATTTTAATAAATGTGAAAAGGGGATGTTATTTGTGACTGTAAAATGTCATTAGAGCAAAAGTGCCTTGGAACCTGAATTTTTCTATTTATCAGTATAATATAATATAATATACTTCAGAGATAGTCACAGTTAACCGATAACCTCTATCTACATGGAGGGACTGCTAGCACAGTCATACATCTCTCTTAATCAGATGTTTTCAGTTCTGAAATTATTTACAGTGGTTTTCATTTAGGCCACCCATGGGATCAAGATTCCAAAAGACAAAACTGGTGCTTTAGCCACATTACCGCTCATATCCTTTCCATTATTGAGCTTTTTTCCCATAAATAACTTCCTTAGCTTTCTTTTATTTAAGCTTCCAACTGAATCACTACTTACACAACACTGTTCAAATAAAATGAAAGGTCCCTACCAAATAAACCAGAGTTCATTTGTTTGTAAGACTCACTCTCAATAGAATATGAAGGAAATATGTCTAATTTCAAGTTGTTTTTTTTTCATCTCAAGAAATATGTTCAAACAATTTAATCATGCCTGAATATTTGTTTTGATTGATTGATTTATATTTACTTAGAAAGCTGAAAACTTGCATTCTCTCTCTCTCTCTCTCTCTCTCTTTACAAGATATGCGCTTGTTTTGTCAATTTTAGGGCATCAGTTTTCAGAGCTAAATTTTCCATAAATCTACTTTGTTTCTCTTTGCTTGGATTTCATCCAAATTGTTTTATGCACTACTAATTCAAGCATCAAGTATGTTAAAATAATCTCAGCCTTGGAGATTGTCCACATAATTACCTGCCTTGCTCTCATTCTAAGTGGAAAAACTAGCTTCAGATTTCTACTACAGTGGATTATCTTCAGGGTATTAAGAATTTGGATGGCCCTTTCAAATTATAATGCTATGCCTGTGTTATATTGACACTTTGAAATACTTGTTCTGTTTTCCTTTTCCAACTGAAGATGTTTAGCCAAAAGTAACTGACCAAATATAGCCATTTCAAGTAAGACTGGCTAGGAAACAAAACATTTGCGATGAAATTCAAGGCTTTAACATTTGTTTTCTTTCCACACACACCAGAATTAAGCTGAGACTTTTTCAGAGCAAGAGTCCTCGCCCCAGAATAGCTAATAACCTGAATACAAAGCTGGGATAGAGGAGACCCTGGTTTAAGTTTCTACTCTGCCTAATTGGGTGAGTGCCTTAATATAGAGCCAGTCTCTCAACCTCTCCTGTTGGAACTGTTCTACTGTGTATAACAGGTATTGGCCAGGGAAAGCCGCTGGTGGGCCCAGACAGTTTGTTTACCTGTGGAGCCGTGATCGGCCAAACCTGCCAATGTGGCAGGTAAACAAACTGGCCCAGCCCGCCAGGGTGCTTATCCTGGCGAGCTGCATGCCAGAGGTTGCCAGCCCCTGAAATATTCATTGGGCCAGAAAAAAAAGACTGAATTTATTGCCTGGTGGTAAAGGCCCTGCCTGAATCTGACAGAGAAGGGACTTGAATATATTTTCCCTATATCCCAGTTGTATGGCTTAACCCCTTCCTCCCATGCCCCACCCACACCTCCAACCTCATTCCCCCCTCCAGAAATCTATCCTGGACTTGAGAAATGTTCCAGCTGAAAATTTTGTCAAAACTGATCCAGCTCCATGAAAAGTTTCAGTTTTGATTATTTGGAATTTTCAGATGAAAAACTGTTTTACTGAAAAATTTCCAACCAGCTCTGCTTTCAACAATCCACAATGTTCAGTATAGTTAAATGCCATCAGCTTAAATGAATTCTCTTACATAATATGGTACTTTCACATTTTGCCAGCAGAAAGTTGAGGTACGGAGGAGTAGAAGCTGGGGAAGGAACAAGAATGACAAAGAGGACGGGATGAAAGCATTGTGTTTTAGATCCAATGCCACTGAAGTCAAACAAATTCATTAGGGATTAGGTCCACTGTCACACTATTTTTCATGTTTATTATGTGTCACAGGGTGGCTGGCCCCAGTAAATTAAATTTGTCCACCTTCCCTTTGTCAGAGCAAGTTCTCCCATTTAGCCAGTTAAGAATGCAGGGCAGTACCTGGGGCTAAAAAGGATCAGGGAGAGAGCTTGTGAGAGGGAGTCTCAAGGAGTCAGAACACTCTGGTTTAGTCAGGAAGGGCAGGTGAGAACTGACAGAGACCAGGGAACTAGTGGAGTTCTCTCTGAACTTCTTCCAGAGAGAAGGCTGAAGGCAGGATAACCAAGAGGGGTTTGCTGGCTGATGCTATCAAGCCAAGGAGAGGTAGGGCAACCAGATGTCCTGATTTTATAGGGACAGTCCCGATTTTGGTTTGTTTTTTTAATATAGGCTCCTATTACCTCCCAACCTTGTCCTGATTTTTCACATTTGCAGTCTGGTCAACCTAGGGATAGAGGTCTGGAAAGGGCTGAAGGTATGAGGAACAGCATAGGAAGTTGCCTTCTTGCTCTGAGCTGCAGAGCAGAAGCCAAGGGTGAGAGATGGCTGAAGGGAGGGGAGCAGCAGAAGATCTGACATGCTGATTATTCCAGGATCAGAGAGATGGACCCAAAGAAACAGTGAGAGGCCCATGATGAATGAGGGCTTTTCTGGCAAGGATGCTCTCAATAGAGAGGCCTTGGGGGTTCTTGATGGGAACAGCAGGTTTGTCTTCCAGTTGGAAGGGATGGGGTGGCTGCCCTTGAACAAGGACAGCAGAGGACTGGCAGAGTGTCCAGTCATGGTGTACAGTATGTGGGGCATTAAGAGACGAGAGTCTTGGATTTTAATGACTGCTTGAACTGGTGTGAGAAATAATTTGTCTACTTGGAACTTTTCTTATGGCCTGTTTGGTCTATGTTGAAATAAACCAGCCCCAACGAGGAGTAGTTTCTTGTTTTGAGACAAGAAAGCCTGAAGTGAAATTATCCGCCCACCTGACAGGGGAAACTGAGATCGCATGCCTGTTATGTTGCAGTTTGCTGAAGAGGGGCTCTCCAAGTAGAGCTACCCTATGCCAATATGAAACTGTGAATTAGGGCCAAGTTTTCAAAACCAGTTTGTAAACATATTCCTAAAAATCTAGTTAGATATTGAGATTCTGTTTGGATGAAATTCAGCCCAGTCTGAGCCCAGTGTAATCCTTCATTACCACTTAATGCTCATCTATGCAAATTATTTATTTGCACCAATGATCTTGAAAATGGGGGAACCAACAAGTACATTCTGTGGGCATGTGTATCAATGGAAGCAGAACTATAAATACTGCTAGGGAAAGCTATTATAGACTGTTGGACTCAATCATCAACTTGGGGGAAAATAATTGGCCACATCCAGATCAGTTCACAGCGCTTGTTTCAGAGCTCTGCTTATTGTTTAATGCAAAAAAAGGAAAACATGGAGTTGATCTTGTCTCATGTATTATTTTAACTTGCTATAAATAGAATGACACTACTGGGTTATAATATTGATAGGGGTGTAGCTCTTATTAGGTTTCATTATTCACAGGGATACAACGGAGTGAAAACATAAGGTAACAGTCCCATTTCCAACATCAGTTGTGGACTCCCTGGCCTCTGGCAGCTTAGTGGTCAAGATCTCCACCCAGCCTAGCGATGTCCGCAGGGCCTCCTGTCCCCTTGAAGTTCTCTTCTGCATTGCCTGCCACCTGGAGTTGCAGTTACAGGACAGTGTTCTTCCAGCCCATGCCCCCATCCCAGGAAGCTGGGGCCCTCATCTCTATAACGTAGCTGGTTGTCATTGCACACAATCTGACATTGCCCTCGGATGATTCCCAGCAACTGCTTTCTGAGCTCCCTCTGCAACAGTTCTGGGTGCTCCCCAAGCCCTCTGCCAACGGAAAGGGACAGAGTGCTCCATTACAATTCCATATTAGGAGCTGGGATTGCTGCGGCTACAGTAGTGCCAGCTGAATTATGTGCTGTGTGCAATGGAAACGTGGAATTTCTTTTGCATTTAGGACCTTGCATGCTAGCCTAGGTTCAAGGCAGATGTCTGTTAGGCCATGCATATAGTTCCATTGATTTCCACAGGTCTTCTTATGTGACTAAAGACTGATGGAATGGGTCTACTTTGGGCTACCTTTGGAAACAGAAGGCCTAGAAACATTAAAGCTAGAAAATGCATAAACTTGAAAACAATTTTTATGGAACCATCAGATGCTGAGAACAGCTGATGTAGAATATTAACTGTGCAGAAGAATGAAGTTTCCATGCTGCAGGCTGAATGAGATCGAGACTGAAATTTGTTGAGAATATAATGATTATTATAATTATTTATTGGTCTTTGTCTCTGTGCTTTATATTGTTCTATGACGTGACAAGAGACACAAAACCATAATTGTCAGAAATGTACAAATCTAGTTACTGCACGGTACATTGCAAAGAAAGGATGCACACATAATAATTCTGACACATGTCTAGGTTCAAATGATAAATTGGCTATGAAAGCAAAGATGTGAATTCAGTGAGCTGTGAAGATGTGTCTGTCTATAAATTTATTATGTATACCATTAAGCAGATAGTAGTTTGAGCAAATGACTAATGTACTTGTAAATCAGATAACTGGATTATCTGTCTTCACAAAAGAAATTTGAAATACCATGCAAAGAAACACATTCTTTCACCCAAGCCATGGCCTATTTCAGTCAAAGAGTTTTAGTGTGAGAATAAAATAAACCATTGTGCATGCAAAGTGGTGATTGCATGCACAATATGTGCCTTTCTCTATTGTGCAAAAGCAAACTACTTGTTTTACATGCAAAGTTATTTGTTTTCATCCACAAATGCACATTTTGCACAACCAACTGTTTGTGCAACTGAAATTTTGTTGAACAACTAACCTAGGGCCTTATCCAGAAAGTTTCGGAGCTTCTCTTGTCAGCTGTCAATATCTTCAACTCCCAGTGATGTCACTGCTACTCAACAGCTCTTATGGGGCATGCACCATCTCAGAGGATCAGTTCCTAACTCTGTAATAATATATATGCATATATGGCTTGTTCCTACATCTGTTGAAGTCAATGGGTCTGTTGCTATTGACCATACTGGGTGAATGATGAGATCCTTACTGTTTTGCATCCAGCAGCAATAATTACAGTTTTTCTCAACAGAGGAAAGGATTGATGGACTAAACATACAAATTTGAAGAAGTGGAAAAACAAACAAACATGGTAGACAGCATGCCAAAGCACTTCTTTTTTACACAAAAAACTAAATAGGCCACATATCTACATGGTATGATGGTTGGACTGAGCTGCTACTCATACTCTGACCAGAAAGGTGATGTGTCAGGAGAAATTACTCCTAAGAAACTCTATGGGCAAGATTATGCCTCGAGGGCACAGACCTTCATTAGCAAGGCTGGAGATACATATTTCAGCAGGAAGCACCAAGATTTATCCAGAATGACGCAGCCAGAATTCTTCCTGGGATTCTCAAGGCATTGCTTGTATGAGCAACACCATATTTTTTCACTGGGTGCACAGTATACATTGACCTCTGCATCCTACAACTAGCCACCTCTGATCACTAGTTTTGAAGGATGTACAATCATAGGGTACATCTACACTACAGGATTATTCCAATTTTACATAAACCGGTTTTGTAGAACAGATTGTATAAAATCGAGTGCACGCGGCCACACAAAGCACAATAATTCAGTAGTGTGCATCCATGTACTGAGGCTAGCGTCGATTTCTGGAGCGTTGCACTGTGGGTAGCTATCCCGTAGCTATCCCATAGTTCCCACAGTCTCCCCCACCCACTGGAATTCTGGGTTGAGATCCCAATGCATGATGGTGCAAAAACGTGTCGCGGGTGATTCTGGGTAAATGTCGTCACTCATTCCTTCCTCCGTGAAAGCAACAGCAGACAATCATTCACACCCTTTTTCCCTGGATTGCCCTGGCAGATGCCATAGCATGGCAACCATGGAGCCCATTTTGCCTTTTGTCACTGTCATCATATGTGTACTGGATGCCGCTGACAGAGGCGGTACTGCAGTTCTACACAGCAGCTTTCGTTTGCCTTTGCAAGGTAACAGAGACGGTTACCAATCGTTCTGTACCATCTGCTGTGCCATTGTAAATTGGTGATGAGATGACGGTTATCAGTAGTTCTGTACCATCTTCTGCTGGTCATGGGTGCTCCTGGCTGACCTTCGCTGAGGTTGGCCGGGGAGCAAAGACAAAAATGGGAATGACCCCCCCCAGGGTCATTCCCTCCTTTATGTTGTATCTAAAAATAGTCAGTCCTGCCTAGAATATGGGGCAAGTGTACTAGAGAACCGGTGTAACCAGAGATCACAGGCATTTCGCATCAGATCCTGCAGAAATGATGAGCTGCATGCCATTCTAGGGGGTGTCTCTGCGACAACCCCACCCGTTGCTTCCCTCCTCCCCCACCCTTCCTGGGCTACTGTTGCAGGGTCCCACCATTTGTGTGCTGAAGTAATAAGAATGCAGGAAGTAACACTGACTTTTTAGTGAGATAAAATGAGGGGGAGGCAGCCTCCAGCTGCTATAATAGTCCAGGCAGGACATTAAATGGTGGCGGGGAGAGGAGCCCAGCATCCCGCTGCTATGATAGTCCCAGGCAGTACAGAATCTTTTCTTTAGAACGTGAGATGGAGCTCAGCCCCAGTTGCTATGATGAGGATGGTTCTGTTCCATCTGCCAGGAATAACCAGGAGTCATTCCTATTTTTACCCCAGGTGCCCCCGCCGACCTCACCTGAGGCTAGCCAGGAGCACTCCAACAGGATGATGACAAGGATGGCTACCAGTCCTTCTGCACTCTACTGTCTGCCACTGGGGGATGGGAGGGGAGAGGATGCTGCTGTTTAGTGCCGCAGCACCCTGTCTACCAGCAGCATGCAGTAGACAAAGGGTGACACTGAAAAAAGATGAGATATACCCTGAACCACCTGGGACAATGTGTTTGACCCTACAGGCATTGGGAGCTCAGCCAAGAATGCAAATACTTTTCGGATACTGCGGGGACTGTGGGATAGCTGGAGTCCTCAGTCCCCCTCCCTTCCTCCGTGACAGTACATTTGATTCTTTGGCTTTCCGTTACGCTTGTCACACAGCACTGTGCTGTGGACTCTGTATCATAGCCTGAAGATTTTTTTCAAATGCTTTGGCATTTTGTCTTCTGTAACGGAGCTCTGATAGAACAGAATAGTCTCCCCATACAGAGATCAGATCCAGTATCTCCCGTACGGTCCATGCTGGAGCTCTTTTTGGATTTGGGACTGCATTGCCACCTGTGCTGATCAGAGCTCCACGCTGGGCAAACAGGAAATGCAATTCAAATGTTTGCAGGGCTTTTCCTGTCTACCTGGCCAGTGCATCCAAGTTCAGATTGCTTTCCAGAGCGGTCACAATGGGGCACTGTGGGATATTGCCTGGAGGCCAATACTGATGATTTGCAGCCACACTAACCCTAATCTGACACGGTAATACCGATTTCAGCGCTACTCCCTTTGTTGGGGAGGAGTACAGAAACTGGTTTTAAGATCCCTTTATATTGATATAAAGAGCCTCGTTGTGTGGACGGGTGCAGAGTTAAATCGGTTTAACGCTACTAAAATCGGTTTAAACACGTAGTGTAGACCAGGCCACAGACTCATTCTCACTCTGCTCCTTTGGGGAAGGTAGTCCCACTGCCAATGCCAGCAAGCTGCAATGACTTTTCTCTCCAGCCGTATTGTGGCGAGTTCTTGGCCGAGAGAAGGAGCACAGCATTGGATGCACCTGGGGACAGAAATTAGGATACACAGGCAGTTTTCCAAATGATTAGAAAAATGTCTTTTCAACCTCACTTTCTTTTATTGCAGTTTTGTGTGCGAGTCATCTGTAAGTATTGTAAATGGAACAGCATTTACACCTGCGGAAGATGTGGCCCAATTCAATCTAGCAATGTAGAAAACCTATATGCACAATTATATTTTAACTTCTTTGATTTAACTTCGATGAGCGTCTGCTACCAGAAATGTCATGTTCAGTACAAGAGGGAAATCCTGGGGTGATGATTAGCTGGAAATATTGTTGTGATGAGCTGTTTATCCTTAATATCCTAATATCCTCAGATTTTGCAACAGATTGATTTACATCCTGATAAGCTGCAAATGAAATCAGTTAAACCTATTGCTCACCGATGATAAGCCAAATAACCTGAGCAAATCTTGGCTTAATTTATTGGCTGATCAATAGTTTGCATTTTGCTTCTGCTCAGAGGAACATCAAAGTAAATTGCATTGCACATGCCTGAAGCCCACCATAAGAATCCTACGGGCAGCAGTTAATCCTTAGAATGTATATAATTAAGCTTAGCTGCATATAGATATTTATTTCATGAAATATCAAGAAATATTTCCCTTGGGGCAAATAAATCAATATTTACCTTTGAGGATAATAATCTTGATGTTCATCTCAACAACCATTTAATATCGAACTCAGGGGTCGGCAACCTCTGGCACATGGCTCACCAGGGTAAGCACACTGGTGGGCCGGGCAAGTTTGTTTTACCTGCCGCATCAGCAGGTTCAGCCGATCGTATTTCCCACTGGCTGCGGTTCGCCGTCCCAGGCCAGTAGGAGTGTCGGGAAGCAGCACGGGCCGAGGGATGTGCTGGCCACCGCTTCCCACCATCCCCATTGTCCTGCTGTAATGTCTCCCATACAGCCACTATATGCCGATGGAGGAGAGCTCTCCTGCCAGCATAATTAAACCACCCCCAATAAGTGGCATTAGCTATATTGCCAGGATACACTTTCCCACCAACATAGTGCTGTACATGCCAGCACTTTTTTCGGTGACACTTATGTGTCTCAGAGATGTCTTTTTTCACACCTCTGACTGACAAAAGTTTTACCCACAAATGTGCTAGTGGAGATAGAGCCTCACTCACACTAGAAGACCTCGTGGAGTTAGTCTGAAAGAGTGTAGAATTGGACCCTCTGTCCATCAGTTGTGATATCTGTGAAAGAACCTTGTCAGTGCCAAGAAATAGATACAGAGGAGAGTGTGATGTTATTATCACCAGAAGTCCTAATTTTAAAATTTTCAAATTTAGATGCTTAAGTTAGGCATACTTAGTCAACCATACGTAGGTCCACCCGTCCACACAAACATCTAGAAAAAAGTGGCCTGATTATCAAAAGTCCTATGAACACTCATCTCACATTAACAGAAGTGGGAAATAATGTGATGTTTGCTTAGCAACCTTCTATAATCAAGCCATTTTGGTTAGGGAGCCTAAAGGAAAGACTCAGTGCCTAAAAGTTAGGTACCTAAAGCCTGAGATTTGAGCCTTGAAGGATATTTTCAAATAGTAGCCTTTGCCTGCTGCCAAGTTGCCTCAGTAAGGGGGGGCTGGTTTGATGACCCAGGAACCCTACATTCCTAGTTCCTGTGATTGGGGCATTTAGGGCAGACCTCTCAGGTACAAACTGGCATGCTGACATTGACTTCAGTGGAGCCATATCAGTTACACCAGCTCAGGATCTATTGCCAAAGGTACAGTTTATACACACACACACACATGATTTGTGTTACAAAGAGAGTACATACACACACATACTCACCCGTTTATTTAATGATTGTTCATCTTTCTCCTCCCTTACAGATGAGGGAACTGTCAGATGTATGAGGCACGGAAATAAACCTGGGAATAAGGAAATAAATACAAAATACATTTGCTGAATAGATCCTTCCATTGTTCCACTACCCAGTCTATGATGGATGCTATTGTATACTTGAAAACACTGGGTGGGAATTAAAAAAAAAATATATGGTTTTACACAAATTCTCATAGAATACACAATAAATCCATGAGTTTTTTGTTTGGTTGTTTTTTTGGGGGGGTTGGGGTGGGGTGGGGAAATGTCTTCATATTGCAGTGAGAAATTTAGAAACTCTTTCAGCATTTTAGAAATTCTTCATTTTATTGTGCATTTTGGAATATGATATTTCTGGTAAGGCCAGTAAAGAAGAAGAGTACATCAGAAAGTGTTCTTGCTGTTCAGCTGAGTTGATTAAGCAGGAAATTGTGTTTACCTATAACCTCAGGCAACCTCAAAACCAAGGGAAAAAAACCCTTTGAATATTTGCCTTAATTTATTGGTTTATTATTATTATGTAGGAAAAGAACATTACATGATAATCACCTTATAAAAAAGTGTGATCTTCTTCAGAAGAGAGTTTCATAGTGCCAGTCTTCTGTACTATCAGCTGATTTAACTGTAATCCTCATCATTAAGCAGCTCTCTTGTAATTAAGTAGCTTCTCCAAACTGCTTGAAAATTAATAAACCAATATTGCTCAAATTATTTGCACTTAAAACCTTTTAGATTCCAAGCAATTTCAGAAAGATAAATGGTCACTTCCTAGGTAAAATATGGCTTAATAGTGGGAGTAGGGCTGATATTGTATCACATACTGTTCAGAAATTTCATGAGGGCAAGGATAGGATTGGGAACTCAGGTAGCAAATTAGATTGATGTGTTGTCCTCGATAAACTGGCATTTTCATTTCTGAAGCCAACCGAGTCCAAAACAAAACCATTTTTTTATAGTTGTTCAAAATCCCAAGAGAAATGAGTTCAGGTGGTCTCAGCCCAGTTTCTCATGTACAAGAGGACACATCAAAAAGCTGTCTTGGGTTGATAGTAATTCATCACTCTCAGCCGTGAAAAGCCAGGGATTATGAGCATAAAAAAAAAAAGTACTGCTAACAGCATTTTTTCCGCCAGGTAGTCTCGCTAGCCTATGTTACATGAATATATGAGCAGACGTAGCTATAGTGGAAATGAAGACCATGCCTCTGTGATTATCGGGCACTGTTCTTAATTGACCTTCCTTCTTCTATTCCTTGCCTGTGACAGAACCTCAATATAATGAGACAAAATCTAAAAAGGACTGTGGAAACTGGAGAGCAAGAACACAAACAATAGAAACTATAGTTTCCAAAAGGTCAGGTATTGAAAAAATATAAATAATTGAAGAACACAGATAAATTTTAAAAGTGTAATCAAGCAGCATATTCCTATGTATTTTGTAGCTCTTTCCATTTCTTAAAACAGCCTCAGGAAATTTAGGACCCTTGAGAATGTTGCATCCTCAATAAGCCTTTTCCCTCTGGTTTATCTAGGAAGACAGAAAGGAGATTATTGATTTGATTATGTTCAAGTTAAAAGATTTCTCTGAGGGACATCTATATTAAGAACATTGTTCAGTTTTCAGCAGTGTCAGAAATACACTTCTGGAGATGCAGCAATGTCACACCAAGAAGTGCAAAACTGTTTGCAGTGGCTGTTTTTATTCCTGCTGTTCCCTCAATCCTCCAAGAGTAAGCACATTTCATGTAGCTCTGTTGGAAGGCGTGGGTTTCATCAGCTCACTGACCAGAGTGGAGAAATCACTGCACCAGTCGAGATTTCCCAAAGCTAGAGGGCCAAAACAACAGGGCACAACCAAACTTATTAAAAGCCTTCAGTACAATTATTGCTGTAGGCTTTTGTAATAGGGTGCCTGCTTATTAGGTGGGATTTGTGAGCAGCATCTTACAGATATAATTACAGCTGGGAACTTCTAACTTACACCATTATTTCAGGATCCCTTCATTTTGGGCACACAAGATATAAGCATAGGTGTAAGCATCCTACAGAGATAAGGTAGGATGCGGAGGAGGTGAGATAAAGAGGAAGAAGAATGCCCCAGATCCTTAAAAGTACTTTAGCACCTAACTCCCATAGAAGTGACATGCCAAAGTACCTTTGAAGATCTGGGCTAAAGTCCTTTTAAGCACGAATATATGTTCCATTCAACTGAAAAGGTCATAATCAATGTAGGGGGGCAACAATGTCTTCCCATTAACTAATACAGAAATAGAGAGATGATTTTAAACAGCAATTCATTATAGGATCTGCCTGAGAAGAATGAGCTCAACTAATAATGAAACAATGGATGTTTTTTACAGAGACAGAACACTGCAGCTAACCCTTGAAAATACTTATTCTGACAGCATGTGATGTTTAGAAACAGCACAATATAATCTTTGAAAGTATTTGAATATGTGTAAAATGAAGCAATTAATATCCGGTTCACTAAACATACTTTTCAATAACCAGGATGCAGGCAGTCTTTCTATATTTGAATTAAAAATTCAGGGTTGCTCAGCAGCTTATCAGCAAATAAGCTATTTCCCTGTAGATAGGAAAGAAATTCTCAAACTTATTTTGCAAATAGATCTTGAGAGAAAAGTAATTTTCACCCACAAACACATAAGACAGGGTAAGTAATAATTCTAATAAATTCACAGTATCAGGTATACACCTCTCATGGCAATATCCATTGAGAGGAAACCTGCACATGCCAGTGTCACACTGTCTGGAGTGACTCATGACTATTAATGTGTATCTCATGGCAGATAGTCAAAAGCAGGGCAGTCACCCCAAACTGGTGCATTGTTTAATAATTAGATTTCAACTACCCCGTAACAAATGTGAACTCCTGGATCACTGTAACAGTCTCACCATGGAGTCACAGATAGTCCCCTTGGACTCTCCAGTCTATCTTGCAACCCATACAAGCTAGAATTAGTGATAAATGGTCACTTACACCAAAAATCACAAAATATTCAAGTTGTTTCCAGTCCCAAGAGACCAGTCACTTGCCCCAGACCAACTGGTATTCTATATCTTATCCAAAGACAATACCTGTAGCCAATCCTGTAATTATCTAAAGATTTTTTAACTAGGAAAAAGCATTTAGAGTTATTGAGAGGTTAAAGCAGCTAAAATATATGAACAGGTGAGTCACAATCTAAAATTTCAAAAGGTAGCAGAGATGTAGTAATCTGCCAGCTTCCCAGAAGTATTTTAGTAACTCTGGGGATCTCAATCTTCTTGTTCAGTTATTCTGCCCTGTTAGAATCCAAGCAGTCGAGAGATAAATAATTATTTCTTGAGTTGATATTATAGCTTTTTCTCACAGAACCCAAGCTGACAGCAATAGTTTCCACACAGGTCCCTTCTTCGTGGACAGAGAGGGAAGAACACTCTTAACAAAGTGTTTTATCCTTGATCTTGCACACTGGCTCATTTGCGTTTAATAAGCAGGATTTAGCATCTTATTGTAAGAGACCATCATTTGCCTTACACAAGATTTCTTTCTTGTTTGATGGGTTACTTAGTTTATAGGGATATATACAATGCAAATGTTTGCTGTTACATTATAACAATACATGTAGCATCCTACAAGCATTTTATAAATCACTAACACCTTCATATCAACTTAACATCTAATATTTATTTTGCTAATGCTAACACACACGTAAACAAGACTGGCTTTCAGCTATGCATTTGAAAGTGTTCAGTGAGGCCTGTGGCTTTGGCATGGTCTACTCAGTTTCCCAGTGGATTAGGTATCCCGAGTCAATGTGATCCAAAGAACAAGACCTGGCTTTTTTGTATTCCAATGCATTTGACTATAGCCTATTTTGGATACTATGTTACCATGTTATGTTTTTTTCTTCTTGTAACCCTTTTAGAGTACTGTTTTTGTATTGTTTTGATAGTCAACAATAACTCCCAATCACATCCTTTCTTCTTTCTGTCTTTCTTTCTGTCTTTCTTTCTTTCTTTCTTAAACCCTTTACTATTTAAGGCTACTTACTATTATTATTACTAATACAAAGGGACTAAAAATGGTGAGAATATTTTGCAAAAAAAATTGCAAACAATTATGAAGAAAAGGTTGTGTGTGCACGACATGTGCACACACACACACAAGCACACGTATGACATTTTTGAAAAATTTCACCGGGTTCTAGATATTAACCCTTATTTTTTGTCCTGACCAACCCCTTATACAATTTCTTTCTTTTAACTCTGGCTGTACAGCCATTGTCCTAGTTATCCCTTGAACTTCCAGTGACACAACCTCTCTTACTCTCTGATTCAATCCCCTACTCACACACTGAGAAGTCAGATGCCCAAGGTATGAAAGCAGTTACCAAATTCAGGATAGTTTATCCAGATGGCAATTCACAATTTAGTTACTGACTGAACATAAGAATGGCCATATTGCGCCACACCAATGGTCCATGTAGCCAATGTCCATCTATCTTCTAACAGTGGCTGGTGCTAGATGCTTCAGAGGAGTGAATAGAACAGAGCAATTTATCCAGTGATCCATCCCCTGTTGTCCAGTCCAGGCCTTTAGTTGTCAGAGGTTTAGGGACACCCAGAGCATGGGGTTAAGTCCCTGGTCATCTTGGTTAATAGCCACTGATGGACCTATCTTCCATGAAACTTTTAACCCAGTTATACTTTTGGCCTTCACAATATGCCCTGTCCAAATGGATGGCTGCTGCTACTAAGCCAGGTGTCTTTCCACCCAAACTCAAGGACCTTTTAATTTTTACTTTCACCGCAGCCAGAAAGAGCCTGCTTCTGCTCCCAGTGGAATCAACAGCACAATGTTCATTATGAGTCTTGCCAAATCTCACAATTTTATCATGGGTTTAGCAGTATTCTGTGTTTTTCCATTAAAGTTCTCCTGGAGTACTGCCAAAGCTTAGCTTTGCTTTTTTAAAGAAAGATGAGTTTTTATCCCTCATTGTTGCAGAGAAAAACTTCAAAACACAACCTGAAAGGTGCAAACCAGAAAATAAATAAAAATCAACATTCATTTTTAAATCTCATGATTCTGAGGGATCTGACTCATGATTTTTGAATGCTTGGGATTGATAAAACTTCCTTAAGTGTAGTGGAGGTTGGAGCAGGCTTCCAGAAAAGAGGAAACTTGGATAAGATGAGGAATAGGAGTACATGAGAAAATAAAAAGAAAGAAGAAAATGAAGGGGGCCTTTCCTAAGGCATTACATTATTTGGCCATGATTCTATCAAGGGATCTACATTGACAGACCATAATATTAATACAGAGATACATTGACTTCAAAGAGTCTTTCTGTAGGTATAAGGAAACACTTATGTGGATCACTTTGTAGCACTGGGGCCTAAAACTGTACAAGTAAAAATACACATTTAAAATAAGATGATCATACCGGTGAGAGTATAAACAACTTAATATCTTTTTTTCTAGTGTTTTATTTATAAACCTTCCCACTACCAAGTCATGTACTTACGATAACTAGACAAATATGAGTGTTGGCAATTGTATTTAAAATAGTATAAATACTTAGAAACTTATAATTACAACACAGTTGTCTGTAATGTGTGATAGTGCAGTGATGATGTCTGGGTTTCGTCCTCACTCTGAACTCTTAAATTCCACCAGCTTAGGTTAAAATCTTCCTCAAGGAACAAATTCCTTTCCTTGTCCTTAGATGGGTATTGCTGCCACCACCAAATGCTTTAAACAAACATTCAGGGAGGGGCCACTTGGAGCTCTATCCCCCCCCCTTCCAAAATATCCCCCCAAACCCCTTCGCCCCCTTTCCTGGTGAGCCTTCAGAATAATATACCAACCAATAAATTAACAAAGTGAGCACAGACCAAATCCCTGGTTTTTAGGACCCTGAAAATCAATTAGGTTCTTAAAAGAAGAATTTTTTTTTGAAGTAAAAGAATCACACCTGCAAAATCAGGATGGAAGAGAACTTTACAGGGTAAATAAAAAGATTTAAAACAGAGAGGATTCCCTTCTGGTTCTGCTATCCAGTTACAAAACAGGAATAAAATTACCTCTTAGCACAGGGAAATTTCACAAGCTAAAACAAAAGATAAACTAATGCATTTCCTAGCTTATTTACAATTTTTTGTAATCTTAGATGCTCATTTCTGGTATGTTTTTAGGAGAAGTTTTTTTCTGCCCTGGTCCCTCTCTCTGTCCGAGAGGGAACAAACAAAGAGAGCATAAACAACCCCCCCGCCCCAGATTTGAAAGCATCTTCTTTTCCCATTGGTCCTTCTGGTCAGGTGCCAACTAGGTTGATTGAACTGATTAACCACTTACAGGTAAGGGCATTCTGTACCTCAGGCCAGTAGGGATTTATATTACTGCATACATAAGGGTTGTTACCCTTCCCTTTATATTTATGACAGTTGACGTGTCTGGACCATAATTATGCCCCAGTCACAGACAAATCATTAGTTCCCAGTAACAGAATCTTAGAAATGTAGGATTAGAAGGGACCTCAATAAGTTACCTACTCTAGTCCCCTCTACTGAGGGAGGACTAAGTATTATCTAGACCATCCCAGACAAGTGTTTGTCTAACCTGCTCTTAAAAACTGCCTGTGATGGAGACTCCACAATCCCCATAAATAATTTGTTCCATTGCTTAACTTTCTTATAGTTAGGAAATTTTTTGCCTAACCTAAAACTCCCGTGCTGTAATTTATGCCCATAACTTCTAATCCTGTTTTAGTGGTTATCACTCTCCTCTTTTAACAACATTTTATATCCTGTTACCATGTCCATTCTCATTTTTCTCTTCTCCAGACTAAATAAACCAGTTTTTTTCAATCTTTCCTCATAGGTCATGTTTTCTAGATGTTTGTTCATTTTTATTGCTGTTCTCTGGATGTTTTCCACATTTGTCCACATCTTTCCTGAAGTGCAGGACCCAGAACTGGACACAAGTCTCCAGTTGAGGTCTTGTCAGTGCTGAGTAGAGCAGAAGAATAATTTCTTTTGCCTTGCTTACAATATTCCTGTTATACATCCCAGATTTTTTTTGCAAGAGTATTACATTGTTGACTCATATTTAGTTTGTGATCTACTACAATCTTCTGATCCTTTTCTACAGTACTCCTTCCTAGACTATCATTTCTCATTTTTTATTTGTGCAATTGATTGTTTCTTCCTAGGTATAATACTTTACATTTGACCTTATTGAATTTAATCCTATTTAATTCAGGCCATTTCTCCCATTTCTCAGGATCATTTTTAATTCCAATCTTGTCCTTTAAAGCACTTGAAATCCCTTCCAGCTTGGTATTATCAGCAAACTTTATAAATGCACTCTTTATGCCATTATCCAAATAATTTATAAAGATATTGAATAGAACTGGACCCAGCACAGATTCCTGCAGGATCCCACTCAATATTTCCTTCCAGATCAATTGTGAACCATTGATAACTACTCTCTGAGTATGGTTTTCAGACAGTTGTGCATCCACCTTATAGTAGGTTCAGCTAGGCTATACTTCTCTTTGTTTTTGAGAAGCTCATCTGAGACAGTACCAAAAGCCTTAATAAAGTTGAGATATATGACATCTACCTCTTTCCTCCTATCCACAAGGCTTCTTACCCTGTCAAAGAAAGATATTAGGTTGTCTTGACATGATTTGTTTTGATAGAACCATGTTGACTGTTGCTTGTTACTTTATTTTATTTTAGGTGCTTACAAATGGATTTTTGAATTATTTGCTCCATTACCCTTCCAGGTACTGATGTTAAGCTGACTGGTCTGTAATTACCTGGGTTGTCCTTTTCCTCCTTTTTACAGGTAGGTAATATGTTTTCCCTTTTCTATTCCTCTGGGATCTTTCCTGTCCTACACAAGTTCTCAAAGATAATCGCAAATAGCTCCGAGATCTCTTCAGCCAGTTCCTTAACTATTCTAGATGTATTTTAACAGGCCCTGCTGACTTGAAGACATTTAACTTATCTAAGTAATTCTTAATTTGTTCTTTTCCTACATTACCCTCGGACTATACACCATTTACTCATATTCACTATGTCAGTCATCCAATCACTGCTAACTTTTTTTGTGAAAACCAAAACAAAAGAGACATTTAACTCTGCAGCCATTGCTTCATTTTCTGTCATTATCTTTTTCCCCATGGGTAGTAATGGGCCTCTCTTATATTCCTCTTGCTTCTAATGTATTTGTAAAATATCTTCTTGTTACTCTTTATACCCCTAGCAAGTTTAACCTCATTTTTTCCCTTGGCCTGTCTAATTTTGTCCCTACATGGTTATTATATATATATATTCTCTCTCTCTCTCTCTCTCCTCTCTCTCTCTCTCTCATCTCTCTCTCTCTCTCTCTGTGTGACAGAGAGAGAGAGAGAGAGCCTTCTGCCAGATGGAGCAGGCAGCAACCAGGGCCAGGTTCAATATCTAGGGGTTCCTTTTCAACAATGCAACACAGAACTGGCTAGAGCCCCACCCAGGAACCTGGGAAAATTACAGACCACCCCTGGTGCTTCTGAGAGGCAATGTTTCCCCACTCACAAGCACAGAGTCTGAGTGGATAAAAGAAATGTTTAATGAAAGGAGAGGTCACTTGACATTAATTAGGGAAAATTCAGGAAGCAGGATTCATAAACATAAAACTCTGAGCAGGACACCCATCTCCAGAATGCGTGGGGCAGAGTCTTCAACAAAAGTTCCTTTTCTGTTCCCCTCTCTGCCTCTCACCATACCCCACTCACAGTGGTTGTCCTTGGCCATAGAGGACCCAGGGTTCAGAGCTGCATCAATGTGAGTTTACCTCTCACCAGGGGAAGAAGGCACCTTGCTCGCACCACCCTCTGAACATTTGCTCTTGATGGCTGCCCTGCCAGCCATGGTTCATCTCTGGTGACCTCACTGCCCTGCCTGCTGCTGTTCCTGGTCACCCTGCCAGCTGACTGATTGCCACTTTGACCAGCCACCTGCCTCTCTACTATAACCTCTGTAGGTCAGTCTCTTAGTAATTTTTAGCTCTCAGCAGGCTGGGCAGAAACCCTGCCCCATCACAAGTGATTTCAGCTCTTATTGAGTACCTGAAATAAGAAAAGGCTCCTAATGAAGCCTATTTAGCTCTATCTTTGAACAGTGGGGAGGAACAGGTTAAACTGGACTGGGTACTCTTAGGGAGAGTCCACACCTCCTGGCTGGGACACCAGTCCCCACCCCTCTTACTTGCACAGAGATCTGGCATTCGGAACCCTGGCTTAATGAGGTCTTTCAGCTGAGGGTGGCCGCCTCGTTAGGGACATATTAAACACAGTTCTGCCTCACTTTATTCATGCAATGAAGATAACAACATTGACAACAACATTTCACTACCCCTGCATTCAGTACTAATGCGATTTGTAACCCAGTACCAGCCAAGGTTGATCACTTTGAGTAACACAACTCTGTCTGCTGTATATCTTGGCAGAGTTGGTGTGTTCCTGTAAATACAGTTTGCTCCTGAAGTCTCTCCCCATCCCCAACTAGCTGTCTGAGGAGAGTTCATTGTTTCCACTTCTTATATGACTCTTTTTGAGTTTCAGGTAATTGAAGATCTCCTATCTTTCCTATACAATGGTATAGTTTGCTCTTGTGTCTCTAATAATATCTCTTTAAAAAAACTGTCAACTCTCCTGAACTCTTTTTTTCCCCTTAGACTTGCTTCCCATGGGAACTTACCTACAAAGTTTCAGAATTTGTTAAAGTTTGCCTTCTTGGAGTCCATTGTTTTTATGCTGCTGTTTTCCCTCCTACCTTTCCTTGAATCATGAACTCAATCATTTCATGTTCACTTTCATCTAAATTGCCTTACACCTTCAGATTCTTAGTTAGTTCCTCCCTGTTCACCAGAATCAAAACCAGATTAGCCTTTCCCCTCGTCTCTTTCTCCACCTTCTGTAATAAAAGATTGTCTCCAATATATTCCACAAACTGGTTGGACAATCTATGCCCTGCTGTATTTTTTTGCCAACAGATGTCTTGGTAGTTGAAGTCCTCTATCACTACCAAATCCTGGTTTTTGGATGATTTTGCTAATTATTAAAAAAAAAAAAAAGGTCGTATCCACCTCTTTTTCCTGGTTCGGTGATCAAAAGTAGACTCCTACCATGGTATCACCCATGCATTTTTGCCCCTTTTATTCTTACCCAGAGACTTTCAACAGGTCTGGCTCCCACAAGTATCTTAACCTGAGTACAAATATAATTTATATCTTTTCATGTGCTATTGTTTAATTGAAGCAGTGCCTAGTTGTAAATTTCTTTTTCTTTTTTCATTATTCTGTATTTCAGAGGTAGATGTTGATGTGGAAGGTGTGGATTTGCAAATGTTATTGATAGCATCAGTATCACTGGCTGTATGAAACTGCCAATGGAATGGACACCCAGTGTTACAGGACACACTTTGTTTTTTATTAACACAATTACAACTAACTAGTTGTCTTGTTTTCTCTACTTATTGCTATCAAAATACATTGGATCCTAACCTGTCCATTCAAACAATGAATAACCCTGTACTGTAGGTTTGAGAATATGTGGACTGTGTCTTTCAAATGGTAGCTGGAAGCCAGACAGGATAGGAAGTGGGGAAGGTTCTGTGCTGCAATTCTTCATAGAAAGAGAAAGACCGAGAGGGAGGCTTTAGAGATACTACTTTTTTCCCTGGAAATAAAGTTTCATGTTAAGTGATAGATGAAAGTGACTGTCTGTCATCCTTTAAAAGACATTCTTTAACCTCTCCTTTTTATGAAATAATGTTAGAAGCTGACTTATTTTAAACAGCATAACTAAGAAAAGAAAATACTAAACTTCAGTCCTCAATCAGGCTTGTAGTTTGATAATTCTGCTGTTTGGTCTGAGTGGAAGGAGCACTTCATCAGATATTCAACTGCAGCAAAGCTAACCACACATGCTGACAGAGACTCAGCTGGTGTAAATTCACACCTGACACATCGATCCTTTGCTCAATCCATGACATCCAAGCAACACAACCCCAAACACTGCCCATTCCAATGTAACACATGCAGCTCTGTCCTGCTACAATCATAATTTATCACACCAGCTCTCTTACATTGTCGTTGTCTCTGCCTGTAAGTTAAAGAAAAAGACTCACACATTCTTTAAAAACATTAAAACATAGATCTCTGGTCACAATGGGTATTCTTACTGACATAGTAATGCTGGCACTACCTCTGGAGCTTGGGCTGTCAGCAGTTGCTTAGTCTAATATTATTTTAAAACAAAATGTTAGCAAACATCAGTACATTGGTGAGTTAGGGGTGGGGAATTTATCATTACAGAGCTATCACACCCAGTCTTGGGCGAAGCATCTTAATAGAAACTTTTGAATTTTTACGCTTTATTTGGAGATTTTTATGCACTTTGGATTCAATAAAATAGATGAGATTGATAACTTGTCCTCTTTAGCAAAAATCCCTACCACTCTGGTGTTCCATTCTTTCAGGCTCTGTCACCCATGTGTATTATCTGCAACCTTCACCACAGACTCCCAAGTCACACTACCTCAAAAGTCTCTCAGTAAACCAACTGGCACACTTTTACTGGCTTTATCCGCAGAATCATCTTCTTGATCAATATGGTCTGTTCTCTCCTACAAAGAAAATGTGTAACCATAGCCACCTGCTGGAAAATTGCTTTGAAAAAGAATTGCTACTTTAATTTTTTTGTGCATAATTTTTCCTCTACAGTTCCTGCTCTGTTTCCATACTTCTGATGTCCCCTTGTTTTCAAGTTTGTGCCTTATTCAACCCTGATTCTTAGCTTATTCCTCCTGAGCAATGTCAGGTGCTAATGCATAGGAGCCTCTCCCATAGAGACTGCAAATATGCACCAGAGTGCTAAATTGTACTGCTGCTATCGACAGTACACTTCACACTTCAGGGCCAATTTTCATTCCAGAAGAAACAGATTGCTGATAAAACAGACTGATATACAGGTAAACATACAAATTAGAGTACAAAATAAAAGTGGAGGCTGAATATATGAATCACCAAAAACAAACATTCCTGGTTAGAAAACATGTTATATTGTAGGGGCCTGGAATCTATATTAAAGCAGAACAAGTATTTACAAAGCTAAAAAGACAAATTTCTAAGGGCTCTGTGCTCCTCTCCACACAGCAAAGGGAAGCAGAGAAATAAGTGAAAGAAATAAGGGGAATCTACTTAAGACCCTCCGTACCAACACTGTGGCTAAGGGTTTGTGGGTTTATGGGTGAGAGGCAGAGCCAGGAAGCAGCTACTTTATACTCCACTTTGCCCAGGAACCCTATGGAACTTTTTGGCTAAATAAGGCTAATGCCACTACAAGATTTACATTTTTGGGATGTGTAGGATGTGGGGTGGGGAGAGTTAGGCTACAGGAGTGACTAATGGCAGTGTGATTCCTAAGGATGTTGCCAGGGGGGAAAGGAAAGCTTGGGGAACAGTGTGGAGGAACAAGCCCTCAAGAGGGTTTCCCTGAGATTTGTTGGGGCTTATTTTTTCTGTTGGAAAATTATGTAATGAATTATGTTAGTCAAATACATATACTAAACAAAGTTAGAAAAATGAATATTACATATACATATATTATAGAAAACTATAAAGGAATTTTTGCATCTGCATATGTCTCTGCTGATGCAGCACTCCAGAACTTAGCTAAAACAGCTTCAGGGTTGTATAAAACATGAAACCTGGTTTGTGTCTCTTACCTTGGTCTGTATAAATTGCAGGGTGAAACAGTGTCATGAGGGAATTGTTAACATCAGGTGCCCCCCAAGACAAGCTACCAAGCAGAAGCCCAAGGCCAAAAAACAGACCAGTAAGATAAATATAACTGGAATGAGCTGGTGGGATTAACAGCCAAGAACAGATGATAGAAGTACACAGATAAAATTAAGTTTAATAGGATAAGCAAAAATGTCTCTGTTTGTATTAGTTATTGTGATTTATGCATAAAAATGTGTAGTCAGGGGTTTAGCATGGATAGGTACACAGATGGGGTAACTTAATAACTGAGTCTGAGTAAAGTTACAGAACAGGGTATGAAATATAGTGATTGACAATAAGAAAGTGCAGAAGACCCATGGGAAGAACTAGTAGTGGAGTGCCAGGAGGGAAGGCGAGGGGACTGCGCGTAGAAGGTGTGGGGAGGGACCCACACTTGCTCTGGCCCTGTGCCCACAGTCCCCTAATCCACCTCTAGGAAGAACATAGCAGATACTAGATATTTGAAAAATGTCACCTTCTCCCCAGGAGAGGTAACTTGAGCAATTATTTTCCCTGAATTTTCTCTTTTTGCATGTATACACAACTCCGAGGTGATAATAGCACTGACTTAAAACCTACAAAATAAAGGCTACAGGAAACAGTTTAAGCTTAAATTGGAGTAGATCTCGTTTGTTATCCAATGTTTCTATGGAACCTTGGGGTCCATGGGACTTAGCGACCTTTCCCTCACCCTGAGTAGGGAGCATTTGGTGCAAACTTTATGTTACAAACCTTTCAGAGGCTTTCGAGTCCATTTCCACTCTCCAAACTAGTTTTACTGCAGACATTGAAGATTTTCCCCTAACCTTATTCTGAGATTCTGTTTTCATCTATACCCCATAGTTCGCAGTGGCTAAACTCTTTCTGGGCCCAGCAGGCCTTGCACAGGCTAATACCTAGCTATTTACAGAATAGTTTATAAAAACAATTAACAGCCTGAGGTTCTGTTTTTTTTCCCTCCTAAACTGCTCACTTGGATGGTTGGCTATTTGTTATTAGAGGGGTATCATTAAACACCCTTTAGCACATGGTATTGTTGCTATTCCACTACTGCATAAGTGAAACTGTTGAAGTAAGGCAATGATGAACGATGAACAGTGATAGCTGTATGAATTTTCAGACAAGTAATCATTGATGCCAAAGATTTGTGAAACTTTTGAGAACATTTTAACGTTTGTACTGGTGGTCCTCTGTGTATTTTCAAACAATGGATGAATAATATTGCTCATAAATGACAGTGAAATGAACTTCCCACATTTATCCATGAAAACATTCAGATAACTTGTTTTGTGTAAGAGAACTTTCACTTAAGAAAATGTCCCAACAGAAATTTTTGGAGTTTATGAGGAGAAGGAGACATGACATGTTGATATGTGTGTGTGTGTGTGTGCGTGTGTGCGTGTGTGTATGAACTACACATCCTCAGACAAAAGCAAGAAGGTAGGTGTGATTCTACAAAACCTGACAGCAGGTAAAACTCTGCAATACCAAGATAATGTTTTCAGATATTTTATTTTGCTTTTTTGAAGCATGAAGCATCAGATGGATGTGTTTTCCACATGCTAGAAGACTCCACAGGAGTGGTGATGAAATGCCTAAAAAAGGGTGGCTTCCCAACACAGATATCAATAACAAAGAGTTCTAGGAGTAAGTGTTGAATCTTGCCAGACCCTACGTTGCCAAGGAACCAAAAGGGCAATTTTAAGTCAATTCACCATTGTACAGTTTAAAGAATATATGGTCACAGCTGCTCCATCCTGTTAGCATGTATGTTGCTGCAATCTGCACCAGCTGTAAGTGGCATAGAAACCATACTGAAAGCCCTGTTAAGAGTCAGTTGTGATAACTGAGCCTCACGGTCATGAAATATGTATTGTTGTTGTGCAGGATAAATAAGTGGGCAGCCTGATCAAATCACACAGCCAGGAAAAAACCCTAAACCATTGCCAGACTGTGTCTAAACCATGGCTTTTCAGAGAAAAGGGTGTGGCTAAAAATAACACCAAGGTTTTCGGCCTGACTCACTGCTTCTAAATTTGCCCTCTCGGTCAGAGGGGATATCAAAGAACAAAGTGCCTCCTCATATCCTCCTATAAAGCTACTGACACATTCAAACTTCCTAGGCAGAGGGCCCATGGGAGCATGATTAGCATCCTATCTCTATCCACAACTTGCCAACACTCAGATCTGTTAGGCTGTAGAATATTCCACCAAAGGAATAGTGAAAGCTCCACCATCACTTAGGACATTTTCAACTAGACTGGACAATGAACTGGGAAAGTGTTTTGTCCGAGCAATCTTGCTCTGGCAGGGGAACAGGCTGAATGTCCTCATACATTAGGTCTTTTCCATCCATTGTGTGATCTTATCAATTGATTTGTCCCACCAGCAATTGGTTTTAAAAGACATCATCAGTTTAAAAAAAGTCACACTTCTGTCAGAAATGTTTTTACCTACTATTGACACCTAGGATTAATATAACTGACAACATTTTCTCTATAAGCAGTTTCACTAATCATTATAAGCATTTCCCTTTGCTGTTTGTGTGAATCTTTCACATTACAACTGGGGAGAGCAAAACATTTGTAAAACTAGAAAGATGTAATAACTGGGAACTGTGGGCAAGCATGCTACCCTAAGCTACTTTTAACTAATTTTCTGAAAGGGCTAGATTTCAAGTTGGCACTGTCCCTTTAATTTAAACACAGCCTGTGGTGCTGATTCCATCATGTGGTAGTAGTCCCTTTTCTAATTTCATAGATGTAACTGCACTTTAAAGTGCATTTCCACCACTCTCTCATAGGAGATCATTTAGGCCTTGAAATTCCTTTCACTAAATACATTTTCATATTTTAGACATAGTTACTACTACAAGATACTATTAATATATTAATGCCTTTTTACAATATTTTCTCTATGGTTAGGTGGTTCATAGATATTGCAGTTCTGACACTCCTGGTTTATTCCCCTCTAATTTTGGCCATGTACCAAAAGTATATCTTTTAACAAATGCTTTCCTTGGTCCTTTTCCAAAGAATTCACACTTTTTCTTTTCCTCCTCTGTCAGACTCTTCTCTGTAATTTTATTGGTACCAAAGTTTTAGAATAACCTGCCTTCCAGCAATTGTTCCATTTTGTTCTTTGACCCAGTGTAGACGGGTTCCGCCAGGGCTTGACCCTCCCTGAGGGGGAGGGGAGCCACACTGGCCTCGATGTCTTCCCTGCAATTACAGTCTGCTCTGGCCTTTCGGCAGGTCAGAGCAGTGACAAAGTCAGCGGGGGCCCAGCCCTTGGTTCGGGCGGAACACCAAACACAGTTTAAACAGCCCTGGCCCTTTTGGAGCAGGGCGGAGCAGTGACAAAGTCAGCGGGGGCCCAGCCCTTGGTTCGGGCGGGGCACCAAACACAGTTTAAAAAGCCCTGGTCCTTTGGAGCAGGGCAGAGCAGTGGCAAAGTCAGCGGGGGCCCAGCCCTTGGTTCGGGTGGGGCACCAAACACAGTTTAAACAGCCCTGGCCCTTTGGAGCAGGGCAGAGCAGTGGCAAAGTCAGCGGGGGCCCAGCCCTTGGTTCGGGCGGGGCACCAAACACAGTTTAAACAGCCGTGGCCCTCTCCGACTGGGAAGAGGGGGAATCTGCCACCCGGTTACAGGTGGCAGGGGGAACGCAGGCCCACCCACTCCTCTACGTTCCAGCCTAGGGTCCTGGTAGTGGTTGTCACCGTTACTGGTGGTCAGTGGGGTCCTGACCGCAACACACTGACATGGGCAACGGTAGCTCTTCAGCCTGACTGGAGTCAGCTGCCCCCGGGCTACTTCCTAACTCCCCCTCTATTCCTACCTGGTCCGGGGCCTCTGTTCCGGGGATGTCCAGGACCATCGGTTCCTCCCAATCCGGGCAGGGCGGCAGGTCCGGTAAGGTTTCGGGGAATTTGGGCCACGCCTGCTCTGGGGGCTCCTCGGGGCCGTAGTAGAGGCGAGGCAGTTCTGGCGGCTCCTCATCGTAGTAGGGGCGAGGAAGCTCTGGCAGCTCCTGGACTCGACCTCTGGCTTAGGCAGCCGCCCAGTCACGAGCAGCGGCGGGCACATCTGCTCCTGCCGGTGGCCGAGCCGCAACTGAAGGCTGGGGCCCAGCTTTTATTCTTCCGGGTCGCCACCTGACCCTTTGAGGGGCGGGACTTCCACCCAGCAGCCCCGCCCTCGTGGATGACTGATGGGGCTCGACCCTCCCTGAGGGGGAGGGGAGCCACACCGCCTCGCCACACCCAGATATCTATCAACTCTATTGTCTCTTTCTAAAATTTCAGAGCCCATTCTCCAAAATTTACAGAATGGAAGATTTCATACCGATAATCTCCTTGCTTCTAGTACAGGGGTCGGCAACCGTTCAGAAGTGGTGTGCCGAGTCCTCATTTATTCACTCTGATTTAAGATTTCGCATGCCAATAATGCATTTTAACGTTTTTAGAAGGTCCCTTTCTATAAGCCTATAATATATAACTAAACTATTAAGAATCCTGTGGCACCCTATAGACTAACAGACGTTTTGGAGCATGAGTTTTCGTGGGTGAATACCCACTTCGTCAGATGCATGCAGTGGAAATTTCCAGGGGCAGGTATATATATACAGGCAAGCTAGAGATAATGAGGTTGGTTCAATCAGGGAGGATGAGGCCCTGTTCTAGCAGTTGAGGTGTGAAAACCAAGGGAGGAGAATCTGATTTTGTAGTTGGCAAGCCATTCACAGTCTTTGTTTAATCCTGAGCTGATGGTGTCAAATTTGCAGATGAACTGAAGCTCAGCAGTTTCTCTTTGAAGTCTGGTCCTGAAGTTTTTTTGCTGCAGGATGGCCATCTTTAGATCTGCTATAGTGTGGCCAGGGAGGTTGAAGTGTTCTCCTACAGGTTTTTGTATATTGCCATTCCTAATATCTGATTTGTGTCCCTTTATCCTTTTCTGTAGCGACTGTCCAGTTTGGCCGATGTACATAACAGAGGGGCATTGCTGGCGTATGATGGTGTATATTACATTGGTGGAGGTGCAGGTGAATGAACCGGTGATGATGTGGCTGATCTGGTTAGGTCCCGTGATGGTATCGCGGGTGCAGATATGTGGGCAGAGTTGGCATCGAGGTTTGTTGCATGGATTGGTTCCTGAGCTAGAGTTACTATGGTGCGGTGTGCAGTTACTGGTGAGAATATGTTTCAGGTTGGCAGCTTGCCCGTGGGCGAGGACTGGCCTGCCACCCAAGGCCTGTGAAAGTGTGGGATCATTGTCCAGGATGGGTTGTAGATCTCTGATGATGCATTGGAGGGGTTTTAGCTGGGGACTGTATGTGATGGCCAGTGGAGTCCTGTTGGTTTCTTTCTTGGATTTGTCTTGCAGTAGGAGGCTTTTGGGTACACGTCTGGCTCTGTTGATCTGTTTCCTTATTTCCTCGTGCAGGTATTGTAGTTTTGAGAATGCTTGGTGGAGATTTTGTAGGTGTTGGTCTCTGTCTGAGGGGTTAGAGCAGATGCGGTTGTACCTCAGTTCTTGGCTGTAGACAATGGATCGTGTGATGTGCCCGGGATGGAAACTGGAGGCATGAAGGTAGGCATAGCAATCGGTAGGTTTTCGGTATAGGATAGTGTTAATGTGACCATCACTTATTTGCACCGTGGCGTCTAGGAAGTGGACCTCCCATGTAGATTGGTCCAGGTTGAGGTTGATGGTGGGGTGGAAGCTGTTGAAATCGTGGTGGAATTTTTCCAGAGTCTCCTTCCCATGGGTCCAGATGATGAAGATGTCATCAATGTAGCGTAGGTAGAGAAGGAGCGTGAGTGGACGAGAGCTGAGGAAGCGTTGTTCCAGGTCGGCCATAAAAATATTGGCATACTGTGGGGCCATGCGGGTGCCTATAGCAGTGCCACTGACCTGGAGATATATATTGTCATCAAATTTGAAATAGTTGTGTGTGAGGATAAAGGCACAGAGCTCAGTAGCCAGTTGTGCTGTGGCATCATCTGGGATAGTGTTCCTGACAGCTTGTATTCCATCTGTGTGTGGGATGTTCATGTAGAGAGCCTCTACATCCATGATGGCTAGGATGGTGTTTTCTGGTAGGTCACCAATGCATTGTAGTTTCCTCAGGAAATCAGTGGTGTCATGGAGATAGCTGGGAGTGCTGGTGGCATATGGTCTGAGTAGAGAGTCCACATATCCAGACAATCCTTCAGTGAGAGTGCCAATGCCCGAGATGATGGGGCATCCAGAATTTCAGGGTTTGTGGATCTTGGGTAGTAGATAGAATAACCCTGGTCGGGGCTCTGAGGGTATGTTGATTTGATTAGTGTAGGGAGTGTCCTGAGTAGATGGTGCAGTTTCTTAGTGTTTTCCTCGGTGGGATCTGAGGGAAGTGACCTGTAGAATTTGGTGTTGGAGAGTTGTCTGGCGGCATCCTTTTGGTAGTCAGACCTGTTCATGATGACAACAGCACCTCCTTTATCAGCCTCTTTGATGATAACGTCAGGTGGTTTCTGAGGCTGTGGATGGCATTGCGTTCTGCTAGACTTAGGTTATGAGGCAAGTGATGTTGTTTTTCCACAATTTCTGCCTGTGCACGTTGGTGGAAGCATTCAATGTATAGGTCCAGACTGTCATTTCGACCCTCAGGAGGAGTCCATGTGGAGTTCTTCTTCTTGTGCTGTTGGTGGGAGGGTACCTGTGTATCAGTGCACTGTTCAGTGTTGTCCTGAAAGTATTCTTTGTGAATGGTAGGCTTCCAGATCTCTGCAGAACTGTATCATGTTGCTGGGAGTGGCAGGGCAGAAAGAGAGTCCCCGAGATAGGACAGACTTTTCTTCTGGGATGAGTGTGTAGTTGGATAATTTGACGATATTGCTGGGTGGATTGGGGGTACCACGGTTGTGGCCCCATGAGGCATGTAGGAGTTTAGACAGCTTACAGTCTTTTTTCCTTTGTGGAGAGGTGAAGTGAGTAATGTAGATCTCCTGTCTTATTTTAGTGAAGTCCGTTTGTATGGAAGTTTGGTTATTAATGAGAGTGTCCAGGTTGGAGAGCTCTTTTTTGATGTTTTCCTGTTTGCTGTATAGGATGCTGATCAGGTGTTTCCTCAGTTTCTTTGATAGAGTATGGCATAATCTCTCACTGTGGTCTGTGTAGTATGCAGATAGTAGTGGATTTTTTACCTTTAGACCATTTGGTATGATGTCCATCCGTTTGCATATGGAAAGGAACCAATCTATGGAACAAACCTCGATGCAAACTCTGCCCACATATCTACACCAGCGACACCATCACAGGACCTAACCAGATCAGCCACACCATCACCAGTTCATTCACCTGCACGTCCACCAATGTAATATGCCAGCAATGCCCCTCTGTTATGTACATCGGCCAAACTGGACAGTCGCTACAGAAAAGGATGAAGGGACATAAGTCAGATATTAGGAATGGCAATATACAAAAACCTGTAGGAGAACACTTCAACCTCCCTGGCCACACTATAGCAGACCTTAAGGTGGCCATCCTGCAAAAAAAACTTCAGGACCAGACTTCAAAGAGAAACTGCTGAGCTTCAGTTCATCTGCAAATATGACACCATCAGCTCAGGATAAACAAAGACTGTGAATGGCTTGCCAACTACAAAACCAGTTTCTCCTCCCTCGGTTTTCACACCTCAACTGCTAGAACAGGGCCTCATCCTCCCTGATTGAACCAACCTCATTATCTCTAGCTTGCCTGCATATATATACCTGCCGCTGGAAATTTCCACTGCATGCATCTGACGAAGTGGGTATTCACCAACGAAAGCTCATGCTCCAAAACGTCTGTTGGTCTATAAGGTGCCACAGGATTCTTTGCTGCTTTTACAGATCCAGACTAACGTGGCTACCCCTCTGAAACTAAACTATTGTTGTATATAAAGTAAATAAGGTTTTAAAAATGTTTAAGAAGCTTCATTTAAAAATTAAATTAAAATGCAGAGTTCCCCTGGACCGGTGGCCAGGACCCTGGCTGTGTGAGTGCCACTGAAAATCAGTTTGTGTGCCGCCTTCGGCACACATACCATAGGTTGCCTACCCCTGTTCTAGTAACATCTCTCACAATTCTGAGACATCTGGGCTACTCTTCTTGACCCTGCAGCTCAATGGAAGTGATCCAAAGTTGCAGCACTATGTGAGCTGGCCAGTCACCCTGCACCTGCCTTTTGCCAGATGAGTTATTCTAAAGCTATGCAGAACTCCTATAAAGATAAAAGTAACTTAAACGGGATCACAATAACAAAATCTATGCATAACTGGCATATGGCCTGCCTTACAATGGTCTAACAACAAGAAAATCTTTGACCTTTGGCATAATGCCATCCAGGCTGGGTAGAATTGTGGGAGACCCTGCTAGCAGAAAGGAGATTATCACTAAGACATCTTCCATTCTGCAGCTCATCGACTCCTACAGTTCTGACACATCTGGGAAGTAGTGAGCAGAATTCGGGATGGTAAGGTAAGAAATTCAGGAATAAAATGAAAAAGGAAAAAAAAAAAAGAATAAGCACCCGCAGCTCTCCAGACTGGCATTGGTAGTAGGGATGAGAGGATCTGGAAAGCATAGGGGCAGAGCTCTGTGGACACTTCCATCAAAAGTCCACCACTCTAGGGAGCTGAGTACCTAGACTGACATTCTCACTTGGTCTTTTGTGAGTTCTGGGGAGTGGTTCCAATCTTTCAGAAGAAAAGTTTGAGGCACCTAATGTGCTACCTTGCTCACAGAGTGATTCCTGTTCAAGAGTCCAGATGGCCTGAAGACACTGTGCTATAGTTTGGAGTAAAGTAATAAGATCCTAGACCTCCTGGAAAATTTCATGTGATGCTTAAATTTTTGCTATCAGGTCCACTCTCAGGTGAGAGATGCTGATTGAAAGATTCTGGGAGCTCTATTTGAAGTTGCTGATGAAGTAATGAACTCTTGGGAGATCCAGAATCCAAGGTGTAGCTTTGAGTCACAGTTTCAGGGTTAACTGCATTTTTATCCACCCACCCCAGGTCTCGAGGACAACTTCTTAAGGTTTCCAGCTCCTAGCCAACACCTCTCCTGGGCAGGGACCTGTGTCTCACTCCCTCCTGACCAGTAGTTTAAAGGCTACACAGCTCCTTCATCTAGAGTGTGAGATCCCCAACACGTCAGTCTGGCTAAAAGGCCACTGTGCTTTGTGCCTGTGCTCTGCTTTCTCTGTGTGATCTATGGCTAATGTATTGCCAGCAGTTAAAAGTTACCAACAACACTTTCTAACCAAAGACACTTATTCTTCAGATAAAAGCATTTGAGAAAACATATAAAAACAATACATGTTCCAGTATGCATACCAAGAGCATGAGTCAGTTTAAACTTGGGCTGTTTATCCAAAAGTGCTTTTTTATTGGCCTCTGGAGAACAAGACTACTGAACTAGTACATGTGAGCATCTCAGGAATTGGTACCTTCTTGGAAGTGTTATAACCTGAGCAACTTGCCCTAATCATACTTTACTGTTTTATCTTCCAGAGAAGCAGTGGTAACCTTCCCCTAGTGGAGTACATGCAATTCCTGGCCCGCAATGATACATAAACCATTCGTATGTTTAACAAAATATAGTCTATCTGCCACACTTTGTGCACCTCAGCATGGGATTGGGCTCTGATCAGAATGTTATTGAGGAAGCGGTATAGGTGGAAACCTGTACTGTAAGCCTGGCTATGAACACTACTATCACCTTTGTAAAGACCCTGGGAGCTGAGGATAATCTGAAGGAGACAGTTCGGTATGGTAATGCTTCCTGCCATAAATGAATCTCAGGAGTCTGTGGTGACATGGTGTTATGGCAATGTTTCTCAAACTGGGGTCACCGCTTGTGTAGGGAAAGCCCCTGGCAGGCTGAGTCGGTTTGTTTACCTGCCCCGTCCACAGGTCTGACTGATCGCAGCTCCCACTGGCCACGGTTTGCCGCTGCAGGCCAATGGGACCTTCTAGAAGCAGCGGCCAGTATTTCCCTTGGCCTGTGCTGCTTCCAGCAGCCCCCATTGGCCCGAAGCAGTGAATCGCGGCCAGTGGGAGCCACATTCACCTGGACCTGTGGACGGGGCAAGTAAACAAACCAGCCCAGCCCACCAGGGGCTTTCCCTACACAAGTGGTGACCCCAGTTTGAGAAACACTGCGTTATGGCGAAGTGGAAATAGGCATCTTCCAGATCCACTGATGTCAGGAAGTGTCCTTGAGATAAGGAGGACACCACTGAGGCTAAAGTTTCCATGGAGAGTGTTGTCTTAATCATCCATCCGTTGAACTTGACGATAGCTCTGATCCTTCTGCTGCTGCTCTCATGCATTTTTGGATAATAAAGAAGATGAGAAAACCCACAGAATCTCTCTTCTGGAGGCACACTTTCTAATAATCCTATTTCCAGAAGATGAGAAATTTCATTCTGGATCATTTTGCATTTTATGGCATCATTGAAAATGGAAGACTGGATGAAGAAAGGATGAGGTGGAGCCCTCATCTCGAGGAAGTACCCCTGGCTCACTATCTCCCTGTCCCACTTCTCTGTTGTCTATGCACACTGCTCTTCTGTGAAGTGGGAAATTTTACCTCCTAGCTTCAGCTCTGGTAATAGGCACACTTGATCATAGTCTGAAGGCAGTCTAGGAGGCTGCAGATTTGCCACTGTCTGGACTTACCCCAAGAAACCTGAATTCCTGGATTTACCCTTGGAGAATCTGCTGTCCCTTCACTGGTACTTCTGCGAGAAAGATGAACAAAAGAAATGTCTCTGTCTGAATCTAGGTTTGTATTCACTCCTAAAGGCCTGTTTTCCTCCACCATTTTGTCCAGCTTCTCCCCAAATAGGCTAGAGCCTGTACATTTTCCTGAGCATATAAATCCTGTTTAGAATGGGAATCCACCTTCCAAAGGTTGAGTGAAACATGGCAACTAGCCACTAGGAAGGATGCCCTGGCTCTGGCTGAAAACCTCATTGCATCAACTGCAGCATCAGCTACAAATGCTGGTGCTAAGGAGATTTCTTTTTTTTTTTAAGAGTAAGGCTGAAATCAGGATGATCCCTTTCCTTTAGAATCCTGAGATCCTCCAGCCAGGAGAAAGATACTCTGGCAAAACATGTTGTCATTCCTTTAGGTAACTGAAGAAGCCTCAATATCTTTGCTGAGTGCGGCATCCACTATTCTATATAGCTGGTCCTTAGGGTAGAATTCCCCTTCTGAGGGGATAACCATGTCCCTTGCTAGGGATGCAACAGCAGCAGCAATCTTTGGGACCTCAGCAATACAATTCTTGGCTCTTGTAGCTTGTAGAAGTGCAGGTCATTTTTGCAGATATGTTTGTCAGGCTTGCCCCACTCCTTTCTGATCATATCCTCAAAAAAAGAGTGCAGTGGAATTGCAGCCTCAGGATTTTGATGGACAGAATTTGCTTTGAGGTTTACTGTCAGGAGTCAGTTCATACTGTATATATATGGTGGATACAACCTTTCTCTACATAGCCTCAAACTTTTCAAGGGGGAAGAAACATTGTTGCATCTTCCCCTGATCCTGATCAGATTCAGAGCCCCATAAGGGATGATGAGGAGAAGGAAGAGTCAGAGAGCACATGCCTCCTGTTTTTTTTCTTTCTGTTTTCCTGCCCCTTTTTGCTCAGTTATTGGTTCCTTCACCATTTTAGATTAGCCCACCTTACAAGAGAAGGCACCTTGCTGTGGCTCTAGAGAGTTTTCTGTCTGATTCCTCACCTGCAGGGTCCCAGTCCCGTAGATTGGGGAGAGGGATTTATTGCCCAAATCCTCCAGTTTGAATTGGCAGGAAGTGAGGCCATATATGAGCCCTGCTTCTTTCCCCAGGGCATTTAGATTGGGGTGTGTGGAGCTGTCAGTCCTGAAAGCTTGTTCTCTTTAGAGTCCAGAAGCACCCTGGGTGCCCTGGCCCAGCATCTACGTGGCCAGATGGATGTGGTTCTCCTTGTCCTTCAAGTTTCTCCTTGCTCTTTTCCATGGCTCTAGGTCTGGTTTTCCCATGTTAGAGTCATGACTGCTTGGGCAGGTAGGGGACCCCATATGCCTGTCGAGCGTAGATATTTGTGCCCTAATGGAGGCAGGGCTGGTTGTCTGGGTGTAGGCAGGGCACAACTTTCCACCTGTTGAGCCTGTGAAAGCTGCCACACAAATAGAGCAGCGTTTGGACTTGGCTGTTCTGCCAGGCCTGGGAGAGAGGCAGAGGAGCTGGCAGATGTCATAGGACTCAGGCTTGGGTGACTGTGCCTAATGGTCAGAGCAGGAGTCAGGCCTAGTGGTTAGAACAGGAATCAGTAGCCAGGAATCAGAGCCCAGGATAAAAGCTGGAGTCACGGGCCAGATACCAGAGCGTAGGGTCACAGCCAGAGTCAGAGATGAGGAATCAGTGCTGAGGGTCTGAACTAGGTAATCTGGAGCATAGCAAGGCAGGGGCCAAGGAAGGAGAAAGACTGGGTGAAAAGCAGCAGCAGGATTGGGAACAAGCAGCCATAGGAGTTGTCAGAGCTAATGGCAAAGGCCTTGAGCAGCCACTGCTGTTGCTACAGCAGGTCTGCTGACACTTCCAACCAATCAGGTGGCATAGCCAACCAGGCAGCCTACTATAGGCCAGGTGTGTTTGTGAGGTTGCCCAGAGATTGGCTGTAGTGCAGAATCTCATTCCTCATAGCAGGGTGATGCTGCAGTGGCAGTTCCTGGTGAACTAACCACCAGGCTGCTGAAATTTGGCCCATGGAAAAGGAGGAAGGGTTAAGAAAAAGATCCTGCTTGCTACTGCCTGAAAATAGAAAAGCAACAGGGGAACAAGAGAAAGTAGAAGTAGCTAAACCATGGGCTGACTGCTGATGTGGAAGCAGAGAATATGTTGGTAAGCAGGTCTGGCCAGTGCAAAGGTTGCTGCAATTTTAGACTGCGTCCAGGAGCTGCAGTGTGAAAAGGAGCAGCTCACATGGCTCACAATTTTGGGAGATGCTAGGCTGCAGAAAAGAAATGAACGACTCTCTTTTGAAATCTTCTTTCTTTCCACAATGGAAATCTAAAAAAATGTTCTGCAACCTGGACTTGGTGATACAGTCCTGGGCCGTTCTAAAGAGAGAGATACTCCGCCAATTATCATTCAGTACAAATCTGCTAATTTTCCTCTCTCATTGGTGTCTCTGCTAGTGCACATATTATCAGTGCTTAAGATGAGTGAATAATTGCTGAAAACATGCGTGCTCTCTATACTGCTTCTAGAGACACCACTTTTTAGTAACTTTTTTATATTTACATAGTTTCCATGTTGTTATAATTAATGGAGCTGAATGAATTATATCTGGGATGTCATTTGTGGTTCCTGCTACCCCACTAATTGGATTCCATGAGTCTCCACTGGTCAATTACTTTTTCCGTATGTCAACTTCCAAAAGTCTAAGACAAGTGATTCCCTAAATCTGTATCCCCCATTGTCCAATCAGTGCAAGCAGGGCCTCTGAGCTGCCATAATAGTGAAAAAACACTCTTGGAGTTGAGACAGATAAATGGCCTAAAATATTTTATAAAATATTGTGTATCTCTTTTTTCTTCCTTTCAGAAGGTCAGAGGAAAAAGTAGTGGAACAAATTATTCAGTGAGCATAAGATCTCAGGTTCATTTCAGATACAATCAACAAAATTAGTCACATTCTGAATGCTTCCATGTTTTTCTTTGAATAAGCAGTGAACCCAGTTGGTATCAAATACAGTATTATAGATCCAAAGCTTTTTGATGCCTAACACTGGTAACATTAATAGATTGTGTTTGAAAAACCAGCACATTTCCTCAATCTTTCATAAGCCGTTTAAAACACATTTCATCATCCTACAGTTTAATAAACTGTATAGCTTTAAATAAAGCTTTAGTAGAGAATTAAGCTTTTGTGTGAATTCACCCTTTGAAATTCTTACCAGCCAACATCCATTAACCATTGTATGAATTAGGTGACTGCTGTGGTAGCGAACAAGCTATTAGGAATTTGTTCATTGCAAATGCAATATGTGTGGTAACTGGAGTAGTCTTATTTTTGTTCTTATTGACATGAGCTGATTACTGTAGGTTCACAGCAGGCCCAATCCTGCAGTCCTCGCTCAGGCAAAAAAGAATCACTGAAACCACTCAACATTTTGCTTGAGTGAGGACTACAGGGTTTTATACAGCAGCAGCATTATTTAGTTCAAACAGGCTAAATTTTGGACACAGATATATGTGCACAACCACCATTTATGAGTGTGTGGGAGTTGCATATCTGAGGTCAGAATTTGGCCCTAAAACTCCATTCTGTAGAAATCCAGGTAATTCTCTCCCACAGAGTTCAGTCACAGATGCTTAAATTTCTTTCTGGTCAGATTTATCAGAGTTAAGTAGCTTGAATTCATGGAAGCTATCATGGTATAAACCCCTACTCTGAACCTTAGCGTCCAAAAGATGGGGTACCAGCATGAATTCCTCTAAGCTCAATTACCAGCTTAGTACTTGTAGCGCTGCCACCAACCAGGAATTCCAGTGCCTGGTACACTCTGGTCCCCCCAAAACCTTGCCCAGGGACCCCCAAGACCCAGTCTCTCTGGATCTTAACACAAGGAAAGTAAACCCTTTCCTTCACCGTTGCCTCTCCCAGGCTTCCCCTCCCTGGGTTACCCTGGAAGATCACTGTGATTCAAACTCCTTGAATCTTAAACAGAGAGGAAAATTCACCTTCCCCCCTCCTTCTCTTTCCCCCTCCCAGACTCTCCCTGAGAGAGAAAGTAATCCTAACACAGAGAGAAAATTAGCCTCTCTCTCCTCCTTCCCTCCTTTCTCCCCACCAATTCCCTGGTGGATCCAGACCCAGTCCCCTGGGGTCTCACCAGAATAAAAAAACAATCAAGTTCTTAAACAAGAAAAGCTTTTAATTAAAGAAAGAAAAACAGCAAAAATTATCTTTGTAAATTTAAGATGGAATATGTTACAGGGTCTTTCAGCTATAGACACTGGGAATACCCTCCCAGCCTAAGTATACAAGTACAAATTAAAATCCTTTCAGCAAAATACAAATTTGAACTCCTTTCAGCCAAATACACATTTGAACTCCTCCCAGCCAAATACACATTTGCAAATAAAGAAAACAAACATAAGCCTAACTTGCCTTATCTACCTAGTACTCACTATTCTGAACTTATAAGAGCCTGTATCGGAGAGATTGGAGAGATACCTGGTTGCACATCTAGTCCCTCTGAGCCCCCAGAGTGAACAACAACCAAAATCTAACAGCACACACACAAACTTCCCTCCCTCAAGATTTGAAAGTATCCTGTCCTCTGATTGGTTCTCTGGTCAGGTGACAGCCAGGCTCACTGATCTTGTTAAACCTTTACAGAAAAAAGAGATATGAAGTACTTCTGTTCTATTAACTCTTACTTATCTGTTTATGACAGAAGCAAACTGGTCACAGACTATGTTTGAGCTTGGGCAATGTTCCAACAAAGGTTTTGTTATGTGTTTTATGCTCGTTGGTTCTTTTACTTAGAATGTAGCTAGATGTGGTGCTTTGTTTGCCAATGTGCCTTCTAGAGCTGCAGCAAGGCATTCTACTAAAATAGGATGCAGTCAAAGGATTTTTCAAGTGCATCTGGACACATTTTTAACTACCTCTCACTTTCTGAAAAAAACATACAATTTTGTGTTAACATGGGGTATTTAAGATTTCTTTCATATGACAGGCAGCCATTCACTCCCCTCCCATGCAGGTAGTTTCGTTTATCTCTAGCTAAGGCAGGCCAAGTAGCAGCAAGGGTATTAGAGAGCAATTGGAGGGAAGGAAAACAGCCTTATGATCCACTCAGTGAGGAGTAAGGTACATCCTTTTCGTTCAGAATCCAGGTGGGCAGGGAAGAAACTCTCTATCCCAAAGACAAGAGAAATGGTGGAAAGGCAGGATGATTGCATGGAGAACATTCCTGAGGAGGATCTTACCGAGATAAGTGAATCTCCCATCTTGAGGGAGTGGGGGAGACACACGTGCCCCACCTGACTCCCTTCACTCCTAGCAGAAGATAAGGAACACTGTGAGGAGGCAGAGAATGCCACTGGATGGTGCCACTGCATGAACACCCTCATTTTCTTCAGGTCTCTACCATCTGAGTCATTATCAGCTTCTTCTCTTATGAAGGAGGTGACCCTGCTTCCTGATAGTGCATGTAACTTCTTGAGCAGAGGGCAGAGGCCTTATCTCTGATAAAGGAGACACAGAAGACCCTCAGTGGTAGGTTCAATGAGCAGCATCTGAAGTTATCACTAAAATACATATAGAATATTTAAAACAAGAAGTCTGATCCTGTCCTCACTTGTTTTGTCAACAGAGGACCCAGAACACTAGAGTTACAGCTTTACTCTGAGCCAGACTTATACACAATTACACAGACTGATTAACATTTTTTATTCCAAACTTTGATGAAAATGGTTTATTATTTTGAAACTGAACATCGCTTCAGAAAAATGTGTTTTTAAATTCTGATTTTTAACTCCCCCAACACCTCGCACTCCCAAAAAATTGAAAAAAGTTCATTTTTAAAATGATTTTTCCTTCAAGTTTTTGGTTTCCTCCTCTTTTTTATTCTTCTCTCCCTTTCTTCCTTTTCTTTTTTGTTTTGCAGAATGGTTAGGCATTTTTAAAAAGTTTGGATTTCTTTTTCAAAATCACAAAATAGACTTTTCTTTAAACCAGCTCTGTGTAGGACGTCAGCCTTGGCTTTCCCAAAGAAAGACTGATATTGTTACATGTATGGGACCTGGCCAGTGGGATTCACAATCGGCTGAACCTACCAACGCAGCAGGTAAACAAACTGGCCCGGCCCACCAGGGTGCTTACCCTGGCGAGCCGCGTGCCAAAGGTTTCCAACCCCTGTACTACAGAATGTCCCCATGATCTTATGCTTTAGGGGACCACCAGAAGAGCATTATTCTTTTGGAAAATGATGGTATTAAAGGGCCATTGAGCCCTAATTGCCTTCCTACCCAGCAGACATTCGGTTCAGGGTGGATAATTAGTTTTCTGTATGTCCATCCTACAGATTGTTCTCAGAATAGCATAAGTGCTGTGAGCATGCCAGGCCTCATCACATTAAAGGAAAATTAAAGAGCAATGAAAGGATGAAAATTAAAATTACACAGGACAGTCATGTCTTGTCACTCTCTTTGTAAGTGCCATAACCATAATGAGTAATATCAGTGGCTTTACAAGTTTCTTACTATTACTCGTCAGTCTTCTTTGCCAGTGATACTACTTTATACTAATTATCAGTTTTATGTCAGACTTTTTATTAGATCTCTTCCAACTTCATTTCCTCTCATTTAATGGACTTCTGAAAAAAAGTAAAGTTAAAAACTTGAACTAGTTCATATTCTTTGATATCTGATGAGAGTTTAAATATTTGTAAGTTATATACTCAAAAGCAAGGCAGCAACTGGAAACATAACAAAGATTCTTTCCTTCTAATGGTGCTTATTAAAATTAACATCCCAAAATGAACTTACTGGGAAGAGATGCTGATGACAGAAGCATTTTATATTTAGAGTACCTATAGATGTAATGTCCTTTCTGCTTCCTCCTTAAGTTATGAAGGAAAGGGATTGTAACTATGTTTTTTTTTCCCCATGCATTCTCTTACAAAAAATAACAGACTGCATTGAATGTATTTCTGGAACAGTTTTAGCTGGAAGTTTCCTGCACTTCACGAAAACGGGCAGGTTGTATTCAGATTTTTCCCATCTGGGATTTGCAATCCTTTTGCTTTTAATGGTGGGTAGGTAGTAATTAGAACTGTGCAGCTTTTTGTGCAAACCTCAGTGGGATGTATTTACACCAGGTAGATGGGATTATTTTTCTCTGGCTCCCAGTGAAATGATGGATGAGGGTGAAGAGCTTGTGTTCCTTTTGGATCTTATGATTTTCAGACCAGATCAGGGGGTGGTATGTGAAAAAATGTTTTGATTTTTTTTGATCCATGTTTCTTTAACAGTTTTTCTCTGAGGTTTGTGCTTGAACAAAACCAGAATCTGAAAGTGAAAATCCACTAAAACTATTGGATTCTACTAGGTTTCATGTTAAAACCATCTGAAGCATTTAATTGTTCATGTGATATGTCTGAATGTCAAGTAGTAGGAAAACACAAAACTGGAAGATTTCACGTGGTTGGGGGTTTTACTGCAGGCATGTTGCACAACTTTACTAGTATTTATTAATTATGTATTTCTATCCATAGAAACCTCTGACTTTGTTCCCATTCCAATCATGCTGTGCAGAGATATCATTTCTAAAAGAACCACCTTCTACTTTAAGTACTGGAATGGAATGCTAAATATGATCTTTCCCAACTGGTGGGATAAATTTAGGAGTAAGTGCAGTGTATGCTTAGCTATGACTGTTAGGAGACCATAGACCTTTCAACAATAGGTCTGTGAGCTGCTCCTATGTATCCATTCCCCAGTATTGTTTGTGTGGTATCTGGTTATACTGTTTGTATATAGCAGGGATCGGCAACCTTTGGCACGCGGCCCATCAGGGGAATCCGCTGGCAGGTTGGGACGGTTTGTTTACCTGCAGCATCTGCAGGTTCAATCGATTGGGTGTCAATCACCTAAATACCTTTGTGGATATGGCCTAAGCTGTGCCCCTTTCCTGTACATTTCACTCCTGTCTAGCTTTGTTAGCTCCCAGCTTAGCTTGCTGGCTTCTGAGGACCCCGTTCTTAGGCACCAAAATAAAGTGCATGGGGAGCCTGAATCAGGGGTGAGGATTCCACTTGGGATAGGTACTGAAACTATTGCGTATCTGGATCTAAGTGACTTGGCTAAAGTAACAGATGAAGTTTGTAGTAGCATAAGGTCTTGATACAGAATTTCCCTAATTCACTAGGCCAGTCTTCATAACTATAGTGTACTTTCCCCACATGAAGATACCCCAAACTTTCAGCACGGGCTCTTGCTAAATCTCTACTTCTTGTCTTTGACAGACTGTCCACTGCCCACAGGGAATCATATGTGGGGTACACTGGAATTGCTAAGGAACAAGAAATGTATTGATACTGATTATAGTGACGTTATGATTGTGATGGCCAAGGGTATTACATTCTGTCTGACACTTCAAGCAAAGACAGCCAACAAACACCTGGGGGATAAAACTATTCACATGCACTTTATGAACTTTATTCTAGCCACGTTATATGTCAGAAGGTTATCTATTTTAATTAACATTAATTCTGATTCAAAGGGGCTTTTGTAGGGATGATATATGTTAAGTGAGAGGAAATGAAAAACAAACTAGCTGTCTAGGGAAACATATTTCCATTTCATATTGAATAAAAGGGACATCAAATGGCAGAGGGGATATTGGTCTCAGTGCTTATTGTATGACCTCTGCTTGACTAGAAGTCACCAGGTAATAGTGGATGTTCACACTGAAAAAATCAAAGCAACCTGACAGAATAATGGAAAGGGTTCCCTTACGCAAAATGCAGGGTCTCTCCCTTTGAGAATCTGTAATGCTAAGACAAATAGGGAGAGAACTGGTTAGCCTGGGACACGCTGTTAAACAGACCTTAGAATGAATCTAATTTGATACCAATTACATATCTTTAAGTCAGTTTCTCTTGACATTCCATTGAGCATTGCTTTTCTTTACGATGCTTTTGGGCTGAGAGTGATAGTGGAGGATCCTCTGCAGACCATTTTCACAGACAAAGAAAATTAACTTTTGAGCACTGATGAGAGGTAGATGTGAGCTCTGCTCCAGAAGCAACTGACCTAGACCACTTGGTCAAATGTCCGGGCCAGAATACTACATATTCTCATACGGTGCTACTGACAAGCTGATCACATGGAGAGAGCCTGGAGTGGTGAGGCGTGGCAGCAATAGGGGATTGCCTTTCTCGGATGTTTTTGACACTTTGATTCATGCCTGCAAGGAGTTTCCCACTGACTTGACTATATTCAGGAACTCTAGATATAATAAAACCACAGAAGACCTGGACTGACTTGTGAGGTCTCTCTGTAATTGATTCCACTATCCAAAAGGCAGCCTCAGGACAAGCATGACATCAGCAGAGCCAAAGAAATCTGTAAGGATTATGTTCTCAGTTCTGCTGGAATTATGCAGAGGCTTGTCTGTGGTCTCTTACCTGTTGTTAACTTGCTCTGTTAACATGCTGACAACTAATGTGTAAAGGGGAAGGAAAACTGTATCATTCAAACTGCATAAAATGAAATGATCACAGGAAACAGCAAAGGCTGAGAAAACAAATGAGACAGGCAGATGAACATAACCAGAAGAACAATCAACTAGCTGGAGAAAGCAACAAAGAAGAAAACCAAGAACGAGCCAGAACAAGATGGATTCATGCCCATGATTAAGAATCAAGCTGTCAAGTATATTTAAAGAAAATTCCTGGAGGAAAATTGTTTCAAGGGCCTACTTTGGAGAAATACAGTGTTGTTGAATTACAAAAAGACCCTCTCATATTCCTACAGAATGAAATGCGACAGCCTTGGAGACTGAAATCCTTCACTTATCAACACAAGCACACACATCTGCAGAGTAACTTCCCCCCAGGATGGCATCCCACCCATGTATCTTAACCTCAACCCAGATGGGTTACAGCTAATAGTGAGAGGCTAGTTAAGTCTTCATGTTAGTCTTCATCATTTTAGTATACTGCTAATTAGTGGCTGTTGTGTTTTGGGTTTTTTGGTGTGTGTGATGTGCACACTTGTTGTCAAGGTTTTTTCCCTCACTTTGAACTTTAGAGTAAAAATGTGGGGGACCTGCCTGGACCCTTCTAAGCTTAATTCCTAGCTTAAATCTGGTAATGCTGCCACCAGCCAAAAATATAGTGTTTGGCACACTTCCTGTTCCCCCAAAACCTTCCCTGGGGAACACAAATCCAAACCCCTTGAGTCTTAAAACAAGGAGAAATAAACCATCCCCCCGCCTTTCCCCCCTCAACTTTCCCCTCCCTGGGTTGCCTTGGGAAGCTTCACACCGATCCAAACTCCTTGGATCTTGAACAAATGAGGAATTAACCCTCTCCCCTTCCTTTCCCCCCCACCAATCCCTGATGAGTTCAGACTCAATCCCTTGGATTTTAAAAAAAGGAAAAAATCAATCAAGTTCTTAAAAAAGAAAGCTTTTAATTAAAGAAAGAAAAAGTAAAAATTATCTCTGTAAAATCAGGATACAAAATGCTTTACAGGGTATTCAGATTCATATAGACTAGAGGGACCTCCCCCGCCCCGCAGCCTTAGATTCAAAGTTACAGCAAACAGAGGTAAAAATCCTTCCAGCAAAAGGAAAAACATTCACAAGTTGAAAGAAAACAAACACAAGACTAATCTGCCTTGCCTGGCTATACTTACAATTTTGAAACATGAAAGACTGATTCAGAAAGATTTAGAGAGCCTGGTTGTGTATCTGGTCCCTCTTTGTCCCAAGAGCGAACAACGAACAAAACAAACAACACAAACAAAGACTTCCTTCCACCAAGATTTGAAAGTATGTTGTCCCCCCATTGGTCCTCTGGTCAGGTGTCAGCCAGGTTCACTGAGCTTCTTAACCCTTTACAGGTAAAAGAGACATTAACCCTTAACCATCTGTTTATTACACTTGTCCACAGGGATTTGGCTAATACTACCAAATTATATTTCCCCTACAGTAGGCTGCCAAACAGCTGTCAGATGGTAACAAGTTTCAGTCATTGCTACTCTCAGCTGGACTCAGTCTGGTGATGACCTAGAGGTGAGAGTCTCCATAGCTTGAGCTCTGTACCATCTGATCCCTCACAGCAGTCTTATTCTTCCTGAGTATTTTTCTGAAATACATGGTTGGCAGTAAGTTTGTGCAAGACAACCAGAAAGATAAACAAAATAGGGAAGCACAATAATTAGGAAGCAAACCAGAATATTGCCAATTTATAATCAGAGTTGTGCAAAATATTCATTGAGATATTGAATAGACTTAAGATTTGACTCTCCACATCAGGGGTCGGCAACCTCTGGCATGCGGCTGGCCAGGGTAAGCACCCTGGCAGGCTGGGCCAGTTTGTTTATCTGCTGCATCGGCAGGTTCAGCCAATTGTGGCTCCCCGTGGCTGTGGTTCACTGCTCCGGGCCAATGGGGGTGGCGCGGGCGAGGACACAAGAAACAATAAAATACCTCTATATAATTCCCAGCAAAGAAACAACACATCCAAAAATAACAATACACCAAAAGGGGACTTTATTGGAAGCAGGAAAATAGGATCTGGGGAAGGAAGGAACAGGGTTAACTAATAAGTACTAAATATCAACAAATTTCCCACCCAACACCACTTCTCATCACCCAGCTCGCTCCCTGGAACCTTCCCAGGAAGAGGGTATGCCGATGATGAGTCCTGAGATAAGTGCTGCAGTGCTGTGAATATTGACTGATTTAAACAAACAGGGTGTGGAGTCTGGGAGGTCTCAGCTGGATCTTGGTAGCTAGCACTGCATCAGATCTCTGCCACTTTGGAAGCTGGACTCTACAGGGTTGGGATTGCCTGACCCATATATCAGATACCATAACAATTCAAGAGTTCTTCTAGTCCATTCTGTCTCCAGTGCTGACTCCAAGCATACTGTGAAATGGTGTGAGAGGGCTCTAGTAGCCATTATTGTAATAGTTCATAGGAATAGACACACTAGAGGCTCAGGTTTCAGAGTGGTAGCGGTGTTAGTCTATATCAGCAAAAAGAACAAGGAGTACTTGTGGAACCTTCAAGACTAACAAATTTATTTGGGCATAAGCTTTCATGGGCTAAAAACTACTTCATCGGATGCATGCAGTGGAAAATACATTAGGAAGAAATATATACACAGAGAACATGAAAAAAATGGATGTTGCCATACCAACTCTAATGAGACTAATCAATGGGTTATTATCAGCAAGAGAGAAAAAAAAACTTTTGTAGTGATAATCAGGATGGCCCATTTCAAACAGTCGAAGGTGTGAGTAACAGTAGGGGAAAAATGAGCATGGGGAAATAGTTTTTACTTTATGTAATGACCCATCCACTTCCGGTCTTTATGCAAGCCTAATTTAATGATGTCCAGTATGAAAATTAATTCCAGTTCTGTAGTTCCTCATTGGAGTCTGTTTTTGAAGTTTTTTTGCTGAACAATTGTGACTTTTAAGTCTGTAATTGAGTGACCAGGGAGGCTGAAGTGTTCTCCGACTGGTTTTTGAATGTTACAATTCTTGATGTCTGATTTGTGTCTCAGCATTCCAGGATCTGGAAGCTCCAAGTGGGAGTTGTGACGAACTCCCCAGGATATAACCTGAATCTGTAGAACTGCTATGCCCCCTTAACTCTCCAGCCTGGGTAGTGTCTCACAATACTATGCCAGTGACAAGCAGCCAACCCCTTCATATGCTCTGATCACTCAGCCATCAGCATGTGGAGACTCACACCCAGTGAAATTGCATGAATGCTCTCTAAGGCATTCATGATTCATACAGAGAGACAACAGCAAATCACCTCATACCACAGCCTTGCACCCAAGAAATATATTGTCTTACATTGCTCAAGACTCCCTTGCACAGTGCAAGCTGATTAATTGGTTCTCCATTCCAACGAAGAGTAGAGGACATGGAACAGCCCTTGTTAACTTGAGCTGAGATTCCCCAAACACTTCAACCAAAACCCCACTGTTTTATATGTAAAATATAGAACAGATTTATTAACTACAGAAAGAGAGATTTTAAGTAGGGCTGTCAAGTGATTAAAAATATGATTAATCACATGATTAAAAATTAATTGTGATTAATTGTGCGATTAATCACACTGTTCAATAATAGAATACCATTTATTTATATATTTTGGATGTTTTCTATATTTTCAAATATTTTGATTTCAATTACAACACAGAACACAAAGCGTATAATGCTCACTTTATATTTATTTTTTGTTACAAATATTTGTTGCTATAAAAACAAAAGTAGTATTTTTCAATTCACTTCATACAAGTACTGAAATGCAATCTCTTTATTATGAAAATTGAACTTACAAATGTAGAATTATATACAAAAAATAACTGCATTCAAAAATAAAACAATGTAAAACTTTAGAGCCTACATGTCCATTCAGTCCTACTTCTTCTTCAGTCAGTCACTCAGACAAACAAGTCTGTTTACATTTGTGGAAGATAAAGCTTCCTGCTTCTTGTTTACAATGTTACCTGAAAGTGAGAATAGGTGTTCACATGGCACTGTTGCAGCCAGAGTCATAAGATATTTACATGTCAGAGGTGTTAAAGATTCATATGTCCCTTCAGGCTTCAACCATCATTCCAAAGGCCATGCATCCATGCTAATGAGGGGTCCTGCTTGATAACAATCCAAAGCAGGGCAGACTGATGAATGCTCACTTCCATCATCTGAGTTAGATGCCACCAGCAGAAGGCTGATTTTCTTTTTTCATGATTCAGGATCTGTAGTTTTCACATTGGAGTGCTGCTCTTTTAAGACTTCTGAAAGCATGCTCCACAACTTATCCCTCTCAGATTTTGGAAGGTACTTCAGATTCTTAAACCTTGGGTCAAGTGGCTGAAGCATAAAGGTTTGGCTAATTGCAACTCCCATTTGCTGTCCTAGGCCAATGGGGGTAGCGGGAAGTCACAGGCAGCATATCCCTCGCCTGCGTCGCTTCCCGCCACCCCGATTGGCCTGGGATGGCGAACTGCGGCCAGTGGGAGCTGCAATTGGCCGAACCTGCTGACACTGCAGGTAAACAAATTGGCCCAACTTGCCAGGGTGCTTACCTTGGCAAGCAGCTGTGACATGTGGGTTAGGCAGTCCTCAGGACATGCATGCCCTCTCTGAGAAGTCTTTCTGAGAGTGGATTTTTCTTGATGGACCATCATTGCCTGTCAGGGCAGTGACAGTTTTTCCTTTGTTGCTTCTGAAAGGTCAGCTGTGGGAGTTTACCAACCTCACAACATATTTCAGTAACGCATATAGTAATACTTTGTAACTTCACATACAATGATATTACATACAATTCAACAGGCTATTAATGTTCAACAAATCAAAATTTATTAAATAATACCTCGCAAGGGATACCTTGTACAAAACATATAATCATATCACAGTGGTGACTATGGGGGATCCAGAGTGCTATTTTGAGATACAGAGTGTCACAAGGCTTACATTTCCGTTTGTGCATTTCTAAACCAACCATCCCCATAATACACAGACTGTCAAATGGTTTGCGTTTCCTTCAGTGGGGTTGTCACTGAACCTGGTTTTATTGCGCAGGACTAAACACAGCTGGCTACACTGCCTTGACTGTAGTGCTGTGATCAAGGCAGTTATCATCTCCCACACAAAAAAACTGAGATTATGAGGCTTTCTGTCTATAATTTGATTAGAAATAAAGCAAAACTTTGTGATTTTTGTCATTACTTTGCTGCTGTTCAGATCCATGGAGCCACTCTAGTGAGACTTTTAAATTAAGGGTCCTTTCAAAGAAAAAGAGGAAGTCAGCAAGACATGGTTAGCAAGCGGGGACTGGAGCAATGTAATCCATGGTTAGCATGAACTACTCTAGTATCACACAACTATGCAAGAGGCCAAGGGTAGGCAATGCTACGGTTTTGAGGCCTGTATTCACTTTTAAACACACTTACGATTGTTCTTTTTCGTCAAATATGTCGTTGGCATCTGAAGCTTTTTACAAAAGAAAGAAGTTGGTCCTGGCAAATGTCTAACCCACTGCATGCTGATATAGTACAGCAGTTACAATTCCTAAACAGAGTAAGGGATATAATATAGTGCCCCAGGGTAATCTTTCTCTTTTGCAGAGATTGGCAGGCAGCCAGATAGACATTCAGTGGAGTTTTCCATTGATCCTTTTACGGTTTATGGAATACATAGATACTGAATTTGGAGGAGTCTAATTCTGTTGCTAAGGGTGTGTATCCCAACTAGGTTGTTATAAAACATTAATCTTAGATATAATTTTTTAAAAAATCACTAAATATTGTTCAAGTTCAGCTAGCAAAGTTCAGCTTGTATAGAAGTAGTTACAGCTGGTTGAAAGATTTCCACTGGAACAGTTTTTTTGTAAAAATATGCTGGTTTGTCAAAATCATGATGTTTCACAGGAACATTTTGATTTTGACAAAATGTTTCAATAGAGAGAGTGGTGGTGGTTGTTATATTCCTTCCCACTGTGGTTAGTGCCTTCCTTCCTGTCACCAGCCCAGGGGTTCTCTCCCCAATGACTCCTCCCATCATCTGCCAGGGAACTTTCCCCCATTCCCACCTCCTTCCTGCCACCAGCCTAGGGCTTTCTCAGGGTGAACGGAACAAACTGGGGACATAGGGACTTGGGACAGATGGTGAGGGTGGCAATGGTACATTTCCCAAATTGGAATATTTGCTTTTGTAGGAAATTCCAAAGGTCAGTGTTTCATTCCAATTCAGAACAAAACAAAATCTCAAACTCAGAATATCCCTGGGACACAGATTATGTTTTCCACCCTGCTCTAGTATTTATACTCCACAATACTTAGTACTTACATTTTCCTTTAATAAAAGTATCTCACAACTAGAAACCACTAACATTTCTCTGCTTTTGCTTTCCATATTAAAAGATGCCAAAATCATCTAATTAAAGTCTACCTTATACTTTTGGTAAGACGAAAATGAAAGTGGGACTCATAGATGTTGAATAACAGTCAGGGGACTAATTCAGCACTGTGTCACTTTTTTTTTGTACAGCTGTAACTCCGTTCATTTCAATGGAGTGCTACCGGCATAAAACTGGAGTAACCTAGACATAATTCAGGCTCCTGGAGTGAAGTACTGTATTTTCTAATTTTTGCAGTACAACTGCTGTGGGATAATTCTGCTTTTCAGTCTGAGAAGTGTTAAGTGTTTCATTTGTAGGATTTCTATGGTTTCCATATAATAATAGGCCCAGATTTTCATGCAGTGGTGTTTCTCCACTACTCTTGTTTCACACAGATAAATCATGGTCTCAGTACCTTCTGTTGTTCTGCTCTCCAAGACATTACTAATGTTTCTGCCTCTCATTTATGCCATGGGCTCTGGATAGAGATTTTTGCTATATAGCCCAATTCATCACTTATAGGGGCTGTGCCCATCACAACCCACATTGGAATATGTCCCTTGAGGCGCAGGGATTCTCTTGTGGAAGCCATTAGGTTTTTTTCCTGTGTGGATGGACAAATTCTCACTATTTTATCTCTCCTGAGTGACAGCATTGTATCTATACTAGGGAGCCCTTTAACCGCTTTGCTGGGTGTTCTACCATCTCAGTTTCCCCACTACCTTGCTCCTTGGGTGTCTCTACCCAAGTCAGTAGACTGGTAAGGAGATTTATTAGGTACAGCTTTCTGGTCACACCTCCACACGAGTTTTCTCCTTTCCACACAAAAGTAAAAATCTGACCTCCAAAATACAGTTCCTGCAACCCCTCCCCAGGCTCAGCTTGCACTTACCCTATTATGTAAGGTCTGAAGCAGGACTTCCCCCCTCCTCCCATCTTCCCTTGTTAAAATCCCCAGCGTGAACCCCAAACAACAAGTAATACTGTCACTGGGCCTCCAGGGGCCTTCCTTCTCCAATTCTAGCCGCCATATCATCTTCCAGGGTTCCCTTTATGGAGAGAATCACCAGCAACTTCTGCTCTTGGAAGGATTTTCACTTTTTTGGGATGCAGCCAACTCTTTATACATACATATGGTTCCTTCTCAGTCTACATATGGTCCAGGACTATATTTCCCATTAGGCCTTCCTGTGGAACCACTATATTCCCCAAAATTCTTCTCCTTAAAGGGAAAAGTTCCTTAACAGGAGAACTGGGATGTTTGCAGTCATTCCCAGAATGAAGGCCTTGTTACAATATCACAGTATATGCATTTTAAGGGTATTCTGATGCTTTAATATACACTTTAACGTTTTCAGTGTTGTTTTTTTTTGTAACTAAATAGTGCTGATTAGAGAACACTCAGGGCTGGTTATAGAAGCAGGAAAGCAGGGAGGTTACCCTGGGCACCAATTTCCAAGGAGTTCTGTATTGTTGTGCTGTGTGGATTTTTGTGTTTGTTTTGTTTTGTTTTTCTGCTCTGCTCTCATTGGTGGTCCATTTTTACTCCACTGGTTACCAAGCTTTTCTTTCTTTCTTTCTTTCTTTCTTTCTTTCTTTCTTTCTTTCTTTCTTTCTTTCTTTCTTTCTTTCTGCTGGTTTTTGTTTTCTTTTTTTGTGTTTATTTAGCTTGGCTGCTTGTGGAGTGGTGGAGGGAGCGCCAAAAAGGTTTTTCACATTAGCTGGCAAAATGGCTAGGGCTGCTCCTGAGTACAGTTTAATCTGATTTATGTTTTTCTAATAGCATTAAGATACATTACAACTACTGCTATTGCTTTATTTCATTAGCAGGTTTTTCATGGGCTAAATTAAGAAAAGTGGTTGATGTTGTACATACAACTGGCGAGTTGCCGTTACCAAAGTATGCAAACTATAGTAAAATGACATTTAAACAGTCCATTAGATTGAAAGATTCCTAGAGATAAATCTAATTTTGTTTTATGCTTGCAATACTCATTAACAGTTCCTTTTTATAAGCTTCATATACATATCACTATTTAGCTGGGCTGAGGACATTTGATAATGGAAAAGGCTCCATATATGCACTGACTGCCCCATGTCTTCCACAAATGAATCAGGAGATCTTTTGCATAAGGTTTTAAATATCCCTGAAACAAACTTTGTGTAATGACAGATGGGGAAATATAAGTTTAGTTTGTAGCAAAGGATCTACAGTTTGGATGAAAGATGAAAGAAAGTATTCATAAATACAATTTGAGAACATTGTCCCTCTGTCAGATTATAAAAAATAAATAAGTAGGAGATAGAATTGTGAATTTAAATCCACCCATTAATGTTTCTTAAAGTAACCTGTTATTTAGCTATTTTTTTCATCATTTTATCTAGATTTGAGGTTTAACATTTTGTTTATACAACACATACACACATATACTGATATATATGTATATATTTAAAGACTGAGACTATAAATTAATATATTGCATAATAAAATAGAAATCCATACAAAATTCAGAATAAAATCTTGCTAACTCCAATATTGTCCTAAATGGACTAAACAGAGCTAAATCATAAATAAGATGCTCACAAAATTGTAAGCTGTCATTTTTCTTCACAGAGTGTGTATCGCACACAGTCACCTTTCCTAAGAGTACATGTTTTAAATTCTTCTAAGGAAAATAGCTGTGTTTCATGCTCATTAAACAAATTTTTTCCAATCTGTAATAAAATGATGCTTAGCAGGGAATGAAATATTAACATTAATTCATCATGAAACTATCCAAGATTTCAATTTTATTGATTTTTTTTTAATCTAAGATTGTATTGTTGGGTCTACATTAGGGAAGATGTGTATTTTTTCTCTAGAAAGCTATGCAGCAGTGCCATGACATTTCCAAACCTCAGACATAAAACAGTCTTTATAGTGAAATGAGGTGAAAGTTATGATAAGAATATGACATAAAGCCGATTTAGGTGATGACTCCTCTGGTACTTCGAAGTGACGTATTTAATAGGAACACTGAACGCTTTAGCTATCTGCAAATGTGGATTAATTTTTTTCTGAAGAAAAGATTCTATCATGGGAGGTAAAAGATTACAAACATCATCTCACACCAAACCTTCACAAAAACTGACTACTTAAAAGATTTCAACTGTTAAGATTATTTTCCAGAATTTCCATCTTTTGTTGAAACCTAGCATTATCTCTCATAATGATTTTAGAACTTTCGACCATTTATTATAACTCAACCAACATTCCTAAAGTTTTATAATATGATGGCCAGATTGGTAAAGGGATGAAGCCAATTATATCATTAGAATAAAATATTTGAGATGATAACCATTTCGACCCTCAGGAGGAGTCCATGTGGAGTTCTTCTTCTTGTGCTGTTGGTGGGAGGGTATCTGTGTATCAGTGTGCTGTTCAGTGTTGTCCTGAAAGTATTCCTTGAGTCGGAGATGGTGAAAGTAGGCTTCCAGATTGCCGCAGAGCTGTATCATGTTGGTGGGGGTGGCAGGGCAGAAAAAGCGTCCCCGAGATAGGACAGACTTTTCTTCTGGGCTGAGTGTGTAGTTGGATAGATTGACGATATTGCTGGGTGGGCTGTCGGTACCACGGTTGTGGCCCCATGTGGTAGGTAGGAGTTTAGACAGCTTACAGTCCTGTAGAGAGGTGTAGTGAATAATGTTGATCTCCTGTCTTATTTTGTTGAAGTCCGTTTGTATGGAAGTTTGGTTATTAATGGGAGTGTCCAGGTTGGAGAGCTCTTTTTTGATGTTTTCCTGTTTGCTGTATAGGATGCTGATCAGGTGGTTCCTCAGTTTCTTTGATAGAGTATGGCATAATCTCTTACTGTGGTCTGGGTAGTATGCAGATAGTAGTGGATTTTTTACCTTTAGTCCATTTGGTATGATGTCCATCCATTTGCATTTGGAAAGGAAGAAGATATTGGTCAGTATTTGTGCAAGTTTCTTCATGAGGTTGATGGATTTTCACTCCATATGGCTAAATGCAGTGCCTTGCATGGTGTCAAGTATCAGAGGGGTAGCCATGTTAGTCTGGATTTGTAAAAGCAGCAAAGAATCCTGTGACACCTTATAGACTAACAGACATTTTGGAGCATGAGCTTTCGTGGGTGAATACCCGCTTCGTCAGATGCATGTAGTGGAAATTTCCAGGGGCAGGTATTTGCAAGCAAGCTAGAGATAATGAGGTTAGTTCAATCAGGGCCTCATCCTCCCTGATTGAACTAACCTCATTATCTCTAGCTTGCTTGCATATATATACCTGCCTCTGGAAATTTCCAGCTACATGCATCTGACAAAGTGGTTATTCACCCACGAAAGCTCATGCACCAAAATATCTGTTAGTGTATAAGGTGCCACAGGATTCTTTGCTGCTTTCTTTTCTTTTACACTGGCCAGGATGAGAAAGACAGAAAAAGAAAATGTCCTTAGAAGAGATACTGGTATGGCTGGAGAAGGGGATGACCATTTATTCCTAGATTGTTTTAAGAATTGTACCATCCCAGTACCTTTTACAAAATTCACACTCATCCCATCTTTATGTTGTAACTGTCAAGTTTTTAAGAACATCCATTTTTGATGTGTTTGAATGTTACTTCTACAATAGGTAGACATATGTAAACTACTATCCTTATATAAAATATACTGAGTGACATGTTGTGAATGTGACATGTTGTGAATGTGACCCCGTATTCCACCACTAGCTGTGAATATTCTACCTTTCTCTTGGCATTTTTACGTGCTTCTTTGCAGTGTCTAGACATGCTGAGGGAAAAGTCTTCAATAGCTCCAAGGTCACATTCAAAGTTCTCTTGCTGTAGTTCAGTTGCATTCATTCTGCGCTTGACTTTATGAATTTTGAACCCTGTGTGCATTACTTTATATTTGTCAACATTAAATTTCATTCTCTTTGTCAGCCCATTTACAGAGTAAATCCAAACCCTTTTCAGTTTCACTCAGTGCTTGCTCTGTGTTCACTTGCCTCCCTTCCCTAACACAATTCTCTGCTATCACATCAGCAATTTAATTATAGTACTTTACAAATGGCTTTTCATGTGTTTAGGTAATTAGATTTAAAAAAAAAAACAGTCTAAATGATGACCCTTGGATTTCGAACCCTTTTTAATATACCTTAGGAGTTGGACAGAGCTCCTCTTACAAATGGTCCCTGAACTTAAAAAAAAAATCTTGTATTAATCTAGTAATTAGTAATGCCATTGTCCTTTCCTGATTCCATCCCTAGATTATCATTCAAAGGGGTAAAAGAAGACTCATATTTTTTAAATTATATGCACTTAACTTAAGCAGAAAGTGAATTTGTTTGTGCATGGACATTTGTGGTAATTATACACAAAAGGTCATTTACACCTCCACAATAATAAATATCTGGGGACGAACAAGTCAGACAAAAAACTTGTCCGTAATCCATGTTATATATATATATATATATAAAATAAAATTCATAGAAAAATAAATCTAAAAACAGCTACAAAATAATACTGTATGTTATATACAGTGCCCTTATTAATATTCTGAAAAAGGAAATTTAAAAAAAATAGGAAAGAGTTTTCATTTCTATATTAACAGTATGCTAGCTACCTTCTAATGAATTGTTAGAACGTAACAATATTGACTTTGGTTATGACAATGTCAAACTATTAGTGCTACAGTTTCTTTTTAGAAGCTACTTTAATTATGTCCCCATTTCCAGGTTCATTCATATATTAAGGAGAAAAAATGACATAGTGTACTGAAATTTCACACACATACTCTCAGAAGAAAGATTTGGAAAGTTTGATAAAATTTTGTTTGGGTCTTTTGATCATATAGTGGTATGAAACAATGATATTTTGGGGACTTACTTTATCATTTGTTTCTTTGGTTTGGTTTTTACATATAGCTATAAAAAATGTCAGTGTTTCAAAGCTTACTTTTTAGAAACAAATTGAGCACACAATGGCATGCCTGCATTGTATCTGCATTATTGCATGTAGTGAGCTTCTATGTACCTATGACTATGTAAGCATCTATCTTGCCATGTGCATGTATACCACCTGACTTGTGTTCTAAGTAGAGATGTACTTGTGCAAGTTTATGTACAATCGTTACTTGAAAATAAGGTCCTTCCTAGTCAAATTTGCCAAGGACAGCTCACCACTTACTTTATAATCTGATCTTGTAGACCTTACTCAGGCAAATCTTCTAGTAAGTGGGATCATTATGCAGGATTAGGCCTTAGTGCCTAAATAAAATTTAATGGTCAATGTCTGCTCAATGAGATGTTGAACATTTAACATATTCAACAAAATTTAGTTTAGAAGCAATGAAATTATAGGCTGCAGGATATCCCTGTATTTTTAAATATGGAGTATGTGATTTTCCAGTATTAAAAACAAATTATGGCAGTGTGATGCTCCAGACAAGCTATTCTATGTGTTCATTTAATTAGAGTCATTAACACTAACTGGTCGGAACAAAGCCCTAATGACCTATCTTAACTTCGATCGCTCCAAACATTCACCTCCCACAACCTCTGACTTCCCTTGTACTCTCATGTAGTCTTTGATCAGTAATTTCTCTCCTGGCATTCATTATTAATGACCATGTGTATATTCATTTCAAAATCAGGAATTCTGGGGGAGGGGTTTGTTGTTACACTTTTAAACTCAAAATTATTATTGAAAACACCTGTTATTGGCAAAAATCCCACTTATATGTGTTTGCACACTATGTGACAGAAAAAGACAGAGGCCATGACTTTTGGTGCCAGATACTGGCCTCCCATAGGCATGCACCACCTGAGTGCCACCAACCAGCCTTAACTCTGTCACAGCTTATGATCTGGGCCATGGCCTTTACAAAAGAAAAGTTAGAGAGAGTGAAAAACAGAGGAAGGGTTTCAAGGCAGTTCTTTTGGACTGTTAGATAACTCTAAATTGTACGCATGGTGGGATGAACTAATTCAGAAAAAAATAAGATCCTCACCCATTGCCTCAAATGTAAAATAAATACTTTTCCTTTTTGTTATTTATTTGAATATGTAATACAAAGAACAGGTTATCAATAGCACTTAATTGAGAGCCAGATGCTGATACCCCCATGCATGTTGAAAAGTATCTTACTTTACAAATAGCCCCATTTATTTTATTTGTGGAGAAAGGAGGCTATCCCACATGAATCTGCTCTAAACTGAGAAACAAGTACAATGAATTATCAGTTACAAACCACAATAAATAAGCGGAAGACTAAGGAATATATATTTTATATATCATATAAATTAAGCAACAATAGATCCCACAACACTAGCTTTTTCACAATCCATATGAAAAGGTGATCACATAATAACATTAAAGAGAAAAAGCTTTATTAAAAATCTGATAAATAAGAATTTTTGAGATATCTTTTGTCATAGGTTTCACCTCCACTCTGGACTTTAGAGTACAGATATGGGGACCTGCCTGTGAATCCCTAAACTGAATTACCAGCTTAGATCTGGTTTTGCTGCCACTGCTCCCAGCTACTAACTCCTTCTCTGGGTAGTCTTGAGAGACTTCTTCACCAGTTTCCTGGTGAACACTGATCCAACCCCTTGGATCTTAACACAAGGAGAATGTAACCATCCCTCCCTCCTTTCCCCCACCAATTCCTGGTGAGTCCAGATCCAATCCCCTTGGATCTAAACACAAGTAAAAATCAATCAGGTTCTTTAAAAAAGACTTTTAATTAAAGAAAATAAAGGTAAAAGAAAAAAACCTCTGGAAGAGATTAGCATACCAGCTACTCTCACAGACAACAGATTCAAAACATGGAGGATGTTCCCCTAGGCAAAAACACAAAAGAATTCCCAATGTGAATATTCTTCTAACTGCACAAAGACAAAGTCACAAAAGAGAATAAACATAAACCTATTTATTCTTTTCTAAAACTTACTACTCTGATAAGAGGCTGGTTCCTTAATCTTTTCCACTCCAGCCAAAACTGAAACTGACCAAAAGGAACTTCCGTCTTTCCTTTTGAAACATCCTGTCCCCACGTTGGTTCCTCTGGTCATGTATCAGCTAGGCTAGGTGAACTTCTTAACCCTTTACAAGTAAAAGAGGCATTAACCCTTAAATATCTGTTTATGACATCTTTATTCACAAAATTAAAAAATCTGTTATCCTTCTTCCACTTCCTTTTGGTCTTTGGGTATTCAGATCATAATCTCTAAAAATCTTTTGGCCTCAAAGTCACTGAAAAATAAAAGATTACCCTTGAAAATAGCCTGGAACTTTGGAAAGTAAAATATGGATGCTCGGTATACAAAGTTGTCCTTGCATCTTTGGGATAACATATGTATATCACTTAAATGCACCAGGCTTTTCTTTGCTTTCGCAGCCTGCAGAGCCCATTCTTTATCAAATACAGCATAAAGGAAAATGAAAGAGTGACAGACAATGAGATAGATCAGAGGGTTGCTTTCTTTCATCTCCATCCTGAGAGTAATCCTGATCATTTATAAATACATGTGATATTAAAAAAAAATCCACTCCAATTTGTGGATCAGATTGTTCATCCAAAATTTTCTCGAAAAAACTCTGTGGCCTTTAATAGAAACCACACTTTTGAATCTTTCTCTTGTGTATTCTCTTTAATTAAAGACCCAGAGGCTGGTTTTAGAACTTATTTTTAATAATTTCTTGATCTTTAGTAAAAAATTATAATTCACTTTGAAATTGTTCAACACATCCTTCATTTTTACAGCTTTTTGTAAAATCTTTCACCTGTCTCTTATTATCTTTTCTGTCATTTAATATAAGCTCCAAAGAGACACTGAACCTACTCCCTCTTAAAACACATTCTCCAGTCAGACTAATTCAATATCTGGGGAAAGAAACCTGCAGCCCCCTCCCTCATTCTACCCATTGCTGACTTGAAATATTGATCTAGGGGGGTATTCTAAGATCTATCTATCTATCTATCTATCTATCTATCTATCTATCTATCTAGGGTTTGTTGCTTCCCTGGGTACATGTTCATGTACTGCTAGCACATGTATCCTGTACCCACAATGAATGTCCACATATGCTGAGCTAGGCATGGGCACAGACTGTGAACAAGTATATACCAATGTCCACACTACCCCTTTTCATTATGGAATAGTAGTGCTATTATTTCAGGGATAGTACCCCAGAGTCCTGTGCCTCACAGGAGATGCTCTAGGTATTGCTCTAGGTACTGCCTTGTTGCATGTTGCCGGTACTGTACACTGCCATCACACATTTGGTGATGGCAGCTCTCAGTCATCTGCCAAACTGTGCTGGAGACATGGAGGAAGTGTATGATGATGTGATTCTGCTCCTACTACTGATCACTGTAGAAATGTTCATGTGGTGCAGTACTAGATACTGGATGGATATGGTCCAGAAAACACTGAGATGGCAAAGAAGGCTGGCTCAGAGGGGGAATGAAAATCCATTGTGGTTCCAAAGAACCACAAGAACTCAAAATGTATTGAGTGCCAGGATTACAATGGTATGCCATACCCTGGCTGGGATTGTAACAATGGACCTCTGCTTCTGATCCCAGAAAAGCAGGAGATTGTGGTGGCACCACATCGTGGTGGAAACAAGATGGAAACTAGTGGCTGGAGAACTTCAGAATGAGGAAGCAGATCTTCATCAGTTGTTCAAGGAATTTACAGAAATCCTCCAGCACCATTTCATACAAGTGCAGAAGCAGGTGGTTATCACCCTCTGGAACTGGCAATACTTGACAGCTACTGGTCAATTGCAATCCAATTTAGGGTGGGAAAATCAGCTGTCAGGGCAGTGGTTGTTCAGGTTTGCCAGACTATCTATCTTATGATGTACCCAAGCATGGTTGCCATTAACCACATCCCTGAAATTATTGTGGGATTTCAGAAGATGGGGTTTCCAAACTGTGTGATGGCCATCAACAGAAAACACATTTCTATATTTTGTCTGCCAAAACGAGCTAGTGAATATGTGAGTCAAAAAGGTTGCTATTTATTGGTTCTTCAAGGCTTAGTGGTCAACAGGTGTTGTTTCATGATCAGAAATATTGGACACATGGAAAAGATCCATAATGCCAGGGTGCTTAGGAGGCTGAGGTTGTACAAAAGGAGGGAAGAAGAGATTTTATTCTCTGAAAATGGCATGATTATATACTGACAAAGAGTCCTATGGCACCTTATAGATTAACAGATGTATTGGAGCATAAGCTTTCATGGGTGAGTATCCACTTTGTCAGATGCATTTAGTGGAAATTTCCAGAGGCAGGTATATATATGCAGGCAAGAATCAGTCTAGAGATAGCAAGGTTAGTTAAAGCAGGGAAGATAAGGCCCTCTTCTAGCAGCTGAGGAGTAAATATCAAGGGAGGAGAAACTGCTTTTGTAGTTGGCTAGCTATTCACAGTCTTTGTTTCATCCTGAGCTGAGGGCCTCATCCTCACTGATTGAACTAACCTCACTGAATGGAATTACTTGTGAGTAAGGCATATCACTGGATGTGAGCAAGAGAGATATCATCGGCACATATGCTCTTGCTACAAAATCAAACCAAAACTGTGAACCTTTATCTCAAACACAAGAGCAGAAACTATCCTTTCATAAAAATGAAACAATTCTGAAACATTCTAGTGACTCAGACAAAACAAAAACCAAGAAAACTTTCTTTCAACTGCTCTCACTCCTTTGTAATGTCTCTGTCATTTGTATAACATTCAGTACCTTACAAAGGATAAAGAGAGAAGTTTTCCCCACCCTGTGCTACATTTTTAATGAGGCTTTTAATTTTATATCTACAATAACTCAGAGGTGCAAATGATAGTAATTATAGAGTTAAGCAAGTCATATTAGACATCACACAGTTACCCTACCTTCTAAATCATATCATGTGCATACACTTCAATTTTACATCCACGGTTGGTTGAGGCCCTTTAAAAATGTTTCAATACAATTCTCTCAATGCACCTCTTCCCTGATATTACGTGATCCGATATAACACAAATTTGGATATAATACGGTAAAGCAGTGCTCCACGGATCAAAGCAAGTTCAATACAACACGGTTTCACCTATAATGCAGTATGATTTTTTGGTTCCTGAGTACAGCGTTATAGCGGAGTAGAGGTGTATTTACATCTGATAGACTATAGAATCAAATCAAAGTTTAGGCTTGTCAGAAACATACAGCTAAGGGTAGCATAACATCCCTCTTTACCCTGTAAGGGGTTAATTCCTCTTTTACCTGTAAAGGGTTAAGAAGCTCAGGTAACCTAGCTGACACCTAACGAAAAGGACCAATAAGGGGATAAGATACTTTCAAATGGTGGGGGGGGGCTTTGTCTGTCTGTTCTGTGTGCTTGCTGGAGGCAGATCAAGAAAGCAAGCAATCCAGCTCCATTAGTATTAGTAAGTACTAGCGAAGGAATGCATTAGCTTACTTTTACTAATGGAATTGGATTGCTTGCTTTCTTGATCCAATGTATCAGAAATAATTTGTGCCTTGGGGAGCTTTTAACCTAAGCTGGTTAAAATAAGTTTAGGGGGTCTTCATGCAGGTCCCCACATCTGTACCCTAAAGTTCAGAGTGGGAAGGGAACCCTGACGAGGCCCTTACATTCAAAACCCACCATAGTTTTGGGCCAGGTTACTGCTATAAAACTTGGCCTTTCTATAAGCAGTCTTGACTGCTCCTGTTCCACTCAAACAATGGAACTATCATCCACCAAAGTGAGTTTTCTTGGCAGGTGGCACAAGTCTATAGAACTCATTCCTGTAACACAGTAGAATGATCATGAATCGTAACAGATTCAAAACAAAAAACACATCATACTTATTTAAGTATACTCACAACAACTAAATCCTCTACTTATGTGGTGTAAGTATAAGATAAGATACTTGTAAAACATAATTAAATTCAAAAGCTGATCAGGTACCATGATGACCAGTGCAGCATGATACATAGATAAAATGAATCTGCAGCCTGATAGATTAGTAGTAAGGTTGTTGTATGGAAACTAAAGGCATGACGCCATGTACAGTGCTGTGAACCTGGGCAAGTATATACATGAACTTTTGGATGCTTATCTGAATCAAACCCAACCCTTAAACTTTGTTACCAGTGATTCATCTGAGCTGCAAAAATCTTGTAGATGGAATCAGCTTTTGGTTTTCTTATGTCAGTTACACTTGTCATATGTGTGCTATGCTCATTTTGACTATGGTTTACTCTTCTTCTATGAACTTGTAAATGTGAAATTATGATACCGCTGCAAAGGCTAGGAAATAACTTGGTGAAAACCAGGGAGTTCACTTGAATAATTCCTTTTTCTTAGATGTTAGTAATACAAATATATCAGTTGTGCCTTGCAGTCAACTTCTCCTTGAGTATTGCACTGTAATTTATGGAATAATAATATGCTGTTCTGTGAACAAAAAGTATAATTATTGTATCTGTTAATGGAATCTGAAACTAACAACAGGTATTATTTCAAAATATATTTAGTGCTTAATTAAACTTTTTTTTTCCTGCTTGCATATAATATATTCTATAAACAATGCATCAATATTTCATAAAATGCAATTATGCTAACAACTGAACAATATGCATCATTAACTAGCAAAAATCTATCTACAACACAAAATTCATTATTAAATAAAATATATGCAAAATATATTTACAAAATAAAAACATGGAAATGTTAATATGAAATGCACATAATATGATTAAAAGTAATATTTATGGTATTTCTATTCACCAATATCCCTGATCCTACAAATCTCTATGTTCTCAAAGGCTTTTTGAAAGTTTAAATGTAGGCGATAAATAAGAACATAACTACTTTCATACAAGAATCCTAAATCACTTTACCAATACTCATTAATTGAGACTCATGACTCCCTTCTGGAGTAGAGAAGTATTACAATACCTATTTTACAGATGTTTATCCAAGATGCAAAATGTATTTTCAATCCTCCTGAACAAGTTGTCCTATGGCAGAAAGAGAACCCCTCCTAGTCTTGCACTCCTAGTTCAATACTACATTGTCTCTACCACTTGCAACCAATAGTTTTAGAGGCTTGACAAAATATGAATCTCTCACTTTAATTAATTTTAATTAGGAATTTCTCTAAAATATTACAGGAAGGTTTTGGTACCCATAGACGATAGACATAGATTCACAGACTTTAAGGTCAGACAGTACCATTGTGATCATCTAATCCAGTGATCATCTAGTCCCGCAGCTCCCATTGGCCAGGAACAGTGAACCACAGCCAGTGGGAACCGTGGGAGGCTGAGACTGTGGATGCTCAATGTAAACAAATGGTCTCCTAGCCTGCCAGTGGATTGCCCTGATTGGCCGCCTGCGACTCATGGGCCGCAGGTTGCCCACTACTGATCTCGTCTGTCTTCCTTCATAATATAGGCCATAGAAGTTCACCCAGTGATTTCCTGTAGCAAGCCCATAACTTCCAGATGAGCTAAAGCATATCTTTAAGAAAGATATTCAAGTGATTGACAATATACCAATTCCCTTGATAATTTGTGCAATTGTTAATTATCTCCACTCTTAAAAATGTGCCTTATTACATAATTGTAAATGCTGCTCCTATTGCAAGTGGCAAATGGCGCTGATTATGGATAACGTTGCTAGGTGTTGTTAGAAGTTTGACTGTGTGTGTTCTCTCTGTGTGCTGCCGCAGCTCTGCATAGATAGTTGGCAGAGCAGACCTTGACTGCACTGCCCAATAACCACACAGCCATTTGTAGCGAAGGAACTCAGCCATGTTTATTGTCAATGAACCACGGTCCTAATGCCCTGGGTCAATGGTTAGAGGTACACTAACATATGTATGCCCATTGCAATGGACTAGCTTAGTTAATAGTGGGACTTTTCATTATCCCATAGGCCAGCCAAAGACACTCAACAAGTTATGTATTGCCCCCCAATGTATCTGGGTGCCACTCTCTGGCATATGTAGGTGACACCCTCTGACGTATCTGAGTGACACCCATTGCCTTGTACCTGTTGGTTCTATCAAAACATCTTGATCTATTATGCTGTCATTCCAGCCTTATCTTTAGGATGGGTCAATGTGTTCCTGTTATCTTTGGGGACTCTGTTGGTATTGAGGTATTCTGGTACCATCTCTTTGGTTTGCATGTGTGTTTTGTACCTAGCACTTTCTTAGGAATGTGTGTTTCTGAAATATCAGCCCTGTTCTTGCCAGAGTCTGTGAGCAGGTCCTGCCTCTTGCTCACAACTTAACTTTGCCTGACAAAGCTGTGATCACTACTTTTGCTCAGGTCCCACGCCTCATACCAGGCTTCTGATACAAGACCTTCTGTTTCAGGCTCTCTTCCTACTACAGATAATAGTCCATAGTTTAAATTTGTAAATTTCAGGGAGTGGAAGTGTAGTGTAATTGGATAAATAATGAGTAAGGTTAAAAGTTTGTCATGGTTATTTTTAGTAAAAGTCACAGAGAGATCATGGGCAATAAAGAAAAATTCATGAAAACCCATGACCTATCCCTAACTTTTACTAAAAATCACTGTGACAAAATGGGGTTGAGCCTGAGCCCTGGTGCAGGGGAGTCCAGATCCCACTGCCACTGTGGCTGAAAGCTCTGGGGTCACCTGGGCACCTGCAGTGGTTGGGAGCTCTGGGGTTCCCAGTTGCCTTTGGCTACTTGGAGCTGTGGGGCTGGCATTGGGAGCTCCAGGTCCCCCTCTGCCTGTGGCTGCTGAGAGCTGTGGGGGCTCTGCCTCCGGTGGCAGCTCAGAGCTGTGAGACCCCCTCCACCAAGGTGGATATGAGCTGCAGGGGCCCCTGCAGTGGTAGGGAGCTCTAGTCTTCCCTACCTTGCTGGTGGCTGGGAGCTAAGAAGGCACCTACCCACCACAATGGCTCAGAGCTCAAGCCCCAGGGCTGAAGCAAAAAATATCATGGAGGTCACAGAAGTCACAAAATCCATGACTTCCATGGCCTCTGTGACATAATCTTAGTCTTAGTAATGAGTTCCCCCAATAGTATAACAGGCTGTTCATGAGCATTATTCCTCTTGTTTGCTGTGGGTAAAGTAATTTCAAGACTGGCTCTGCATGTGTTTTGTGTGACAACCTCTCCGCAGGAAAAACTAAAGATGCTACATTATAGTTACTATGTGATAACTATGTAATGTATATCAAACCACAAAGGACTTTCTGCTGGACCCTCCTGCCTAGGGTGACCAGTTAGCAAATGTGAAAAATCAGGACAGGGGATGGGGGGTAATAGGAGCCTGTATAAGAAAAAGACCCAAAAATAAGGATTCTCCCTATAAAATCAGGACATCTGGTCACCCTTCTCCTGCCCCCGCACCCATGCTCGGACTCAACCCCATTTTGTCACAGTTATTTTTAGTAAAAGTTAGGGACAGGTCATGGGCTTTCATGAATTTTTGTACAGTGCCTAGCACAATAGGCCCCATTCTTGGTTGGCTGTTAGGCACTATTACACTACCTTCCAGATTGTAGGCCCTGGTTCTCATGAAGGACTTCAATCACCCTGACATCTGCTGGGAGAGCAAAACAGCACTGCACAGATAACACTACTCTATAGCCAAAATGCTTCTGAAATAAATGTAGTCCAACTTTACTAATTCTGGGTCACTGAGAACGAAAATGATGCTTAAAATTGTTGATTGGCTCTAGTTTTCAAGATATGCTATTGGGTCAGTATATACGACCCTTGACTTGGGAATGGCGGAGGATAAGTGAGTTATAAAGGGAAGGGATCTCAATTTAAACCAGAAATGACTAAAATACATCTTTGACTGGATCTATGAATAAATCTATGACTGGGTTCGGACAGTACTTGCTTTTGAGGCAAAAAAATGAATGATGCAATCTGAAGCTGGTATTGCATCATACATGGTATGAATTGCATCTTGTTATTCCTAGAAGTCATGGAGGATGCAATCATAACGAAGCTTACATCACTCTGCTGAACAAATTGCCCTATATCAGCTCTAGAAATTATACAGTGTCGTGCTCTCTTCTTTGTCAGTGTTTGATTTTGCAAAGGGACACATTTCTGTTTAGCCAAAGTGAGCAGAGATGCCTTGTACTTGTGTGAAGAGTGCAGATAACTTCTGCTATGTTTGTGGTGAAGTGACTTTTGCATCACAAAAGCGCAGTATAAACACTATGGTTAAGAAAGCCTATCACCTTTATTTTGGCTGCAAAATTGGAGATCAGGACTACAGGTGGGCCCCACGCATATGCTGCAACACTTGTGCAACAAGTCTTTGCCAGTGGTTGAACAGGAAAAGGAAATCTATGCCTTTTGCAGTGCCAATGATTTGGAGAGAGCCAACAGATCATCCCAGCAATTGTTACTTCTGCATGGTGCCTCCAGCTGGGAAAGGTGTGTCAAAGAAGAAAAAGTGGACTGTGCATTATCCAAGCATTCCATCAGCTAAATGCCCAGTACCCCACGGAGAAGGACTGCCAGTTCCTGATGCACCAGAATCATTCTCACTTGAGTCAGACGAGGAAGAGGAAGAGGATGAAACTTCTGGTCCTGAACCATCAATGTCACAGGACCCACACTTTCTCCCATCCTCCTCCTCTGAACCACACCTCATAACACAAGGTGAACTGAATGACCTTGTCAGGGATTTGGAACTACCCAAGAGTAAGGCAGAGCTGTTGGGCTCCAGACTACAGCAGTGGAATCTCCTGGCAGGCTATCAGGGCAAAGGGAGCCCATCAATGTTTGCAGACTATTGCTGGACAGTGACAAGAGATGCTACATTTAATGAATACAAGAGACAAGACAAGAAGCGCCGAGTAGACACTGAATAGGACTAAACTATGTACAGAATAGTTTTTTGCCTTTTGTTTCATAATAAATTTTATTTATATAACCCTTTTGCTGATTTTAAAGTGTTACATAAACAGGACAGGTGAAATATTATCATGTAAAGCAACCATAAACACATGAAAAGACCTAGGTTTACAATTTATGATTAAAACTCTACTATCTACACAATATACATAGACATAAAATGTAAAAACTTAAATATCTTAGAAACAGTAGCCAATCAGTTGTTTTAATTGTCATATTTGAATTCAGCACATCAAAATACATAATAAATATCACATTTTATCTCTGAAGCAGATGACTTCTCAAAAATTGTAGACCAGTGTAATCCAGAAAGTTTTTGGAGAGTGTTGGGGACAACTTCCTGGTGCAGGCTCTGGAGGAACCAACTAGGAGCCATGCTCCTTTTTACCTGCTGCTCAGGGAAGAATTGGTAGGGGAAGTAGAAGTGAGAGGTGAGGCCGAGCAGTCTGTAGTTCCCTAGATTCTCCTTCTTCCCTTTTAAAAACGGGCATTATATTTGCCTTTTTCCAATCATCCGGGACCTCCCCCAATCACCACAAATTTTCAAAGATAATAGACAATGGCTCTGCAATCACATCAGCCAATGCTCTCAGCACCCTCAGATGTTTTGCATCCAGCTCTATGGACTGGTGCATGTGCAGCTTTATAAAATAGTCCTTAACCTATTCTTTCACCACTGAGGGCTGCTCACTTCCTCCACATACTGTGCTGCCCAGTGCAGCAGTCTAGGAGCTGACCTTGTCTATGAAGACCAAGGCAAAAAAAGCATTGAGTACTTCAACTTTTTCCACATCATCAGTCACTAGGTTGCCTCCTCCATTCAGTAAGGGTCCCACACTTTACCTGACCTTCTTCTTGTTGCTAACATACCTATAGAAACCCTTCTTGTTACCCTTCACATCTGTTGCTAGCTGCAAATCCAATTTCGCTTTGGCCTTCCTGACTATACCCCTGCATGCTCAAGCAATATTTTTATACTCCACCCTAATCATCTGTCTAAGTTTCCACTTCTTGTACGCTTTCTTTTTGCGTTTAAGCCCACCGAAGATTTCACTGTTAAGCCAAGCTAGTCACGGGCCATATTTACTATTCTTTCTGCACACAGGGAAGGATTTTTTCCTAAGCCTTCAATAAGGCTTCTTTAAAATAGAGCCATTTCTCCTGAACTCCTTTCCCACTCATATTAGCCTCTCAGAGGATCCTGCCCATCAGTTACCTGAGGGAGTCAAAGTCTGCTTTTCTGAAGTCCAGAGTCTGTATTCTGCTACTCTCTTTTCTTCCTTTTATCAGGATCCTGAACATGACCATCTCATGATCACTGTTGACTGGGTTGCCACCCCCTCAATCCCAAGAAAAATCACAAAGCAGGTCCTCAAGGAATCTATTTTGAAGCACTTGGAAGAGAGGAAGGTGATCAGGTACAGTCAACATGGATTCACCAAGGGCAAGTCATGCCTGACCAACCTGATTGCCTTCTACGATGAGATAACTGGCTCTGTGGAAATGGGAAAAGTGGTGGACATGATATACCTTGATTTTAGCAAAGCTTTTGATATGGTCTCCCACACTATTCTTGCCAGAAAGTTAAAGAAGAATGAATTGGATGAAAAGACTATAAGGTGGATAGAAAGCTGGCTAGTTCGTCAGGCTCAACAGGTAATGATCAATGGTAATGTCCAGTTGGCAGCCGGTATCAAGTGGAGTGCCACAGGTGGCAGTCATAGTGCCAGTTTTGTTCATTAATTATCTGGATGGTGGGATGGATTGCACCCTCAGCAAATTTGCAGATCACACTAAGCTGGGGAGAGACGTAGATACTCCGGAGGGTAGGGATAGGGCCTAGAATTACCTAGATAAACTGGAGGATTGGGCCAAAAGAAATCTGATGAGGTTCAACAAGGACAAGTGCAGAATTCTGCACTTAGGATGGAAGAATCTCATGCACTGCTATAGGCTGGAGACTGACGGGCTAAGTAACAGTTCTGCAGAAAAAGACCTGGGGATTACAGTGGATGAGAAGCTGGATATGTGTCACTGGTGAGGCCACATCTGGAGTATTGTGTTGAGTTTTGGGCTCCCCACTACATAAATTATGAGGAGAATCTGAGGGAACTGGGTTTATTTTTAGTCTGCAGAAGAGAAGAGTGAGGGGGGATTTGATAGCAGCCTGAAAGGGGGTTTCAAAGAGGATAGATCTAGAACATAAGAATGGCCATATTGGGTCAGACCAAAGGTCCATCCAGCCCAGTATCCTGTCTGCTGACAGTGGCCAATGCCAGGTGCCCCAGAGGGAGTAAACCTAACAGGTAATGATCAAGTGCTCTCTCTTCAGCCATCCATCTCCACCCTGTGACAAACAGAGGCTAAGGACACCATTCCTTACCAGTCCTGGTTAATAGCCATTAATGGACTTAACGTCCATGAATTTATCTAGTTCTCTTTTAAACCCTGCTAGAGAGCTAGGCTGTTCTTAGTGGTGGCAGATGACAGGACAAAGGAGCAATGGTATCAAGTGGCAGTAGGAGAGGTCTAGGTTGGATATTAGGAAAAAATGTTTCACTGGGAGGGTGGCATAGCACTGGAATGGGTTAGCTAGGGAGGTGGTGGAATCTCCATCCTTAGAGGTTTTTAAGGCCTGCTTGACAAAGCCCTGGCTGAGGTGATTTAGTTGGGGTTGGTCCTGTTTTGAGCAGGGGATTGGACTAGATGACCTCCTGGGATCTCTTCAACCCTAATCTTCAATGATTCTATGGTTCTATAATAAACATGTTCAAGAAATAAAATAATGGATTAAATGATTTAATGAAGCTTTTCCATGCATAACTTCTATGGTTTTATGAAAACAGCTGGTTGACCGTATAATAACCTTCATATTTTACTAAAGAAAAGTTTATATATGACTAAAGCAATAATTATACAGCAACTTAACTTTGAGGCACAATCACGCAGCCCAGAGGAAACTAATACACAAACAGTTTTAATCTTAACCTTTGTCAGTGCACTGCACTGTGCTAATTTTTATGCTGTACTTTAGTGAGAAATGTTAAACGTCACTCGAATAGTAATGGCAGATAATTACTTCATTAAGATTGGTCAAATGATTGCAAAGTTATAAAGCAGTAGGTAGGTAAAAATCAAATGGCTGTGAGAAATGACTATCATGTGAGAAACAGTTTTTTGACTAATTGTAATCCTGGCCTTCATTATAATCAAGTAAAGCAGGAATCACTGATGAAGTGAGATATGTTTTGCCCTCTTTGCTCCTGCTGAATCAAATTCAGACGCATTTTTGGGTATCCAGTTTCCTGCCAGAACTTGACAAACAGTAACACTCCAGTACTTTATGGTCTTATGTCTTGAAACCCATGTATTCTCTATGGACGGAAAATAAATGTGTGAGGTTTTTTTGGTTTGTATGTTTGTTGACATAACTGTGGGTCACTGACCAATGTGGTTACAACTCTGCAAATATGGAAATTCCTGTAAATTATATACTTAACCCCGAGAGAAAGAGAGAGAGAGAGAGAGAGAGAGAGAGAGAGAGAGAGAGAGAGGTATTAAATAACACAAACAAAATACCAACAGAGACGCAAACGCAAATTAGAATTCCATGCTTTTTAGAAAGACTACTTCAGTATAAGTGGAAACAAAGTTATTATTTATTTCTCCAAATTGGTCTTGACTAACACATCATAGAGTTAGAGAAGGACTCTAGGTAGAGTAGTTTTGTGATACTACAAGTAATATCACCAAAAATTCAAATAAAAGCCTGAACCCTTTTCATAACTTACCCCATTGGTCCTCAGTTATATAAGGCCCTATGTACATTATGGGACATATTATGCCATACAAGATGAGTACAGTGGTCCCTTCTGCTTTGGAATCTGTGAGTCTATGTCATCAGTTTTTAAAGGAGTCTACATTAAAATCAGTAAGTTTCCCTAAATGTTGACAGCCTGCTGTGACCCGATGTTTAAAACTGTATTTGCAACAATAAATAGACTTTGATAATGAATTACTTTTGAAAGGTGGATGACAACACCACAAGATTTTACTCACAAAGGTTTCTTCCTGCCATTGTGTGCCCTGTGTCCCCTTGCTGGTTTTGTGCTCTGTTATTCCTTTCAAGGGTCCAACGCAGTAGGGTCCCTTAATGTAGGATCCCCACCACATAGTGGGCTTTGTGTAACAGGTGATACAGATTAACTTTTCCATGTAAGGTCCATTGGGAGGACAATAGCCATTCACCACCCTACCCCACCCAGGGTCCTCTGAGGTGGAGGCATGCTGCTTTGGAGGTGGCTGACCCTTTCATCTGATGCAGAAGGGCTGAGACCTGTGCATAGATCGTACCCTTTAGGTGGAGACATAGGAGGCCTGAACTGGCCTTTCGGGAGGCAGGAACTTCAGGTTTACCTTATGTCCATAATGCTAAAATTTGAACACATTTCAGACATATGAGATGTGTTTGAATTTTGAGCCTTTCAGAAGTTATTTGCAAATCAGTGAAATTCTTTTCTCCTTGGCTAAATTCAACCTTGTAATATGAAACAAAATCCCTAATTTCACCAACTTATATCTTAAAAATCCTAATTGTGCAAGGACACATAAAACCAGCAAAGTTCATAGAGAACTATTTCAGCAGATAAGATTGCTTTAGCCAAAGCAGTTATCCTTCACCTATAAATTCTTCAAATTAAGCTGAAGACAGCTATACTTTCTTTCTTTCTTTCTTTTTGACAAGAGATTTGCATTGTGAAGGAACTCATCACAATGTTAGCTCTTAAGGTATGGTGATAAGTCAGTGCAGTAAAAATCATGTAACATGGCTTCATTAATTTGTACAACTAATACAACTCTTTAGTAATTTATTAAGTCTTCCAGCTTTCCAGATGTTTGGCACCAGTTGTTGGTACTTCACAGCTGTTTAAACTTTACAGTGAAAGACTGTGAGTATGGTGGCATTTAATTTTGCCTTTAAAAAAAAACCCTCTGTTTTTTCTAAAATATCCTAATGAATAAAAGATAAAAATGTAAAGAAATTGACTTCAGTCAATCTTCATGTATTATTCAATGTTCTTCTTTGTGTGTGCAGTATCTAGATACTATTTAATTAGCTACCTTGGGCAGAAAAGCCCTGGTTTAGAGTGTTGAAAATAATAGGTTTCAGAGAGCAATTAAAGGTAAATATGGAATTAGGTTGCCTAGTGCAAGGTGACAAGCATCTGGCAATATTTCAATTATAGTCCTATACATTATTTAATTGCAAATGGAAAATAGTCAATAACCCAATGTTGAACTGAACACTGTAAAACTCACTTTTAATTCACTAACTACTTTAAAAAAACTTTATATCTCCTGGTTGTTTAATGAAAAATATATTTTCTACTAAATCAGCTTTTAGTTATGTGAGTATTAGAGATTTACTGTCTGTGAATGACCAGAAAGTATTTTATTGCACACAGGAGCAACCACTTTCCAGATTGCTATAGGAAACATCTGTGCTCTGCAGATTGATGCTTGTTTTCTGTTTAGTTTAGTTGTTCCTTGTTTTCCAGCTACCTCCTCCTCCACAGGGAAAAAAAAATCTATTTCCCATCTTATGTGTTTCTTGGCTGTGAATAACATTAGTATGATTAGTTTACTGATTTTAGGTACATATATCTGTATATTCAAATACATCACATACAATAGGCCAGATTCTCAGCTGATGTTAATTGGCATAGCTTCATTGCCTGCAACAGAGCTTTGCTGAACATAGATATATTTATATTACTAGTATAAGAGTATTTTATATATATATATATATATATATATATATATATATATATATATATATATGTACAGATATATTTTTCGTTAGGGGCCTAATTCATTCTTATAGGGGAAAGGAATTGTAAATTACATATTTCTGGTGTTTTGCTGTGCCCCTGAGGCATTCATGTAGAGAATGGCAAGTGGTGGTACTGCTTGCTGCCTTTCATCTTTCAGGGTTTCTGCTGGGAAGAGTAGCTTTATGTTCCGTTGGAGGCATAGAAGCCCCATTGGAACAGCCTGCTGAAGGAATATACTGAACATGTGCATCTGTAGCTGCTCCACTAATATCCTCACTGCTGTCCAGTGTGGCTACTCAATGCTTGGGCTATGCTAACCTCCTATGAGGTCCTCCCAGCAGATACTCTGCTATCCTTCACCTTGCGTCTGAGCTCATAATTTGAAAAGTTAAAAAGTCCAAAAGTCCAAACCCCAGCTCATTAAAAAAGTACGAGACTGTAATATCTAAAGAAGTTAGGAGAGTAAGAAGCTGTTTGCTTTGCTTTCTCTAGTTACTAAAAATCACATTCTCCTTAATAAAGGTTTGCTATCTTTAAATGCTTTGATTTTTCTAGCCAGCCATACTATGAACATAGAATCTTCTCCAATCAGAATTTCATGCAGTTTTTTTCCACAAATCTGTTTCAAATCATCTTTATGTATGAAATTTACAAACATACTACAGTATACCACAGGAATTCTAACCTAATTTGAATAACGAAAGCTATTAGTCGATTATTTAGGACAGTTCAAGCACGAAATGTATCACCTTATTTCTGAAACCAAAGATGGTTAAGCAGCAACATTCTAATTATGGGAGATTATATAGTCATTGAATCATTCCCGATCATAGAAATACATGTGGCATCAAAATAAATGATCTTTAAATATCAACATGATATGATAAGCCATTCATCCTCTCCTTGGGTTTAAAATGTTTTAAGGATATCTCATGAAGTTTTAGTTTTAAGTACATATATTTCTTCTACTGATGCATAATTGCAACATTTACAGCCCTGTATGATGCACACCAGGAGCCAGGATTTCATCTCATCTGGCCATATTAGGGAATAAGAAATGTATTAATATACTTCTAAATAGCTCTAAAATTACTCATTGTGGATCTAAAATGTTGTTCTTGCTTATGGCAATATTTGCAGCTTTTGGTTCTTCTATTTCTCTCATTTCTTGTGAACTATAGTAAATTAAAGACCAAAACCATTATTCTATTTTTAATTATGATGATACAAAAGCCTATGTTGGTTTTCATAGTGAAAAGAAAGAAGATTGCACTCTGAATATGGCTAATAGTTCTGATATTGATCCAGAAGATTATTTATTAGAGTTATGAGATAACTGACTGTAATTTTATATCTATTTAATGATTAGTCTCATGCTATTATGAACAGTGATAATTACTGTATAAAATTAATACTATGAGATAAGTTCTGGGTAACATATGTCCTTGAAGACTGATTGTTCTAGCCAAAACAATGGTATGAACTGTTGATATTGACTTTTGTAATCTTTTTCTGGAATGATTTGTCATATTTTATGAATTAATGACGTAATTACCATGAAATGATAAATTGGAAACAAATGATATAACATAAACCATTTAAGTGCCACAAGATGAGATGAGAGGTATCAAGTTATGTGTAAATAAAAAGAGGCCAGTAATGCATCTTGAACTGCCATTATCAGTGAACATGTCAAATCTGACTGAATTTCACTTTTCTCCCTGAAGCTGATCAGCTTAGAGATAGAAAGTATGAATAATAAAGTGCCTGATTATCCTAGAAATTGGTCATAATCTTCCTTGTGAAAGAAAGGCAATGCTTTTTCTTATTTATTACATACCAGGGAAATGATTAATGTTTCTGAATTCTCCACATTTTACTATAATTATAATTTATATAACATATATAATATAATTTATATATTTTCTATATAATAAGGTCATGATCCTGGAAACTGTAAGCTGAAGCCAAAGGGTGACTTCAGTGAAGTAAAAAGGAGTATTCATATGAGTAAGGACTACATACATGAGAAACATTTGTTTTATCAAGTCATTAAACTGATGCATGAATTTTGTGTTACAGAGTCTATAGGATTACCTCATGAACAGCATTTGTGATTGCACATGAGATATAGATACAAGACAAATACTTTATGTCAATATTTGATGCATCTTGACAAAGGCATTTCTGAAACATTAATTTTCGGTATGTTTACGTACATATATTATTGATAAAATACATTCAGAATTCAAAATAAAATCTGGGAGAGTAGCCTTGCAGAGATTCTTTGATCCTGGATGAATATTTCCATGTAGAGGCATAACCTTAATGAAGTCAGATTGCTTGAATAAGGCTTGAGTAAAAAGTGAGTGAAGTTCTTAGAATTTGGCCCTAAAAGACTAATTTTTCTTTATATTAAAGGACCAAATATGTAATAACATGATAAAAGGGGATTTTTTTCTTATTTTTAAAATCTAATAATTGCAAGTACCTCAGTACTGTTTATGCATAAACAACTACATATATTAGCAGGCTTGGGGCATGTCTACACTGCCACTAAAAACCTGTAGCTGGCTCATGACAGCTGACTCAGGCTCACAAGGCTCATGCTAAAGGGCTGTTCAATTGTGGTGTAGACGTTTGGGCTTCAGATGAAGCCCGAGCTCTGGGACACCAAAAGGGGAGAGCGAGTCCTAGCCTGAATGTCTATACCTCTAATAAACATCTTTTAGAGCCTGAGCCCCATGAACACAAATCACCTGGCATGGCCCAGTCGTGGGTGTCTCATAGCAGTTTAGACGTACCCTCTGAGGTCAAATGGGTCCATTGTGATCATGAAGTCTCAACTTCCGTATAATGCAAGACATGGAATCTCACCTAGAAATTCCAGCATGAAGCCCGATAACTTTAGTTCAATGTTTCTCAAACTGGGGTCGCAGCTTGTGTAGCGAAAGCCCCTGGTGAGCCAGGCTGGTTTGTTTACCTGCCTCGTCCACAGGTCAGGCCGATTGTGGCCCCCTCTGGCTGCGGTTCGCCGCTGCAGGCCAATGAGAGCTTCTGGAAGTGGCGGCTAGTACATCTCTCGGCCCATGCCGTTTTCAACAGCTCCCATTGGCCGGAAGCAGCGATCTGTGGCCAGTGGGAGCCGTGATTGGCCAGACCTGTGGAAGGGGCAGGTAAACAAACTGGCCCAGCCTGCCAGGGGCTTTCCCTACACAAGCTGCGACCCCTGTGTGAGAAACACTGCTTTAGTTGAACTAGAGAATGTCTTTTAGAAAGAACCGCATACTCCCCATTATATAAATAAATGTTGTTTTGAGGCTGGGGGCAAACAGATTTGTTAATACCCCTAAAGTTGGTATTTTCTAATACTCTATAGCAATATCTTAATTTACTGAAAGAAACAGAGCACAAACAGTAAGCTTCTGTTTCTTTAAATTTCAGATAGAAAAAGAAGCCTTTCCATATTTTAATTTAAATATGTAGAGATACTCAGGTAATTAAATCTCTAAATATCTACACACTCCTTTAAAGACATCTTGCACATTATCTGACTAGGACTGCAAATATAGGAAGAGCCCATTCTCAGGATTGTCTGACTGACATAACGCATCTGGATTCATGCTGTCTGCCAACCTGTGTTCCCAGAGATGAAAACTTGCAAGTTATGTGCCTCTGCATTTATAGAGTAAGAGCAACATTACTTCAATCAGAGATATGCCACACACTGGACATTTTTTGCTGACACTATCATATGGTTTTATCACTAACGTCTGATCTCTGATTAACTTCTATATTTTCAGGCTAAAGGAAACAGTTACAGAATGTTGTGAAGAAAATCATGAATTTGTAATGTGCCGTATAGTTGTTGTACTACACTTTAAAAACTGGCAATGCAGTTTATTTTCTTTTTTGTTTATAGTAATCGTAGCATGTCACAGCAATGCAGTGTTACAATGCTGGTTAGTACATACAATAGATCAGTATTCCTTTCATAATGAAATAATTATTTAATTTGTATTTAGCAAAAATCCTATTTTTCTTGTCTGTTACACCAGAAGTGAAATGCATTTTCTTTAAACAACTGAAAAATATACGGAAAATTATTAATCCTTTAGAAAAGAAACAGAGAGAAATGTCATCTTTGTTGCCAGCGGGGTGCAAAAACATGACAGATTCTCTGTTGCTAATATGCAGGAAGTGGTGACAAAGCCTGCCTATCTCTGTAATTCAAATTCACTATAATAATCCTTTAGACTAACATAGTGTAATTTATTGTAGAATATTAAATGGAATGGGAGTTACATGGGATGTAAATAAAACTGTGTGATGCTGGTAATTTACCTAGTGAAATGAGTTCTATTAGCAATATGTGTCTTTTCTTATGCATATTTTCCTATTTGTTTTGCCTTGTTGACCAGAATCAACAATCTTCCTTCATCTTTTTGGGAACGTGTATTTAGTATTTGAGGTTCCATAAACCTAGTGAAAGATATAGTAAAATTGTGCACTGAACTGCATAACGATGTATAACAACTGTATAACAATGCTATTTTAATTTATTGCTGAGATTTTGTCTGTAAAAATCTGCTTTGAAACAAATAAATATAATTTTCTCCTGAACAGATTTCATGGCTAATCACAACACAACCAAAATGAAGTGCTCACAGGGAACTCTCTTTTAATCCTTTCTCCAATTCTGACTGGAGAAAAGGCAGACCGTCATGTCAAAAGCATAGCCTTTTAGGGAGGAGTAGAAAATTATAGCCAAAATAGCAAGATAAAGATTAATCATTCATATCAGATAAATACTATTATTTCAAAGGGGTAGTGGGGGAAGCCACAGTGAAGTATTTGGATAAAGAATAGAAGTACTTGTGGCCCTTCAGAGACTAACAAATTTATTTGAGCATAAGCTTTTGTGGGCTAAAACCCACTTCATTGGATTCATGCAGTGGAAAATACAGTAGGAAGATATATATATATATACACACAGATAACATGAAACAGTGGGTGTTACCATACACACTGTAAGGAGAGTAATCAGTTAAGGTGAGCTATTACCAGCAGGAGAGAAAAAAAAACTTTTTGTAGTGATAATCAAAATGGCCCATTTCCAGCAGTTGACAAGAAGGTGTGAGGAACTGTAGGGGAGGGGAAATAAACATGGGGAAATAATTTTACTTTATGTAATGACCCATCCATTCCCAGTCTTTATTCAAGCCTATTTAATGGTGTCAAGTTTGCAAATTAATTCCAATTCAGCAGTCTCTCATTGGAGTCTGATGTATTTGGGTTGCTCACTGAATAAAATATTTACACATCAGGACCAAGGTTGAAGTCCATATTGTGGTCCAAAGAGGTTGGTGGTCTTGGTTCATATCCCCAGTGGATGGGAATCTATATAACCATATCATCAACAGGACTAAAAAATACCACATGATGTTGGTGTAAATCAACAAACCTTTGCGTATGACAGGTCTAAGACTGAGCATACACAGAGCCTGAGTTCCCCCTCACTGCAACAGAGGCTGGTTCTAAAGGTGATAATTCAATTCAGTGACAAAATCCTCCCATATTTATCAAGTAAAAACTTAGGTCAACATCTTGCAGGTTGCTCATACCTGCTTCTGAAAATGCCAGCAGGCACCCCTTCAGGTGCCTAAACACCTTTGAAAATCTGGCCATTAAAGGCCAGTAGCAACGGAAATGTAAGGCCTCAGTCTCACAAGCTGATGTGCCATGTAGCCACAGCCTTGTACCTGTGTAGAGTCCTTTGAAGTCAATGGGCTCCATGTGCATGCCAGACTTTGCACTGCAGCCTTACATTTAATTATTGCTAATATTTAACTCTTCAGGATCCCCAAAATTCATCCAGGGCTCCATGAAAGAAAATGAAAAAGCCATAATAATGATCAGTCAGTATTTAATTATTTTATTTCTAAGACTGATAGTTTAAGAAAACAACAATTTATTAATTTTAGTAGATATTGACCAGTAGTTTAATAATATCCTATACATTTAAAAAAACACGCATTATTAGAAGAATTTGTTTCCTAATTACTGATTGCCCCAATCCCCAGTTTTTGTATATTTTCAAATATAATTTATGTAGTGAATTTAATTTTTCCATATGTCTCTCACTATCTGAAATGAGTTTTTTCCCAGTTTGAAAAGGCTGAGAAGCGTGTCAGTGTTGTCAAACAGGATAGGCAGCCAGAGAGAAAGGTCAGCTTTATTCTTTCTAATTCATTTTTACCTGTTAGCATTTGTAATACACTGAACCCAAACATATGTCTCACACTATTCCATTTGAGACTGTAACATATCAGTCCACAGAAATCTTTTATAACATAAAAGTGAGAAAACAACAATGACCTTGTAACCACTTCCATCAAACAGAAAAGGTATAATTAGAAAAAAGTATAAAAACCTAGGGACAGATTCTCAGATTGTGGAAATCAGCAAACTTCCATTGATGTAACTTTATGATAAAAGCATGTGCTGAGATTCAGTGCTACTTACTTCTAGTAGAAAGAACTGTACAAATGATACAGCATACAGTCACTCCGCAGTTTGCGAGTTAACCTTGGGACAACGTAAATGTTTTCCTTATCATATCTTGTTGCATGGACCGGGACTTAAAATAAAATATTGATCAGATACATTAGACCAAAGTCATTTTATTGCCGTACAAATAAGAAAGGTCATTTTATAATCAATATTTTGTTCAGCCAGCAATCTGGGCAAAGATTGCACAAGGGGTGAAATATGTTTGGATTGTCCCCCTTTCAAAAGAATCCTGGCAGCAGCCTTCTGCACCAGCTGGAGCTTATGTAGCATCCTTCTGGGCAAGTAGCCAGTAGGGAATTGCAATAATCTAATCTTGAAATAACAAAAGCGTGAATGACCATTTCAAGGTCTGACTATGAAAGCCATTGCTGCAACATAGCAAAAGTCCTTGAAGTAGTAGGATGATAACATACCCTGGAGCTTAGATGCTTCTGAAGGGATCAAAAAATGAAGGCATCTAAAATAGCTTCCTAGATCTTTACTATGAAGGTAAAAATGTGATTTCAAATAGGAAATAAAAATTAGTTTTGGTTAGGGCTAAAAACTATAAATAAGCTTGAGAAACTCTTCAGGCCTTCATTCCTGGATCTATAGCAAGGAGGATGAAAGTAGAAAAATCTTGTATATCAAGAGTTCGTGGATATCTGTATATAATCTTCATGATATTGCTAAATCAGCCAGTAATATTGCAAATGTGGTTAAGGAGTATCGTACTGTTGATATTCAATGCAAAAAACGAGAAAGCCAGATTCTCAAATGGTTGAAATTGACATAAATTTTGATTTCAATGGTATTATGCAGATTTGTATCTGCTGAAGATTGGTCCCAAAGTTAATCCAACACTACGTCTACGTCTACACTATGAGATAGGTGTGTGATTCCCCTGCTTGTGCTTACATACTCGTGCTTGTTCTTATCTAACTAATGTGAGTAAGAATAGCAGCATAGCTGTAGTAACACAGGTAGTGGCATCAGAGGCATGGCTGGGCCATGCCAAGTACAAACCTGCCTGAAGCCAGTGGGTACGTAGTCGCTATGGCTGAGATCTGGAAAAAGTGTCAAGAGGGTTACTTTTTCTGTTATATCCTGGGACCAGCATGGCTACAAAATAACAAAGAGATATTAAATAAGTAAATACATAAATAATAGTAATAATAATTATTTTTCAGAGCATATTAATAATATTAGTAGTATTTGATGGACTGTATATAATCATTAGAAAAACTATAGAACATCAAGTTTGCACAATTAAGTGCTCAAAAGTCAGTGAATATCAAATTAGAGGAGTCTTGTTAACTGAGGGACCAGTTGAGGAAGAAGGAAACTGTCTGCAAGGAAAGAAGGAAAGAGAAAAAGAGAAAGACATGAAAACTCAGACTCTGATTCCATAATTTGGAGAAGAAGCCATGGGCAGGAGGGGAACCTAAAGTCCCTTAAGGCTTTATGACCTAACTCCAAAGAGTGTTCTAGAATGGTAAGGAAACTGAAGCAAGGAACTGTCATTTTTTGTTCTTGTTGTTTCAGTCTGTATATTTCTTGTGCTAGCTAAAGTAAAGAGTTATTGGTTTTGGCAACTCTTTAAAAGCTTGTGTGTTGGTTTGTTTCTGCTACCATATGTCCCTGAAGACATGAACTATAAATCTAGAACACCCATGAAGTTGGAGCTCTGGGAAATGGTGTGTTTAAGTTAATGGAGAGTCTGGGACCTCAGCTTTGGTCCTGGGGACTGGGCAGCTGGCCGGCATGGCAAACTGAGGCTGCTGGGAGGGGGACAGCAGCAGAGGGGCTCAGGGCTTGCCTCCCAGGCCGGGAGCTCAAGGACCAGGCAGGACAGTCCTGTGGGCCAGAGGTGGTGCATGGGCCATAGTTTTCACACCTCTGATCTAGGGGGTAAATGATATATTGTAAAATGAATAGCATTTGACCATATAATTAAAAATGTATCATAATGCATATGATGGTGGTTGGAAAAAGGACAACCTGGGTTCTGGCTTTGTGTGACCTTGATTTTTCTATATATTGGTCTAGTTTCTCCTGGAAACCTGAGATGCTCGGCAATAAGGAAAGGAAGCACTTTTCTTTGCACTTACCCTGGCTATGGAGCTCCTAAATTCATGAGACTGGCGCTCCCTGCTGCATACCATACAAGACTCCAGTGACCCCTCCTCGGCTCCTTCATACTTTGCCTTTAGTCAGCTGTCTCCCTTTATTTACTGCAGTGCCTTTGACTGGACAGCACAGTGTAGCAAAGTTAGTTGTGCACCTGTGTAACACATCCTTCCTTTCTTATGCATGTAAGTGTTTAGAGAAAAAGACTGTTGTTCATGCTCAATCGGACCTGATCACAGTGCAGCCTGTGTTGACTTCAGTGAGCTTTGGATCAGGCTTTATATGGTTTTAAAAGGTTCATAAGTTAGTCAATTCAAAAGCAATTAACTATAGTGGTGGCTGTTGTATACACTATCATCTTAGGAACTGAAGAGCCCAGATACAAGCCACCCTATGTGATTTCACAATGATGGGGATAGGATAGGAAATAATACTGTTGATCACAACAAAAGGACAAGACTTGGGGGTGGGGGAGAAATAAACCAGCTAAGCACAATAACTAAAAAATAACTAGCAATAACTGCTGAATATAGTAAAGATGTACTTATAATCAGCCGGGACAAGTGCTACATATAGATCAAGCAAACTCTAAACCATCAGAGGACCAAAGTCAGCAAGGAGAAATAACTCATTACAAGCCTTATTTAGCAGAATGTTGGTGCAACGATCAAGGTCTGGAATTTTTCAAATAACTAGATATGGCAGTGGCAGGACAACAGCTGTACACTAATGATCCTTTTTAGAATCTTTGCCAGAAAAGGAAGGTTTGCTATAAAATGTTAATTGGAAAATTCTTTTATGGGTTATTATTTTTATTTAAATAATGAGGTAATCATTGCAGTATTGCATAAAACCAGAACTATCTGAGACCTCCAGGAGACATTAGAAATCTTGTTGCCATGGGAATGTTAGGATAAAAAAAAAGCTAGTGCTAACAACAAATAGATTGTTAGATGCATTCTGCTTATTGCCTTTTGACATCCAGTTATCTCTCACAACAGACTGTCCCTATACTCAGACATCAACAACTTTACATTTTCTGGGTGCAGACCCATTCTACTTGCTAAATAGGCAGTGAGACCCATTTAATATTTTTTCCCTAATACTGATAAATACTCTTGAGCATATGCCTTTATAATGTTGTCCATTGGAAATGGACAACTGTATTATATTGCTGTGATTTTTGAGAGAGCGTCCTTTATATTGAATATGCATAGAACCACCAATTCTAAGAAATATAAAACATGTAAAGAATTAGTCTTAAAGGCACTCAGACAACATACCATAGAACTGGCCTCTCATCCATGGATAAAGATTATTGGATAATATGAAGAAGAATGGTTTACATTGCCTGTAGCACATTTCACTTAAGACCTCAGAGTGCTTTACTAACATTTAATTAAGCTTCACAATACCTTTACGAAACAAATACTACATATTTTAAAGGCAGAGAAAAGGTAAATGACTTTCCAAAGATCACACAGCAACTTGGTGACCAAGCTAGAAATAGCACCCAGAGATAAGATCCTCAACTGATGTAGATTGCCATGGCTCTATTGACTTCCAGTGCAGTTACACCAATTAACTGCAGCTGAGGACATGGCCCCAAGAGTCCCAATCCTCTGTTCCCCTCTCTAAGTGCTAGATGTCATTACCTTTCTTTGTGGTCAGATACGAGTGCTTACATTATGAAAGCTCTACTCATTTTGGGCATAATCTGACATGATTTGCAGGATCTGCTCAAGACACACTAAGTCTGCCCTGGAACTGGAAAGTGAGAAATGATGTTGCTTGATAAAGCTTTGAGGGAGAGCTTGCATAGCACTGGATTACATGTAATGCTTGATCTTCCTCCCACCAATGTCAATGGGAGTCTTATAACCATCTGTATAAGGAAGAGGATTGATCCGTAGGCCTGTCTGAAGACCTTTTCTTTCAAGTCTACTTTATTTGTAGGAGAATATGGCTGAAAAATTAAAGACTGAGAAGGAAATAGAAACCCATTTTAGACAGATGGATGGATCTCTGAACTTCAACTCTGTTTATTACAGATAAATGAGACGTGTGTAACTTGTGACATTTAATAGTTGCTGCACACTATCTGTGTAATCCTAGTGCTCTATGTATTATTCAGTGCTCTGAATTCAGTAACAATAGTGGAAAAATAAATAGAGTGAATAGAATTTCTCAGATGATCAGATGCTAGTAAGGGGCTTGATGTAAACATGAATATTTTAGAGGAACAATAGATAGACAGTTGGGAATGACTGGCATTGATTTTAGCTTTGAAAAATAAATCTGCAGTGCTGATATAATGTTACCAACTTTTTGGATAAATTCACCATGGCTGTAAATATTTAAGATGTTGTTCTTGCTTGTTTAATAATAAAAGACAAGATGGCTCAATGCTTTCCCCGCTCCCTCTCCCGACAACCTAACATATAGGATGTGTCCTTCCCTCGATGTAGTGAACAAAAGAAAACATTTAATTATGTCTGTCTAAGGAAGGCTTTCCTTGGCTGAGTGTTAAATTGGAATTGTCATCCGGGCAGAGAAGAAGGGTCATGAGATCTGGAAGTACACTATGCACCAAAAAACAATAATAGATGGAGGAGGATTAGAATCCCCACCAAACTTGTGATGAAGCTAACTACTGGTTGAGGAGTCCCATGACTGCAACAGATCACTGAAGGAAAGGGGATAAGGTCACTTTTGCTTCACTCAGAGACACTTGCATTGTATGAAGGACATGCAGTGTGATAGTCTTCTCCTCCCTAGGGGTGTAAAACTTCACAAGGGCTACATGGTCCAAGGAGACAAAAAGAAATGGATATATCATAGGAATTTGTAAGCAGAAGGGGCACTTATCTACATGATATCTCCTCCCAGACGACTGTAAACTCCTCTTCCTGTTACTTTTCAGTATGAAACTCTAGGGCTGGAGCAGGCCATCTGAGTTGCTTAGCTTGCTACAGGGCTAGTATCCACACACTTCTGGGGCCTGCTGGGTCAGATCACACATTTCCAGGGTTGAGGGACGTCAATCTAGAGCCTCCAATATAATAAAAACTTTTAGATAAAAGAAAGTAGTGTGACATTGACCATAAGGTGGTGCCTTCTGATGTTGGCAGAGTTATTAATATTTTTAAATGTATTCATTTATTTATTCAGATTTGTTCACTGACCATATCCCAGGCTGTTGGAACATTGCAAAAATTATATACAATACTTTAAAAAAGTGAACACAGGGTATTCATGGCCTATAAATTATATAGCCTCCTTTCTATGTATATTCTTCAATATCTTCCTAGCTATAACAACTGGTCTTAACTTGTTATCCGGGGTTCTTTCAATCCAAAGCTCTTGGTAACTTTTACTCTGTGTGAGGTGGTGTCAGGAAACAAATGAGGAGACACTTGGCCATCCGACCGATAGATGGTGTCATAAACAGATAGCTAAGGGTTAATGTCTCTTTCACCTGAAGCACCTGACCAGAGGACCAATCAGGAAACCAGATTTTTTCAACTCTGGGTGGGGGGAAGTTTCTGTCTGAGTCTTTGTTTTCGGTCTGCCTGCTTTCTCTGAGCTTTGGAGAAGTAGTTTCTACTTTCTAGTCTTCTGTTTCTAAGTGTAAGGACAAAGAGATCAGATAGTAAGTTATATGGTTTCTTTTCTTTGGTATTTTCATGAATATAAGTGCTGGAGTGCTTTGATTTGTATTCTTTTTGAATAAGGCTGTTATTCAATATTCTTTTAAGCAATTGACCCTGTATTGTGTCACCTTAATACAGAGAGACCATTTGTATGTATTTTTTCTTTCTTTTTTATATAAAGCTTTCTTTTAAGACCTGTTGGAGTTTTTCTTTACTTCAGGGAAATTGAGTCTGTACTCACCAGGGAATTGGTGGGAGGAAGAAATCAGGGGAGATCTGTGTGTGTTGAATTGGCTAGCCTGATTTTGCATTCCCTCTGGGGGAATAGGAAAGTGCTTTTGGTTTCCAGAACTGGGAACGGAGAGGGGGAGTCACTCTGTTTGGATTCACAGAGCTTGTGTCTGTGTATCTCTCCAGGAGCACCTGGAGGGGGGGAAGGGAAAAAGGATTATTTCCCTTTGTTGTGAGACTCAAGGGATTTGGGTCTTGGGGTCCCCAGGGAAGGTTTTTCAGGGGGACCAGAGTGCCCCAAAACACTCTAATTTTTTGAGTGGTGGCAGCAAGTACCAGGTCCAAGCTGGTAACTAAGCTTGGAGGTTTTCATGCTAACCCCCATATTTTGGATGCTAAGGTCCAAATCTGGGACTAAAGTTATGATAGATGGCTAGCACAAACAGGACAACACAAGAGTGCTTTCACTTAAAGCTACGCTTTACTTAGTCTCAAGCACTTACATACGTCCCCAACAGATTAGTAAAACACCCCCAACCCTTGATAATTACCAAAGCTGAGTGTGGCGCTTGAGTGAAACAGTGGCAGGATGCTGGTGGCCAAATCTTCTGTCTGCCGGTGGGGACCACAAGATGTATTCTGAGGGAGAGTCCAAAAAGAGTCCCCAAATGAGTCCAACTATCTCAACTTTCCCCTCTTATTTATACATTAGAAATAGAATGATATGTCCCTTAAAGAAGACTTGTTAAGTAAGCAGTTCCAATGGGCAAGAAAGAGGCTCCTTCTGATTATTGATTAATCAGGTGTGGTTTTTTCCAGAGTCTGCAGCCTTGAGACCCCAATAGACATTCCTGGTCTTTTAAAATGCATGTATCAGCAACTTCAACACAATTCTTATAAGGAAGGACACGGGGTCAAGCTGCCATTTTTGTGGAACCTCAAAACTCTCCCCCCTCCTACCTTGGTCAAGCTGAGACTGCTGAATGGCCAATTTACAGCTTGCTGACTAGGCTCCCTTTAACAATAAGCTATAGTGGTTTCAGGCACTTTACTGGTTTGCTAAAGTCTCCCCGTACATACTGAGCCTCCCAGATCCCTTTAATCAACTCTTGACACAGTCCTGCCAGTCAAACCTCTCTCTTTCCAGGGGAAGCCTCAGCAAACAGATGGGTCTCACAGCATGGCTTTAAACTCATAAAATCATATCTTCAGTGAAATGAGGAAGGAGGTGAAAGTGCCTCTTAAAGGACATCCTGTCCACAACTCAGAAAGAACTTTCAGCTCAAATTCCTCAAGTAATCTTCACTGTCATGATAACACAGAAGGAGAGAGGTAATTTCAGGAGGGAGAAGGGAAATAATCTTATAAACTAGTGACTGATTCTACAGCTCTCAATGAGCCAAGACAAGCTTGAATGTGCCCCATCAGCTCTGGCCAACAGTATCTAATAATAAAGCATTTTAAAGTTAAAAAAAACTATTTATTTACCACTGGAGCATCATGCCATAAACCTGACTCTAAGGCCCATAGGTTACCGGGTTGTGGGGCAAATTATCTAGCCATCCATTTCTGCCATCATGGTGGTCTAACATTCTGAGCAGTGTGAGCCTCAGACCAAGTTCCAAAGGCAGGGAAGAACCAATCACTGGAGGAAATCCTAGGATAACATGGCCTTGCATAACATGGTTGTACATGTACCAGACAGTATGGTAACAAGCACCTGCTTTCCCCTAGTGTTTCTCTTGTGCTGTGACCTGCAGAGATTAACTATGGTCTGTTTTCTAAAACTGCACACTACTCAGACTTACACAGTGTTAGTCTAGAGTTAAAAATTCAGTTAGCAGTGAGACAGAAACCCATGTAACTAACAAGCAGGAACACCGGAAGCCCAAGGACACTGACAACTGTAAACTCTTGATAAACTTATATGGTCAAATGTCCGCCTAGTAACTTGGCTCTTAGAACAGAACAAACTCTCCCTTCACAGTCCTCCGGATATCTGTAAACACTCACCCTGATCTCAACCCTTCAACTTAAGGTAGTCATGAATAACTGATGTAATCAAAATAGTTTTGATGTGTATGTTCTGTTCCTTTCACTGTCATGTTAAGTGCATTCTCTGTCTCTGAAACAATGTTTGTCTCTGTGAAAACACGATAAATGCAAATGAAGTGATAAGAGAAAGTTATATATTGGTCACTGTAACCCCACGCCTTTGAAGCTGCTTGTCAGCCTTCCAGTACCGTAAATAAATCCCCTTCAGTATTGCCTGTTTTCCCCAAGAATTAGGCAGGCAGAATCTCTTTGCTTCACAACAGAAACCCGTAAGGTCATGTCCCTGCCCAAGGTCATTATCATAAGTTGCTAGGACATGAGAATATGATAATTGCTGCTGCATGCCCCAAACTCCCACCAAAATCATACCAGGAAAAAGACAGGTTGGTACTGCTACCTGGCTGTCTCCAGAGATTTTTCTTCCTTCTATCTTTCCTGTGACCTGCTGTATTAACTTAGATGGGCCAGAGGGGGCCTCTGAAACTTTCCAACATAAACAGTGTTAAACAAGATTTGGGGTTTGGTATACAGAGACCTCATTCTGCTTAGTATCATATTAGGATATTCAGACCTAAGATTAAGAAGTTATTTCTTTCTTTCTTGAATGAAACACACAAAAGGGAAAGAATCAAAATGAGGCAAAGAGCACCGAAAGTGAAATTGAGTGATTATGCAAAGTGAACAAAACCTATCAAAGACCCTTTTTGAGAGACACAGCATGTTAGTTAACATTTCTTATTCAGTCAAACAGGCCTCTTGATAGAGAAGAATAGTTTAATTATGTTGTTCAATTCTTTGTCAAGAATGACAGTCACTTTACTGTTTTAGACCGAGGAATGCTATTGGCTGGCAGGTTGGCCATGACAGCCGTTGCTCCCATCTCACCTCCCAAGTCAAAGACATAATCTGGTTAGTCTTCTCACATCCCTCTCTTCACTGGTCCTTCTCAGGCCAAGCAGAGCTGGATGAGCCGTCTCATCTCACCATGCTGGTGCCTTACATTGCAGTTGATTTCAGAATCAGGCATAAAGCCGAGAAAGAGAGAGTTAGGACAGGAGAGAGATAATAGGATATGGAAAGGATCCAAAAAGGGAGGGGAACACAGAGTCAATCTCACATGTATAAGGCTAGGATCCTGGCTGGGCAGTGATGATGGTCAAGTGCCACATTGGTGCATCAACGTCTGTTGTCATAGCAATGATCCTTCTGCAGCAGATGCTGAGAAGGCAAAACAGTTCCCCTTTCTTTCCCCAAAGTTTCTTTTTTAGGGCCCCAGAAAGAGCTATTGATGGAATGATCTACCCTCTCTTTATTTTGCTCATCAGTTACACCTAATTTCCAATTTAATAGACCACAATTCCCAGGGCCGTAGCAACAAAGAACGTGGCCCCCTCCGAACATATGTCCGGGGCCCCTTACAATGCAGAAACTGGAAAGTGATATTTATTTTATACAATATACAGGGTTCATATTATGTATACATAGGCCTACAGTGTACATGTATTCCGTATTTACGCAAAGCGCTTCTTTCGAGCCTTGTTCTCCGCAAATTGGTTAATCAATGCATCATAATCCAAAGATCTGGCAATCTTGTTTTTGATTGAGATAACTGCAAGCGCAGAAAGCCTGTCATCTGTCATGGTTGAGCGCAGGATAGTCTTGATCAGTTTCATTCTGCTGAAGCTCCTTTCAGCACCAGCGACAGTAACTGGTGTGGTCAGAAGAATTCTGATGCAAATGCAAAGATTCGGATATATCTCCTGAAGGCTGTTCTTGTATATGTACATTAAAAAATTGTTTGCCGTGACAAGTCCTCTCTCTTTCTCGATGACATAAATAAAACCATTTAATTCCATTATGAGTTCGTTGGCATCAATGTCTCCCATTTTTCTTTCAAAATTTTTGCTGTGATTCTCCAGTTCATTTTCTCTGTGACACTGCTTCAGGCTGTTAGTGTTGTACAGAAATCCAAACAACTTATACCACTCCACGAGTTGGTCAAATCGTGACGAAACAGAAGATATGGCCTGATCAGTGAGAACAAGAAAGAACTGCAATTTGAATTTTTCTTCGGCAGAAAGACAACTCGAATCATAAGCACATTCGTAATCAAACATTCTCTTCTTACGTCGCACCCTGGTTTCTGGAAACACCTGCTCAATACCCATATGCTCTGCTATTTCACGTGCATTTTGACTACAGAGTTATATCCTGTATTTCAATAGTCTTCCAAAAACTTCATTGTAGCACCGACTTCTGCCTGCAGTACGTCAATTGACATATCTGGTGACTGAATTAATTTGCTGGTTTTATTGACGTGAAATAGTATATCGTACCACGTGTAAACAGTCAGAACAAAAGGCCACGTAGTAACATGGTCTAAAAGTGCATCGGCTTCTGTTGCTGTATTGCCATCTTTCTTTTTGAGTGCATATTCTCGCAAAGAATTGCACAATTCTTCAAGGTGATAACGCAATGCCTTCACAGCATCAATTCTCGACTCCGAACGAGTGTCCGATAACCCTTTAACAGATATTGGCATATGTTCTTGAAGTATATCCCAACGTGAAAGTGAAGAAGAAAAGATAACGTATATTCTGTTAATCAGACCAAAAAAGTCAACGGCATATTTCGATGACTTTGCTGCGTCTGAGATCACAAGATTCCAAGTGTGAGCTCCACATGGTACATACAAGGCACGGTCATTTATTTCTAGCATGCGGGCTTGAACTCCTTTATTCTTTCCTCTCATATTTGCGCCATTATCATAAGCTTGGCCTCTCATGTCAGCAATGTCTATTCCTAAGTTGTCTGCCTTTTCAAGAAACGCTTCCAATAAGCCCTCGCCAGTTGTATCATGAACATTAAGAAAACCAATAAACGCTTCACGAATATTGACACCATTTTCACGGTTGCATTCAACAAAGCGTAACACCACAGACATCTGTTCTTCATGTGACACGTCGGGAGTACGGTCCAAAATAACTGAATAATATTTTGCTTTTTTAAGCTGCACTATGTTGGCCTCTTGAATGTTACTGGCAACAAGTTGAATCAGCTCGTTTTGGATCTGTGGACTGAGGTACTGAAAATGTGTCTCTGCCTTCTTAATCCTCTGTAAAAGTTCACTGAGGACAGTATCATACTTTGCAAGCAATTCAAACTGTCCCAAAAAGTTGCCATTCGAAGGATCGCTGAGCTTTTCATTACTTCCTCGAAATGCCAAGTGTCTTTCGGACAAGAAAATAATGACATCAACCATGCATTTGACAACATTTCTCCAGAAATCTGTCTTTCAGAAAAGCCTGCAATTTGAGTTGGTCAATAGATATACGGTTTACTCTGCCTGACGGAAGATCAAACCATTTCACCATACAGTCTTGATGACCTTTGCCTGTTTCATGCTGCTGAAGTCTTTTTGACAGTGATTTCCAAGCAGATGTTCCACGACGTAGCGGTATGTCGCCAGTGCCAAATAATTTACAACAAAAACAAAAAATGGCATCTTTCTGAACTGAGTACATTAACCATGAATGTCTTATTTTCTCGCCGTTTGCCATGGTTCGATCCAAAATGAGTACTTGTGAACCTCCATCTTTCCTCATTAAATGGAAATTTGTAACTTTCATTCTGCTGTGGTGGGCCACCTGCAACAATGTCACAATGTCACACACTTGCCTGTCCAATATTATAGATGGCCAATCTCCTGGATCATCAGTCAGTGGTTCAGAGTAAGATACTTCTTTCCTGGCAGCAGCTGGAATATCTGTCACAGTTTGTTTGGTAGAACAACTGGCTTCACCTTCGACCTCACTTGAAGTACTTCTGGATACTTCTGGATACGATTCGTCACTGCTAGTGCTGTCAGTTTCATGTGCCTGTACCTGTACGTTGGATTGCAGCGCAAAATACGTTGACAACTTTGGAATTTTCTCAAGTTCCTTCTAGGCATCTTTTGCTGCCTTTTATTTACTAGCTCTGCTCTTATACATTCTCTTAGACATCACAAAGCACGCTTCTGCATTGGAAACGATAAAAAACTAAACAACTAAATTAATAACATTTATCCGCCGACCGCCATTATGAACGCAAATACACATTCTTTGAATGGGTCCAACTAAAATTCGAAACTGACCATCTGATGTAGCCAATAGCATTATGATGTATCATAATGACTTCACGGTTTTGTCAGTATAGCCGACATGGATTGTGCAATAGCATCAATAAATGTCACTTACCTAATTATACATTACATCTTTTTTGCAACTTTTAGGGGCCCCCTTCCTTGCGGGGCCCCCTCCAGTCGGAGGGTATGGAGGGTGCTCGCTACGCCTCTAACAATTCCAGTCTTCTACTCCTCTTGTTTCCAGTCATAATCATATACAGTCCTTGAGTGGTATCAATAAACCCTTTCGATGTAAATTAATTCAGTCTTTCTGTTTCCTTCTTACATCTTTTCTTAAACAATTCTATACAATGGATCATTGTAACAATTCATGAACCTCTACCTGCTTTTTACCAGTTGGGCTAACAATTAAGTCTAGGCCTACTAGGCCCCAATTATTACAACACGCTTTCCCCTCATCCACCTCAAAACAAACAGATACAATGCTACTGCCTGTTCCTTTCCTGAGCTCCCTACCAAAACCCTAGCTGCCTCTTTCCCCATCCCTTACCCCATTTTCTTTTTTGTGCATGAGCAAAGCAGGCCCAGCAGCCAATGGATGTCGAGCTACAAACTTATTCCACCCAAAGTGTGTCCCAGCTTGCATTTGTCCAGAGTCTATGCCTGATCACAGAGTCCATGCATGCTACCCAGCCCATTTCCAAGCCCTTCAGCACTCATATGCTCTGCTCACAACCAGTCTCCCCTTTTGAAAATATTATGTGCGCATATAGCCTGTGCGTGTGGTATATTTGCACATCAGAGGATCAGTGGCCACCTAAGCTTCAGAAAATTTTGCCCATTGAAACTGACTATTTCTATAAAAGTCTCTGATAGCAAAATTACAAAGGCCATATGGGACATAACCACGATCCTACCAAATTCACAGTCCATTTTGGTTAATTTCATGGTTATAAGATTTCAAAAATTGTAAATCTCATGATTTCAGCTATTTAAATCTGAAATTTCATGGTGTTGTAATTTGGGGGTCCTGACCCAAAAAGGAGTTGTGTGGGAGTTGCAAGGTTATTGTAGGCGGGCTTATGGTACTGCTACCCTTACTTCTGCTCTGCTACTGGTGAGGGCACTGTCTTCAGAGCTGGGCAGCTGGAGTGTGGCAGCTGCTGTCTGGGAGCCCAGCTCTGAAGGCAGAGCCACCGACAGCAGCAGCGCAGAAGTATGGATGGAATGGTATGGTATTGCCACCCTTATTTCTGCTCTGCTACCTGCAGAACTGGGCCCTCAGTCAGCAGCCACCACTATCTGACCATCCAGCTCTGAAGGCAGCAGTGTAGAAGTAAGAGAGGCATGACATGGTGTTGCCACCCTCACATCTGCACTGTTGCTGGCTGGGTGCTGCCTTCAGAGCTGGGTGCCCAGCCAACAGATGCTGCTCTTCAACCACTCATATCTGAAGGCCACGCAGAAGTGAGAGTGGCAATACCACAATCTACATAAAATAACCTTGTGATCCCCCTGCAACTCTTTTTGGAAACAAATTTGAGAAACCCTGGTCTTCCCCATGAAATCTGTATAGTATAGGGTAAAAGCAAACAAAAGACCAGATTTCACTGTCCGTGATGTGTTTATCATGGCTTTGAATTTGGTAGGGCCCTAGACATAACCAATAAAATATTCTATACAATATCTCTATAGAATATTAAACCCATATACTAATTTACCCAAACGTCTTCAACCTCCTATTAAATATAAATCAAACACACATTTCAGATGATACAGGAGCAACAGCAAAGAAATTTGCTTCTAAGATTAATTGCTACACCTTATATAGTAATTAACAACTCTTTCTCTTTGCAACCACTCTCAAGTTCCTTGAAACTATCAACTGTTGTAAGGCTTATTTGAGAAAACTTGAGACTGTGAAAATTCTTTTAAAATATATTCATGAGTACAGCTTGCATGGTAGGATGTTAATCAGGGGCACTGGATGTAAAACGATAATTAAAGACATTTAAGGTTACATTGGCTTTGTGATCTGACCTAAAAATATCTAGCTTTTTTTGTGTGCATGTTATTTTGGACCTTGTCCTTGCAAATGATTTTGACCTTCTTAAAAATAACCAAAAGACATCAGAAAATAAACTTCCACAAAAGAGGGCGAGAATCACCTCATGTTGATCTGTCACACTGGCATTAGCAGAATTTAGACGTAAATTTACAAAACGTGTATAAAATTTTATATGCAAGCTGCATGTTTTATATAATATGATGTCACTTATTAGGGAGGGGCAATTCAAACTTTGGGGCTTATCTCTTAACTGCGTATAGCTACTAGCTGGGTTTCCCTGGGAACATATACTGGGAGGCTTTTTCCATACCCATCACACATGTGAAGGCAGGAACATGACAGTATAATATTCTGTTCTATTTAGGCTCTTATAGCTGAGTCCAGGGGAAGCCAGCTAGAGTACACAGTAGTGCTCCATGTTCTCAAAGGAGCATAAGCATCTTTGTCCAAGATGTGTAGACAAAGTATTACATGTCCCCACCTCCTCTCAGGAACCTCCTAATGTCTAGATCTTTTATCAATAGCTATGTGCTCTCCATAGAGGATCCATTTCAACAAGGCACTTAAATGCATGCCTGTTGTTAAACACCTGAGTATTCCCACTGATTTTAATGGAACTGCCCAAGTTAGGCATGTGCTTAAATACCTCGCTGAATCGGGGCTAGGGCTCCTTTAGGCCTTATGACTGTGCTTGACCAGCACAAGCAGAATGTTTCAAAGCACTGCCACTCATCTGCTACAATTCCACAAACCCTTTAGTTATTCTGCAGGGAAAGAAAGGGCACATACCTGTCCCATGATGTTTGTCCATGCTGGTGTGGTATTCATGCTGTTGTGGTACATTCAACTGCAGTGAGACATTCAATGAGAGTTGCTCCAAAGTATTATCAATGTTTGTATCTAGTCCAAGGAGCTGTAGACTTCTGGAGACAGAAGATCCTCAGTTGCTGTAAACAGTCATACTTCAATTACTATAACAGTTTACACCAGCTGAGGATCTGCCCCTTGAGGTCTTCATTGTCTGTGAACTCATCTTTTAATTTGACCTTTGCTTATGAGTGAAGACTGCAACGATATTGTCCTCAACATGGTTGCATCCTGCTACACAGAAGACATGCACAAAAAAACATAAAAAGTGACACTTTACTGTTATTGTGTCTTGTTGTTATTTTCCTTAGCCCTGGTCTACACTACGAGTTTAGATCAAATTTAGCAGTGTGAAATCAATTAACTCTGCACCCATCCACACAACGAAGCCATTTTTGTCGGCTTAAAGGGCTCTTAAAATCGATTTCTGTACTCTTCCCCGACGAGGGAATTAGTGCTGAAATCGACCCTGCTGGGTTGAATTTGGAGATAGCGTGGATGCAATTCGATGGTATTGGCCTCCGGGGGCTATCCTAGAGTGCTCCATTGTGACTGCTGTGGACAGCACTCTCAACTCTGATGCACTGGCAAGGTAGACAGGCAAAGCCCCGAAAACTTTTGAATTTCATTTCCTGTTTGACCAACATGGCGAGCCCAGAGGTGATCATGCAGTTCTCATCAGCACAGGTGTCCATAGAGTCCCAGAATCAAAAAAGAGCTCCAGCATGGACCGAATGGGAGGTACTGGATCTGATCGCTGTATGGGGAGATCAATCCATGCTATCCAAACTCCATTTCAAAAGATGAAATGCCAAAACATTTGAAAAAATCTCCAATGGCATGAAGGACAGAGACTATAACAAGGACCCGCAGCAGTGCCACATGAAACTTATGGACCTAAGGCAAGCCTATCAAAGAGCCAGAGAGGAAAACGGCTGCTCCGGGTCAGAGCCCTAGACATGCCACTTTTATGATGATCTGCATGCCATTCTAGGGAGTGCTGGTACAACTACCCCAGCCCTGTGCATGGAGTACGTCAATGGATTTGCATGCAACAAGGATGCAGATTTTGGGTACCAGGAAGATGATGAGGAGGAAGAGGTTGAAGATAGCGCACAGCAAGCAAGCAGAGAAACTGTTTTCCTCGACAGCCAGGAACTATTTTTCACTCTGGATCTACTACCCTTCCAACCCACCAAAGGTGGGCTTCTGGACCTGGAAGGTGGAGAAGGGACCTTTGGTGAGTGTACCTTTGTAAATATAATCCGTGGTTTAAAAGCAAGCATGTTTAATGATTAAGTCTGTTAACGTGTATGGGAATGGAGCGGAAATCCTCCAGGGACATCTCAGTGAAGCTCTCCTGGATGTACTCCCAAAGCCTGTTAGCCACGTGGTGGGGGGAGGGGTGAACCAATCATCCCAAAGAATTGTGGCGGGGCAGGGGTTAGTTGGGTTTGTGCTGCACGTTAACCCAAATACCTCCATCCCAGAGGCTAGCGAAGATTAGAAGGTGAAAAAAACGCACTCACGATGAAATGTTCTCTGAGCTCATGCAGTCCTCCCTCACTGAAACAGCCCAGCAGAATGCATGGAAGCAGACACTGTCAGAGTGCAGGAAAGCACAAAATGAACGCGAAGATATGTGGTGGGATCAAGATGATAGGTGGCGTCAGCGTGATGAGAGGAGGCAGGATGCAATGTTGAGGCCATTAGAAAAACAAACTGATATTCTCTGGCATATTGTTGAGGTGCAGGAAAGGCAGCAGGAGCACAGACCACAGCTGCAGCCCCTGTGTAACCAACCGCCCTCCTCCCCAAGTTCCATAGCCTTCTCACCCAGTCACCCAAGAATGCGGTGGGGGGGAGAGGGCAGGCACCCAACCACTCCACCCCAGAGCACTGCACAAGCAATAGAAAACTGGCATTCAATAAATAAGTTTTGAAGTGCAGTGTGGCCTTGTCCTTCCCTCTTCCCGTCCTCCACCGCCCCACCCAGTGCTTACCTCCTCCCCCACCCCTCCCGGGCTACCTTTGCAGTTATCCCCTCATTTGCGTGATGAATTAATAAACAATATATGAATTTAAAACAACAATGACTTTATTGCCACTGCAAGCGGAGATCAAAGAAGGGAGGGAAGGGCGGTTGGCTTACAGGGAAGTATAGTGAACCAAGGGGGCAGGTTTTCATCAAGGAGAAACAAACAGAACTTTCACACCATAGTCTGGCCAGTCAAGAAACTGGTTTTCAAAGCTTCTCTGATGAACATTGTGCCATGTTGTGCTCTTCTAACTGTCCTGGTGTCTGGCTGCCAGGAGATTTGCCTCTATCTCCCACCTCACCATAAACTTTTCCCCCTTACTCTCACAGATATTGTGGAGCACACAGCAAGCAGTAATAACGATGGGAATATTGGTTTCACCGAGGTCTAACCAAGTCAGTAAACTGTGCCAGTGTGCTTTTAAATGTCCAAATGCCATTCTACCACCATTCTGCACTTGCTCAGCCTATAATTGAACAGCTCCTAACTACTGTCCAGGCTGCCTGTGCATGCTTCTTGAGCCATGGCATTAAGGGGTAGGCTGGGTCCCCAAGGATAACTGTAGGCATTTCAACATCCCCAATGGTTATTTTCTGGTCTGGAAGGTAAGTCCCTTTCTCCAGCTGTTCAAACAGATCATAGTTCCTGAAGATGCGGGAGTCAAGTCCCTTTCCTGGCTATTCCACATTAATGTTGGTGAAATGTCCCTTGTGATCCACCAGTTCTTGCAGCACCATTGAAAAGTACCCCTTCGGTTTATGTACTGGCTGCCTTGGTGGTCCAGTCCCAAGATAGGGATATGCATTCTGTCTATCGCCCCACCACACTTAGGGAATCACATTTCAGCAAAGCCATCCACTGTGACCTACACATTTCCCAGAGTCACTACCCTTGATAGCAAGTATCAGAGGGGTAGCTGTGTTAGTCTGGATCTGTAAAAGCAGCAAAGAATCCTGTGGCACCTTATAGACTAACAGACGTTTTGGAGCATGAGCTTTCATGGGTGAATACCCATTTCGTCAGATGCATGATAGCAGCAGCTCAGTGATCGTGCTGGCTACTTGGATCATAGCAGCCCCCACAGTAGATTTGCCCACTCCAAATTGATTCCTGACTGACCTGTATCTGTCTGGCACTGCAAGCTTCCAGAGGGCTATTTCCACTCGCTTGTGAACTGTGAGGGTTGCTCTCATCTTGGTATTCTTGTGATTTAGGGCAAGGGAAAGCAAGTCACAAAGTTCCATGAAAGTGCCCTCACACATGAGAAAGTTTCACAGCCACGGGGAATCATCCCAGACCTGCAACACTATTCAGTCCCACCAGTCTGTGCTTGTTTCCCGGGCCTGGAATTGGTGTTCCACGGCACGAACCTGCCCCATTACCACCATGATGTCCAAATTGCCAGTGTGCTTTGAGATAAGTCTGTGTCCATGTCCTCATCACTCTCATCACCGTGTTGCCATCGCCTCCTTGCCTGCTTTTGCAGATTCTGGTGCTGCATATACCAGCGTGTGGTATTTACAGTGTGTGGTATTTACAGTGCGTCATAACTACTGCGGTGATCAGAGCGGGCTCCATGTTTGCTGTGGTATGGCGTCTGTGCGGAAAAAAGGCACGAAACGATTGTCTGCAGTTGCTCTCATGGAGGGAGGGGTGACTGATGACATGGCTTACTGGGTTGGCTTACACAGAATTAAAATCAACAAAGGGGGCTGGTCTGGATCAAGCAGAAACACACACAACTGTCACACTGAAGCCTGGCCAGTCATGAAACTGGTTTTCAAAGTCTCTGTGATGTGCAGGGTGCCTTGCTGTGCTCTTCTCATCGCAAACAGCCTAGTCATCAAACAGTGTCAGTGAGATTTTAAATGTCCAAAGGCACAGTCTACCACCATTCTGCACTTGCTTAGCCTATAGCTGAACTGCTCCTTACTACTGTCCAGGTTCATGAGCTACGAGAGCAAGGAATAAGCTGGGATAGGTGCGACCGCGTGGTGCTGCTGGCTGGGAGAGCAGCCTCAGGCAAAAGCCTACAGCTCGCATGATATTCCAGGCAGGACTGAATCTCCATTTGACAAAATTTAAAGAAGAGAATGACCTGGAGTCACTACCATTTATGTGCAGGCACCCCCTACTGACCTCATTGAGGCTGGCTAGGAGCACCCAGGTCTGCCCAGGTGCCCCCGACCGACCTCGGTGAGGTTGGTCAGGAGCAACCAGGAGACAGCAGCAGATGGTACAATACAGCTGCTAACCGTCTTTGCTAACTTGCAAAGGCAAGGAGCTGCTGCTGTGTAGCAATGCAGTATTGCGTCTGTCAGCAGCACCCAGAAGACGTACGGTGACAGTAAGCTGAGTAGGCTCCATGCTTGCCATGGTATGTTGTCTGCACATATAACCCAGGAAAAAAGGCGAGAAATTATTTTTTGCCATTGCTTTCACGGAGGGAGGGAGGAAGGGAAGGAGGGACTGACGACATATACCTAGAACCACCTGCTACAATGTTTTTGCACCATCAGGCATTGGGAGCTCAACCCAGAATTTCAATGGGTGGCGGAGACTGCGGGAACTGTGGGATAGCTACCACAATGCAACTCTCTGAAAGTAGACTTTAGCCTCGGTACTATGGATGCACACCGCAGACTTAATGTACTTAGTGGGGACGCACACAATTGACTGTATCAAATTGATTTCTAAAAAATGGACTTCTATTTAATCAAACTAATTTCATAGTGTAGTCATACCCTTAGTCTAAAATGAAAGACATTAGGAGTGAAAGCAGGTATTTACATTTCAAGTATTTCAGAATGACTGTCTTTCATTCTGTGTTTGTATACTCATGAACAGAACGGTGACTTAATCTTGGCTGGGCCTGGAGGCCCTACTGTAATATTAGATGAGTTATGGAAAATACATACAACTGCTCTGCTAGAGTGGATTTAGCAGCCAGTTTCAGAACTCTAGTTAATGCCGTTTCTCATGACTGGGCACAGTTAAGAGGTCAGGCAAAGAGAGGATGATGACATTGCTTTCTAAACACCCTATAAACTACAAAGAAGGTTAGCAAAGGCAGATGTAATATTCCTTATTCTTTGTAGCACAATAGTTAGTAGAATAAATATGAATAATTTCCTGTTCTTGTTGCAGATTTTCTTTGTCAAATGGAATGAAGATTATTTATCAAGTGGGCTTCTGCCTATAAAAAGAGCAAAAAAGTCAGAGGAAGCTGGGCTGTGAGAAAATTTTAAGTTTTAAGTGAGTTTGATGGTTTTCGATGATTGTTTTTTACTATCACCCAAATCCTTTTTCACAGCCACTTTAATATTTTGTTTGTGTTTTCTTAAGTGGAACCACAAGTGAGATAGATACAAGTGGGGATATTTGAACATTGGCATGTAATGGATTTGGGGTAGATTTTATAGCTTGAGATTAGATTCTGTATTGAAAAGGTCAAACTACTTTTTAGATGATATAGAAATAAGAAGCCTTTTCTAAACTTGGAAATGGCCCTGATTTCAGCCACTAGTGTAGCTGAATTGGTACAAACTAGCTAGACAAGAAAAGCTGCAATTTTCAGTAGTGAAACTTATCTCTGTTTGAAACCAGGGTAACCTGTTCTTGTGGAAATTTTGGCCTTTCTTGTTTAACTATGGGTTTGCACTGATGTAATTATACCAATAGCTGAAACTAAGGCTAATTGCAAGTGTAGACAAGTCCACCAAACTTTGCATGAGTTTACAACAGGGGTCAGCAACCTCTGGCATGCAGCTCACCAGGGTAGGCACCCTGGAGGGCTGGGTGGGTTTGTTTACCTGCTGCATCTGCAGGTTTGGCCGATCGCCACTCCCGCTGGCTGCAATTCACTGCTCCAGCCCAATGGAGGCAGCGGGAAGCGGCGGCCAGCACAGCCCTCAGCCTGTGCCACTTCCTGCCTCCCCCATTGGCCTGGGACAGCGAACCGCAGCCAGTGGGAGCTGTGATCGGCTGAACCTGCCAATGAGGCAGGTAAACAAACCATCCTGGCCCGCCAGTATGCTTATCCTGATGAGCCGCATGCCAGAGGTTGCCGACCCCTGTTGTGAACTCATGCAAAGTTTGGTGGACTTGTCTACATTTGCAATTAGCCTTAGTTTCAGCTATTGGTTTAATTGCATCAGTGCAAACCCACAGTTAAACAAGAAAGGCCAAAATTTCCACAAGAACGGGGTGGTTACCCTGGAGAGCCGCATGCCAAAGGTTGCTGATCCTTGATTTACAATATACAAACATGTACTTAGTTAAATGAATCAGTTATCATAAAACCAAATAAAACAGAGACAATATTTGTGCTTAAGTAAAAATAATGTGGTGAAAAACTATGATAGCTGTTTACTCATTGTATCTAACTAGTAAATTTTCACAGAGATAAAACATGTAAGGCAAAATTCCCTTCTGATGAAAAAACACTTCTACACATTTTCATACCAGATTGAGTCAGTAAAATATTTGCCGTTCTGTGCTGTCTGATTTTGATATTGGGTGTGAATATACAGCTATGGCTGATGTTTCTATAGTTGTACATTATCTAAACTTGGACAGTATTTAATCCTTACACACTCTATGCCCAGTTATGGATCCTTAACTCACCACTTAAATGCCAGCTCCTGTCCTATTTTACTCCCATATAGCCACAAAGATGTCAATAGGATTGCACAGAGACAGCTGAGGGAAGAACTTGGTCCTTTCTTCTTTTGTTATGTTTGAAACAAAGGCAAAGACAAAGGCAAATTAGCAATGCAACTGTTTTATTAAGAATCTCAGTCTAATGATACAAGCTGAGAGCTGCAGTATTTTCTAAAATAGGCCAGTGCAGAATAAGTTTATTTTTGTATATTAGTTCAGTTATTTTTACCTTTTCGTCAATCTGAAATCATGGACATAGTTACAAAATATGAATAAGAAAGTCATGCAATGTATTTGGATCAGTATTACAAAGCTAAATAGTCTTCTGTCTTCTGCCACTCTTCCCTGCTCCACTTCCTACCCACCACACATCCCTATCCACTCCTCAGAGAAGCTTAGCAGCATAAGGTGAAGCTCACAATCCATGACAGTTCTGAATCAAAAAGGGAAGAAGAGGGGCCATCCAGCCTCAAGATTAATCTCCCCAACTCCACAAAACATGACAGCTGGAGAAGCAGCTCCCCAAGAGAAGTCTGACTAAGCAAAACAAAATGAAAAACAAAAAAGATCTTCCTCATACAACAACAGAGGAAACATGGAGTTATCTGAAACTCCTTGGTAATATTTTTTGTTATCAAAACTGTTTCAAAGCCAATCTAGTCTATTCATCAAGGGCTGGACACTAAATCATCTCTAGTACAAACCTTTCTAGCTCTCATGACCCACAGAAGGAAGACTTGCTATAGTAGAGTTGTGGAGCACCTTAGCATTTCCTCCCCTTCAAGTGACAGCTTTTTACTCACACTTGTGTAACTAGGGTGTGGGATTTTTCCATTCGAGAGCATACAGCCATTATGGGCTTGATCTGCAGGAGGATAAGCACACTGGTCCTGATTCAGAAGCGGACTTAAGAATGTACTTCTATATCAGCAACTGAGTAGTCCCATTAACTTTAATGGAGCTTCAGGAGGGCACAGTCAACTGCAGGACTGAACCTTGCATGTGATGATCTTTCACAACATGTTTAAGCCCATTGGAGTTGCTTTACATCTCCCCCGTCCCAACAAGCAGGGTTAATAATGCAAGTGCAGACAGCAGCATGAGAGAAGATGCTTCAGGATTCTGAATATTGCAAAGTTCCTTACCAGTGTTCTTTATGAGGGGAATAATAATAACTGTACAGTAGACGGGAAAAACCACACTTGGAATTTAAAAATGTTAATTGCAGGAATTTTTTTGTTGAAATGTGATTAAAAGTACAGTATATGAAAGTCTGCATTTTGGGACTCTGAGCTGGGAATAATTATTCTTATTTGCAAATATTTCTCTTGCATAAACAAACGTGTTTTGGTTTCTAATGTTTTTTTCTTTTCTCTTCTTTTTTCCAAAAAGAGCATGGAAAATGATTGCTAGAAAGGACCAGAGCTGTGCTGGCAGGAATGTTGTAGGCTATGCAAAAACAGCCAACAAAACAGAGCCTGATCTTGACACATGCTAAGTTCCCTCAGTTGCCACTGAAGTTAGTATGAGCTACAACAGCTCAGCAAATTTTGCAGTATGTGCTCAGCACTTCATAGGTTTGCTCCTACAGAGGCTTTCTCCCTTTGAAGTTAGAAACAGAACTCCCGTTGACTGCAGTGGTGAAAAAAACAGATCTTTAGTGGGAACTCCTCAGACACAGGCAGAGTTGCCAGCTATCATGACTCCATGCTCTCTAGGTGAGCATCTTCTTTGTTTTTTTTTTTAAACAAAGCAATGTTAGATATGGGATTATTTAATTATTTATTTCTCTGTAGGACTAAAGTACTGTACAACTTACTATAAAAAGGTTACAGGTGTTCAGCTTTTCTGAGCATGAAATGAAATTGTTTTTATTGTGGCACTTTCTGCTGCTGTAAGTGCCACTGTCCAAAGGGTCTGCAGGTATTTAAAAAAACATTGAATGAAAATCATCTCTGCATTGAATGTATTTTAAAGTATGTAGTGGTATAACTGACATACATATAATGCTCCTTATTTTCAGAATAGCAGTTGTCGAGGGTTGGCAGCTGATCTAGGCACTATGGTTGCCATATTTATTTGTAATGCATTTAATGAAAGTTGCTAAAACCAGGTAGAACAAACCAAACGTGAACAAATCAAGTGCAAACAACAGTTGTGTAAACAGAAGGAATGAACTTTATTAATGAGAAAAATAAAGGCAACACAATACATTGATAATGGGGAACAAAATCTATATCACACACAGGTTCCCTCTTCCCAAGGGTAGCTCTAGGTACTAGCAAAGCAAGCAACTGCTTGCGACAGCCCATTTGCAGGGGCAGCAGCTGGCAGAGATCCAGCCTGGGAGCTGAGAACCAACAGGCGACTCTGGGAGCTGTAGTTCCTTGGTTAGCTCCCTGCCTATACAGCCAACCCTGGAGCAGGGAAACAACTACATTTCCCAGCATTCCCTTGGCCGCTATCAATGCAAAGGGGAAGGGGAGTATGGTAGCTGAAGCTTCATGCTGCAGCTTGCTGTGAATGGAGAGCTCACTGCTAGAGCGGGTTACTGTGAATGGGGAACAAGTGTGCCCAAGGAGTAGAAGGCTTTGGCCCAGATATCCCCTTCAGAAGACATCCCCAACTGGATTAGGGATACTGGTGTGACCTCATCTTGCAGCCCCCAAAGAAGGAATTGGGTGGACTAAATGGACAGTGCCCCTCTCTATCTGAAACCTAGCAAGGGAGGTATGTGGATCCCACTAGATTTTAAAATGAAAAGTAAGGGAGGGGAGGCTCTGGACCTGGACAACTTTAGATACAGTACCAGGCGTGTAGAAGGATTTCCACTTCTGAACCATGGAAGCAGAAATTGACTTTTCCTTTCCAGATTTAGCTAATATTCAGGAAGGGAATGTAGCACCTGCCTTCCAGATTTGAACACCTCAAAATTCAGGAGTGCTCGAGCTCAATTTGGGCAGCTGTTACTTCATTTCTCCCAAATCAAATACACTGATCCATTGTAATTTGCTGTAGAAAAAGTAGGATAAAATTGAGCAAGAAATGCTTCCCAGTGGTTTTTAGGACTGGAAATGCTATTTTCAACAGCCATTGCCTTTGCTGTTGTTGTTGTTGCTGTTTTGTTTTTGTTTGTTTTATTTGTTTAAAAGGAAGATAACGATATTGCATTGGCAAATTCCCCATAGAAACAAAGAGTGGAACAAAAGAATAATAAAGGCACCTCAACTTTTCCTCATTTAAGGAGGACAGTCTTATAATATGCATCCAAATATCCTCCAATCATACAAGCTGGAAATTGTTCCACTTTACTGCAGTTCAGTAACTATATGGGAACCAATCCTGTCTGTGTTCTGTGCACATCCAAAATTCTTGCTGAATGACCCACCCTGGGAGCAAGTTACCAGTGACCCAGGGCTGGGGTGGCAGGAGGTGTGTGTGGGGGGGCACTAGTGGGGGGGTAGGGGGAAGCCCAGATCTGGGGTAGCATGGGGTGTGTGGGGGAGAGTCCAGGCTGAGGTGGCAGGGAGTGTGGGTGGTGGGGAGAGCCCAGGGCTGAGGTGGCAGGCGGATGCAGTTCGGGGGGGGAGAGCCCAGAGCTAGGGTGGCTGGTGTGTGTGGCAGGGAGAGCCCAGGGGCTGGAACGGCAGGGGGGTGTGGGTCGGGGGGGGGAGAGCCCAGGGTTGGGACAGCAGACGGGTGTGGGGGGGAGTCCAGGGCTGGAGTGAGGGCAGCCACATATTTTTTTTGCATGAGGCTGCAAAAAAACTAGAGTCAGCCCTGGCTGTTCCCATGACATTCAATGTAAGTGTCAGATATGTACAATATGAGAGGGCAGATTTTGGTTTGATCTATAGAATGATACTGCGTTCAGATGGTTCTGAGTATTCCAATTATCAGCAAAATAAATAGAACTTAAAACTCACAAATGAAATGCCAAATCTAGTTTTATGAAGAAATGCAGAAAACCAAAAAAGATCAATCCTTGATATACCTCATTTTCCTCCGCATATCAGTAGATTATGATGATGATGATGTTTGTAACAAAGGCAAATAGATTATCATCATATTTTAATGATCTCCCTTCCAAAACTCTGGACACACAGGTGGCATACGCTGGAAACTCTGTTTTAAAATATTCCCAAATACTTGTACAATATACAATTGCATATGCACTCATTTCTCCCTATTCTGTAATGGAATAATGCTAAATTCAGAACTGGAAACAAATATCACCAGCCTGGAGCAGGTAAATAGAGAACAAAAATGTGCACTTAGTAGCACCTTTCATCCTAGGTCACAAAACACTTTACAAACAATAATCACTCAGTTAAGCCTCACAGCAAGCCTGAGAAATATGCACTTACCCTAAGGATTATTATCTCAACTTTACAAATTGGTGAACTGAGCCACGAACCAGCTGTGAATTACCCAAGGTTACACAGCAAATTAGCCAGAGTCAGGACAAAAGAATCACAGAGGGATGACTCCTAAGGTACAGCTGTAATCACGAAGTCATTTTGCCTGTTGGTATTATAAATCTTGAACACCACGTTCTGCAACATCACATAGCCAGCTACAGTATAGTGATTCTACATGATGGCTATCAATGCTCTCTGTTTCCCTTTTTTCTGGAGTTTTTAGCTCAGCTGCTGGCTGGGTTATACAAGTGTTTGGATGTCTGTTAGCAGAACATACATTCTTTACTTCCATATCTTATATAAAGTGTGTGCTCGGAAAAATATTTGGTGTGGACAATATGGCATAAAGAAGTTATGTTCACTCACTTCATGCATGGATTTTCTGTGAATCTCTGAATTTGGTGGGTTTTTCCACCCCTCTTCCCCTGGGGGACTCCTGTATTCCCCCAGGATCTCAGCCACAAAAGAAGCATGTGAATTTTCTATTAGTGCTCAACTTTTGCTGCCTGATTGCCATCCATATTGTTCTGTGCCCTTGCCCTCCCTTTCTCTATAGGTAGCACTGCTTCCCATCATTTCTCTTGGCAAGGAGCATAGAGTGCCTCCCTGGTATTGGCCAGGAGAACCCTACAGTGTTGGGAGTACAGCACTAAAGGTGGCAGCAGCAACAGGACTAGCTGGAAGAGACCTACAAAACTAATTGGGCTGGCTGACTTAGAAGCTATTCTACAGGAAGCTATTCTACAGGAAGAAAATCAAGTCAGTGGAGCCTGTGTGGAGCGGGGAGTTAAGAAAGGTGTTGGTTGGCTGAGTGAACCAGTCAGGGGGAAAATCTGGCTGGGGATAGGAAGTTCTGTTACAGGGAGCATGTTTGAGAGGAAGGGATAAAAAGAAGGGAAGAGGAGGAGGAGGAAAATAGATGGGAGGGAAAGATCAGGAGCCGAAAGGGCAGGAGGGAATAAGGTTGGAGAAATGAGTGTCAGAGAAGGAAAGAGAGCAAAAACAAGGTATTAAACAGAAAAGAAAGGAAGTCAATAAGAAAAGATCAAATTAAAATAGCTAACATAGTGTACAATACTGAATGAGAAAATATGTTGATGGAAACAGTAAAAGAAAACTAGAGGAAAGCAGAGAGCAATACAGGAGGAGAAAAAATAGAAAAGAAGAAAGGAATATAGTGTTAGGAAAAAATAAAAAAAAATCCCAAAAGGATGGGGGGAGGGGATAGCTTAGTGGTTTGAGCATTGACCTGCTGCTAAACCCAGGGTTGTGAGTTCAGTCCTTGAGGGGGCTGTTTGGGGATTGGTCCTGCTTTGAGGAGGGGGTTGGAATAGATGATCTTGTGAGGTCCCTTCCAACCCTAATATTCTGTGATAAGAGAGAACAAAAATAAGAGTCCTCATGTTTCTTAAAATATGTATATTATATTGAAATTATTTTATTCATTAATATTAATGAATACAATTTGCACAATGAAGGCCTTTTCACAAAAACTGATAAATTGTTTTCACACATTTTAGACATTTTTTCCACATTTTGTCACACCTGGGCTGGTTTGCATGTTTAGACTTATGCTTATCTTTTGCTAAACTAAGTGAAAAATAAGTGAAAGAAAGAGGTACAGGTAAGTGTAACTGACAAGTTGGAGTTGGCATAACCTTTTTTATTTTAACTGATGAAACACAAATTACATCATTACATATTTTAAATGTGTATAAAATAATTCAGAATAATAGAAAATATAAATGCCTAAAGCAAGAAGTCCTAAATATAATGTCACTTTCTAGACATTTAGTCAAAGAATCACTTTAGTGCCTATTTAATAACAATACTGCCCTTTACACGATCTGCCCATGAGGTAACCCCTGCTTCCACCAACAGTAAATTAAAACCAAGATTTGGAAAAGAATAACAAACATTTTATGGAGCATCAGTAACCACTCTGTAGTTGAGGTTGAAGCTAACTTCCTGTTATAAACCCTTATCTCTCTTTATGCTGTTGTGTGGGGTTTTTGTTTGTTAGCTTTTTTTAAATTTGTTTGATTTACTAGATAGCTATGTACTGATTTGCATACGTGTTTCAAGAATTTGACTGGGCTGTCTAAGTGAAAGTGAAGTTGAAAGGACATTCATTGTTGTGATATTGAAGGTGAACTTATGATGCCTCATGGGTGCTGCAAGGAGAAGAACTATTTTGCTGCACAGAATCTGTGAGCTAGTCCACTAGTCCAGCAGCCAGTTTAGAGTAAACTGATAAAAGGACATACTTTTAAACTCAGACAATAATTAGACTACGGTACTCACTGCCACAGGATTGACTGAGCTCAAGAATTTAATACAATTCAAAGAGGGATTAGACCCTTATGTGGATAACAAGACTATTCAGAGTTATAACAGTTATTGGAAACAAAGAATTAAGGAAAGTTTAAAAACCTGAAGCCCAGCCATTCTAGCTGTTAGGGATTAGGATGAGATATTAATAGGGGACAGACTATCCCAGAGCTATCTACTGTGGGTTTTTTGTCACTGAAACATCTGGTTCTGGTCACTATTAAAGACAGTATACTGGACTAGATGCACAAAGGATTGGATCCAGTATGGCAATTCCTGTTTTTGGGACAAGTGAGAGACCTGGCAGCATTATAGAGAAAGCAACAGTACTCTACTCAGTTTCATTGCTTCAGGATAGCATTGTAAACAGCCTCTACGAACCCTTACCATCTTATTATTTACACTCTACTGTGGCTCCAGAATCTAATTCTGTCAGAGAAATAGAGTTGTAAAGGACAGGAGGGAGTCCTGTTTCTTTCGCTGAACTCCACCCTACTAGTCCTATTAGACAAAAGCAAGGAATGGAGGTTTTTTACAAGGTTCTGCAACTTCAGCAGAGTGAGACTGTTCAGTCTTGGTCCGTTTCACTTTGTAGGGGTAGGGACATAATTTGGGTAGGATGCAGGGAGGAGCCAAAAAAAAGGGAGTAGGAGAGGAAGAAGAACACAGGAAACTCCCTTGTTCTCTGTGCCAAAGAGCAGGGTAGATGGGAGAATACAAATATCACACATTTACTAGCCATGCTTGATTTGACAGCCAAATTTCTCGAACGGGATCCAGATTGGAATCCCATGACCATTGTCGGAAAACAGCTGCTCTCTGAGGGTGACACGGTGAGAGTTTCTTAGAAAACCAATGCTCAGGCAACCAGCTACTGGTTGTGGTGAGGGTTTCTTACATATTGTCCTCTAGCAAGAAGATTTAGCCTTGTAATCTATAGATATGTTTGTAGAAGTTTATAATTTAGAGATGCTCTCTCATAAAGGACAAGTATTATGAACATAGGAACTTGGAGACTGAAGGCCAGGCTGGAGAAGACCACGTGTCTATGTTCAGTAGCTCATTACAGAAGCTTTCCAGTTTGTTTTATATAAGTTTTATTCCATTCTCATTTACTGGTTTGTTATTTAGTGAACCCCAAGATATTTACATAACCAACAGATATTTGGTACATAAATACTGAGCTATTTTGCATCTCTCACAGTAATTTGCTTCGTTCCAGAACAAAACATTTTTCAAATAAACACAGTAAAGGTTTAATAAGCCTTTTACAAATAAGCAGGGATGGGTGCAAGGGAGGAAGCAGGGGCACAACCCCCCCTCCAATAATAATTTCTGACACCATCCACAGCTTCTGCCCTGGCCCCTGTCCTGGAATTCCCTCCCTCAAGCTGCTCCTCCCCCTTTTCTGCCAGGGTGGAAGTTGGGCTGAGCGCAGGTGGAGACATGCCTGGGAAAAGCACCGTGGCTAGCGCTCCTGCTGAGCCCCAATAGGTGGTGCCCAGAGCAGGGAGTCTGGGCTGCAGCATTGTTCTGCAAGAGAGAGCCTGGGATGCCAGCTGAGCCCCCTTCCTGAGCCCCAGCCTCTAGTAAGTGTTTGGAGCCAGGGACAATGGCGGGAGACAGTGGGGCCCTGGGGAGATGGGAAGAGAGCCCAGGGAGACAGCAGAAACCAATGGGGAAGGGGAGGCAGCAGGGTCCTGGGGCATTGAGGGTCCATGTTTAAAGTGCCCCCCCTTAAAGTAGTCACATTTAAATCCCTGCACATGCCTGTGCTCATAAGCCATAGAATGACAGTAAGAACATAAGGAATACAAAGTTCCTTGCCCATTTCTGGTACACTCTTTGTGTTAGGAGAAACATTTCTGGGCATGACAAAAGTAGAAAATTTTCTGCTTGTTTTTCCTCTGGTGTTTGCTCAGTGAAAGTCTGAAGGTGTTGACAGAGAGTTGGGCTACAACATGTGAATTAGACCCCTGCTCTTGGCTGAGGTGTAGTAGGATGAATGCCATCCTCCTCTGTCACATAAGGTAATCAAAGCTGGTTTTAGGAATGCGGAAGGCTCAGTGCGGACTTTTAAATATTGATTTATTTAGTGACTGGCCTTATCTTCTCAGATTTTCTTTATATCCTATATGATTTCCTTCAATCTCCCATCTCATCACAAATCACTGCGGCCTCTTCTCACTGTTTCTTCTGGCTATGATTGTGTATAGACACAAAGATTCCATATCTGTGTGTACAGAGGGCAGACAACCTCAGAGTCTTGAAATAAAATGGGGAATATCTTGTATGTTTGGGCTCTATTTGCTATTGTTGACCACATACTTTAGTTCAAGTTTAAAATAAACTTGTCCCCCCAGATGAAAGGGTGTTATCTAATCTAATCTAATCTATCTATCTATCTATGTTACTTAGGGAACTGGTGGAATCTCCTTCCTTAGAGTTTTTTAAGGTCAGGTTTGATGAAGGCTGGGTAGAATGATTTAGTTGGAGATTGGTCCTCCTTTTAGCAGGGATTTGGACTAGATGATCTCCTGAGGTCCCTACCAACCCTGATATTCTATGAGTCTATGTAATCTATCTATCTGTATAAAGCTAATAAAGCCAAACACTCAAGAACTCACCAGGAGCTCCTGCACATTCCGTGCAGATAGATAACTTCAGTTGGCATCCACTGATTTAACTTGTGAAGTCCTAAGAATGGGTAACAGGGGACAGGCAGTGCCATAAGGATCAGAACGAGATAGGTTTTGAGGGCAGGGGAACAAAACAGGCAGGTTTGTGGATGCCAGAGCTCCTAAGTCATACTTCACTTGTATGCAAGTTCTCCTGAAATCCTCCACCTCTCAAGACAGTTTTTGAGCTCTTTGTGGTCCTTATCTCTGTGCAGCAGGACTCTTAGCCTTGCTGTTCTCCTTACTATCTTGAATTTTTAGAATTTCCCTCCTGCTCAATACTTTCTAGGGACAGAGCATGCCAGCAGATGCCAGAAAAGCCTGTGCTCCCATTCCTGGTGAGAATGCAGAGAAACACACAGATGTGGAAAAGTAATCTGAATGTCAGGTGCCAAGCTGATAAGCAGGAAGATGTCTGATCAATAAATTTTCCTAAGTGAAAATTTTGGGTATTCTAGTGTGTCTTTATCTTTAAAAGTGTCATAGGTGTTTCAGTAGTCTCAATCAAAGATGTGTGTAAATCCCTTAATTTGCTTGAAAACTTCAATTTCTTAAAATGTATGAATAACTCTGCATTCATTGATAGCTTTTTTCTTTTTGCCACATCCCCAGCAACCCTTCAGTTAGTCATCTGCACCTGCCCAGCAAATGGAAGTATCATGTATGCTGCTGAATATCAATTTCATGTTGTTTAAGTTGATAAGGTGCAAAATATATTTTTCCCCATTATGTGTTCCAGTAGTCACATTATACAACAGTGTAATATGAATAGGAACTTAAAAAAAGAAGAGAGTACAGAAAATTACTTGTGGGTGTTTATGCATTGATGTAATACACTGAAAGTATATAAGAAGGTGACAAGAGATGACAAAGTTTTACAGAGTACAGTATAATAGCAAGCTCATTTCTCTCTTTTAATTCCATATAACTTTTTTTCTTGAACTCCAAAGAGAAAAAGATAAAGGAAGCCAATTGGGATTTTGTAAACTCAGTAGCTGGGGAGTAAGAGAACTCCCTTCCATCCTCCACCCTCTCCTTTAAGTCCCTCCTTGACAGACAGTTCTTAAAGTAGGGTGACCAGACAGAAAATGTGAAAAATGGGGATGAGAGTAGGGGGTAATCGGAGCCAAAATAAGAAAAAGTCTCAAAAAATGGGAGTGTTCCTATAAAATTGAGATATCTGGTAACCCTATCTTAAAGGCATAGTCCTCCTCCCACAAAATATAATGAAACTGACATAGTAATTTCCTATTGCTGCTTATTCGATCTATCTTATCTCTCCTGTCTGCACCTGGTCTGTGTAAGGCCAGATTCTGCAACCTGACCTGACTTGGAATAAGAGTTACTCACATAAATAGTTGCACTGACATCAATGTGATGGGTTATGTGGGTAAATGCTATTCATAGTGATTAAGGGCAGTCCAGTCTGCCATCTAGATTGTATGTCCTTTGAAGCAGGCCCCTTGTCCTCATATTTGTCTGCAAAGTGCCAGGCTATATAATCCATTAATTATAATAATACCCAATTTGTAGCTTTAGAGCTGCATGGTTGTGCTAGCCCTTTCTTCTCCAGCTTGAACAAGGCATCACACAGAGTTCTCCTGACATTGACGAAACAGTGCCCCGGAGAACAGAGTGACTGCATAAAACAAAACCTAGGGACAAACGAACACCCTCCATTACATTTCTATTTGCACTGGCATCCAACCAAAGTAAGTGAAATCTCTGGCTTTGATGTTTCCACTCATACTGTAACCTTTATTTAGTTGTTTTGATGTATGTTATCATTGTACTTCATAATAAATTTGTCAATATTCTAAATCACTTTAATCATTGTACGGTTCTCTGTGACTCTTTCTGAGATTGAAGTGGTTCTTGGCACACTGCTGCTCTGAAGTCTTCTTTGAAATCCTTTTATTTCAAATGCATTTCCATAGGTAGCAATGTTTCATATCTATTACATAGCTGACACTAAAGCAATAGATACAGGGTGGCAACCCCCCAAAATTCACATTGCCTTCAGGTATATATAGTTGGTGTCCCTTATAAAGTGGAGGTGATGATGTGAGAATACAGATGGAAATTATACTACTGCAGGAAATGGGAAGAGAATGGGCACCTGCTGCAGTGTGTTACAAGGGGGTGGGAAAGGCAACTACAGGAAAGATGTTAGTCAAATATAAAAAGTCATCCCAAGTCAATCCATTATCACCTACAGATGATATGGTGACCTCCACTCTGATCTGTTCTAACAAAGTAGCAGAAGGAAGAGCATTAACAGTGTCTCTTTCCTGCCTTTGATTGTGTTCACCAGCTCTCAAGATACTTGCATATCACCATACTACGTGTCGTATGCATTAAGTAAACCATTCTAGTGAGGATAGTTGTGGATGAATGAGATTGGTTGTTACATATATCTGGCATATTTTGTATTGATTAAAAAAATTCTGAAGTCCTTTTGAAATATTCTCAGCCTTATTCACCATGGTGTTAATGGAAAAAGTGTGTAATCTTTCTGGTTCATGAACTGTACACTTTCAACAGCACATTCATCTATAGCTAGATGTAAGAGCATGGGGTGGGTGTTTCTTTTTTTCCCCAATTTCTTCATGAACTTCTTTTTATCAAATGACAAGAAACACTAATTGCCCAGTGATGACAGATAGTCCAGGAGTAAACCTGCTTTTTGAAGGTCTCATGCCATTACTTATTTTGCTTGCTTAACCTGGGAGTTTAATACCAGACTGGAGTGGCCATTATTAATTTTTAGACTCCTTGCAGGTCCCCACCTTCTGCACTCAAAGTGCCAGAGTGGGGAATCAGCCTTGACACAACTGTTGCTGTTTCTCTACTGCTGCTGATTCCGTGCCACCACTGGCAGCTGTCTCTCTGATGTTGCTAGCTACTGTTGCTTCCTGCTCACACAATGTCATGTTCTGAGGTTCCTCCACTTAACACAGCTCTTTCAGTCGGTAGCAGTAGCCAGCGCAGTCTTTATATTCACTGTCCCACACAAGATCTAAGGCTTATCTCCTAGAGTAGCTCAGAAGAGAGGTCAGCTCTAGGAATCACCAACCAAAAACAAAAACTCTCAATTGAGTCTAATCATCTTATTATTAAATGATGAAAATGGGCAAGTCAGATAGAGTCCATACCAACAGGTAGAAACACCTTATCCCCGCAACTGCCATTTGGGATCCTTACCTCCTGCCCTGCAAGTCAGGTTCAATTTAGGGTGACGCCCTCAATCTGGAGATGATGCTTTTGGAAGTTGCCAGGAAGAATCATTGGGAAGTCCTTCAGTTCGGGATGATCTGCTCACTACAATTCCCCATAATCCTTAGCATTTCCTGTCATCATCCTTTGGTATGAGCAGCAGGTTAGCTTCTGCTCCAAACTCTGCCAGCAATTAGCTCTACTCACACCATGTGACAAACCCCAGAACCCAGACACACCCATGGGCCCTGGCTGTGGGTCAGGTGGGACCACCACTAGAGTTATCTTTGGCACTGCTCCCCAAGTATAGCAACTATGGTGATGTTTTTGAGAAGAAGAACCTCGACACCCTACCATCACATTGGGACTATGACTGCCCAATTGAATTGCAAATGGAGGCCAAGGTGCTGTTTAGCTGCCTCTACATGACATGGGAACCCAAGCTAGCTGCCTTGTGTTCCTATCTCCAGGAGAACCAGACCAACAGTTTCATGCGATCATCTACTTCTCCCAATGGAGACCCTCTTCTTTTTGTTAAAGAGGAAGATGAACCCTGTGTCTATGTGGATTACCAGGCCTTCAATCAGGTTACTGTCAGGAATCGATACCCCCTTCCGCTCATCCCGGAATTACTGGACTATATACAATTGGCCCAGGTATTCTCAAAACTTGACCTGTGATGGGGCCTACAACCTGGTTTGTCTCCTAGATGGGGACAAGTGACAGATGGTTATTCAAACCTGATACAGCCACTACGAATACCTGGTAATACCATTTGGACTCACAAACTCCTGCAACATTCCATCATTTCATGAATGAGGTCTTCCAGGACATCCTAGACGAGTACATCATAATCTACCTAGATGATAGCCACATTTTTTCCAAGGGTCCTAAGCAACACACCCAGCATGTCTGGTCAATCCTGGAATGGCTCCACCAACACACCTGTACACAAAGCTGGAAAAGCACAGCTTCAACCAGTGGTCTGTGGAGTTCCTGGGCTACATCTTGTCCACTTGGCCTCTGAATGGCTTGGCCTCTGAATGGACCCCAAGAAGACGGAGGTGCTATGTATCTGGGCACACTCCCCGAAAACAACAAGGAGCTGCAATGCTTCCTGGGGTTCACTAACTTTTATAGTTGCTTCATTTCCAGGTTTTCAGTCCAAACCACCTTTGACAGTGCTTCTCCACAAAAACACCACCCTCACCTGGTCTCCAGAGACCCAACAAGCATTCGACCAGCTCAGTATGATCTTTACCAGTGCCTCAATTCTTGTCTGTTCCAACACAGCACAAACCTTTATCATCAAGACCAATGCCTCCAATGTGGCAAATCAGGCCCTACTTTCTCAAATGTGTGGTCCCCAACAGGACCTCAACTATTGTGCCTACTATTCACAGAAGCTCTCTCCTTCCAAACAGAATTACAAAATTCTAGAAAAGGATGTTCTAGTCATCAAAGTGGCCTTTGGAGAGTGGTGCCACTATCTGAAGGGTGTTTGGTACCCAGTACAGGTGAACAGGGATCATAAAAACTTAGGGCACCTCCACTGAGCCAAAGCATTGAAGCAGTGGCAGCCTAGCTGGGCCTTTTTCTTCACACACTTCAGTTTCACCATCACGTACTACCTGAGTCCCCAGAACTAGACCACCAATGTCTTGTCCTGAAAAGGAGAATATCTCATCAGCCAGGATCGCTTGCCCGCCCTCCCCTCTGTGTAGATTCCTCACACATTCTTAAGCCCTTGAAACTTCCTGGATGCTACAGTTCCCCAAGCTCTCATGTCACGGCGCCAATCAACTACAGAGAAGGAACACCCTTATAAGGAGCTTGGGACAGCACGCCATGGCCAACACCAGGGCCAGGACGATTTGCTGTATGACAAGGGCCGCTTTTATATGTTCTGTCAGGACCCCCTTATTAAGAAATACTGTGGCTCTGTCATACTTACCCTTAGCAGGCCATTTGGGGCACCTTAAAACCCTTCATTTGGCCCACTCCTTTCAGTGGCTCTGAATGAGGTCATTACCCTGGACTTCATAGTCAAGATCCCCATATCTAATGGGCACATGTAGTTCTCACTGTGGTCAACCAGTTGATAATGGCCCACTTTGTCCCCATTGCACACGTGCCCTCTGCAGAAGAAACAGTCCAGCTCTGGTTAATCATGTTATCCATCTCCGTGGGCTCCTGAAGCAAGTCACAACTGTCCGGGATCTGCAGTTTGTGTTGCAGTTTTGGCACAAATCTCTATGATTGCTTGGGGTCCGTATTTATACACACACTGCCTTTCATCACAAGCTGATGGTCAGTCCAAACGAGCAAATCAAATGTTGGAACATGTGCTTCATGAATTTCCACCAGGAAAACTGGTTGAGATTCCTACCCCAAGCAGAGTTTGCTTGTAACAATGAAGACCTTGTCTCCACTGGGCAGAGTCTGTTCTTTGCAAACTGAGGCTTCCACCCCTGTCTCTACCCGGACATACCCATCAACTCAACCAATCCTGTCGCTGCTGGCTAGGATGCAGCAGATCCATGAAGTTCAAGAAGAACTCTAGACCCATTGGACAGTGCCAAGGAAGACTACATGTGATATGCTAACCAAAAGGGCCAGGAAGGCCCGGCATTCACCATCTGTCAAAAAGTATGGCTTTCACCCCAAATCCTCTGCATAAGCTGGACCACTGATAGAACTGGCCATATTCCATCAGCCAGGTAATTAATCAAAAGACTATGAAAGCTTCAGTTACCTATCTCCCTCAAAATATAGCCAGCGTTATCATGTATCCTTGCTAAAAACCTACACTTACAAGCTTTTGCTCACTGGACTCAACCACCATCCCCTCCAGCGTGGATCTCCAAGATACTGGACTCCAAAATCAGATGTGGCTCCCTCTGGCACCTCGTAGATTAGAAGGGCTATATATAACTCACATTCCAAGATCATGCCTCCAACAGAGTGTCATCCTGTTATTTGCCCCATCCCAACAAACTGAGGCCAAAAGGGGGCACCCTAGAGGGGGGCAATGTAAGAGTCCACAGGTCTAGAACACAGGACTGCAATCAGCTGGCATCCCAGTAGCAGCTGTAGCCAGCTTGTGCTACACTGTCCACCATCTGCTGTGAACGCAGATCATTGGAGGTCCCACCTCAAGGGGTTTGACAGGCAGCAGCCTTATGGCTCCTGATTGGCTCCGTGCCCTATATAAATGCAAAGGGAATTCCAGGAAGCATCGAGACAACAATGTGGATTTCCTGTAGCTGCCATGACTATTCCTGCTCCCTGCTTTCAATATCCTGGCTTTGACCTCTGCTTCATCTGGACTTTGTCTCCTGACCCAAACCCTGAAACCTGACCCTTGATATCAACTGTGGCCTGGAACCTGATTGTGATCTCCTATGCCACTGTCAGGTTTGACCCAGCCCTGATCCTTGATCCTGACTGTCCTTGTTAGAATCTTGACACTGGATGGGGAACATAGTTGACAGGAAGAAGTGCTCCTAAGCCTACTCTGAGCTAGTGCACTACAGCCTTATGCTTTCAAGGAGGAAACATTACCTGCTGTATGTTCCCTCAGCCTATGGAGCAACTCTGATTTCTCAGTGGCATTGATACAGGAGAGAAAGGGGAAGGATAAGATAATGGTGGGCTCAGAGAGTTGTGGCATCTGGATGCATAGCCAGCTGTGTCCAAGCCCTGATGGTCATCACTTAACAAGAAGCTTGACTCACAAACACAGAATCAAATATTGATGTAATGACTTGTAGAGAGCTTATTGCCATGACAATCAGTTGCCTGAATGAAATATTTATTTGGGAAAAGGTCATCAAAGGAATATTTTCTAAAAAAAAATGGAGATATGGAGTGCAACATATAGGTGTTATGCTGTCAGTCATGATCTTTAAAAGGCAAGAAATGCATCACTTTTTACAAGAATTCTTTACATAATGTCCTGTGGCCTATTCTTGTATACTGTATGTCACAGAACAGAGCATTCTTTCAAGTACTGACTGTCCTATGACACTGCTTTCAGCACATTTCATTCACGTCCCTTCTTTATTGTATATCACATGATCCTTCAGTACTTTACATAGCTGACTAACTACTCTAACCTAGAGATGGTTCAGGGCTGCAGATTAAGTTGCAACTTGGACACGAGCTTTCACAAATTTTAGGTATTGTATGTTCTGATCCATGGTTTTTGTTTTAGTTCCTGATTCAGTTCTATTCTCCCAAATATAAAGGCTCATCAATTTAAGGGTGATCAGGGGTTTTACTTGGTTCATCTCTACACCCAGTAAAGACCACATAAAACAGACACATATCAGAGGTTACATTTCAGGCAAACTTATCATCTTTTCGTTCCTGATGTTTCATTCCTGGTCTTTCTTTGATCGGGCTTAAAAGGCTTGATCCAAAGATAATAGAAATCAGTGGAAAGACTCTCATTGACTTCAGTGGGCTTTGGATGAGGTCTAAAATGATCCATTTGTAGTGTGTGCCACATGTGAACTTAATGCACATATATATTTTTTCTCCTTTGTCCACAAAGTGTGAATGTTTCTTTCTAGTTTGAGCTATGAAAAGCAAGAAAAAAGAGCAGCCGTTAATCCTAAATGTAAAAAACCCCAACAACACTGATGCTAATGCAATGATACTATCATAATACCACAATTCAGTATATACATCTGCCATTGTTACGCCAAGAACAGACTCAGAGGTCCCAGAATAGTCATCCTATTGCTTACTTCTGGGTTCCCAAGATGGTGACATATTAATCTGTTCTTGCAAGGTGAAAGGAGGGGGCCCGCTTAGTAGAATTGCCAGGATTTACCAAGGATCTCCCTATGCCCTCCAGGAAACTCCCCAGAACAGACTTGATCACAAACATAGAACCTCTGCTCAAAGGATTGACACCCAGGCAGTACTTTTCCAAAACAAAATATTTTTTTTATTTAGTGTGACCAACCTTTCCTAATACAATTAATCTAAACTTAAGTTAAAACATAAGTACCTTAGCAAAGGTATGCATGTCAAAGTAGCCAATACTGTAATGGCATACAGTTGGAATGGCTTAAGTGATTATGTTCTGCAGATGGTGATCAGTGATATGCAAGACACTGACAGCAATCTTAATAAATGCTAAACTTTATTCATAGTAGCATAGACTTACACACCACAGACCCTCATCTTTATCATCACAAGCATATACATTCATTAACTCTATTTCTATTCTATATCCTATCCTATGGCTGATGTCCATACTCTCCATAGTTCCCCCCCCTCCCCCGCTCTGTCGTAAGGATTCTTCTAATGTGTCTCAGGATCCTTTTCTGCTGTGTCCTCGCAGCCCATTGCTGCCGTTGTCACTCTGCAGTTGCTTCTTCCTTGATGTTCTTTGCTTTTTCGGGTTTCTCTGATATTCTCCTTCTTCTTTTTTCGCTCTTAACCTGACATCTGCCTGCCTGCTCTCTGCCTTATATACAGCTTTTTGGTCTGTTCTGGTTGGCTCATTTTTCAATGCTAGCATTAGAATACTATCCTCCAGTCACCTTCAGACCCTCTCTGATTGGTCCGTACTTATACACCGATCATAACTGCTAAATCTGGCTGTCAATCAAAGCTGCTGCATAAATTTACTGAGCAGGCCTCACTGGCCCCTCCCTGCAGTGTTGCAGTGACTTTTACCTGACTTCAGTCCACACGCATCCTACCAACATACCAGTCAGAGGCTAACCTGCTTAAACTGCCAATTCACTGTCTTTGGCTGTGTGCCAACATTGTACACACACTTACAATTACCAAAATTTTAAATTATAAACAATTACCTTATTTCTTTCATGTATACTTACTTTTGAACTCATGCATCTTAATGTTATGATCGACTGCTACCATTTCTTACCAGTTTAATTATTTTTATTCCAGTTTTTTTCCTTTTTCAGTTTATAGTGGCAGAGCAATGTTTTCCAGTGCTGTACTTGGAAACAAAATAGAGCAGCTCAAAATGCTTTCATATCAACATAAACCACTGTTAGCTTATGTTAAAATATGGCAGCCTTCAAAGCCCTTCTTTTTAGCATCCTTATGCCAAAGAGAAGTTCTAACTTATTGTCAGGGAACTAAGCATACACTACCTTCTATAGTTCTCATTGGTAGTTATTTTACGAAAATAAAATAACAGTCTAGCAAACAGTGAAAATCAGAGTTTGGTCCTTGCAAATTCTTATAGAACAGGACTGTTCCCTGTCAGCCTGAATTACCTCAAATGGGTGTTGAGAGGCTAAGGCCCCTTGGCAGAAGCTCACAGAGCTAGCCAGCTGCAGAGGGGAGTATAAGTTCCACTTTCCTAAGGGATGGTGCAACAGACATGCTCATTGTTCACTCTCCACGGTGGGACGTCGTGTGTCTTCCTGGAGTTCTGCATCTCTGCACTCTTGTCTACTCACGACTAGAAAACACAGTTATGTTGTCGTTAGTCTGTATCCACTGTTTATGAGGTTGGGACAGAATTTTTTTAACCATGGCTTGGCTTAGGAACGTCAATTCTATGTCACTACAAATGTTGGAGTCTCACTTTTTCTACATATAAAAACAAATCAAATCAAGGAAAATGTAAGAGGACTAGAGTGTAGCTAAAGAGAGATGGGGGGAGATTGCAGGGTTTGTGATCATTCATATGTAACTATAGTATACATTACACTAAATATGTACAAGACTGACAGTTCTAGTCCTGAATTATTAGAAGAAAATGTTTCACTGTTAGAGAGTTATCTCACCACCTCTTGATATTGCACTTTGATAGTTAAAAAAAAAGTCAAAATAAAGCGAGGCTTTCAGTCTAAATACTTCTGAGAGAGAGAAAAGTGACTCTGAAAAACCTTTATTTGACAAATTGGTTTCTGATACATTAAGCATTTTAAAATGAATAGCAGCTCTTGTAAAAAAAATCACTCATAGAAAAGAACTAACAAGAACTACAAAACAGACATCACAAGTGCATAAATAATTGAGTATTTTCACCAGTTTCACAAACTGCACCATTAATTCACCATAGCCATTGAAACATTCCCAAATTACGCCCAGCTTGGAAATTACAGAATCATTTTTTCTTCTAGTCACCATTGGTTCTGAAACACCACCAAACACATCATGTCCTTCACGGTTCACTGCTTATTCTTCATGTGACTTGCAAAAAGCTACTTCAGAGACTCCCTGGCCATTCTGATCAAGCAGCCTCCAGCTCCAGTTTAGAACCAGCTCAGTATTACCCTGTCTGGATCGGACATCACACAAGTGGTAACTGTCAAATGTTTGGGTACTGCCACATGCAATGCTGCAAGATGCTCAAAAGATGTGGGCACTTGTATTGCAGCAGCAGCTGCTCTGTTTCAGGCTTTTCAGTGGCTACAGTGGGGACATGTTTGCCACAAAGCTGTGGATCTGTAGGACCATGGATATACCAACTCTGTTATATGGAAGTGAAATGTGGGCACTGAGGGAGGCTGAAAACTCTGCGCTGACATTTTCAGTTCTCATCATTTTTGTCAGCTGCTCCATATTAAATGGCAGTACAAGATCTGAAATGAGAGTAATTGAAGTCAAATCTAGCAACTGCCTCCATTAGCACTGGTTCAGATTTTTTGGTATGGAAAAATGATTAGAAAGGAAGAGAAAAAAATTCTGATGTGTATTTACCAAGGAGTGACACTGTGAGGGCCAAAAGCTTTTGGTGGAATGATAAAACTGCCAGTGACAGACATGAACTAGAAAGAGATTGATCCAGGCTGTAGTATCAATCTGTAAAGAGGCCATGTTCCTTTGGGATTTGCCAAGGTGATGAATTTAGGGACCACTTGCCTGAGTAAGTGCTCAGTAACATAACACTGGCACATTGTGGCCTTTAATCTGAGCAACTATTAATATAGATAAACAAGAAAGATTGTGCATGTGGTTTATTTTTCATTTCTAAAATAAACATTGAGGTTTGACCATTGAAGCCCAAATATAACATTGAGGACCACAGCATCAAAAATGTGTTTTTTTTTTGTTTTAAAGTAATCGGGAATGAACAATCGAAAACCCTGGGAGAAATTTTGGCTCCATTGAAGTCACTAGAAGATTTGCCTCTTACTTCTGTGGGGCCAGGATTTCACTCATTGTGTCTAGGTCAGAATATCAGGAACAATGGAAGTCACAAACTGGTTGCCACAATAATTACTGACCTCAGCATGGAGGGAGAGGGAAGTTTGTACAATGTTTCCAGGGACGGAATACTCAGGGGACATGTGAGTCTTCCGGGAGAGCTCAAGATCTTTAACCAATATGTAACAACATACCGTCATAGAATATCTGGACCCTTTAAGGGAAGGTTCAAGTGCATCTGTGACAAGTTTAGCACACCAGCCAAAGTGGGGAGGATGACTAATAATGTGTGATATAATGTCCAGGTGGCTGAATCAGGCCTAAGGAAGAAGCCAAGTGAGAAAAAGGGGGTGTTGGCATTAAGTCGTGAGTCAGCAGGGCGGAAAAGATGCCAGCAAGGAAGGAGGATTGCCTGCTGATCACTTTCCAATTCAGGAAGACATAAGATTGAGACAGTGCAGTCAGCTTAGAGAAGTTGATCTACGGTTGCAGTTGATGTGAATAAGCACAGCTCCGAGGAGGGGAATACTGACACTCTTCTAGTAGGAGAAGAAAACTGTGAAGACCCAAAGAAGAAAGATCATCTGGTTGGAGACCTGGGATAAACTAGGGACTGGGTGGAAGAGCCTGTTTATGTTTGAACTCAGAGGAGCTTCATAGAAAAGACAAGGACCTCACGGTGGAGGATCTGCACCGAGCTTGAAATTGGGGTGAAGACTGTGGAAGTTTTAGTTCTATTTTTGAGAGACTTTGTGCAGGTCTTATAAATTGGACCCCCTCCCCCAAGAGGAATATTTGGACTGTGTGCACTTTTTAAGGGGCCCTACGTACAAAGGGAAACTGAGGCAAGGTGCTGTAGAACCACCCCAGACAATGAGGAATTGCTTGGGAGATGGTGACCTGTTCACAAACTCTAGAACTTCCTGACTTTTTTTTAAATACTTGCTTTAAAAATGGTTTCTTTTATAAAAGAATGTTAATGGAAAATCTTCATTTCAATCAAAAATTTCAGGTTCTTCATTGATAGACAAAAATCCCCCAAATTTCAGTTTTCTGTTATTAAAAAAAAATGAGTAATGAAGGGCCAGAGCCAGTTAGCCCTTTTCCATAGGTTCTTAATTATTTCTAGGTACACTTTGAGCGGAGTGTGCTAAAAATAGAAAAGTGGCTGTGGTGGCACAAGCAGTGGGGAAGGGGCTAGTTGTGCCGAGTACGTGCCTAGCATCTTGGAAGGATCATAGCTTGGAGCAGCTAGCCCATCCCACCACTTGTGCTGCCATGGCTATGCTTCTAATTTGAGTAGGCTAGCTTGATCAGAGGTAGCATGGGTATGTCACCTCAAGATGGAATTTACATCTCTTGACTGAAGCATAAACATACCCTAAAATGAGATCAATGGAGCATTTATGGCCTTCCTCTCATGCAGGGTTACAGCTGGTTAAAACTTGAACAAGAGTTTGTGGAAAGAGAATGTGGTCCGTGAGAAGGAGCATACAAGTTAAAAACAACATTATTGATATGTATGACCCACCTGTAAAAACTGCCCCTGTATGATCTCCTCTAAGAAAAGGAGCTGTGCATCTATACAAAAAGAGGAAATAGCTTCTGCAACACCCATACTAGAGCTATTGTTCAAAAATATGTCCTTTCCCTTAATCTTCTCAAACAGGTATCCCAAGTTTGGAAGCTGGGTGCATTTCTTGCAAAAGAAGTATGAAAACTGGCCTGTTTTAGCTTCAAAAATTCCAGCAGCTGTATCCTCTCCTGTCCAGCTGTGCACCCACTGATGTTTAGAGAGCCATCTGGAAGAAAGACCATCAGAGTCAGAATTAAAGAGGCAAAAAATAGGGAGAGAAGTGGAAAGTGAGAGAAGGAAGCTAATAAAGACCCCATCTGATCTTAACATTTAACTTGGCAAACCACTTTCTTTAAACAAGAGTGTTTTCTACAATCTAAACTATCAGATTAAATCCCTCAAAATAAAAGTGACAGAGGTTTAAAAATGCTAAAAATCAGCAAAATAAGCCTCAACACCTCACTCTCTTTTAGTGTTAGTTTAAAACACTTAGTGCATCACCTCCATAGTATACAGACCCCTTTTAGCCACCTGACTGACTGAGAGAATACATTCAAGTGAGATGTCAGAGAGACTTTCCAATTTTTTCATTACATGGCCTCCAAGTTCTCAGTGTGACTGCAGTTTTTCAGTAACAAGACTATCACTCCTTAGGGAATATGAGCAGAAGGAGTTTTCAGAACACCACCAGTATCATTTGTCTTGGAACAGAGTCATGGCAGGCTTGAGCCAGAAGACAGCATTGCCACCACTACACTTGGTTTCCACATGCCCAAGGGCCCAGAAGACTTGAAGAAACATGGTGCCCTTGGATCAATTCTGACTCGCCATAGAACTAGCCTATACGCCAGTGGTGGGCAACCTGTGGCCCACGGGCCACACGTGGCCCGTCAGGGTGATCTGCTGATGAGCCACGAAACAGTTGCTGCAGTTCGTCATTCCCTGCCAATGGCAGCTGCGGAAAGCAGCAGTCAGCACGTTCCTGTGGCCCGTACTCCGTCCTGCAGCTTCTATTGACCAGAAACAGTGAACAACAGCCAGTGGGAACTGTGGGAGCCCAAGCCTGTGGACAGTCAATGTAAACAAACTATCTTGCGGCCCACCAGCAGACTAGCCTGATGGGCCACATGCAGCTCATGGACTGCAGGTTGCCCATCACTGCTGTACACACTCATTCAGAGCTTTGGATGCTGTGCCAAAGTTTGCTTAGTTCACTAGTGTCATCTGTTTATGACAACTAGTTAACTCAGTATAAATCCAAAGTAATTCCATTGATTTCACTGGAGTTGCACCAGATATTCACACTGCTGTAACTGAAAGCAGAATTTAACACATTGCCACAAAGGCCTCAGATGAGTTAAGCTTTTTTGTAATGGGCAGACCTATCCCATCAGCTGGATATTCACTTCCATGCTCAGGGCTAGATTCTCTATGAGGTGCTCATCAGATTCCTATCCATGCATGGGTCGCTGTCTCACAGTGGGATGCCTCCTAAAGGGATTACCCCCAGCCTACGTTCTTAGCCTATGACTTAATGGACACTGAGTGTTGGGTGTGTAACTTCCGTAGGATCCTTTGCAAATCCCAACCTCTCAAAATAAGGATTTTAGTTCACTTCTCTCTATTCTCCCCCTTCTCCCCGCAAAAGAAGTGGGAGAGGACAACAATTCCCAGAGCTAAAACAAATTGTTTAGAGACACTGAAAAGGAGGAAAAGCATAAGTACAGCCACCAAATACAAATCTTAACTCCACACAGAATTTCGCTGTCACACGCTTCACACTATCCTGGGTTAGAAAGAGAAAGACTTAAAGAGATTGTGTTTGATTTTCAGAAGAGGTTCTGTAATTCTGCAGCCTACAGCAACAGTGGTAGCTTCAAAGCTGGGCTCAACAACCCAGCAGCTCCAAGTTCTACTTCAAAGTTAGGCCCAGCCTCATATGCCTGTCAGGGCATGGCTGGGTGAATGGCAACTCCAGGTCCCCAGCAAAATGGCCCAGTGTGAGGAGAGAAGTGGCAATGCATTTCTCTCACTTGACAGCCATTAAAGCTGGTTGGAAATTTTCAGTGAAAAAGAGAAACAAACATCACTGGAAATGTCAAGAAATCATTTCCCTTTCTCTTTTAGCTAGCTGGCATTGATGTACAGATGCCACTGCTCCTTATCTCCTCCATGCTGGTTTGGCCTTGGAGGTCTGAGACCCACATTACTTTATCCCAAAAAAGTCAATGAACAATATAAAACAGGGATTGGCAACCTTTGGCACACGACTCGCCAGGGTAAGCACCCTGATGGTCCGGGCCAGTTTGTTTACCTGTCACATCCACAGGTTCAGCCGATCACGGCTCCCACTAGCCACGGTTCGCCACTCCCGGCCAATGCGGGCTGCGGGAAGGGCCAAGGGATGTGTTGGCCAAAGGTTGCCGATCCCTGATATAAAATAATCAAGTATCCTGGTTATGGCTAATATCAAAGGGACAGATTATAGTTGGCCTTCCTGAAATTGACACCGTAGCATCATGGCCAGCTTCTATTGGAGTGAAACACACAGGCATAGTGAGCTGCACTAATGCTGGAAACACTGAATAAAGGAGCTGGGCAGGGGCAAGAAGTTCCAAGAAGTTCTCTCCTTGTGCGCTGTCCAGTGTCTCTGATCCAAGGTAGTGGATCTCTCAATCTGACATTTATGCTTCCAGAGCTCCAGAAGAATTTCTGGCTAACTCAGATATCAGCAGCATGTCCACACCTCTTTTCTAATGAGACCTGTGCTTTGATGCCCTACTGTATTCATGATCTTGTCTGTTTACTAAATTAATCATAATATTTATTGGAATCTCTTAATCTTTCATGATTTAAATTATCAATTTTGAGGTATCATGCAGAATTAGAGAATGATTGTCAGTATGGTCAAATAATTCCTCTCTTTAAAATCCATTATATACAGCTCATATAAATATATGCCGTCAAGCTAAGCTATTCATTAATAAGAAGCACTAAGTGGACATGCTAACATTAAATTGTTTTTCATATGGTAATAACTGATATTTATTTTAGTAACCATAGTGATGAAAAAGGTTGATTTCACACCCACTGTGAGATTTTCAGACTGTTGCAAAGCTACTTTAAGCACTATAGATCAATACCAGATGAAATGGACTCTTATACAAGATTAATGTTTACAAAAAATGATGTACAGTGCCACAGGTATGTCATAAAGGTGTGATTTTTGATGTTTATTCTTTTTGAAAACCATTTTCAGTTTTACATTTGTCCCTGCACATACAAATGAGAAACTTTGGCAAAGAAGCTTGACAGACATTTTGGATTCCGGTATCCCATCAGACTTGTAACTTTGACAGATGGTAGGTTGCTCTGGCCTTGCCTCAGTTAATTGTGCCATATGGCTGCTAGAGAGTGAATGCAATGCCTGTGCAACTTTTCTTGTGGGTCAAGAACTTTAGGTCTGTTTCTTCTGAAAAATTACTAGTGAATAGAAGCTACTGTATTAAAGGCTTATGATGATGTAAAAATTGTTCAAGGATGAAGAAATTATTTTTGATAACTGTCTAATATCGGTATTTCTGAGAAGTAGAGGACATTTTGGAGGGAGATGGGGGATATCCATCATGAATTGTATGCATTAAATACTATTTTGTAATGTCACATTTTATAAATGCGTGAAAACTTTTCATAGCATTGAAGGTATTGTTATTTATAGACAACAGTCTGATGGAATGAACTGAAATTTTGTCTTAGTTAATATTATTCAGCTATGTTTTTACATCAGAAAAAAATCTTGAGATAATAACAACATAAAACTTTTACACAGAGCTGAGAAAAATGAACACTAAAATATCACTATTCTTATCATTACCTAAATTCTAGAATTTAAAAGGTATAGTCTAGTTTCTGTCAGAGGCAGGGATGAAACTGCCATGTTTACCTTACATAATTCTGGTGCAATTGTGAAAACTTCATATTTTCACATCTGATCTTTCATTTTATAAGAGCTGATTTGCCAGAAAAAAATCACACTATATTATTCTTTTTCTGGCTAATACAAGGGCAGATTGGATACTATGAATGAAAATCTGTAATTTAAAAGGTGTAGATTTAAAATCTCTGCACCTGGCAGATGCACTCTTTTCTGCCTTTGTTGTGAGTATTATATAATATAGTATAGTAATATAGTATTGAAGTTTTTATCCTGCTTTGCTAAATGTAAATTAGGGCTCACTTGTGCCAGTTAAATACTGACCTGCATTATGGGTGGTGCAGAAACACACAGCACTTCTGAGAGCCTTCCAATAGTGCCTTAAATGATGTCACTAACGTGTCTCTCTCTCTCTCTCTCTCTCTCTCTCTCTCTTTCATCCTCTTCACACTGAGTGAATTATGTCTGCAGCACAGTGATTTGTTTTGGTAGGACTTTAGTCTCTTTGTTTAAATATGTTTACGTTAGAGATGGCAAGGTTAAAGTACAGTTCCTTGCACCTGAAGCAAATGTTGGTGAGATTTGTGATGGCCCTTAGTTATTGTGAGGGTTCATTGCTGGGTTCTGTCATGGGCTATAAGCACTCAGGACTACAGACAGTCAGAAATTTTCCAAAAAAAAGTTTTTCTGTCAGACAATGCAGATTCATCAAAATCAAAATGTTTTACAGGAATGAGTCCATTTTGATTGTGACCAGACTTCCAGAGGAAACCAGCCAGGGTTTTCAGGACCTCCAGTCTCAATGGCGTGCAGCTTTTGAATATGGCAGCTCTAACAGCCCCAGCTCAAGCTATCGCTTTCACTGTTTCTAGGATTCCCACTACATGGCAGAGAGCCTGGCAGCCTTGGAAACCTGGAAGCTCAAGCTTGAGCCAGAGGTCTCATGGCTTCTGGATTCCTGTTTTTTCAGTAGCTCTGGGCAGCTCAGGGAGTCTTGTCAAGTTTAAAAAATGAGAATTTTCCACAGAATGGGAATTCCAGCACTCTGACCAGCCCAATTCAGGATGCTTTGGATAGCATCTGGCAGTTTCAACGGATGCTGATAGGAAAGTTCTCACAGCCTATAATACAGCCCTAGCATAAGCTTGGTGGAATTATTTTTGTTCCAACTTATCTGTTTCAGTCTTTGTTTTCTATCATTGGTACTCAAGTTTCTGACCCTCTCTCTGGCACAGTGTGTGAGAAAGCCATGGAAATATGTGTGGGCAACGGGGAGGAAGGGCTCATTTAGGGACCAATGTGTCAATGGTCAAAGTTAGCATACAGCAATAATGATACACCAGATCCTGGACTCTTTATCTGTGGGTGGAGTGATGTTGTCCTTTAATATATTTTTTTTTCTAATTTGATTCAGTCTGAGTCTTCATGGTAGAATCAAGATCATGGGTTGTTGTTGTTGTTGTTGCTGTCTAGGACATGGGAGACCTCTGACCACTGCCTTAGTGATGTGATGATTTGTCCAAGACAGTGGCTGATTTGGATTCAATGTCCTCAGTGTTGACATTGAATCCAAAGACCAGGTTCAAGGTGTGCCTGGCTATGTGAGCTAGGTCAGAGATGACCTGTAAAAGTTCTAGGGAAGCAGGTGAGAAAATGATATTTTGGGTTATTGCACTTGTGGCCACGTCAACAGGAATGGTGAAATCTCCCAGAATGGCAAGTCTAGGTTATTGCACCAACATCACTGAAAAGCTCACAGATAGATCCTTTCTGAATCCTTTCGTTTTAAGCAGTCATTAACTGAGCAAAAAATCTGTCAGCTTTGGTTCTGGTCTGTATTGTTAAGTGAATGAATTCCCATGACTCCTTGTCCTATCTGAGATGGGCTAAGTAGCCTTGCAGCAGGGCCGCCCGGCGGGGGGCAAGTGGGGCATTTTGCCCCAGGCCCTGGGCCCCACAAGGGCCCTGCAAGCTCTGGCCCGGCGGCGGTCCGAGTCTTTGGTGGCATTTTGATGGTGGGGGCCCTTCAGTGCTGCTGAAGACGTGGAGCGACTGAAGGGCCCCCCTGCCACCGAAATGCCACCAAAGACCTGGACCGCTGCCAGGTGAGTACAAGCACCACAGCTCCTCCACTTTGCCCCAGGCCCCCTGAATCCTCTGGGTGGCCCTGCTTTGCAGGGGTTACGTATGTCATCATGGAGCTTGTGGTATCATCCAAGCAGGTCTCTGTGATGCAAATTGTATCAGGAGTTTCATCACTGATGAGCTCAGATATTGTTTTTCATTGGTTGGCAATGGATATTGCATTGATCAGCATCAATTTTAGTTCAAATAGCTTTACTCTGCCTTCATTAAGCCCATACTTAGGTAATGGTCTTGTGCAATGGACAGGTAGTAGAGGCCTGGTACACAGTTTTTCATATCTGCTCTGCAGTTTCCCTGAATAGTTCCTCCCAATGTGGGCTGGAAAGGTGAAGTACCTCACTGAATTGAGGAACACTTCACTAATGCCACAAACAAGACCCTTTAGGTACCATGACCTGGCTGACTGCTGGGCATGGAACAAGCTGGAGCAGTCTATTCCTGGAGCAGTGATGGTCATGCTGGAAGCATCATGTCTAGAGCTTGAACAACAAGTAAAACAACAACAAAACAAAAAACAGAGTAAAAAACAACACCAAAAAAATCTCCATTGCAAATTCACCAAAACCCCAAATATTTTAGACAAAACCCAAAATATCTTAATTTAGAAATACTATCATGGTGCCTCATGCGAAATGTAGTTCAGATGCCCGTTGCTCCCATTCTCCTCTATAACCCAGACTCCCTGGTCAAATTACCTCTCCCATAATGTTCCTTATTGTAGAGGGAAGATGGGGTATCATGGGAGTCCCTGGCTATGGTGCATTCTGGGAGATGTAATCCAGCTGGGGGTCCTTGGCAATAGAGGAGAGTGAAGAAATAAGCATGCAAACTATATCTCCAATGACACACTATGGCATCACTACCAAATGAAACTATTCAAGTTTTCAGGTATTTAGTTTTGTTGGTAAAAAAAAATCATTTTTTTGGAAAGCAGACTTTTTTTTTTTTTTTTTTTTTTACAAAACATTACATTTAATCGATTAAATCACTGGGAGTTAGACATGTTGGGTATTCTCAAAATCCCACTAGGTGTCTATCTGCATTTGAAGGTGCCTAAATACCATGAAAATCTAGCTGAGAGCTCCTAAGACAGGCAGAATCTTTTGGGAACCTCATTCCTAGTGGAGGTTCCCTGGCTGGAGGGAGGCGCTGAGTGAGGACAAAATCTCTCTCATTTCTCTGTTTCAACTCTTCAGAAAGGGAAAGGTATCCTCTCCCCTGTTGCTGAGTCCCCAACCAGAGGAGAGGAGAGAGAGAATTGCCGAAAGAACAGAGTCTGAGCTCCTTTAAAGGTGCTCAGGCTCTCCTGCTCCTTGCAGTGGGGCTTGTGGCATAGGTAGTGAGCTGCTCAGTGCTGTTGCTACTGCTGTGTCCCTGCCTGAAAGTGAGAATGCTATCACTGCGGTTTGTGACTACAATGATCACTACGTTTACTGATACATAGAACTCTATTCTTTGAGATCCCCAGATAGCCCGTTGTTAAATTGTGCATAAACTTATTAAGTTATTACCACTTTTGATGTTAAAAATACCTAAATACATGACTAATATGAAGTGCAGATTAAATTTTGGCATAAACACATTATGCACATAGAGCCATCATCACATCCTTTATAATTACATTTTTCCCCTGCTTTCTAGTAGGTTGGATGTTTGCATCTTCATAACAGTGTACAAATGCTGCCCACATTCACAGTGAGTTTTATATTCCTCCTTCATGAGCTTTTAAAAAGACATTTTACCCTTCCCTTTCTACAGAGGTCTGCAGGAATGAGTTGACTAACAATTACTGGTTTGATCGGGAGCAGAAAGGTCAACCTTACGTATTCATAATAATTGAACCTTGCAGTCGTTTTGTAGAATGTTTTTCCTCTGTAACATGCCACAATATGAGGACTATTGGCACCATTGGAATTGGGAGAAAAGCTATAAATTGAGTAAAAAAAATGAAATGATATAATGAAGGCCAAAATGATGTGTGCTTATAAAAACCCGCATGTATGGTTATATAATACAAAAATCATTCATCTACTGTTCCCTATCCAGAAATAGGCTTATTGTACTATTACCTTGCCCTCTCTCCAACACCCTTACCACCAGTCATTTGATATAGCCACCTGTTATAGCCTATCATTAATCAAAATTGTAAGATCTTGGTGCATGACTTCTTCTTACTACTTGTTTATACAATACCTTGAACAAAAGAGCCCCAATGCCTGAGTAGGACCTCTGGGTACAAGGACATTATTATTATTATTAATAATAATAATTATAATAATAATAATAATAATAGTAATAAAGAAAGCACCTTGATTATATATGTTAAAAGTACTTGCATAGCACAAAGGGAGTATTTACAATTCCTAAGTTTCCCAGAATTACCAGTGCAACACATATACAACCTATAAAACTCATATTTGTTTGATGACCACCGCTGTTTTCAATAAAATGAAAACAGGCCAAACAGAAGGATTCTATTTCTATTTCTATCCTGGTAACTTCTTTTATGGTCTTGGGTCACACACACACACACACACACGCACGCACGCACGCACGCACGCGCACACACACACACACACACACACACACACACATTGAGTCCAATTCTTAGGATTTCTCTGGTTGCTCTCATAGGATTCCACATCCGAATTCCCCCGTGGAGTAATTTATTATTAGGCATGGATGCCTGTTTGATTAGTGAGCAATTCCAGGTGGCACAGACTCAGTGCAGTGACTGGGTGGCACTTCCCAACTGCCAGAACAACTTTTTAGGGGCATGGACGCTTCTCCAGACACAATTACAGCTGCCCCAAAGTTTCTGTAAGTTACTTTGGGAACCAGAATGGCTTTGATTGGTCCTGGGGATGAGGGATGCAAACATGGTTTAGAGATGCCTTTTCCTCTCTTCCCACTTTAGCGGTATTGAGAATATCTTTGTTGTAACTACTGAGGTCCAAGTCCATTACCTGGAAATAGTTGCAGTGTCACCTAACCAATTGCTTACTTCATGGCTTGAACTTCAGTCATTTGAAAAATACACTATATTTTAAAGTGGTAAAGAGAAACACAGACAATGCAAAAATCTACCAACCAAGTAGCTTTAGTTACGATACAACTCAAATTTATAGTACAGAAAAGTCATATTACTTTATCCTGTATATAGTGCTTTCTATATTTGGCCATAAGATATCTCCTCTAAAATGACAGAATAAAAAATGGGACAACAAACTATTACACTTGAGGTATGTTGGCAAAATTCATTGTGTATGACAGTGAATCTTAATCTCTTCCGGTGCTATATACTCTTCACAGATGGAAAACTGCTCTGAAATTCACAGGGATTTTATTCTGGTGTCCAGGAGATGTCATTGCCCAAACACACACATTAAATTGTTCATTCTCTGGTTTATTTTTGAAAAACACACTGCAAACTGCTATTTTGAATCTCACTCACGTAATCTGGCAATTCTGCATCCCTAAATATATGTTTACTTCTTCCTGCACAGTGACTTATTAATTGGCACGGATGTCTCTTTATTTAGAGAGTTATGTAATAGCCCCTGTTTGTGCACAAAGAGATACTTAGGCTATTTCATTCAGAATTTCCTTAAACCATTATATGAACCAGAATTATATTACAATTTACTATGTCATGGATTTATGGGTTTACAAGGGCTCATGAAAAAATATGGAGTATTGGTGGTAATTCCACATTTTTGATTGATTTTGATTGTTGATATTATCAGTACTAAAGACATTGCAAAAAAGTGTGTTTTTAACATCAGTTTGTCAAAGATCAGTAGTTTGTATGAACAACAAGGAAGAGCACAGAACAAAGAAAATGGACTGCTAGTTTAAGAATTAATATGTTTATCTGAGAAGGTATTTGCTCAGTGAAACAAGCTACACAGAGGAGACAGAGAGAAATAGTTTTCTACTAGGAAATGATCCTTTTAATTATTCTTTTGGCTAATAGTGAATGTAGATTCATTTTAATAACGGATGTGTGCTGGACTGGGAGGACTGCAAATGACTCTATCCTGCACATACGAGGGTATATGCATACCATTTAACAGATTGTCTCCATCCGTAATGTCTATGATATTAAGATCAAGGAAATTAAGAAAGGATGTGTATGCATATACCTTCATATGTGGGATGTGAGGAGTGAGTCCAAAGGCCACCACTGCTTCTGAATGGTGCTTAGAGCTGATCTTTGTCAAAAGCAAGGAAACATCATCTTAGATGCTGTCCTAATGTCCAATACACATCAGGCATTTCATAGGAAGCTAGGACTATCCAGATTCAATGAAATGAAAATGGGAGACTGCATCCTAGAGGTGCAATACAAAGATTTTAATAATCATTAATACAGTAAATTGCCGTTTAGTAATACTTAGGGGTGCTGGAACAGACCTCAAATAAGGCTTGCACAGAGTTGGAACTGTGGGAAGGTTCCTTTTAAAATTATTTTGAATAAGAAAAATCATATATATTTATCATCATGCCTTTATCCAATGCTTTAAAAATTTTTAACAAGGCATCCATTGCTCCAGAGGATTTATAATTTAGAGGTCAGACTGTGCCTGGTGCATAGGAGGAGCCTTCCTTCACACTTGCATAATCCTCATAAACCTGGCCAAAATTAAAGTCCTTGCACTCTAGGGGAACACAGGGACTGTTCCCTCTCTGTATTCCTGTGATGCAATTCATCCCAAGTGGTAGGGAGGGTTGATGGCATCACCTTACTTTGTTGTAATCTGAAGAGTCTGACTGTTACATTGGAGCTGGTGCTTACTGCATCAAGAGTTCTTACTCTGTGCACTGAGGAAGTCTGGGAGGAAATCTGTTTCCATCAGCCATATCCTCCAGCCAGGGGGCAGCTCCACTCAGCCTTTTAGTCTGAGCTGTGTGCAATATTTTACCTAACAGAATCAAAATGATGAGTTACTTTGCTGTGAATTGTTGCCAAATTTGGATGACTACAGTCCCAATTGTTCCTGAACTGTCAGTCCATGTGTCTTGAAAGAAAAAAAGAACAGCTGATATGGTAGATAAAGGACTAAAACATTTGTCTTTCATCAACACCAGGAAGTGTAAACTCAGGTTTCAATAGAGCATATGCCAATTTATGCCAATGGTGAAATTCTGACCACACTGAAATCATTGGCAAAATTGTTTTACTTCAATTGGCTAGGGATTTCACTTGGCTCAGTATCTGGTGTTCTCCATTTTTTCTACTCCTGAATTATCAGCAGTCAAAACTTTCCTAGAACATGGCTTCAGTTAAACACCGGTTACAAAAAGCAGTAGAGCTCAGCAACTTTTCCTGGAATAAGTAAGCTTCTTTAAATGTGCTAAGGAGCAGGTTCATTCCAGTTATTTCTAAAAGGAATTCTGTTCTACACTATATGCTCTATGCTTTTGGATCTGGCCCTGGCCTTATTGAAGTCAAAAGCAAAACTGCCATTGAGTTCAAAGGTGTAGGGCGAAGCCCTTACTAAGAACAAAAATATCAGATAAAATGGAAGCTTTGAGTTCAAAGATCTTTGAAATAAAGTGGAATCAACTGTTTCTGGCTTTTAGAGTCTTCCACATCACAGGAAAAGTGCTATGATTCCCTTGAAATCAAAAGTTTTAAAATATGTTCCACCACCAGCATGCATCCCCCCATAGTCAAATCCAAAAATTATCACCCCCCCCCAAAAGTAAACAAACAAACAAACAAATAAAAACTTCTAAATTGATGAAAATCCAAATATTGTATATTTAGGATATTGCAGTGCAATACAGGGACATCAGTGAGAAAAGCAGAGGTATTCTGTCTCCAGCTATATTACCTACATTTCTGTGTACCTGGATATTGCCATGGAATTTAAGTGAAAATGTCACTTACATTGATTTCACTTGCTCACTGTAAATCCCAGTTATAGGCATGCATGTGGGTCCCAGTCTATGGGATCAATGTGCAGAGATCAAAAAGAAGGTAAAGGGTGAACAAATTAAATAGAATATAATACATGTTTTAAAGGAGGAAAAGGTTATCACCCAGTTTGGCAGCTTTTTTTTCATTTATCTTAATCCACCTTCCTTTTTAACATACTGTTTAATTCCTTTGTTCTCAAGCAACAAATCTAGGTGTCTTTGGATCTCAGTGATATTTATGGTTTCCGATGTCTTTTACAGTAGATTATTTCTTATTTTTTATCTTATGAATTGAACACTTTTCTCCTAAACTTCCTGTTTACTCCTTGTCTGATTTTTTGATTATGTCCTGTGTTTTTGAGCTTTCTATACTACAATTAAACTTCATAAACTTCAACAATTTCTCCTTCCTAATTTTTAGAGATGGAGCCCAAAGCAAAACTCTGATATGTTCTCAAGAAAACTTTGAGGTATGAATTTGATCTTAATTTCTCATTTAAACCTTATCTCCATAATAGGCTAAACCAGATCCCACAACCAGAACTCTTGAGAAAGTTTAGATCTGGATCAAACTTTGGGGATGGGAATAGCTCTAATGACTTCTGTGAGGTCACCTCAAAGCATCTCCTTTTCCAGTCAGAATAACACAAACCCTTAGCATTTCTTCACAACTTAGTTGTGAAGAAATGCTCAGCTGTGTACTTCATCCTCTCCAGTGCAATTATATCCTTCCTATTCTCTGCTCCAAACACTCAAGATAAGAAGCCAGGTTAATTATACCCATCTTTGGTGTAATTTATGCTTTAACCTTGGACTTGACATTTATTCTGCTATCTCCTCCTCAGCTCCCACCAATTTATTCAAACCTGTGGCCTTAAAACAAAATAAAAATGATAAATCTACCTCATGGTCATTACTTATATCTCAGTTTTCAATCCCTTAATGAAGTGCTGGGCAGTTGAGATTGTTATATGCATATGCATCATTTGAGGATTACACATTTAATAATGACTATGAGATGACTACTTAGCAGTAAATTAATAACTACTTATGGACAAAAATGATTATGCCAAATTTATGTTTAAAAGTCATTTTAACTGTAAAGGAATTGACTCAATTTTCTAGAGATTTAAAGGTGGTAAATGGATAAATTCAAGTATCTCAAATACCTTGTTAGAATAAACTGACATCCATTCACTTTTAATAGTCCCTTTCATTTCAATTTTTTTCCCCCATAGGATGATCAGAGGATTGAGCCCATGCATGGTTGTCAAACAGAATGTTAAAAAAAAAGACAAATGATTTCTCCAGAAAAATCTGATCACTTATTCAGTTGGTTCCATTTTCAAAAGCTGCTTTTGAAATTCTTTTATTAACATTTGGACTCCAGTTGCACAGTCAGAAAAAGCATTCAAGTGAAATAATCGATAGGACTTTGCTTCTTGGCAATATGATGGGGGGGGAATAACCATTTTCTGATGGCAATATTTGGATAGAAAATAAACCATGCCTGTCCTTTAACCATAAAAACTTATCATTTCATAAGGGGGAATACTAAGGACCAAATTCTGATATGCTGACTCCCAACTGAGCAGTAGTTTATTTCACCAAGAAGTCCTTTTTAGGCCAGATTCTGCCATCCTCTTAAAGATGCAGCATAAAAATCACAAGTCAATGGGCCAGATTCTGATAATTTTACTAACTTGTACTTTCTTTCCTCCATGAGTAATCACACCGAAACCAGGATTCTGGTAAGTGTCAGAACTTTTGGGTGTTTGTCAGAGCAGTATGAACTATTTTCTGTAAACAACTGAAACCAATGGCACTACTCAGAGTGAGGTGCTTCTCCAACTATCAGAATCTGGCCCATTGGAATCAATGTGTGTGACCCTGTACCTCAAAGAGGCCATTCTGAGGGCCCATAGGGCTGCCTACATTAAAGCAGCCTGTCCCAGATATTCTATGTGTGGCAATGATGCCCAGAAAGCCCAATGCATTAACTGCTATGGCTCCACCTCCAGCATGTTCTTCCCACATCAGGCCCCACCTCTGATACCCTCAACACTATGCCAGGCCTTGAAGTATAGGCCTCATAAGGAACGATAAGCTGCCTTGTGTCAAGCTTGTGCCAGGGGGAATTCTCCCTTGACTGGATCTGGGTCTCTAACTATCCTTTTGCAAGGTTACTAGCAGATGAGAGAATTTCTCTCAATGGGACTACCTGCCAAGTGCTGCCAAGGAGCTGCTTAATAAAAATAAAGAGATTAAGATCTGTCCTAATGATAATTGTATCTGAGGGAAAAAATAGCACTTACACACTCATAACCGAAGCATTTGACTTTCTCCCTGTCTTTTTTTCTCTTCTCACTGCCAAGCTCTCCCTTTACACCAGTTCCAGAATATGCCCCTTCCTCTGTATCTCCACTGCTAAAACTCTAGTGCACATTCTGTTTCTCAAGCCTTGCCAGCCAAAACATTCAAAAATAATGGTCCAGGCCTTCCAAAATCATGAAATTGGCTTAAGAATCGTGAGATTTTTTAAAAATACATTTTTGGTAGTTTTTATTTGGATATTGGCATTTCAGTCATATTCTGGGCTTGTTTTCAAGCTATTCTCCATAACCAAGAGGGCTAGAAACTGATTTTTTTAACATGAAAAATGGAATTCTTCCATAATTTCAAAATTCTAGGAGCTTGAGTTTTAAGAAAAGCATAATGAGCCACTGAAATAAAGAGGTGGCACTGCCACATCCATAGGCTAAAATTTGCTTGTAAAGATTAGGTTGAATTATGGTTTTAATTAGCTCTTAAATTATTTGAACTAATTAATTGATCCATAGAGATCTTTCCTTCAGAGAAATGATTGTCCTCAGAGGTTTAGTGTCCAGTAGGCCTGGGAAGACAAGAACCAGAGGTCATAAACACCAAATTTGGTTGGATCAGGTTCTATTCTTGACATTGAAAACATTTGATTTCTTGCATTATCTATGGGGAAAAACATACCTTGTTGGCATTATTTATATATTACAGGGATTGGCAACCTTTGGCATGTGGCCCATCACGTAAATCCACAGGTGGGCCAGGACAGTTTGTTTACCTGCATCATCTACAGGTTCAGCCAGCTGCAGCTCCCACTGACCAGGGTTCACCGTTGCAGACCAATGAAGGCTTTGGGAAGTGGCGTGGGCCAAGAGATGTGCTGGCTGCTGCGTCCCGCAGCACCCATTGGCCTGGAACGGCAAACCGCGGCCAGTGGGAGCTGTGATTGGCCGAACCTGAGGTTAACAAAGTGTCCTGGCCCACCAGCAGATTTCCCTGATGGGCTGTGTCCCAAAGGTTACCAATCCCTGATATATGATGTTAGCATTTATTCTACCATCTATGCTTACTCTTAACCCAAAAAGCAGCATTAAAGTAAAAAATGGATGAGAAAACCATTTTTAAATTTATTTTCCATTAATTTTCTTGCTTGGCTCAACTCACTTTAAGAGTATCACCATGAGTACCTGAGAAGGGTGATTTTGGCTTTAAGCCCTAACAGTTACAGTATGCCTAACTGCAAGAACAGAGGTGTTGAGGATGAGGGTAGATTCATTTTTAGGACATCCCACTTCTAATAAGATTCTCTTAGAGTAATACCTTTTCAAGTGCTGGCAGATTGTTTCTAATGATTGGCCACAGAGCCGATGTCTATGACCTTAAACTTAATAGAACCCATATAAATACCAACACTATCCCTTTCTTGGTAATTTCTACCACTTCTTTTGTTAAGCTAGGAAAATGCATCTAATATCAAATCAAGTTGCACTGGGGGGATTAAAGATTACTATTAATATTCCAACCTAATGAGGTAACCAAATGTTATGGTGTGATGTGTGAATTGCAGCCATGGGCTGTTCTTATTATTATAAATTGATGGACCTTGAAGCCTGATAACATTATGCTCACTTTATAACTGCTAGTCTTTCATTAGACAGCTTTTTTTCCTTCATTTTTGAAGATATTCAACCTTGGACTATGCAAGGATCCCATATGGAAATGTATTAAAATATACAGTAAATACATAATGTAATCATATTTCTCTTTGAAGAAAAGTATGTAATGCATAAATGACCCCAAGGAGGTAATATTTTAGATGAATTTTTTAGTTCAATATTTTCCAGTAGATTGGATTTATTCCTTATTTGATTTGCATATGAGACTCACGCTATATAAAATGTATACTTTGAAAGCCACAGCGCTAATGATACTTCCAGTTCTTTTTAAAAAACAACAACTCCGAATTAAAGATACAACACATACTTTTTATGTAAGAGAAACATGTAAAAATGAACCAAGTTCTTTATTTTAAGTTAAATTATACATCTGTCAAATATACCAGGTGTAGTTTAACTTTACACCTAGACAAATTCTGCTCTGAGAGATGATTTATGAATTAGAGATGAGTGACTTGGCTTAGCTTATCCTGCCCTTTCTCTCAGCTCTGTGTCCCACCTCTCTGATCTATTGATTGTGATCTAATTCCCAGTTAGCATTCTGTGGATTGGCAGAATTCTGCCTTGTGACCAGACCCAGAATTATTAAAGTTAATACGAGCACCCTAGTGTGCACAAAAGAGTCGATTACATTTAGGAAAGGCATTATTTCGTTGTAATATTTTTGTTAGCAGAGTTAGCAAAATCACAATATTGGAAAAAAATTAAAAAAAAATTAGATATTTAAAAAAAAACAAGTATTTCTAGTATTACGACTTAACTACTAGAGAGAGAGAGTATAATGCTGAAAAAATTCAATTTTCAAGGGGAAAAAAAGTGTGGTTGCTGCAAATTGGAATGATTTTCACGTTTTTGATGAAAACCTGAAACATTTTGATGAAAATGAAAAATTTTCATTTTTTGTTGAACTTTTTGTAGGAAAAAAATAATTTGTTACTTTAGTAGAGACTCATCCAGGGCCCTGTCATGCTAGACATGTGTCATAAACAGATAAGTAAGAGTTAATAGAACAGAAGTACTTCATGTCTCTTTTGCCTGTAAAGGGTTAAGTTCAGTGAGCCTGGCTGTCACCTGATCAGAGGACCAATCAGGGGACAGGATACTTTCAAATCTTGAGGGAGGGAAGTTTTTGTGTGTGCTGTTACAATTTGGTTGTTGTTCACTCTGGGGGCTCAGAGGGACCAGATGTGCAACTAAGTTTCTCTCCAATCTCCCTTCTACAGGTTCTTATAGATCCAGAATAGGAAGTACTAGGTAGATAAAGCGAGTTAGGCTTATGGTTGTTTTCTTTATTTGCAAATGTGTATTTGGTTGGAAGGAGTTCAAATTGGTATTTTGCTGAAAAGATTTTAATTTGTACTTGTATACTTAGGCTGGGAGGGTATTCCCAGTGTCTATAGCTGAAAGACCCTGTACCTATTCCGTCTTAAATTTGCAGAGATAATTTTTACCTTTGTTCTTTCTTTAATTAAAAGCTTTTCTTGTTTAAGAACCTGATTAGTTTTTTTTATTCTGGTGTGAGACCCCAGGGGAGGGGGTCTGGATTCACCAGGGAATTGGTGGGGAGAAAGGAGGGAAGAGGGAGAAAGAGGCTAATTTCTCTCTGTGTTAGGATTACTGTCTCTCTCAGGGAGAATCTGGGAGGGGAAGAGAGAAGGAGCGGGGAAGGTGGATTTTCATCTCTATTTTAAGATTCAAGGTGTTTGAATCACAGTAATCTTCCAGGGTAACCCAGGGAGGGGAAGCCTGGGAGAGGCAACGGTGAGGGAAAGGGTTTACTTTCCTTGTGTTAAGATCCAGAGGGTCTGGGTCTTGAGGGTCCCCAGGCAAGGTTTTGGGGGGGACCAGAGTGTACCAAGCACTGGAATTCCTGGTTGGTGGCAGCGCTACAAGTACTAAACTGGTAATTGAGCTTAGAGGAATTCATGCTGGTACCCCATCTTTTGGATGCTAAGGTTCAGAGTGGGGAATTATATCATGACAACATGACACAGATAGAAAAATTATAATCCATTTGTTTATATGACAAGAAACAAGAACTGGATACAGCAAACAGGTTACAATAAGACAATGTGATTAGTGAAATAAGCAGGCAGAAGTGCTAGAACTACACATTCCTGGAATTATTTTATAGTATTTGAGACAAGACACTGTACTCCAGGGGGATTTAAATAAGGCCTGATCCTCAGATGGTATAAATAGGCCTACTTCCATTGTTATATTAGGTAGCTTAAACAGCCAAATATGCATCATCAAAGAGGTTGCTAAATGATGTAGAAGTAAACTTTACCAGCTTAAGAATAGTACTGAACTGAGTGATAAAAGAACTGAGTGATAAAAGAAAAATAGTAGGGAGAGTGGCAACCAGTGAACAACTTGATTTAAGCATAATAAAGAATATGAGAGTTCTCTGATTTCAGCACTAAAAGAATTATGGCTGGATTTTCATCTACCTTAAGGCCAATGTACACTGCTCTGGTAGCATAAAGTAGACTTCAGAGTGTGTAAATGTAATTTACTGTAATTTGCTCCCATTATGAGGCTTCTAGCCACTTCCAGAGTGTAAAATCACCTTAATGTAAATGAGAATCAAATACTTTGTTGTCATGAAAGCAAACTTGGGGGAATTAAGAAATTTGGGGACAGATTTTAAAAGAGTTCAGCTCTTGGTAGCTGCCGCCCATTTAGGCATCTAAATAAAGTGGTCAGATTTTCAGCAAATGTTCAACATCTAGTAGTTTCTGTTGGGGATAATTGAAGCTAATACATGTTGAGCAGTCCTGAAAATCTAGCCCCTAAAGGCTCAGTTTAATATTTCTTCCCGAGGCAAAACTACTAGTGCTTGACTGAATAAAGAGTGCTGAATAAAGAATGTAGGATTTAATGAGTAAAGGGCAGTCACAGGCAATATTAAAAAGACACTGAAATTCAACACCACACTTCCCTCAGTATATATTTTTAAATTTACAATTGTTACAAATAACTTGTGGCTATTGTAACTGTAATCTCAGATTAGAGAAAATATTATTTTGTTTCTATTTTTAAATTGTATTTTCTGCTTTGTGAATAGCTGGTTTCAATTTTCTCCAGTATATTTGGTCAGTCAATTTCCTCCTCTATTTGTATGGGTCTTCCAACAGCAGGACGGGAGAAAAAAATTATGAAATAAAAGAGTGATTATATAATCACAAAAATTAGCACTGGGTGACTTGGTGTCAGGTGTACTGTTTAAAACCAGTTTGAAATCATTTTAAAATGGAGTAGATATCAAGTTAATAATGCCCCTTTAAAATCCTCCTGTTTGAGAGCTGGCTGGCGAATCCTAAGAAACAAGACGATTAAGGTGTGAGAGACTCTCATTCCTTTCAGTGAGAAGCGTTCACAAAGCAAAATGTGGCCAGTGGGGCTTTGCAGAATATGCTCAAAGATCTGATGCTAGAAGAAAAACACCACATCTACAAAAATTCCTGTACTTAAAAGGCTTGACCCAGAATTTGCTGAAATTCTATAGAAAAACTCCCATTGGATTTAATGATTTGGATCATGCCCTAAACAGAAAAGAGGGAGTCAGCCCAACAAGAATACACTGAGTTAGTTACAGCTCATAAGAAAACAACAAGGGCAGAAAAAGAGTAAAAGGAGTTGTGGAGAGTAAGAAAGGTTTTTATAAAAATATCAGAAGAAAGAAAAGATACTAGACAGAAGGTAAAAAATACAGTGACTCAAAAATGGATAAGATGTGAAATTCAAGACGCAAAATAAAGTTTTAAGTTAGTCCAACTGGATTCAGAAGGTACAGTGTATAGCCCGCTGCTCTCACATTGACAGCTGCACCAATGGAATGATTCACCCTATTATTATTAATATTATTTATTAATTGCAGTATGTAGGAACCTCAGTCATGGACCAGGATCTCATTGTGGTAGATCTTGCACAAACACAGAACAAAAAGGCAGTCCATGGATCAGTCACTGGTATGGGACAGAAACTTTAAATTCTGACCAGAGCTCTGCCAGAGTCCCTCCAGTGATGGCTGTCTGGGAGCAGTGCTGAACCTGCCCTCTTTGAGGCTGTACCAGTCAGTTACATCCTTCCTGAACTCTCTTCTTGCTGACATTCTGTTACCAAAGGTATGGAGTAGAAGTAATGATAAAGAAATCAAGACAGTGCAGAGATTCAAACGGGGTGGAACTATGGTCAAAGTAGCTGAAAAGGAAGAAAATGCTAGTAGCAAAGTTTTGGGTGCACTGGGGAAAGGGGGAAAAGAGAAAGATGTTGCAAGGAGCTTAGAAGAAAGGAAAAGATCAGATTCTAAATAAAAGCCTCCCGCTTTTTCTTGTAGTCACTGGATGAGAAGCCGACCTAAGGAGTCACAAGTCTTAAGTGGAAAATGCAGGTTCCTATTTTAGGTTTTTAGTCATTTCTTTGTCACCTTCACATTCTGATACTGCAACAAGGGTGAGGATGATGCTACAGAAGTTTCTCTGCTGGCTAAAAATAATTCAATCAAACCATGATTCTCTGGAGCCTGGCTGGCTGCCATGTATCTAACCTGGTTGCTTGCCAAGTGTCATGCCCACACTCCCACACAAAAAATGTTTGATAATTTAATCTGCCGAGGATTTAATTTAGGCTGGTAATGAATGAAAAATAAGATTTAAAGGTAGCCAAGGGGTAAATTCAATGACTTCAAACAAATATCCCCACATGAAGAAATTACTTCAGTTCTTAAATGAGTTGGCAAAGGATTTTCCCTAAGGACAACATTTTATTTATCAGGTTTTTATTTTTCTGTCAAAATGCCTTTATAACTATATTATAAACAGTTCAGGTCTCAAGGTAAAATATGCAATGTATCCCATATAAAGGAAAAAAAGATCTTCTCCGCAAATGACCCCTCCTTCATCCTTCAGTGTGGCTTCTGAATTTATGACCAGGATATTTTTGCTTGTGAGAACTTGTATGTGTTTGAGAGAGATAAAGTAACTTTTGCAGTAGTCTGATTATTCTTCTGAGGAAGTTGACATGTTGTAGAGCCAGAAACCTTTTCTGGGACATATACATCTCAATGGCACCAGCACTGTATTTGGGCTGAATAAAGTGTTATGGACCAAGTTCAATTCTAAATTATATTTGTGTTTACCCACTCGCTGCAATGGAATTGCACTAATGCAACTGAGACCAGACTCTGGCCATCCTTTGTAAATTATGATATACATTTTAATCCATTAATTTGGGCCTTTTGTGGAGAGATTTATAAAAAGCTTGGGAAAGTTCTTGCCATTTCGCCCACATCTCCATTCTTTTTTTTGCCTTTCCAGTTACCCCTTCTATCCTTCTGTACACTATTTTGCATCAGCTCTGCAGAAGCCCTTATGTACAAATATATAAACCTGATGGAAGAAGTCATAACCTTTGCCTCAATTTCAGGAACTCCCAAAGTATAAAGGCATACAAGACTTGTGTCTCTAGGCAGAAGGTGGCCTGGAACTTAGTGAGACACATGCATACTACAAAACGGGACTACACTGTAGCTTGTTTATTTTAGTTAGAACATCAGTGCAACATTGGCATTCAGGAACCTCCAGGTGCCTCAAAGACTAGTAGTAAAGTGTCAAAGAAACACTTTCTGTGCCAAAGGCCTTTCCTTTGGACCATTAAACATATTTTCATTGAGTAAAGCTATGGCATTTTTATTTCTGCAGTGATTTTTTTTCTTTCACTGCTACATCACTAATAACAAAAGAAAATCATAAAAGACTATTTTTGTGATTCACCCAGTATTTGGCTCCTCAGCTCCTCTGTCACTGAGCACATGCTGTTGCAAATACATTTAGGTTTGATATATGTAGCAAAACTCATAAGGTTAACATTTTTCTCTCTGAACAAGTTAGATCCCTCCTCTGGTGGTACTGCACTCAGTGCAGAAAGGGTACTTCCATATAAACCACACTGCCAACAACAAACAGAGAATATACAAGAGAGCTGCATTGCAGGCAAGAGAGCCACAGTGTGTATCAGGAAGGAAAATTTCTCAAGTGCCTGGTTTATACGATGGTTTCAACTCAGCCAGCATTTTTGTGGACACAGTTTTACTCAAGCAACATATCACATGCAAAAACGCTACCACTTAGATATCTAACCACAGATTTCTGTGTGCAGTGAAGTAGTAAGATATCCAAGTACAATGCTTGCAGTTAAATGGAGGTTCTGTTATTTCTGGGAATAAAACTGAACCTGTAGAAATGTTATCTGCCTTTTAGAATTAGGCTGTAGTTATAAAACAAAAATTTAAGTGTGTTTGGCCTCTGATCTATATGTAATTTCTGCTAATTTTGATGGACTGTCAATAACAGAATCCATTTCAGAAAAACGTAATATGGAAAAAAGAGAAGAGATAGGAAAGAGAAAAGTGAATTTCTTGTAGTCAACATTTGTGTCATGTTTTTCTGGTAGCTAACCACTTCAAATAAGTTAAATACCTGATAGGCTGCCACTTCAACTTTGTTAGAGTAAAGGATGCTGTAAAATGACTGGACAGAGAGAATTATAGTCTGCGAGAAATTTCTTTCTCAGCAGAACACCAAAATGAAACAATTATTTTCTACAGCTATGACACCATGGAATTTAAATCCTTTTCAGAAAGATAAAAATGGAGCACAAGTGACTGACACATCAATATATATCCTATAAATTAAAGACAGCATATAGTAATAAATATCTAAATGATAACTAACCAGTTTGGGTCAATGACCAATTTGTGTGAAGATCACTCAAAAAGTAAGTTCTATAGGTACTTATTTTCAAATGTATCAATACAAAAATCAAAATGATACAAGGTTTAGGCTAGTTTGGAATTTCAAAGTCCCTTGAGGCCTTAGTCAAAGTCAGTTTAAGTCAGTGGAAAGACTGTTACTGATTTCAGTGGGCTTTGGATCAGTCCCTTACTCTGCAACCAAGAACAATGTCAAGGTACCAGAGTTTTACAATGCATGATCATAGAAAAGACTATCTGAAATTGTGAAGACTCCTGCTTTTCATTTATAACATATGCATCTCAACTTGCACTTGTCCATTGATTACATGTACTGGTTTTATTTTACACAGAAGTTCCCAAACCGTGGCCTATGGAGCACTTGCTGGTTGTTCTTAAAGAGTTGGTTGGTCACAGTTGGCTTATTTCCAGATGGGTGGGTGAGATGAAATGTAGTCAATGTAGTCACTGACAAGGAAGTAACATAGAGGCCAAATTCTACTCTGGTAAGTGGGCATACAAATTCTTCCAATGACGTTTGCACCTGACAACCAAATTTGGTCCTAAGCATAGAGAATTTCAATATCTCAGTATCGATCCCCGAATACATTTCAGATGCCAGCAGGTCTCCAATGTCATGTCAGCTTCTATTAAGTAGGTCAGTGTTTATGGCCAACCTCAATAAACACAGCTTTTTCTTAGGGGGAGAAAGCTTGTGCAGTCTTTGGCTGCTAAAGCTACCTTTATGTCCCCAGAAACCCTCTGTTACAATTTCCATTGAATACAGTGACACTTCTGATTAATTGCCAGCTTCTCCCCTGCTGAACTCAGCCAACAAGACACTTATGACTTCAGCAGATGTTTCTGCACTTTAGGCAAATTACAAAGTTTTTATATTCCCTCCACTTTCTTCAGCTGTAACAAAGAATTTTACTACAGTCAATATCACACAGAGAGGAACAAGATGCTGACTGACCAATACTGGCACTGGATTGAGCCCAGGGCCCCATTACAGGATACCTTACTAGCCCATGGTGCCATGCAGGGGATGTAATATTTTAGAAAGGAAGTGTTGTATACATCAGTGTTGTAATTCCAATGGGATCACTGAACTCAGAGAGGGAGAGGGTCTGCCCCTCCAACTCAGGACGCTGTCTCATCTCTTTTGCACTGTAATTATCTGAGCACATTCCCCCAGAGGCCTGCAGAAAGCTGGAGATAGGAAGAGATGAATATCTGAGAGGGTTTCTTTCTCCTAGTTTTGAACCTCTGCAGTGAGCTGAGAGAGGGAAGTGGGGACAGAGTCAGCAGACAAGTAGTAGGGAAGGAATAAAGGAAATAAAGGAATAAAGGGAATAAAGGAATACCAGGGCCTGAGGACAGCAGCAGGCCTCCATTGGATTCTTTCATGGCCTGGAGGCAAACTGCCATCAGGAGCAGAATTGGGCAGCAGAGCTACAGGGGTTACTGCTAATCTCTACTCTATAGCAGCATGTGCACAGTAAGGAGATCAGTGTGGCAAGGATCACTCTCTGGTGTCTGCTGTAGGGCCCTTGTACAAACCCTTTGCTGTGTGTTTGGTTCTCCTGACCCCTGTACTTCACACACATGCTATTTTGTCTTAAACCCTCTGCTTTCCTAGGATGTCCAGAAAAAAATGTGACTGTTAGCCTTCTTTTACTACATCTCACTGGATATGTCAAAATACTTAATCTTCTGAATAAAACTTGTTTCATACCAGCTGTGATGTCCTTCATAATTATGAATCACCACGTCAGAGGTGCATGAAGGCAGTACGTTTATTCCTGGAAATGCTGTCACTTTTCAGGGCAGTTTGGGGTGAGCTGTCAATTTTCCTTTTGGCAAACATGGTATTTTTTGTGGCATTACATCACCAACCTTGTCTTATTTGGGAAATTTTGGTTTGGAAGTGACTGGGCAAGAAAATGACAATGATGCAATGCAATGCAATGCTTATGAATGCAAAGTAATGCACATTGAAAAACATAACCCCAAATATACATTCAAAATAATAAGGTCTAAATTACCTGTTACCACCCAAGAAAGAGAGCTTGAAGTCTTTGTGGAAAGTTCTCTGAAAACAGCTGCTCAATTTCTAGCTGTAGTCAGAAAAGCTAACTGAATGACAGGAACTGTTAGGTAAGGGATAGGTAATAAGACAGAATATATCATAATATCACTATATAAACCATGGTATCCTCACACCTTGAATATTGCATGCAGTTCAGGTCACCCCATCTCAAAAAGCTCTATTAGAATTGGAAAAAGTACAGAGAAGGGCAAAAAAAATGATCAAGGGTATGGAGCAGCTTCCATATGACAAGAGATTTAAAAGACTGGGACTGTTCCACTTAAAAAGAGATGACTAAGGGGTGATGTGATTGAGGTCTATAAAATCATGAAAAGTGTGGAGAAATTGAATAAGGAATTGTTATTGACCCCTTCACCTAGCAAAAGAACCATGAGTCATCCAATGAAATTAAGAAGCCACACATTTAAAAGAAACATAAGGAAGTATTTCTTCATACAATGCACGATCAAAGTGTGGAACTTGTTGCCAGGGGATGTTGTGAAAGCTAAAAATATAATTGGTTTGAAAAAAGAATTATTTAAGTTTAAGTAGGATAGGTCCACCAATGGGTATTAGCCAAGATTGTCAGAGACACAACATCCTGCTATCTGTGTGATTGTTAGGTGCTTGTATTGGACAGCACAGGATGGATCAATAAATTGCCCTATTCTGTTCATGCCCTTTGAATCTTCAGTCATCAGTAAGTATCGGACAATGGGCTAGATGGACCATTGGTCTGACCCAGTATCGCCATTCTTATTATCTAGTTTTATACCACATTCACACACTGGTTTCAATGGAATGACACCAGTGTAAAACTGGAGAAACACAGTGGTAAATCAGGTCCCATACATAATATATATGTTTGGTATCCAATATAACATAATAAAATAAAATTAGAGATGAATGGTGAAAGTATTCTGAAAGTATTGGGGCAAATTGAACAAGGTGCTTTGGAAATATAGGAGTTTTTGTTCGTTTGTTTTAGTTTTTTTTAAAGAGTTATCTTTCACTTTTTGAAGATTTTCCTTTTGGAGGTCATTGTGACACCAAATCAGTTAGATGCAGAAACTCCAGATGTTTTATTTTATTGGTCTTATTAAAATATGGTTAGTTTAGGGGTAATTGGATGTGCATTTATTTAGTTAATAACTCTGATTTTCATATGCATATTATAGTCCACATGGCTATTGTGCACATTCTAATCAAGCATCAGACCAAGGTGAATATTATAAAGTGTGAATAGCACAATGGGTGTTTTGTAAGTTATTTCTAGTCTGACAGACTTCATAAGCCTCACCCAAATGCAGAAAACCATATCTGGAATGGCATGTGTGGAACAACACAGGGAGGTGAGTGCTCTGTTCTAGAAGAAAGAGGATGGGGAGATGGAAAGAAATGTGAGAGACAAATGGTTTGTTATGTGAGATGGTTATCTGTAATACGGGAAGCCCATTTAGTGGTCTGAGAAGGCACGGGGTTTATTCCAGTGCAGCTCAGGCACCCCTGTTACTCGACAACTTTTAGGCATTTAAAATCCTAAAGGAATTTTTAAGGTAAAAAAACCCACTAATTAAAAAAAAAAAAACCTAGAGTTAAGGCTGAACATATGTAACATTAACCTTCCTGGAGAATTCCTTAAAGAATGTTGCAGCTTAATGGTGGGAAAAAAGCAGAACTTTGGAAACCTGAGAGATATAATGTTATCCCTTTAATGAACAGTAACAGTCACATATTGGGAGGTTTGGAAATGGCTATTTAATCTCTTTCAAACAAGCTTAATCCAGTCACTCTACCACCAAAAGCCTCTTCAGGGATGCTGGAATAATTTATGTAGTGGGGGTTCTGAGAGCCATTGAACCAAAGTGTTAACCCTGTATACAATGGAAATCACTTCAAGCCAGGGTGTGTGGCAGCACCTCCAGCATCACTAGTTCCAGCACCTCCTATTCCTTCTTTTTTTCATAGTTACTTTGTACAGTTCTATCCATTTACTTTAAGGAATTTTCCTGAATGAGTATTTGTTAAATATTTTTTTCTAAGCACCTTAAGAAGTCGATAGGCATTATTTATGGACAACTTACATTTGGAAGAAAAAAAAACGGTGACAAAGTCAGGCTGAACAACTGCAATAGGGTCCTGGAAGGCAGATATATTAGCCCTAGAATGTTAAAGGCCCTTTTTCCTACAAGCTGAGAAGGGGTTACCTCAGGTCACTTAGGGACACCTGAATCCAATTAAGGGATGCCTGAGGCCTTTAAAAAACCCTCCTCTGGGGGGGAGAGAGAGAGAGAGAAGCTGTTGTCAGGCTGAGAGGCTGTGCTCCTTCCCATAGAGGAGACAGCCAAACCTGAGTGCCTGCTAGGGGAAGGAATGACACCGCATGGCAACTAACAGGATAACACCATGCCCAATTGAGGGGAACAACAAAAGGCTTACCATCACCAGAGGAAGAAGCACTGAGCCTGGTGAGAGAAAAGAGATGCCTTGCCACACATGGTGTCGGGGTGAGATAGACTTTGTGGTGAACTGTTCCAGGGTAAGGTAAATCACCCCCACCCCCAAAATGGACGACATGGTGATGATGTGACAGCATATCTTCTTGCCTTCTAGAGAATGTACATGAGTCCTAGCCTCAAGACCAGTGAGCCAGCCTCCTTGCTCCTTTCCTGGGTAGGGAGGCCCAGAAAGCTTATTAAAACATGGCAATGGAATTGGCTACAGATTACCCCCAGTTGAAGGCTGAGATTCTGGCAAGGACTGGAGTGATGACTGCTATAAGAGTCCAGAGGTTCCAAAAGTGGAGGTATTGGGACAGAAAAGCATCGCAGTCCCAGTTGTTTGACCTGATCCATCTAACATGGAAGTGTGTGTGCCCTGAGATCCACAGCCTGGAGAAAATTTTAGAAGTTGTAGTCTTGGACAGGTTCATGAGAGGACTACTGCCAGATCTACAAGGATGGGTCAGCCAAAATGACCCTTCCTCTTATGATGAGTTAGTTGCCCTCAGAGAGAGACACTTAACAGCCAAAGAACTTTCTGGGACTACCAGGGAAGAGATGCGCAGGGTCAAGAGGCCAGACTCCTCCATGAGGGCCTAGGTTTTTGAAGCATCAGGTAGGGCTATGTTGGGGAGGAAGGAGGGTGAAGAGAGGCCTAAGGCCGCAAAGGGACTTGGGGACCTGGGTCATGGTGTAAGGGCCACTAGCCCAAAGAATGAGATAAGGATATAGCTATCATGCTTTTAGGGAAGTAGGGCATATAGCTGCCCAGTGCCTTAATGTGGAGGATCCCATGCAGTGCAACCAGGAAGATCTTTTTGGCTTGATAAACATTGTGGGAGTTGCAATGACCCTCATAGATACACACAGCCAGTTAGGAGGAATGGCATAAAAACCATTGCATTAGTAGATTCCAGAAGTGCTGTCACGTTGGTCTCAAGAAAACTAGTGGGGTGGGAGCAGGTGTCTTGGGCCAAGTGCATCAGAATAACCTGTGTACATGGTGCTATCAATTATTATCTGGCCATCCCTGTACAAATTGAGATCCAAGGAAATATCACAAGGGTGATGGTGGGGGGTGGACCCGACCCTCCCATATCCGGTCCTTATAGGAAAAGACTTCCCAGGTTTTGGTGGCCTACTCTGCATAGACGAGTCAGATAAGGTTAGTAACTCCAGGTTTGATACAATGACCAAAGTAACTTGCCCTCTCCCAGTCTTCTGTGAGCTAGCCCAGGACTTGTTCTCTACACCTGGGAAGCCCTGGAAGACTAGGCACAAAAGGAGAGCAGACAAGAAGTTGGAAATGGGCATCTTGGCCCAAAACCAAAAGGCTACTCTCATAGGGAAGAAATTGTGTCCAGCTGGATTGGGGGTGATGCAGAGGGCTGATGAGCCAGAAGCTGGGCCCAGTTCCACAGAGACCAACCCTGAGAGGGAAAAAGAAGTAGGTCTCCTTGAGTTTGGGCATATTGGATCCTCATTTGAGAATATGGGGCAGGATCAGGCCAATGATCTACTACGCGATAATATTAGAAAGGAAGTAGTTGAGGTGAATAGGGTCATGGTGGAGGCGAAAACCAAAGGCCTAGGGCCATACTTCATGTTAAAAAGGGACCTATTATATTGAGTACTTCGAATGAAAGAGCAAGAAGTGGAGCAACTTTTGGTACCTCGAAGGCACCAGAGGGCAGTGCTGGACCTAGCTCACAGTCATTTGTTCAGAGTACACCGAGAGATAGATAAGACCTTCAGTCCAATTCTGCAGAGGTTCTTTTGGCCAGGAATTCATACGGAAAGCCAACGATATTACATCTCCTGTCAGAGTGCCAGTTACATGGCCCTTGACCAAACTTAAGGTCTCCTTTAGTACCTCTGCCAATTATTGAAGTCCCATTTCAGAGGACAGCGCTGGACCTGATAGGCCACCTGGAAAAGTCAGCCAGGGACCATCAGAGTGTGTTTGTTGTTCTGGACTACACCACACAATACCCAGAGGCTGTAACTGTATGAAACACGATGTCCAAAACAATAGCCAAAAAGTTAATTCAAATTTTCTCTAGGGTGGGGATTGTTATGCTTATAAGAAGCACATGGAATCTATTAAAGGGGATAAGGCAATATGCTATGCTTATTGAGAGTACAATTTAAGCATTAAAATCATCATGCTTCCATTCACACACACACACACCAAAAGGGTTCTGCAGCTGGATTTTATAGTTACCAGTCCTTAGTGTTGCTCCCTCAGTCAGTTCCAATGGCCAGATGAAACTGCACATGACGGAGAGGAGCTGGGCATCTGTCAAATGCATTCGATGCTCCGATGTTGATGCAGAATGAACCCAAAGTCCCATGGCAATAAGTTCCCATACAAGTCTGTGAACCTTGCTGTGTCACACCGGAGTGGTCAATCACGAAGTATTTAAGGTTGCTCTTAATTAGCATTATTTTGAGCTGTTACTGGGAGAATCTGCAGCTGTTTCTTATCTGTCCCTTTGGCTCAACTCCTTATCTCATCCTTGGGATGTATGCCTTTGCTTTAGGGTTGTCAATCTGTCATCTGGGTGATTGATAATACAGTTGGTGCCTCTTGACTCTTCCACTCTCTTCTTGATCATCCGGCTCAGTTGTCCTTTCTCAGTTAATTACCATACTTTCTTCACTCACACCAAACAGTAAATAAGGCAGTTACAGTCATAAAACTTCTATCCTTTTAAGAACAAATATTAACACAATCAGCAAAAAATAAACTCAGAACAATTTCTTCTTACTAATTCAAGGCTACAATGTCTTCTTACTAATTCAAAGCTATCAAAATGGAGTATAAGGCAAAATAAGCAAAATGGAGTACAATTTTACTTGAGACAATTTCTTCTTTTGGCCTACAGGATACCCAAAGAGATCATGACAGATCAAGGAACCCCCTTTGTGTCAAAGTTGATGAAGGACTTATGTACGATGCTCCACAAATGGGCCCTAAGTATGTCAGTCTACCATCCACAGAATGATAAACTCATCAAACACTTTAATAGGACTGTGAAGAACATGATATGGAAAGTGATGATCTGGAACTGGAAGAACTGGGATACCTTACTACCCTACTTGATTTTTGCAATAAGGGAAGTTCCCCAGACTTCAACTGGGTTTTCCCGTTTTGAGCTGTAATATGGTCTCCACAGTTGTGGTATACTGGACATTGCCAAGAAAGGCTGGGAAGAACAGCCTAATCAGGAAAGAATCATCATTGAGCATGTGATGCAGATGAGGGACAGGATAGGTCAAGTCACCCCCATAGCGTGGAAACACATGGAGAGGCCACAGGAGGCCCAATGGACCTATTACAATCACCGAGCGACAGCCCAGAAATTCCAGGTGGGAGACTGGGTAATGCTGCTGGTGCCCACAGCTGAGAGTAAGCTCTTGGCCAGATGGCAGGGGCCATATAAAGTAATAGAAATCATTGGGGAGGTTGACTATAAGGTTCGACTGCCTGATCACCAGAAGCCAGAACAGATCTACTATGTCAATCTATTGAATCACTGGCAAGACAGGGAGTTCATCTGGTCACCCTGGTATTGCCACCCCAAGAAAATAAACATCAGGGACAGGTGGGAATATCCCCTCCCTTGAACAGAACAGAAGTCATCAATATGATTGAACTGAACCACAATATGTTCTCAGAGAAGACAGGCAGGACCACAAAAGTTCATCATCATATCGTCACAGATCCTGGAGTAAAGGTAAATATTAAATCTTACTGGATCCCAGAGGCAAAAAGAGAGGATATCAGGACTGAAGTTAGGAGAACGCTGGAGCTAGAAGTCATTGAGAAGTCCCATAGTCAATTATCCAGTCCAATCGTCCTCATACCTAAACCATATGGCAGCATGAGGTACTGCAGTGACTTCCAATAATTAAATGAGGTGTCCCAGTTCAATGCTTACCCATATCTCGAATAGACGAGCTAATCGACCGATTGGGAAAGGTCCAATTTTTGTCCACCCTTCGCCTGACCAAAACAATTTGCAAATTCCTCTGGCCAAGGAAGCCAAAGAGAAGATTGCATTTTCTACACCAGAAGGATTGTGCCAGTACATGTGTCATATCATATTTCCCAGATTTGGACCTTAGAGTCCAAAATATGGGTGTTAGCATGAAAATCTCCAACCTTAGTTACCAGCTTGGACCTGGTAAAGCTGCCACCACCCAAAAAATTAGAGTGTTTTGGGGCACTCTGGTCCCCCAAACAACATTCCCTGGGGACCCCAAGACCCAAAGTCCTTGAGTCTTACAACAAAGGGGAATAAACCCTTTCCTCCCCCTTCTCCCTTCCAGGTGTTCACTCCCTGGGTTCCTGGAGAGATACACAGAAGCAAGCTCCGTGAATCTAAACAGAGGGACTCCACCCTCCCTATTTCCAGTCCTGGAAACACAAGTACTTCCCTCTTCACCCAGAGGGTATGCAAAATCAGGCTTAGTAAATCTAACACAAAGAGATTTCCCCCCCGACTTCTTCCTCCCACCAATTCCCTGGTGAGATGCAGACTTAATTGCCTGGAATTCCCACTAAAGAAAAACTCCAACAGGTCTTAAAAAGAAGGCCTTATATAAAAAAGAAAGAAAAGGACATAAAAATGGTCTCTCTGTATTAAGGTGACAATTACAGGGTCATTTACTTAAAAGAAAAAAATGAATAAACAGCCTTATCCAAAAAGAATACAATTCAAAACATTCCAGCAACTACACACATGTAAATACAAAAAGAAAACAATATAAACCTTATCGTCTTACTATCTTGTACTTACAACTTGGAAACAGAAGATTAGAAAGGCAGGAGACAGAAAGATCACTCTCAGAGCCGAGAGGGTCAGACGCAAGACAAAGAACAAAGAACTTACACCCAAAACTTCCCTCCACCCAGATTTGAAAAAGTCTTGTTTCCTGATTGGTCCTCTGGTCAGGTGTTTCAGGTTACTCCTTTCCAGGTGAAAGAGACATTAACCCTTAGCTATCTGTTTATGACACACACCCCAAATTGCAGACAGTGGGGAAGCTCACTGGCAGCGATTTCTTCCTAGAACTTTAAAATAAACAGATTAATACAACACATGCACCTTTACATATACCACTAAGTATATAACTAACAGACTTGTACATTTTAAGAACACTTTTTAACTACTGGATTCTGGGAAACTCTTGCGGGAGAGAGCATCAGTTACTTTGTTAGAAGCTCCTGAAATGTGCTGAATTTGAAAATCAAAATCTTGGAGAGCTAAACTCCAACGAAGAAGTTTCTTGTTGCCCTTGGCAATATGAAGCCACTTTAGCGCAGCATGGTCAGTTTGTAGCTGGAACCGCCGTCCCCAAACATATGGGCATAGCTTTTCCAGGGCGTACACAATGGCGTAGCATTCCTTTTCACTGACTGACCAGTGACTTTCCCTCTCAGACAGTTTTTTGCTGAGAAACACAACAGGATGGAAGTTGTGATCCATTGCTTCCTGCATGAGAACTGCTCCTATACCACGCTCAGATGCATCCGTGGTTACTAGGAATGGCTTGTCAAAGTCCGGGGCCCTGAGCACAGGGTCAGACATGAACACACTTTAAGTTGGGTAAAGGCCTTTTGACACTCATCAGTCCACTTAACTGCATTTGGCTGGGTCTTTTTGGTCAGGTCGGTCAGTGGGGCAGTGATTTAGCTGTAGTGTGGTACAAATCGTCTGTAGTACCCGGCCAAGCCTAAAAAGGACTGAACCTGTTTCTTTGACTTTGGGACAGGTCACTTTTGGATAGCATCCACCTTGGCCTGTAGGGGGTTTATGGTTCCTTAACCCACCTGGTGCCCCAGGTAAGTCACTCTGTTTTGGCCTATTTGACACCTTTTGGCCTTAACAGTTAGTCCGGCCTGCCTGATGCGCTCAAAGACCTTTTCCAGGTGTAGTAGGTGTTCAGGCCAGGAGTCTGAAAAAATGGCCACATCATCGAGGCAGGCAACTGCATATTCGCCCAGTCCTGCTAGTAGACCATCTACCAGCCTCTGGAAGGTGGCGGGTGCATTTCGCAGCCCGAAAGGAAGGACATTAAATTCATACACCCCCGCATGGGTGACGAATGCTGACCTTTCCTTGGCAGGTTCATCTAGCGGTACTTGCCAGTACCCCTTGGTTAAGTCTATTGTAGAGATGAACTGGGCACGTCCCAACTTCTCCAATAGCTCATCGTTGCATGGCATTGGATAGTTGTCTGGACGAGTTACCACATTTAGCTTACGGTAGTCCATGCAAAAGCGTATTTCCCCATCTGGTTTGGGTACCAGAACCACTGGAGATGCCCATGCACTGGTAGATGAGCAGATTATACCCATCTGTAGCATGTTCTGGATCTCCCGTTCTATAGCAGCTTGGGCATGAGGAGACACCCGGTAGGGTGAGGTTCTAATGGGGTGAGCATTACCTGTGTCAATGGAGACGTATGCCCATTCAGTCCGTCCTGGGGTGGCTGAGAACAATGGGGTGAAGCTAGTGCACAGCTCCTTGATTTGTTGCCGCTGCAGACGTTCCAGGGTGGTTGAGAGGTTCACCTCTTCCACGCCACCGTCTTTTTTCCCTTCGTAGTAGACACCATCAGGCCACTCAGCATCATCTCCCGGGACTGTAAACTGACAAACTTATAAGTCTCTGGAATAGAAAGGCTTGAGAGAATTAACATGGTACACTCTGGGCTTTAGTGAGGAATTGGGAAATGCTATGAGGTAGTTCACAGTTCCCAGGCGTTCTTGGACTGTGAATGGCCCTTTTCATGATGCTTCCATCTTATGGGCCTGTTGCGCCTTCAAGACCATAACCTGGTCTCCTATCTTGAAGGAACGCTCTCTGGTATGTTTGTCATACCAGGCCTTTTGCTGTTCCTGAGCATCCTTTAGGTTTTCTTTAGCAAGGGCTAAAGAGTGTTGGAGGGTGCTTTGTAGGTTGCTTACAAAGTCCAGAATGTTAGTTCCTGGTGAAGGCGTAAACCCCTCCCATAGCTGCTTCACCAGCTGTAATGGCCCCTTAACCTCATGACCATACACAAGTTCAAACGGTGAAAACCCTAAACTGGGATGTGGTACAGCCCTTTAGGCAAACAGCAACTGCTGCAACACTAGGTCCCAATTACTGGAGTGTTCGTTGACAAATTTACGTATCATGGCCCCCAAAGTTCCATTAAACCTTTCCACCAGGCCATTGGTTTGATGGTGGTACGGGGTGGCAACTGAGTGGTTTACCCCATGAGTTTCCCACAGTTCTTTCATGGTCCCTGCCAGGAAATTAGATCCTGAATCTGTAAGGATGTCGGAGGGCCAACCTACCCTGGCAAAAATGTCTGTTAGGGCCAGGCACACAGTTTTAGCCCTGGTGTTGCCTAGAGCTACTGCTTCCGGCCATCGGGTAGCAAAGTCCACGAAAGTCAGTACATACTGCTTTCCTCTGGGTGTCTTTTTTAGGAAAGGACCCAGAATATCCACAGCTTCTCGCTGAAAAGGGACCTCAATTATGGGGAGTGGCTGGAGAGGGGCCTTGACCTGGTCTTGGGGTTTTTCCACTCTTTGGCATACCTCACAAGACCGGACATACTTGGCAACATCCTTGCCCATCCCCTCCCAGTGGAAGGACTTCCCCAACCGGTCCTTGGTTCTGTTCACCCCAGCATGGCCACTGGGATGATCATGGGCTAAGCTTAAGAGCTTCCCCCGGTACTTAGTTGGAACCACCAACTGTTTTTGCGGCTGCCATTCTTCCTGGTGTCCACCAGAAAGAATCTCCTTGTATAAAAGTCCTTGGTCTATAACAACCGGGATAGATTAGAAGAGCTGAGAGGCGGTGGGGTGCTCCGTGCCACCGCCCAAGCTTTCTGAAGGCTGTCATCTGCTTCCTGCTCAGTCTGGAACTGTTCCCTTGAGGCTGGGGTCACCAGTTCTTCCTCAGACTGTGGACTTGGGCTTGGTCCCTCTGGAAGTGATATAGGTGATGGGGTTGTTTCCGTTGCTGGTGAACCGCTCTCCGCTGGCGCACCTGAGGGTATTTCAGGTTCTGGCTGAGCCTTTTGGGTATGGCTGTCTGTTGCTTCTGCCAGTTTTGGCTCGCTGGCGCCCTCTGGTGTTGAGTTTGATGATGTGGTTGCAATTGCTGGTGCTGGTTGCTGTTCCAGTTCCGGGCCTGGGACTGGAGGTGCTGTGGCTGTTTCAGTGGTTGGCATGGAATCTGGGTCCACTACCTCTGTCTGGGTCTCTGGTAACACAGACGGGGCGTCTGTGGACGGCTCATGAACAGGAATGGGTCTGGAAGCTTACCTGGTTTGGCTACGTGTAACCATTCCCACTCGCTTGGCCCACTTCACCTGGTTGGCCAAGTCTTTCCCCAGTAGCATGGGGATGGGATAGTTGTCATAAACTGCAAAAGTCCACATTCCTGACCAGCCTTTGTACTGAACAGGCAGTTCAGCTGTAGGCAAGTCTACAGCTTGTGACATGAAGGGGTAAATTGTCACTTGGGCCTTTGGGTTGATGAATTTGGGGTCTACGAAGGATTGGTGGATAGCTGACACTTGTGCCCCCGTGTCTCTCCACGCAGTAACCTTCTTTCCGCCCACTCTCAAATTTTCCGTTCGCTCCAAGGGTATTTGAGAGGCATCTGGGCCTGGGGATCATTGGTGTGAGGGTGGTGTAATGAACTGCACTCGGTTGGCGGTCTTTGGGCAGTTGGCCTTGATATGTCCCAGTTCATTACACTTAAAGCATCTTCCATCTGACTGGTCACTGGGTCGAGGTGAGTTACTGGAGACTGGTGAGGTGGAAGAATAGGGCGTCTGTGGCTTTACTTGGGTTGTAGGTGGGATCCTTGGTTGCCCTCGGTTGTAGGGTTTATGGTCGGTGTGCCCTCTGGGGTATTCGTTCTCCTTGACAGTAGCTTTCTTGCTTTCTGCCACTTCCATCCATCTGGCTCCAATCTCCCCCGTCTAGGTGAGATTTTTGGGTTTTCCATCTTGTATGTACCGTGTTATGTCCTCAGGAACACCATCCAAGAACTGCTCCATTTGTATGAGGAGGTGCAGTTCGTCTATGGATTTAACATTGTTTCCTGATATCCAGGCCTCATAATTTTTCCCAACGTAGTAGGCGTGTCTGGGAAATGACACATCTGGTTTCCACTTTTGGGTTCTGAATCGCCGACGGGCATGATCCAGGGTTATCCACATTCTGTATCTGGCCTTAGTTTGAAAAAGTTTATAGTCATTCATTTTCTCCTTAGGCGTTTCAGCTGCCACCTCTGCTAAAGGTCCACTGAGGTGTGGCCTCAATTCTACCATGTACTGGTTTTCCGAGATGCTATACCCAAGACAGGCTCTTTCAAAATTTTCCAAGAAGGCCTCAGTGTCATCACCTGCCTTGTAGGTGGGAAATTTCTTGTGCTGTGGAACAATCATTGGCGCAGGGTTGTTAGGATTGGCTGTGTTTTGCTTAGCCTTTTCTAATTCCATGGCCTGTCAGTGGGTTTCTCTCAGGAGTTCCAACTCTCTCCTGTGGTTAGCCTCTTTTTCTCTTTCCCTTAGCTCCATCTCTTTTTGTTTTATTTCTAGTTCCTGTATTTTTTTTCCCATATCTCGCTTGTGCTCTGCGTCTTTGATTTGTTTTTCGGCCTTCATTTTTGTCTTGGTAGGCATGGTTCCTGTTTTCTTGTGTTGTGGTGTCCTCCGGTGTTTATTGTCTCAACTGCAGCTTCTCTGTTGCCTCCTGGGGTCTGCCTAGCAACAGTGCCTTTTTCCCTTTCTTCCTCTAGCTAATTTTTTAAATGTAAAGTAAACCAGAAAAACCACTTCATTTGCATGTGTATTGTGCTGGTACCTGCCTCCTAATGGGAGTGCTATTGTCTGACAAAAGACCCGTTTGTCACAGCTTAATGGTTCCTTGCTTAATATGCAAGCCAAAAACTGCCAGAGAGAGCAGAAAAAAAAATTCTCTCTGGTTCCTTTTAAAACCAAACCCTCTCTGCTTAAAAGCCCCTAGCAGAGAAAAGAAAAATATAATATTCCTACTGGCTTCTGGATTCTATCTATCCCACCACTGCACACCATATCATAACATATTTCCCAGATTTGGACCTTAGCGTCCAAAATATGGGTGTTAGCATGAAAACCTCCAAGCTTAGTTACCAGCTTGGACCTGGTAAAGCTGCCACCACCCAAAAAATTAGAGTGTTTTGGGGCACTCTGGTCCCCCCAGCAACCTTCCCTGGGGACCCAAAGACCCAAAGTCCTTGAGTCTTACAACAAAGGGGAATAAACCCTTTTCCCCCCCTTCTCCCTTCCAGGTGTTCCTTCCCTGGGTTCCTGGAGAGATACACAGAAGCAAGCTCCATGAATCTAAACAGAGGGACTCCACCCTCCCTATTTCCAGTCCTGGAAACACAAGTACTTCCCTCTTCACCCAGAGGGTATGCAAAGTCACGCTTAGTAAATCTAACACAAAGAGATTTCCCCCCCTGACTTCTTCCTCCCACCAATTCCCTGGTGAGTTGCAGACTTAATTGCCTGGAATTCCCACTAAAGAAAAACTCCAACGGGTCTTAAAAAGAAGGCCTTATATAAAAAAGAAAGAAAAGGACATAAAAATGGTCTCTGTGTATTAAGGTGACAATTACAGGGTCATTTGCTTAAAAGAAAAAAATGAATAAACAGCCTTATCCAAAAAGAATACAATTCAAAACATTCCAGTAACTACACACATGTAAATACAAAGAGAAAACAATATAAACCTTATCGTCTTACTATCTTGTACTTAGAACTTGGAAACAGAAGATTAGAAAGGCAGGAGACAGAAAGATCACTCTCAGAGCCGAGAGGGTCAGACGCAAGACAAAGAACAAAGAACTTACACCCAAAACTTCCCTCCACCCAGATTTGAAAAAGTCTTGTTTCCTGATTGGTCCTCTGGTCAGGTGTTTCAGGTTACTCCTTTCCAGGTGAAAGAGACATTAACCCTTAGCTATCTGTTTATGACAACATGGTCCTCCATTTTGGATTACATGGGGCTCCCACAACCTTCTGCCAACTCATAGATAAGCTGTTGCATCCACATGGCAAGTATGTGGCCTCTTGCTTTGATGATGTTGTCATACGTAGCCCAGACTGGGAGATGCACCTAGAAAAGGAGGAAGCAGTATTGGATACCCTGAGGAAACTGGGTCTCACTGTGAATCCCTCCAAATATGCAGCAGGGCTAGCAGAAGCAAAATAGCTCGGGTACATCATGGGAGGGGCATAGTGAAGCCCCAACTGAACAAGTTATAGATGCTACAAAGTTAGCCCCGACCGATCCAGAAGAAACGGGTCAGAGCATTTCTGGGGATAGTTGGGTACTATAGGCTATTCATTCCCCACTTTACTGCCAGAGAGTACCCATTGATGGATCAGATAAAAGCCCGGAGCCCAGACATAGTAAAATGAACCAGCACAGGTGATGAAGCTTTTACAGACCTGAGGACCGCCCTCTACAGTAACCCAGTGCTAGAAGCCCGAGCCATTGAGAAGGAGTTTATACTGCAAACTGATGCCTCCGAGGTTGGGTTGGGAGCCATGGTTTCTCAAATGGTAGGAGAGGAAGAAAACCTAAGCCTATTCCTTAGCAGGAAACTCCTGCTCAGAGAACAAAAGTATGCTGTGGTAGAGGAGGAATGCCTTGTGGTAAAATGGGCCATGAAAACCCTCCATTACTACCTACCTGGACAGAGGTTTACCCTCATCACTGACCATGATCACTTGAAATGGACGGACCAGAAGAAAGAAAGAAATGCAAGGGTAACAAGATGGTCCCTGTCATTACAACCCTTCCACTTCAGAGTTCAAAGCAGGTCGGGGACCAGGCATGGCAATGTTGATGGCCTGTCAAGCGTGCGCTGTTTTTCAACCCAAGAAACCCATACCCATGGTGTAGAGCAGGAGGAGGGGGGAAAATGTGACAAAGTCAGGCCAGATGGCTGCAAGAGGGTCCTGAAATGCTGATATATTAGCCGTAAAATGTTAAAGGTCCTTTTTCCTATAAGCTGAGAAGGGGTTACCTCAGATCACTTAGGGACTCCTAAATCCAATTAAAGGCCTCATGAGGCCTTTAAAATTCCCTCCTCTGAGGTGGGGCCGGGGTGAGAGAGAGAGAGAGAGAGAGAGAGAGAATCAAAGAAGTTGCTGCCAAGCTAGTGGCAGCAGGGAAATAGGCTGGTCCAGGTTGAGAGGCTGTGCTCCTTCCCATAGGGGAGACAGCCAAACCTAAGTGCCTGATAGGGGAAGGATTGACACTGCAAGGCAACCAACAGCATGACATCTTGCCTGAGTGAGGGGGCCAGTGAAAGGTACACCTTGTGTTTTTGTTTATGAGACTATTTCCTTTTTGTTTGATGGAGAATCACCCCTCAGGCTGACCCTGAAAATACGACCAAGGGAGCACAGAAGAGGGAAGGCAAACCCTGTCTGAGTAGGCTGATTACCCCAGGCCTACAATTGCCACACAGGGAAGCGCTAAGGCTGGCGAGAAAAAAGAGGTGCCTTGCCACAAAACATATTATGTCTATCCTTTGTATGTGGAGTATAGGAAATGGAGACTGAAGTTCTTGTATGGATGTATGGTTATTCTTCATTGTTAAGTTTGATTCTTTGCCACCACACTACCCTTTGGTATTACTCTTTGCATTTCATAAATTAAAGATCTGAATGGTTTGGCATCAGGATAGTATGATGAATGTTGCATGATTTCCTGGTTGTGTCTGAGACAACTTAGGCAGAGAGAGGCCAGTTCAAAAGGAGCTCTTGCTTACTATATTTCACATTATTCCTGGCCAGCACTGCTACAATAACATTGCAAATGTTAGTCCTTTCATATTTTACAGGAACTAGCCATTTTGCTTGTTGCCGCTGTTTTCAATGGCAACAAAACTGTCTTAGTAAATGTCCATTTTATTGGTGCAAATTGCATTCACTATAAACATAGTGCATTTTTAGTAATACCTGGCTATATCTAGAAGACAATAGCTCATTTAAGTTTAAGCAACATTTATTTTTTTCATATTGCTTAGCAAAATTATTTTCCACTTATACAGTAACTCCTCACTTAACGTTGTAGTTATATTCCTGAAAAATACGACTTTAAGTGAAACGATGTTGAGCGAATCCAATTTCCCCATAAGAATGTAAATGGGGGGGTTAGGTTCCAGGGAAATTTTTTTCACCAGACAAAAAACTATATATTATATATATACACACACAGAGTATACGTTTTAAACAGTATACTTTTTTAATATATTTAACACTATTATAAATGCTGGAGGCAAAGCAGGGTTTGGAGTGGAGGCTGACAGCTCACGACCCCCCATGTAATAACCTCATGACGCCCTGAGGGGTCCCAACCCCCAGTTTGAGAACCCCTGTGCTAAATAATGAACTAGCACTCAGCTGAGCCCTCAAGTTTTAACACATTGTTATTAATGTAGCCTCTCGCTCTACAAGGCAGCAGGAAATGAGGGACGGGGAGATAGCATAGCAGACAGAGACAGACACACACCTTGTGTGTGGGAGAGAAAGAGAGATGCACACTGCCCCTTTAAGTAAACTGACCCACTCTTAAGTGCATTGTCTTTTTAAGTGGATCAGGAAGTTGAGACAGCAGCTGCTGCCCCAGGCGCTCTCTGTCTCTCTCCATCAGTGTCCCCTCCCTGCTCTATATGGAGAAGAAGGGTTAAGTGGGGTGTAGGAGCAGGGGGGAGGGGGACACCCTGACCTTAGCTCTCTTCCTCCTCCTGCACAGCAAACAGGAGACTCAGAGAGCAGCTCCAAGGCAGAGGGCAGGAGCAGCACATGGCCGTGAGGGGAGGGATAGCTGCAGTTGCTAGCCTGCTGGCAGCTTCTGCACAGGGAACTTAGGGGAGCAGGGAGCTGATAGAGGGAGCTGATGGGGGGCTGCAGGTCCACCCTGGTTTCAAGCCCCCACAAGCTAGCTCCACAGGCTGCTTTTCCTGCAAGCAGTGGACAAAGCAGGCAGCTGCGGTTAGAAGGGAGCATTGCACAACTTTAAATGAGCATGTTCCCTAATTGATTAGCAATGTAACAATGAAACAACATTAAGGGGATGACTTTAAGTGAGTAGTTACTGTATGAGGTTTTCATCCTTTTTATGCCATAGATCTCCATCTATAGGCTGACCAGATGTCCTATTTTTAAAGGGACAGTCCCATATTTAAGCCCTCCTGCAAGTGTCCTGACTTTTTCTTAAAAATGGGCCATTTGCTCCATATTTTCTGTCTCCTTCCCATCAGTACTGATGGGTTCTGCTGCTGGCCAGATCCCTGCTTGCCAGCAGCCTGCCCATCAGTGGTGAGTGGGAGGGTCCAGTAGCCGATGATTGGAGTGGGTGTGGAAGGCTGGTGGCGGGGCAAAGCATGTGAGGCCTGTGTTAATAACCTAGTCCCAGATTTGGACCTTAGCGTCCAAAATATGAGGGTTAGCATGAAAACCTCCAAGCTTAGTTACCAGCTTGGACCTGGTACTGCTGCCACCACCCAAAAAATTAGAGTGTTTTGGGGCACTCTGGTCCCTGGGGACCCCAAGACCCAAATCCCTTGAGTCTCACAACAAAGGGAAATAATCCTTTTTCCCTTCCCCCTTCCAGGTGCTCCTGGAGAGCTACACAGAAGCAACCTCCGTGAATCTAAGCAGAGGGACTCCACCCTCCCCGTTCCCAGTCCTGGAAAACAATTACTTCCCTCTTCACCCAGAGGGAATGCAAAGGCAGGCTAGTAAATCTAACACACACAGATCTCCCTCTGACTTCTTCCTCCCACCAATTCCCTGGTGAGCTGCAGACCCAATTCCCTGGAGTTCCTCACTAAAGAAAAACTCCAACAGGTCTTAAAAGAAAGCTTTATATAAAAAAGAAAGAAAAATACATACAAATGGTCTCTCTGTATTAAGGTGACAAATACAGGGTCAATTGCTTAAAAGAAATATGAATAAACAGCCTTATTCAAAAAGAATATAATTTAAAGCACTCCAGCCACTATAGACATGTAAATACAAAAGAAAAAACCCAACTTTGTACTCACAACTTGGAAACAGAAGATTAGAAAGCAGGAAATAGAAAAATCCTTCTCTAGCTGAGAGAGATTCAGGCAGAAGACCCAAGAACAAAAGACACACACACACAACAAACCCTCCACCCAGATTTGAAAAAGTCTTGTTTCCTGATTGGTCGTCTGGTCAGGTGGTTCAGATTATACTTCTTTCCAGGTGAAAGAGACGTTAACCCTTAGCTATCTGTTTATGACAGCCTGCCACTCCCCCCTGCTCGTCCATCAGCACATCTCCTGCTGCGTGTCAGCTCTCGACCAGTGGGGCCTCACCCTCATCCTGTTTCTGGCCAGCACTGTTTCCGACCAGTGAGTGTGGGCAGGCTCCAGGCAGCGGCCAGTTCTGTGTCGCCTCTTCTGCTCACTCACCAGCCCTTTCTGTGCTCCCCCTCTTGCTGTCCTCTCCCTGCTTTGCCTCTTCACTCCCGCAGCGCCACTGCTCCTCCATATTCCCTCATGCCAGTGAGCTGTGTCCTGCTCCCAGTGCTGTGTGGACAACCAGCCCCTGGTCAGAGCGTTCAGCTCACCAATAGTCTGGCTGGCAGGCTGCTTCCTTCCCCCACTGCCTCTTGCTGGGCCAGCACCCTAGGAAAGCCCAAGACCCTCTGGCCCAGTGCACTGGCCAGGAGAGGCTGAGTCCTGCATATGCCAAAGCCCCATGCAGCACTGGAATGGGGAAGCCTCTCTGCCCCTCAGCTAACCTCTGGAGTGGCCGGGGAAAGTAAATTACAGCTTTTTCATGTCCTGATCTTGCAGACTCCACAGCATCCCCCCCAGGCGGGAGATTATCACCCTCTTCACCTGCCTCCCCCCACCCTGAGTTCTACCCCCACGGAGCACCCTCCACTGCCGAGCCACCTCTCTGGCCAGGTTCACTGAAGTCCCTGCAGTCTGGTTTCCTGGACCCTGGTGCACAATGCATCCTTAGGGCTTAACCCCTTTCTGCCTGCACTGTAGCCAGAAGCAGCTGGGTTATGCCAGTGGCCAGCAGCAGCCTGGAGGTGTTAGCTGCCTTTCGACACTGTGCAGGCAGGAAGGGACAAGCTGCTTCTGGACACAGAGTGGGGGAAGAGATAAGCTCTGCAAAGACACAGGCCAAGTCATCCCTTTCCCATCCCCTCCTCCCCTGCAGCTGGAAGCAGCTCCCACCCCTTCCCTACCACACAGTGCAGAAAGGCTGCTGCTGGCCACATTCTGGTGTGAACCCTGCCAGAAATCTGGAGAGGGGAGCATGTGACCCTGCATGCCCCTCCACCCCCAAAGATTTTGCCTCAGAAAGAAGTGGCACCACTAGAGCAGGGCCGGCGCTTCCATTAGGCGACCCTAAGCGGTCGCCTAGGGCGCCAGGATTCGGGTGGCGACATTTTGTGCACTCCCCATGGGGCGCACAGGAGTTTCCGGTTCTGCTCCCATCGCACTATCGAAGAAGGACCCTCCACCGACATGTCGCGGAAAACAGCGGCAGGCATTGAGCAGCTCAATGACTGCCGCTGTCGCCTGTGGCATTTCGGCGGAGGGTCCTTCTTCGGCAGCGCGATGGGAGCGGAACCGGAAGCTCCGCACGGCCCATGGGGAGCGCACAAAATGCCGCCCCACGAATTCTGCCTAGAAACTCTGGCGCCACTCCTGCACAAGAGGCGGGTCTATCCCGGGGGCCCAGGCACGTATGAAGGGTGGAGAGTGCCAGGCAGAGAGGGTCGGGTCGGTCAGTCACCCCCAGTGTGTGAGAGGTGTACAAGAGTGTGTGTGACCTCTCCCCATGTGAATCATAAAGCCTTTTAGATAAGAAGGTAAATAAAAAGAATTCAACTACACAGTATTTTTTTTAACGGGCTCAGACAACTTTATGTTAATTTGAAAGTTTGTACTGCATAGCTCTGATTGATGGAGGTTGAACTCACTTGAATACGAGTAATTTTACCAGGTGTCCTGCATTCAGCATAGGGAAATACGGTCACTCTATACATCTATTACAGCACGAGATCTGTTACCTGAGCCATTCAGCTTTGTAGAATATCAGTATTTCAGGTCCATTCAATAAAACCTCTTTCCCCTTAACACACTTCTGATGATACAATTATGATATAGCACCTTTTGATGTGACACAGCAACACAGAACATTTTCCCTTTTCTTCTATTTTGTTTGCTTTCACTGTCTCACATTTATCTGTTGACACAATGGCACTTCATTAGTATGTAATCTGAAAAATAAAAGAAAAAGGTTAGTAAATCAAGTGCTGGGAATATAAGAAAACCCCAAAGAAACCAAAGCTAACAATGATGTTTTGGCTCTGAGGACATCTTCAAGCTATGGAAGAAGTGGAGGAAAGGTTAGTTGGATAACAAATGGCTCGGGAGTAAATTGCACACATAAATTTCTATATCTATACATATAAAAGGGAAAGATGAAGAAGGTGAAAGAGAAAATCAGAGGAAATAAGCTAGAATATAAAAGGTCAATTAATTAGAAAATCAGTTTACACACAGAAGAGATGTAAACAGATTAAAGGGTACAAAGACAAAGGGTAGATGAAAAGTACTTAAATGAAGGTGAAGGAACAATATGAACATGTAAACAGAAGTGGAGAAAATAGAATAGAAATAGAATGGAATAGATTAGAATTTAACTGGTAGTGCTGATTCAAAGAAAAATATATAGGAGAGAAAAATGGGAAATTGTAAAGTAACCAATAATAAAACAGAATTAAAGATGAAAAATAATCAGAGATTATAAGGAAGAAAAAGACACAAGGGAAAAAAAGAGTGAAAAATAGTATGTAAAGGAGAAAAAAATCACAAAGGACTATCATAACAATAGTTTATTTTAGGCTGGGTTTTGCCTCTTATAAGATTTTGGTTTTCTTCTATAAGATTATTTTACACTGTAATTTTTTCTTTCAATGTTTTCCTTAAATTTTTGTTTTCAATTGTTTTCTTTTCTGAATATCTTACCTAGATTTCACATTTTATTTTTCCATTCACTATTACTCATTTACTTGGACTACAACAGGGTGGTTTGTCCTCTCTAATCGTAATGGGGACTAGGCATCATCCAACTCCTGTTCCATGGCAGGCCCTATAAGGCTTTAGGAGTTTTTATATATATACTAGGGCCTAGGACTTGGCAAAGAATGATGCCAAGAGAGAGGAAGTGGTCCCAGGTAATAATCAACGGTGAATGAGTGGGAGGCGGGAAAACTTACACGACTGTTCCTTGGAAGGCCTTGGACCAGAGCACTTTAGTTCAGAGTAGGGAAAGGCTCCTCTACTTTGCAACCAGCCACAATGAACCCTGGTAAAGAGGGCAGCATGTATGAAGCCTCGTCCCTCACAACAGAAACAGTAGTAGGGGGAAGGACAGCTTTCCTGTTGATCCCTGTTAGCCTAGGGGAGAAAGGACTGATGTGAAACCTGGCTTCCAAGCTGAGGAGGAAGATTACATCCCAGCTAAAATGCTGGGAAGAAAAGACTGTTGTATATAAAATCTTGGTTTTTGTCTTCTGTTGCTGCCAGGCTGGGTGGAACAGAGCGAGGGCAATTTAAAGGGTGTAGTGGGAGAAGCTTGCCTGAAGCAGAGCACAGCCCCATGAAGGAGGGTTGTGGGGATCCCTTGACTGGGGGAAGGGTTTTTGGCCTGAAAGGCCAGTGGAAACTCTTTGTGAAGACTCAATAAATTAGATCCCTTCCAAAGGGGAAAGTTGTTTTAGGTACTTTGGACTGTGGAAAGTTATCTGGAGATCCAAGAGGGAACTGAGTATGGTACCTGCAAGGCCACCTCATTGCCAATAGGGGGTGCTCTAGAGACAGCATTCTGCCACAAGGACAACATTCTGGTGTCTGTTAAACCAGGGTTTCCTCAAGCAGGTCTGGCTGATTGCGGCTCCCACTGGCCGCATATCGCTTCTCCAGGCCAATATAGATTTTTTTCTCTCACCCAAACTATTGTGGTTCAAGGTCCAGGGAAGGCAAGATTTAACTGTGCATCAGAGACAGGTTTTCTAGATGTAAAAATGAGTGAGGGTATGTCACAAAGTCTAGAAATGATAAAAATAATAAAAGGTCTATGACATATGAAGAAAAAATTAAAAAAAGAAAAAGGGCATGTTAGTCTTCAGAAAAGAAGACTGGAGAGGAGAGGCTGATTGCAACCCTTGCATATTTGAAGACTGTTATCAAGAGGACTGTGATCAATTGTTCACTAGGTGTGCTGAAAGTAGGACAAAACATAATGGGCTTAATCTTCAGCCAGGGAAATTGGGGCTAGATATTAGGAAAAGCTTTCTAACTATAAAGGTAGTTCTGGAACAGGCTTGCAAAGGAGTCTGTGGAATCCCCATCAATTGAAGTATATAAGAACAGGTTGGACCAACATCTGCCAGAGATGATCTAGGTTTAGTTGGTCTTGCCTTAGCACAGAGGGTTGGCCTCAGTGGCCTCTTGACATTTCTATAAGTCTATGAATATTTATTTTTTTATACAAAGTAGACAGGAAAGATAGAAAGACAGCAAAGTGGTTAGGGCAGTACAACCACTGGTCAGTCACAATCCACTTTGGGGTAGTGTGACAGGGTGCTAGATACAAAGTACTTAATCAGCCCCCTGCCATGCCAACCCCAATCAAGGGGAATGGATTGGGGCTGGCTGAACAGTCCTGCCTGCTTGGCAACTAGGAACAGCTGCCAGCCTAATTAGCCGGGGACCATAGAGGCAGAGAGGAAGGAAGCAGGCGGGGGCAGGATGTAGGGAGAGAAAGGCTAGAGTCTGAGAGGGATGGATGATCCTGGTCTGTTGCTGATGAAGTGCCACACAGGGAATGAGCAGAACAGGTAATCATCCAACCCCTGTTGCCCATTCTCAGCTTCTGATAAACAAAGGCTAGGGACATCATCCCTGCCCATTCTGGCTAACAGCCATTGATGGACCTATCCTGTATTAATTTATCCCATTCTTTTAATGAACCTTGTTATAGTCTTGGCCTTCACAGCATCCTCTGGCAAGGAGATCCACAGGTTGACTGTGCGTTGTGTAGGGGAAAATACTTCCTTTTGTTGTTTTAAACCTGCTGCCTGTTAATTTCATTTGGTGACCCCTACTTCTTGTGTCATGAGAGAGTAAATAATACTTCCTTATTTACTGTGGGAGGGGAGGGTGGGGAACAGAAGGGAGGCCTTCCAGTTCTGCATGAAGCCCTGGAAAAAGAGGGAGGGGATGTGGGCTGGGGTTTAACTTACTATCCTTGGGTTCAGATTTCTGTTGAGTCTAGGTTCCTCATCCTGGGTTCTCATCTTCTGTGGTCCACCCTGCATCCTCATTCTGGCCCTTATCACCATCCTGTCAGATGATAAGGCTGATGAGACTGTGGATGGGATCATGAGTCACCTCAGGCTTGCTACTGGGAGCCCTGAAGAGCACCCAATCTAGCTCCTTGAAGAAGAGGAATGTTGCAGAACCCCTCCCGGAGTTTCGGCAGGAGTCTTTTGCCTAAAGTTACCAGAGCCTGAGGTGCTATAGTCATTCCTGGATAAATACCCAACTATGCCAGCCTGTCTGAAACTTCCTGCTAAAGATGGATATTCCTGATGCTGCAGGAGAAGTCATGAAGGACAGTGAACTGTGACCAGATACTGATGAGCACCTGGGTGTGCTTGGCTGACAAGGCAGCAGCTCTCGGAGCAGGCTCCATTTTCACGTATATTGGAGAAAAGAGTGCATCGGAAAACTATTGTGAAGTGTTCGGTGCAGATAGTGGTGAGTAGGGTGGGAGGGACAGGGAGCAGGGACCTTTATAGTTTTGGTTAAGGGTCAGGCAGGAAAGTGTTCAGTGCATTGTGGGAATGGAGCTGAAGGACTATTGAACTCAGAATCTGATACATGGTCCTTACCCCATCCACATTACAAACTGATATGGATTTGGGGATGTGTCACAGCCTAAGCTATGTTCATACCCACACCTCTCAGGCATGCTAACATTTTTGCTCTGTATATGTCTTGAAAGCCATGCTTCTGAGTTTTTGACATGGATGGTAGGGGAATTCAGGCACAACCATGTGCATGGACCCATGGCCTGTTGCCAGTGTAGATGTAGCCTATGTGTGTGGTGGTGGGGAGGAGAAGGAGAGGTTCCTGATCCTGCTTGTTGGCTAAGGGTCTTCCCAGGGAAGCCTGTAATCTGGGAGCAGAAGTCAGTCTACAGCCAATATAACAGCTGCCTTGGCAGAGCTACAGTCTAGCACCTTGGTGTTAAACATGTTGCTGCCCAGTCAGGATGAGGAGTATCCCCACTAACTGTTCATGCCCCAAATGTGAATAAACCCTGTTCAAATCCATTCAGCAGAAAACAAATAGATCCTGCTTTTTACTAGTTCCAGCACAGTTAGATCAATCCTATTGTCTTGGCATTTCACTGTGCACCCATGTGCATCACGTCAACAGGTCACCCTTTTGTATGACACATGTGACATGGTTTATTTTTAGATATTCAAGACTTTTATATTTTGCATCTAACTTTTTTCTAACTGCCTAAAACATACACTTCTAGTATATGCATAGCTTTTCAAGATTCCATAATTTTTCTGTTGCTCTTGGGAATTTGAGGGAAGAAACGCGCGCACATGCACATAGATCTTTTTAACTATGAGAAGAAAGTCTTATATTTCATCTTTACATATCTCAAGAATGATTGGAGTGATGTTCAAAGAAAAACTTCCTGTCAGAGTGGTTAAGCACTAGAATAAATTGCCTAGGGCAATGGTTCTCAAAGCCAATCCTGCAGCCCCCATTCCCACAATGGCCTGGAGCAGCAAATCGCGGCCAGTGGGAGACGGCCAAACCTGCGGACATGACAGGTAAACAAATCTGCCTGGCCTGCCAGGGACTTTCCCTGAACAAGCAGCAGACCAGTTTTGAGAACCACTGGCCTAGGGAGGTTGTAGAATCTCCATCACTGAAGCTTTTTAAGAGCAAACACCTGTCAGGGATGGTCTAGATAATACTTAGCCCTGCCATGAGTGCAGGGGACTGGACTAGATGGCCTCTCAAGGTCCCTTCCAGTCCAAATAAAAATCCCTATTTGAAAGGCCAAATATGAAAACTTATCAAGTGAATTATTTGGAGAGTTTTGTGTGTGTGTGTGTATAAACAAGGAAATTGTTTTGAAATCTTAATATACCTTTAACTATAGAGGTCACGACTGACAAGTCATATTGTTTTAGCAATATAATAAAAATCGGCTGGATCTTATTAAGAGGGGTAAGGCAAAGATGCCACATTTATTGCAAATATAATAATAAGGCAAAAGATAAAAATAAACAACGTTGTTTTACTACTTATTTCTTATACACACACACACACACACACACATATATATATATATATATATATATATATATATATATATTCATTCACACGATCATTCATTCAAGTTCTGTATAGGTGTTATAGTTACCAGCCTAGAAGTTGCTCATGCCAAGTTACTAGCCAGGTATCTTGGTCATGAGGATGGAGCTGAGTCTGTATCAGATGCACCTGATGCTCCCGGAGGCTGGCAGCAGAACCAGGGACTCAAAGTCCTCAGTTTTTAGAGTCCATTTTTATAGGAATTAATTCCTGTGTTAGTCTATGGGAACTGTTTCATCCTGCTGTTGTTGGCTCAATTAGCAGCTAGCACATTCCTGGTGGCTCCACACTGTCTAAAGTGGCACATTCCTTTCAGGTGTTGGAGTGGATCCCAGATTACCCTCCGGGGGTTGTCTGATGGTCCACTTGACACATTCTTCGGCCGATGGATCCTTTCCATTCTGGCACCTCCCATTCACGTACATCAAACATTCATCAACATACATTCCATATTTTAACCATATTTTAATTTACTTTCTTCACCACTTTTGGGGTGTGTGTTAATTACTATGAGATTCCCGGCCCTGTAATCACAGAGGGTGGGAGTCTGTTTGTTTACATTGTATCAATTACAGCTTAAGGCTAGCATAGTGTTTACTTCAAGAACAAAGTCAATTAACTTGTTTGTAAGTTTTACATAGTAATAGAGTATCTTTCACAGGACAGATACAATCATTGTTTTCTGAAGACAGGAGCTTACAAGTTTTAACATAAGAACTTAAAAAGATTTCTGCACTTGGTGAAACTGGGGGGGGGTCACTGTCACTTGCGGGAATCACTGTTAGTACCCTCTTTAATATCCCTACAATATAACACATTTCTGTTCTAGTTCTTCCCTAGTGTGCAATTGTTTCATCTCCTTAACTCATATTCCAGTATGTGTTTGATCAGTCCATCTTTTTCCATTGGCTTTAGTATTGCCATATACACCCAGTTATTTTCTAACTGTATGGTAACTCTCAAGCTACCAATGTCTAACAATGAGAGCAACTCCACTGAAGTCAGTGGTAGCCTTTCCATTCACTTTAGTGGGAGTTATCTCTGGCACTAACATATGGGGACACACTATGCGATAAAGACCCATATAAGGCACATGCTGCTCATAATAGGTGTAGGAAGATTTAATGTTATATGTTTAGGACCAGATTTTCAAAAGAAATCAACATCCACAAGTGAAGCAGACTTTCAAAAACATTCAACTCCCATTTATATGTCTAAGGAATGTGCACAGATTTTCAAATGCATTCAGCACCCAGTGATTCCCATTGAAGATAATTGACCAAGTTCTTTTGAAAATCTGTCCCCATTTTTTGGGTGCCTAAATTAGAGCTGTGCTCTTTTGAAAATTTGATGTTATTTAGCTATCCAGCTAGCAGCTAACATTGGGTGCTGAGCATTTTTGAAAATCTGACCCTTACTTTATACCATAAAAGTAATATTTTCCCACAATCCCGTTTTGATGATTTAGTATATCTGATGTAAATAATTTACAGTAATACATGTGAGAACACCAGGTCTGTGTGGGATGGTGTTAGATTTGGGTCTAAAATGAGGACCATTTCTTCAGATGAGGGGCAGTTGAGGGCAACTGTATGCTCTTAATTTCCAAATTAATATTTCCATCTGTTAAACAAGTTGTAATTTTCATATTTTTATTCGTTTTATTTTCCCTTGTGTAATTAAGATTAATTATTAAGCAGTGATCCCTAGTTTTGAGTTCTTTGCCTGGAGTTTTCCAAGCTTTTAAAGTGAGATTCACAGGTGTTGACAAAGATCTCCTTGAAAAGAGTAAAGATCATAAACTTTCCTCCCTCAGGGCTTGGTTCATTAGCTGTTATCTATGGTCTTTCACACCGCAGAAGCTGTGGAAACCTGCAGATCCTAGCTCTGCTAGAAGCCATCCTATTCAGATATTTGTTATGTCTGAAGTTCATTTAAAAAAAACAAAACAAACCATTTTTTTCCTTAGCAAACAGTGGAGGTTTTGAGTGAGAGGTGGAGAGCATAAGTGATGAGGTCTCTCTACTGCCCATGGCTGAAGATGCTAACTTCCTTTTAAAGGTACTATTCTCTGTATCTAAAAAGAGTTAGTTTCAGGAGGATTCTGTAACCTAATGGTAAATAATATTCACAGAACAAGCTGATTAGTGTAATTACAAAATTTTGTGGTTTTGGTAAATGTGTTGTTCATTTGCAGTTGTTATGAGTGGGGACTAATTTAGTAACATTAATTCAGAGATGTAAGAGTTGTGTTTGGGAGTATTAGGATTGTGTGTGGTTTTTACTCAGAGAAATGGCCTGCCTAGAGCACTTTAACACACTCTCCTCTCCTGCCCTAGGTGAGCACTAACATTATGATACTGCTGAAGGGTTAAATCTGCTGGGAAATGAATGGGGAAAATGGGGAGAGTGAGTGTGCAGGGTTTCCCATATGAAACTTCCTAACTTAGAAGCAGCTTCCCCAGTCATTTACCTAGTAAGCACCCATCTAACCTCCTCTTTGCTAATTGTGTTCATTGTTAATGCTGAAGGGACACAAGTTTGTATAGTTGTTTACCTTTCCCCTCTTGTAGGGCAGATAAAACAATCCACAGGTGTGACTAGCTCACTAAGGCTATATCTACACTACCACTTATGTCAGCAAAATGTATGTTGTTCAGGGGTATTCCACTGTTCTACCCCACTGAGCAGCATAAATTACACTGGCATAAGCAGTATTATGCACAGTGCTATGTCAGTGGGAGTGCTTCTCTCACCAATGTAGCTATCACCACTCATTGAGGGTGGATTAATTATGTCAACGGGAGAGCTCCCATTGGCATAGAGCGGCTACACGAGATATACAGCAGCACACCAATGTAAGCTCTCTAGGGTAGACATAGCCTAACTCTGCCCCACCCATCATTTGATTTAAAAGAAGTGTCTCCAGTTCTTTTTTTCTTAAGAGAAGCCAAGGATCACCCACCAGCACTTCTAGCTTAAAATACTGGAACTTCCCCTCGCAGAAAGGCATTTACATCACCTGGTACTTATCGCTATTGTTAGATGTTTGACTGTTATGTTAGATCACAAGTCCTACAGAGGACAGCCTGGTTACCTACCAGATCAGTGGTCATGGGTCACCAGTGTTAGACATTTGGGGGAAGGGGTTGCCCCAGCTCTTCACAGACAGCCAGCACAGCAGACCTCAATCAAATCACCCAATTTTCACAAGATTCTTTAAGGTATAAATGCAACAAGCCAGGTTTATTGTTGACAAAGCACAGTAATAGCACCTGGCAGACTCTAGGAGGGTACTAAGACATGTGTGCCTGTAACAATTGACACAACTCAGTGAATGACAGGACATTCCATTCCCCCCTTGGCTGGACCAAGACATTCTCTGAGATACCTTTTTATACCCTAATACAAACAAATTATCTACTGCCCCTCTGACATAGTTAGTTACTTCCCCCTGACATGGCTAGTTATTTATCACTCATTCTCTTGTACATGTTGGTTCATTTAAAACATCTTTATTTATTGCACTGTCATCCCGACCTTATCTTTTAGGAGGGGCAGTGTGTTTCTGTTATCTTTGGGGAATGTTTTTGTACCATCCTTAATATTGGGATATTCTGGTACCACTCTTCTAGAATGTGTTTGCACAAGTACTTTGTGCCTAGCACTTCTTAAGAATGTGTTGTTGTTTTTTTCAATATTATCCCTGTTCTTTCCAGATTATATACATTTGCAAGCAGGCAGAGCCTGACATTTGCTCAGAGTCTAACTTTTGCTAACTTTGCTTTATATCAGCAAAGTTTGCCCACTACTTTAGTTCAGGCCTCATACCAGGCCTCTAATACAAGGGCTTATATCTCAGGCTGTCTTCCTATTACAGCTACATTGCCAGGTAAATGGGACTGAGCTGCCATCTTCAAGCTTAAGTACTAATTAAAGACTCACTAAAGGTCTTCCTCCTTGGATAATCAATTACGGTTGATATAGAAGAGCTGCTTAACCATACTGCCTTGAAGTATCATCTGAATATATGTAGTTGGTATTTGTTGCCCAGGGTTACAGCAATCTTCATTCCGGCATTCGGTAAATTTAATATAATAGTACTATTCTATCCCTCATTCTAGGTGAAATTGTCCCTGAACTTTGCCTTGTTGTTCTTCACCAGCCACTTAGCTTACTGCTTCTCCTTACCTCCCCATCAGCAAGGATGAACCTGTTTATATATTCAAACAATTCTTCAATCTTTTTTTTCTCCCACCCTCTCTCCTCCGCACAAAGTACTTTTTTCCCTAAGATGGTTACTGGTCAATTTCCACTTTTGCTTGAAATTTCACAAAGCGGTTTTTCATGGTTTTTATTTGAATCAACATGAAAATTATCCATACATTAAAAATACCACAGAAGACCAACCCTTTGAGAGTATGAAATCACCTGCAATGCAGTGGAGGTACTTTGGGGAACATATTACCACTCTAGTCTGTATTTTTTTCATACCTGTAAAAATAGATTCTTATAGAATGGAAACTTAGGTTATATATATAACCATCAACATTGGCACCTGATTCTCCACTGCAGTGCACTATGTTTAGTGATTTATATATTGTGCAAAGTTGGTTTGAAATGATACCAAACCAGAGCAGTAGCAGTCACAACCATTTTCAACATGGTATTTAAGAGAAACTGGCCCCAAATCTCAATGTTCCTGCTCCGGGAGCTCCCGGAAACATTGGTAGTGATTCTGCCAATGATGGCTCGGGCTGCCTCTGGTTGTGTCTATGGTTTTAGGCACATGGTTGGAATCTTGAATTTCTTTAATAAATTATAAGCAAAATTCATTTACATGACTTAATTGGTTTCGTGGAAATGTCAGTTATGGAGAGTGTTAGACTGACCGTTCTTCATTTCACTTAACCTGAATCCTACTTGTCCACTCATGCTACTAGTTGCTCTAGTTTAGAGAGCACAGTGTCCATTGCTGAGTGAGCAACTTCCTTGTTTTAAACCAACATCCAAGTTCCCAAGCAAGATGGCCAACACTCCTACTGTTTGAGCTAGGGTTTTACATCAGTATAATAAGGATTATTTTGGCGGTTTTATGGTATTCTTGCTGATATAAAGATGATATCACAGTGACATATTTAACAGGAGAAGAAGGTGCAAATAAAGCAAAGGATATGTATGAGGTATGCAACATGGATTTCCTACTCAGCAAATGCCCCTCCACCTTAACAATATATTTCAAGCTGTGAGTTCATTTATTCTCCATATCAGATGTCATCAAAACACAGTCTCTTTCTATATGTCACATATTTGCTTTATGTTAGCTCCCCATTCATATAGTACTTTGAGAGAGAAGAACAATGTAAAGGCTACATTAGTTCTTCCTTGATGCCAAGGAAGTGTTCGCTGCAGCCATAGAATGGTTGAGACTTTTCCAGGACATTCATTCTATGCTATTTTCTATTGCAATTAAAGGTGCAGTCATGTATATGGTAGAGCTAGGAACAACAGCGAGAGAAAGCAATTGGGAATACCTACTGTGGTGGTCTACATCCGCTGAAAAACAGGGCATCCTCTACTCTCTCCAGTTTCCCCTAAAGAACAAAGATTAGCATCTAAGACTAATGAGCCCAGGAGGCTCATGCAACCAGGGCCGTCCTTAGGCATAGGCAACATAGGCAGCTGCGTAGGGCACCTGAAAATTTGGGGCACCACTGGGTCTTAGTGTCCACCCCCTTGTTTTCCTATCCCTGTTCTGACCCTTCCTGCAGGCTCCCACAAATGGCTGCTCTAGCCTGGTGAGTCTTCCTTGGGAGGGAATCTAGTAGTTAAAAGTGAAAAAACCTCCAGCCTGCCAGACCTATTAGCACAACATTGAAACTGTTAAAGAGACATTCAAGGGGTAATAAAGCCATTTAACAGGCATTTGCCAACCCCAAGGTATATACTGACAGGTTTCAGAGTGGTAGTCCTGTTAGTCTGTATCAGCAAAAACAAGGACGAGTCCTTGTGTCACCTCAAAGGCTAACAAATTATTTGGGCATAAGCATTTGTGGACTAGAACCCATTTCATCCGATGTCCATGAAAGCTTATGCCCAAATAAATTTTTATACTGTCAGTTTCTGACTTTACTGACAAAAACAGTTGTGCATTAATGTAATATTTACACAGAACATGTCAGTCTACAGGACCTTAGTTTAAAATTTGCTTTAAAAATATTTCATTAGTGAGCTGGTGAAGATTATAAAATCACATTTCTAAAAAATGCTTGCATAGAGTTTTAGATGCACAATCATCTTTAGCCTTAAATGTGTGGATCTTCAGACATACAGTTTTTTAAATAAATCCTTCAAAAGACCTCCTTTATCTAAAATACACATTTTAATTACTATAGTTAAAAAAAAAGTGCTTCCAAGTCTTCCTGTCCTTTCTGTCCATCCCTTCACCACCTCTCCCCCCACTCCCCACTGAAGAGAGCCCTTAAAGGGACAACAGTCCTTCCCTTCCAGATAGATGGACAAAGAGTTTCCCTTTCTTTACTTCTGACTATCCGACGAACTAGCTTTAAAAGAACCCTCCAGCAAAATCAGTACCTTAGTAAGACAAAATCCTTGTTATACCTAAAATCTTTGGAAACATATTTTTTTAAAGTTGGTGAAATTTCATAACCATGTCTCTTGTTATGGAGATCACACAAAGTAAATTACTGTTCCCTTTTTCTAAAAGCAATGAACATTGTTATGAACACACTAAACCTCTCTGATTAATTTAAAAGAATGTCTTTGTTTCAGTGAGTAAATATGTAATAATCTGGAATGCTGGCTTAAGATTTGAGTACATTTAAAATATAAATTCAACTTAGAAATACTGAATAAGAAAATGTAAAACAGAGAAGAGCTGCATCATGTATTCCATTATATGTAATGTTGTATTCAGCAGGACAGCTGACTCACCCTTACTATGAAGTTTTTGCAAATAAATCTCTGACAAACTTCAGGGCATATCAAAAAACCTGTGACTGACATTTTTTATTCCCAAATTTTAGTGCTTTTAATTAGGTACTTTCTTCATGTCCATTCTGCATGAGGGAGAGGGCATGGAAGTATCTGCGGGGAACTGTGACTCTCCGCCACCATGAGGCAGGCCGGGCAACTCATTATCCTTTGCTGTCAAGTCCCTCCTCCCCCTCCCCCACCAGGTTGTGAGCTTGGGCTGCCATCCGGCACAGGGGCACCAGTTTAATAATACTGCGTAGGGCCCCATAAATCCTAAGGACGGCCTGCATGCAATCTTATTGGGCTAGTAACTATGGAGGTTTTTGTTTAAATAAGCCCTAAGGATTTGGGAAGTTTAAGCATAGTAATGCTCTTCTGTATTTGAAAACTAATAAGATTTTCTTATTAAGAGTAGCAACAAGCTGGGGCTTCTACACTCTGAGTGCCTGAGATGCACTTATTTTTCTACTGAAGTTTTGGTAAAATGCTCATATCATGTTTTGTAATCTTGTTTTTTTCAGTCTCTTCTGGTGTGAGCAGGAGGTGTGTATCAGGTAATTCTCTTGGTTATAGCTTTCTTTTGTTTCATTAACTAATTTCTCTCTTTGATTTGTAACTATATTTAACTTGCAGCATTTTCAGATTCATCAGCAAAAATATTCAAAATAACAACAAAAACATGTTAATGTGAATAGTAAGATGCTTTGATTGTTTTCTTCACTAGGTCAAATCATAAAAAAAAGTATATAAATTAGGTTATAATCCTTGTTAAAATACAAACACTTGGAACATAAAAGGTATCCTTCTCTTTGATCTGCACAATGAAAAAGGGGGAAAAGGTTTATCAGCTTCAGTGGATTTTATTTTTGCTATGGAGAACATAACATAGCTTTAGATTTGTTTCACTGGAATAGCATGTCTTAATGTGCATGGATTCAGACATGAAGGATGCTATTCACAAATTTACTAAGCAAAAAAGGAAGAAAGTTTTAAGATTTCTTAGCATCTCCTAAAAGGAGATGCTGTGGTATCTTTATAAATCCTGTGCAAGAAGCATAAACTGTATTTTCAGATACATTTTTCAGAACTTAATAACACCCTGATCTCTATATTTAGTTATATTTTTGTTACTTTACCTTTAGTATTACAGTATTCGAAACCTGATAAAAATGGAATAAAACACTGATAGGTGAAATATCCTGAGCCAGATCCTCAACTGATATAAACCATATATATATATATATAGAATGTGATCAACTACTATTATAGACACTGTAACTTTGCCTACATTACAAGCTAGGGTGGTAATTCACTTGCTCCTGTACACATATTCACACTAGCTCCCATAGAGTTAGTTGAGTATAAGTAGCAGTGTAGGCATGGTAGCATGGGGAGTAGCAGTGGTGGCATAGTTTAGTCATGTCAGGTACAAAGCCCCCTGATACCCTTTGTGAACAAAGTTATGCACGTGCTTTACATGCATGTTAACAACCAGGAATTAAATAAGTCTCATTTATGACAGTGTTCTAAACAGCAGCAGGTACAGCAACATGTCTTCATCTGCTGTCATGGTTTCCCTCCATACTTGAGCAGCCAAGCACCCTGTCATAAACATACAGCTAAGGGTAGCATGAAATCCCTCTTTATCCTGTAAAGGTTTAATTCCTCTTTAACCTGTAAAGGGTTAAGAAGCTCAGATAACCTGGGTGACACCCGACCAAAAGGACCAGTAAGGGGAGAAGATATTTCAAATCTGTGGGGAAGGTTTTGGTCTGTGTCTTTCAGAGCCAGCCAAGAAACCAGGCAGGGAAATTCCATCTTGAGTATATCTGAACTAAACATCTAGTCGCGCAGAAAAGAAATGTTAGATTACCTTTTGTTTTAGCTTGTGAATTTTCCCTGTGCTAAGAGGGAGGTTTATCCCTGTTTTTGTAACTTTAAGGTTAGAGGGGAAGTCCTTTGTGTTCTTGAGTCTTTTGTTATTCTGTAAAGTACTTACCATCCTGATTTTACAGAGGTGATTCCCTTACCTTTTCTTTAATTAAAATTCTTCTTTTAAGAACCCAATTGACTTTTTAATTGTTCTTAAGATCCAAGGGTTTGGGTCTGTGTTCACCTGTACCAATTGGTGAGGATATTATTCTCAAGCCTCTCCAGGAAAGGAGTGTAGGGGCTTGGGGAGATATTTGGGGAAGGTAGGGCTCCAAGTGGCCCTCCCTAAATGTTTGTTTAAATCACTTGGTTGTGGCAGTGATACTAAGGCAAGGAAGGAATTTGTGTCTTGGGGGAGTTTTTAACCTAAGCTGGTAAATATAAGCTTAGGGGGGTCTTTCATGCAGGCTCTGACATGTACCCCAGAATTCAGAGTGGATTGGGAACCCTGACACACCCTTTCTCAATGAAGGTTGAAAACTGGGAAAAAAACCTTTGTAGAAATCATCCCAGTAGCCAAAATGCCTTGCACACAAGAAAGAAATGCCTGAGATGATGGTTTGTTCAATATTTGTACAGTGCCTAGGAAAATGGGGCCTGACTTCCCTGTAATTAATAAATTACATTTAAATCTATGTTAACATAATTGTATTAATGTGGCAAGTTAGCAAATGCCATAATTAAGGTTGTTTGGGTTTTATGTACATGAGAATTCAGTACTGGTAATTCCCAAAATGCATTGCTCCAGCACCACTGTAGCATAAAAGCTGTGACATCATAAATTGTGAAATATGAATATATTAACATAGTTGTCCCAGAAAACAATACTGCTGCATGGATGTGCTGATCAATCAGATATGCCTGCATATTGATTGAATATTCATGTCCTAACTGAAAAGTGGCCATGTACAGCAGGGGTATGAGTCAAGAAACTTCTCCCATTAAACCTTCCACAGATGGATGCTTAGTCATCAGATTTGTCATACAGGGACAGCATGTCTCAGAATAACATCAGCAGTGCTGATGCTGCTGCAAAGTGATGTATTAATTTTCAAGAGAAGTGGATGTATCTCTCTGAACATGGTACAGAATATATCTCTAGGGTTCTTTGCACTTAGTTTGTTTTCCAGTTCTCCAAATTCAGCTGAAGTACTGTACCTCCACACTGATTAGCAAGGGAGACAGAATGGCCCAGATGTACATAGTTACTGAGGAACCTAACACCAGATGTAGGTGCCTAAGTCAGTTTTAATCTCCACTGTGGTCCAAAAATTCCTGCTAGGTTGCTGCCTAAACTTTCAGGACAAAAAGTTCCCTAAGTTCCTATATTTCTGCTTCTGGATATGCACACTGCTGCATTCCTCTAGGCACCCAGATACACAGTTCCTGCTGAAGCCTCAGATCAATTCATGAATCAATGAAGCTAGGGGTCCAATCTATTAGCCGTACTCTGAACATGCCTAACAGATCAAACTCCCATTCGAAATCCAGCTGTTGGCCATGCCACCCATTTTACAACTAAGGCGCTAAGTGATTAGTGCACTTATCTGTGAGGTGGGAGACCCAGGTTAAATTACCCCCACTCTGCCTGAAGGGGAGAAAGGAGTTGAACAGGGGTCTTCAACCTCTCTGGTATGTGCCCTATTCACTGGGATATAGGACTTGCTGATGTGGTGGGAGGGCCTCCCTCAGCCTTCCAAGTGAAGGTGTTGCACTGAAACATTAGGAGACTGACTCTAAAGCCTGGTGGTTAGGGTATCCATGTGGGAGACCCAGGGTCCTGTTCCAATGACTTTTTATACACAGTGGAAAAGTTCCAAGAGGACAGATTGTGAGCATGCCAGGTTAGGATATCCCACAGCCCAGGAGTTCTCAAAGCTGGTCTGCCGCTTGTTCAGTGAAAACCTCTGGTGGGCTGGGCCAGTTTGTTTACCTGCCGCCAGGGACGGCTCCAGGCCTCAGCATGCCAAGCGCGTGCTTGGGGCGGCAAGCTGCGGAGGGGGACATTCCACCGGCGCTGCGAGGGCGGCAGGCGGGCTGCCCTCTGCAGCTTGCCTGAAGAGGGTCCACTGGTCCCGTGGTTTCGGAGAACCACACTTGCCTGCTGCATCCACAAGTTCCACTGATCGTGGCTCCCACTGGCCGTGGTTCACTGCTCCAGGCCAATGGGGGATGCGGTAAGTGGCACAGGCTGAGGAACATGCTGGCCGCTGCTTCCCACAGCCCTCATTGGCCTGGAGCAGTGAACCATGGTCTGTGGGAGCCACGATCGTTGGAACCTGCGGACATGGCAGGAAAACAACTGACCCGGCCCGCCAGGGGCTTTCCCTGAACAAGCATCTTACTCGATATTTGTGAAGGATGATTCTGTTTAAATAACTAACTGCCTCTCTTCCCCTGATATGTGAACCACTCTAGGGGTTAGGTGGGAGATAGGCATCCAGACACTTAAGGGAAGGCAGCAGTGCATATGCAGAGAGGCAGGAACACTAAGTGCCTTCTGAATTTATTCTGAAAAACTTAGGTGCAGAAGGAGAGGTTTGGCAGGAGTTTTATGGATTGCAGTGGAGCCTAAAACTGGGATTACACACTTACATTCAACACATAGGTGCCTGAGTACTTCCATGGATCCCATCCCTACTGTACAGTAGTACAGATAGTTGCCAAATGATAACAAGTCCATTTCCCAAAGGCTTGCTCTCTGATGACACATGTATGTGCAAGCAGTACAGGAAAGGATAGAACATATACTGTTAAGTGAATTGGCATAATGCCTTGCATTTTAGAATAACAAATAAATTCTGAAAAGGCTCGCAGCATAGAAAAGATGAATGCAACCCTATTGCATTTATTGCCAAATACATAAATAATAATAGCCCACAGGGCAGGGGGAGGGAGAAGCAGAGGAGTGATTTATATAAGTAACTTTTAAAATTATATATAAAAATTTATATATATATATATAGAGAGAGAGAAAGACAGAGTATCAAGGTAGTTTTAATTATTTATATACATATATATAAACTGACTAGATACTCTCTCTTGATAAGTTGGTTTATATATATATAGAGAGAGAGAGAATATCAAGGTAGTTTATATATATAGAAAATATATATATAAAATTTAATCTACCTTGATACCATATTTTAAACCTATAAAGTCACAATATACTCTAAATACGCAATTACGTTTTCTCACTCCATTCTTAACTCATGCTGCTATGCCTAGATATTGCAGCACATGTGCTGTATAACTTGATGCACTGTTATTAGCCACCTGCTATGACTTAAGAATGGAATCAGATGTTTTTGCTTTAAATTTGTTGGTTTTCATGGGTTCAATCTGGTCCCTTATTATTTTAGAATATGCTCCCCCCCTCATTTTCATTTAAGATTGACAAATAGTTTACAAAATAGGAAGAAATGTTCTGGAATAATTCCGAACATGCTCCTTAGAGCAAAAAATAGTCAACATTTTATAAAATGACATTGAAATTTTGCTAATATTTATGATATAAACCAATCAAACCTTGAAATTCAATGGTGAAACTGACAGTCTTGGCCAGATTATCTCAACTCGAATGCTGTTGACGGTGGTTAAAAAAACACAAACAATCCAACCCCCAAACACTCAAAATGCTAGTAGTTGTCGTGTTTAGCCAGTACATGAAGAAGTGGGGAGTAGGAGCTCCACAAAAAGTACCCTCCCCCTCCTTCTATCCCCACATTATGCAGAAGCACCATCTACAGATATGGGGCTTTTCAGTTCTGGTGAGCAATTTGCAAGAAAGCAGAGACAGGGCATAATTATAAACATAATTATGAAGAATATTCCAGTAAAGACTTGTATAACATACGCAGGGCACCTTGGATCCAATAGCAATGTGAGGCAGTAGATTGAGATTAAAATTAAATGTTGTAAGTCTGTATGTTAACACTAAAGCTGGTAGAAATTTTTCAAAATTTCAAATGTTGTGAGCAGCCCCAACACCTTCTCTAGTTATAGAACAGGGCCTAGATTAATTCCCTGCACAGACAGGATCTGGGTTTTAGGCCCCCCAGTAGTGGAAAGTCTTTGTATGTGTATGTGGGGGGATGGGAGTGGGGCAATGGTACAATACACCTACTACCCACCACTTCTTGGGGATGGAGAGGAGTGTGGGTAGAAGTGGCCACTGCAGCTCACAGCCTTGGTCTGGAGATGAATTCATACAACACGACTGTCAGCAATCCTATGCCAGCAGTGCTGCTGTGTAACACAAGTTGGAATTTAAAGCTGTACTGGAGAGAGGATTCATCTTTGGAGAGAGGGAAGATGTGTCCTCAGGGGCGCACCTAGCCCCACGATTGTTTGTGGTATTAATGCTTGTGCCTTCAACCTGGGGTTATTAATGGATCCAGTCTTATTATTAACTGAAGCAATAAAAGTCTGTGGAGCTGCAGAAAAGACTGACTGATTGGAAATAAAAAGAAATCATCTGCTATGGATGTCATAAAAATATCTTCTAGAAAGAGACCATTTCTGATATCAAGCAGACTGTTTCATTTGGATTTAAGGGACTTCATATTAAGAAATCAAACACATACAGTACACAAATGATTTATTACATTTCCCTAAGAATTTCAAAAAGAGTGAAGATCAACCCAGCACAGATTATTTTAACTAGTAGTAAATTGACAGCATCCCTATTGACTTAGGAAAACTGCTGCAGGTAACAGCTTTCTTCCAGCTATGCCCCTTTCTTGTATTTCTACATTCCCCAGATTAGATGCAAGTCCAGTTCTGTGGATGCCTGGCAAAGGGATGCTATTACACTGCCTCAACTTTTACCGCCTTCTGATAAATTTTAGCCCAAAGGAATGGGTTTTTCTTTCCTTCCATACCTTCCCTGAGAAATATAAGAGGGGATTGTGTTAATAACCAGCAGAACTTCCTGAACTATCTTTCTTTGAAGCCCTTCCACCTGACCAAACCTTTTCTTAGTTAATGTGTTTGATCTGATGGCATCATAGCACAAAGAAGTATGGCTACAAACACTCCTTTCATAGACAAGAGTAAAATGGTGTGTAATGTTCCTGCTCTAGGAGAAAACAGCCATTTAAAATGCCCTGAAAATAGAATAGGGACAAAAAAAAATGGCACAAATATTAAACCAAGAAAAGTCATAAACGCCATCACAAGTGTGTGTGTATGTGGACTGGGGGAATTCTAATTTTTTTTTTACAAAAAAAAATGGGGAAATGGATTGTGATGGATGTTAACTTCTCACCACAGAAAAGGAAAAATTGTCTCCCTCCCTAAGGCATGACAGTGGTAACCTAAATTTGGGTGTCTGAGTGTAGATACTCACTGGGACAAGATTATTTGGGGTCTCCAATATAGCCAAGGCTTACTAAGTTAAGCTGAGCTCCGCTTTGAAATATTACTCAGTAAAAATGTGTGTCTTAGGCCATGTCTACATCTAAAATTTTGCAGCGCTGGTTGTTACAGCTGTATTAGTACAGCTGTATAGGGCCAGCGCTGCAGAGTGGCCACACTTACAGCAACCAGCGCTGCAAGTGGTGTTAGATGTGGCCACACTGCAGCGCTGTTGGGCGGCTTCAAGGGGGGTTCCGGGACGAGAGAGCAAACCGGGAAAGGAAACCAGCTTCGCCGCGGTTTGCTCTCTCGGTCCCGGAGCCACCCAGCAAACCGCAGGGAAGGAGACCTGCTTGCTCGGGGTTCCGGGACCGAGAGAGCAAACCGGGAACGCCGCGGTTTGCTCTCTCGGTCCCGGAGCCACCCAGCAAACCGCAGGGAAGGAGACCTGCTTGCTCGGGGTTCCGGGACCGAGAGAGCAAACCGGGAACGCCGCGGTTTGCTCTCTCGGTCCCGGAGCCACCCAGCAAACCGCAGGGAAGGAGACCTGCTTGCTCGGGGTTCAGGGACCGAGAGAGCAAACCGGGAACGCCGCGGTTTGCTCTCTCGGTCCCGGAGCCACCCAGCAAACCGCAGGGAAGGAGACCTGCTTGCTCGGGGTTCCGGGACCGAGAGAGCAAACCGGGAACGCCGCGGTTTGCTCTCGCGTTCCCGGAGCCACCCAGCAAACCGCAGGGAAGGAGACCTGCTTGCTCGGGGTTCCGGGACCGAGAGAGCAAACCGCGGCGAAGCTGGTTTCCTTTCCCGGTTTGCTCTCTCGGTCCCGGAACCCCGAGCAAGCAGGTCTCCTTCCCTGCGGTTTGCTGGGTGGCTCCGGGACCGAGAGAGCAAACCGCGGCGTTCCCGGTTTGCTCTCTCGGTCCCGGAACCCCGAGCAAGCAGGTCTCCTTCCCTGCGGTTTGCTGGGTGGCTCCGGGACCGAGAGAGCAAACCGGGAAAGGAAACCAACTTGATTACCAGAGGCTTCCTCCTTCCACGGAGGTCAAGAAAAGCGCTGGTAACTGTCTACATTGGATTACCAGCGCTGGATCACCAGCGCTGGATCCTCTACACCCGAGACAAAACGGGAGTACGGCCAGCGCTGCAAACAGGGAGTTGCAGCGCTGGTGGTGCCCTGCAGATGTGTACACCTTCAAAGTTGCAGCGCTGTAACTCCCTCACCAGCGCTGCAACTTTCTGATGTAGACAAGCCCTTAGTCTTCACATATACAGACTTTAACTAAAGAGTAGGAGCTAACACAGCTAATCTTGAATAAGTTTTTAACTTTATTCATCATTCAACTTAGTACATCATCAGCAGAATTGGTTACAACCAGTTACGTCTGAGTAAAGCTCTTAAAAGCAACGAGGGCACAACCTGAAGACAAAGGCGAATACAGGTGTAACTGCATCTTTGTTAGTAGTGGTGAAGTGGGAGATAGAGAATAGACGTCTTCACTTCAGGCTGAGTTTGCAGAGCTGGCAGTTGGAAACCTCCCCCAACTTGTGTGAATGAAGCACATCTGATGCAGAAATCATTCAGATATATTAAACATAGGACCCCTATGAAAGCATTTTTTGCTGAATAACTATTCCAAGTAAATTCACAATTTAAGACATCTAAGCTGAGAAATGAACCGGCAGGAAGAAACATATAAAGGGCATGGGGTGGTGGCTATGACATCAGGGCTGTCCCTAGCTATTCTGGGGCCCTACGCAGCCCCCCCTCGGGGATGCCAGGCCTCTCCATCAGGGGGGGCTGGATTGGGGGACAGGGGAGAATCACTCCCCAGCACTCACCGGTGACATGGGTGGGGCTGGGTCCCTGCACTTCCCGCCACCAGTGAGTGCAGGTCCGGCCTTGCTGCACTTCTCAGGCGTGGGAAGAGGTGAGGCTTTGGGGAAGGGGTGGAGTGCAGTGGGGCAGGAGCAAAGCAGGGGCAGGAGCCATGGGGAAGAGGCGGGGCAGGGGCTGGAGCAGCATGCAGTTGTGCAGGGCACCAGAAAATTTGAATACCAGGCTTTGAATACCAGATCACTACTGAGCCCCAAATATGAATCTTTTTTAGTTTTGATGCCTGTACTAACTATTACTACATACTAAACTTGAAAGGTGCATTTCTGAAAACATCTTAAATATGTTGAAATCCTTTGTAGTTTTCTGTGAGTCCACTCAAGAGCAAAGTTACTCTTCAGCCAATACGGACTGTGTTAACTGGCTTTGATTTGTTAACCTTGAAAAAGAATGGGATTTTTGCAGTTTATTAAACAAGTGAGTGGTTAAAATCACTGTCTTTCACACATATAAAGAGTGTATGTGTATGTTTTGCAAATCAGACCCTTTAAATGAAAAGTGCTATTTGCTGATGTGCAAAACCTTACAGCTCAAAAGCTATTACTGTAAATTTGTTAAAATTCCAAGCTTTGCCAATGTCATGAAGGAATATGAAAAGGAACCATTTTAATGTTCTGGTTACCTTTAGCTTTTATGTGACAAGCTGTTTTCACTTATATGACATACAGGGAAACATCACGATGAACAGATGTTTCATGAAGCAACTACAAATATAAACCAAATATATTTTAAAGCATATTCAATATCATTTACTCTTCTTCTGACATTACTTTTTGGATGAAAAGAAGTAGTGAGAGAATATTATTTCTTATTTTTAAAATTAGCAATAATTATTTCACAATGTGTAGATTACTTAATTGAACATAAAGCCCTCAGTCATCAGTCCAGTTCAGAGAATTGAAGGGAAAACAGGAGAGAAGGTTTTAGGAGTTAACTTGAGACTGTAAATCAGCAGGCTAAGAGAGACCAGAAGTGTCCAGGAGGTAAAGTGTGAGATATTTAGATCGACGATAAAAGATACAGCAGATGGATGAGTTTTGTTATGGTCTTTATTGGGGATGCCCATATCTTATCATCATAGAAGGCCATTAGAAGGCTGCTTATCTACTTTCCTTTGGCAACTTTGTGGCCCCTGTTACAATAATATCTGAGAAATCTATAATCTATAATGTGTTTATCCTCATTTTACAATTGCAAAATGGAGGCCCAGATCCTCACAAATATTGATGTGCTTAACTCCCACTGTAATCAGAGGCTAAGGACCAAATTTACAAAGATATTTTGGATCATAAAGATGCAGTTAGGCACTGAGAGGTTTTTGAAAAGTGCCTAAGCAGTTCAGGTGCTTAAGGAAATCCCCATCTGCAGCCCTAGGCACCTATCTGCATCCTTAGGTTCCTAAATATCTTTGAAAATCTACTCCTAAATGCTTTGCCCAAGTTTATGCAGCAAGTCTGCGGTCCAGTAGAGAACTGATCCTGTGCTCTTGAGTTAAAGGTGAAAGACTTAAACATTGGACCATCCTTCCTTTCAAAGATAATAAAAGAATGGGAAGGTGAGTACATGCCCCTGAAAGATGAAATAGGGACAATGTGACCATGGATTCTTTTGGATGTCTGATGTTCCATACATCCTCATATGCACCTCAATCACACAGTAGGAAGTATGACTTAAGAGGTGCTGAACACAATTTTCCCAGGCATGTTACAATTATAGAAACATATCTGCTAGAGTCCCTTGATGCTGCTTTGTGTATTCTATGTTCTATATGACTTTCTGAATGTACATCACTGTATTAAAGAGTGGAATGAAGTCACAAAAGTATCTCTTTGCTATTCATTTCACTCTTCTGTAGTAATAGTAACAATATTACGTAGTTCTTACATAGTACTTTTCGCCAGTAAGTCTCAAAGTGCTTTAGAAAGGGAAGGAAGCATCATCATATATTATTATACATTCAAATTACAAATGGACAGCTTAAAAACATTTAGTTCCCATAGGATGTCAAGTGGGTCAACATATTAGTTAGAGCTGACTGAAGAATATTTAGTTATTCCACTGAAAATGTTGATGAAAATAGAAAAAAATATTTCCATTGAAAACTTACATGGAAGTACTTGACTTTTAGTTGAAAAATCAAAAGCCAAAAAGTTTTGGTTTAAAACAGAACATTTTGATTGGGTAATGGCACCACGTACTTCATGGGAATTGTAGTTTGCATGCCTCATGTTTCCATTCTTCTCCATGACCTGCGTTTGCTGAACAAACTACATCTTCTAGGAAGCACTATTGCAGTGAATCATGGGAGTCCTTGGCCATGTGTGTATTGAGAGATATATGGTGAGGAATCTGTCCCAGAGGAGAATGGGGACAAGAGACACTGTGACAGCATATCCAAATCAAAGCATTGTTGGGTGGTTTGGTCTTCCAACAGAGACAAAAATTTCTGTGGAAAGCTGACACACTTCATGAAATTTAGTTTAATCAAAACCCTAGATTTTTCACAGAATTTTTGACCAGCTCTAGTTTCATTGGTAAGATTAAAAAACATCCATAGGCTTCAATAACAAATCTCTGAAGGAAAAAAAAGATTTTATTAAAGAGAAAACACAGAAAACAGTACTACTCCAATACCATCTTTCTCTTAAAGCAACAGTGGTTGAAGCATGAGAATAGAAACAATGCTCAGTACCAGAAAAAAATTCCAAACCTGGGTAACTAACATTACACTCCTAAAACTACATTTTAAATAGAGTACAAGTAGCTGATTTTGCAAAAGTTAAAATCCACTGAAGTCAAGCTGAAAAGGCTCAGCAATTCTGAAATTCACTACTTCTAATTAGTCATCTACATATAGATTTAGAAGCTTAATTTTAGGCCCTCAGGTTGGAACTAAAGTGGGCAAGGGAGTGGTTACTTGAGTGATTTACAATTTGCCTCTCCGTGGAGAACAATCTTGCTCTTGTAGGGGAAGGTAGTAGTCTATATGATCTAATCATTTTTTCCATGTCCAATTTCTGATTTTATAATTCTAAGTTTATCTTGCATCATAAACTCCTGTTGCAAATCCACAGTACCTGACTTCATTCCTCCTCTCAGTTTCTTTCTGTCCCTTGCTTTACCACTCCAATATCCTATCTATACCTTGCTGTGTAATTGTAGAACTGATAAATGAAATTGTTTTTAATTGTTCACTTTATTTATGTAACTTCTGTTAACCATTCACTACACTTGCCTACACTGTAACTTCTGTTCCATATTGTAATTCAAACCCCATTTTAAAACACTCACTCCATTTTGTAAAAGCTTCCTCCAACCTTCATTTTTGCAAACCCTGCTGTAATCTTATTAGTTTAGTTTAGATGTGTGAATGAGGTATGTATGAATGATGGAATCAACCTCCAGCCCCAGCCTGTCCTGATGAGATAAAGTTCAAATACCAATGGCTGAAGACCTAGACAACAGCCCTAAACAAAGTAAGAAGCATCCACCCTAAAAAGAAAAGGACAACAGAACAACAGAAGGAAGATCAAAGCCAGGTCCAAGGCTGAAAGTCACGCCTGCAATTGATGGGTGATCAATCTAAACCCAGAGGCAGTGTGACACAGCAAGACCTATAGACTTTGAATTCAACTAAAAGCCTATAAAAAAGAAGGGTGAGATGAGAAACTCTGGGTAATATTCTGCTGCCAACATGGAAGAACATCGGTGCCTGCCCAACAGAGATCCAGCTCAGCCTTGTGCCCAGCTTTCCTGGCCGGTTAGCTGCCACAAGCTACGAATCCAAGCTGCAAAATCAAGCCATGAACTTAAGCTATCTTCAGGACTGGTAACTATGCAGCAGCTGAAGAACACCTGATGAATGTGTGTGTGTGTGTGAATGTGTATATGTGTGTGTATAGGTATTAGGTATAATGTGAATGTGTGTGTGTGTATGTATAGGTATTAGGTATAATGTGTGTGTATAAGAATTAAGATATTAGTTATTAGTCATAAATTGTTATCATAATAAATGTGGCATCTTTGCCTTGTCCCCTTTAATAAGATCCTGCTGGTTTTTACTGGTCTAATATAATTGGTACAACATAATTCCATCTGTCAATATCCCCAGCACCTTCTACTATCTTGTCCCCTGGTTTGTCCTTTATTCCCTTCCTTCTTACCCATAATTGGGCCTTACCCCATCTTCTCTTTTCATATCACTGTGGCCTGCCCTGCCCCTTCCACTTCATTTCCAAACTCTTGTGTACTATCAGCATCTCTAATGTTCCAGCCTTTGCAATTTAGTCCCTATTCCCTCATTTAGATATATCCAGAAGTATCAAAGATTTTCCCTTTAACATCATGTAAGTACCACATTAAAACTCTATTACTGGTAATGGAGTTAATGTAAAAGTGCAGATTACCTATAATTTATGACAAAGTAATTCTGTGTCTTAGGCACAGTAATGAATCACCATTTTAATTTAATTGTATTGGACACTCACCAAACTTCCAAAGTGACAGTGTGTGTCTTGCTTAAAAGAATTTTCAATCAGTATAAAAGCTATGACCATTGGAGTCCTAACAATCCTATCCCAGAATAATTTCAGAACAACAGAGTTATTGCAGCAGCTGGTGTTTGGGATGTCTGGAAGACAGGAGTATGTCAGGTGATATCTTTGATTTACATCAGCCATTGAAGCAGAGTCCAGTTCTTCTATAGCTACAGCAGTTAACTAGATTTTCATTCCAGAGTCATGAGTTTTCGAAGGGATTAAGGAGTAAATTACCTAGTTACATTGATACCAGTCTATGGTGTACACACTTTAGCCTAAATTCATCCCTGGTATAAGTCTGGGTACTTTTTTTCCTTCAAAACGATATACTGGGAAGAAGTTTAGACCAAGATTTTTAAATACAATGCATTATTCACAGATCAATCACATAGTCCTGAGAGATACTAAGTATATATTGAGGTGCTCAGTAGTCTCAACTCCCAGTGAGTTCAGTGTCAATTAAAGGTGCATAGCACCATGCACCTCACCGGAGCCAGAACCTAAATTATCTGAAAATAGAGGAAATTATACAGTGACCTCTTAGAAAAATGGAAAATCTGGAATTGGCCCTTGTGCAAGTATTTCCTTTGTAAAACAGCATGGTAACCATTGACCAGACCTGTAGAAGTGCTCTGTGAAAGCTAGAAAGCTTATCTCTTTCACCAACAGAAGTTGGTCCAATAAAAGGCATTACCCCACCCACCTTGTGTCTCTCATAACTAGGATGACAAGATAGCAAATGTGAAAAATTGGGACAGGGGATGGGGGTAATAGGAACTTATATGAAAAAAAGTCCAAAAAATTGGGACTGTCCCTATAAAATCGGGACATCTGGTCACCTTAATAATAGCAGACTGGTCAGACAAGACACCACTATTTAAATGCTTTGTATCCCAAGCAATATTTTGGATATTTTATGTCAGTGCTGGCTCAATAATTTTGTTCATCTACATTTGAAAATACTCAGATGTCTTCTAAGACAAGCAACAAATAAATCGGACCATATGGACAATGTAACCACATGGAAGTAAAACCATCCCACCAATGCAATTTTTCTCTTTCATTCTCTTTTTCTGGATTCAATTCTAAGACATTGTTAACTGAAGCCAGGCTATAAATTATTAATATTAGAATTAATAGAGATCTGTTGCCAAGGGAATAACAGAATAAAATGGTTTATATTGTGCTGATGTGCACTTAAAAGTTTCTCCCCACCCCCCCCTTCTATTTTCTGTCTTTCTTTTTTTTCAGTTTCTTCCCCTATCCGTGTATATGTCATCCAATCATTTGGGGGAAGAAAGAGGATCTGAACAACTTGGTTCTTTTCCTGATGGAAGTTGGAACTTGGTAATAAATTCTCCTGAAAGTTTTATGTTTTCATAACTATTACACTCAATAAGTATGCATTACATGCTATTAGCCTTAGCTAGGTATTCTAATCTAACAGTTCTGCACCATCTTCACATTAATATGCAAATGGAATGAGAATACAAAATTAAATGGAAATGGAAGTTGGAAGTTAATTGACATTTTTGTCACAGGAGCTCAGAGAAACACTATTTATGGTTTAATGGCAAAAAGCTAATGTGTCATCCTAGGGAGGGCTACATCAATCTAAGCTAAGGCAACTTTACCGAGCTACAGTGCAAAGTACTGTTTGTGCATGCAGGTTGCCAGCTCCCCCTATGCAGGTGGTCCCATCACTGTAAACCTACACTAAATTGCTGCCATCCATTATACACAGTAGTTGCCTGGATGGTTGCCTAGCACAGACTTTCATAGGCCATCTATTCCTGTCAGAAATATGATATGTCACTGACAAAAGCTTAATTACACCATTAATTAATAGGACAATTTTCAAAATGCTTTGCAATGCAGCTTGACACTCATTAGTGCCATTTATGGATAATTTTGCCCAGGGTATAATACTCTACAAAGTGTAATTTAAAAGGGAATACATGCTTAAAACCTACTTATCTGTGAAACCAAAATAAATTCTTTGTTGAATTAGGTCAGAGCTTTTTCATAAAGGGTGGCTATCAATGCTTGTAAAGGTATTTCTTTTTTATATTAAAACATCTATGACATTGTGCAATGAACTTCATCATTTATTTTGGATTGAATTCATTTGGAAGTCAGGCAGTCACCCTGCCTTCACTTATTGGATCCTTGGGCCCAATTCTTGGGCTCCATTCTCATTGAAGACAATGGGCATTGAAAGTGCTCTGCAAATCAGGTTATTAAACACTTTCTGTCCATCCAGGGCTAAACTGTGTTTTTTCCCTTATGTGACTGCATGAAGTGTATGGAAATGAGCAAGAAGCCTTCTCCCTTTCCATATGCCATGTAAAGGGGCCCCAGATTTGAATGCCCTCTGGTTGGGGGAGAATAAGGACGGCTGCCAAATCTATCCACTTAGAACAACTGGCAGATAGGGAGAGGTGTGTGGGAAAGGTATAGGCATGACTTTGCACCCCTATGTGCTGGTCAGCTATGTTGGGGGGAATGCTGCATCCCCAAAAGAGGAAGGGGTGCCTAGTTGTCGTCCTGCCATTGCAGCCAGGAATGTCTCTGTGGCTTTCTGCTTTTGCAAGGCACAATGCCTTCTTGTGCTTTGCCTTGTCTGGGGCAGCCCCTTCCCATTCCTTCTTGAAGACTCTGCTGTTACCAGTGTCCAGATCTAGATCCTTATTCTGTATTTGCTCAGGTTAAGAAATGAATCCACCCATGCAGCAAAGGCCCTGATTAGCGTAGAATGCAGAATCCTCATACTTCAACACCACAGGCTGTGGGAACTATTATCCCAATGCTGTGCTCTTTTCTTTATTGGTTCCTCAGGGATTAGATAATCAAATTCAAAGTTTGCATCCTGCTATTTAAAGTCCCCCATAAGGCAAGTCCAGGTTCCCCAAGGAAATGCCTCTTTTATTTCCTGTGGACAACTTTTCTGATAGTTCATATCAGTTTATTGGCTATACTGACAGGGCCAGCTCCAGGCCCCAGCGCGCCAACACGTGCTTGAGGCGGCATGCCTCGGGGGGCGCTCTGCTGGTTGCTGGGAGGGTGGCAGGGAGCTCCGGTGGACCTCCCGCAGGCGTCCCTGCGGAAGGTCAACTGGTCCCGCGGCTCCGGTGGAGCATCCGCAGGTCCACCGAAGCCGCAGGACCAGCGGACCCTCCACAGGGGACGCCTGCGGGAGGTCCACCAGAGCCACGGGACCGGCGAGCAGCAGAGCGCCCCCCCGCGGCGTGCCGCCATGCTTGGGGCAGCGAAATGGCTAGAGCCAGCCCTGTATACTGAATCAAACTCAACTGCAAATATACAAAAATAAGTGGATGAAGGTTGCCACACAAATACCTGTAATAAAAAAAAATATAGCAAACTCTATCTTAAGGGATCAGCAGAACTTAGCTGTGTAAGAGGAATGATCTACTAATAACAGTGGAGATACATTTGGAGATACTTTGGGTGAGGGTGGCCCAATAAGAGAGGAAGTTGCCTGCTAAGGATGGATGTGTATTATATGGCTTAAGGGAAAGACTTTAAGTATGGGTGCCTGAAAATAGACTCAAACAAAGATTTTCAAAGGTGACCTGTGACTTTTGTCAAGTCAATTTTTGGGTGCCCAGCATGAGACTTCTTAAAGGAGCTTGATTTTCAGAAATTTATGAGCATTCACCCTCAGAATATCTGATCTCACATAGGTGTCTTAAGTTTGGCACCCAAAGTCTTTAGTCAGACAAATCCCTGACCTGACCTTGAAAAGCAGTGAGTAGCCAGCAGCTTTGATGGATTTCAGTATGACTAGACCAGTGGTTCCAATCCAGGAACACTTGCTTGGCTTTAACCACATGAGTAGCCCATTGTTGTCAATATTAGCAATGCTCAGGGAAATGGTCAATAAGAAAAAATGTAAAATGTAAACTGTTTCATAACTATCTTTCTCACTTATGAGAAGAAATATGAAAGAAATAATGACTCATCAGTGTAGGGAAATTGAAAAGCTAATTGGGGCTTTAATCAAGTTAGTTGAAATTTAAGATTTCCTCTGTGAGGAATTGAATATATTGTAAATGAGATTTTTTTTAAAATCTAGTTGTTAAAATGAAATAGTTGCTTTCAACACTACATGAGCACTAATGTTCAATACAGAGGAAAATACCATTCTAGTTATAATAATAACTTCCTTGGTATTCAAAGATAGAAGAATTTTTTCTTCATGTCAAACATAAAGCTTTGTTGTACTTGACAGAAATGGTGAATGTGGCTACATACTGTTCTCTCTGTACCTCAGATGTCTTTTCTAACTTCATAAAAAACTAAAGGAGGTATTTATGTGCTAAGTGGTACCAAGAGCATATTTATAGGGAAAAAAACACATTATTTTTCTCTCAAATTCCTGGCCGTGTTCTTGCATCTGTTTGCTGTGGAATTCATTTGGGTGAGACTGTGTTTACCATTTTCCAGTAATTCAGCATAGCCAGCTATATATGCTATAACAGAAAATTAAAAAAGGGGTCTCTGAGTGAGTGGTACTCTGGGGCATATGCCGTTCTGCACTGGGGTGACTTGTTCAGAGTACAGGTTGCTTTATTGCATCAGTGCTCTATTTTAAAAAGCCCCCCTCCCAGCCAGAATCTGTGTATCATGTTAATCAGCTCTCCAATTCTTATGCCCCATTTCCTCCCCTCCCCATAGAATATCAGGGTTGGAAGGGACCTCAGGAGGTCATCTAGTCCAACGCCTTGCTTAAAGCTGGACCAAACCACAGACAGTGATAGGAAGATACTGTAGGGCTGTTGTTGGTGTCTCTTCCCGATTAGTTTAGTTTTACATCAAACCTAATCATACTTGTGTTGGTGGTTGCATTACAACAATATCTGGAGATGGTTCTTGCTACTCATTCAGGGCAATGACGTCTACCTCTGAAATATTGTGGTGGAGAAGGGACTTACTGAATTTGCAAAAAAAGGCCTTTACCATTCCCAATCATTGATAATATATGAAGTCCCTATCTTTTGTAATTGTTGGAGAAGAGGATCCATTCAAAGGTATTCTTGCTCTTGATCACTGTTTGGAGATTTGTAGCCTGAAGACACCTGCATTTACCTCAGGCTTTATAACCCTTAAATGTTCTCCCTTGGCTGGTTGATGAAGGATATCCCACACTTTCAGCATGATATTGGGGAGGATATGCAGATGGATGATGATGATCTGGACCATTAAGTTTGAACCTTACAATCCAAATCCTTCTATTTACAGCCTATATTTCACAAGTTAGAAATCCTGTGGCTCACCAGGATTCAGAACCCTTCTGAATATTCCTACTGCTTCCCCAGCCAAAGAGTGGTGTGTTTTGGACCATAGAATGGGATTTAAGGACAGCAAGTGGCTGTATTTCAAACAAAGAGATGGAATCATCCCCTTTTTTAAGCCCTCATGTAGAGCAGATATCATAATTCTGTGCCTCAGCTGATGCTCTAAAAGTTCAGTATTGCTGCCAGAGTGTTCACATGCATTGTCATGGTACTCATTATCCATAAAATTGAAACAATGCTTTGCTTTACTACTCACTTTATTGGAGTCTGCGTTATTTTGGCTTGCTGTTCCACCCAAACTATGAAATTGTCTACGTTGATTGTACGGCCTGATGGCTAAATTGTTCAAATGTTGAATCTACATTTGCCAGTGCAGATTGTGTACCATCTGACTTCCTGTTAATCTCTTCAAGGATTGTCATCACTTGTAAATGGGAATAACTGTCTTCTCCCTTCTTGTCACATAGTGCTAAACTCCTGTCCAGGTATTGTAATATTAGGTTAGGAGAAATCTTGTATACTTACACTTATTTTGTTCTACTGGCTAGTTACACATCAGTTGAGAAAATATTTAAGTTTTCATCCACAAAAGCGCTTGAAAAATAATTCTCGAAGGCCTCTGCCACCATACATTCACCTGGATCTGTTAATAACACTAGTGCAACCTTATAAGTAATAATTATGAGTTTTGTTAAGAATGCATATTGAGGAAGATGGTAATGAGGTTTTGGCACCTTTTGAGGAATGTATTCACTGTTATACCCTGTTTACTGAACTGTTAAGCAGTATACGTTTAGAATATTTTCAAAATATATGTAGTATTTAAAAGCTGATGTTCAATGGCAGGTGCTTGTGTCACTCAAATTCGTATCAAAACTCTGGAAATATGCCTGCACACCCCAGATGCTTCATTTCACATTTATTTCACAAAGCAACAAAACCTTATTTTGTTTTCATGTCTTGAATAACCTTTGCTCTGTTGTCAAACTGAGTTGATTCTGACTCTTCATACAACAGTTTCCAGAATCATGCTTTCTAATTATAGTAGTATTGATCCTCTTTTTCTTATTTGTATCATCACTAGTTGCAATGAATACATTTAAATTCCTGTATTGATGCAAATTTTCTAGGACAATTTTGACAACAAATACTATTTTTTTCTGACACATCCTCTCTTTTCATGCTCTGATTCTTATACATGGCCCATTTTGTAATCTAGCCACTTATTTTTCACAATTTAGGGTTTGCAACTGCCATTGTATGCTTTTAAAAACTTACAGATTATAGCTTAAAATTTGCTGCTTTGCCGTTCTCATCTGCATATCTAAGGAACCAGTTCTGCCACACATATGCACCATGAATAAGTAGTACTACTGTGAATAAGAGCTTTTAAGACCTGATCCTGTGAAATGCTGAGCCTTTCCAATTCCCTCCTTCCTGTAGCTGTCCTATACCTATCTAAAACAGTTTAATACTTAGTACCTGGAAAACATATACCTTTTTACATTGATTTATGGAAAAGATCTGGTCCAGATTCACTGATACACTCCAGCAGTTTTGCACGGATCCAATCGTGAAAATGATTAAAAGCATGGTTTTGTTAGGTTTATAGCAGCTTTGTATCACCAAAGTAGGTCGAACATACTGATGCATTTGGCCACTAGTTTTCAATTTGCCTGTACCTATGAAGTTACAAATATGTAGATAAAATTAATAGTTCAGATTCTGCCATACTTACCCGCAATGGTCAGTACCTTACTCCACAAGAAGTCCCACTGATTAACTTCAGTGAAATTGAACCTGGCTATCAACCTGACCCATTAAGAGTGGATGCATGCAATCAATGGGAAAACTCCTATGGACTTCACTGGGCTTTGGATCAGAACCAGATCATACCAGCACTGATTTTGCCCTGTCTTTTATTACATGGCCACATACTGGTTCTCAAATACACTACAAGTATTAATTAATATGTATTAATTGTTATTAATATTAATACTATTTTTGTTATTGGTAGAGCTGGTTGTGCTGCCTGGAGTTAAGGTTGCCTGACACTATCTTTTATAAAACAATGGTTTTCAGCTGCTTATAGCATTGCCAAACTTAAACCATTTTGGCTTAAATTTTCCATTCTGCGTGTGTGTGTCAGTGCTTTTTTTTTTTTTTCAAATTTCAGGTAAACAAGTTCAATCATTTCTTAGAATGGTTTAGACAAGTTGTATGTCTCTGAAAAGTCTTTGTTTGCACAAACTCAGTAGAGACTTGTTAGACTTTGGCAGCTAAATTCTCTACAGATTCTGTCTACACTGGGTATGTTCCACCCAAGGGATGCAGAAGCTGAAAAGGACATTTCCTGCAATTGTTCCTCCTGGTAACTGTGGACATTGCCTCTTCTCTTCTCTCCATGCTCGGTGTTCCCCTGGTTATGCTCAGTCAGCAAGGGAAGCTATCAGGCTGTTTGCCCTGGGCACTAATACTGGGGAGCACCAAATCCCATTTTTTTTGCTTTTGCCTTTTGGGTATATGTCTATATTAAGGGTTGTTGGGGGAACACTGAAAATATATTACACCATGGGTGACAACAGACCTAGAGCTGGCCCTGCTTGGCAGTGGGGAAGAGGATGAGGAAGCAATTTGACAGAGTGAAGAAGAGCTGGATACATGCATATAAAAATGTGAGAGGAATGGTAGAGATATTGCCAGAGCCAGATGCTGGGAAGAGCAGGTGGGAAAGGGTTGGGATACAGAGGGGGTACATAAACATAGAGATAGAGGGAGGAAAGAACTTTTGTCGAGGCTGGATGGGAAAGAGGAGCAGTTGCCAGAGTGGAAGGGACAGAAAGACTTTGAGGAACAAGTACTGAAGGGTCACTCCCTTATAGAACCTTATTCAGTGAATGAGTGTTCACTCAGTATTTCTTTTTACCCTCCTCAATCAATGTCTCTCTCCTATCTCCTTTACCTCACACTCTGGATTAAATACAGAATTATTAGTTTCCCGTATTTCTGTGCTGCTCCATCCACAGTATATATATTAACAAATTTATCATGAACAGACATTAATTAACCCCTGTGAGATTATGTGATATTTTCTTCAACTTACATCGGGGACAAAAAGATTAAGGCCAAACAGGTGTCCGTGAATTTTGGGTGGTCCATTTAAGATATCTAGGACCTTGTTTTTCCAAGTACTTAGCATTTTATATGTTCACAGCTCAGCTCCAACTAATATTAGCTGCAGTTGTGAGTGCTCAGTATTTCTGAAAATCTTATCTCAGTTGTCTCAAGTTAGGCACCTAGAAAATGAGGAATACACAGTTAGTGACCACCTGTGAACATTTTTGTTTAAGTGACTTCACTTTCATTAGACAGGAACTCTGTGGCAAAGGTAGAGATAGAATCCAATTGTACAGAGATACATTCAACTGCCTTAACTGGGAGACCCTTCTTTCTCTTCCTGAAGTCCTCTGCCTCATTCATCCTGCCTTATTCACCACACACCTTCCAACTTCTGGCACAAAGGAGTCAGGGGTCCTACAGACAGCAGCCACGTTCTCTGCACAACCCATATTCATTTCCTCAGCACTATCCAACGCATACACTGAATGAGGCAGGGGTCCTCTGGAAAAATAGTATGTGATCATAGAATCAAAGAATGTATCATAATGCAAAAACAACCTTAATTCTGCCATTTCCTAACTCTTGAGTTCTGGATTAGACACCTGCAAGTTTTTTTAATGTAATTTATTATCCATATTGCAATACTTCCTAGTGGCCCGAGTCAGCAATCAGGACCCCATTGTGCTAGGCCAACTGCTGTCAAACTGTGGGGTGGGACCCCAAAATGGGTCAGGACCCCATTTTAATGGGTCGCCAGGAGTGGTGTTATCCTTGCTGCGGCCACAGCCCAAGCCCTACTGCCTGGGACCAAAGCTGCAGCCTGAGCCCCAGCACCTAGGGTGGAAGCCAAAGCCCAAGAGCTTCAGCCCTGGGTGGCAGGGCTCAGGTTACAGGCCCCCAACCTGGGGCTAAAGTCCTGGGTATTTGGCTTTGCCCCCGTCCTACCCAGGACGGTGGGGCTTGAGCTTCCACCCCATCCCCCCGCCCCATCCAACCCACGGCAGCAGGGCTCAGGTAGGCTCAGGCTTCAGTCCTCCCCTTTTGGGGTCACGTAGTAATTTTTGTTGTCAGAAGGGGGCCATCATGCACTGAAGTTTGAGCACTCCTGTTCTAGACAATGTGCACTCACTGACTCAGAGGCCTAGATTTCGGCATTTATTTTTTTTCAAACAAATAGCTCATTTGCTGAAAGATGCAGGGGCAGGTTGACCAAAATTAGTCATGAAGGGACAATTTTTGGCTAAAATGGTCATTAATTTTTTTCTCCATTTTCCATCTACCTCTAGATGGAACAATGTGGGGAAAACTCCACAAGGATTCTAGTCTTGTAGATTCCTCCAATCCCAATTTTCCTCCTTAGCTGAGTTTTCCCAAGGGAGAGGGTGATTTGTCCCCCCAGGAAGTACACTGTATGTGGAAACACTATCAATGATAGAGTGAGCTCTTACAAAACCACCAAATGGAAAATTTTGAAAATCATTGCCCCTCTGCCATAGAATTGCTGTACTTTTATTACAATGCAGATTTGCTCATATGCTGTGTTAGAAGTCCACTGCTCATATCACATAGTCATCATCTTGTGTGTGTAGGTCACAATTTAAGAGCCTGATCCTCTGAGGTGAGGTGCTCAGTCTCTCCTATAAGGTGCTGTGCTACTTCAACTCCTAGCTTTTCCACAATCACCCCTCTGAGCATATCAGCCATCTGATACTTATATTTATAAAAAGTAAAATCCAACAGCAACTTTAGTCTTGTTTTCACTGGCAGAAATGGCTTGGAGAGATTTTTGTGTGTGTTGTTTATTTGTTTGCAGTCAATACCATGGAGATTGGCAATCTTAATATAGCCTACATATATAGGTTGGTTTAGGATCTCACTTCTGCTTAGTGGGGAAACGACTCTAAGATAGTTTAATACTTGTTTTGGATTTGTTAACAGCTGTTTAACACAGGGTTGTTAGCTGCAACCACACTTGAAAATGATAGATGTTTACAGTCAGCCCACTTCTGATGAGGAATGAGTTCATTTAGCATAGACACTTACACTGGCTCTTATTTTAAAATGTGAACCTAATAAGCAAAGTGGGAGACAGGGTTGGGCATATTTACAATTCTATGGCTACCTACAAATTATTAGGGTGATATTTCATTATCATTGCTATTAAAATAATTGAGAAAATGAAGACTGCTCTAGATACAATTTTTTGACCTGCACGATGTGAAGAAGGAGACAAGGCTTCAAGACTAAATACCAAGTTCACAAAATGATCTGATCAGTATTGTAACTAACAAAGTACTTGTTACATTCACAGCTTACAAATGTCATACTAAGTAGTATTTCATAGGGGCCTCTCATATTTTGGTCATTTATAATATGTTGTGTATACAAGTACCTTTTTATTATTTTATTAAATCCAGTGTTCCTATGTAATCACTTATAAACAAGGGAACTATAATTGTTTTATGAAGATACTATTATAAGTGCATATATTACAGAATTAATTAATTATAAATTAACATCAACTTTTTTAGAATAAAACTGAAATTGTGTTAACTGGAGGTCTGAGCCCGTAGACCCTTTGCAGACAAACACCTGTTAAATTCAATGGGAGCTTTGCTTGTTCTAGGACTACACATTTTAAACTTCTAGATAATTTTCATTTATGACATCTGCATGCTATACTCTGCAGCAAATGGCAGGATAAAGATACCAATAATGAGGACCTGGAATGTAGTCACTCTACAATGTAGGTGCTGACTCTAGGGGTGCCCTGGAGCTGGAGCATGCACAGAAAAAAAATAGTGGGTGCTCAGCACCCACCAGCCACAGCTGTTTGGCAGTGCCCCAATCAGCTGATCGGGGGCATTGCCAAACTGCTGATTGGAGGCTGAGGCAGGAGTTTGGGGGAGGCTGAAGTGCAGCAAGCAGTCACCTTGAGAAGGGGGCAGAGCGAGAGTGGGAAGAGGCAGAGTAAGGGCAGGGCTTTGGGGAAGGTGGCGGAGCAGGGGTGGGAGGGGGAAGGAGGAAGTGGGGGGGCCTCAGGGTGGCATGGGAGTGGAACATTCCCTGGAAAAGTAAAATTCAGTGCCTATGCTCTACAGGGATTGAAGCCATGGTTATCACATCACAGTTATGCTGGACTGTTCATGTGCTGAAGAAAAAAGAGATAAGAAAGACAAAGCAGTTGCTGTACAGCAAACTGAAAGTGGGCAACCACGTATGAGGCAGCCAGAAGAAATGCTTCAAGGGCACTCTGAAGCATAACTTGAAACAGGACAGCATTGATGTTGACAGTTGGGAGTCATGAGCAACATATAGATCACATTGGTGAGCAGTAGTAAACAATGGGGTTACCCAGTTCAAGATTAACCACAGTACTGATATGGAAGCACACAGGCTGAGTCGTAAACAGCGGCAGACTCAGCAGGCACAGACTGTAATCTCTTCCTCAGCAATGAGCTACCTATGCATTTCATGTGGAAAGGATCGCCACTTGTGCATAGGCCTTTTTAGCTGCATCTGTACTCACAAAATATAATATTTTCAACAGCATCATCTTTGGTCAGTAAGGAAAACAACAAGAAGTTCCAGTATCTCAGGAAAGATTTGGACTGGGTCGATTTCATGGTTAAAGCATTACTCTATTTATAAATACCCATGCTGATTTATAAGAAGATTATCTGAAAAAAAATTACTCAGAGCTGTGGGAAACATGAAAACTTGGCTCTATTAGCTTCTGGTTATTCTGGTGGTGATTACTGTGAATCATGTCCATCATCTCGTAATTGTCCAAAAGAACTGACTTTGCTGACATAGTGTAAGTAGGCCAGCTGTTCTTTTCTGGGGGGAGAGGAGAATGGGGGGTAAAATATAACATATGGCTAAATCCATTCAAGAGGCTGTGAAAGTCGCAAAAGAAAAATTTAAAGTCTGTCCATCAAGGAACCTGAGCTATAAATTCCTAAGTAATTAAAAAGAAAACAATTTTCTCTATAAAGTAATGCATTAAAATATTAGTAAGAATTCTGTTTTATGTTCCCAAATGACAATAATATAGGAAATAAGAAATGCAGGCAATCATTTTGCTATTTAATAGAGAATGTGATGAGTAATGAAGCAAGATTACAATTAAATTCTAGCATGCTGTGTCCTACAGGAAAAATCACCTCTAATGTTTCTAACCTTTATCAGCTGGCAGAACTACAGTTGTGAATCTCTTAAGCAGTTATCCATTTTGTCTGCATGGCATTGACCAATGTAGAAGTTGCAAGACACTAAAATAATGAATAATCTAGATAATTTAATTATGTAACACTGTGCAGTATTTATAGATTTCAGAAATACTCTGGTTTATAGTTTTAAATGTTCAACAAAATTATGATCAAGATTTTTCAAACATTGATTGTGACATACCAGGGTACAATCCACACCAATGACTACCTGTATTACCCCTGCCATGTAACCTGGGGTGCCTTTTACAATGCCTTGCTGCTATAGTCTACAACCTGGACTGCTCACAAACAGCCTCCATCATGTAAATCACTCCAGACTATGTCTGTGTGTGCTGCAGCCAGCCAGCCACATCTTGTCTCTTACCAGCCTTAAAGGTTACCACCCAAACACATTCCTAGTCCCAGATTTCCCCACAGAAATTTATGGACAGCATGAATATATTAAACCCATTATTCCTTCAAGGGAATCATATGCACACAGCTTGTTACCCCATATGGAATTACCTTGACACTTCAATCTGAACACACTGGGTTAGATAAAACAATACAACTGGTTTATTATCTACAAAGAGAGAGATTCCAAATGAGTACAAATAATGAGGCATACAAGTAAAAATGGTCACAAGAAAAATAAAGATAAAACACTTATTGGTGCCTAACCTAACAAATTGTATCAGATTCAAAGCAAAATTTTCTCACCACATGCTTTCAACAGTCTTAGGTATGTCTACATTGCAATTAGATGCCAGCAGCTTCCCATGCCAGCTGACTCAGGCTTGCAGGGCTTGGGCTGTTTATTGCAGTGTAGGTGTTTCAACTCGGGCATCAGCCCGAGCTCTGGGATCTTCCCACCTCACAGAGTCCTGGAGTCCATGCTGTAGCCCAAGCCCAGACATCAATATTGAAATTAAACAGTGCCACAGGCCGAACTCTGCAAGCCCAAGTCAGCTAGCATGGGCCAACTGCGGGTGTCTAATTGCTGTGCAGACATACCCTTACTGACTAAACTCTTTAGGTTAGGACGTCTCCCCCAGCATCTAACAGCTGCTTCCTTTGTCTTTTCAGGTGCAATGAATACAATGGTCTCCTGGCTGGCCAGAGAAAATGGAAGAAATCCCATTCCTGACTTCTTGCTGCCAGTCCACTTGGGCCACTGGAAGCTGCGGGCGGCTATGCCTGCAGATGGTCCATGTAAATACAGCCCACCAGCAGATTAGACTGATGGTCCATATGTGGCCTTCGGGCTGCAGGTTGCCCACCACTGATCTAGAGTGACATTGATAGAACAAAGCGGTAGAACTGCCTAAACCACTTGAAAGCTGGATGATCCTAAATCAATACAGGAGTGTAGATAACAACGGAGAGGAGCTGCTGAAATGAAAGGGCTACTAATCTTTCTATTAATTCACAATAGTTATCTAAACAATTCCATATTTACAAATTAAATTAATATCAATATGTTTTTGTGTTCTTAGGGAGATGGCTGTTGACTAAACCCAGTCAGACAAAAATAATATGTAGACATGGAAATACACACAAACAGGAAACAAATGTGATATTTTTGGCAGCTGGGTTCTGCATCTGCACAATCCCAGAAAACTGAACATGTTGCTTATTACCTCACCAAAAAATTAGTTTGCTCAAATGTATTCTCACATCCATTGTAATATCATGGTTCATTCCATAGAAAGCATAATTAATCAAAATTATATTTTTATAACAATGTTCTTTCCAAAACTAAATGTCAATGCAATTGAATTTGTAACCTTTTCGCTTTATTCCATAGAGAAGTGTACTGTATCATTACAGCATTGTAAAATTACTGTTGCTTATGTTAATATACATTTTGTCTTAATGTTCATTAATTGTGCTCTGCACTCAAGCCAGTGGTTATATTCTATCCTGTATTTTATAAAACCTACATCATAGGATCAAAGAAGCTAGAGATGGAAAAGACACATTGGATCATCTTGTGCATCCTCCCACTAAGGGAATATTTATCTCTACAGTATATTTTCTCTTCTGTCCACCATATATTTTTAAATATCCCAGGTGTGGGGAATTCCATCTCTTCTCATGTGAGTCTATTCCACTGTTTAATAAATATCATTGCCAGGAATCTTTTCCTGCTAATCAGACTACTTTTTTCCCCTCTCAATTTCTGTTACTCGACTTAGATAGACCCACTGGTACAGTATTATCCTAAGTAATCCTTTCCCATCCTGGATGTTTGCATTCTTGACATATTAGTATGGTCATATCTCCCTTCCTCTCACCCCGTCCTATGTGATGTTTAAGATGAGAAATGGATATCTGTCATCTTCAAAGGGCATTATGATTCTCTGCCCTCCAACCTTGGTTTGAAAGAGCCACAAATCTGGTCTTTAGGGCACATTGTATAGCTCAGGAACTTTCAGTCTTTTGACGAGGTGAAAACAGTAGTGGTCTGGTTTGGGACTTTTGATCAGAGGTTTGAACTGTTTTGTTTTTTCCCCCCACTAAATGTTCTTAATTTAGGTTCTTCTATGGCTTAGTCACTCAATGGCTGAGCACTTCATATATGTCAATGATTTTATTTTCACATTCCTGTGAAAATAATTATTTCCACCTTTTACAGAGGAGGAAACGAGATACAAATAAATGTTTGTAATAATGCAGGGAAGCTCTTAAGTACATGGACTAAAATAAGTCACTAGCTTAAATTAAATATTCAGTATCAGAAGTAGGTACATTTTCATACCCCACTATTTTTATGCATTGATGTTATGGGAAGAACTCCTAAACATTTCTTTGGACAATCATTTATCTTAACTGAAATATGACTAGATACAAATGCAGACAATTCAGGTTTAATGGTGACTTTTAGCTGTTTTCTCCAGGCTCTACATTAACAACCTGAATGTACTGGTAGATATAACCTCAAATAATGCAGCTGGTTCAAATGATTCTCATTTTATTTTCCTGCATTTAATATTATGAACCACAATGCAGTGGTGTTATTTTACTCATTTTCCAAGGAAGCACTTGGATCATTTAATGTAATTTTACATTTTATGTGCATTGAGGTATTATGAACCACTAAAAGCTGAAGTAACTGACTGTCTTATTATAGTGCAAAACAATAGCATGGCCTCACAATTATAGGAAAGCACTCTTGTTAACGTCCTATCTCCAACAGTACATATAAACAACAGTGACAAACAGCGGTACTTACCTTATTAATACTTCACTGCTAATCCATCAGCTTTAACTAAGTCTCCAGTGACCTAAAACTCTCAAGATTTCAGCAAGGCCCCTGCCTTAACTTGCACGCTTCAACAATTTTATTATGTTAGCTTTCTTTCTACATACATAATGCACAGATAAACTGATCCATTGGGAAGCTGCCTTGTCTTCTGTATTCAGAAGATTAAATTAAGTCTTAGTCTTGAGCAAAATGGAAAAGGAAGTAACAACAGTAAACATGTATACAATATGAAGGAAACAATATTGTGCATCACAAGCAAAAGAACCAAATGTGGTCTCAGCATTAGATAACTTCCTCAAAGCTTAAATGATATTGATGAATCTTTTACGAAGGGCACAAATGTCTTCCTGATTGGAAATCAAATTCAATTTAATTCTTTAGTTAGCTGCTCGGGGGGAGAAACACTTGCTGTTTTTTTCAACAATTCAACGTAGTATCAGTTTTGAACTGAGCAAGAATGGAACTGTATTCACTATGCAGTTGTAAATGAACAAGTCTCACCTCAGCACTCCCAGGGGGCTTCCACTGAAATCAGTGGGACTTGTATGTGGGCAAGCAAGACTAAACCTGGGAACCTGCACATATCCCAGCAAATAGGCTTGGAAGAGGTTCATGGGACTCCAACAGGCAGGAATCCTCAACTCCAAGCTTGGATGGAGCTGCTAAATCCCAGATAAATTGCTTCAACTCTCTTTATCAGATTCTGATCTTAATTACATGATCTCCAACCCTGCTGAGGTCAGTGTGATAGCAGGAAGTCTAAGTCAGGGCTCTCTGCCAAATGAAGTCAGTAGAAGGATATGGTGCACTTCATCTTTGAAAACGAGGCCACTTATTTAGATGCCCAAACATGAATTTAGGATCTTAATGATAGTCACTAACTGGTGACCATCAAGGCCACAGTATTCATAATATATACTATTAAATATTATGCCAGAACATATATCAGATGTCTAGTCCAATCTTGGCTGCTGTGAGAACTTTGAATAGCTGTTATTGCATTTATAGTCTCAGACATAATGTTGAATACACTGAATTTCCTTGAAGTAAAAATAAAGAGGAGGTAAAACATTTTGAGGCCTCTTTCTCTGTAGATAAGTCTAAAGTGCACCATTAGTAATTTTCTTTCCCACCTGCACTTCTCTTTTTCAGGGCAGTTTCACAATGGTTCTATTATATACGTCTCCTAGCAGTGATTTCCATGTACCGGCGGGATTCTACAGGGTGTAACTCCAAATACTGCTTCACATGAATATGAAGTTGTAGGAAAATAATTGGATTGCACTATTATTTGAGAGATAATATGATTATGTAAAGATGGTATTTTAATGCATACACCCAAGAGGACAGAGTCATTCAGGATTAATATTGGCATTTCCTAACACTTTGGTGCTTGGCTGTGCAAACTTAGCATTGAATCAACTTAAGTTTTGCCATTTAATATTGCATTTTTAGCTTTTTTTTTTGCAATGAATAGTCTATAGTGACAAACAAAAGCGCCTTTTGTAACCTTCAGGAAAAATATTCATTTTATATCAATGTTTTCAAGGTTGAGTACATAAAAAGGAGCTGAATAGCCTTAATAGCATAATTCTGTTTTTAAATTCATGATTACAATCTCAAGTTGCAGTTTCATGCTCTTGCAGTCAAAACATTGTGCAAAATGGTGGATGTTTTTTTTTTTAATTTCCCATACTGATATCCTTTCTTCACTTTGTAATAAAAAAATAGTTTGAACATTTAATCATCCATTATAAAAACTGTAACAATTGTAATCTATACCCTGCAGAAAGACAAAGGAAAAAGATTACATTTATCATTCACCCAATGTTGTCACCTATATTAAAATAAAAAGAGTGGAAAATGAGGGACTTACCTGCAGATGGCTGTTGTACTTATGGAGGTGAGGCTATCAGATCAATTGCTTTTTGTTTCATGCTTCTGTAGTTGTACTGTAATTTCTTTACATCTGTTCTATAGTATAATTCTGTGGCTTATATGTGTGGAGGAGGATGTTCAGAAATTCATCAATAGAAGAATCCAAGATAATACATTGTAAAAGGAATACGTACCTACATAAATATATACTCCATTTCAATACTGGACATTAGGTTAGCCCACAGGCTTCTGTCTTGTTGTCTCTTGGATACAGCTAACTGTTCCAAATCTAATGGCCAATTATTTATTAGAACATGAGGCTCCCTGTTGTAAATGCATAAATATTTGCTCTGGTATATCTATGCTGATGGGTCCTTCAGGTTTCTACAATCAGAAAAATTATAGATGATGTCAAGATTAGGTATTACTGTACTTCATTAAGCCAATTTTCTTGCCACTGTGGGATAGTTTCAACAATATATTTTAAGCATAAGAATTAGCACACCAAATCACAGTAGTTTTCCATCTAGTCTAGAGTCATTTTTCTGGCAGCAACTAGTGCCTGATGCTTAAGGGGAAGATATAATACATCTCATATTCCATAATTAAGGAATAAGCCACCTAAAGAGGAAGGTTACTCTTTACCATCATCATCAGTGTTTATGCCCTGAAGCATAAAGGTTCATATACTGTAGTTAAAATCAAAACAACAACAAAAAAACAAGACTATCTAATGTTATTCTAATATTCTCATTATTCAGATCCATACCTTGTGGTCAAGAGTTCCAAAGGTTAATATGCAGTGTGTAATGATAATTTATCTTTTATCAGTTTTAAATGTAATCTACTTGAATGTCTCATTGCTGTTGTGTCAATATTACAGATCTGTAGTTTCTGAATTCTTCCCCTCTAACCTTTTTTTTCCTCACATGCCATTGTTACATTCCAATTGGATGCTGTAGCAACTCTCTCTCCTTCCAGATTAGGGCACAACTGTGGCTTTTAAACAATAGCCTCTGCTGAAGACCAGTATTCCTCCTGTGGAGTGGATTCTGTGGCTCTGCCAGGTGTTACTCTTTTAATAGCATGTCCTACCTCACTATGACTGTTGTGGTGGATGTGGGTCTGGCGCCTATCATCTTCCCATCCTTAGATAGCTACAGATGATTCTAGCAAAGAACAGTGCCTTTGCTCCTTCAATGGATTGTGTCTAGCCCCTAAATGGAGGGTGTGGTTGGGAATGTGCTAATTAAAAACGCTTCCCTCTTACCCACCCACGCAAAGCAAAGCACAGCCCAATCCAGTCCTTAGTATTACTAAAGGTTTTTATCTTGGAGATGTAGCTGTTGGTTCTCTGTTTCTGCATTGTGATTTTCTGTCTTGCCAAATAAGTGTTGATCAGTGTGAATCCAATTTTCTATTAACCTCTCCTTAAAAATGAGTAGCATCTTGGGAGAAGGCACCTGCAATGTTCACACTTTTCACACATTCTTCACATCATTTGTTCCCCTGCTGCTTAGCAAAGCTCTTAAATATATTTTAGATGCTGCTGGCAGTTAAGAACATTAAGAACAAATTCAGTCCATCTTGCTTTTAGACAGGAATCCATATCATCTGGGGCCTTCTACTCTATTACTAATTGGCACACTGATGGATGCACTTGATAAGAAATCATCTGTTACAGAATTGCATGAAGTTGGCTTGACAGAATACGGAGCTAAAATCACTGTCTGTCAATACTCTACATGAAACTTCCTGCACTGATTTCAGAGTCCTGTAAATAAACCATATAATAGTACATTCATGGAATCATAGAATATCAGGGTTGGAAGAAACTTCAGGAGTTCATCTAGTCCAATCCTCTGTTCAAAGCAGGACCAATTCCCAACTAAATCATCTCAGTCAGGGGTTTGTCAAGCCTGACCTTAAAAATCTCTAAGGAAGGAGATTCTACCACCTCCCCAGGTAACCCATTCCAGTGCTTCACTACCCTTCTAGACAAAATGTTTTTCCTAATATCCAACCTAAACCTCCCCCATTGCAACTTGAGACCATTACTCCTTGTTCTGTCATCAGGTACCACTGAGGACAGTCTAGATCCATCCTCTTTGGAATCTGCTTTCAGGTAGTTGAAAGCATCTACCAAATCCCCCCTCATTCTTCTCTTCTGCAGACTAAATAATCCCAGTTCCTTCAGCCTCTCCTCATAAGTCATGTGCTCCAGCTCCCTAATCATTTTTGTTTTCCTCTGCTGGACTCTTTCCAATTTTTTCACATCCTTCTTGTAGTATGGAGCCCCAAACTGGACACAGTACTCCAGATGAGGCCTCACCAATGCCAAATAGAGGGGAATGATCATGTCCCTCAATCTGCTGGCAATGCTCCTACCTATACAGCCCAAAATGCCACTAGCCTTCTTGGCAACAAGGGCACACTGTTGACTCATATCCAGCTTGTCATCCACTGTAACCCCTATGTCCTTTTCTGCAGAACTGCTGCCTAGCCACTCGGTCCCTAGTCTTGTAGCAGTGCATAGGATTTTTGCATCCTAAGTACAGGACTGCGCACTTGTCCTTGTTAATCTTCATCAGATTTATTTTGGCTCAATCTTCTAATTTGTCTAGGTCCCTCTGTATCCTATCTCTATCCTCCAGTATATCTACCATTCCTCCCAGTTTAGTGTCATCTGCAAACTTGCTGAGGGTTCTATCCACTTTATACTTCCGATCATTAATGAAGATATTGAACAAAACCGGCCCCAGGACCTACCCTTGGGGCACTCCACTTGATACCGGCTGCCAACTAGACATGGAGCCATTGATCACTATCCGTTGAGCCCAATGATCTAGCTAGCTTTCTAGCCACATTATAGTCCATTTATCCAGCCCATACTTCTTTAACTTGTTGGAAAGAATACCATGGGAGACTGTATCAAAAGCTTTGCTAAAGTCAAGGAATAACACTCCACTACTTTCTCCTCATCCACAGAGTACATTGTGAGTACTGCAGTCAAAAGTGTATTGCAGCTGTTGAAAACTGCATTTTTTTCTGGCAATATTTGATTTTTCTTTTTCATTATTTTCACAGATATGCTAAGCAATACTTGACTTCCAAGCACAGATAGAGAAAGCATTGCAGCTTGGTGACAGAGGACTTCATTTCAATGGGGAATCATTCCTCTGAGGTCCTCCTAGTTTTCTGATGTTCCTCAGCATCTCTCAGAAACAAATTCTGGTGGTTTAACTCCTCTGCCTGTGTTTATTTTTAAATTGTGTTGTTTTGCACCCAGCCCATTGTCTTTGACCCCAAGGGTCTCAAAGCAGGGTCTGTGAATCCCCAGGTGACTGACACCTCCTTTCTCTCACCCAGCATTTCACTACAGACTGGCAAAGAGTAACAAAAAGATCTTTCAAAACTGGATGACTGGGCAACAAAATGGCAGATGAAATTCATGTTGCTAAATGCAAAATATTTCACATTGGAAAACATGATCCCCAACTATACAAATAAAATGAAGGGGTCTAAATTAGCTGCTACCACTCAAAAAAGAGATCTTGGAGTCATTGTGGAAAGTTCTCTGAAAACATCTGCTCAATGTTTAGCTGCAGTCAGAAAAGCTAACCGAATGACAGGAACCATTAGGTAAGGGATAGGTAATAAGACAGAAAATATTATATTGCCTCTTTATGAGTCCATAGTATGCCCACATCTTGAATACTGCATTCAGATGTGGTAGCTCCATCTGAAAAAAGATATATTGGAATTGGAAAAGGTTCAGAAAAGGGCAACAAAAATTATTGATACAGCTTGGTGAATTCCAATTTGATGCTGCATTGGCCCCTGCCTTTTCATTTGACTCTTGATCCCTGCTTTCCTAACTTATTCTTGCTTCTTGCCTTACTGTCCTACTGCTCCAGTTTTTTGGAGAGGCTATTTCTGCTGTTGCTGCAGCTCAGCTCAGCTCCCCCTCTGCCATATTGGTTCCACTCTGGCAGCAGAAGCCTTTCTGTTGTCCTTATCTCCAAATTGTGGTGAGTCCTCCCCTCCATTTTGTTTCTTTGGTTTGTTTGATGGTGTCCTTTCCCTTCTTGTGGCGGGTTGCTCTGGTTGTTTGGGTGTTGTTGTTTTTGTCCCAACCCTCATTAATTTGCTCCTACCCTTCCTCTTCCTCTCAGTTGGGTAGACAGATCCCTTGTGTTTCCTTTCTTCCCCAACACTCTTTCAGCTTGTCAGCCTCTGCCCAAGGACTCCACTTCCCTTTACCCCTCACTTTTTTGTGCCCCTGCTTTCTCACGTTTGTTTGTTTATTCATTTATTTATTAGGTTGGTCCCTGTGTTCCTTTTCCTCAAAAGTGCAACAGGAGGGGTGGACACCTAAACAATTCCCAGTGTTTTTGTTTGGTGTTTTCTTTTATCCCTTTTTTTTTTTTGGTTCCTGCTGCTAATGGGGGTGTGAGTGTTCCCCTTCTCCATTTTTCAGTTGCTTCCATGGCAGGTTCCCCTACTTCATGAGGCTTCTTACTTTGCCCCAGCTGGTGGGTGGAGCTGCATACTCCCCTCAATAGGGCCCCACCATTAGTTATTACATTTCAGGGCCAAGTCAAAGGTCCTGACAAGAAGAAGGCTGCTGGGAGTATCATCATCTTTCTTTCCTGTGGTAGGCCTTCAACCAGCCCTGGGGTCCCTACTACCCAGGGAACCCAGGCATATGCTGTAGCTAATTTAACATCTACAAAATCACCATCTGTCGCAACCTTCACTAATTTCACCCATTACATCTGGGGCCCCTTCCCCAGCCTCACCAGGAGTCACAGTATTTGTTGCCTCTTATTGGCCACCTTTCTCCACAAGGAAATATATGTGTGGGCATTGGAGAAGGGGGGCTTGGCCTTTGTGGCAGCCTCTACAACAGGGGTCAGCAACCTCTGGCACGCGGCTCTCCGGAGTAAGCACCAGTTGCCGACCCCTGCTCTATAGTGTATGGCAAGGTGGTCTTCTTTCTTTCCACAGAGGCCACCTTGCAGGACATGGTTGAGAGGGGTTTCAGTGTGTGTGAGGGGAGTGTCTTTGTCCCTCTTGATCTTCTGGAGGGCCTGGGAACCAGGGTGGTGCTTAGCTTTGTGTAGCCTTTTCTCCCCGGTATGGTCATTGTCCCCTCCCCACCCACTCTGGGAGACTGATTGTCCCCATAATCACTCTCGCCTTAAGGTGTAAGGACCTGAGCTTTCAACACATGCAATATTTCCATCTCCAGGTTAATATCCAGCTGGTGGCAGAACACATTAGGCATAAATGTCGTTCATGGTACTATTCCAGGGGATCTTTATATAGGGGCCACTACTCATGGAGGGATGCAAGGCATTTCCTGTGCCAGGAATGAAGTCACATGCCTACGGCCTGGCATGAGGAGAAGCCAGGGATGGGATGTGCTGGCCACGGCTTCCCATTACCCCCATTGGCCTGGGACGGCAAACAGCAGCCAGTGGGAGCCGCAGTCGGCTGAATCTGCTGACTCGGCAGGTAAAAAAAAAAACTGGCCCGGCCCGGCAGGGTGCTTACCCTGGTGAGCCGCGTGCCAGAGGTTGCCGAGCCCTGGTGTAACCACTGGAAGGGCTGTTGGCTGGACTAAGCTAATCCCCAGAAGCACCAGAAGGAGGCACTGTCTACTCTTTAGTAAAGCAACCTCATTGCAGTCCAATAAAATATATTAACTCACCCATCCTGTCTCTCTAATTAGTTAAATATGCTTATTAACTTATGCCACAGAGGAGGCAACAACTAAATAAAAAAATGTTATAAAGACAAAAGAGCATCAAGGCCTGTATCTTGCACAATGCCAGCGGCACACTTTGATGCAGTAGGACTAATCTCCATATAATGTATTAACTGGTTAGCGATACAATCAGTGTCTCTACTCACCAGCCTGAGTTAGAAAAAGATATACTGATTCGCTGTGCACAGAGTATAAAAATGACTTCTGTTGCCTCTGTTTGACACATACAGAGTAATAGTTGTGAATACCATCTAAGGCTGCAGAAAATATGACTATGGCTATCTCATCTGAGCAACAGTGTGTGAGCATGCAAGTACAGGCAATCATGCAGGAAACTTTGTTTAGATGGGAACTAGTCAGTGCAGCAACCATTTACTTCTTGAAACCAGACTCCAGATCCTGATATGGTCATAAGTAGGAGGGGAGTTGATAGCCTTAATGTGGTTCCTATTGGCTCACATAAAACCATCACATATCTTGCCACAGTTCATTATTCCTGTGAGACTTTACTGTAGAGAGACCCAATGAGTGAAAAAGTCAGGGTATTGGTGGTTAATGCTCAGGTCTGCTGGCAACATGTGTTTAAATTACTGGACAATCTGCCTATACAGTGCCTGTCGCAAGCCAGTGTTTAGTCTCTCTTTTTTCATGAACAGCAAATATAATATAATACTATTTTTTTAATAAATTTTGATAAAAGATCAGCATCCACATACATTTACAAATGCTAAAATTAAGCCTAATATAAATAAGTTGTTTGCTAGATATTATGAACCTAAAGTAAATCTGTAATTATTTCCACCTAATATGAACTGGTATGGAAGTTGCAGTGGGGAATAGCTTATCTGAAAGAACCCAAGACCCGATCTTTCCTGTATGAAATAAGAAAGCACTATCCTCATCCCTGTGGAACTAGAGTTTTTTATTTCTTTACAGTATATTGATCCTACTGCAATTGTATATGAGAGTTGGCAATTATTTTGTATCTCAAAAATCCACCTATTCTTGTTAGATTTACTTTTTTATGTTTCAAGTTTGAATTTTTTTTGTTAATTCTTATGCATTTACATATATTTATTGCACTCATGGTATGTTATATATTAACTTTATAGTCCATTCATGGAAAATATAGAGCTAGGGGGAGTGATGCAACATAGACTGGTTGCAAATCAGGAAAACAAGCAAACAGGACAAGATTATCTATTAAAGTATATGATATCCTAGGAATAAAACATAAGTTTAGAGTTGGCATTTCAAAATGAGGACATACTTTAAAGTAAGTCAGAAGCATAGACAACATGTTTTCTCCTTTGTAGTGCATAGTTTGACAAAAATTGTTTTGTTTCCACCGCCATGAGTCTAATACTACAATATAGCCTCTGCCTGTGAGTGCAGGGACAGCTAATGAACAGGAGGCACATATCTAGGCCAGTAAAATACAAAGATGACAGACTCAGTAGAAGACTCCATCATAAAGTTAGTAGATTTTTAGAAGTAGTTTTTCTGTAAGAAATACTTAATTGGGAATTAATTCTTGCAGTGCTATTTATTAGAAAATTATTTCTAGTCAACTTTTGGGAAAAGTTAATACATTTCTGAAAGACCACATAAGGGTCTATGAATACATTATGTTTTAATTGTCTTGCACTTCAGAATATAATGTAAAGTTAAAATGGCTGAATATGCATTTGGGCAAAATATTCATTATCCGTATCAGGGATTCTTTAGAGCACTAATAACAATAATAGTTATTAAAAGCATATTGCCTATGATGAACATATATATAATGAAAGCAATGTGTGATGAGTTGCTCAACACAAGTTCTGCATGTAAATTCCATCCCATGAATATTTTCAAGAGTTTAAAAGCTTTTCCTGCTTCAAATCAGGACAAAAAATTGAAATCTCTAAGATATTCAAAAGCAAAAAACTGCTTTGTAGGGCCAATTTTGGAACATTTCATTTTGATTTTGGCCTAAAAAAAAAAACAACAGTAAAATTAGCTTACACTTCAAACAAAAGGTCACTTTGAATCAGAAAACAGGAATTTTTCATCCTGAAAATATTGAATTGAGTTTTGAAATTGTTAATGTTTTTTTTGAGTCAGGAAAGTTGAACACAATCTTGTTTTACAAATAGTTTTACTTTAATTGAAGTTGCATTTTTTTGACTGGGGGAAAAAAGATACATTGGAAAATTCTCAATCACCTCTACTCGACATCTTGAAAGATCAAGTTCATAACATATGGAAAGTTCTGATTATATATACTAGGACAGAGGTGGGCAAACTTTTTGGCCCAAGGGCTACATTGGGGTTGCAAAACTGTATGGAGGGCCGGGTAGGGAAGGCTGTGCCTCCCCAAACAGCCTGGCCTCCACCCTCTATCTACCCCCTCCCACTTCCTGCCCCCTGATTGCCTCCCTTAGAACCCATGACCCATCCAACCACCCCTGCTCCTTGTCCTCTAATTGCCCCCTCCCAGGACCCCCCACCCCAACCACTCCCTGGAATCCCCCCAACTGCCCCCCAACTCCCCTATCCAACCCTCCTCTTCCAAATCCCCTGACTGCCATGACACTTGTCCACACCCCGCCTCCTGACAGACCCCCCAGGACCCCATGCCTATCCATCCCCCCCTGTTCCCCATCTCCTGACCCCTATCCACATCCCCACCCACTGACAGGCCCCCCAGGACTCCCATGCTTATTCAACTCCCCTGTTTCCCATCCCCTAACTGCCCCCCCCAGCCTCCACCCCATCCAACCGCCCCCTGCTCCCTGTCCCCGACTGTGCTCTGGGACCCCCTACCGCTTATCCAACCCTCTGGCACCAGCCCCCTTACCATGCCACTCAGAGCAGCATGTCTGGGAGTCATGCTGCCCGGCCAGAGCTAGACACGCTGCTGCTCTGCTCCTCAGGAGCACACTGCTCTGCCACTTAGAGCACTGCCCACACAGTGGCGTGGCTGCGGGGAAGGGAGGGAGGGAGGACAGCAGAGAAGGGGCCGGGGGCTAGCCTCCCTGGCCTGGAGCTCAAGGGCCAGGCAGTATGATTCTGTGGGCCTGATATGGCCCATGGCCGTAGTTTGCCCACCTCTCTACTAGTTTTATCTAAAGCAGATTTGATAGCTTAAATGTTTGCACACATTTACAAACATTTACTGAGTAAGTTCATGTGGGAAATATCCCATGCATTTTATTTTTGTGTATGACTCACTGGGGGCAAAGAAGATAGAGCAAAATTAATGTATTATTAGCACAATTCTTAACTTAGCACTACCAGCCAGATTTAATTGCTATCATATATTTTAACATGTTCCCTACAACATTCATGGGGCAAATTCTCATACCTATGTGGAGTACAAACAACTCAGCTATGCACAATGGTGTTATGCAGGGTCTAGAGAATATGGATACTTCCCTCTGGCTTTCTGAATTAGAACTGATTAAAAACTCATCTAATTTATATTTATGTGTCTAAAGATACAGCTGAACCAAAAATTTCAAAACCACCAAGTCTCATTTTCAGAGGTGACTTTGGCATTTAGGAGTTCTTAAGGTGCTTTGGACAATTTTAATTCAGTCAAAAAATGCAGATATTTTTTAAGGCCAGAAGGGACCATTGTAGTCATTGTATCTGATCTCTTGCCTAGCACAGATTACTAAATTTATAAGAAAGTTAGATTATAAGCAGCTGCTTAATTGATCATATATGCCACCTTTCTCAAGGTACTTCTAACTTTGATTGCTTAACTAAAGAAAAGACTCAAGAGTTAAATTTAATTTTGTAGAGTTTTATTAAACTATCCTTAAGAACAGTAACAAATAGTCAGGATATAAGAAGGCAAACATGGTATTCAACTACTTTGGTTATGTGCATTAGAAAACTGCTTAATATAACCATTCAAGTTTTCAGAATCCAATCATACAACCATAATAGAAAATAACACACTCAATCACAAATGTGGGGAGGTGACTTTGTTTACATTTTTGACTAAGAGTCCCTCAGACTAGAGCCTCACTTGTGCCAAATGGTTATCAACACCATCTTTGCTAAGACAGAGGAAAAACAATCCAAACTAGATGACAAGACAATTTGGTCAACTACTTATATGTTCATTTTCCAAGGTCATCTTCCCAATTGAGCTGTAGTAGTTAACTCTTCTAACCCTATTTCCTAATTCATTATATTAGCCCCTAGGTCTGATTAACACTCCTGCATTTATAATAGGCTTTATAGACTGCAGTTCAAGAACGTGGTCTCGTTTTATGTACATATACACCTAGGTCCTAGAATATAAAAGATGATATGAAGCCTTTAACATTCACATGTTCTACAATCTTAGTTAACAAAAGTAGCTTATTCAGTTTCAAAGCTACTTAATAACTCTGTGAAAATCTTAAAACACATATGCAAACAAGCACGTTTCCTTACTACTTGTCACCCAAGAGAAATTCTGTATTAGTTATCAGCAGATCTTTGCTCAGCTGTCAGCTTTTAGCTCAGTTATGATTCATAGCAGGAGTGATGAGAGTGGAGTGAAGGATGGACATAGTCTTTTCCTGCTGTAGTACCAGGCAACCCAAATTGCTGGAAAATAGAAAGCGTTAAAGGTGCCTATCTGAGATAAGTCCTTGATGTCACCAGGGGGACTCCCAGATAGACAGCCCAAGATGTCAGTCATCTTCCTTGCAGGTGTCCTTGGCTTTTGGAAGTGATGTGCTGAAGGAAATTGACCATTTTATCCCATTTCTGTTGGGTGGTTCAGTTTGGTTCCTCCTCCTTCTTCAAGCAAGCATGTCCAATCAGATGGTGAACCTATGTAAAGCAGTCAGTAGTGTCTCAAGTGTGAGAATATTGTAGAACTGATAAATGAAATTGTTTTTAATTGTTCACTTTATTAATGTAACTTCTGTTCACCATTCACTATACTTGCCTACACTGTAACTTCTGTTCCATATTGTAATTCAAACCCCATTTTAAAACACTCACTCCATTTTGTAAAAGCTTCCTCCAGCCTTCATTTTTGCAAACCCTGCTGTAATCTTATTAGTTTAGTTTAGATGTGTGAATGAGGTATGTATGAATGATGGAATCAACCTCCAGCCCCAGCCTGTCCTGATGAGATAAAGTTCAAATACCAATGGCTGAAGACCTAGACAACAGCCCTAAACAAAGTAAGAAGCATCCACCCTAGAAAGAAAAGGACAACAGAACAACAGAAGGAATTCAAAGCCAGGTTCAAGGCTGAAAGTCACGCCTGCAATTGATGGGTGATCAATCTAAACCCAGAGGCAGCGTGACACAGCAAGACCTATAGACTTTGAATCCAAACTAAAAGCCTATTAAAAAAAGAAGGGTGAGATGAGAGACTCTGGGTAACATTCTGCTGCCAACATGGAAGAACATCGGTGCCTGCCCAACAGAGATCCAGCTCAGCCTTGTGCCCAGTTTTCCTGGCCAGTTAGCTGCCACAAGCTACGAACCCAAACTGCAAAATCAAGCCATGAACTTAAGCTATCTTCAGGACTGGTAACTATGCAGCAGCTGCAGAACACCTGATGAATGTGTGTGTGTGTGTGTGAATGTGTGTGTGTGTGTGTGTGTGTGTATAGGTATTAGGTATAATATGTGTGTATAAGAATTAAGATATTAGTTATTAGTCATAAATTGTTATCATAATAAATGTGGCATCTTTGTCTTGTCCCCTTTAATAAGATCCTGCTGGTTTTTACTGGTCAAATATAATTGGTACAACAATATCAGTCTCAGGACAGGCTGTTAGGAAGCATGGCACAAACTCCAAATTGTTTGTTAGTTCTATATTTAGATTTCACCAACCAATTATCAAGTGTAAACTCCTCAGACACTGTAACAGCTTAAACAGGGAACCACAGATAGTGTTCTTGGGTACTATGGTCTATCTCGCCATCCAGGTGAGCATACCTTGTAATTGGTGGTCTTTTAAACCAAGAATCACAACAATATTCAGATTATTCCTAGTCACTTAGGCCAGGTCAGTTGCACCTTAGATCTTACACCAAAGTCAAGGCTTATAGCCAATCCTGTAATAACCTATACAAGATTTTTTAAGTTGGAAAAAGAAAAAAGAAAGGGAGCTGCAGACATGGGAGTTTGAGAGGAATTTTGACAGAGAGAGGCTGTCATAGTATAATTCCCAATTCTGGACCTTAGCATCCAAAATATGGGTACTAGCATGAATTCCCCTAAGCTTAATTACCAGCTTAGATCTGATAGGCTGCCACCAATCAGGAATTTTTAGGGCCTGATACCCTCTGGTTCCCCCAAAACCTTTCCAGGGGACCCCAAGACCCAGATTCCTTGAGTCTCACAACAAAGGGAAATAAGCCATTCCCTCCCCCGTCCCTTCTTCCTCCCAGCTCCTTCCCGCCCTGGGAACACTAGGAGATCACCTGATTCAACTTTTTGAATCACCACACCGAGAGGAGTGTTACCTTCCCCCTCACCCAGAGGCAATACAAGCTGCGTGAATATAACACAAAGAGAAAATTTATCCTTCCCTTCTCCCCACCAATTCCCTTGAACCTTAACTAGGAGAGAAAAAATTAAACAGGTCTTAAAAGCAAAACTTTTAATAAGAAAGAAAGAAAAAGTAAAAGGTTTATCTCTGTACTTTAGATGGTAAAAAGTTACAGGGTCTTTCAGCTATAAACAATAGAAAGAAACTTTCTCCAGCAGAAACACAATTTAAGCTACTTCCAGCAAGTACACATATGTAAATGGAAAAAAAAAAACAAATTAAAAGACTATGACCGCCTTTTCTTACTCACAATTCTGAATAGATAAGAGACTGTAGCAGGGAGATTGGCAGAAACCTGGTTGCACTTCTAGTCCCGTCCAGGACCCAGAGAGAACAAAGCCAAACCCAAAACCAACAAACAAAGGGTTCCCTCCCATGAGATTTGAAAGTATCTTGTCTTCTGATTGGTCCTCTGGTCAGGTGTTTGGGGTCCCTGTTTGTTAACCCTTTACAGGTAAGAGAGACATTAACCCTTAACTATCTGTTTATGACAGAGGCCTACAATGGTTAGGAAGACCCGCAACACCTGTGCCAGCACTGCTTCTGTCTCCTCCACCTGTGCCTGTAGTCAGACAGAGTGTCTGAGAATGGATGCTTCTACCCAGATCTTGGTGTGGTTTTGCAGAGACTGTGATTTGCAATTCCCACTTACTGACATCCAGCCTGGGGGGAACATCCAATATGAAAGATGCCTGCTGGTGAAATCTCTCAGGCAGCAGGTGGGGGAGCTACAGGAGGAGGTGGCTAGGTTGAGGAGCATCCGAATCCACAAGCAATTCCTGCACATTGTCCATGTGGAGATAGCTGAGGTAGCTGTCCCGGTACACAGGACTGCTGACACACCACTGGTGGAGGAGGAGGTGGCTCAGTGTGGACACTGACAGCCAGTTACTTCTGGCAGTAGGCAGTGCATCACCCCTACCCCGAACCCTCCCACCATGGTAACAGGTAACCATTATTCTCTTCTTGATACAGGAGAGAAGGAATCACCCCCTACAGTAGAGGAGAAGCCTCATACACTTAAGGTTGGGAGGTCTGCTGCCACCACTGTGAATAGGAAATGTAGGGTAGTGGTGGTCGGAGACTCTCTTCCGAGGGGGATGGAGGCGCCCGCCTGTTGCCCTGACATCTGGAAGGTATGCTGCCTGCTGGGGGCTCATATCTGAGATGTTATAGAGGCATTGTCGAGGATTATCCAGCCCTCTGACTACTACCCCATGCTACTCATCCCTGTGAGCACAAATGGTACTGCAAGGTGTAACACTGAGCAGATCAAGAGTGACTACAGGGCTCTGGGAGTGTGGGTGAAGGAGTTTGGAGTGCAGATGGTATTCTCTTCAATTCTTCCTGTCAAAGGAGCCCGAGCAGAGACAAGTGCATCATGGAGGTGAATGCCTGGCTGCGAAGATGGTGTTGTCAGGAGGGCTTTGGCTCCTCAATCAAGGGATGCTATTCCAGGAAGGACTGCTAGGCAGAGTGGCGTTCACCTTTTGAGGAGGGGAAGACCCTATTTGGACACAGACTGGCTAACCTAGTGAGGAGCGCTTTAAACTAGATTCGACGGGGACAGATGAGCAAAGCCCACAGGTAAGTGGGGAACATGGAGACCTGGGAGATGGGTCAGAAATAGGAGGAAGCATGGGCCATAATGGCAGAGAGAAAGGAGTGTCAGGCCAAAACTGGGAGGCAAGATCAAATCAGTATCTTAGATGCCTATATACAAATGTGAGAAGTATGGGTAATAAGCAGGAAGAACTGGAAGTGCTAATAAATAAATACAACTAAGACATTGTTGGCATCACCAAAACTTGGTAGGATAATACACATGATTGGAATGTTGGTGTGGATGGGTACAGCTTGCTCAGGAGGGATAAGGTGAAAAGAGAGGAGGTGTTACCTTATATGTTAAAAATGTACACACTTGGACTGAGGTGGAGATGGACATAGGAGATGGAAGTGTTGAGAATCTCTGGGTTAGGCTAAAAAGGGTAAAAAACAAGGGTGATGTCACGCTAGGAGTCTACTACAGGCCACCTAATCAGGTGGAAGAGGTGGATGAGGCTTTTTTTAAACAGCTAACAAAATCATCCAAAGCCCAAGAATTGGTGGTGATGAGGGACTTCAACTATCCAGATGTATGTTGGGAAAATAACACAGCGGGACACAGACCATCCAATAAGTTCTTGGACTGCATTGCAGACAACTTTTGATTTCAGAAGATTGAAAAAGCTACTGGGGGGAAGCTGTTCTAGACTTGATTTTAACAAACAGGGAGGAACTCGTTGAGAATTTGAAAGTAGAAGGCAGCTTGGGTGAAAGTGATCATGAAATCGTAGAGTTCACAATTCCAAGAAAGGGTAGAAGGGAGTACAGCAAAATAGAGACAATGGATTTCAGGAAGGCGGATTTTGGTAAGCTCAGAGAGCTGAAAGGTAAGGTCCCATGGGAATCAAAACTGAGGGGAAAAACAACTGAGGAAAGTTGGCAATTTTTCAAAGGGCCCAAAAGCAAACTATTCTGCTGGGTAGGAAAGAAAGAAAATTTGGCAAAAGACCAGCTTGGCTTAACCACGAGATCTTGCATGATCTAAAAAATAAAAATGTGTCATATAAAAAATGGAAACTAGGACAGATTACAAAGGATGAATATAGGCAAACAACACAGGAATGCAGGGGCAAGATTAGAAAGGCAAAGGCACAAAACGAGCTCAAACTAGCTACAAGAAAAAAGAGAAACAAGAAGACTTTTTATTAAAACATTAGAAGCAAGAGGAAGACAAGGGACAGGGTAACCCACTGCTCAGTGAGGAGGGAGAAACAGTAACAGGAAACTTGGAAACTGCAGAGATGCTTAATGATTTCTTTGTTTCGGTCTTCACAGAGAAGTCTGAAGGAATGCCTAACATGGTGAATGCTAATGGAAAGGGGATAAGTTTAGAAGAGAAAATAAAAAAAGAGCAAGTAAAAAATCACTTTGAAAAGTTAGATGCCTGCAAGTCTCCAAGGCCTTATGAAATGAATCCTAGTCCTCTCACCATCCAATCAGTAAACAAGACATAAGTTTTTGAGTTCTTGCAACTAGGCTGGAATTTTCCAGACTCTTTCTGCAATGTATCCTTTCATATTAGCTTGTGTACAACCCTCTTGGGACATACCTTGAACACTAGCTGGCTTGCTCCAGTCAGCAATGTACATCCACAAGACAGTTTCTGTTGACCCCTTTGTGGTGCATTCCATGGTCAACTTTGAAGTTATGCTAGGTTAAGTTGCGGTTTCTCCACCAACACACTGCTAGCTTCTGAAATATCATCTCATTTAAAATTAAAATAATTTATATCAGGGTTTCTCAAAAAGGGGTCACCGCTTGTGTAGGGAAAGCCCTTGGTAGGCTGGGCCGGTGTGTTTACCTGCCCCGTCCTCAGGTCCAGCCGATCGCAGCTCCAACTGGCCGCAGATTGCTGCTCCGGGCCAATGGGAGCTGCTGGAAGGTAAACACACTGGCTCACCCCTACAGGGGCTTTCCCTACACAAGTGGCAACCCTTGTTTGAGAAACCCCAATTTATACAAAGTCCCTCCATCATATCAGGGGGGCAGAAGTAGCTCAGTGGTTTGAGCATTGGTCTGCTAAACCTAGGGTTGTAAGTTCAATCCTTTGAAGGGGCCACTTAGCAATCTGGGGTAAAAATCAGTACTTGGTCCTGCTAGTGAAGGTAGGGGGCTGGACTCAGTGATCTTTCAAGGTCCCTTCCAGTTCTAAGAGATTGATATATCTCTTATTATTATCTGATGATCTTTAACCTTGTTTCAACAGTTCATTATATAATGCAAAGTCACTTCCACCAGACTGGAAGCAGAAACTGTGGTTCTGTCTGCCATATAAATCTTCCATTTACTGCTACCCTTGTTTTAACTATGGTGAGACCTTGGTATCTGTGACTGAGCTGAGTTTGTGCATTATTAACCAAACAGTTACATTTCTGATTGTTCCTCTTTGGGGTCAAGTGTCCTTATAAATACACTATTCAGTTTCAGTTCTTTTTATTTACTGCCTCTTTCCAGGTATATTTCACTAACTTAATAGCATAAGCATGCTTGATTGCAAACATTTGCCCTGCTTCTTCACTTTATCACTTAAATTAAAAGAAATCAGTATGAACACAAGCCCTTTCTTTCCTAACAGTCTTGCTTATGAAGAGAACTCCATAATTAAAGTATACCATATTTTGCCCAAAGCTGTATGACTTATAGATGACTTCCCATTTATATGCATTTTAATCAAAATATTAGATGCCACCAAGTTCCCTGTTTTACTAGTGTCCGACACATCATATAATATCTTAATGTTTGATATTAATTTAATTTTTAAACCACTCACTCATTAACAGATTGGAAAAAAAGGACGTCTCTTTAGTTATACCAGTGGTATACTCTTGTGAAAGACTGCAGTAACTCTGAGTTTGCTCAGACCATGGAAGAAATCCAGCTAACTTTAGTAGCTTCTGTTTAATATCCTCCTTAGCTGCTGTTGGAATGGGTAATATTTCATTATCAGATGGTATGGCTACATCATCTGTTTTTCCCCTGAATACAGAATAGAAATATGTATTAACAAGTCTGACTCCTCTGTGTTATTAAAGACAAATCTGCTACTAATGTTTAATAATGAACCAATACTACTGTTACAGTTCTTTTGTTGTTTATATACTTAAACCCCTTCTTTTCTTTAACTCTGCTGGCCACTGATTTCTCCTTGTGTTCTTTTAATTCGCTTACCAATTTCCGACAAGTTCTAGCTTCTAATTTATATCCCTTATCCATTTTTTGTTAAATATTACTTTTTATTTTTAATGTAGTTTCCACTTGCTGTCTAAGTCAGGTTGTGTGTTTGTGGGTTTTTGTTTGTTTGTTTGTTTTTTGTGTGTTTTGTGTTTTAAACCAATTTTTGTCTTGATTGCTTTTTAATCCTTTAGTGAAATATCCTTAAACAATTCTCAATTATCATGCACATTTTTATTTTGAAATTATTTCTTCTGACTCATTTGGCTCAAGATTGTTTTCAGCTTTGTGAAACTAACCCTTTTAAAACAACATGTATTTCTATTTGTTGTTGGCCGGGAAACTATTCAGTTTGCACATAACAAATATAATCAAGTCATTGTCACTTGAAACTAATTTTAAATTAAAAAAAAAAGACAAAGAAGATTTTTTGAGTGGGGGCAGGAATTCCTGTTTCCCAACCATTTCTAACTGGAACCTTCTCACCAAGCCCATCGATTTCTCTATAATACTGCAACTGCAACAACAGAGCAGCTGAAGCCCCAGTGTGTCATCCCTTTACAGCATCCTTGTTTTTTCCTGAGGTGCTTATCAGCATATCATCTATGATTCTGCATTTGCTGCATTCCCACTTTGTCGTGTGAAATGATTAGGTTAATCATTGCACCACCCAACAATCACTATCCTGCCTGATAGGTCCACAAAATATCACTTCATGATTTAGTGCTGGGCTTCTCCATGGACTAGTGTGACATTACCCAGGGTACAATCTGGATTGATCAATAGGTATGTCCTCTCAATTTTCTATCCTGGGGTGCCTTTTACTCTACTTCACAGTAAGAGCAACCACTCTTAGTCTGCTCTCACACAGCCTCCAGAATGTAAATGACTCCCACCTATGTTACATAAGTGCTATAGACAGTCACTCATGATTTACACTGCATGACAAAACCGGCAAATTCCCATTACCAGACGTTCCTTAGAAACGTGTGTCTTGTAGTGCCCAGCAATCTCCTGAACCATGCAAGCTCATATAAAATCAATCATTTCATTAATTGAAATACACACAGATGCTGTTATCTCAAATAGAATTCCGCAAACACTTCTATCCAAACACATACTGGTTTAGACAAAAACATAAAAACAAGTTTATTAGCTACAGAAAGTTAGCTTTTTAAGTGATTACAAGTAATGAGGCATGAAAGTCAGAATAGGTTACAAGAAAATAAAAGGTAAAATGCAACTAATATCTAACTTAATAAGCAAAACGATTCAAAGCAAAGGCATCTCTTGCCGCGTTGCAGCAGTCTCACTGGCTGAACTCTTTCAGTCAGGATCCCTCCATCAATCCAATGATGTTTCCTTTGTCCTTCAAATGTTGTTGATGCTGAGAGCAGAGAGAAAGGGAGAGAGATTTTTTTGTGTCCCTGCTTTCACTTCTCATACTTATTTTTCTCTTTGAAAATAGTCTCCAGCTGAGGTTCAGGAGACAAAATCTGTAGAGAAGGGAACCTCCAGCTGTTATCTTTGCCAAGACATAAATTTCTTGCTCACACCCTTTGTCCTGCCAAAGAATGGCCACTTAACTCAAAGATAGTCCATTTGATTTCTTTGACACATGGCTGAGGTGTCAGTTTGCTTTTTGTTTCTGAGGAACTGGTTTGTGGTGGTTTGAAATATGTCTCAGTAACATCATGCAGTGGAATCTTATCTCACATTTTACCAGGACAATGGTGATCAGCAAATTATGAGTTTTCAAATGATATCACACAAGACATATGCGATACATTAAGGGTGGCAGGGAGTAGCTCCCTGGGATGGACACCCAGCCAGCCATTTAGCTGTAAAATCCCTCTTGGTCTGTTCTCTGCTTGCTTTACCTGTAAAGGGTTAGCAAACCCACAGTTAAAAGAAAAGCAGTTGTTACCTGACCAAAAGAGCTAATGGGAAGGTAGAAATTTTTAAAATTGGGAAAGAAACTTTCCCTTTTTCTGTTTTTCTCTGGACTGCAGAGACACAGAGCAGTAATGCTGTAACCAGCTTTAAGCCAGGTATGATTATAGTTTATCAATTCATATCTAGAACCTACTTACCTGAAGCCTCAGATATGTAAGTAAAATTAAGGAATGTCTAAAAAGACACAGTTAGGGTTATTTCTTTTATTTCTTATTGGCTTGTGGACTCCTCTGTGCTAACCCTAGATGTTTTCGTTTGTCTGTAACCTTTAAGCTGAACCCCCAGGAAAGCTATTTCAGCAGCATACTTTATACATAATTTATCATAGTCTTGTAAAAGGTGTGAACATAAGGGTACAGATAGTCACAACTAGACCTCTGTAGATCTCCATGGATGTGTAACATCTTGCCTTTCTCTATGCATAGCAAAGCTACATTTGTTATCCTATGCTCAGATATCTCGGGCCCACAGACAGGGAGTCAAGATTTTCCCCATATAGTTTACTGTTATATTTTTTACTTTGAATGTGATGTTCTATAAGGTAAACACCCTGTGGTAATCAAACAATGTTCAAACATGTTTTGAATTTTTAAAATTATTTAATAAATGCAGTCCCCCAAGTTATTGACAGTACTTCCTCATGGTTCATTTCTCATTGATAATCTCTCTTATTCTCTAGACTATCAGGGAGCTGGGCAGAAGCTCTGTGATAAGGAGAGAATGCCTTAAGACAGGGATTGGCAACCTCTGGCATGCAGCTTGCCAGGGTAAGCACCCTGGTGGGCAGGGCCAGTTTGTTTACCTGCCGCGTCAGCAGTTCGGCTGATCGTGGCTCCCACTGGCTGCAGTTTGCCATCCCAAGCTAATGGGGGCGACGGGAAGCCGCGGCCAGCACATCCCTCGCCCATGCCACTTTCCACCGCCCCCTTTGGCCTGGGATGGCGAACCGTGGCCAGTGGGAGCTGCGATCGGCTGAACCTGCCGATGTGGCAGGTAAACAAACTGGCCCGGCCTGCCTGATGCTTACCCTGGTGAGCCACGTGCCAGAGGTTGCTGATCCCTGCCTTAAGACATAGTATTCACAGTCTAAGCTTATTGTAACAGAGAGAAGGAAATCTGTCTTAAAAATCATGGGCCAGTTCCTTGTCTGGTAGCTTTATTGAAGTAAGAACTATACATTAGTTAAGGATCTGGCCTCTGGTTTAAAATGAGTGCCTCATTAATGTCTTCAGAAACGCCTGCACTAGCTTGTTGCTTAAATATTCTCTTGTTCAGAACTAAAAACAAAATCATAACTAGATTCATTATTTCCTTTACTGGAGAATTGGAAAATATAATTAGATTGTAAGTTCTTCAGTTCAAAGACCTTCACCTTGTTATGGGTTTGTGTAGCACCTAGCACAGTGAGATTCTGGCCTGTAGATGCTATCGAAATACAAATAAATAATAAATAATAATAATAAAAGAAAGAAATTAATGAATCCACAGCTTGTCTTAATCTTTCTTTAGAGAAAAGGGCAAAATCTAGATGACCAAATTGTACTTTGAATTTTTAATATAGCTGTGCAACTTTACCAGTATTTGCAGGCTTCTTTTTGCAAATTACGAATAGCTTTTTAGTTCAGCCATCTTCTCACTTGATTGCTCACTTTTCACAGGCACTGGTGTGAGTGAAGTTTGGTTCATATGAATATTTGCTGAAACCTAATATTGAGCTGGCAGCGGAAATACCTTTGATTGAAGAAACAAAATTTGTTTTGTGATTAAAATGAATTTCTTTTGGGTCGAACCAGAATTGTTTATAATTGATTAGATTGTCCAGTCAGAGGAAATAAATTATGTCAAGTATTTCCATTGTGTGAGTGGACATTTTTGATTAACTGTTCATGGCCAAACATAGGCTAAAATGTATTTGTACAAATGATTTGTTGAACAATTGTGAAAACAGTTTTTTTTTAAAAATAAACAAACAAGACCCTGTTCTGATCACTGAAGAACAGAAAAGGGGACTAATCCTGCCATGTAAATTATTCATTGTAAATTATGTGCCCAGCTCTAACTGTACCAACAAGTTGTTTCAATCTGCAGATTTCTGAAAGTGCTATTTCTCCCACAGGTAGGGCAGACTTAAAATGAAATACATCAAACACTAGAAACGCATAAAACATCATTCATGTGAAGATCAGTACATATATTAATCACCTTTATGAGTGAAATGGAAACTGATTTGAGAGTGTTTTCTCACAGTTGGCAAATAAACGTGAGATGGTACATGTTGTGTCCTGACCACACACTATCTGTCACACAGTTAAAGTAGTCATAAGAGCTCCATGCTACCCTCTGCTTTCATAATCAGAAAAGGAGTTGCAACTTGCCAACTGTACCAATGTGGACGGAACTTCTGTGGAAGATCCTTTGTTAGTGGAGAGCAGTGGTGAAAGCAGGGCAGTATGGTACTGTATGCCATACCAGTAAGATATTTATAGCTGGTACTCCATACCGGAAAGACACAGCAGGAGCAGAATGTGGGGCTGCTGGCAACTCCTCCAGCGTCGCTGTACTGCCCCCAGCCCTGTGCTGTGGTGGGGCTGCTGTACAGACCCCAGATAGGACTCGGGAGAAGCAGCTGCATGAAAAGGCTGGGGGCAGTTCTGCTCCTTTTTCCACTATGGAGCCAGCGAGCCCTGCAGTTCAGAAGTCTCCAGTGCAGCTGGAGGAGGACAGAGTCCATCCCCCTCCCAGGTAACATGGGATGGATCATGGGGAGGGGAGGGGGACAGTGCTGGGCCCTGGACTAGGGGCAGGGCAGGGAGAAGTCACATGAGGAGACATGTGGGGAGGTCACGTGCCCCCTCCCCTTTAGCTGGTGCAGCATATCAGTATTAAATGAATTCGACTTACACCACTGATGGGAAGGGGTGTGGTGGAGGCCAGAAGGGGTGGGTTTGGGCACATTTGATGATCCCTCATTCTCCCTCACCAAGTCTGTACTGGACAGGTGTGGCACGGGGAAGCAGCCTCTGAATTAATTAATGTCCAAAGCATAGAGCTCTCCAAAAGGGAGTCTGGTGATATCAGTGGCCAGAAGAACCCTGGGCTTCCAGGTACCAGAGATTTTATAAATTGTAGGGCTGAGAGGGCAGTCACAGAAGCAAGACTGCAACACTTTGGACTCCCTTTTAGGAGGCTTCATAGGCACTAACTTGCATGAAGCATCTGACTGCAGGACTCAAGTGGAAGACATGCTGATAGAAGGCCAGAGAGGGCTGGTAGGGGTAGGAATCAGTGCAGAAGTATCTGGCCTCCATGTGAATGACCTGTATCTCTGTAGATCTCCAAGAAGCTGCATGGATCCATGGCTCTAGAGGATGGAATGCCTGGCTAGTTTAATGGGCAAGTTCGAGGGTGTGGTGCAAAATCCCTCCTGCCTGATGGAAGTTCATGCTTGCAGATGGGAATGAGCTAACATTTAGGGCTGATTCTGACCCATTGCCCCAGCCCCTACATGCCATTCCTGGGATGTAAAGCAGGAGAAATGCCCTATCTATCTTCTCCTTTATTATCCAGTTGTTTTAAACATGCTAGGGAATGGAGCATCCACCATTTCACTAGGATTATTACTGGTAAAGGCTTGTACATTTTGATGTCAAGACTTTTTTCCTGATGTTCAGCCTAAATTTTACTTTTCTTAAGTTTATCCCATTACTCCTGGTTATTATTCCCTTCCAATATGCAGAACTAGTCTTCTCCTTTCTTAGCATTTACATCAACCATGTAAGTGTAGATTGTTAACTCATCTTCTATTTCACTGCTTTCCGGATTTCCAGGTGGAAACTTGCTGAAGAGGGGACGTGATGAGGGTAAATGTTAGTAAAAAATTGCATATCTGTTTGCTTCATGTTTGTTTGTTACAGTATTTATATAGTGCCAACTGTGGGGTAGGCACTTTGACATGTATGATGACAAATAGGTTCTGAAGAGCTTGTAAACCAAATAAACAGTATGAAAATGAAGGATGGAGTAACTGGTACATATTTAAAAGCCGAATACTGGCTTTTGCCTTACCCTGGGATGGGCACAAGAAGCCATATGCTCCTATCCACAATTGTAGTCCATGCACTTCTCTGACATCATGAACTGCCCTCTGAGTTGCTAGATAGCCTGTAAAGATGGGCAGGATTGGGTTCATAGGCTTGCTCCACTCGTCAACATTTATGGCAGCAGACTGCATAAGGAGAGCGTATACTGTAACTTCATTAGGGTGGTGCTGCGGGTACTGGATTCCAGGCAAACAGGGACTCTGGGATGCATCCTGCTTTTCTTAGGCTCAAGGCCTTGTAGAGGTGCCTATGAGACAGAGTGGCATCCTCCCATAGTGCTAGCTTGTTCAAATGGCAACAATCTGGCTCCAAGTGATTAGGTTGTGAAATTTAGTACATCTTGTTAGTTCCACAATTTTTGTTTCGTTCATTCTTTGTTTGGGTTTTCTAACATCTATCTTCTTCATGCTTCATTGTGACAAGGCTAGAGTTTATAGAGCCAGTTTGCCCATTCCTAATTTGTTGCATAAAAAAGATGAATCATATCTGCTTGAATTGGGCACTTCTTTGAGATAAAGGTCACAATTTGCACTACAGAAAAGGAACTCTCCTCTTCCCTGAAATTCAGTTTCTTAAACTTGGTGACCATGAAAGACTGATTTATATTGCTACGGTAGAGTGGTTTATACTATGCCTGAAATTGAACAAAGAAATAAAAAAGGAACTTGTTTGCAGTGTGCAGCAGAACTAATTAAAAAAAAAAGTTTGAAACCTTGAAGTTGGGTTGGAAATAGTTAGCCCTGAAAAAGCCTGTGGTTCTAGCAAAAGAAAGTCATCTGTAGCTCAATGGAAAATAATACAGTGCAGCTTACTTTAAGTGACGTAAGGCTATGCTGTCTGTCCAACTGAATGAGAAGAAAACATTTTGTTAAATAAGACTAGTTTCTAAATTACTAATCTTCATGTTGCAGCCATTCAGCTGTAATTTCAGTGACATGGGAAATAATCTTTTCCTTTTACACAACATAAAATAGGGACAAGAATTTTTTGAGCAAAGGAGAGACGTTATATACACAGAGAGCAATTTAGGCCATTTGATAGTGCTGCTTCCTGAGGACAATTTCTGTGTCTATCCACTGAAGAAGAAATGCTGCAGCACCCATGTGTGGACTCGAGTACTCTTAAAAATCACTGTAGATTAGACTTGGGTAAAACTTTTGTAATGAAGCCTAAAACTTCTGCAACAAAACTCAGCTTGCCTTGGGCCTACTGGTGAAAGCAACTGAAGCTTATATGAAACTTGAGCTCAATCTTTTAAGGTACAAATCACTCTCAATGAGGGGCTGAGTGCCCTGAGGAGGATCTGTTCCTTAATGAGGAGTGAGCAATGATTGCTTTCAGTGGGTAACATTCTTTTAATGTGTGCTAGCTATGTGTGAGCATAAAGAAGACCTAAAAAAGCAGTGGCACCAGTATATGATTTAAGATGACAGTATTCTAGGGTTTCTTTGGAGTCACTGCTAAAATAAAACTGCTTGCTATGTCTGGATAAGGCAATGCTAATCTCTAGTTTTCTCCAGGCATTAGTATGAGATCAGATTGTGGGTTCCTTGCTTTGATTCTGGCATTTCCTGCACCAATTACATGGGTGATGTGATGGGTTTGTTTGTTTGTTTGTTTGTAGATTCTACAGGAGTAGCTGAATGGTTTACAACTACAGAATGACTATGATTGTTCACTAATATATAGCCCAAACTGTGTACAAAGGGGTAAATTAAACAGTGGGCTTTTCACACGTTTATATCACAGCTTCTCCATTTGTAATTTTTTATACATTACCTCGTTTTTTTTGTTTTTTTTGTTTTTTTGTTTTTGTTTTGTATGGGCAGTGAATATTTAAAGTCTATGTTGATCACACAAATAGTATTATCTTGGGGATATCGTTTGTAAATATGCAAGTAGAAATTTTGAAGGGGCCAACTTGCCTGGCCTAATTTTGAACCTATTCAAACATCATCGGTTAAAAATTTGACTCAGATATTATTGGGTTTGCTCGTTGCAAAGATGTCTGTGGTTATAGAATCAGGAGGAGGAGGGGAGAGAAAATTGCAATAGAAAGACTCAGATAAAAATAGAGCACAGAGTGGGCTGAGTGAAAAACAAATACCGAGAGACTGAAAATGCAGAGACACACATAGAAAAAGAATTCTAATGGGAAAAAATGCATACAGCATATAGGGCCTGATCATTTACTTTTGATTTCAGCAATTCAGGCTTATTGGCAGACATAAACCATGTACTGGCTCAAATTCTGAAGGGAGGGTTTTAAATATCTAACACTTTTTTAAAAAACATCAAACTCCTCGCATCGGGGTGGGAATGAGGGAGAGAGAGTATGGTTCATGAACTCAAGTTAGTTGTGCAAACTCCAAATGTACTATAGTCTGAGGTCCATAAACCCTCACTCTGAGGGCTTGGCTACACTGGCACTTTACAGCGCTGCAACTTTCGCGCTCAGGGGTGTGAAAAATCACCCCACTGAGCTCTGCAAGATACAGCACTGTAAAGCCTCAGTGTAATCAGTGCCGCAGCGCTGGGAGCGCGGCTCCCAGCGCTGCAAGCTACATCCGTAGAGGATGTGGTTTACGTGCAGCACTGGGAGAGCTCTGGCGCTCCGACCACACTCATAGACTCATAGACTCTAGGACTGGAAGGGACCTCGAGCGGTCATCGAGTCCAGTCCCCTGCCCTCATGGCAGAACCAAATACTGTCTAGACCATCCCTAATAGACATTTATCTAACCTACTCTTAAATATCTCCAGAGATGGAGATTCCACAACTTCCCTAGGCAATCTATTCCAGTGTTTAACTACCCTGACAGTTAGGAACTTTTTCCTAATGTCCAACCTAAATCTCCCTTGCTGCAGTTTAAGCCCATTGCTTCTTGTTCTATCATTGGAGGCTAAGGTGAACAAGTTTTCTCCCTCTTCCTGATGACACCCTTTTAGATACCTGAAAACTGCTATCATGTCCCCTCTCACTCTTCTCTTTTCCAAACTAAACAAACCCAATTCCTTCAGCCTTCCTTCATAGGACATGTTCTCAAGACCTTTAATCATTCTCGTTGCTCTTCTCTGGACCCTCTCCAGTTTCTCCACATCTTTCTTGAAATGCAGTGCCCAGAAGTGGACACAATACTCCAGTTGAGACCTATCTAGCGCAGAGTAAAGCGGAAGAATGACTTCTCGTGTCTTGTTTTCAACACACCTGTTAATGCATCCCAGAATCACGTTTGCTTTTTTTGCAACAGTATCACACTGTTGACTCATATTTAGCTTGTGGTCCACTATGACCCCTAGATCTCTTTCTGCCATACTCCTTCCTAGACAGTCTCCTCCCATTCTGTATATGTGAAACTGATTGTTCCTTCCTAAGTGGAGCACTTTGCATTTATCTTTATTGAACTTCATCCTGTTTACCTCAGACCATTTCTCCAATTTGTCCAGATCATTTTGAATTTTGGCCCTGTCCTCCAAAGCAGTTGCAATCCCTCCCAGTTTGGTATCGTCCGCAGACTTAATAAGCGTACTTTCTATGCCAACATCTAAATCATTGATGAAGATATTGAACAGAGCCGGTCCCAAAACAGACCCCTGCGGAACCCCACTTGTTATACCTTTCCAGCAGGATTGGGAGCCATTAATAACTACTCTCTGAGTACGGTTATCCAGCCAGTTATGCACCCACCTTATAGTAGCCCCATCTAAATTGTACTTTCCTAGTTTATCTATAAGAATATCATGTGAAACCGTATCAAATGCCTTACTAAAGTCTAGGTATATCACATCCACCACTTCTCCCTTATCCACAAGGCTCGTTATCCTATCAAAGAATGCTATCAGATTAGTTTGACACGATTTGTTCTTTACAAATCCATGCTGGCTATTCCCTATCACCTTACCACCTTCCAAGTGTTTGCAGATGATTTCTTTAATTATCAGCTCCATTATCTTCCCTGGCACAGAAGTTAAACTAACTGGTCTGTAGTTTCCTGGGTTGTTTTTATTTCTCTTTTTATAGATGGGCACTATATTTGCCCCCTTCCAGCTTCTGGAATCTCCTCCGTCTCCCATGATTTCCCAAAGATAATAGCTAGAGGCTGAGATACCTCCTCTATTAACTCCTTGAGTATTCTAGGATGCATTTCATCAGGCCCTGGTGACTTGCAGGCATCTAACTTTTCTAAGTGATTTTTTACTTGCTCTTTTTTTATTTTCTCTTCTAAACCTACCCTCTTCCTGTAAGCATTCACTATATTAGACATTCCTTCAGACTTCTCAGTGAAGACCGAAACAAAGAAGTCATTAAGCATCTCTGCCATTTCCAAGTCTCCCGTTACTGTTTCCCCCTCCTCACTGAGCAGTGGGCCTATCCTGTCCTTGGTCTTCCTCTTGCTTCTAATGTATTGATAAAAAGTCTTCTTGTTTCCCTTTATTCCCATAGCTAGTTTGAGCTCATTTTGTGCCTTTGCCTTTCTAATCTTGCCTCTGCATTCCTGTGTTATTTGCTTATATTCGTCCTTTGTAATCTGACCTAGTTTCCATTTTTTATATGATGCCTTTTTATTTTGTAGGTCACGCAAGATCTCGTGGTTAAGCCAAGGTGGTCTTTTGCCACATTTTCTATCTTTCCTAACCATCAGAATAGCTTGCTTTTGGGCCCTTAATAGCGTCCCTTTGAAAAACTGCCAACTCTCCTCAGTTGTTTTTCCCCTTAGTCTTGATTCCCATGGGACTTTACCTATCAGCTCTCTGAGCTTACCAAAATCCGCCTTCCTGAAATCCGTTGTCTCTATTTTGCTGTACTCCCTTCTACCCTTCCTTAGAATTGCAAACTCTGTGATTTCATGATCACTTTCACCCAAGCTTCCTTCTACTTTCAAATTCTCAACGAGTTCTTCCCTATTTGTTAAAATCAAGTCTAGAACAGCTTCCCCCCAGTAGCTTTTTCAACTTTCTGAAATAAAAAGTTGTCCGCAATGCATTCCAGGAACTTATTGGATAGTCTGTGCCTCGAAGTGTTATTTTCCCAACATATATCTGGATAGTTGAAGTCCCCCATCACCACCAAATCTTGGGCTTTGGATGATTTTGTTAGTTGTTTGAAAAAAGCTTCATCCACCTCTTCCATCTGATTAGGTGGCCTGTAGTAGACTCCCAGCACGACATCACCAGTGTTTTTTACCCCTTTTAGCCTAACCCAGAGACTCTCAACACTACCATCTCCTATGTCCATCTCTACCTCAGTCCAAGTGTGTACATTTTTAATATATAAAGCAACACCTCCTCCCTTTTTCCCCTGTCTATCCTTCCTGAGCAAACTATACCCATCCACACCAACATTCCAATCGTGTGTATTATCCCACCAAGTTTCAGTAATGCCAACAATGTCATAGTTGTATTTATTTATTAGCACTTTCAGTTCTTCCTGCTTATTACCCATACTTCTTGCATTTGTATATAGGCATCTAAGATACTGGTTTGATCTTGCCTCCCAGCTTTGCTCTGACCCTCCTTTCTCTCTGCCATTATAGCCCGTGCTCCCTCTTGTTTCCAATCCATCTCCCAGGTCTTGTTCCCCACTTACCTGTGGGCTTTGCTCACCTGTCCCCGTCGAACCTAGTTTAAAGCCCTCCTTACTAGGTTAGCCAGTCTGTGCACAAATAAGGCCTTTCCCCTCCTCAAAAGGTGAACACCATCTGTGCCTAGCAGTCCTTCCTCGAATAGCATCCTGTGGTCGAGGAAGCCAAAGCCCTCCTGGCGACACCATCTTCTCAGTCAGACATTCACCTCCACGATGCATCTGTCTCTGCCCAGGCCCCTACCTTCGACAGGAAGAATCGAAGAGAATACCACCTGCGCTCCAAACTCCTTAACCCGTACTCCCAGAGCCCTGTAGTCACTCTTGATCTGCTCAGTGTCACACCTCACAGTATCATTTGTGCCCACATGGATGAGTAGTATGGGGTAGTAGTCAGAAGGCCGGATAATCTTCTACAATGCCTCCGTAACATCTCAGATACGGGCCTCTGGCAGGCATCATACCTCCCGGGATGAACGGTCAGGGAGACAGATGGGTGTCTCCATCCTCCTCAGCAGAGAGTCTCCAACCACCACTACCCTACGTTTCTTATTATCAGTGGTGGCAGCAGACCTCCCAGCCTTAGGGGTACTAGGCTTCACCTCCTTAACTCTTGGGGGTGATTCCTTCTCTCCTGTATCAAGAAGAGCATAACGGTTATCTATTACCACAGCAGGAGGGTTCGCTTTGAAATTTCAAGTGTAGCCATACCCTGAGAACTGCCTGTTCCTAAATGAAAAGCACAAGTTTAAGTAATATACTAATTGAGAAATGATTAAATGAAGGTTAGAAAAAGCTTTGAGTCATTACATATATAATATTGGGATGTCTGGTCACCCTAAAATTTTATATATAAAATTATACATATATAAAATTTTAGGGTGACCAGACATCCCAATATTATTGGGACTGTCCTGATGTCTGGGGCTTTGTCTTATACAGGACCCTATTATTCCCCACCCCCGTCTCAATTTCTCACACTTGCTCTCTGGTCATCCAAATATATATATATAGATAGTTTATTAGTGATTGTAACATGTATCAGACATAAGTAATGTGTGTTACATGAATGGTTATATGCTACGGTGATAAGTCCTGCTGGACTCGAACAATCTAACGTTCATTAAAACATACGTTGATTGTGTATTAACTCTTTTTATAAACTTCATATGTCTTTATTATTATTTATTTGCCATTCAAAAATAAGACTTTAATATAAAGTTTCATGTATAAAAAAGTTTATAATGTGATCCGAAAGACAATAGGTAGTTAAATATAACATGACAAAGCAAAGGTCACCCACTCTTATTATACAGTACATAAAAACAATGAGGCTGAGCCTGTTCCCTGCTCAGGCAAAACTGCTATTGGATGGGGAAGACTGCCTGAAAAAAGAATGCAGGCTTAAGCTCTTAGTCAGCGGTTCAGGTGGCCAACATACCTCACAATAAGTAGTACTTTACCCTTTGTGTAGTCATAGTAATGGACAATTTGTATACTACTATTCCCACTCAAGGTGACTAAGATTAACTGAATCAGGCATTTCAGATTTTCTGGCTCAGTTCACAGACTCATAGACTTTAAAGCCATAAGGGACCCTCATAGTCCTCTAGTCTGCGCATCACAAGCCATAGAACCTCACTTGCCCAAAACTGCAGTAGGCCCATAATCCCTGGCTGAGTTACTGAAGTCCTCAAATCATTATTTAAAGACTTCAAGTTACAGAGAATCCACCATTTACTCTAGTTCAAACTACCAAGTGACCTATGCCCTACAATGTGGAGGAAGGGTAAAAAACCTCATGGTCTCTGACAATCTGGCTGGGGGTGGGGGAATTGTTTCCCAACTCCAAATATGGTTACAAGTTAGATGGAGGGTTGGCAAACTTCAGCATGTGGCCCATCAGGATAACTCACTGACGACATGCTGGCTGCCGCTTCCCGCAGCTCCCATTGGCTGGGAAGGTGAACCGCAGCCACTGGGAGCTGTAGGATGCCATGCTTGTGGATGGTCAACGTGGATTACCTTGATGGGCCGTGTGCTGAAGGTTGCCGACTCCTGAATTAGATTCTGAGCATATGGGCAAGACCCAGCAGCCATACATCTGCAAAAGAATTCTCTGTAGTAACTCAGACAAACTCCCCCCCACAAATCTAGTGTCTCGTCATCAGCCGTTGGAGATATTTGCTAATAGCACTCACAGATGGGCCATATGCCATTGCAGGCAACAACATCATATAAAAGTCAGTCTTGAAACAAGTTAGGGATTTTTGCCTCCTCTATGACCCTTGGCAGGCTGTTCTGTTAAGCATCACTGACTTTTCCAAAGTGCATCAAACGTATACAAAGTGCTTTGATCTGAAAATTAGACTGGAAAATGTGGGAAGTTGGCGGGGGGGGGTGTTATTAGATGTCAGACACTTCTAATTGTATCCTGCCAAGAAATATCATGAGCACAGTCCTTTGGTGATTCTCCTTCCAATCCTGCCTCAACCTAAGACAAGCAGAGTCACAAAAATTCATTGACTGAATTTATTGAAGCTCAAAGGTTCAGTTCAGTGACACTTCTAGGTAAAGATAAGGATCATTATTTTTATCCAGAACTGGTTCATCCACCTTTAGCTTGGATACAACTGTTCAGCCCTCCCTAACATAGTTGCAAAGGCTAGAAGAGAATTAACTACTCCCTTCCCACCTTGTGCAAACCACAGATGGGAAAATGTTGCAGAGGAAGAGGCTTAGTGACTGACAATTTCAAACTATTTCTCAAACGTGTGAGTTTCACAAATTCAGTTTGAAATATATTTTGGAAAAGTTCCACCTGGTCTCTTTGTCCCATGCCCAGACAGAAAAGAAAAGAGATGACAATGGAGGAATCCCCACATACTCCAGGTCCTTCTCCCAACAAGTCCTAGTCTCACATGTCTCTTGCTGTTGTGGTAAGAAGTTTTTGGGAAGTTAATGGTAACTTCCCCTCTTTTAATTTCTAAGGAGTAGCAACTGCCATCTTCTCCTGCCTGTCTTTTGGGAGGAACTGAGAGTAGAAAAGGAAGTAGTGTGGTTTATAGAAGATTGCACTAGGACACCAAAGACCTGAGCTTTATTCCCAACTCTGCTACTGGCTTGCTAGGTGACCTTGGTCAAGTCAATTTGCCTCATTGTCTCTGTTTCCCCATCTGTGAAATGGGGATAAATAATATTTACTACCTCCTTTGTAACGTGCTTTAAAATCTACTGATAAAAAGAACTGTATAATAGCTAGGTATTTATTATGTAAGAGGACCCAAAAAAGGGCCACTGCCCATCTATTTCTAGAAGACTCTTTAGAGGATGGACACTACAACTTACAATCTGGTAGATCTTGTGAACGTTTTCCATGTAAGCTCTTTTGAGGAGAAACACTCCAGCATGCACTAGATTCAGGGAAAATTCTACATCTGGGCAATGTCTGAATGGTATTTCCTTCTAGAATGGGAGCTGTTTCCCTTGAGTGCAATTCTTTCTGGCTAGAAAATGAATGAGTGTTTCCTAGAGTCTTTCTGGAAGTGTGGGGAAAGGGAGTGGAATTTTCTGGAATCCTTGGTCACACAGCAAAGATAGGGATGGGGACAAACACTGTCTTTGGAAGAAGGCTGAGGTGAGGATGGTGCCGTCAGAACCCCTTCCTGCTCAGATGACCTAATGAAGCTTTTTGGGCCTGTTGTGGAGGGCTTTGGGGTAAAAGGCAGGGTTCTCCTAACCTTCCTGGGAAGGAGGAAGCCAGGGTTTCTTCTCTCCCTGTTCCACTTTGTGAGCGAAGAGAGAAGAACAGCAGCTGTCGGTAGCTGAAAAGGCAATGGAATGAGCTAGTTTGGGAATTTTCCTTCTGGATCATATCTCAGATGAAATTATTAGAGAACTCAGTGGTGTGAAATATATTGTCATGGAAAGCAGATATAATAAGATATGATGGGCAGGCCACATAGCATGGTTCATGGACAATAGGTGGACCACAATCATTACTGAGTGGTACCCACGAGAACAGAAAAGACCACCTGGTTGGCCTCGAAGAAGATGGGAAGATGACATTGTAAAATGTTTCAAACGCGGAGAAGAAAGGCAAGAATGTGAGAAGAATGGCAGACGTGTTTTGATCGGCACAGTCTTAATGACAGCTGAAGACCGATCGATCCAGGTGATCTTTCTTCTCCACCTTGCCTGTGGGATATATTGAAGTTGTGCTGTAGGGAGTTCTTCTCACTGGGGACATGGAGAAGGACCTGGGATGTTATCATTTCCCTCCTCCTATGGGGTCTGTACAGGGTGTGTGTATGAGTCCCCTCCCTTATTTATGCTTGGTTGGGTGGAGAGGGAGCACTCTGATCAGTGCTGCTTCTGCTGGACTAATTCACAACTAATGTTTCATCAAAGTCTATCAAGCAGAACATAAACTTCAACAGGCCCAATCTTTGTTTCTAATTTTGAACCCATGTTGTCTAAGTGGGTACAAAATTAGGTAAGCCACAGACACCCCTTTGCAGTGCCAACCTGAATGTGTTACAGTGTATATGTGGTGCACGTAACCAAAGTCAAGGCATTTGGAAGGGAAAAGCAAACTTCAGGGGAAAGTACACAACGACAATTGAATGCATCCATAATTTACTTAGCAAAATGTCCATTTTGGCCATCTAAAAAAAAAAAATAAACATGTCAGAACAGAGCAAATACTAAGGAAAAAAATTCAACTATTAATCTAACGTAGCAGATTACAGATTTCCATTAGGATCAATTAGATTTTTTCTCATATGTCCAAAAATTGTGAATAAAAAAAAGATAATGAATACTTTACATTGATATATACATTTATGTTATACATTTATAAATTCCATCCAGAAAACACAAACTTCAATGTGTTTTATAGTGTAGTAGGAGCAAACTCTAACAAAATCTCCACGTCTAATGACATCTCTGAATTGTGATGGTTGTTGTCAAAAAGTTTCATTAAAATCCATTAATCTTTTAGAATTCTGTATTTAAGTAAATTGACTCTTCCTGTATATTCCAGCCACAAACACTGTCATACAGAACTAAACAACTGAACAGTCTTGGGTTGTTTTGGAGATATCTGAGAGATCTAAGAAGCTTGACAAAAATTTGTTCAGCAGTTTTTGAAGTCATAAACCTTGAAAACATTTTCATGCATAGACAATAGGACTTTTTGTTAAGTTCAATTATCTGATCCATGCCTTTGAACATAGAAGGGGTGCTGTGAAGCATTTAACTAGAACTAAATTTATAAAGGTTGAAAGTTCAAGCAAACGTTAAAGGCTTTAAGCAGTCTAAGAGATAGTGCCTTCGATTCACTATGGTCTATAGAAATGAGTACTGGCCTGGGAACTAGATACTCTGGAGTCCTATTGCTATTTTTTTCTGTGATTAACCATAATTTTTAGCACTTTTTTTTCAAAAATGAGCATCTGAAGCTTTTGCTGATGTCAATTGAAACAATCGGTGCTCAGCAGCTCTGGAAATCTGGCAACTTGACTTTAATTTCTCTGCCTCTGTTTTCCATCTGAAAAATGGGATGATAATTCTCCTGGGGAATTAACATTTGTAAAGTCATTTAAAATCCTTGGATTGCCAATGCTATAAAAATACAATTTGTTATAGGATTATATTAAGCTTTTTCAAATATAGTTAAAAATTGCCTTCCCATATGATTTTTTCCTCACATTAGCTTGAAGTGAACTTTTCTATTGGTATATTATAAACCCCTTAATAATGTGATTTGTAGTGGAAATGCTGACAACCCTTTAACTATAGTAGCACTATCAGACACAACTCTAATAATTGAACAATATCAATAATTTCAACACAAAGTCTCCTCTGGAGGCAAGTTGAGAATTTAGCAATTATGTCTCCCCAGGATGCATTTGTGATCTAAAATTATTTTTTCCTCTGACAGGTAAATAACCAGTTTCCCTTAATTAGACTAGATTATGGCAAATGAAAGAGTTACTGAAAACAGCAATGGAGTGGAATGTTGTCTTCCATCAAGAGCTGTATCATGTAAATGTCTTAAGATGTCTAGTTACCATGATAAATAGGTTGTTTATGCACAGTTTAATTACTAACAGTGAAATATGCTGAAATTGAAGTTTTGCACATGGTAAGAGCTATTAATGCTGAAATGACCCATTTAATAGTGACCTGTGGTATCAAAGTATGGATTTAAATTGGTAATTAATAAAAGTCCATTTCTGAAAATGCTAACACAAGAGCTCAATAAAAATGCTAACTAGGTCTCAAATACCACAGATACTTTATTGACATTTTAATACATATTACTTATGCTAAATATTTTTGTAGACTCAGAACTAAGGATGAGAGGATAACAATAGGCATGTTTCTCTGCTAGCAGTTAGTAGATCAGTGGTAAATTTAGTGGACTAGTTCACTTTTGTATGTTTTAATCCCTCTTATAATGGAGAAACACAGTGTGATTTCTTTTTGAAGCTGTATTATACAAAATGAACTCTTTTATCTCAGACTGCAGAGGACAAGAATTCTGATTTTATTCTTTAAATAAAAAAAACTAAGTAGTGATCATGAGACTATATTTTTAATGTCTAGGAGCTGAGCAAAGTGTGCTCTGCACTGAATGAACTAATGGCTAAAAGAGGTGCTCCTGGTGGAAAGAGATCAGGTGTCACATGATCTACCAGGCTACCTACATCTATAGATCTTGGCCCAAATTCCCAAAGGGACATAGGCATTGTGACACTCAGCATCACAACACCTTACACTTAGGTGCCTAAAAAAAAATCACAGGTATAACACTGTAATCCACAAAGCCTGAGTTTTATACCTAGGCTCCCAGTACAATGAATGGAGAGAGATCGGTGCCTCAGACTGCAATCCACAAAAAACAGCATGCTAGGTAGAGAGTTGCCAGTGGGAGTTTCTGACAAGACGGGTATGTCGTAAGCCCCAGCACTGTCATGGAGATAGACTTACTAGGAGGTGCTTGCATTTCAAGCTAGGTGTATGACACCCAGTTTGAGAATCTGAGCTAGTGCACTAAAAATAGTGTATCAGCTGTGGAGTGAGTGACTAGCTGTCACAAATACTTGCCTATGGTTTCAGATGGGTACTTACTTGGGTGGCTAGCCCAGTTGCTGCTGTGGCAAAGCTCTATTTTTAAAGCCTTGTCTCTATCAGGGGTAGAGCAAGTATGTCTCCTCAAGCTGGGACTCACCTCCCAGCTCAAAGTCTAGCTGTACCCTAAACCTGGGCTGCAGGTAGGCACCAATCTCAACTTGCAATCCATGAACTGGAAGAAGAAAAGTATTTTCCATGCTGGGGCCCAATTTGGTAGGTCTGCTCAAAGGCTGTCTAACGCCACATGAAAAGGCAGGAAAGGCCTGCCTTTAGCCAGATGTTCAGGTCACTGCCTCAGAAGGTAGAAGAAACCAACTGTTCAAGTCCCTCTGCTGGCTGTGGAGATGAAGGGATCTGTTATCTCACAGATATGTGGTAGGAGGGACTGTGGCAGGGGTGAGCAACCTCTGTAACGCGGCTCACCAGGGTAAGTACCCTGGCGGGCAGGGCCAGTTTGTTTACCTGTCCCGTTGGCAAGTTTGGCCGATCGCGGCTCCCACTGGCCGCGGTTCGCCATCCCAGGCCAATGGGGGTGGCAGGAAGCCATGGCCAGCACATCCCTTGCCTGAGCGGCTTCCTGCCACCCCCATTGGCCTGGGATGGTGAACTGTGGCCAGTGGGAGCTGTGATCAGCCAAACCTGCTCATGCGGCAGGTAAACAAACTGGCCCAGCCCGCCAGGGTGCTTACCCTGGTGAGCCACATGCCAGAGGTTGCCGACCCCTGGACTATGTTGAAGTTGATCCACTTTAATTAAGATGAATATTTAAATAGTAATTGGGTCAAAGAAAGTAAGAATGTTCCTGTGCTCCAGAGATTAGAGCACTCATCTGAGAGGTGTCAGAGTCCTGTTTAGACCCTTTCACCTCATCAGGCAGAGAGGACACTTTAACCAGTATTCTCCTATAGCATCAGTGAGTATTCTTACCACTGCGCTAAAAGTTATGAGTGAGGTCTAACTTCTCCTTCCTTCTTTCCCTCTCTCCCTACCCAGACACTGATCCATTTAGTATGGAGGTAGGCAGCCAGGCCCACCTACAGAGGAGGCAAAGGGGGCAATAGTCCAGGGGCACAGGCTGTTTAAAAGGGCACAGAGCTCAAAGTGTAGCTGTATACTATTTTTTGTCTCCATGAGCGTGTACAGCACCCTGCACAATAGGGCCCTGCCCTCAGTTGGGACCCATAGGTACTACTGTACTACAAATTCATGAATATAACAGCTGAAATATCAGAAGGGTAGCCGTGTTAGTCTGGATCTGTAAAAGCAGCAAAGAATCCTGTGGCACCTTACAGACTAACAGACGTTTTGGAGCATGAGCTTTCGTGGGTGAATACCCACTTCGTCAGATGCATGTAGTGGAAATTTCCAGGGGCAGGTATATATATATATGTAGGCAAGCTAGAGATAATGAGGTAGTTCAATCAGGGAGGATGAGGCCCTGTTCTAGCAGTTGAGGTGTGAAAACCAAGGGAGGAGAAACTGGTTTTGTAATTGGCAAGCCATTCACAGTCTTTGTTTAATCCTGAGCTGATGGTGTCAAATTTGCAGATGAACTGAAGCTCAGCAGTTTCTCTTTGAAGTCTGGTCCTGAAGTTTTTTTGCTGCAGAATGGCCACCTTAAGGTCTGCTATAGTGTGGCCAGGGAGGTTGAAGTGTTCTCCTACAGGTTTTTGTATATTGCCATTCCTAATATCTGATTTGTGTCTATTTACCCTTTTCCGTAGCCACTGTACAGTTTGGCTGATGTACATAGCAGAGGGGCATTGCTGGCATATGATGGTGTACATTACATTGGTGGACATGCAGGTGAATGAACCGGTGATGGTGTGGCTGATCTGGTTAGGTCCTGTGATGGTGTTGCTGGTGTAGATATGTGGGCAGAGTTGGCATCGAGGTTTGTTGCATGGATTGGTTCCTGAGCTAGAGTTACTATGGTGCAGTGTGCAGTTGCTGGTGAGAATATGTTTCAGGTTGGCAGGTTCAACAGCTGAAATGATTCCCCACTGGAACCTGAGTTATGGTATTTGCATGCTCTAGTACCTTTGGATACATTCCTAGTTTTTTGACCAGTTATCTGGAAATACCTTAAAAAAAAAAAAGCTGATCTCAGCTGATTCCTAGGACATCAGGTTATCCCTGACCTGGGGAAGGCAGGGGAGAGGAATTTTTTTAGTGTTGAGACATTGCACTGTAGGTTCCAGACACAGAGCCCTTAGGTAGTGACACAGTTACAGAAAATGCAGTTTATTCTGCCTCATCCTCCCAAAGACCAGTGAGAAGAAACTCCTTTGGTGATATAATGGGGAAGGGGCTGAGTGTTATCTGAAAAACAAATTCATTCTGAAGCAGCTCTGGAGCTTGCACCAGTCCCAAGTGCATGAGAGAGGCAGCTAGATGGATACCTATGGGAAAGAACTGAAAGTTAGGATCTCTGTGGTTGGTAAATGTGTATTAGAGAAATTGATCCACAGAAACACAGACTGGAGACTGGAAAGAAGCGAAGGTTCCTGAACCCAACTGTAGAGGATGCCACATCTATCCTTTCTAGGGGGCTCATTGACTTTTCCGCCATGAGGCCTGGAATTGCTCTTGGCAGGCCTGTAGGCAGCCTCTAAGCATGTCTGCTGGATCAGACCCCACATGCAAGTTAGATGGAGGAACCCCAAGACTTAGGATTTGTCTACATAAACAATTAGTTCACAGCAATCTGGGGTGCGAATCTACTCCACACTAATTGTTTGTGCACTAACAGTCCAATTGTTAATGCACATCAGCAGGGTCCACGCAGACAGTTAGTCTATGGCAGGCTAGTGCACAGTAACTTCACACTCCAGCTTGCCGCAAACTAATTGTTCATGTAGACAAGCCCTTAGGGAATTAAGCCCGGGGGTTAGGTGCCTAAGCACGTCTATGGATCTTGGCCCTTAGGCCTGATTTTCAAAGGTTTGTAGCATCTGATTCATGTCAATTACCACGGTGGGTGCATGTCACTTCTGAAAACCAGACCTTACTCCCAATTGTAAGTGTCATATATATAAAACCAGAATATATACACCTGGTTTTCAATGTCATGAATGGCTATTACGTGAGCACTGAGCCAAAGTTCTCTATTAAAAAAAACAACCTACTTCCAATGTCTCTCCCCCTCCGCCACTCACAAATAAAAAACCCTGCCCCTGCACTTTGGTAACTTGGGTACACCTAATTCAAATTAGCCCCAATTCAGCAAAGCACTAAATTTTTGGTTTAAATCCTATGGGATTTAAAGCATATTCTTAAGGTTGAGCTTAGTATATAACTTTTTCTATTGGCAACTAACACACTTTCATGTAAGAGTAGGCAAAAACATGAAAACCTTGACCAAGTACGGATGTACAAGAGTGTAATGTGAACTAATTCATAGCTAAAAACATGCTTTCACATAAGGTTAGCAGGATAAATTGATATGATTAGAGATTATAACCAAATCAGATAATCACAATCTAATTGTAGGTCTGAATTTGGTTTTGATGTGTGGGACCATATCTCACAGTGAAAGATGATTGTGAGTGAATTTTGGCAAGTGAATAATTAAGTTATTGGGATAGCTTCACTGTTCAATAATTTCAGTGATCTATTAGACAAGACTGTTTCTAAAGATTCAAGGAGGAGAATGTGTTGCTGTACCCCATTTATTGCCAAACTACAACAGGTACACTAGAAATACATCCGTCTGCTTGTTTAATAAACTTTTCTTATAAGGCTTTTTAAATAATTTCTCCTTTCATGCTTGATATTTCCCTTATTTTGTATCTAACAACTGTCTAGTGATGGCCATAGTAAAACCTCTCAAGTGTATTTGGTAGTATTGTGCGTTTTGGTGGACTCCAGCTGCCTGTCCCTGTACATCTGAAAAGCAAGGAATAGAGGGACATTTTCTCTGCTAAAGTATCCTATGGGACAGTATATTAAACTGAGACCCAGAAAGCTATGAGTTTAAATCTCATCTCACCAGACAACTGTTGTGTCTATGTTCCACAACCTCTATTATTGAGTGATGCTTCATAAACCTACCTAAGACAGTAAGGACAAGATTATTTCAGGCACTGCTTAGTACCCAAGTCATCTCAGATGTGACCATCAAAGTCACATCCAGTCAGCCACACTACCTTTTAGAATGACAATGCCAACTTGGTATGTTTAGCTCTGTCATAAACAGATAAGTAAGAGTTATTAGAACAGAAGTATTTCATATCTCTTTTGCCTGTAAAGGGTTAACAAGATCTGTGAGCCTGGCTGTCACCTGACCAGAGGACCAATCAGGGGACAGGATACTTTCAAAGCTTGAGGGAGGGAAGTTTTTGTGTGTGCAGTTAGAATTTGGTTGTTGTTCACTCTGGGGGCTCAGAGGGACCAGACGTGTAACCAGGTTTCTCTCCAATCTCTCCGATACAGGCTCTTATAAGTTCAGAATAGTGAGTACTAGGTAGATAAAGTGAGTTAGGCTTATGGTTGTTTTCTTTATTTGCAAATGTGTATTTGGCTGGAAGGAGTTCAAATGTGTATTTGGCTGGAAGGAGTTCAAATTTGTATTTTGCTGAAAGGATTTTAATTTGTACTTGTATACTTAGGCTGGGAGGGTATTCCCAGTGTCTATAGCTGAAAGACCCTGTAACATATTCCATCTTAAATTTACAAAGATAAATTTTACTGTTTTTACTTTCTTTAATTAAAAGCTTTTTTTGTTTAAGAACCTGTTTGTTTTTTTTATTCTGGTGTGAGATCCCAGGGGACGGGGTCTGGATTCACCAGAGTAATTGGTGGGGAGAAAGGAGGGACGGGGGAGAGAAAGGTTAATTTTTTCTCTGTGTTAGGATTACTTTCTCTCTCAGGGAGAGGCTGGGAGGGGGACAGAGAAGGAGGGGGGAAGGTGGATTTTCATCTCTGTTTTAAAATTCAAGGAGTTTGAATCACAGTGATCTTCCAGGGTAACCCAGGAAGGGGAAGCCTGGGAGAGGCAACGGTGAGGCAAAGGTTTTACTTTCCTTGTGTTAAGATCCAGAGGGACTGGGTCTTGGGGGTCCCCGGGCAAGGTTTGGGGGGGACCAGAGTGTACCAGGCACTGGAATTCCTGGTTGGTGGCAGCGCCAGAAGTACTAAGCTGGTAATTGAGCTTAGAGGAATTCATGCTGGTACCCCATCTTTTGGACGCTAAGGTTCAGAGTGGGGAATTATACCATGACAAGCTCTTTGTCTTGCAACTGCAGATCTAGTCACTACACAATACCTCTGTTCTAGATCCAGGAAAAGAATGCAGGATTCCCGATCCTAACATTCTTATGCTGTCTTCCAAATAGATATGTAGCACCCTGGCTACATATATGCTGTGATCCCTTCTACTGGTTGGTCTACAGAAAGAAAATCAACAGTTACTTCTGAAGATCAAGTGCTAGGAAAAGTAAGGCTCAGCATTCAAAGCTGACTTGATGGTCTTGCGGCGGTCTTTAACTTTTGCATGTACTGAAATTTGTTTGGTTGTTTGTTTTATTTTTGTATAAAATGGAATCACACAGAGAAAACAGCCTAAAAAACAATTTGTATAGTAAAAAATTATTACACTTGGTCATTTATGTTATAACATACAAGTAAATATGGATGTTCCCCATTTCGGTCATTTCACACATTTTGACTGCTTTTATCACACACAGATCACATACTGGTGGGGCTGAAAGTTGAGAAGTATGAAGGCAATGAAATTCTGACACATAGTGCACAAAAAAAATTCCAAAAAATGATATACCGGTAGTTGTTTAGCACCATTTCTTTCCATCTTTCCCTTAAGGGTTATCCCTACTTGGAGAAAAATATCTTCCTCGTGTTATAAACTCAGAGGCAGTATGAAACAACCATGCTAATATAAAGGATGACTTTCCTCAAACTTGTTTGTAAAACTACTTTCCAAAAGCCCACTGACCCACTCTTCCAAGTGATTAGATTGACTACCAGCAAGTTCTAACACACTCTTAGCTTTCATTTCCAAAACATTTTCCTAGCCTTAGGGCTATTATGAAGACAAATTTACAAATGTGAATTGGAACTTGAAAGGCCTGGATTCTGTCTCCATCCTTGTCACAGATGTCTTGTGTGAATGTGGACAAGTCATCCTCTCTGTGCCTCCAGTTCCACATCCATAAAATGTGGATACCTCTCATTCTTTGTCTGCCTCGTTTATATACATTGTACGTTCTTCAGAGAGGGCCTTTTCTTTGAGTATTGTAGCCCTTACAAATAATGACATGACTGATTTTGCTACACTTATAATGTTTACATAAATAATCAATCACAAGTTCCTTCCCCAAATGGGCTACATATGAATTTTTCTCAGAAATGTTAGAAAGCTTATTCCTTAACTCTCACACTTCCCTGGTCCTTCTCGCATAAACAGAGAGCAACAATACCCGAAGTCCAAAGGTGCAAACAATTCGATGTTTATTGGGGTGAACTTTCAGCAAGCTTAAATTCAAGTTCCTTTTCCTTATTTTCGAATCCCAACTTACTTCCTGTTTGCCCCTAATATATATAGTAATATTCTCAGCTATACCTTAACCGATCATTCTACTAAAATTTACCTAACCAATCCTAACATTGTCATAAACAGATAGCTAAGGGTTAACGTCTCTTTCACCTGGAAAGAAGTGATCTGGAACACCTGACCAGAGGACCAATCAGGAAACAGGACTTTTTCAAATCTGGGTGGAGGGAACTTTGTGTGGGAGTCCTTTGTTCTTGTTCTTCTGCCTGTATGCTCTCTCGGCTATGAGAAGTGATTTCTGTTTCCTGCTTTCTAATCTTCTGTTTCCCAGTTGTAAGAACCAAAGATCAGATAGGGATTTATATGTTCTTTTGTATTTACATGAATATAGTTGCTGGAGTGCTTTGAATTGTATTCTTTTTGAATAAGGCTGTTTATTCATATTTCTTTTAAGCAATTGACCCTGTATGTGTCACCTTAATACAGAGAGACCATTTTTATGTACTTTTCTTTCTTTTTATATAAAGCTTTCTTTTTAAGACCTGTTGGAGTTTTTCTTTAGTGGGGAATTCCAGGGAATTGAGTCTGTACTCACCAGGGAATTGGTGGGAGGAAGAAGTCAGGGGGAAATCTGTGTGTGTGAAATTTACTAGCCTGACTTTGCATTCCCTCTGGGTGAAGGGGGAAAGAGAGATTAACTCTTGGTACTTCTGTTTTCCAAGGCTGGGAACGGGGAGGGTGGAGTCCCTCTGTTTAGATTCACGGAGCTTGCTTCTGTGTCTCTCTCCAGGAACACCTGAAGGGGGGAAGGGAAAAGGTTTATTTCCCTTTGTTGTGAGACTCAAGGGATTTGGGTCTTGGGGTCCTCAGGGAAGGTTTTTGGGGGGACCAAAGTGCCCCAGAACACTCTAATTTTTTATGTGGTGGCAGCTTTGCCAGGTCCAAGCTGGTAACTAAGCTTGGAGGTTTTCATGCTAACCCCCAGATTGCCTTATTTTAATATGGCTAGTTTGGAATGTGAGGATTTCCCAGTTTATGGCTGCTTAGCTGAATAACCAGGCCTCAGACTGTCAAAGTAAGAGAAGGCCATTACACAGACAGACAGTGATTTTCAATTCTTTCTTTTATACCTCTGTAACTAGCTAAGCGATAAGAATACATCTAAATTCTTAAAGTATAGGCCTTTGCAGGCAGGCCTGAATATCTATATCCTAACAAGAAACTCCTCTTTTGCTTTCTGGGATTGATGTGACCAGCAACATAGTATAGATTCAATCAAAATCTTACAAAGAAAACAAATAATTGTACTACATATAGTTACTATAGAGTATAAACCTGTCCAGTAAGCACCTACCACTCCCAATAGTACTGGGAAAATAAACATAGTTCTTACTTACACTCTAAAAGAGGAGAAGGAAAAAAGGGGGATGAAGAATCATTTAGGAAGCACCTCACAACGCCACAGATCTAGTTGACAGCAGATTTAAAGACAGAGAACTAATGAAAAGAGAACTAGGTGTGGTGTCATATGCCCCACATTTTGCAAGTATATCCATATTTTCATGCATATCCATATTTGTTTTAGTAACAACTATTGTAAGGTTAATTATTGCCCCCATTCCATCTGCAGCGTTCTGGATATCCATAATTAACCAGTCACTAATATTAACAATTTGCATAAATCATTTCTTGATAATTTCTATGCATCAGTTTGGTTTAACTAGCTAATTACTGCATAGCAATCCAACTGCAATCGCCCCTCCCTCAGATTCCCCTCTTTTAAAGAATCTTGAAGTGTACCATTTCCTTTGCCATCACTCGTGTCTCAAAAATGAAAGTGCAAAATTATGACTTCACATTTTCCCTTCACGTCTACACTAACTAAAACCCAGCCTGTAGTATAACTACTTCCAATAGGCCTCATACTAATATCACATACCCTGGACATAACAAGCATAATAACCCAATTACTTCTGTTCACTTATTGCCCCCATGCATGTTTCAGACTAATGAGCAAAACATCAATGCCAGTCATACACCCCAAATAACATTACATTTCTCACAAAGAGAAAATGCAGGGGAAGAATCATAGGTCAACAATATGGACATCATCTAGGACAATGGGGCCTTGAACTGAACTATGGCCTCTGGATTCTACTATAACATAAATATTTAATAATAGCTTGCAATCTAAATGTTCTCTCATTGTGGAATCACTTAAAATACTGTGGCTTAGCATGACATTTCTTGTAATTTTCAATGTGTTTACACTCATTTGGACTTGGCTATTTGCCTACTCATTGCTTCACTTTCTTTCTATCATCTGAGAGTGAAAAGTGATCAGCAACTTCTATACAAATATGTACTATGTACAGTCCATTATTTACTGAGCTTTCCTATCAAGAGCTGCTTCTTACAGGTATGGAATGACTAATAAAAACCTAAACTCTGTTTTGTTATCTTATCAGCTAGAACAGTAGTGTACTAGGGCAGTGGTTCACAAATTTTTTTTTCGTGGACCACTTGAAAAGTGCTCATGGTCTCGGCGAACCACTCAATGATCTTTCCAAATGTTGTTTGTACCATTAGCTAACTATTGTAAAGTGCTTTGGATAAAAGCACTATATAAAAAAACCCTTAATAATAATTAACATTTTTTGTTCTACAAATAAAATAACACAACTCATATTTTAATATCAGTAGTCTTATCTTTCTAATGCGACAGATGTGCCCTCTCTTCTGCACCATGGCAGCCCCCACTTGGGGCTGGGAAAGAGGGGGATCTCTCCCCCGCCACAGCAGCCCCCGAGCTGAGGTTGGAGTTCTGGCAGCCACAGCCTGGGAGCTGGGGAAAGTTGCCTCTTTCTCTGGTCATCGCAGCCCTGCACATCCCAAATTCCTCCCACCCCTTCTTCTCACCCCACTTCCCCCTCCCACCTATCCTCTATTCCCCCCCAAGGCCACCACCTCACCTTACATGTGCATGTTCTGCAAGGTCTAGGCACCTAATTAGTGGAGCCTCACCTGCGGGACTCCACTAATTAGGTGGGTGGCCCTTCAATTTCTTGTGTGCCACTGTCCAGGCACGCAACTTAGAGGGAATTATATACAGACCACCTGAACAGAGCTTGTGGACACTGGAGGTCCATGGACCACAGTTTGAGAATCTCTGTATTACGGTTAATTTGAACAAATATAATAAACAATGCAATTGCTCTTAAGTATTTTTTTCTCCTGAATCCTTTATGAACCACAACTGCCTACTTTCAAACAGCTTTCCTTGATATCATCATAGCGACAGACATCTTAAAAGTGTGTAAATATTTCTGAATTCAGAAGAAAGTAATGTAATAGATAGATTTTTAGTTAATTTTAATTTACTAGGGCTAGGTTTTCAACCCTTACACACCTCAAGTAATGATCCATTTAGTTCAATACGATGATTTACAAAAGTAAGGTACTCAAGGTGGGTAAGGCTTGCAAAATGTGATCCTTCTCCTTATCTGGTTACATTCTTACCATTTGCAGCTGTGGGTCTTCTATGAGGGTTCTGTAAGAAATTCTGACATTTTAGAATTTTTTTTTCCAGTCCTAGCAATTATAGGTATATTACACCCCCCACAATAAAAACATTATTAAAGTTTCAGAATAAAGCACACAAAGTAAGGCGGTGCCAGAAATAAGGTTGCTGCCTGTGCAACTGTAATTCATCCCCCTTGTGTGTATGCATTATGGTAGTCTTTAACTAATGATTACAAGGAGTAATGGTCTCAAGTTGCAGTGGGGGAGGTTTAGGTTGGATATTAGGAAAAACGTTTTCACTAGGAGGGAGGTGAGCACTGGAATGGGTTACCTAGGGAGGAGGTGGAATATCCATCCTTAGAGGTTTTTACAGTCAGGCTTGACAAAGCCCTGGCTGGGATGATTTAGTTGGGAATTGGTCCTGCTTTGAGCTGGGGGTTGGACTAGATGACCTCCTGAGGTCCCTTCCAACCCTGATATTCTATGATTCTATGATCACATACTATATTTTCCATAGGACCCCTGCCTTATTTGAGTGTTAACACTACACATGCAGCAAAATGGCACTATTATTTCTTGAATTACACTAATATAGGAGTAGTAACATGAGTTTGCTTTTAAGGGCACCTTTGTTGCTACTCTGAAGTGTCTAAGGCACTAGTCTTGTAAAGATGAAGGCATGTTCTTAACCTTACACACTGAAGGTGAGATTTTCAAAATGCTCAGCATTTGCCTAATTCTGCTCCCTTTTGAGTGAGTGGTACTACTCGCAGAGCATAAAATCAAGTATGTATCTAGTTTTTTGTGGAGTTAGGACCTAAATTTCATATAATTCCAGCAAATAAACCCTCTGTAAACCAATTAAGGAGATACTTTATTCTTAGACACATTGTGACACTCTCTACCCCAAAGCAACACCCTGGCACCCCCACATTCATCACTGTGATATAATTATGATATGTTTTGTACAAAGTCTGCCTTGTGAGGTATCGTTTTAAAAGCCTTGATCTATTGTATATTATTATTCTGTTGGATTGTTTGTGCTATCATAATATAGGAAGTTATGAAGTTTTGCTATGTGTGCGTTACTGAAATATTTTGTGAGGTTGGGAACATCCACAGCCAGCCTTTCAGGTACAACAATGAAGATGCCAAACAGCCTGGATGTCCCATTAAGAGGAATCCACATTACCAAGAATTATCACAGGATCTTTATACAATGAAGGCTTCTCAGAGGGAGCACATAGACACTGTTTGAATCATAGCATAGCAAGAGGACTTTCCAGCAAGCTGGAGGAACCTACAAAGAATTTGATCAGGAGAGGTGGTCCCACCCTGGAAAGGAGAATCCCAGCCTGTGTGCTAAGAAACTATACCATCAGGGTAAGTAAATGATTGATTCAAATCCTGTCTTGTTTATAGATCTCAGATTGTGATTTTATCTTCTATTTTTTAGGTAACCAACTTTGATCTATATGCTTACTACTTATAATTACTTAACATCTATCTTTCTGTTGTTAATAAATCTGTTTTATATTTAACTTAAAACAGTGTGTTTTGCTTGAAGTGCTTGGGGAACCTGCTCTTACATTAAGGAAGGGTTGGACTGAGTAATAAACTTTTACTGGTCAGGCTTCTGGCCAGGACAAGACAGTATAGCTCTGGGTTCCTAGGCTGGGGAGCTGTGGAAAATGGTCTGGAGCCTCTCTATTGTTGGTTCATGAGTCTCTGGCAAAAGCATTCATGTAACTCTGCTGGATGTGTCTCTGTCTGTGGATGTCAGTGTTAAGTACAGTACCTGGAGAGGTTTTCAGCTTGTCACAGCATCACAGTGTGAGAAGGATCACAGGTTGGTAAGATAGAGGGATAAACGGTATCCCACTTCCACATTGCACCCCAGAGAACCCATCACACATATCTCACACAGTCTTGCACAATAAAGCAAGTTAGAGGAAATAATTGCTGAAACACTAGGATTATTCACAATTCGTTTTGCTAGGTAACAAAGTATTTCATCTCTACAGGAACAGTTATTAGAAGCAGAATTTTTTCTGTGGGACTTGATATCACTACATTCTTCCTCAAGACAAGAGTGCTACCTATTGAGCCCTACTAGTAACTGGGATGTAGTCCATTGACATTAAACAATTTTAGTGTAAATTTGCTTAGCCCCACACAAAAACACTTCAACATACAGGGATGAAAGAGAGAAAATGACTGACTTCACTTCTCTCAGTGGAAAAGGAAGCAACTCGAGTCTGTAAACTAACCCAGGTCACATTTTGAAGTATCAATATTTTCTTATGGTAACTGACATTTGTGGGTCTTCCAACCAGTATGAAATATAGCTTAACATTCAGATCAACTAACCTTTTCAATTTCTACTATTGGAAAAGATGCTTTTTATAATGGATATGAAGAAGACATTTCTTTGGGGAAAAAAGGGAAATAATCAGAGGGACACTATTGAAGTTCATAGACTCTGACTTACAGCAGTGAAACAGATCAGATTATCAGCTTTTATGTTGTTCCAGCGACTCCTCTCCTCAAACAAATGTTGCCACAGAAAGCTAGGTCCAAGAAGGAGAGAGTGATGTTTACTCTGCTTCATTTCCATGCTATCATAAAATAAGGCTTCTTATTCTCATTTCTATTATCTTAAACCTTAAGCCACGTAATGAAGTCCTGCTGGCTAGTCACTTTCTCCTTGAAGCAGACCTTAATGTTATACAGATTTTATTTGTACAGATGTTATACATGTAAGGACAGATGTTTTTTCCCCCAGAAACTTTTGAGTAACCATAAACTCTTCCAAATAAGATTATTTGGCATTCTTTAAGGTCACTGTAAAATATTCAACTCGATTGTCTCTCATGTGATAGATTTATCATTTGCAGTTAAAACATTATTTCCTGAAGCCTGCCTTCCCTCTTGAGAGAGAACAGTTTAAGTACAATATTGCCTATAAAGTGAATGAGTATAGGTTATTAATGGATTATATGTGTCCCTTTATTCAAAGGAGAGAGATCATTTTTTAAAGTGAAATATATACTAAAGCAAGGTGAAGCAAGTTGTCAGAGAACTAGTCATGTATATTAAAGGTTAGAGATCTCTGAGAAAGAGGTGTGATCATTATGGTAATTTTTCTTCCTTCACCATTATAATTATTATAGCCTTCATTGTTGAATACAATTAATGCTTTTTGAGGTACTAATATATTTAATATTTATTGTGAATTTTTCAAATCTGATCTTCTTGATTTATTTCTGTAGGCTATAAAGTAAAACATGCCACCTGTTTCTGTCTAAAAGAGAAAATAATTGTTTAGAGAGGGTCTTTGATCGAAATATAATTAACCTTTTGCTCTTTGGGAGAGTCCTTCTATCCACCTGTAAGGAGACCTCTTTAAATGTCTTGTACTGTACTTTTCCCTTATAGTACAAATAAATTTTTTTAACATAAAACCATATATAAAATGACTAACGTTTGTCATGTAGCAGTGATGAACTACTATATTTTCCTTTCAATTTTTTTTTCACCTTGTTCATGGCATGTCAAGAAAGGTCAAAAGTCACATCATCTTTTGTCACAATCTGACATTAAGATAATTTGAAATAGTATAAAAAATTCCATTACCAGTTTTAAACTGGATAAAAAAACATCCCTGGAAACAAACCAACAAACACCCAAAACAACCCTCACCTTATTTACAACCAAGACTAAAAATGGGTTTGGTTATTGGAAACATTTCCAATAGCTGAAACTATAACAAAACAAATAAGTTATCCTGTATTAAAACCAATTTCTGTAACTATGGGCTAGTGGACAGTGTGCCAACATTTATTCTTCCATCTCTTCCCATGATTTTTTTCAGATCAGATCTTATCATGTTCACCTATGTTGGCTTTATTGGTCTAATTTTTTTCTATCTTCTAGCCATACTATATGGTACCTCCAGTCATGGAAGAAAATTCTGTGTAACCCAGTGTTTTCTTTATAATACTCCAAATGTAACAACATCTTTGGAAAAATCGACAAACTGAGATCTGCAATGCAAATGTAATGCCAAAAATAACTCTTTTTCCAAGGCTCTGTAACGTTCCTTACAGTTAAGGCATAAGTCTGGAAAGATCAGGATAAGGCTGTTCAATGGGTATGTTTAGTTGATGAATCAGTCATGTTTTTTTAAATTTCTACTGTTACCATTAAGACAAAAATACATCTGTATACCAAATATCAGGATAATTTAGTTGAATAGTTCAGAGCTGAACTATAGATACTCTGAGCCACAGAATCACAGAACCATAGGATATCAAGAGATAATGTAGTCTGTTCGTCCACACTCAGGTAGGATTTAGTATATATAGAGTCTGCATTCTCCATGTTTTATTATTGCATTCAGAAACACAAAGCTGGCACAGATGCATATTACTTCTGGCAATTTACTCACTAAGAGCCATATTCCAGCTTTACTCATGATGAGTAGCACCTTACTTTGAGTGGATTGACTTCAGTGAGAGCTCTCAGGATAATTAATACTTTGACCTGGAAAAGTGTTGCAGAATGAGGTCCCATATAATAGATAAGGGTTTACATCTATAAGCATGAAGCATTCCAGCTAGCTGCCAGTCTAATCTCTCTCCCTTAGGCCATGTTTACATTATAGCTGCTACAGTGGCACAGCTGCAGTGCTTCAGTTTTGTTGCTGTGGCACCACAGTGCAGATGCTTCCTACATCAAGAAAGGGGATTTTCCATCACTGTCATACATCCATCTCTCCAAGATGCAGGAGCTAGGTTGCCAGAAGAGCTCTTCTGTTGACTTCTCCACATCTAAGCTAGAAGTTAGGTTGACCTAATTAGAGTGGCCAGGGTGTGACATTTTTCATAGCCCTGAGCACATTAGCTAATTTGGTCTATTTTCAACTGGCTCACTGCTGAGCTTCTTAGCAATTTCTGCCATCCAACCGGAAGGAAGTTTTCTCCACTGTCCTTGCAGGGTAGTCCCTGAATCAGATGGAGTCCTCTTGCTTCCTGCAGGCCCTTCTGCACAATCCTAGGCAGGCTCAGTTCCTTGCACACTTTCCCAACTGCTTTGGGCTCCTGTTGCAGACACATCAGCCATCAGAGAGGCACCGTTTGCCATCAGTCCCACTCAGCTGCCTGACTACAAACATGCTTCTGTCCCGAGTGAGTGATCTGCTTCCTCATCAAGGGCTCATCGAGACAAATTCAGCCCTCTGAACTCCTCCCTCCAGGCTTGACACCTATTGCAGGGATAGCAGGCACAGCTGATTGTCATAAACAGATAGTTAACGGTTAATGTCTCTTTTACCTGTAAAGGGTTAACAAACAGTAAACCAAAAACACCTGACCAATCAGAAAACAAGATACTTTAAAATCTCTGTGGAGGGAGGCCTTTGTTTATGTTTTTTGGGTTTTGCTTTGTTTTCTCTGGATTCTGAGAGGGACCAGACATGTAAGCAGATTCCTCCAATCTTTCTGAAAAAATCTCTTCTGTTCTAATTTTAGTAAGTACCAGGGAAAAGGCGAGTTTAGTCTTTTGATTGTTTTCTGTATTTGCAAATGTGTATTGTGCTGGAAGTATTTTAAATTGTATTTTGCTGGGGGGAGGCTCCTCTCTAGTGTCTATAAGCTGAAAGACCCTGTAACTTTTACCATCTACATTACAGAGACAATTTTTACTTTTTTTCTTTCTTTTTATTAAAAGTTTTGCTTTTTAAGACCTGTTTGATTTTTTCCCCTTGTTGAGGCTCAAGGGAATTGAGGCTGTACTTACCAGGAAATTGGTGAGAGACAGGGAGAGAGAAGGGAGAGGGGAAAGGTGGAATCCCTTTGTTTAGATTCACGGAGTTTGAATCTGTCTATCTCTCCAGGATAGCCCAGGGGGGGAACCCCTAGGAGGAGGAGACAAGGGGGGGGGGAAACCTGATTTTTCTGTGTTGTGATTCAAGGAGTCTGAATCACGGTGATGTCCTAGTGTACCCAGGGCGGGAAAAGATCTGGAAGGAAGAAAGGAGAAGGAGGGGAAATGGTTTATTCCCCTTTTTTGTAAGACTCAAGGAATTTGGGTCTTGGGGTCCCCAGGGAAGGTTTTTGGGGGAACCAGAGTGCCCCAAAACACTATATTTTTGGGTGGTGGCAGCTTATCAGATCTAAGCTGGTAATTAAGCTTAGAGGAATTCATGCTGGTACCCCATTTTTTGGACTCTAAAGTTCAGATTGGGGAATTATAACATGACATGGTGGTAGCAGTGGGAAAGATGGAATCCAAAATCCAGTAAGATTATTATTTTTCTTTTCTCTCTGCTAGCTGTTTGTAAGCAGGAGAGAGGGTTTTTAAAACTACAACCAGAGAATTTTTTTTTCCTTGCTCCTTTCTGGTTGTCCAGAGAGACTGCCTGAGGGCACACACATTAAGGTTTAACAAGGGTCTTTTGTTAAACAAAGCAGGCTTAAATGGTCAGCAACAGAGTCCAGCAAAACACATCTGCAAATGAAAGGGTTCTTTATTCTTTTTACTTTACCGTGAAAGGCTAGTGAAAAAAGTTAGAAAGATTCTGTTGCTAAGCAAACCCAAGGAGGCAACAGAGAAGCAGCAGTTCAGGCAATAAACACCAGAGGGTACCCCAACACAAGAAATCAGAAACCATGAGTACCAAGGATGCCCTGAAGCAGGACCGGGCAAGGCTACAAGCCATAGAGAAAGACAACAAACATAAGAAATGGATGGAACTCATTAATGCAGAAATAGCCAAGGCAGAGGCAGCCTACAAAAAAGAACAAGCAGCAAAAGAGGAAGCCCACAAAAGAGAACAGGAAGCAAAAGATGCAGACCACCGAAGACAGATGAAACTCCAGAGGGAGGCCTACCAGCAGGCCCTGGCATTAGAACAGGCTAAGCAACAGAACACAGCCAATCCTAACAACACTTCACCAGTTATTGTTCCACATCCCAAGAAATTTCCCACCTACAAGGCAGGTGATGACACCGAGGCCTTCTTAGAAAATTTTGAAAAAGCCTGCCTTGGGTACAACATCTCTGAAGACCAGTACATGATAGAGCTGAGGCCGCAGCTCAGTGAACACTTAGCAGAGGTGGCGGCTGAAATGCCTAAGGAGAACATGAATGATTATAAACTTTTTCAAACCAAGGCCAGAATCAGAATGGGGATAACACCTGAGCATGCCCGTCGGCGGTTCAGAACCCTAAGATGGAAACCAGATGTGTCATTCCCCCGACACGCCTACCACATTGCAAAGAATTATGAGACCCGGATATCAGGAACAAAGGTTAACAATATGGACGAGCTGCACCTCCTAATACAAATGGAGCAGTTCTTAGAGGGTGTTCCAGAGGAAATAGAAAGGTACATCCTAGAAGGGAAACTCAAAGCGGTAACCGAGGCGGGGGAGATTGGAGTCAGATGGATGGAAGTGACAGAAAAAAAAATCTACTGTCAAGGGGAGTGAATACCACAGGGGGCCCACCGACAATAAACCCTATAACCGAGGGCAACCCAAGACCCCACCTACAACCCAAAGAAACCCCCAGACTACCTATTATCCCACCTCACCAGTCTCCAGTAACCCGCCTCAACCCAGTGACCAGTCAGCTGGATGATGCTTTAAATGTAATGAACTGGGACATATAAAGGCCAACTGCCCCAAGAACCCCAACCGAGTGCAAGTCATTACACCACCATCACACCAAAGATCCCCAGGCCCAGATACCTCTCAAATACCCTTGGAGCAAAGGGAAAGTTTGGGAGCAGGTGCAAAAAGGTTACCGCATGGAGAGACACGGGGGCACAAGTGTCAGCTATCCACCAATCCTTGGTGGACCCCAAATTCATCAACCCAAAGGCCCAAGTGAAAATTTACCCCTTAATGTCAAAAGCTGTAGACTTGCCTACAGCTGAACTGCCTGTCCAGTACAAAGGCTGGTCAGGAATGTGGACTTTTGCAGTCTATGACAATTATTCCATCCCCATGCTACTGGGGGAAGACTTGGCCAACCAGGTAAAGCGGACCAAGAGAGTGGGAATGGTTACACACAGCCAAACCAGGCAAGCTTCCCGACCCATTCCTGTTCCCGAGCTGTCCACAGAGGCCCTGTCTGTGTTACCAGAGACCCAGACAGAGGTAGTGGACCTGGATCCCCTGCCAACAACTGAAACAGCCACAGTACCTCCAGTCCCAGACCAGGAACTGGAAAAGCAACCAACACCAGAATCGTTGCCAGCACTAACACCAGTGCTTGCAAACCCATCTTCAACCCGAACGCCAGAGGGCACCAGCAAGCCTGAACTGGCAGAAGCAGCAGACAACCATACCCAAGAGGCTCAGCCGGAGCCTGAAATACCGCCTGGTGCACCAGCGGAGAGCGGTTCACCAGCAACGGAAACAACCCCATCACCTACATCGCTTCCAGAGGGACCAAGCCCAAGTCCACAGTGTAAGGAAAAACTGGTGTCTCCAGCCTCCAGGAAACAGTTCCAGACTGAGCAGGAAGCAGACAGCCTTCAGAAAGCTTGGGCGGCGGCACGGAGCATCCCACCGCCTCTCAGCTCTTCTAATCGATCCCGGTTTGTTGCAGAACAAGGACTTTTATACAAGGAAACTCTTTCTGGTGGACACCAGGAAGACTGGCATCCGCAAAAACAGTTGGTGGTTCCAACTAAGTACCGGGAAAAGCTCTTAAGCTTAGCCCATGATCATGCCAGTGGCCATGCTGGGGTGAACAGAACCAAAGACCGGTTGGGGAAGTCCTTCCACTGGGAGGGGATGGGCAAGGATGTTGCCAAGTATGTCTGGTCTTGTGAGGTGTGCCAAAGAGTGAGAAAGCCCCAAGACCAGGTCAAGGCCCCTCTCCAGCCACTCCCCATAATTGAAATCCCATTTCAGCGAGTAGCTGTGGATATTCTGGGTCCTTTCCCAAAAAAGACACCCAGAGGAAAGCAGTACATACTGACTTTCGTGGACTTTGCTACCCAATGGCCAGAAGTAGTAGCTCTAGGCAACACCCGGGCTAAAGCTGTGTGCCAGGCCCTAACAGACATTTTTGCCAGGGTAGGTTGGCCCTCCGACATCCTTACAGATTCAGGACCTATTTTCCTGGCAAGAACCAAGAACGAACTGTGGGAAACTCATGGGGTGAATCACTTGGTTGCCACCCCTTACCACCATCAAACCAATGGCCTGGTCGAAAGGTTTAATGGAACTTTGGGGGCCATGATACGTAAAATTGTCAATGAACACTCCAATGACTGGGACCTAGTGTTGCAGCAGTTGCTTTTTGCCTACAGGGCTGTACCACATCCCAGTTTAGGGTTTTCACCATTTGAACTTGTGTATGGCCACAAGGTTAAGGGGCCATTACAGTTGGTGAAGCAGCAATGGGAAGGGTTGACACCTTCTCCAGGAACTAACATTCTGGACTTTGTAAGCAACCTACAAAACACCCTCCGACACTCTTTAGCCCTTGCTAAAGAAAACTTAAAGGATGCTCAAAAAGAACAAAAGGCCTGGTATGGTAGACATACCAGAGAGAGTTCCTTCAAGGTAGGAGACCAGGTTATGGTCTTGAAGACGCAACAGGCCCATAAGATGGAAGCATCATGGGAAGGGTCATTCATGGTCCAAGAGCACCTGGGAGCTGTTAACTACCTCATAGCATTTCCCAATTCCTCCCTAAAGCCCAGAGTATACCATGTTAATTCTCTCAAGCCCTTTTATTCCAGAGACTTACAGGTTTGTCAGTTTACAGCCCAGGGAGGAGATGACGCTGAGTGGCCTGAAGGTGTATACTACGAAGGAAAAAATGACAGTGATGTGGAAGAGGTGAACCTCTCCACAACCCTGGAATGTCTGCAACGGCAACAGATCAGGAAGCTGTGCACTAGCTTCGCCCCATTGTTCTCAGCCACCCCAGGATGGACAGAACTGGCTTACCACTCCATTGACGCAGGTAATGCTCACCCAATTAGAACCCCACCCTACCTCCTCACGCCCAAGCTGCTATAAAACAGGAGATCCAGAACATGCTACAGATGGCTATAATACGCTCATCTACCAGTGCATGGGCATCTCCGGTGGTTCTGGTACCCAAACCAGATGGGGAAACACGCTTTTGTGTGAACTACCATATGCTAAATGCAGTAACTCGTCCAGACAACTATCCAATGCCACGCACCGATGAGCTATTGGAGAAGTTGGGACGTGCCCAATTCATATCTACAATAGACTTAACCAAGGGGTACTGGTAAGTACCGCTAGACGAACCTGCCAAAGAGAGGTCAGCATTCATCACCCATGTGGGGGTGTATGAATTTAATGTGCTTCCTTTCGGGCTGCGAAATGCACCCGCCAGCTTCCAAAGGCTGGTAGATGGTCTACTAGCAAGATTGGGAGAATATGCAGTTGCTTACCTCGATGATGTGGCCATTTTTTCTGACTTCTGGCCCGAACACCTAGAACACCTGGAAAAGGTCTTTGAGCGCATCAGGCAGGCAGGACTAACTATTAAGGCCAAAAAGTGTCAAATAGGCCAAAACAGAGTGACTTACCTGGGACACCAGGTTGGTCGAGAAACCATAAACCCCCTACAGGCCAAGGTGGATGCTATCCAAAAATGGCCTGTCCCAAAGTCCAAGAAACAGGTCCAATCCTTCTTAGGCTTGGCCGGGTATTACAAGTGATTTGTACCACACTACAGCCAAATTGCTGCCCCACTGACCGACCTGACCAAAAAGACCCCGCTGAATGCAGTCAAGTGGACTAATGAGTGTTAGAAGGCCTTTACCCAACTTAAGGTGGCGTTCATGTCTGACACTGTGCTAAGGGCCCCGGACTTTGACAAGCCATTCCTAGTAACCACAGATGCCTCTGAGCGTGGTATAGGAGCAGTTCTCATGCAGAAAGGACCGGATCACAACTTCCATCCTGTCGTGTTCAGATTCAGCCCTCTGAACTCCTCCCTCCAGGCTTGACACCTACTGCAGGGGTAGCAGGCACAGCTGATTGCTGTCAGGTTAACAGGGCCTGCAACAGAACTAATCTCCAGGCAGCCTCATCAATACAGCTGGCATGCAGGAGGTTGCCTGATTAACCATACAACCTGACTGGCTGCAGAGACAAGAAAGCTGGCTATTAAACCACCACCACCAGCAGATTGCTGACTTCTCAATGCTCTTGCACATCGCTGTGCCTTCTCCTGTGTTACCTGGTTTCTGCTGTTTCTACCTTTCATCCAGCCTTTCCTCTGTCCTACTCCTGCTTTGAACTCTTCCTTGCCTCCCTACTAACTCCAGTTCCTGACCTCCACCTTGACCCTTAGCTCTGGCTCCTGACTACAAACTCTGGCTCGACCCTTGGCTCTTGTATCCAGTTCCTGCCTTTCAGCTTTGGCTCCAGACTACTGACTATAGCTCTGACCCTGACCAGTAGGCTAGACCTCCCTTGTGCCATTGGCTGACAGTTTAGCCCACAGACTCTTATTAACCCCTGAAGGCCCAGTGTGAAGTTGGTACATCCCATCGCAACAAACCAGCATTTTCTGCTTCTTTAATTGTTCTTGTGGATTCTATCTGAACCTTCTTCAATTAATCACCATCCTTTTTGAATTGTGGATACCAGTCTTGGGCACAGTATTCTAGCAGTGGTTGCATCAGTGCCAAATAGAGAGATAAAATAACCTCTCTACTCCTATTCAAGATTCCTATGGTTATAAACCCAGGACTTCATTAGCTCTTTTGACCACAGAGTCACACTGGGTGCTTATATTCACCTGATTATCCACTGTGATCCCTAAGCCTTTTTCAGAGTCACTGCTTGTTCAGGGAAAGCCCATGGTGGGCCGGGCCAGTTTGTTTACCTGCCATGTCCACACCGGCTGAGGTTCGCTGCTCCAGGTGAATGGGGGCTGCAGAAAGGGCAGCCAGCATGTCCCTCGGCCCACGCCACTTCCTGCAGCCCCCATTGGCCTGAAGCAGCCGAACTTGCGGTGGCCCTTGTTTGAGAACCACTGTACTAAACTCCATATTGCTAGCTTGCACCCATATTTGTTGAACATATTTGCATTTTCTGTATTATTATTAACTCTACCATTTCCATCTGGTAATGGACCAATGCTATTATTAAGATTTTTTTTTCTTAATATACTTTAAAAACTCTTTACTCTTATTAATTCTGCTGTCCATAGATTTCTCCTCGTGTCTCTGTGCTTCCCTTATCAATTTTCTAAAATTCATTACTATCTCTCTCTACTTTGTTCCATTTGTTATTTTGTGGAGATTCTTTTACTTCCCCTGTACTCCAGATCAGTTTTTTAACCAATAAGGCCTTCTTCCTCAATTGTGGGATTGTGGCTTTTGGGACATCTAGTAAAGTGTTCTTAAAAAACTCTCAATGATCATTCACATTTTTCTGATTAAATTCTTCCTGCCAGATGACTTGGCTCATAATTGATTTTAACTTTGTGAAATTAGCCTTTTAAAAAAAAACAAAAATATATATTATTGGTCTGCACTTTATTCTGTTTACACATCCACAGTCTCTACTTTGACACATGTTCTCTCACATTTGGAAAGGTATACCAGCCCTTTCTTTTTGTCCATCAGCACTCAAACATCACTGTCCTGAGGTATATTCATGAAAGGGGAAAATGGCAGCAACTCCAGGTTGATTACACTCAAAGACCTTATTTCTGGATCCCAAACACTTCTGGAAAATTGTGATAAAAAATCCACTCTCATGTGGATGCATCTGTCTCCAACATTACTGATTATGCAAATGATTTAACAAATGATTGAGACCTAATAAGAAACAGGCTTTGCTTCCAAAAGTCTTTAAAATTTTGATATCATCATCTTTGGAAAGCTGAAAACCAGCTCTTATTTAACTCAGCAGTTTTTAACTTATGAAGGGGCAAATGATTAATTCTATGAATACAACACACTTGCAGTCTTTCTTTTTGACACCATAGGACTTTACACCTCTGTAAAATATGTTTTGTGCCTACCCCTCTGGAATTTCTAATGTAAGGTTGCCAGAACCGACTGTGAATCACAGCTATTGTTTCCAGCATAAAGAACCAAAATAAATGTATTTAAATGTATCTTGGGAGACTTTTCCATGGTTACATAGATCACATAGGGCTAGACTGCATTATTATAAGCTGTTCCATAAAGGCACAGAGGGTGGAGGTAGACTGCCCCAGAGAGAGGGTCAAGAGGCAGAACGCCTCCCATAGCTCCTCAGTTGCACTGTAGGGGGAGAATAATTTGCTATAGCCCTTTAAGGGGAACAGCCAGTGGTTAAAATTGATTGAAGCAGGAGAGGGGAATTCTTATCTCACCAGCTCAGGAGAAGGGGGAGCTGTGAGAGCACTGCTTATCCAAACTGGGGCAGGGCAGCAGAGGTGCTAGAACTAAGTGTGCTAGGGGTGCTGTCATACCCCTTGGCTTGAAGTAGTAATAACAACCCAAATACATGGTTTCTGCCTTCAGCACCCCCCAATATAAAAATTGTTCCAGCACCACCGCAGGACAGAGAATTCCACCTCTCTTAAAAGCAGAGGGAGGGGAGTTGTGCTGAGAGCAGTCTCCTCCTGTTGCAGGCACATAGAGGCAGGAACCAGGAACAACCAGTGATGGCATCAGCACAGAACTTGATTCAGCTTTTCCTTGACCACAAGACGTTAAATTTATGCCATGTATAATAAGTTTGCTTCAGAGTTGCTCATACCTGTCTCATCATTATATGCTGAAAGTAGCACAGCTCCCAGCCCTCTGCTTTTAGGAGAGGTGAACTCTCTGTCCTGCGGTGGTGCTGGAACAGTTTTTATAGTGGGAGTACTGAAATCAAGCCTCAGTGATAAGGAAGCAAGTCACCATTCAGCTGTAATAAACAGATAATAAAAACCTATGGACTGGGCTCTGTCACCCTTACTCACATTGAGCAGTACCTTTTCTCAGCAAGTAGTTCCATTTAAACTAATAGGATCCCATTGGGCTAATTTCCATAGTGATGCTATGATAAATTCTGCTTTATTATCTGCAAAAGGGATATAGAGATGGTTGGCGTATAATGATGGCACAGCTATGAGGAGCTCAGAAGCAAACTTATTACACAGGGTGTAAAGTTGATGTCTTGTTGTCAGGGAAAAGCTGAATCGACTTCTGTGCTGATTCCATCACTTCTTGTTCCTGGTTCCTGCCTCTCTGTGCTTGCAACAAGAAGAGGCTGCTCTCAGCACTCACCCTCTCCTCTTTTCCTATCTCTATATCCCTTTTGCAGATCATAAAGCAAAATGCATCATAGTGTCACTGTGGAATTCAGCCCGATGTGGTCCTATAGATTTAAATGGAACTACCTGATGGGAAATGGTACTGTTCAATGTGAGTAAGGGTGGCAGAGCCCAGCCCATACATTTTTATTAGCTGTTTATTACAGCTGAATGGTGACTTGCTTCCTTATCATTGAGGCTTGATTTCATGTTCTGCTAGTTCCTCCCAATTTGAAAAAGGTCACTAGTAATCAAGAGATTTTTGTATCAAATGCTACAAATCTTAAAACTTCTAGCTGCAGAACAGGCTCTGTCTTATTTTAATTTTATTTTCCTTTTAACACGATAGAAGGGGGAACATCCTTTTTTTTGTTTTGTTTTGTTCTGGGTTTTTTTTTGTTTTGTTTTGTTTAAATCTGGAGGCAGCAAATTGAACGGATGAGCGTTAATCCTGTGTGAGTCTTGGATTACATCAGAATAACAGACGGGGTTTTAGAATGCCCTTCTTCAACTTGTTGTAAATCTAAAAAACCAATTTACAGCAACACACAATTTTAAAAATTGTTTCAGTAATAGTCAGCAGTCAAACTGTTATAATTTAAACTAACTACAATGAACTAGAGAGTACATTTTACAAGACAGCTAAAAATATTGAAAAACAATGTGAGTTAAGGGCTTTCTGCCACTGTGTTGATGTTTCTGAAAAAAAAAAAAAAAAACAATGGCAATAATGCCTAATAAGGTTGCATGCTGTTGTAAGATTTCACTCAAAAGTTAAGCAGATAGATAAGACAAGATCATGGTAATGCTACTTTTCTGTTTGCATGACTATAATCCATCTTTAATAGAATCCCATCCTGTTGTTTCAGCATGTCTCATTTGATGGAAAGCCAGGATCCCTCTGTTGAATTCCAGTGGCGATGATTAGGAGCATCAATTTACTGAGATTTCTCTAAACCTGACATCATACTAGTTTTATAAAACAATAAGTGCTGATTTAATTCATACATCTGACAGCACAGGGCATGAACATATTTTCATTTTGTTCTCTGTGCAATTGTATGGATGCTCTTGACAATTTCTCTTTTTCATATTAGTGTTTTTATGTGGTCATATCAGGTGAGACAGAAAAGATCACTAAATCGCAGCCATACAAGACAGCTTAAAACTGACATATGAAAGAAGCCAAGAAGCTGTCACTAGCAGCCTTTTAAAAAAATCTTAAAAATAATTAGGAAGTTTTCCTTCAATCCCCTAAGTTAGTGTAGAGAAATGGAATAAGAACATCTGGGCTTCACTAAGTGACCTTAGTCAAGTATTAACCCACTGGTGCCTCTTTTGCCTACTTATAAAAAGCATAGGGCAAACAAATTCAGGAGGGAGGGGTAAGGGAAATAAATGAAAAGAGTTAGAAATTATGTCTTTCCAATAGCAGAGTGGCTTAACCCTTTATGCATGATGGGTATGTTTAACCACACATGTGAAGCCCTCATTTATTCCCACTTAGCTTTATAGAGCTTTATAAATATATGTAAAACTTCAATATGTACCAGTAGCCGCTGTACAAGCTCAAGCTGGAACCACTGGTCTATGGACACCTAGCCATCGTTCCTAAACTTGTCTTCTAATCTACTTTAGTTGTTCATATAGTGGTGACAGGAGTGAAGTTTGCACTGCTTTTAAGATTTCATGATTGGTTGCAGCAAAATGGATGTACTGGCAGTGGCTGGTTTTTAGCATGACTGTGATAAACAACTTTTTTATTGTACTATTAGTGTTGTTAATGGCACAGTGAAATACATTCACTTATGCACCTCCGGTTTGTTGGCTGTAGCTTTGTTTGCAGTGTGAGGCTCATATATTCAAAAAAGAGGCACTACACATTGATGGCTTTGAGGTTTTCACAGATTCTAACCTTTCTGGTGGTTAAGACAACCTTCCCTATATATAACAACACATTATTTGTATACAACCCAAGGTTGTTGCTTCTGAAATCAAATGGCAAATCTCACATTGACTTAAAAGGAAATAGGATTGCTAAACTGTGAATAGATAGATCAAAATAACACATTATTGTGTGAGACAAGATGTGTGAGGTAATATTTTTTATTGGACCCACTTCTGTTAGTGAGATACAAGCTTTTGAGTTTACATAGAGCTCTTCTCTTTGTAAGCTTGAAAGCTTGTCTCTCTCACCAACAGAAGTTGGTCCAATAGAAGATATTACCTCACCCACCTTATCTTTTTAATGTCTTGGGACCAACATGGTTATAAAATTGTATACATTACAGTGTGAACAGAGGTACAAACCTCTATAATAATCTTAACATGGTTTTATCTGGGATTTTGTGCTTTTAATTGCTAACCCATTTAATCAAGTTTGACAAAAACACAAACAAGCAGCTCAGTCATTGTAGCTTAATTGTGAAATGTGTTATCTCAGTCTGATGGAAACTTTTTCTGCAGTGTTGAAGTACCCTGCAAATATTGCATCCTGTGACAGTCAGCAGCGACCCCCTAACAGCTAGTAGCTTTAAAATAGCTGGTAACCATTACAGGAAATTGGACACCTCACGGACACAATAGCCTGAACTTCTGAACTGTCTTCCCTTATCAGTCTTGAGGTAGTTGAAGCTGGTTCTAAGCCAGTTTTTGCTGAGCAGATTGCAGAAGTGCAGGGTTTGCTAACCATCAATCAAATGCTGTGTGTGAGTGTGTATAAAAGATTCTTGGTTTTTGTATGGAGTAGAGTTTTTTTGTACCAAGGTACAGAACTCTTCTTTCTTCTGCAGAATAAAGCAACCTTTCCTTATGCCTGTCTGGCTGTCATTGGCTCTCAACTAGGCAGACCTGACATTTTGGTAACAATCTCTAGTAGGTAAATGACCTTCTAAATCAGGGTTCTCAACCTTTAAGAGTTGAAGAGAATCACTTTTTCTGTTGAGTGTTTGATTTAATAACAGTGTGATGTTGAAATAACAGAAACAAATTGAATTATTTAATCAAAGATTATTACTCAATTATTACAATATTGTACAGAACACCAAGAGAAAACATACTTTACCACCCTCTGTAAATGGTGAAGAAAGGGTAGGTTGGTCCCTTCCTCTGTAACTGGTGGAATAATAGCAGTGTTCAATCTCCTAACGCCTAAAATTTCTTTCCTTTTATAGGGTGAGAGATAAATAAATTCCTATGTAGGGAGGGAAAGCTCTTTTCTCACAATAAATTGTGCTCTCTTTTTGACATCATATTTTACCTCATTACTTATGGGATTTCTTTTATGGCATCTCAGTTTATATCTTATTGTTAAGCTAAATGGATTCATAACCCAGTTATTATCATTAAAACTCCTATTGCAATAAGCATTTGCTAATAAATCAAATATTTCAACTGGGTATTTAATAAATCATAAAAAAATCAGTGATAAATATTCATTATCAATCACTGAATATAATTGTATTATAAGCACCCATTATTAATTCTCCCATCTTGTTTATGATAACACACTTCTGTAAACACTTTTCATTAATTTTGAGGAATCTTTTTAACTGGACATCTGAGTTTTCACAGATTTAGAGGCAAGGAGATCAGTTAGGTACAGCTGAATACGTAATTACACAATATCTCAGTAAGGCTTAGATCCTAAGTTCAATTTAAGGACAAATCTTTTTAGCTTCATAGATACAGTGGACCAGTTTTATAGACACAACATAACAAGGATTTTGACTGGCATATAAAATTATGAGAGTTTAACATCCAAAATATCATAAAAAGCGAATATTTACTAACACATCTAATGAGGTCATGGAAGTCCATCAATATTATGTTGAAACATTTGCCTTATGTCCTTGCATCAATGTGTGATGACATTGCACCATGTCAAAACTCTGTATCATCTCATTCTGATTCAGAAAGATAACAAATTATCATCTTCTCAGCTCTTTTCCCCACCATGGCTGCTCAAACTGTCTTATTTCATTATATCTTGTGTTAATCTTTATTCTGTGTTATCTAAGCTAAGCTTTATACTACACTTTCAGGGTCTGTTTGCCAGTTAGCACCCTGTTGATGTACACGTTTTAGGCAGCTTCAATGATGCTTCTGTGATTGGTGCTCTGTTCACCCTCTCTTGGACCCAGACAGAAGAAGAATAATTCTAAAGTGAGCAACCACATGCTTAATCCTGTGACCACAGTGGTAGGGGATTCACTGACTTCCATATAGTTATGAGCCACAGAGCTCACTGGAAATTTTCTAACAAAATGTTTCTTTGGTAGAAATTAGAGTTTCTGCAAAAATGAAATTTTCTATGTGAAAATTTCAATTTTGCAGAATTTTTCTGATTATCCTTTAGGAAAATCAGAGTAAAATATTTCATTTTGTGTCAGGTCAACTTGATTTGAAACATGTTAGTGTGTTGAGCTGAATGGAAACCTTTCCTTTCATGTTAATTTGACATTAATCTGTGTTCACCTGAGCTACCATGATTCCATATGGGAGTTGGAATCCCTGACTCCAATACTTCCATTCTCCGACATGAACCATGCTTCCAGGCTGGACTACATCTTCCATTATGCACTGCAGTTTCCTTTCTAATTGCACTGTCATAGTACATCATTGAAGTTTTAAGAAAGGAGAGTTTCCTGTAGAATGGCATTTCCAATTTTTGAATTGTGCCTATGAGTGAGCCTGTGTTTGGGTTGTTTGGTAAAGGTATAATCTTGTTTTGGGGGTGTCAGACAAAATGAAACACACTTTCACCATTAGTTCTTTGTTAAACTACTCTTTTTTGGTCTGATTAGCTGGTGTTATGCCTCTTTCTTTCTTTCTTTTGGATAAGCATTTCAGATGGGAGTCTATCATCTTTGTCTAAATCTGGGCATAGTGTGGATTATCATATTTTAACTTCCACACAGCTATACCAATGTGTACTTCAGTACTGGTCTACGTGACCATGTTGTTCCATTTCTAGAACTTTCTAGAACTGACATATATATATGTCAAATATTAATTAGGAGTATTCAAATTGGCACAATTCTATATTGTAATTGCATTTTATAGCACTTTCCATTCAGACATCTCAAAGTGCATTATATAGAAGGGTAATGTTCATCTAAATTATGCACATTTTTCAGATGAGGAAACTGATCCACAGTTAAGTGACTTGCCCAAGGTCACACAGCAGGTTAATACAGATCTGGGTACAGACAATAGGTTCGCAGACTCCAAGATCCACCCCATAATCACTGGACCCTAAAAAAAAGAGAATTTTAGGAATTATATAAGCACTTAAATTGTAATAGTATTTTCAGTCTGCAACAGAAGGGACAGCACAACAGAGAACAACAAGTTAGTCTTTCAGTTTTTCATTTTCTTTCAATAAAAACAAAATGAGAAGAATGATAAAATTCCAATGAGATTGGGAATCTCATTTCAGGAAGCCCAATTAAAGTATACAATTTCACCTTGAAGGAAGTGGAATTTGACTTTTTCATTCTGAGTAAGTCATTGTCCTTGGCAATGATGATTTCCTAGCAGATACCCTTTCGAAAGATTAATAGAATTAAAATCTGTGAAGAATAAGCCTGTTCTTGCTGACAGCTAACTTGTTTTTTTCCTCTCTTCCTTTTGGAAGATAGTAAACAGAAACAAAGCCTGCAGCAATACAAAGGAAGCAAGCACATTAAAAGAGGGATTAGCTTCAGGAGGCTATGACAGATGTAAAGTGCTTTGCTCACATTGCTATGTGATGTTCAACACATGTTGTCAATTAAAAATTGCTTAAGAAATATTTAACAAGGCAAATCTAACATACCTCTAGTTTGTAAGAATATATTGACTTGATGCATCGCTGCTTCTCATTTTTATTTTCCTTTTTTACTGTAAGCTAAAGAGAGCACCATTTACAGCATAATTCCTAAACTAATTTACTGGCTAAAGTTGTGTTATAAACATGTGTATTGGAAACCTTCATTAATCTACCTTTTCAGTCAGATGCTGATTGGATAATTTACTACAAAGGGCCTGATCCTCCACTCCCTCACACCAGGTAAAACTAGGGGACTGGAGTAAAGACTTATTTGGAAAAGGGAATCACCACCATCAAGATTTCATAGTATTTTATATATTTTGTACAAAAAATCTAATGGTGCTTATTGGAGAAATTGCCACAATAATCATCTCAGTGTAAGCAAGGTCCAAATGAACTCTCCCCTGACAGCTAGTTTGGGAGGGGGAGAGACTTCAGTGGCAAACTGTATTTACATGAACATACCTACTCTGCATAGGTATCTGGCAGACAGCAGTTGTATAGCTCCAAGTGATCAGCTTTGGCTGGTGTTGGGTTACAAATCACTTTAGTATGGAATGCAGGGGTAGTGAAATGCTGTTATCAATGTTGTTGTCTTCATTGTATGACCAAAGGGGAGAAGAACTGTGCTGAGCTTGTCCCAATTGAGGGGTCACACTTAGCTGAAAGGAACTCACTAAGCCAGGGGCTTGAATGCCAGAACCCTGTGAAAGTGAGAGGGGGGGGGACAGATGTCCTAGCCAGGAAATGTGGACTCTCCCTAAGTGTTCAAGGTCTGGTTTAGCCTGTCTCTCCACTCTATTCAAGATAGAGCTAAATAGGCTTAATTAGGTGACTTTTGTTGTTAGAGGGCTCTAAGGAGAGCTGAAAGCACTTGTGATGGGGCAGAGTTTCTGCTGAGTCTGCGAAGAGACTCTGATGTGTAGAGGTCACAGAAGAGAGGCAGGTGGCAGCAGAAGGTGACTGACAGTTGGCTAGAAACAAGCAGCTGACAAGGTGCTGAGCAGAATGAACAACTGGCAAGGCAAGGAGCACCTGGCAGAGGAACCATGGGTGGCAGGGTGGCGAGGTGGCCAGGCAGAGCAATTGCTCAGATTGCAGAGCAAGCAAGGTGCCTTCTTCCCTTGGTGGTGTGTAATTTTCCCAGATTACTGGGTTGGGGCTCAAGATGGTTCTATGTTGTATTATTGAAAAGCAACCCCTAGATATTGAACCCGGCCCTGGTTGCTGCCAGCTCCACCTGGCAGAAGGTAGACATCAGTATATACCATGTAAGCTACAGGGGAAATTATTCAATTCTCTGTTCTAGCCATTGCACATCAGCTATGTTTAACCCTTTCCTATATTTAATTCCTCCTTCCTATCTATCTTCCTCACCCCTTCCTATTTTTATTCAGCCCCTACCTCACTACCCATTTTACCCCAGACACATTCCACCACATAACCTCTAACCTCTCCCTCCACGCCCTCTGCCAAGTACCAAACTCCTCCTACAATGTCTCATTAAGGCCTTGATCCTGTCCTCACCGAAAATAATAGCAAAATGTTTGCTGAGTTCTATGGTTCAGGAACTCTTGCTAACACATGAACTGCTGATGTTAATGGGCTCCTGAAGCAATGAAGGTGGGTCCCTGTTGCTGCTCCTACACCATTCCTAAAGAGACCTTAGTCCCAGTGAGAGCAAGTGTCTTTCTAATCTCTTCTCCTGGGAATTAATGGTAGCTGCTTTTCCATGGGATGGTGCTTAGGCCGGGGAGACCACTCATGAAGTTCCATGATTGGTGGTGGAAGCTGATAGGGGGTCCATGGTGGGTTGTTGGTGGCTGCCTCCTTCAAATGATTGATTGTACAATAAATGAGCCTTTATCATTCAATTCTATGGAACCACATAGAACAGCCCTGAAGCTCCTGTGATGGAGTTTTCTTTTCAATTCGAAAAGCGATAGTGCTCAGAAAATAAAACCTTCAGTAGTTTCCTCCAAGAACTGCTATATTCCTTAAACAAATAGTGCAGACTGCTGCATACATCATCTTCTGATCAAACATCATCCCAGCTCCTGAATTCACTGTAAATATGATAAGAAAAGTACTTCAGAGGTATTCAGATGACTGTGAACTACCTGTGCCCTTAAAATGTATTGTTGATATGGGAGCTCATACGGAAGTTTTGTGGTGATGGATGTTTAAGTATAAGTTGAACTATTAACCAAGGAAAATGAAACATACTCAAGAATTATGATATACTTTAATTTAAGGTATCAGTATAGAACAAATTAGATTTCTTCTCCAGAGAATAGGCAAAAGTAAAGAAACAGATAGTTAGATAGATAGATAGATAGATATAGGGACTGCTGAAGAATTCTCTATATTTTCTGTCATTATTTTTCTCCTTGTTCACTTTGGGAATAAATAATTAGCTATTATAAACAGGAAAAAACTGATGCATGATCATGATGCTGATCAGAAAAAAAATGGTAACTGGCTTGAGTCCAACAAATAATTCACATAATAAAATATACTCCATAGATTTAGCATCTGATTTGCTTTAAAAAAACCCATGAGCAGATATATTCAATATTCATTTTAGCAAGGTTATTTTTAATCTATATATTGATCACTGCAAGTTTTCAATACTGGACATTCAAAATTGGAACTACATTGGTTAGTTGCATTGTACAGATAAACCACATAGCATTATTTGTGTTTCGTGATTGGCTAAGCATGACTTGTATAATCAGGAGGAGAATTTGAAGCCATAGGGGCTTTCAAATTCTCAGTGACTTTAAGGTCAGAAGGGACCATTATGAGCATCTAGTCTGACCCCGTGCACAATGCAGGCCACAGAATCTCACCCACCCATTCCTGTATCAAACCTGTGTTTGAGCCATTGAAGTCCTCAAATCATGGTTTAAAGACTTTAAGGTGCAGAGAATCTTCCAGCAAGTGACCCGTGACCCACGCCACAAAGGAAGGTGAAAAACCCCCAGGGCTTCTGCCAATCTGCCCTGGAGGAAAATTCCTTCTCAACCCCAAAAATGGTGATCAGCTAAACCCTGAGCCTGTGGGCAAGACTCACCAACCAGACACACAGGAAATAATTGTCTGTAGTAACTCAGATCCCACCTCATCTAGCATCCCATCACAAGCCATTGGGCATATTTACCGCTAGTTAATTGCCAAAATTAGGCTATTCCAATGTACCATCCCCTCCATAAATGTATCAAGCTTAGTCTTGAAGCCAGATAGAAAAAGAATTAGGGAATTGTATTCAGTACTTCAAACCTTTTTTTTCCTGGACCACACAGGCCTTGCCAAAGGCATTATTTTATATATATATATATATATAGCCTACTCTGAAAATATTGGCTGTGTGAGTGCGTGAGTTTTAAGTGACATACACAAATAATTGCAAGTGTGTGTGCTGGCACAAATGCAAAGGTAAAGTCAGATCCTTTTCCCATTCATTTAAACAGATTCTTTTTATTTCAGTTGAAAAGGAGTGTCGGTTGGCATTGTTTCCTTTCATTACTACAAGATCTTCAATGGTCTTTGGAATTGTTTGTTTATTTTCAGGATTTTTAAACTTCATTCGATTCTCAAGTTTATCAAGATTCATTTCCAAACTAACAAATATCTCCAGAATGTATTTAGGAAAGCATGCCATTTTGATGAATATCTGTATCAAATTAATTCTTCAGTATTAGGACTCCATGTCTTATGATTATCTACCTTCTATCTCCAGTGTTAGTTTATGAAACTAAATAGTCAAATTCATCAATGTCAATGGAGCTATGCCCACTTACTCCAGGACCAAAGATTTAATCTTTGAAAAATGTATCAAAGCCATTTTGGGTTCCTTGCTGCTTTCCATATCTTTATTTTCTTTCTTCCTTGCATTAAATTCTGATATGACTAAACCTAGTATAATAGGCAAAATTATTATTTTTGTAATATGTTCAGGTACCAGGACCCTATCCTCTACTTATGCTTAGTTTCACCATTTTTGATCCTCTTCTCTCCCCACTAACTCAGTCCAGATACATTACTCTTATAATGTGGAAGCAAAAGTGGCTTCACAGGTTTGTTACATGCCTACTTTAGCTAGGGAATCCTTCCTGGAGAGATGTGTAATGTTGGTATTTTTGGTGTCAAGTATCTTTGTTAGTGGTATCCACAAAAAAAATTAGGAGTGTGGTGGCATCTTAAAGACTAACATATTTATTTGGGCATAAGCTTTCATGGGTAAAAACAAACAAACTCTTCTTCAGATACATGGAGTGAAAATTACAGATGCAGGTATTATTATATTGACACCTGAAAAGAAGAGAGTTACCTTACCAGTGTTGATAGGGCCAATTCAGTCAGGGTGGATGCAGTCCACTCTCAAAAATTGATGAGGAGGTGTCAATGCCAGGAGAGGGAAAGTTGCTTCTGTAGGGAGCCAGCTACTCCCAGTCCCTGTTCAAGCCCAAATTAATGGTGTTAAATTTTCAAATATATTTTAGTTCTGCAGTTTCTCTTTGAAGTTTTTTTGTTCAAGTATGGCTATTTTTACATCTGTTACAGAATGTCCAGAGAGATTGAAGTGTTCTCCTACTGGCTTTTGTATGTTACCATTCCTAATGTCCAGATTGTGTCCATTTATTCTTTTACATAGAGACTGTCCAGTTTGGCCAATGTACATGGCAGAGGGGCATTGCTGGCACATGATGGCACGAGGTTTGTTACAGGGATTGGTTCCTGGGTGAGTGTTTCTATGGTGTGGTGTGTATTTGCTGGTGAGTATTTGCTTCAGGTTGAGGGACTGTCTGTAAGCAAGGACTGGTCTGCCTCCCAAGGTTTGTGAGAGTGAGAGATGGTTTTCCAGGATAGGTTGTAGATTATTGATGATATGTTGGATAGGTTTTAGGTGGGGGTGTTAGGTGATGGCCAGTGATGTTCTATTTTTTTCCCTGTTGCACCTGTCCTGTAATAGGTGAGTTCTGGGTACCGTCTCACTCTGTCAATCTGTTTCCTCACTTCCACACGTGGGTATTGTAGTATTAAGAATGTTTGATAAAGGTCTTGTGGGTGTTTGTCTCTGTCTGAGGGATTGGAGCAAATCTGATTGTATCTTAGGGCTTGGCTGTAGACAATGGATAGTGTGATGTGTCCTGGATGGAAGCTGGAGGCATGTATGTAAGTATAGCAGTCAGTAGGTTTCCAGTATAGGGTGATGTTTATGTGACCATCACTTATTTGCACTGTAGTGTCCGGGAAATGGATTGCCTGTGTGGACTGGTCCAGGCTAAGGTTGATGGTGGGGTGGAAATTGTTGAAATCCAGGAGGAATTCTTTTTTATGGCTGACTTAGAACAACGCTTCCTCAGCTCTTGTCCCCTAGCATCCCTCATTTACTTGCTCTATATTGATGACATCTTCATCATATGGACCCATGGAAAGGAGGCCCTTGAGTAATTTCACCTGGATTTCAGCAATTTCCACCCATTTCCAAAGATAGAGGCTGATCAGCTTTCAATGGGAACCTGTGATGGAATAAAAGATCTCCTTTTCAATTCTTACGTATTTTGGGTCTCTAGATACTGCATATTGTTATATCTATTTGTAAAAAACACCACTCCTTATCATGGCAGAGCACTCTTCTACCACCATCATCATTAACAGAAGAAATCACCAGTAGCTTCTGCAGAAGGGGTATCTTGCCTTAGGATCAGATACTGATCTACTCTTCAGGTATTCTAAGCACAGTTGCCAACTTTCACATGGTAAATAAGCACCCCAAGTTTCACAGTATGCCAAAAATCAAGCTAATCCCATTTCAAAACAAGGCCAAAACAAGCCAATCCCTAAGAACCCTGACACTCTGTGTGACTAGATCCCACCAGTGTACATTGTGGGACTGTGGTGGGTCTTATGTGCACCCTCTCCCCTATGCCACTACTTGACCCCTGCTTGCCAGAAGCCAATCAAAAAAAATACAAAAAAAATAAAAAAAGCAGCAACAAGCTACAAGCCAGAAACTAGCCAACAAGCCAATTAAACAACAAAAAAAAAAGCCCAATTTCCATATTTTTTCATGGGTTTAGCATGTATGATTCTAAGACTTGCTTTTCATGCTCACTCTGATGGATGATTTTTGTACCTCTTTGGTGAGAGCAACTCAGAGCAGCTAGCAAGTCAAGTTAAGTACCCAGGGTGTATGCTGGGCTTGTACTTCCTATGCTGAAGCCTATGCTGTGCTGTCTTTACTATTATTGTTACCTGTGCTAGCTGGATTCAAGCTAACTCAAGTAGGCTTATCTCATACACAGCTTTTGCTTTGTAGACCGCCAGTGAAAGTGTTAAATTATGCCACCTGCTAATGGAGAACTGAGGCTGAACTACAACTCATTGTGTTATAAGTGACTGTCCTGTACATGATAACTTTTGGTTACTACCTACTCTCAATTTGGATCATTGATAAAGGAGTGGTCACATGCCAGCCCATTCATTTCATCAAAACAGCCAGTTTCTTATGCACAGTGTAACTTGTGCTTAGCAGAAAAGTTTGTGGGGAGAGGTGATGAAGAGGGTGAAGTGAGTGAATCTGAACTGACTAGGGGTTTTTCTTCTGCTTTTTTCATTATGTGCAAAACTTTCTGCACATAGTTCTCACAGTAGAGACTATCTGAAACTAAACTAGTTGTGCTGTCCTTTGAACTTTCATTGTTCTACTGAAAAATCTAAATCAGAAGCTTTGTTTCATCTGTGTATAGATATTTATCTAATAGAGAGTGAAAGTTTACAGTGGCACAGAAGTTGCTGAGCAGGTAGTGACAGCTGAGGTTGCACTGAATACTTTCTTTGTTCAGAAACTGGAGCTGTCAAAACTTCCTGTCTAAACCTGGGTGATGAGTGCAACATTTTTAACCCTTTCACGAGTTTTCCTATAGTCTTCTCCTTGACTGTATTCAATCATATCACAGGTACACTGCAATAGCTCTGGAAAGGCTCAAAAATGGCAATCTGCAGTGGCCCAGAAGTGCAAAAAACAAGCACAAAAATGAAAGCATGCATCAAGTTTCTGAAACCACAGTTCCAGAAACTGGGTAAGCAGAGAAAATCTAAAAGGAGAAGTGTCTAAAGTGGAAGTGAGAAAATTAGAGCCTTAACCTTTTTTACCCTGCTTTATTTTTGTGTTGTGTTGTCTTTTGTTTTCTCTTAGTAAATTTCCTTTTTGCATTGCATTATGTAATACTTCATAATGATTTCCTACAGCCAGATCATCCTTTTTCAGTCATATAGTTTCCTTGAATGATTTTGATCCTTTTTCTTTTAGTTTTGCTAATTGCTGTCTAGTCAACCAAATTCAGATATTGTGTTGTCCAAGAAGGAGAAAATTAATTAATTAAATTGGAATATAAACAATCTTTCATTTTCAGTTTCTATTGCTAAAAAAAATAGGTTTCCTTCCTAATTTGTCTTGGTTTTAATTTTGTGGGTTTTGTTTTCTGTGTCTGAAAAAATCACCTTCAGAAAATCAATAAAAAAAAAAAATTGGAGAAGGTAGCTCCAGTCCCTTTAAAGTTCAGACCAGTTCACAAAAATGTAGACCTTGATTTTACTAATTTACTATATATGGGTGCATAGCCCCAAGGAAGTTAGTGGAGCAATGTAGAAGAACAATTATCAGCCCACACATTGCTTATTTCAAATTCAAGACCCTGTTACATCATGAAGTAGAGGGCCAGCGGGTTGGAGGATGAATTTCATCATCCAACTTCAGCACATTTCATCTTTAAAAAGCCCAAGGACACAAGCTTTATATAGATTAAATGAATTTTGCCCTTTCTGAACTGAGATATGTGAAACCAGAGAACTTGTTTTGAGAAAAAAATTCCTGACATTTTCCACAATTTTGTTTTGCTTACTTTGGTGAGCCTGAAATCTTTCATTTTTGTTAAACTTTAGAGAAAAAAAATCACTGTGAAAACTATTTCTGTTGAAAACATTGGTATTTCTTTTAGGGATATAAAATGTTGACTGGTTAACTGATTAACCAATAACCATCACTCTTATCGGTAAGGTATTCCGGTTAATGTTTACATTGTACTGCGGGACTCTGCTCCCAGTCTCCCCCCACCCCTGGGATCCTGGCTGCTAGACCCCCACTCCTGTGCCCAGGTCCCAGCTGCTGCCTTCATCCCTGGGGCTCTGCATGGAGCGGCAGCAGAGCCCCAGGCATGTGGGGTGGCAGTAGAGCCCTGTGCATGCGGCAGCAGCCGAGGCCTCAGGGGTGGGGTCGGCAGCTGGGACCCTGGGGGTGAGGCCAGCAGCCGGGCCTAATGGTTAAATGTTTAACCAGTAAAATGTTAATAGTTTAAACTTTACTTTTTAAAAACTTTATTTACATCCCTAATTTCTGTTCAAAATTAAATCTATTTAAATGTTAAATATTTGCAAAAATAGGGCATGTTTTCAATTTGGGAATTTCAAATTTAACTGTAAATGTTTTTCACCAGTCTAGTTCAGAATAACCCTTCATAGGAGTTATTTTACTAATTGTCCCACGTGGACAGTGTTGTTTTGACTGTGGATGACAAGGACCTATATGAAAAAAATGTACTGAATAGTGAGGGAGAACCTCATGGTGTTAGATTGTGTGCATATGCATAGCTGTAACTGAGGGCTGACACATAGCTTTTATTACCCTAATCCTGAAAACCTTTAAACTTCTACAAATCATTATTTATGCAAGTAATTCTTCTGGCTTTAGTGAGACTACTCACAGGAGTAAAAATCACACATCTGGTAGGGGACCCATAGAAAGACGCCCGTGGTTTAACAGGCCTTTCGATTGTGACAAAATTGGTTACTTTATACATTTCTTTTTTATTATTCATTACTAGTCAGTTGACATCACTGAAATACATGGCAATAATTGAAGGGAAAAATTGTCCCTTATTATTACCTCTTGCTTCTTGCTCCTCCCATCTTTTCGTTGTATTTCCTTTTCTCATTTTCTTGTCTATCTCGGTCTTTCCTCTTTTATTTTCGTTTTTAAAATAATGATCTATTACTTCCTTTGCGGGCCAGAGCAGTGCCCTCTTTCTCTTGTTCTGTCTCCCTCCCTCCCATTGTTCTATACTCTCTCACCATCCTTGTTCTGTTATCACTGGTCAGCTTTTCATTCATTTGGTTCTTGGTTTTTTGCTCCCTCCTCCTCACAATGAAGTCATGGAATGTTCAGAAGTTTTAAGGTCAAAAGCCATTACAAATGGGAATACTGGGTTCCAACTAAGCAGTTACAAATATAAGGCAAAGTGAGAATTTTTTTTTTTAGAAAGAGAAATATTAGACTCTCTTAACAGTTATTTATGGATTTAGTATCTTTTCATAATAAGAGAGAACAACAAATAGAAAATGATGTATTTGCCTGGGAGGTTTAGGTTCTAAGACTTCATATCACTTACACGGAGATCAGAGCAGAGAAAGAGACCAGGAACCAAAGTAAATTGGATGCAAGTAGAGATTTTGCAAGTAAGTCCTCAGTTCAGCAGGTCAGAAATGGAGGTGCTCAAAATAAGAATAATGATCAAAATTCACATTGCAGTTGGTTTAAAACAAAATAAAAGGCAATATCCCTTTCTTTGCAATGTTATTTCTTAATGTGTTGACACAAAGGTTAAGATATAAATTTAATCAGCCAGAGAAGAAACATCATTAAATGCTTAATTAGGCACTAGGAAATAAAAAAATAATAATTAAAAAAAAAATTTCAAATTAATTGTTATTTTAGCAAATTTTCATTGAAAAGCTTTGTCTTTAGACTCAGTCACATCAAAATTAAAATAAAATCAGAAATTAATGCATTTAAATTTAAAAAGTAATAACTGTTTTAAAACCATTCTTATTGAATGGGGGCAGGTAATGAGAGAGAGAATGAGCATTTTATGTAGCTGCTACCATACAATGCCACATAATGTAATTTATGTGTCACATTTATCATTAAACTTTCAACAAATTTCTGAATAACCTGAAAAAAATAATTTCATTCTCAGTTTTGTTGTTAGAGGTTTTAAGCTTAGTCCCAGTTATTTCTGAGAACGAAAACATAAACTTCATCTGTCAAAGAACAGCAACAATATATAAATTGGCATTAACAGCTGTCTTCCTGCTTTTGATGTAATGACAACTGCCGTTAAAATGTCATTTTAATTAAAATATAAAATACTTAAATATTTTTTTTTTAAAAAACAGCTTCTATTCTATGCAACTTAAAAACTGGTTTAGATGGTAGAAAGAAAATATGTTAAAAATAAAATGCATTTCTTTGATGACAATCTGTTGTATCATTCTAAGCTCTGTGCAGATATACTGTCCAAGCAATATATCTTGATTTAAAATAAAACATGTCTACTTAAATTAAAAGAAATCAGGATAAATTTTCTTTTACAAGTTTAGGACCAAATTTTCCCCCTCTTCTCTTTCCTCTCCTCAGAGCACATGTCTCCAGTGTATAGTAAGTGAGCTTCTAAAATCTCCCCTGTCTTGGTTACTTTAATCTCAATTTTTTTATCATCCACAGAGCCAGAGAGTAGGTGCTCTGATACTTTGGTGATAACTAAGGTTGAAATGCCTAGCTAGAAAGAGTCATATGTTGTCCATATTTACAGTACCAGATCTCCAAAAGCATAGAGGATCTATTGCCAGCTGCGCTGCGCCTCAAACATCCCTACCCTTCCAGCACAGGGGCAGTGAGAAGGTAGGTCAGTGCAGCGCAGAGGTCCACTACACTAATCCTCCACTGGCATAGGATCCTTTAAGGACCTTATGTCAGTGGCACTTCTTGCAGCTGTTTGGCAAGAGCTTTCAGTGCCTTGAGGCTGGAGCCAGTTCTGAGAATGGCAAAGCCATTACCAGCACTCTGAGGTTCCTCCATTTACCCCAGAATTTGCTCTGGCTGAGCAGAGAATTTGATCCGGTGAGTTGCATTTTGAAACTTGTCTGGGAATCAATGATGGGTATAAGGGCACTACTTCTTCCTCACTGCCTTTTGTGCAGGTTAGGTATGCTCTAAAGGTATGTCTACACTGTGATAAACCTGTAGCTAACCTATATCATGTCTGTAGCTAACCTATATCAGATGACCAGACAGCAAGTGTGAAAAATTGGGCTGGGCTGGGGAGCAATAGGCATCTATATAAGACAAAGCCCCAAATACCGGGATGGTCCCTATAAAATCAGGACATCTAGTCACCCTAGCTGACTTGAGTTTATGGGACTGAGGCTGTGGGGTTAAAAATTGCAGTGTAGATACCCAATGAGAATGCAGATCAGGCAAAATACACAGAGGAATGCCTACTTTAAGGATCTCACCTAGGCTTCAGTGCCAAGCAGTAGGATTTAGACAGCTTTGAGCATACCCACCAACAGAAATTTAGGTGCCTACAGAGTGGTGTGGCATTTGAACAGGGTTTTGAAGATCTAAATTTTGGATTTAGGCATGTACAAGGCAGTTAAGCACCTAAAACTCTTTGTAGATCTAGCCCAGGTTGTCCTGCTCAAGTGCTCAGATACACTTCCCTGTATGTTAATCTTTCATAGGCAAATGCTTAGCATGAGGGGTAGAAAGGTTAGTTGTCTTCTGTTTTTGAAGGGGAGACCTGGTGTTTAAGCAGTAGTTTCAGGACAGTAGTTGAAAGGTGGTGAGAGTAGGGAAGAAAGATAGGGTTGCTGTGGGAAGCTTAATTCGCAATTCCTTAGTTTACTCTGTTGTTTTTGTTTTTATATTATAATATTTCAATAACCTTTTTTAATGTTAACTATATTCTCAACTCTAACAAATTCTCACTGAAGTATTTTGTCTGGGAATTATTATATCGATAAAAATACAGTAGATAATAAATGTTCTCCTTAAGTTTTATTGACCTGGCATCTGCAGCAACTCTCTCTGGTAGAGAGTGAAGTGAAGGATCCTCCAAAATGGAATTCTTCTGTAACACACAGTTAATCAAATGATTGATGGACATGTAGTCACTTAGCTTTCCTCCTTCCTGCACCAGTGAGAATTTGTTACCAGACCAATATTCTTGATGCCATATTAATACTGGAAAACTCACTGTTCATGCATCTATTTTAAGTAGTTCTAGACACCCAAAGAAAATATAGTAATATAAACATAATTAGACTCTGACTTATGTGAAAGCAGTGCTCTCCAATATGGAGTTGTCACCATGTTGTTGTTGTTGGATTCTTTTGCTTTGCGATAGCAGCAGATGAGTACAAAAGAGGGAAAAGAATGAATACAAAAAGGAAAGGTCGGTCCCTCAGTGAACAAGACAGAGATTTGCAGCTCTTGTATACAATCTCATCAGAACTCATCTGTAGGTGCTAATAGTGTCACAGTATTTCTTCCGTCATCCTATACAAGGTACCTCTTTGGTGAATGCATGTGTATTGCATTTTGAATTTATTTGTTACTGAATATATTCAGTTATTATTAAGGCTCTTCTAGCTTTGATCAATAATGGGAGAATCCCTCTGCTGGTATTTTTAAAGCCAGTTTTCAGATACTTTAACTTGGATGCCAGGAAGTAGCTGCAAATTTTAGATGTTTTCATTTTCCTGACCACCGCATAGCCATTACTCCAGCAACAAAATACAAGTTTTGAGTGTATTTGTTTGGGTAATAAAATAAATCAGAGGACTTGGGAACGACACAACCTGTTCCTCAGCAACAGGAAGCTTCCGTTGCTTTGGGCCAAGCACTTGTTATTTTAACTTCTGCTGTTATTAACATTTTTCTATTTCCTTTAACCTAAGAGCTTCTTTCCCATTGCTATTCAAATATATATTTCAAGTACCAGTTTATCAGCTGGTGACTTTGAAACTGCAGTAACTATGGACATTAAATTGCAGTGTTAGAAAAAAACAGCTGTGATAACAGAAAAGGAGCTGCAGGTTTATAGGCTCCCAGGAAAGATTGGGACACAGCTTTCCCATGACAGAGTAGTTAAAAGAACATGACAACGCAAAACCAAAACTCTTTGGTAAGCATTGGTCTGGCTTTGATTTACCTTTGAGTTGTGAAAGAACCAGGCATGTCACCTGTACAAGATAATGTGGAAGCAGCTGGATGCCAGCCAGACTGGCTTCTGAAGGACTAATGCCACAGGCTGGACTTTAACAATATCCACTTCATTTTCTGCAGTGAGTTTATTGGCTCATCTATCTTTTCAGTTCGAGATGGGTTGTATAAAGAAGTCAGCACACTGCTTTTTTTTTAAATAGAGAAATAAAGAGCACACTGACCACTCAGAGATGGATTGTGAGTTGCACTATACACCTGTACAAAGACTTAAGAGTGCAGATATACAGGAATTAGTAAGGGTACACAGTCACGTACATCCTGCCTGGAACACACGGGTGAGGAGTGGACTGTACCTTGGCTCGAAATCCCTATTGTCTAGCTATCACAGCTGAACTATCACATGAAGGCGAGGAGTAAATAAGTTTACCTGCTAATGTAGATCAGTCGTAAATTACTACAGCCAGCCACTCAAACCACTGAGAAGGGAGAAGAAAAGGGAGGCACTATAGCTCAGGGAGGTGACTCTAATCACAAGGCCATCTGCCCTGGCCCAAATTACTCACCATCCCTTCCTAACATCCCCATTTAAACCCCAACCTTGCACAGTTAATCAGATGATAAATTTCTTAACTTTTGGTATGTATTTTTTCTGTCTGCAGTCATGGCTTCTGCACCAATTACAGGATTAATGTAAAGACATTTCTTGATAAGCTCAAACTAGGATATCGGGAAAATTAAAGCTGTCAAAAATATGCACAATTAAAATTTGTAAAATTAATTGGCTGCAAAATAGCAAAGGTTTACAGTAGGCAGTCCAGATGATCAGGTCAACAGGAGACACTATTAAAGTGATCATGATAAATGGTGACAGGTAGTAATTTCCATACTGAAAAATGAATTTTTTGTGAAACTAAGTGCAGTAATGGGACATCTTTGTAGCTGAGATATTGATATGTTTCTAAGCCAGTTTATCACCAACAATAATGTGAAAATCCATAACTTGTGTGCAGTGAAGGGCCAGGAGGAGTTATTCTTAATTGAAATGATAAGATAGAATGCCTGGTAGACCCTAATGTACACTCTAAGAGCTGAGATGTTTTCAGGCATGGAAAGTCCTCAAAGAATCTGTGATCCATCCCTTGTTTTTGTTGTTGTTGTTGTTTTTGGTTTTTTAAAAGGTAAACAATATCCTAAATTAGTTTTTGACTGTCCTTTGTATTAGGAATTGAGGCAGGTCTGTTTTTTCCAGAAGTAGTTTCTCCAGGCAGGAGTATGCCTGCTTTTTATTTATTTGTTCATCCCATTAATCCATATCTAGATTTTCATTTATTATTGTATGTATAAAAATGAATAAGTCAAGTTTTAACTCTTTTCTCACCATCGTGTAATAAGAAAAAAATCAATCATTGTGTTGTGAAAAAGAATAACCTGATTGCAAAGACATTCATTAGTAAAAATGTTGATAAAAACATGTTGTTGAATTCTACAAAGGAAAAAAAAACAGCTTAAGAGGGAAAGCCATAATGCCCAAGGAGAGGCCACTATCTATGCACTGCACGTGCATCCACTTGAATTTTACTTGTTACACAAGGAAAGTGATTGATTGACTATAGGACAGAAGGAGAAGAAACAGGTGGCATTTTTATATGAAGAGATGACCTTTGGTTGCTGCCACAGGGTCCGCCAGTTTTTGTGACTTTTGAACTCAACGCTAATCTCATCTTTTATGTTACTTTTTAAGCTTCATCTACTAGATCTTTCAACAAGTACAGAGAAAAAAAATCTGCAGAAATTCCATCACAAATTTTCAGTGAATTATTCATGCCCTGTCCTCATGCCCTCTAGAAAATAAGTTTGGGAGCAAGAATGTCTGTAGTGAGTTTTAAGTCATTATAGAAAGCATACTTTGAAATAGTAAATGAAAATATTTGCACTGGAAATATGCTTCTAAGCGTTACATTCATCCAATTAGGAAACAAGATTAATACCATCTGATCTAATATGTCCTACCAAAGTGAACCAGCAGAGCTCAGTCAAAAATCTAATACTGTGTATTTGCAATGAACTGCTCTTATGTGATCCAGCAAGACTATTTGCTTCGATTCAATGAGGTCTGTTGGGTAGAGCCCTAGGCTTGGACTTGGGAGACCCTGGCTCTATGTCTGATCTTCTATCATTGGCCTGTTGGCTGAGCTGAGGCAAGTCATTTCTCTTCCTATGTTTCAGATTTTCCCATCTGTACAATGGAGATAATGATATTGACCGCCATTGTAAAGTGCTTTGGAATCTGCTGAAGGAAAGTGCTATACAAGAGCTAGGTATTGTTATTATTGAGTAAATTATTGAAAATACCAGATACATTTCAAAGGAAAAACCTTAAGCAGTTTATGGCCAATTGTCAAACAGAAAAACAAGCAGATTATGTCAAATAATCGACTTCCTGTGAATTATTCTCTTACTTTTACTGAAAGCAAAAGGTAACCTTTAAATCAGAAACTAAGCACTAGGCTGAAAACTTGTTACCATGATATTCCTGTATAATCAGGAGACCTCCCTTCATGGTTGGCCTCTAGGACCCATAAAGCCCAAGGCTACTGATTCCCTGACTTCTTGAGAGTGGGATGAGAGGCCCAAAAAAACCATTTTGCTAGCTGTAGCTGAAGGGAAATGGAGTAATGAGAATACCAGTTCTTGTATGCCCTGGAAGATGAAAACAGTTTTTTTGAAAGTCGAAATCCTATTTATCTCTCTTTCTCTAAACAGTGATTATGGAGAATGTTTTTAAAAAGTCTGTTTAGAGCTTTTATCCAGTGAAAATACAATGCAGAAGGGTTTAGATAGTGCTTTCCACATGAGTAATGAAATTTATCTTATTTATACAGTAAGGCTCTGAATCTGAATACATGCATGCTTAACTTCATGCATATGAATAGTCCAATTGAACTCAGTGGGACAATTCCTGTGCACAAAGGGCAGCACATGCATAACTGTTCACCTGATCAAGGTCTAAGTCTGTATAACTGAGTAATCATCCCCTGGTTATCTGCCACAGAAATGTTGTTGTCTCTGCCTCAGTTTCCCTTGGTTGGTACAGGGATGAACCTTATATCCATCAATCTTTTCTGTAACTCTAGTCCTGTGACTGGGTTACTTGTGTCTCTCCCCTTTTGGGATGAAAGGAGTCTGGCCTCAACCAGAGTTCTATGATCCCTTTTGGGGCCCTTGCTCAATAGTCCCAGGGGTTTGGGCTTTCATCTCTGGGTCTTTCCTGTACTATTTTCTAGCACTGTCCCCTTTACATGTGTCTCCCCTTATTTCTTCAACAAGGAAGAAATAAAGTAAGTTAAGGCAGGAACACAAAGGAGAAATTCAATAGTCCTGTTATCATTACCACCTCGATCAGTGTTCCCAGCAGTCTCTACCCCCCATCCATGCAGTCCCATCCCTCCTCTAAATCCCAGCCCAGGAACCCTAGTTTGGACAGTCAGAGACTTGTTTGTGTAAATCTTCTACTGCGTCCCTGAGCTGCTTCCTACCTTGGGGCCTTGCAGAGTTTCTTTTCTTGCCTCATAATCTTCTCTGATTCCTTCTGGGAAGGAACTGGTTTCTCTGAGCAGTGTCTGCCAGTCTAACCCTATGGAACCCCACCACTGTGACTCTCTAGCTCTCTGACAACCACCTGGTTCTGGCTTGGAGGCAGCCTTTTATTCTTACTGTTGTTAGCCTGCCCATAGGCTGCAGCTGTGGAAGATGATTGCTCCCTTTTTTAATGCTATTCACCCCATCACAGGCTGATGTTACAAGGAAAGATGCAATTTACTCTTAATTCTATTTTCATAGAAGATAGCTACTTGTGAGGTGTTCTCAAAGGTGTTGTGTATCTCCAGCTTGGTAAATATAAGCACTGTGACATCGTATAGTCTCTGAAGTTTCAAAATTCGATACCATTTCAGTGTTCTTTGATTTGCTGATGGTTCAGATCAAGTGAAGTTGTTTGCCCCCTCCCCAAAGATTCATAATTTGTATTTTTGTAGCACTTTTCATTCCAAAGCACTTTAGAAACAGAGATACCCAGGATAAATACAGTATAGATGTTGCTGTATCAGTCCCAGGATATTAGAGAAAAAAGGTGGGTAAGGTTATATCTTTTATTGGACCAACTTCCATTCATGACAGCTCTGTGGGCTTGAAAGCTTGTCTCTCTCACCAACAGAAGTTGATCCCATAAAAGATATTCCCTCACCCACCTTGTCTCTCCAATACCCATAATGAGTCAGGTTATGTCTTCCACTTCATGTGTCCATGCAAAGTATCCAGAAGATGCAATTTCAATCCCTGCATCCCTCTGTATATTAAGTGGGAATTGAGAGCGTTTTGTAGCTCACAGGCTTTTGTCTTACATTTGTAGACTTAAAAATTACAACTGTGTTTCCATTTCCAAAACCAAATCATCTTCCAGCAGCACTTCCACTTTTGCTTGCCAAGACCAAAGTTTGGAGTTAATGTTCATACATACGCACACTTACCTATTTAATTGTTATATATGTGTGTATATGTGTGCATGTGTTTATGTACACCTCTACCCCGATGCAACGCTGTCCTTGGGAGCCAAAAAATCTTACCGTGTTATAGGTGAAACTGCGTATATTGAACTTGCTTTGATCTGCTGGAGTGAGCAGCCTACCCCTTGGAGCACTGCTTTACCACATTATATCCTAATTTGTGTTATATCAGCTCGCGTTATATCGGGGTAGAGGTGTGTCATAAACAGATAAGTAAGAGTTAATAGAACAGAAGTACTTCATATTTCTTTTGCCTGTAAAAGGTTAAAAAGTTCAGTGAGCCTGGCTGTCACCTGACCAGAGGACCAGTCAGGGGACAGGATACTTTCAAATCTTGAGGGAGGGAAGTTTGTGTGTGCTGTTAGATTTTGGTTATTGTTCACTCTGGGGGCTCAGAGGGACCAGACATGCAACCAGGTTTCTCTCCAATCTCTTTGATACAGTCTCTTATATGTCCAGAATAGTGAGTACTAGGTAGATAAGGCAAGTTAGGCTTATGTTTGTTTTCTTTATTTGCAAATGGGTATTTGGCTGGAAGGAGTTCAAATTTGTACTTGTATACTTAGGCTGGGAGGGTATTCCCAGTGTCTATAGCTGAAAGACCCTGTAACATATTCCATCTTAAATTTACAAAGATATTTTTGACTGTTTTCCCCTCTTTAATTAAAAGCTTTTCTTGTTTAAGAACCTGATTGTTTTTTTATTCTGGTGAGACCCCAGGGGACTGGGTCTGGATCCACCAGGGAACTGGTGGAGAGAAGGGAGAGAAGAGGGGAAAGAGAGGCTAATTTTCTCTCTGTGTTAGGATTACTTTCTCTCTCTCAGGGAGAGTCTGGGAGGGGGAGAGAGAAGGAGGGGGGAAGGTGGATTTTCCTCTTTGTTGTAAGATTCAAGGAGTTTGAATCACAGTGATCTTCCAGGGTAACCCAGGGAGGAGAAGCCTGGGAGAGGCAACGGTGAGGGAAAGGATTTACTTTCCTTGTGTTAAGATCCAGAAGGACTGGGTCTTGGGGTTCCCCGGGCAAGGTTTTGGGGGGGACCAGAGTGTACCAGGCACTGGAATTCCTGGTTGGTGGCAGCGCTACAAGTACTAAGCTGGTAATTGAGCTTAAAGGAATTCATGCTGGTACCCCATCTTTTGGACGCTAAGGTTCAGAGTGGGGAATTATACTATGACAAGGTGTATATGCATATGTAACTTCTGCATAGCCTTGAAATATTTTACAATGCAGGCAGTTGTATTGGTTTTATCAAACTTCCCCAGGGTGAAATCACTGGATAAATATATTTTAATTTTTGTATTTGTTTTTATATCACTACAGATTCTCCATCTTCATCAAGACCTACTGAAGACGTGTAAGAATGGGGGTAGGGAACACCTAGGGTGTACTTAACACAGCTCCATGTATTTCATATCCATACGCATAGCTCTCTTTGGCTGTCTAACAGACTGTTTGGAAAGACTATTTCCTTTGAGAGATCTCTCCTCTTTTGTCCTTGCTTTTCCTCGTGCTGTACTATGATACAGCACTATATCAGCACTTGATGGTCAGACCCATCACAGTGGCTCCCATAATTGGCACTAGTCCCCTTCCACTTTTGATCTGCTTTAATCCCTGATATACATGGTATATCAACCATCACACCACAGTGAACCCTTCACTAAAAGAATTACTATACCTGGATGTGAATACATTTTACAACACAAGATATCTAAACAGGCTAAAAGAAAGTCACTGATAAATGCACCCTGCCAGAGGTCTAGAATCAGAAAGATATACAATAAATAGTTTGGCCCTTTTTTTAGCGTAAATCTTCAAGACTCATAGCTGTAAATGCAATAATGTTAGATGAAAATTTGACAAATTAGCTTGTGTCTATGATTCATTTATCTTTTATGACTAGAGACCTTCTTTGGCAGAATAGTCCCATCAGGGGCTACACACTAAAGCAACAAATTTACCTTAAAATTAGGAGTTATTTCCCAATTAGTGTATGCCAGCTGCCCAGAGCTACTGCAGTCTTGTAAGAGGAAGTGCCTTTAGGTATGTATGTTAGCCTACGTTTGATATACTTTCAATATATGCATATTTGCTTTTGCCTGTATTATCTTCTGAAAATTTAATTCATTCGTAATACATAATTATTTGCTTTGGCAAAATTTCAAGCTGCTACTAATAAGCAAGTAAATGTTGCTATTCTGCCAGTGTTTATGTCTAATGGTTAGAGAAGGGATGGGGACTGAGTATTTCTGGGTATCATTTCTGAGTCTGTCACTGAATAACTGTTTGTCCCTGTTCTAGGTTCTTACACTCTCTGCACCTGAGCTTCCCTAGCTGTAGGACAGAGATAAAATAATTTACTGTTATTTGCATTAACTATATCACACATTGGAAACCTGTGAGGGTCTACAGGACTATCAGGCAGCAAAGGGAGCAATTGAGTAAGGCCCAAATCCAGAAAGGTACCTGATGCCTACCAGGTTTGTCAGTCGAGTAAGCAGTCCTGAGAGAAGAGGGAAGGTCTTCTCATGGATCAGTAACTGGATAAAATATAAGAAACGAAGGGTAGGAATAAATGGACAGTTTTCATAAAATAGTTGTGTTCCCCAGGCTAGGTTCCACAGGTGGGACCAGTGCTGTTCAACATATTCATAAAAGATCTGGAAAGGGGTAACACCAGATGGGCAAAATTGGCAGACAATAAAATATTACTCAAGATAGTTAAATCCAAAGCAGATTGCAAATAATTACAAAGGACTTTGACAAAACTGGGTGACTGGGCAAGAAAATGGCAGATGAAATTCAATTTTGGTAAATGCTAAGTAACACATTGGAAAACATAATTTCAACTATCCATGATGGGATCTAAATTAGCTGTTACCACTCAAGAAAGAGATCTTGAAGTCATTGTGCATAGTTCTCTGAAAACATCCTCTCAATGTAGAGCTGCAGTCAAACAAGCTAACAATGTTAGGAACCATTAGGAAAGGGATAGATTAAGACAAAAATATCATAATGCTTTTATATAAATCCATGTACGCCCACATCATCATAGAGTTTACTCACTGCTAGCAGCACCTCCTGCTGGGTATGGTGGGAATTCATTCTGCCAGGCTTGCACGCTCTCCCTTGAGTGGTGTCTTCCCCCATCCTGTCTTACTCTGTAGCCCTGCTCACTCTTGGATCTGTAGTCTTCTCTTTGTGGCTTGGCCCTCTGGCCAGGTCAATAAGGTACTCCCCTACCAGGGAATTCAAAATCCTTCCAGGAACTCTGTCTGTCTGGCATCTTCAATGCTCTTTCCACTTCCCAGTGGCTGGTAGGAGAATGCACATCCTCCATCTTCACTGGTGTCATGGTATAATCCCCACTCTGAACCTTAGCATCCAAAAGATGGGGTACCAGCATGAATTCCTTTAAGCTCAATTACCAGCTTAGTACTTGTAGCGCTGCCACCAACCAGGAATTCCAGTGCCTGGTACACTCTGGTCCCCCCCAAAACCTTGCCCGGAGAACCCTAAGACCCAGTCCCTCTGGATCTTAACACATGGAAAGTAAAACCTTTGCCTCACCGTTGCCTCTTCCAGGCTTCCCCTCCCTGGGTTACCCTGGAAGATTACTGTGATTCAAACTCCTTGAATCTTAAAACAGAGAGGAAAATTCACCTTCCCCCCTCCTTCTCTCTCCCCCTCCCAAACTCTCCCTGAGAGAAAAAGTAATCCTAACACAGAGAGAAATTAACCTCTCTCTCCCCCTTCCCTCCTTTCTCCCCACCGATTCCCTGGTGAATCCAGACCCCGTCCCCTAGGATCTCACATCAGAATAAAAAAAACTATCAGGTTCTTAAACAAGAAAAGCTTTTAATTAAAGAGGGAAAAACAGTCAAAATTATCTTTGTAAATTTAAGATGGAATACGTTACAGGGTCTTTCAGCTATAGACACTGGGAATACCCTCCCAGCCTAATTATACAAGTACAAATTAAAATCCTTTCAGCAAAATACACATTTGCACTCCTTCCAGCCAAATACCCATTTGCAAATAAAGAAAACAAACATAAGCCTAACTTGCCTTATCTACCTAGTACTCACTATTCTGGACATATAAGAGACTGTATCAAAGAGATTTGAAAAAAACCTGGTGGATGTCTGGTCCCTCTGAGCCCCCAGAGTGAACAACAACCAAAATCTAACAGCACACACAAACTTCCCTCCCTCAAGATTTGAAAGTATCCTGTCCCCTGATTGGTCCTCTGGTCAGGTGACAGCCAGGCTCACTGAACTTGTTAACCCTTTACAGGCAAAAGAGATATGAAGTACTTCTGTTCTATTAACTCTTACTTATCCGTTTATGACAACTGGGTTCCAACCCAGAGACCCTATAAACAAGCAGCCACAGTATCTGCATGATATGACCCAATACTGATGTTTCCCTGGACTTCTCCCCCTCATATGGCTCTCCCCAACTCCTCTGGGCTTGCCAGCCTTCCAACTCCCTTCACTTAGGGCTCACTTCACTCAGCCTACTTTCCTGCCTTCCTGCAGCCTTTTCCAGCAATTCACCCCTACTGGGTTTTATACTGACCCTGCCTGTTCCTGCCCAGCTGACCTACTTCTAATTAGTGACATGCTTCCTGGCACCTCCAGCTGCACCCAGTGCAGTTAATTGGCCTGCCTGGCCACTTTACCCCCTTTCAACCTCATGGATGCCTCATTACACACATCTTGAATACTGCACAGTTCTGGTCTCCCCATCTCAGAACAATATACTGGAAGTGGAAAAGATACAGAGAAGGGCAACAAAGATGATTAGGGGTATGGAACCACTTCCATATGAGGAGAGATTAACAAGACTGGGACTTTTCATCTTGGAAAAGAGATGACCAAGAGGAGTTATGATAGGGGTCTGTAAAATTATTAATGGTGTGGAGAAATTATATAAGCAAGCACATATCACACAGACTAGAGGTCACCCAATTAAACTAATAGGCAGCAGGTTTAAAATAAACATAAGAAGGTTCTTTCTCACATAACACACAGTCAGCTGTGGAACTCATTGCCTGGGGATATGGTGAAGGCCAAAACTATAACCAGATTAAAAAAAAAAAGAATTAGATAAGTTAATGGAGGATAGGTCCATCAGTGGCTATTAGTCAAGATGGTCAGGGATGCAATCCCATGCCCCAGGTGTTCCTAACCCTCTGACTGCTAAAAGCTGGGATGGATGACAGGTGGTGGATCACTCAATAAATTTCCTTGTTCTGTTCATTCCCTCTGAAGCATCTGGCACCAGTCACTGTCAGAAGATATGATACTGGGCTAGATGGTGTGACTTAGTAAAACCACTCATGTTTTAGTTCTTTTTGTCAGGTATCACCACAGATGATATTGGAGATATTCCTACTCTTTCCATGTATTAATCTCAGAATGGTAAGTGTTAAATGAGGATAGTGCTAAGGTAAACTGAACAAATAAAAAGGAAAAATCAACAGGAATAGATGATCCACATCCATGAGTTCTGAAGAATGCAAAGTAAACTGTGCAGTCTCTCACTGGAATGAGCTATTGCTTTAGAGGAATGTAGGGTGTTGGGATGATCTAGAGAATTACAGACCAGTGAATCTTAATTCAGTAACAGGAAAATTGGGTGAAGGAGTAATTGGAATGAGAATTAAAGAACCTGGAGGAAGAATAAACCATTTCCCATGCCTCTCTCTCCTATTTTGTATGTGTCAGCTAATCTGTGGCTAAACAGCCAGTTGACATATATTTGGATTTACATAAAGCCATTGACAAAGTCCTTCACCAGAGTCTATTACAGGAACTAAGTAGTTTTTGGATGAATGGTAAATACAGACATAGTTCAGAATATTTTTAAAGACAGAAAGCAAAGAGTAGGAATAGATTGTAATTTTTCAACTTGACAAAAGATTAGCAGGTGGGTTGCCAAGAAGTTTTATGTGAGGGTTGATGTGATCTAACATACCCCTCTAACTACATGATGACCTATTGGCTTTAATCTAAGATTTAATGAAATATGACAGGTTTTGACTTCAGTGGGGTTCTTTTAGGTGGATTTAGGAAGATGCTCGCATGCAATCAGTTGTTGGATCAGGAATTTGTTTAGATTAATCAAGATTAGAAAAGACTTGGGAACTTCAGAGGACCCAACAAAGCTTGGTGAGTAGAGTACAGAATGACATGTTATATTCTACGGTGATAAATGCACACTGAAAGAAATAATCTAAATTGACTTTCACATATTGCTCGGTTATAAATTAATTACATATTTTGGGTGGGAAATGGCTTTGTACTGTTATTCTCCTAGAAACCTCTTCCTAAAAACTTACTTGCCCCTGGTGCCTGGAAACTAGTACCATCTGGCACAAGCTAGACCAGTCACCATTTGTGACTCCTGAGACCAGTGCCATGACTAATACATATACATACACACATCTGGTTTTGCTCTGATTGTGTCCTCCTGTACCCCTTTCAAATTTCCATTTCTTTATTTACCTGTTGCATTTTCCCTCTAAATCTTAGATTATAAGATCTCTAGAGCAGGAACTGTCTTTGTTATTAATTGTCACAGTTGTGCAGTGTCCCTTGAATGAAATGAGATGAAACAAAAATACCCCATGATTCTTGTTATTAGTAGAGTGGGTCAGAAAATGGAACTTCCATGTCATGGGAAACACTGACATTTCAAAATTAATGTTCTTTTCAAATTGGAATATACATTCAAAGTGAAATACTATGAAAAAAGGAAGTTCAAACAAAATGAGAGTTAAAAAGACTCACTTCAGCTTTCTTCCTGTGAAAATGTTGTTGACATTGACGTGTTCCTGCAAAATATTTTGATTTCAGCAAAATTGCATTTTCCAATAGAAAACTGTTCTATCCATTTTTTTTTACCAGCTCTCATTATTACATTTGTGAGAACCAAAAGCTAATTAGAGAGATTTGATCAGGCTTTTAGGTAGGCTGGCTGATATCCTACCATGTCCTCAAAAGTGCTGGAATCAGATATTTTAATGAAAGGAGTGTGACAGTATAATTTTCATAAATTTTATTCAAACACTTAAAAATAAAAATCAAGAAAACATATCCAAGCTAACTTATTATTAATAATACTAACATAAAACAATACAACTATCAAATCAACACATTAAACTCAATACAGGATTAGAATTAAACAATCCAATTAGCTAATTATGAAATTAATATTAAAATAATCAATCCTTATACCTTCTGAAGAGGATTCTAAGAAGGTAGAAGCTCATTTGATATAAATCACAACTAAAGAATTTTATCAAAGTTAATCATATCTATTTTTCGCAACTATTTAAGAGCTTAATACTGAAACCTAATCATCTAGTGTTTAAACCGTAACCACAGAGCCAATTATAAGGTCTCTTTCCTAGAATTTTATTTTTGTATGATGGCTAACGTGATGGCTAACTCTTCCCTCTCTTCTCCCCTTGCACTTCCCCAACAGAAATAATACAGACTTTAAAAAAAACAAAAACACTTTTGATAAGCAGAAGTTTTACAACTTCTATGAAGCAGAAATTACTGACTTTTAAATACAGAAGACAACATTTTTTAATAAATACTTTTTGAGACAATATTTAGGACTGTCTAAACCTGATTAATGCAGCCACATTTTCATGCCCTACATGTAAAGAATAAAAATAACCAGGATACCTCCCAATAACAATAGACTATGGGAACATAAGATACTTAAGATAACAGAGGTTTTCAACTCTTCAGCTGTAGTAGTTTTCTGAACTCTCAAGGAGTAAGAGTTGCAGCCAAGGAGCCAGAGAGTGATATTCTGCTGACACAGTGCTGCTGGCTAGCAGACATTCTATGGGTTCAGAAAAACTGGCCAAAGGGTGGTATAGCCTGTATGTTGATGTGATTACCCAAGGCAGACAGTCTTGTAGATTCTGGAATATCTGTCTCCCCTGGGGTGGCTTATTGATCCAAAAAAGCAAATCTGCTCTGTTTTAGCTATGATTATTATGGTTAGTCAATTTTGTTGACTGTGCCATACAGAGCCTCCCTACAAGACCAATGAAGTGGATATTCACCCAGGAAAGCTCATGCTCCAAAACGTCTGTTAGTCTATAAGGTGCCACAGGATTCTTTGCTGCTTTTACAAGACCTTTGAGTCAGACGTGAGGCCGACCTTTGACACACACAACTTGGACCAATCAGATTTGAATAGGTCATCTTTAACTGGCACCTATTTTGGAAAAGTCCTGCTTAAATAAGCAATTTTAGTGATATTCAGCATTCTTTGTACTATGGAGACTGATGTTTGTGACCTTCCCCCCAAATGAAATATCCAGTAAGATCAATTCTGAGGAAACTGACATTCTTATGTGGATCAGAGGACTTGAGATGACATTATGCAACCAGTTTATGGAAAGTTTAACATAAAAATTCTGTAAAAATAGACAGTTGAAAAGAGAACTCTAGCAACTACCACTCACTCAATATTCATTCACCAACAAAATTAAAAATGATTTCAGAGTTTGTATTCTTCTTACAAATGAGGCATATACTTGATCTCTCTATTTTTTAACTAGTGTTTGATTAACAAATCAGACACTTTATCTTCTGAAATCTTCATCTTGATAAAGGAAAGTCACTTTAAAGCCCATTGAGATGAAACCCACTTGAAATGTACAATTTTAAATGTTACAAATTCCCATATAATATATTCTTCTCATAGATTAGATAAATTGAAAAAAAAAGATACAACACTTATTTATGAACTCTAGTTAGCAGTGATCCTGAAGCTATATTAAATAAGTGAGAAACAGAATTCATACCAACTACTATCAAGTTGAATATATAAATAGAGAGAGAGAATCAGATCTAAGTTATATTTTTTCTGTGCTGCCAAGGGTCAAATGAAAACAATAGTTAAAATAAAAGTTTTTAATAGTAATCATAGCTAAAGTTTTATTTTTAATATGTCCATACATTTTTACATTCCAACAAACCAATTATCTCCATCAGTTTTATTCCATTGTGCATTTATAATACTGTATGTGTGAATTAGAAACAAGTGAAACATAAATGGTGAGATGTTCTTGGGAATAGTGGGATCCTCAGTGCTGTTAGAAATGAAAAAAATATTTAAAGATGCACTAAAAGGGTGACTTCTGAACCAAAACTAATGTTGCTGGCATGAAGTTATTTGCTTTCAGATGATGTAAAGCGAAATATTACTATATAACTTAGAGAAGTGTCTAAGTTTATAAAGTAATATTTCTCTTTGTTCTGTCCCATTTTAGAGCTTCTTAACAGCCCTTATCTTCTTCTTCTTTTTAATTATTATCATTACTTGTATTTGTTAGGACTGAAAAGCCCTAATCAGAATGAGGCTTCCCTTGTTCTGAATCAGTTTTTTAATTATATAGATATAGATATCTATTCCTCCCTACTACCGACTGTTCTCAATTGGTAATGTCCTGTAAGCAGCATGGATCTTGAGGGAAGATTTAAAGTAGTTCTTACAGGTCTGCTGGAGATGTTTCACGTTTAAGGAGCAAAAAGGAGGAGAGTGTAAAGACACTTGTGACAATTCTGACATGTGTGACAATTATACAAGCAAATGAACAAAGCTGGCATAATTGGCAAAGCAATGTGGAAAGATTCCAAAAACGAACTGGATTGGGTTCTGGGTATTTCGTTTTAGCTGCAGGTGAATGCAAACAATTGTCAAATACATTGGTTGCTGCTCAGTTTGGACTGGCCTGCATCCTAAATGTAGGCAAGGGTACACTTTCTGGCCATGAAGAGTTTAATTTGCAGTTGGCACCTACCAAATTGAGAGTGGTTTATCAGCTATCCAGGATTAAACTTGTATCAATAAATCTAAAATACTAAGGCACTGATAATCATGTCTTGATCAAAAAGATTAAAGAGAAAAATTTTAGCTGGGAATTTCCATCAAGATTCCTCCACTTATATATTCAGTGGTGGGGTTTAATTTCCTTACACTATGGAAAAGCTGCCTGCTAGAGTTCCAGCCCCTGGAAAACATCTCCAGCCTCACTATGGCTACCTGCCAGCTTGGTTCCATAAGATCCCTGTTGCTAAGAACACTGCATGGCCCTTCACCATGAGGGCATCCTAGTTCCTGATGGAAGGATCTGCAAAATACTAATACAGCCTGTTATGTTAACTTTTTCAGAGAAGTTCTTTGGGGTCAGAGAAGGGATGATGGCAATCACCCTCGCTCCCAACCTGGATCCCACCCCCAACCTTTCCCAACTGCAGAGCTGATCCGTGCATAGAGATATCTCGATAGAGTCCATGGAGTGGCAGGGGCAGCACTGTGGATACCAAATGCTCCCCTTGAACACTGAGTGGAGAGAGCTCTGCACAAATCTGTGTTTGGTATATGGGATGGAGGTGGAGGGCAGAGTCTGATTTGGGCCACAGAGAAAGAGAAGGCACTACTACAACACCTGTATGAGACTATCACCATTCCTCTTGGCCTTCCCTCTCCCTAGTCATCAAGAGACTAAGAAAGTAGGACGGAACTTCCAAAGACCATTCATAAATTGTTTTTGTTTCTTTTCAAGTAATCAACACTGAAAGGGACAGAAACTCTTACTTAATTAAATCAAATATCTTATTTTACAGCCCTCTTGTGGTTGTAGAATTCTAGCCAATTTACTTAAATTTGAGCTAATCATATTATACCTCATGTTTATAGAACTATAATTTCAATCGTTGTAATTAAATAGACTACGCAACAACAGATTTTCAAAAAAATGTGAAGAGTATTCCTCCGAGTTATTACTTAACCTAGGTCAAAGGCATTTTCCTGTGAATGGATCCCTATTGTTTTCAAGCAAGTGTATTAAAATATAAAAACCTGTAGCAGAAAAATGATTAAAATAATTCACAAGATCATGAATAAAAAGCTTTCCTAATTTAATCCAGATAGCCATATTTTCAAAGATAGTGAACACTTTGGGGAAGTATTTGAACCACTTCTTGTGTTGGAAAAATCTCAAGCACAATGTAACACTACTGGAAACTAATATATAATACTAATTGGCTGTCAATCTTGTGGAGAGGTCTCCTGTTGCTGTTTCAGCAGATTGGCATTTGGATGCTATCACTACTGTGAAAGGCACAATGTAAGAAGCTACAGACAGCAGACACTTTGTTGATAAAGGGCTAGAATGTTCCCTTTGGGTACCATCCTGTGTAGGGAGTATAGTGGAGCCATCACATCTCAGAAAATGACATAGAAAACTGAAACAAGTGTTCTAGCTGACACTTGCATGCTAAGTACATAATCATTTATGGAACCTGTGACTCCCAGCAGTGAGTCCTAGAGCACAGCCACTGTGCCATGTCTTAGGAAGGTACAGCAAGCACTCTCATATGCTATGGATCTGCAGTTGTGGCACTCTTTGGATATAGTAATTGCATTACTGTCAGGCCTCAGTCCTGCCGTGTGTTGCAGACAGAGCAGGCATTGTTGATACGAAGGCCTAAAAATCCCTCATCTTTTTTCTCTGTTCTGTTCATTATTATACATACCTCTTTCTTATTCATTTCTATACTACACAGTCCCAGTCTTTTCAGTTTCTTCTCATATGGAAGTGTCTCTAGCCCTCTAATATTTTTCAGTGCTCTTCTCAAGCAGGGTCAGCTCCAGGCACCAGCAAAGGAAGCAGGTGCCTGGGGTGGCCTATAGAAAGGCATGGCACTCAGTCCATTATTGGGGCGGCACATCCGTGTCTTTGGCAGCAATATGGCAGCAGGTCCCTCACTCCCTCTCTTCCTCTTCAGCAGCACTTTGGCTGCAGGTCAATCAGTTTTTTTCCCCCCCTTCGCCGCTTGAGGCGGGAAAAAAGCTGTAGCCAGCCTTGTTCTCAAGACCCTTTTAATTTCTGCTTTATATTAAATGAAATAGGATGACTGGACTGAAACTGTATTCCAGGTAAGGGCCTACCATTTATTTATATATTACTGCGTTATTTTCTACCATCTCCTTTATGCATCATAACATTAATGCACATTGTGGGGGGAAGGATAGCTCAGTGGTTTGAGCATTGGCCTGCTGAACCCCGGGTTGTGAGTTTAATCCTTGAGGGGGCCGTTTAGGGATCTGGGGCAAAAACTGTCTGGGGATTGGTCCTGCTTTGAGCAGGGGGTTGGACTAGATGACCTCCTGAGGTCCCTTCCAACCCTGATATTCTATGATTTTGTTTGTTTGAAGACCCCCACAGCAAACTTAACAGAAGTTTTTGTTGATCTGTCAATGGTGCTGCCTGGATGTTACTCTTGAGTGGTTACAGTTCATTTAGATCTCAGACATGCATGGGTAGGTCACATTATTCCTTCCAATATGCATTACCTTCCCTTCCTCAACAGAAAATGTCATCCACTTTCATGCTGTCCAGTCACCAAGGACTTTTTTGAATTTCTTCCTACTTTCTATGCATCTTGATTAATCCAAATACTTTAATTTTGTCTTCTGTTAATTTAACCACCTCACTGTTCTCCCAGATCATTAGTAAATATATCCAACAACATACACTGTCCTAGTACAAAACCTTGGCTCATCCCATGTTAGCCATGTTGAACACCATCTATTTATTCCTGCTTTTTGGATGAAATCCTGGCCTATTGGAATCAAAGGGAGTTTTGCTATTGACTTTTACGCTATTGACTTTCACCCTTCGTTTTCTGTCTGGGTCTGCCACAGCTGAAGATTGAGTCCAGATGACATAGATCTAAATATATATTATTGCATATGAAAGAGAAAAACAGAAACAAGTGAATAATGATGAGCTATCAGCCAGGGGAAGCAAGTGGGATAATCTTCTTCCCAGGACTTAAGAGGGATGCAGACCATCAACTGAGAATGGTGAGGAGAATGAAGTAAGGTGAGGAAAATCAGGAATCTATCAAATGAATCGGATATTTGTGAGCAGAGGAAGGGGAAATGGGAATGTTTAGGAGGAACCAGGGAAAAGGGAGAGAGATAATTTAGATATATAAAGGAGATGGCTATGGAATAGCACACAGATGCATTTTAATGGTGGGAGTGATAACAGATTCATGTGAATTAGCAAGATTGCAGTTAAAGATCAGCTCCTGCACTGGTTGTCTTGGTGATCGTTATTTCTAAACTACATTGTATTGTACCTAACATTCTGTACTATCAGAAGTAAAAGTTAAAAATAATCACATTTGTTCCGTAATGAAAAATCATTCATCTTATTTCACAACAAGCAAACATCAGCACCAGTAAAGATAATGGATGAGCTGTACTATAGACAATAACATGAACAGGGAAGTACAAAAAATCTTAGTCAATTATTTAACCTTAAAGTTAGATGATGGATAACCCTTAATAGCAAAGGGTTGAGTGGAGTGCTTGGCATAGAATTTAGACTAAATTAATCTTTTAAAAATATTTTTGTTGGGTCGTCTGACAGGCTCCCACTCACTGTCCCAGCAAAGTCGCAGAATGCAGTGCACAGTCTCTAGCATTTTTTTTTAATATTGCCATTTTGTAACCTTTTGGATATAACAAAATATAACAACAATGCTTTCTCAGGTGCTGCAGTGATCAGGAGATGACCAGCAGCGTGTCAAAGGGATATCAAAGAGTTTAAAACAATAATATTAAAAAAAAGCCTCACCACTTTTCAAATCACTTACCAAATATGCTTCTCCATAGTGACAAATAGGCCAGGCACCTTGTTCAATGAAGTTTTCTGATAGCTCAGATGTCTGTACATGAAGCATCATGATGTGTGGAGTGATCAGAGACAACTAGGGAAACTTCTGGGACCTAAAAAGAATGATTATAAAGAATAATTAATTCTGCCCTTTTCTTGTTTGGGGCCTTGCAAATAACTATAGGATTAACTCATTTTTTGACATAGACAATAATTTGCAATTCACCTTCAAAGCTATTTTTGGGTTTTGGAACTTCCCTAACACTTTTAGTTCTCTCCATTACCTTTTCCTGAAAAAACTAGCTTAAATCCAATATCTTTTGATCATAGCTTACAGCTGGATCTGTTGGGTGGATTAATAATAATAAGACTTTTTCAATAAGGAGAGAGTAAGTCCAGTGAAGTTCTTTTCAGAAAGGACAGGAAGTTGACCATACAATAGAAGAGACATGTTCCCTAAGTCATCACCCAAACAGAAGAAAATGACAGGATCCTCTTCCTCTATTTGATTCATTCTCTCATTTGATTAACTCATTGCTTTCCAATCTTTGGTAGCTTTTGCTGCCGTTGTCACCTGCACTTCTCCTCAAGATCCTTGCTTCTAATTCATAAACGGGAAACCCAGGGTAGGAAGAGAGAGGGTATTTTATCTCTGTCTTTGGAACTAGTATGACTTTGCTGGAATACTATACTAATTCATGATGCCCGACAAATAAAGAAGGATATTGATATATTTAGAAGGGGTTGCAGAGAGGAGCCATGAGAATGGATTAAAGGATTAGACAACATGTCTTAATGTAAAAGACTCCAGGAGCTCTATTTAGCTTAACAGAGAGAAGGTTAAAGGGTGACTTGATTCTAATCTAAGTGCCTACAGGGGAGCAAATATTTATTATTGGACTCTTCAGTCTAGCAGTGAAAGGTGTAACACAATACAATGGTTGAAAGTTGAAGCTAGGCAAATTCAGACTGGAAATAAGGTGTAAAGTTAAAAACAGTGACAGTAATTAACTACTGGAAAATTTACCCAGAGTTGTGGTGGATTATCCATCACTGACAATTTTTAAATCAAGATTGGATGTTTTCCTGAAAGGTCTGCTCTAGAAATATTTTAAATTAGTTCTATGGCCTGTATCATCCAGGAAGTCAGACTAGATGATCATAATGGTCCCTTCTGCCCTTAGAATTTATGAATCATTCCCTACCTTGTCTCCATTCCACTATTACTCCACTACATGAGCCCAGTTCCAAGCCCTTTGAAGTCAGTGGAAGGACTTCTATTGATTCAGTGGCCTTTGAGCTTAGCATTCACAACATGAAAAGTGAGATGGTGGATAAGGTGTACACATTCTACATGACTGGCCTCCGACATGACTGTTCCCAAATGCTAACTCCCAGTTCCATACTTCAGTCACCTCCAGCCAAAAGTAACTCCCTAAAAGTGTAAAGATTATCAGAGACTCTACAGCAGCTAGTGGCTGTCAAGTTGACTGCACTGGTAGTATATGGGTCATCTCAAGACCCATATGTAAATCCATGGTAGAGATCTTCCTTGAATCAAGGAGTAGTATTAACTAATGATATAGTAGGATCTGAGGTACCTTGAATATTAAATGTTTTATATAACATCAAATTTTGACTAATTCTTTAGATTTTCATAGTATGAATCAGAGATCCCAATTTCTGGGGCTAGATTCTCAATCCCACTCCAGCCATTCTGTGCATCTTCAGCAGTGCAAAAGGGTGATAAAACCAATATATTCCTTAAGTAGGTGCTCTTTCTTTTCTGCTTAGGTAGTGAATTGGTTGTCACCGTAAAATGTTTTAAAACAATGGAACATTCAAGTATATATCTCATATCTCTGAAAGGGAAATAATTAGCCAGGACAGTCTTTGCACAATGTTCTGTATCTAAGAAATTTCTAAAGATGCCAAATCCTAGATTATGTCATGTGCTCTCAGAAAATTGGCCACGCAGATCACCTGATGAGGGGGCATAATGCTTTTCAATCTCAGGGCATGGGGCTCCAGCACGGCTTTTCTGTTGCTACTACTACACCCCACATAAGCCTCAACCTTCCCTTCATCCCTCCCATCATCACAGTCATGCTTTAAGTGGAAGAGTTATCAAAGCCTGCTCTGCTGCACACAGTGATTGTCACTCCATTCTGCAATTGCTTTGTGACCTGCTCACCCTTATCATGCAGCAGAACTTTGGCAGTTGCACTGCTTTGCATCTATGGTATGGAGCAGGCAGGTTTGGCCTTCAGTCCTTTGCAAGTTTGGGAACATCCATCTTCAGAAGTTACTGCAAAACAACCATCTCCTTCAAAGAAATCTTTTAACCATAGCAAGAACAATATTCACAACACTGGTTTCAGAGTTAGTCTGTATCAGCAAAAAGAACAGGAGTACTTGTGGCACCTTAGAAACTAACAAATTTATCTGAGCATTTGTTTGTAGCCCACGAAAGCTTACACTTAAATAAATTTGTTAGTCTCTAAGGTGCCTCAAGTACTTCTGTTCTATTCACAGCACTGGCACTGCATCTACCTAAATGCTTCTCCCCCACACAAAAACCTCACCAAGAAGCAAAAAAACAAAATCAAACAAAAAAATCTGTAATAAACAAACAAATCAAGCAACACAAACACATAAAAATAACCCAAACTGTGTTTTTATTTAAAAGGGAAAAGCACCAGATATTCCATTAAGTCCACTAAGAATTTTGATGTTGCTGTTGATAGTATATGAAAGATTCAGGTACTATGCTGATAAGCTTCAGTGTAAAATACTAAGATGGATCCATGTACCTGTCAAAGGAGATGGATGGGTTATCCGTTTGTTTAATTTTAAATTTCTTTTTTGCGTTTTCTCTCCTGCAACCCGTCAATAGCTCTTACTTTTTGTTCACGTAGAACTCATTAATTGGAGGTGATTGAAAAAATTTAGAAAGAAAATTTTCTATTGAAAGATGCAGTTTTGCCAATGTTGAAACATTTTTCAGGAATGTGTGAATTTCAACAAAGTTTTCAATTGGAAGAATTTTATTTTATTTTTTTTTACTTTCTGTTTTCATTTCAATAAGGCAGAAGTCATTTCGGCTTTATCATGATTAATTTTGGTTAGGCTTTTATATTATATCAAAATATTAAGTATAATATAGCTTTTTATGTACATATGTGTACATATATAATAGAGTATATTTAATATTAAGGTCAACACAAAATGAATTGAAATATTTAATATTTCAACATTACCAAAATGAAACACTTCAACATTATCCAAAAAAATGTGACAGTGGATCCAAATCATTTTTTGTTTTTATTTTCATTCCACTGGAAATTCATTAATTTTGGCTTTTTTGTTCCAATTGAGAATGAAAAAAAATTTTCAGCAGAATGGAAATTCCAGCTTCCAAACAGCTGTCTTAATAATAAATACTTTGTGGTGGTGAATTATATTAGCCAAAATTTTGTAAGAGTCTATGGAAATGAACCTATTGTTTCTATTTCCATTCAGCACAATATTCTAAAGCATCGATATGCAACCTGCAACCAGTGTAAACACCCTGGTGGGCTGGGCTGGTTTGTTTACTTGCCATGTCCTCAGGTTCGGCCGATTGCAGCTCCCACTGGCCATGTTTCGCCTCTCCAGGCAAATGGGGGCTGTGGGAAGTGGCGGCCAGCACATCCCTTGGCCCGTGCTGCTTCCCACAGCCCCCATTGGCCTGGAACGGTGAACCACGGCCAGTGGGAGCCACAATCGGCCAAACCTGCAGACATGGCAGGTAAAAAAACTATGTGCCCCTGAATCCTTGCTGTAATTGTGTGTAGTGTTGGTAGTATTTAGAAAACAAAACATTGTAAAGTGCCAGATTCTGCCACTCTTATTCACAATAAGTTGTACATTACTTTGGAAGTTGTCCCATTGCAATCAGTGGAATTATTCACAGAGTAAGATACTAGTCAGTGTAAAGGCAGCAGAATTCAGTCCTCATTACAAAACAACTTGTACTAATTTAGGCTAAGTATATATATAGAGAGAGTTGCCTTCTTCCTTAAAGTCCTGGTTCTTGTCTGCTGGTTCATCACTGTTTTCTATTGAAATTTCCCTTCTATCACATAATCTTGCCTCAATATATGGAATCACATTAAATAGGAAGTATTTATTAATGAAAACAACTACAGACATAGAGAGGTTTCCATGAAATTTGAGTTCTAGCTTTGTCTCCCTTGTTTTCTCAGAACCACACCTTGTCTGCACCTATACAGCAAATAGAGACATATAGTAACTAAATAATATATTGCAAATAAACATATGATTACAAACCCTACTCCCCCAGCTCTAGCTTGCAGGCTCCTTGCCTTTGCATCTTACTCACTCATACCTAGTAGAGCCTCTAGAAAAGCAGGAGGATTCAGTGGCTGCTTGTGTACTCAACCTATGGACCTAATAGTTTAATGCTATTCTCCCATCTCCCATGCCTCTGTGCCCAGACAGGGAGAGCAGCACAGTCTTCTTAGCATTCCAGCACTAGGCTTTATGATGATTTGGTTATTTAAAACCAATTTAATTCAAACAAGGCCGCGACCCCCCTTTCTCATCCCAACCGAGGTTCAGCCATACTCCGCCATCTGTCAATATGTAACTCAGATACTTCATACAATCCAACTTGTTGCCAATCTAGTATCTAATATCTAAGGTTTTATGTATCAGAGAAAAAGATAAGGAGAGAGAAAAAATGGTCACGGAAAACAAATATCTTACACTCATTGCAAAGTTCCTTGTATCAGGTTTGAAGCAGTGATGGCATAAATTCAACTGCTGACTTTATAATGTCGCTGGTAAAACTTCCAAAAGATTGAAAAGTCCTTAGTCCATTGGTTGGAATGCTCCTTTTAGTGTAAGTCCATAGTCCAGAGATCAGAGCAGGGAGGAGGCAAAATGGAGATGCTTCCAGGGTCTTTATATCTTCACCCCTGTGGAGAGGATGCTATCAGTCGTAGTGGTGGGAAATTACAGGCACAAGATGGAGTCCAGGGTCACATGCGTTAGTCATCCGTCGTTACATGATTTGATGACTCATAGAAGCAACCATTACCCATATTTTAGCTAAAATGTCAACAGGCAGGCTCACCGGGTGGGAACAAACTTCTTTTATGGCCTATTGTGAGAGCTCATTGTCCTTTGATGGGCCATCCACTGAATGGTCCATTCACAATGTGCTGGCCAGACTGGGGGTAAATTACCTGGTGGGTATTACTCCAGGAACAAACACATTTGAAATATTTGAAATAGTGGCACATAGTTAATATTCCTAGCTTTAGATATAAAGATGATGCATGCATACAAATAGGATAATCATATTCAGTAAATCATAATTTCTCCATTGACACCTTACATGACATACTTTATATAAGATTTGTAGCAATTGCCTAACAGTGGCAATATTAATTATATAAATGGTCATGTTTTGATGATACAGTAGCACACAACCCCTCTCCCATTTTGCTCTTTTTGGGGTTGCACACAGTAATGTTTTTTGGGAGAGAGGGGGTTTGAAATGTGGTGACCTTGTTGTGTTAGCAATGGAGCTTTTCAGTCATGTATTAGAAGTAGTAATGATGTCCTTTGCTGGGCCATATGCCTCCCATAGCTAGCACATGATTTTTGATCACTTGCGTTCCAGAATTCACTGACAGGGGACTGTGTATGTTAGTATAGATATAGATATAATGTTGAAAGTTAAGGATATGATAGCAGTACATGTGGGTAAGAGAGTTAAAATGAGACAAAAATAAAAAGAGGAGGAAAAGAAACAGAGTAAAAGCTCCGTGAACCTTGAGGAAAGATGAGGAGTAAAAGGAAGTGGTTTGAGGGGAGAGGTACTACAGATAACAGAAGTGGTAAAGTGAATGAATGAGAAATGATTTCCTCTGTATGGGCATGAGTATAGGCTTTGCTTTCACTCTTCACGGGTCTTCATGTCCCTTGGGGCACTGATTGGCATGTAAGAAAACACTGCTCCAATGGCTGCAAATGAAGAGCATGATCTGTAAGCTATGGAGGGATAGCATTAATAGCATAATGAGTCTTTTCTGCCTTCTCCAAGGCATAAATAAAATAAAGGGGGGGAGGGAATGAAAATTTGAAGAGAAGGAAAAAATTGAAAAGAGGAAGAAAAGGATAGTGGGAAAGAGGAGAGGAAGGGGGAAAAACATATTGCAGAGGTGGGGATGTTCTAGTCTCATGCACAGTGAGGTATGGAGGAGAAGAGTGGTTGTTAACATGAATTACTAATACTCCTGCGAGTGTTGCGGATTAAGAATAACAACAGCATTCTAAGATCAGATCAGTTTCAAATCTTTAAAAAGGTTAATGATTCCCAATGCATTTATTCCTTCATGTAATTTCCTGGACTCTGTGGAAGAAAATTACTGCCCTCTGGGCAATCCCTGCTGGCTTGTAACCATGTGCAATGCCTAGAAAGCACTTTAGAAATATGAATAGTCAGAAGGATAAGCAGAGAAAGAAGATCAAAATGGTTTAAAGTTTGTTACATTACAGGTAAAGGTACTGAAACTGAACTACAATATACTTAAATTGCATTCCATAAAAACAGAATCCAACAAGAGAAGACAACAAGGCTTTTAAAATGAGGAAATAAGGAACTTTTCTGGATATTGATCAATCATGATAACTAGATTTGAAAGGGCACCTGTAAAAAGTGATGATTAATGTTATGAGTACATGGCTAAGATATGGAGATAACACACGCTGGAGATTTGACACCTGCTTTAAAAGACCATGCATTTAGATATTTATGTTTTCCTGTAAGTTAAGCACAGTGCTTTGCATGTATGTGCACACAAAACATTAACACTCAGGCACATTCCTTGTCCCAGTGTGTTTAAAAATTGCAATAAGATAGGATAAGGAGATCATAAGGGAGAAGAGTGATTGACAATGTCATGGAGCGATGATCAAAGTGAAGGACCAAAAAGATAAATAAGTGCAACAGGATCTTTCCATCAAATCTGATTTCTGAATTATTTTAAAAGGTTTTATTCATTTATTCCAAACTGTGATTTTCACATGCATCAGAAAAGAAGTACAACTATACTTTGGTTCTTGAGTTTTATTATGAAAAACTGGATTAATTCCTACATCATTGAGTGACAGGAGGGTCTCCACAGTTTAGGTTGCAAATCAGTCCTCTTTAAAAACATTGTTTTTCACTTTTCCCTGAATTCTACAAATATCAGCTATAAGGCTGAAAATTGGTAGGTTGACTTTGAGGTAGAATTTTTCTATCAAGTTTCAAATACAATGGAGAATTTCACATAAAATTCACATATTCTGGGGAGCCCCAGAGTTATGATTTAACCCTCTCCACCCCAGATCTAATGGGTGCTCAGTACAGGGCAATTGTTATGCCATTTTTGCTCATCCATCATTCAAAAAGAACATCTCGTAGAAACATAAAAAACACCTGGGACTGGATGAGTGGCTTGAAAACCCATGTTCTGGAAGGAAGGTATTTGGGGCTATCTTTGGGATTCACGGCTGCAGCTAATCAGTCTAAATATGACAGATTAAGAAGCTCACCTGGCTGTCAAGGCATTTTCAAAGATCCAGCTGAAACTAGCTGGCCATTAGAGGGGCTGGGGAATCATCTTTGTCTCCCCATTAGTGTCTCATTACATCTGTAACTTTGCATTTGAAGCAAGTTCATCTGAAAGGGACTTGGAGTGAGGAAGCTGAGGATATAAGCCTGAAGTAGGAGAGGACAATTTCTGGAAAAAGAATAATTAAGAGTGTACAAAGAAAATAGAAGGAGCATGGTTGGCCTTTTGGCAAAATCTTCCATTTCCCCTGCATATACCCTCTCCTTCTGCCTCCTGTGTCTATTCCAATTTTCAGTCTCCTCTCTGAATGCTTCTCCACTATGGAGCCCTGAGGGATAAGCAGGAAAACTGGTTAAAAGACAGGAAACAAAGGGTAGGAATAAATGCTAAGTTTTCAGAATGGAGAGAGGTAAATAGCAGTATCTCTCTGGGGTTTGCACCGAGACCTGTATGGTTCAATATATTATAAATTATCTGGAAAAAAAGGTAAACAGTGAAATAGCAAAATTTGCAGATGATATAAAATTACTCAAGACAGGTAAGTCCAAAGCTGACTGCAAAGAGTTACAATGAGATCTCCAAAGTGGGTAACTGTATAACAAAATGGCAAATGAAATTCAATGTTAATAAATGCAAAGTAATACACATTGGAAAACATTATCCCAACTATACATAAAAAATGATGGGATCCAAATTAGCAATTACCACTCAAGAAAAAGATCAGGAGTCATTGTGGATAGTTCTCTGAGAAGATTCACTCAATGTGAAGCAGCAATAAAAAGTGTTGGGAATCATTAGGAAAGGAATAGACAATAAGACAATAAATATAATAATTCCACTGTATAAATCCTTGGTACACTCACATCTTGACAGCTGTGTGCAGTTGATCACCCCATCTCACAAAAAGATATATTAGAATTGGAAAAGGTACAGAAAAGCTCAACAAAAATTATTAGGGCTCTGGACCAGATTCTGTATGAGGAGAGATTAAAAGGATTGGAACTGTTCAGGGGTCACCCAATAAATTAATAGGTAGTGGTTTAAAACAAACATAAGGAAGTATCTTCACACAGACAACTGTGGAAACTGATTGTCAAGGGAAGTTATGATGGACAAGGTAAAACTGGTTCAAAAAAACCATAGTACAAGTGTAATGGAGGTTAGATCCTTCAACAGCTATAATCATGGGGTATATATATCCCATGCCAGCCAGCAACCAAATTGTTAATATAGGCACTGCTGGCCACTGCTGACTGGCTGTCTCACAGCAGCTGGGAGGGTAAAAGGGCATGGCAGCTACCAGAGGAGTGAACAGGCTGGAGAAAGGAGCTCTTGCCATCAAGCTACTAAAGAGCTGCCCAGAGACAACATCCCAGAAGAGGATGAACTGATTGACAGGCTGGAAAGCCTGCAGAGATCCAGGGTAAGGTAGGAAGGAGCTAAGGGGAAGGTAGGAAGGAGCATTCATGGCGTTAGCAAAGCTCTTGATATGGTCTCTCACAGTGTTCTTGCCAGCAAGTTAAAGAAGTATGGGCTGGATGAATGGACTACAAGGTGGATAGAAAGCTGGCTAAATTGTCAGGCTCAATGGGTAGTGATCAATGGCTCCATGTTTAGTTGGCAGCCAGTATCAAGCGGAGTGCCCCAAGGGTCGGTCCTGGGGCCGGTTTTATTCAATATCTTCATTAATGATCTGGAGGATGGTGTAGACTGAACTCTCAGCAAGTTTGCAGATGACACTAAACTGGGAGGAGTGGTAGATATGCTGAAGGGTAGGGATAGCATACAGAGGGACTCAGACAAATTAGAGGATTGGACAAAAAGAAATCTGATGAGGTTCAACAAGGACAAGTGCAGAGTCCTGCACATAGGACAGAAGAATCCCATGCACTGCTACAGACTAGGGACCAAATAGCTAGGTAGCTGTTCTGCTGAAAAGGACGTAGGGGTTACAGTGGATGAGAAGCTGGATATGAGTTAACAGTGTGCCCTTGTTGCCAAGAAGGCTAACGGCATTTTGGGCTGTATAAGTAGGGGCTTTGCCAGCAGATTGAGAGACATGATCATTCCCCTCTATTCAACATTGGTGAGGCCTCATCTGGAGTACTGTGTGCAGTTTTGGACTCCACACTACAATAAGGATGTGGAAAAATTGGAAAGAGTCCAGTGGAGGGCAACAAAAATGGTTAGGGGGCTGGAGCACATGACTTATAAGGAGAGGCTGAGGGACCTGGGATTATTTAGTCTGCAGAAGAGAAGAATGAGGGGGGGATTTGATAGCTGCTTTCAACTACCTGAAAGGGGGTTCCAAAGAGGATGGATCTAGACTGTGCTCAGTGGTACCAGTCAACAGAACAAGGAGTAATGGTTTCAAACTGCAGTGGAGGAGGTTTAGGTTGGATATTAGGAAAAACTTTTTCACTAGGAGGGGTGGTAAAGCACTGAATGGGTTACCTAGGGAGGTGGTGGAATCTCCTTCCTTAAAGGTTTTTAAGATCGGGCTTGACAAAACCCTGGCTGGGATGATTTAGTTGGGGATTGGTCCTGCTTTGAGCAGAGGGTTGGACCAGATGACCTCTTGAGGTCTCTTCCAAGCCTGATATGCTATAATTCTGATTCTATGATTCAGGGCACTCTCAGCTTCAAAAAACCTTGATGCTACTTATCTAGCTCAAAGACCCTGAGGTGAAATCCACTGGAGTGGGCAGGCCTAGGATCCTCTACTAACCTAATGATGGGCTTGGAAGTGAAGACATTTTTTTCAGACTCCTTGGGATCAAAAATAGACTGACAACCCCACTAACCTATATGGGCCCAGAGCCTGTGTCATGCTTGGTCAGAGGGAGTGCCACTGCACTGATGCATTATCTCACAGGCTATTATCCAAGATTCTCAGGGATACAACCCCATGTTCTGGGAGTCCCTAAGCCTCTAATTGCAAGATGATGAATCATAGAATATCAGGGTTGGAAGGGACCTCAGGAGGTCATCTAGTCCAACCCCCTGCTCAGTCCCCAGACAGATTTTTGCCCCAGATCACTATATGGCCCTCTCAAGGATTGAATTTACAACCCTAGGTTTAGCAGGCCAATGCTCAAACCATTGAGCTATCCTTCCCCCGTATGGGACAACATGAGGTGGATAACTCAATAATTGCCCTGTTCTGTTCAATCCCTCTGAAGCATCTGGCAATGGCCACTGTCAGAAGACAGTATACTGGGCTAGATGAAACATTGGTCTGACCCTGTTTAGTTGTCCTTATGAGGAATAGGGTTGTGCTAGGAGGATTGGGGCGAGGGCGGTGTCTAAAGGAAAGAGTGGAATTGTTGGGGGTCAGCTGCTCAGTAAACAATTTTTTTTCATGTGAAAAATGTCAATCCAAAATGTATATTTACTTCAAATTTGTTGAAATTTTTCTTCTAATTTTTTCAGACTTTTATTGACAACTCAATGGTTTTTGACAATAACATTTTTGTTTTGTTGAAACAAACATTTTCTTCCAAAAGAAAAGATTTTGATGGAAAATTTTGGCCAGCTGTAGTTGGGGGTCTCTTAAGGCCAGCAGCCATTTCAGGAAAGCAAGCTGGGGACAGTGCAGATGGAGTAGGCAAGCACAACACTGCCCTGTCTTCTCCATTTGACCTGGTTGACCCAAATGGACACAGAGAAATGTTGATCACAAGTCAACATTTCAAATTGGGGTAACTTTATAATGACTCCACAACAATTAGAGCAATTTTCATCCAATTTTATAGAAGAAATGTTGTCCTTTGCCTTTCATGTAAAGGCATCTATTTTCAGGTCAAACCAAATTTGTTAGCTGAAATTAGAAGTGGGGAAAATAAAAACAGGATATAATGGACTGCCAGGCATTAACTCACTGGTGGGCAACTTGTGGTCCACAGCCTGCATGTGGCGCATCAGGGTAAACTGATTGAGAGTCGTGAGATATTTTGCTAACGTTGACCATCTGCAGGCATGGCCCCTCAGAGCACTCAGTGGCCACGGTTCACAGTTCCCAGCCAAAGGGAGCTGTAGGAAGCAGCAGCCAGCACGTCCCTATGGCCCACCGGGAATGGCGAACTGCAGCCACTGGGAGCTGCAGGGGGCCATGTCCTAAGATGGTCAATGGCAGCAAAATGTCTCACAGCCTGCAATCAGATTACCCTGATGGTCTGCATGAGGCCCATGGTACACAGATTGCCCACTGAATTTACACTGAAATATACAGTGTATGGATTATATGTGAAAGCCGGTTGGGAATGGCCCCAGTTCACTCAGCTGCACTCTTAGCTATGAAGAGATTGTCATATCAATGTCATACCTGATGTTTCCATACTGCTGTTTCACGTAAAATACAATTATCATAGGAGGTAGCATTTTGATTATCCTGCATAATGCACTGAGACTTTTCTGTCTGGATTGCTCTGATAAATATCTTGTTCCAACTTTAGAATGTACTTTGCCAAGAAGTTCTGTTTGGGCTCTTTGGAATTTTTCCAGTATTTTAATCATGTCATCCAGAAATACCTCTCCTATTTTATGCTATTTTTTTCTTTTCCCGCTCTTTTTTTGTGGGCTGTTGCCCTTGAAGGTTCTAGAAAAACAGAGAGGGATGATTTTACTGTAGTACTGTACTATATGTACTGCACTGTATGTACTATACCAAGACTGTACTGGTAGTACTGTAGTACTAGCAGACTGATTGAAAGGGTCAGCTCTGAAATATCCCATCTCTATTACTCTTAGAGAGAGAAATATTTGTTTGGAAAAATGTGTCTGCTTTCTCTAGTGGACATTCCATGTTAGAGGTCTTTTTACTTATACTACATCAATAGAAAACTCTTGCAAATTGAATTTCTCTGTGTTGCATGTCTGTCATTGGAGATATGTACTTTTTAAAACTCAGTCTAGAGAAAACCAAATTACTGGTTGTTAACATAAGCCTGAATCTGTGGGTTTTAATATTCCTTTGTTTGGTGCCATCAGCCCCTATGGCTTTTCATTTTAAACTCTATTTATTTATTTATATGTTTGTTTATTTATTATTAGTTTTAAGTTGTAAACACAAAAAGACCCTATCCCAGGCTCTAGGCCCCTTTGACAAATAGATAAGTAACTACAAAACCAAACACAGAACAAAACAAGAAAAAATGTAGCAAGCCAACGGCCTTTCTGATCCAAAGAAACTAGTTAATAAATCCATCACTTCCCCATCTTAGCTCCTGCAAATGTTTAATTTCCTCAATAAAAATCCATTTTTCCACCATATCCCTTACTATTAGCCCTCCTTAAATTCTTTCCCAAATTTCTCTACTATCCTTTGAGTCTCATCTTTCTTACCTTATAAGTCATTGTCTTCATAATCTTCAGATTATTACTTCTGTAGGTTCTTATCCCATTATCTCAGATGTTTTGCTACATGGAGCAGTTCTTGAACTGAACTGATGTAGCGCCCTTCTACTTCGTGCATTAAAAGGAGCTTCATGGTATTAAAAAAATCATTAATGTAAACATTGAGTTAGTGGATACTAGTAGTTACTCATTTCAATGCGCAAATCATAGATTTGAAATGAAATGGAAGACAGTGGATATAAGAGCAGTCTGAGATACTGGACTGAGACTTCGTGATTATTTCTTAGAAGATGATGGTTTCTGAGAAATACTAGGTTACATTTCTGAGCATTATTGTGTTTACCTGGACACCTTAAGAACCTACGAAGATCTAAATGTTTAATACTTTGAAAAAAGTAGAATGTTTAAGGAAAAATTAACTCATCCTGATCCATGTATATCATCAGGTGCCCATTTTGCAAACTGATCTACAAAGACAGGCCGTCTGTTTTTCTGTAATGTCCAATTGAAGTAAATGGGATTCTAAGCTGACACAGGGGTCTGACCGCATGGATCAGCCTTCAGGACTGGCACCACATTCATATTTTAAGAAGACAGACCTGATTTTTGGAACTGGACAAAGCATGGAGGATGATTCTGCTGGGATTTCAGGCTGTTGTCTGTCTTTGTGCAAAAGCACTGTTTTAGCACTAGTATCATCTCCAATCCAGGTGTGTCATTCAGTCTCCATAAATATCTTCCTAGCAGTTTGTGGTTGACTTTTCTTGCAATACTTAATTACATTTTGATAACCTAAACCTTAAATTCTTAAATCCTCACATGAAGATATGTTTCTATAGCGTTTCAGAATTACAGTAAAGATGACAATATAAAGCCTAAAACAAATATGCATATGAATTTGTCACATTTTGTAGCTGAATGTTTTATTTAAAGTGACCACCATGAAATATGCTAACAGCTATGCCAGATGCTAACACAAAATATTTTAAAAAATCAGTAAATATTTGCTAAATTGAAAGTAGTCATTTATTTGGCATACTGCTTGCACCACTCCTCTTTTGAGACTTTATTAACGTTCTTAATGTTAAAAAGATTTTTTTTTGCTTAAGAAAAAAAAAGCAGTACTTAAAGGCTATTGCTATTTATACACTTCCATTAAGAAGGAAATGAGTGGAAATGCTTTCAACTGAAATGCTAATAGGAAGAAAAAATAACTTAATTTTCCATGAAGGAAAAGTCATTTCTGCTTATTTTAAATATCTGTATGAAATGGTATTCTTCACGTCAAGAGATTTTTTTTAAATTAATAAATCTATATTTTCTTCTCTTACTATTCAATATGGCTTTCATAGATAGTGTCAACTGTCATGAATACTTGTAATTTCTTTGCATCTCTTCAATAAAAACATGTATGTATGGTACATAATTTATATTGACTGGAATCCAGGTTACTAATAATAGTGGAAAATTATTTTCTTCTGCACTGAAAAATTGACTGAACTGTTAGATATAATGCCTAAAGAAATACAGGGGAAATGCAATTATGGCCTGATCCAGAGCTCATTGACATCATTAGGGGTCTATCATTGTTTTCAATGGGCTTTGGCTGAGGCCTTTATTGCACACTGGAAGTCATTGTTTAGTCAAAAAAGACAGTTGTCAGCTAGAAATTAAAAATTCCAGTCTACTGTATCCAGGCTTATTAAACGCATTACATGAAAAAGACAGAGTATAAAGCCAGAAGGGACTACCGGATCATCTAATCTGACCTCTTTTGTGTCACAGAAGAGTAGCACTACTCAGCATCCAGTCACTAAACCCAACAACTAAAATTAATCCGAACTATTACAGCCCTCAGGAGACTAAACTGTGTGTTCCACAGGTAGAGAATAGGAGGGACCAAGATACATGAGTTCTCAAGGTCGCTGTAATGTCAGGGAATTGATTACATGAGATATACCCAGAAGATCTGGAGCTAGTGATGGACTGAGGCTCTGAAAAGGACTCCAAAGGTTGGTTTTTCATATGCAATGTTTGCTACCAACTACGGATTTTTTTTCTAGTTTTTCCCTTTTCTACTAAAAATGTTTGGAGGCCTGACATTTTTGACAATTCAAGCCATTTGCCGCCTTTAGCTGATGGAAAAAGTGACTATACAAATGTAGCAGCAGAGGGTATTCAGAGTCACAATAGCTTATTTTACTGAGAAAAGTAAGTTGTGACTGCTTTTACTTCTGTTGCCCCAGCTGAGTCAGCACATCACAGGGAGAGTGCGGTGGGTTGTGGTCATTATTATGTTTCAATATAAAATAAAAAATATATATATATATCAATTAAAGGCTGTGGATTGTATTGAGCAGGGATTGGCAACCTTTGGCATGCGGCCCATCAGGGAAATCCGTTGGTGGGCCGGGACAATTTGTTTACCTGCAGCATTCACAGATTCGGCTGATCACAGCTCCCACGGCCGCAGTTTGCCGTTCCAGGCCAATGGGGGTTGGAGGAAGTGGCAGCCAGCACATCCCTCAGCCTGCACCACTTCCCGCATCCCCCATTGGCTTGGAACGGTGAATCATGGCCAGTGGGAGCTGTGATCAGCTAAACCTGCAGACGCTGCAGGTAAACAAACTGTTAAGGTCCGCCAGTGGATTTCCTGACAGGCCACGTGCCAAAGGTTGCTGATCCCTGGTATAGAGATAACTGATGGCTGAATTTAATCTACAGAATCTTGATTATTGGGGCTGATACATTAGAAAAAAGTAACTTGGCTTGTGATGTAGATCCAGAGTGATTTTGTTGGGCTGGCAGTTGGGGGAAAAACAAAAAAAGTCTTCTTGTAAACTGAGAGCATTTGATAAGGAAATCGCTGAGGGACAATAAACATAGAACCACACAAAACAATTTTGCAGAATCACATTTCAGAACAGTGTTTTACATCAATCCGTCACTCTTGTCATATACAAAAGAAGACAACATATCTGTGATGAATGAAAAATATATTTTTATGGAATTTTGTCAAGATGCTCAATGGCATGTGTGACATTATTGACATAAACTGTGACCATATAGATCAGCACATCCCTCGCCCACGCAACTTCCCACAGCCCCATTAGCCTAGGACAGCAAACCGCAGCCAGTGGGAGCCGCGATCAGCAGAACCTGCCAACACGGCAGGTAAACAAACTGATCTGGCCCACCAGGGTGCTTACCCTGGTGAGCCGCATGCCAGGAGTTTCCAACCCCTGGTATAGATCATTGTTACCACCCAGGTCCTATAGTTGCACCAAATCTTGTACTAAGGAGGTCAAGTAAGGTGTCTATGAATAGGCTGTAATTTGCTGGTTATGAGTATGCTGTTTGTGTGTATCATCATTTTTGTATGTGAAGTTATGAATATGGGCAATGTACTTATATCTCAATGTCTTTGATTCTAAATAGCATTAGTGAAGCATTTGGTCAGGTTTATGAGAAAGAATTCTTCAGATTAAGTGTCCAATCAAGAAACACTTAACTGACAATGTACCTTGGGAGACTCCAGTACACGTATGAGGAGCCTTCCTGGGAACGTTCAAGGTAGTATATGAGCAATGGTTGCTCTACCTGTAAAGAACTGAGTCATGCAGGGACATGTGACTTGCTCATGTGACACCAAACTTCATCTTGCTGCTGTGATTTTCCACAGTAAGAACAAAGTGGTCCCTCCACATGGAAGAGGATATAAAAGGCCCTGGAAACCCCTACATTTTGTCTTCAATCCTGCTTCTGACCTCTGGAGGAACTATACATGAAATTGAAGCTCTGAACAAAGGACTGAATGACCCATCCAAACTAGGATGTTTGTACTCCAGATACTTGATTGGTTTAAATCAGCAGTAATCCCATCAAGCCTGAAACAAGCCTGAACTAAGAACTTTGCAATTGTTGCATGTATTTGATTCTATTTAACCATGTTTAACTCTCATCTATAATTCTTTCTTTTTATGAATAAGCCTTTAGATTTTAGATTCTAAAGGATTGGCAACAGCATGATTTGTGGGTAAGATCTGACTGGTATATTAACCTGAGTCTGGGGCTTGGTCCTTTGAGATCGGAAGAACATTTTTTCTTTTACGGAGGTATTGGTTTTCATAACCATTCATCCCCATAAGGAGTGGTGCTGGTGGTGATACTGCCCTGGTCTAAGCAATTTGTCCAAATTGATACTCTCCGTAGTGTCCCGCCAAGGGCCACTTTGTTAAAGCATGACAGCAGGAGTTGATGCCAGAGGTTAGTTGAATATGGGGGCTGGAAAGAGTAAGTAGGAATGGGTAAGGAAGGTGGAAAGGCTAGAGCTGGAAGTGAAAACTGTAGAAACAATGTAATTTAGGGAACTAAGGAAGAGCAGGAGAGCTTTTCATATAAGTTTATTTATTTTATTTTTTTAAATTGATCCAAGGTAACATTCTCTCAAAACGGCAGGAGTGTTCCCTCAAAACACTGAGGGGTGGAGTAGGAATCATTTCACCATCAAATTGTTGGTTAAATCTGACAAATTGTTGGCTGGGACAAAAGTAATTAGCAGTAAAATAGGAAATAATTCAGAAATAAAAATAATATTATTAATTTTCTGTGGCTCAGTAGCTTATTTGAAATTATATGAGGGACTCCGTCCAGCAACTATGCACATCACAAATCCATTACAATAGGCGGCATGAACGTATACCCTCATCTGGCAGCTGCTGCAGAAAGTACAAGGACCAGATATGCAGGCATGGAGAATGAACTGTTTTCTCTTTCTTAGTAGTGACTCCAGATAAAGGTTGAAGGCTGTGAGGAAACTACAATTCCTTCTCTACTTGCTGTGTGTACAAACAGAACATTTCATTGTCTAAGGCAGTCAGATTTGTATATTTTATGAAGAATTAAGTTTGCCTTTAAAATTCTAGTTAATGGCTAGGGAGTGAAATGGGTACAATGTACAGTAACTCCTCACTTAAAGTCATCCTGCTTTGTCCACTGCTTGTAAGAAGAGCAGCCCATTGAAGCTTCAAACCAGGGTGGACCGGCAGCCCCCGTATCAGCTCCCCCTATCAGCTCCCCGCTCCCCTAAGTTCCCTGTGCAGCAGCTGCCAGCAGACTAGCAATTGCAGCTGTCCCTCCCATCACTGCCATGTGCTGCTCCTGCCCTATTCCTTGATGCTGCTTCCCAAGCCTCCTGCTTGCTGTGCATGGGGGGGTTGTCAAGGTGTCCCCCTCTGCTCCTACACCCCACTTAACCCTTCTTTTCCATATAGATCAGGGTGGGGACATGGACAGAGAGAGACAGAGTGAGCCTGTGGCAACAGCTGCTCTCTCGACTTCCTGTTCCACTTAAAAAGACAATGCACTTAAGAGTGGGTCAGCTTACTCAAAGGGTCAGTGTGCATTTTTCTCTCTCTCCCACCCACAAGATGTATGTCTGTCTCTTTCTGCTATGCTGTCTCCCCTCCCCTCCACTCCTGCTGCCTTGTAGAGTGTGAGGCTACACTAACAACGTGTTAACCCTTGAGGGCTCAGACGAGTGCAAGTTCATCATTTAGCACAGGGGTTCTCAAACTGGGGGTCGGGACCCCTCAGGGGTCATGATGTTATTACGTGGGGGATCCGAGCTGTCAGCTTCCACTCCAAACCCTACTTTATCTCCAGCATTTATAATGGTGTTAAATATACAAAAAAAGTATTTTTAATTTATATATGGGGGGGAGTCACACTCAGAGGTTTGATATGTGAAAGAGGTCATCAGTACAAAAGTTTGAGAACCACTGATTAAGCAGCAAGGCATTCCATGGGAAATATCCAACTCCCTTACACACTCTAACTCCTGCGGACGGGGCAGCTAAATACACCAGCCTGGCCCACCAGGGGCTTTCCCTACAGAAGCAACAACCCCTGTTTGAGAATCCCTGAGCTATCCTATAATATATCTGTTCCTGTGACAGTGACAGCTCTGGTCACAGTTTTGAACTGCACTGCTTGACGGTCACAGAGATTGGAAGCCTGCATTCCATCTTTTCAAACCTCTTGCATTTTTTTGAAACATCTTTTCTTGATAGCCCACCTTGGCAAGTACGTCTAGCAGCTCACCTTTCTTGTGTGTGCTTGATCATGCCAGCTCACACACAAAGAGCTACTAGATGTGCTCCTGCCTGGAGCAGCAAGAAATCATGGATCTTCTCACTCTGTGGGGAGAAGGAGCTGTGCAAGCACAACTATGGAACAGCTGTAGAAATACTAACACCCCCATGGAGATTGCACAGGGGATGCTGCAATGGCAGAACAACAGCAATGCGATATGAAAGCAAAAGTGCTTTGCCGGGCATACCATAAGATGAGGGAGGCAACAAGAAATCCATTACTGCCCTGCAGACCTTTCACTTTTACTATGAACTGCATGCATACTTTACAGTGACCGCACCAGCACCCCACAGATGACTATAGATACCTCGTATCAGAGGGTAGCCGTGTTAGTCTGGATCTGTAAAAGCAGCAAAGAATCCTGTGGCACCTTATAGACTAACAGACGTTTTGGAGCATGAGCTTTCGTGGGTGAATACCCACTTCCTCAGATGCATGTAATGGAAATATCCAGGGGCAGGTATATATATGTGTGCTAGCAAGCAAGCTAGAGATAACGAGGTCAGTTCAATCAGGGAGGATGAGGCCCTGTTCTAGCAGTTGAGGTGTGAAAACCAAGAGAGGAGAAACTGGTTCTGTAATTGGCAAGCCATTCACAGTCTTTGTTCAATCCTGAGCTGATGGTGTCAAATTTGCAGATGAACTGAAGCTCAGCAGTTTCTCTTTGAAGTCTGGTCCTGAAGTTTTTTTGCTGCAGGATGGCCACCTTAAGGTCTGCTATAGTGTGGCCAGGGAGGTTGAAGTGTTCTCCTACAGGTTTTTGTATATTGCCATTCCTAATGTCTGATTTGTGTCCATTTATCCTTTTCCGTAGAGACTGTCCAGTTTGGCCGATGTACATAGCAGAGGGGCATTGCTGGCATATGATGGCGTATATTACATTGGTGGATGTGCAGGTGAATGAACCAGTGATGGTGTGGCTGATCTGGTTAGGTCCTGTGACGGTGTCGCTGGTGTAGATATGTGGGCAGAGTTGGCATCGAGGTTTGTTGCATGGATTGGTTCCTGAGCAAGAGTTATTATGGTGTGGTGTGCAGTTACTGGTGAGAATATGGCATAGAGGAGGACTACAGGTGCAGTTGCTCTGAACTGTGACAGATATGATGGAAGAGGGGATTAAGAATGGGTTAGGGGCATGGCCAGTGGATCCATTACTTGTAGACTCAACAACCAATCCCCCATTTTCCCTGCCAACCCCCATATGATATATACATAGAGAGCCAAGTGGTTCAGAGAGGGAGAATTCTCTTTGCCTTGACTCTTTCAGAGCACCTTTATGAGGGTTATGTGCATGGATGAAGTATTTTCCCTTAAGGGGAGAGGGGGTTTCCCTCATGTATTTCCTCCCCATTCCTCTGCCATAATACCCTTCTAGATGATTTACTTTTACAAGCTAAGAGCCATCAGCCAGATCTGTCTTTCCATCATTTTTTGATCTTTTCAGCTTTGATTCCACATCTGTAAATATTAACAAAGGAGACTGAAGAGGATGTGTCACAATTAAACTGTGCTTCATTTTTTGAAGCTTAAGAGGAAGGCCATGGCAAGTAACACAGAATATGCCCTAGAGGTAGCATTTCTCCAAGAGTGCTAAGCTTTTGTCATTTAGCCTGACTGAACTAACGTGTAGAAAAATGAACAGCTGTCACTATATTTTCACTTTGTTGATGGAAAGGAGAGATGCAATTCCATGTGTGGTTAATAACGTGTATTTTTAGCTTTATTAACAAATATCATTCTAGTCTAGACTTTGAAATACAAACTGTGTTTTAAAAATGGTAAAAGAGTACCAACATTCTCTCATTAAAGAATTACTAGTATTTATTCATATTTCAATTCTTGTAATATTTATTATAATATGCTGTTTAAATATAAATAACACTGTGGCATCTTATATATCATCTTTCCCAAAAGAACCAAACCCTACCAGCTATGCTGATTGCTATTAATAGTACTTAGATCATATGTAGAGCTTTTCTTCCATATGGTGAATTCCAAAGTGCTTTACAGAAGAAGATGGCTGTATCAGTTTCTCCATTGTACAGATGAGGAAACTGAGGCACAGAGCACTGACTTGTCTTACCTAAATTTATACAGCAGGTCAGTAGCAGAGTTGAGAATAGAACTCAGATTTTTTTGTCTTCCTGGGGTAACTCTTTAGATGGTGTAAATTGTCCATTTATTTTAACAGAGCCATGACAGCTTCCACAGCTAAGGATCTACTCCCCTCCATCCCCTTGGTATCCTAGTCCCTAGGATCATGCTGCCTCTCTAATCTCATATGATTAAACCATATCACGATTTCTGGCTGTACCAAGTTTCATCGTTGGTACTTCTTTTAAGCATGTATGTCATGGATGTTAACAAGAAAGCAGGTTTTTAGAAAATAACCATTGGAATGAGTCTTACCTATTTACACAGTATAGTCATGACTTATTCGGATGAACAGCTTTATTCCTAGACATAAGAGTACACCCTTGACCAATTAAATTGTTTGATAGCTATAATTAATTATAATTCATTGTCCTGAGAGGAGCATGTAAAGTATGACTTTAAAGATGCTCTGTTGCACTAGAAAAGGCACAAGTTCCACATGAAATATGTGGTGGTAAGTATAAGGGACTGCTGCTGATCTCTGTTTGCTATACTGTGAGGCAATGAAAAGTCTGAAAATTATTTGAAGAGATTTGCATGTTCAATTGACAATAGTAATCAGTCAGCTTCATTCCTAAAAATCAACTTCATGCTATTGTCCATTTTGTTATTGTTAGCATTAATAAAACAATCCATATAACTACAAACAAATCTCAGCTATAAAACCAGTGATCACCAATGATCTTTCAGAATGCCAGGGCACTTTGTGCAAAAATAGGGACAACAGTGCTATCATTCTTAGGGACAACAGTGCTATTGCTCTGCCCAAATCTTTACATGGCTTGTGACATTGGCCCATATCCGCATAGGGGTTTAGGTGCCAAAATTACAGATTTAGGCACCACTGCAATCCACTCTACCTCCACTCAGCTGCTGCCTAATCCTGTAGGCACTCAAGTGCAGCTGAGTCAACATCTACCTTTCCACTGTAAAGTTCGCTGACTGCCTAATATCAGAGGGGTAGCCGTGTTAGTCTGGATCTGTAAAAGCAGCAAAGAGTCTTGTGGCACCTTATAGACTAACAGATGTTTTGGAGCATGAGCTTTCATGGGTGAATACCCACTTTGTCATATTCACCGACGAAAGCTCATGCTCCAAAACATCTGTTAGTCTATAAGGTGCCACAAGACTGACTGCCTAAGATACTACCTCTGCACATGCACATTGCTGTTTCAAGAAGGCACCTGGACACCTGTCTATGACTAAGCCACAGAGTGAGCCTTTAACCAATTAAAGATAGGTAGTAAAATGCCTATCTTATCTGCAGGGCCCAATCCAGTTGGCATGCTCAGAGCATGCCTATGTAAAGCCTGCAACATACCCCTCTAGAACAGGCTACATAGCGGTAATGAGTGAAATGATTCCTACGTAGTCTGTAGAATACTTTGGGTTCCTCTCTATAAAACAGTGTAAAATAAATGTAAGATTATTGGGCTCAATCTTTCTCCCATAATAGTTTTGCCCTTGACTTCAATGGGAACAAAATCAGTCTGCTTTTCCCAACTCAGATATGGAGGAAGCTGGGGTTCAGTGGAACTCACCAAAGTTTGCAAGGTAAAATTAAGGTGAAGGTAAGGGCAAAAATGTAGAGGTTGTTTTTGCATGTTTTATCTGAACCCTTTGTTCAAAGTCATTGCTGTTGTACATTTATAAATGTGGTTTTTGCTTGGATCCAAATTATGGGAACAAGGGAGTTTATTAAGCTGAACTGGGTAATGCCACCAAACTTGTGGGTAACTGTGAATCTAATATTGTGCAGATTCTCAGGGAACTCTTTTGTGAGAATTGGGATGGGTCTGAGCTATGTCTCTTTTTGCCTTTGCAAAAACAATCCTATAGGATTTTCTGATGGATTAAAAGAATTTCTAGATGACTGTAAAGTAATCCTATAAACCTAAATCACATGCAACATTGTCTTATAGGATTTGCGAGGGACTAAAATGTTATACTGTAAAATCTGTAATGCCTCCTTTAGAAGCTATAAAGTGATACAAAGCTGACCCTGTAGATATTGATATAAATATCTGTCACAAGACTCTTGGAAGACTGTATAAATAATTGGCCTAGTGATTGTAATTCTCAAGCATCTTATGCTAACTCAAGAGCTATTTACCTTGGTTTAAAGGGCACTGTCAATCTATTTAAACCTCAAATTGAACTTTCAGAAAGAAAGGCAATTCTTCTGGATAATCTCTGGAGGATACTTTTTAATTTTTAAATAACATTTTAAACAGTGAAACCGTTGCTTTGGTCTGCAGTCCAAACATAATTCTCTCTATGATATATAAACACAGTGAAATACAAAACATTCAGATTAACAGAATTTTACAGTAATGGACTCAGCCATTGATCTTAGAATTACAGCCCTACTGGAGATAGGAAGGGAAGGAGAAGATGTACCACTTGAGAGACAATGTCTGGAGACATCATATCTGTGGGAGCCAAAAGATGACATAATGGGGAAAACATGAATTTATTTATTGTCTTATATTGCAATAATTTCTAGGCACTTTAAAATATGAGTAGGACATGAGACTTCATCAGTAGCCCACTGAAATTAATAGGAATATTTCTAATGAGTTTTATAAGCTTTAAATCAGTCCCACAGTGCCTACCTTGGAGATTTGAATAAAATAAGACATTGAAAGATGCAGGAAACGGATTCAGCATACAAGCAAAGGGCCAGACTTTAACACAGGGATCGGCAACCTTTGGCCTGTGGCCCATAAGGGAATTCCGCTGGCCCGCCAGGACGGTTTTTTTACCTGCAGTGTCTGCAGGTTTGGCTGATAGCAGTTCCCACTGGCCGTGGTTCGCCATTCCAGGCCAATGGGGGTTGCGGGAAGCGGCGGTCAGCACATCCTTTGGCCCACACTGCTTCCCACAGCCCCCATTGGCCTGGAACAGCGAACCACAGGCAGTGGGAGCTGCTATCAGCCCAACCTGTGGACACTGCAAGTAAACATACCATCCTGGCCTGTTAGTGGATTTCACTGATAGGCTGCTTGCCAAAGGTTGCTGATCCCTGCTCTAACATCTGTATTCACACTGAGCAACACCTCGCTCCACAGCTGTAGTCAGGAGAAGTCTGTTCATTTACTTCAAAAGGCGATGGGTCAACCCCCAAATGTGGAGAGTAGGTTTGTGGATTAACTCAGGAAGAATTTTCCTGTTTATGCCAGTGGCCCAGACTACATATTTGGAAAGGGCATTGTGATGGGTTGGTATTTGCCTATATCTGCAGGCTCCAATCTGTTTTATGAATACCATTTTGACTGTAAACTGTGCTAAAGCTTTCACTCTTGATCTGAAACTTCCTCTTTATGCTGAGACATTGTTGGAATAAAGCCCTGCAGCTGAACCTACTCAGTCTCCTGACAGCCTAATGAGCACAGCTGGGCTCCATCAGCTAGATGGCCTGACAGAATGCCCCACTTGATCAGCTGAGGAAACTAGCAGGCTTGCTCTTAAGTTCAGCAGCAGCAGTAGCTCACTAGCTGTTTAGTGCATTTGCCTGTCACTGAGAATAGTACCTTTGTGTTCCTGGCTGTGCTCCTGGTTTGCCCTCAGTATTACCTCACTTCAGGTAACCCAGCACTGATGCCTGTCTCTACCCACTAGGCATGACTATCAATGTCCCAGTCAATGCCGGACACCCACGAGACATTAGGAGAAATCTTAACAGCTAGAACAATAGCAAACTATGGGAAAAGCATCAAGAGTCGTCAGCTTAGATGTCCTGTATTCAGATAGCTCCAATGTAGGAAAAATAGACTAGTATTGGGCCCTGGGGAGACTGGAGCAGGAGTTAAGCAACTGTTCATCTGCCAAAGGTTTTGAAACAGCTTGGGGAAGGTAATTACCTTACAGAGGGGTCCAGAACTCTATTTAAGGGCTGGCCCTTTGCAAGACTGGTCTCTTTCTGACCCGCAATCCATTAGTTGACAACAGGAATACTGAGCAGGGAGAGTGATGTTCAGGTAGGTTTCCTAAAAGGGCACTAACCAAAACACAAGAGTCTTTCAGAGAGATGAGATTCCTGGAGAGAGGGGTTTTGTGTGCAGGTGTTAATTTTGCTTAGATCTTGTAATTCCTGTGTGTTTTCTGTGAGTAAAATGTGTATGATTTGAGTAGTTCCTTTGAAAAGTCAGTGTGTTCCTTGTTTTACCTGTCATGTAGTCCCCAAAGAGTTAAACTGTAAACCAGAGTACCATGAGGGTGGGGCTTTGGGGAGAGTGTATTGAAGCTACTGGGGAGATGTGGGCAGTAAGCAGTAGGCTTCAGCATCAGTCTTGTGGAGCACGGTGTCCCACATCCCAGGAATGGGTATTAGACATGGGATCTGCACCCCTTGAGCATGCCAGAGAAGCTGGATATAGAAACAGTGGATGGATGCTGCTCAGACCCAGTAGACTTAGAAGCATCTGGGATACGAAGTTGGGTCCAGTACAGAAGCTTAAAGTCCAATCAAAAAAGGGAGCTCAGCCTTGGTTGTTACAGTTGTATCTATATTTCCCCCTGCATAACAATCTTACTGCAAGCCAGTGTCCAATAGCCACATCTGCTTGTGAAATCTGGATTTACAGAAGCATAGAAATGCAGGGCTGGAAAGAACCTCAAGAGGTCATCCAATCTAGCCCCTACACTGAGGCAGGTCCGCATATATCTAGACCCCATCCCTGACAGGTTTCTCTAACCTATTTTTAACAACCTCCAGTGACAGGGATTCCACAACCTCCCATGGTAACCTATTCCAGTACTTAACTATCCTTATTGTTAGAAAGTATTTCCTCATATCTAACCTGAATCTCCCCTGCTGCAAACTAAGCTGATTACATCTTGCCCTACTGTTAGCAGACATAAGGACAATTGATGACAGTCTTCTTTGTGACAACCTTTTATATATTTGAAGACTTATCAGATCCCCGCTCAGTCTTCTTTAGATTAACATGTCCAACTTTTTCAACCTTTACTCACAGGAAATGTTTTCTAAACCTCTAAATATTTTTGTTGCTCACCTCTGGAATGTCTCCAATTTGTTCATATCCTTTTAAAGTGTCATGCTCCAAACAGGACACACTACTCCAGATGAGGCCTTGACAGTGCCAAGTAGACTGGGATAATTACCTTCAATGTCTTACTTACAACACTTCCATTAATAGAATTACGTGTGCCTTTTTTGCTGCAGCATCACACTGTTGAATCATATTCACTTTGTGATCCACTATAGCCCCTACATCCTTTTCTGCAGTATTGCTGGCTAGCCAGTTATTTCCCATTTTGTAGTTGTATATTTGATTTGTTTTCCTTCCTATGCATATTACTTCTTACTTGTCTTTATTGAATTCCATCTTACTGGTTTCAGACCAATTCTGCTGTTAATCAAGATCATTCTGAATTCTAATTCTGTCATCTAAAGTGCTTAGTACTCCTCTCAGCTTGGTGTCATCTCTGGAATTTATAGCATGCTCTCCACTCCAACATCCAAATAATTAATGAAAATATTGTCTGGAACTGGACCCAAGATAGACCCCGGTGGGATCTCACTTGACATGTCCTAGTTTGACAGCAAACCATTAATAACTTCTCTTTGAGTATGGTCTTTCAGCCAACTGATAGTAATTTCACCTAGACCATATTTCCCTAGGCATTAAGGAGTAATGTGATACTGTAGTAAAACTGGACAAGTTAATCATTGGATATTTCAGCCCAGATCTTCATCTGCTGTAAAACAGTGTAGAACCACATAAGCCAATTTACACCAGCTGAGAGTCTGCTCCCTGTTTAATATGGAAATACCACATAAGGGCATGTTACCTCACATGTTTCATTTGCTGGGAAGTCAGATAGGATTATTCTGCCTTTAAATGTATGTATATCTATCGATAGTTTGAAGACCAAAACTATAACTGAGTTAAAAAAGAATTTACCTAAGTTAATGGAGGATATGTCCATCAAAAATGATCAGGGACTCAATCCCATGCTCTGGATCTCCCTAAACCTCTGACTGCCAGAAGCTGGGACTGTATGACAAGGGCTGGATCACTCACTAATTGTTCTGTTCTCTTCATTCCTTCTGAAACATCTGGTACCATCCATTGTTAGAAGATAGGATACTGGTCTAGATGGACCATTGATCTAACCCAGTATGGCTGTTTGTGTGTTCTTATATCTATCTCTATACATTTTACGCATTTCATCTGGGGTAGAGATTCCCACTCTCTGCAAATTGCTGACAAATGTGAGCAGCTTGTCTCTGACCTTCTTTACTCGTGCAGCACAATTAATTCTGGCAGGTTTTCCTGTGTGGTGGACTATTACACTCTACTTATGTATCCACAATAAGAATGTGTCTTATAATATTGTTGACTCTGAAAATGTGTTGACACTTTTTGTTGTTGAAACTTTAGTAAGGACGCAGAATCACACTGAGGTATTTTGCAACTCTCCATAAAATCCTGTGTCCAAGAGGCATTGGGTACTTTTAGGTGGAAAAAAAAAGTCAGAATAATAATATATAATTAGCAGGTTTTAGGTCCATCCAGACAATAATTCTCCCACTTGTGCATTATGTAGTCATTTTACACTTGAGCAAAATTGAATGTTTTACATACCTACTTTACACAAGCATAAGTAACTACACAAATGAACAAGGCAGTGTAGAATCAGGTCAACTATTTTCTGAGCTGGCAGACTTGTACTTATTATTTCCCTTAGTTTCCCCACTGTAAGAAAAAACACAATTTTGACAAACTCACTTAATTATGTTCTACACTATTTATAAGGCTCTGTATGGTTTCTACAATACTTTATGGTAAATCTGTACTATGGCTACCAGCTTTTTTTTTTTTTTTATGGCCATCCAGCATCTTGATAGATGAAAGGAAACACAGTGAAATCAGACAGTCAATGGTGTTTGACAATAGTGTGGGAGAAGAGCCCAATGTGTGAGCAGCAAACCTTCATAAAGTCTGTACAGGTCCGCTCAGTAGATGGAGGTTAGAGCACACTCTGCTTCCTTGCTTGCCTTCAGGCCTCAACCTGGGTTCTCTGGCTCTCTGTGATGACTGCACCAGCCTTGACCCAGGGTGTCCAGACTGAGCTGTTGTAGGCAGAGTTTACCCATTTGTCAATGGGAATGCTGAATTGCTTGAGACCTTGCTTGAACTTGTCATTGTATTGGAGCTTTGGCCTTCTTCTGTGCTGTGGGTAGTTCTTGAGTTGGCTATAGAGTACATCCTTTGGCAGATGATATTGAGGCAGCAAAGAGTCCTGTGGCACCTTATAGACTAACAGACATATTGGAGCATGAGCTTTCGTGGGTGAATACCCACTTCATCTGATGTGCATATGATGAAGTGGGTATTCACCCACAAAAGCTCATGCTCCAATATGTCTGTTAGTCTATAAGGTGCCACTGAACTCTTTGCTGCTTTTACAGATCCAGACTAACACAGCTACCCCTTTGAGGCATACCCTCTATGTGTCCCAGCCAGTGAAGCCTGTGAATGCCCAGCATAGTCTGCATATACTGTAGGCTGGTTCTCTCAAGGATCTCATTGTTAGTAACTCCAAGAATTTTTCTGAGACAGGAAAGGTGGAAACTGTTCAATCTCTGCTCCTGCTTGGAATACATAACCCAGCTTTCACAACCATAAAAGAGGATACTGAGGACACAAGCCTGATAAATGGACACTTTTGTGTTCAGGATTAGCAGCTTGTTGTTCCAGACATGTGAGGTAAGTTTGGGAAAGGTGGCACATCCCTATTCATGCTAAGTGAACTGGTTAAAGTTGTGCCAAGATAGCAGAAGTGATCTAAGTTGTCCAGAGCTTTATTATTGATGTAGATTTTAGGTGGGACGTTGGTGCTCTGTGATATGGCAACTGTTTCTTTGATACTGATTACCATACTGAAATTGATACATGTATCAGAGAACTTATTCATCATGATCTGCAATTCATCAGGTGAGTTAGAGATGAATCATCTCATGGCATCATCTGTGAAAAGCAGATCCCGAATAGTGAGTTGGTTGACATGTCTTTTGCTTTAAATCATCTTATTCTGGACAAGCTGCTGTTTAGCCTCGATTAAATTAGTAATCAGTTCGATTGTTTCCAAAAGTGTATTTAAGAAGAATAGAGAGGAAGATGGCAAAGCTGATAGGCACTAAGATGTAGCCTTGCTTCATGCCAGTATCAATGCTAAACTCAGACAATGTTTCATTTTCATACTGTATAGTTGCCTTGATTCCATAAATAAGGAGAGCACTTTCTGTGGATAGCCAATTTTTGGCAGTATCTTTGATATGCCATTCCTGCTAACCACGTCAAAGATCTTTTATAGGTCAATGAATGCAATATAGAGAGATGCCTGTTTATGGCTTTTTTTTCTTGCAACAAGCACATTGTGAAGGACATGTCAGTCATGGAGCTTCCAGCTCTGAACTCATATTGGCTCTCTGGATAAATTTTCTCAGCAAGAACTTGGAGTCTCTTCAGCAGGACCCTTGCAAGCACCTCGACGACCATGCTGAGCAGAGAGATCCCTCAGTAGCTGTTGCAGTCTGTTCTGTCTCCTTTATTTTTGCATAAAGTAATGATGTTTACATCTTTCAGATCCTGGGATATGTGGCTTTCTTCCCAGCAGGTGCAGAAAAGTGCATGGATGTCACTCACGAGCTTTATCTCTCCTGCCTTTAGGAGCTCCAAAGGTATCTGATCACTGCCTGCTGCTTTCCTAGGTGCAATCTCTTTGAAAGCTTACTCTAGAACAGTGGTAGGCAACCTGTGGCTTGCAGGATGCACACAGCCCATCATGGTAATCCACTGGTGGGCAGCGGGACAGTTTGCTTACATTGACTGTCCACAGGTATGGCCGCCCACAGCTTCTAGTGTCTACTGTTCACTGTTCCTGGCCAATGGGAGCTGCAGGATGGAGGAGCAGGCAGATACTGGACACAGTGTTGGTATATAATATTCTAAATACTTTTATTGATTACAGTATAAACCCCACACAAACTGCCCCAGAGTCCGAAGATTAGAATGAAGTCCTGAGGTCCAGTTGAGGTTCAGTCCAATCATAAGGCATGAGGAGTCGGCACTGCACACCTCTTCAAAATCAGGGTTCTGGATTGATGTCTGACTCCAAATTTCAGATATCTCAGGCAACTATTTATAGACCAATCCATTGTGTCATCAGCTCTTTGTCTCTGTTTGGTAGGCCTTTCACCCACAACTCCAGGAAAACAGTTCCGGGCAGGCCACCATAATCCAAGGCATTCCATTTCCCACAATTTTTGTCCACAGCTGTAACAGATACATTGTCATGACAACAACACTGATGTTATTCCATTTTCTGATGATTCTGTATGCTTCCCATGGACACAACGTGTTGTTTTACAAACAGTCCTCGACTGCTCACAAACTTAAATCTTTGCTTCAGTTGCCAGCACGCAACTCATGTACTCATGTCAAGCACATGGCATTCATACTAGGCCTTGATGACCTATAGCGTATTACAATATATATCACTATATATCCCAACAAGGATGTTACCACCTTCCGCTTTCAGATTTGTAGTCTTTTTACAAATTGAATGAAGTATGTTTTTGATTCCATCATACATACTGTGAAGTTCCCCTCTTTCAAAGCAGGTCTGAAACTTTTTGCATAGGTCTTGCCAATACTTCTGGACAATTTGTCTGGTGGCTTTCTGGATTGCAGTCTTAGCCTCTTTGAACTTAAGGGTTCTGGACTTGGTTGTTGAAGTAAAGTTAGGAGAGCCTGCTTTTCCTTTTCTATGAGTGGGAGCAGCAGATGTTCAAATGCAGTGAACAAGTCAGGTTGTTTTTTCTGTTTTTTTTTCTTTTTTGACATCCTTGACAGTGGACAGTGTCTTAAAATTTTCCACAAGGTGTCACAGTCAGAGGAATAAAGTTGATCATTTTCAGAGATACACACACAAGTGTACATTGAAACTTTGCACATGCATCAGATTCCTTCCTGTGGTGATGTTGAGGTAAAGTTTGCATTTTGCCTTCACATGGTGGATCTTTTAAAGATGCAATGGGAGCTTGGCCCTGACAAGGGCATGGTCAGTGTTGCAATCAGCATTATGCATTAATTAAGCATGCAGTACATCATGAATGTTTCTGTGATGGATCAAGATGAGGTCAAGCTGATGCCAGTGTCCTGAGTGGGCATGCTTCCATATGACCTTGCTGCTGCTGCTGCCAGAAAAATAGGTATTTAAGGCTATCAGCTCACACAAGGAGCAAAGCTCAAGGACATGCTGGCCATTTTCATTGAGGCTACTTGTGTTGTGTTGGTCAATGATGTATCCCCAATGGTCCCAGCCCAGCCACCTGGGCACTGAAATCACCAAGAACGGTGAGTCTGTTCCTTCTGGGGACATTCTTGATGATTTGTTCCAGTTGAGAATAGAACTCACTTTTTTGCTGTTTGCAGTAATCAAGTGTTGCTCTGTAGGTGGACAGAAGAGTCAGGGTTCCTGAGTTCATATTAACATTCAGCTGCATGATCCTCTTGGTGATAAATACTGGAGGGGTACCTGCACTGGAGACACTTATTGACAGCAAATCCAAAACCGAATAGTCTTGCTTCATTTTCAAGTTTCCTAGCTCAGCAGAAGTAGAAGTACATTACTTCATCTAGTGATCCAGTTTCCAAAAGTCTCATCTCATTGAGGGCTGCAATATTGACATCCAGTTGATGTAATTCTCTATCCATTATGGCTGTTTTCCAAAATTCCATGGTCTTTCAGTTCAAGTCTGGTTAACAGAGTGCAAACATTCCAACAATGATTAGTTGAGAGCCAGGAAAAAAGAAAGGGAGCTTTTTTAGCCCATCTTTTCTAGGGCCTTCCCTGAATTAGGGCAAGCAGGCCATCCTTAATTGGGGCAAGCAGGCCACCCTTGGAGCTCTGAGCTGCTGCTGATGCCAGGGTCCTTCCCCACCAGGACGAGCAACCATCAAACACAGACCTTTGATGTGTAAACCTAGGCAAAATAAAGAAGGAAGGGGTTGCCATAGGCCTGCACCTTCTCTCTTGGCAGGGACTATAGAACCCCAATGGCAAGATGAAGGTCAAGAGATTGAGGTAGCCCTGCTGCAGCTTCTAGCCACAACACCACTCCAAATTAAAAGAAGCATCTCCCTTATCACATCCACCAACAGGATTCTGGCTCATCCACTTATCTTGGGACATTTCCTTCACTAAGGGGTCCAACTACCCCGCCCTTGGCCACCACTGGAGCTTCCTGGGGTGAAACAGGTTTATTGACCAGCACCTGTCACTTGCCGTTGCATTGCTGGCTGCACCACCTATGCATTTGGTGACGAATCCTGGAGGGACCAGCCAGTTAGTAGCTCTCAGTTATTGCCCATTAATCATTCTTAGTTTGTTTTTCTTTAGAAAACCTAAAATGGCAGATTCAGAAAGATGATGTAAGCTAGATACCTACTTTTTAAAGACCGCTGAGAACTTATGTAAGATTGGATGGTAATTGCTGTGAAGGCAGTGGCAGAGGATTCATGTTGTCCCTTAAAATGATGGAGTAGCTTTAATTAGTCTTTATTATTTTAAATGTTGAATTTTGACAATGTTATTCATCTTGTACATAAAGGAAGACATAGTCCATGGCCCTGATGATTTTCATCTGTATTCTGAATACAAAGGGGAGCATCAGCAACAATAGAGTTAAACAAGTCATACAGAGTAAAAACATGGTTTACGATAGTTTTAACACCCTGCTTTAAATGAAAGGTTACTTTTCAAGACTGTCAAAACATACTGTTTTTGTTTTTCAGTAGTGCCACTCTCCTTCCTCCATTGCATAACTGAGTCGTCCTGGTTATTTATCAAACAATAAAGTGAATAGCCATGAAAACACTGGTATCTTCTTGCTCCAGTTCTTTAACATTTTCTTGAAGTGAAATATAGAAAAGGAATTTTAATTCAGAGCCTCTTCTAATTTTAAACAAGGCCTGGTCTACACTGGTGTGGGGAGGGGAGGAATATCAATCTAAGATAAGCAACTTCAGCTACGAGAATAGCGTAGCCGAAGTAGACGTATTTTAGATCGACTTAGAATCACTTACTTCATGTCCTCGCGGCATGGGATCAATGGCTGGCACTCCCCCGTCGACTTTGCTTCTGCCTCTCACCGAGCTGGAGTTCAGCAGTCGACAGGAGAGCGATCAGGGATTGATTTATCACTTCTACACTACACATGATAAATCGACCCCCAATAGATCGATCGCTACCCACCAATCTGGTAGACGTACCCCAAAAGCCTTTATGCAAAGCTTCCTTCCTCTTTATAACTGAGAGTAAAGCATTCTACAGATCAGAGGGCTAAAGTGGAGCTTGTGTAGCAACCTGAAATGGAATATACTATATTTCACTCATAGAAAGAGAATATTGCATAGACTTTAACTCTAACTTTTCACACATGGAAAATGTAGTTGATATGTGTGTAGTGTCCCATTCTTTCTTTAGTGATTGAATCTCACTATCTTTGTACTAATTAGTAGCAACTGTTACATTATAACCACAGATTATTTAAATTAAGTTACTCAATTAGTAACCAAGTTTAAACACTGAAGTTACAAATACTTAAGTCATAACAAATCAAAAATTGACCTTGGGCTCTTATTATCACATCAATCTCCATTATTCACCTGTTTTTGTAGTATATTTTGATAATATATTTAGGGATAATTGTGATACTCATAGTGTCACAACCACACCTACAGAGAATGAAGGGCTCATTCAAAATCTGCAGTGGTAAAACTCCGTGTGTGAACCTACAGAGGACCTGAAACAACAGATGTACTGTAAAATAATCTGGGTTTTCCCAAGGCCCATATTATTCCTCAGAGAGAGGTTTCATAGCAAAATCTTGAGTGGCTGTGCATTAAACAGAAGACAAGTCTACTAGATTTGAAACTTGATATAGCCAGAGGAGGAAAAAGCAGTTCTAGAGGAAGATAAGAGGACATGTAAATCTCTGGACTAAGCCTATCAAGGTCTCCAGGCTGCCAGGACCACAGCTGATTTCCAGCCTGGTTGCTAGGCAACTCAGCAAGACCAGCTAGGTTAATAAGTCTCCTGATTGGGAAAGGGTGACAGTAGCCTACTACCTGAGCCTTGCAGTGGCAGCCACACAACAGCTGTTCTATGTGGACCACACTCATGGCTGAGCTTGCCCTGCTCTAGCTTCCAGCCACGTGCTCTAGCCATTGTTCCTACCCTCCTCCAGTCTGTTTCTGTTCCTCGTTCTAGTCCCATTCCAGCCTTGACTCCTGTCTGCTCCAGTCCAGTCTTTGCCTCCCTGCCCTGCTCCTGATTCTGACTTCTGTTCTGACCTTTGGCTTGGCTCCTCAACCCTGACTCTAGCTTCACCCTTGGCCTGGTACCTGACTCCTGTACCTACATCTGCCTTTTCTCCAAACTGCCACTGCAACCACGAGGCAAAGTCCTTCTTCACCCATTAGGTAGGCCACTCGTGCCACAGACCCCTTTTAGCTCTGCATAGAGGTGATGGATGATTTGCTTGTCTAATCTGTGGCTCTGGAGCACCTGTTCTTCTGATATGCCCAGAGAGCTCAGTGGCCTATACATTTTATTCACAGGGTGCAAGTGTCTCCTGTACCTTCCTCTCATCTGCCTCAACTCACAAACAGGCTCATCATTTGTGCCTTTACCTCTGATTGCTGTCTTTCCCCTCTGTTCTCCCACCTCCACCACCTAAATCTCTATCTTCACTCTTGTTGAGCACTCTTCTCCAAACTCAAGTGTGTATGTGAGTTTGAATGGGTGTCTATGTATATCTTGCTTCAGCCACCACTTCTTTTGAGTGGCAGAAGATGAAAATGGAATTAGAACTTCAACTTGGGTACTATATGGCAGTGGTTATCAACCAGAGGTGTGCATAGGTCTTCCAGGGGATACATCAGCTCATGTAGATCAAGTATCAGAAGAGTAGCTGTATTAGTCTGTATCCACAAAAACACTTCTTCAGTTACATGGAGTGAACATTACAGATTCAGGTATATATTTACACTGGCACATGAAGAGAAGGGAGTTACCTTACAAGTGGAGAACCAGTGAAAAGAATAAATTGACACAAATCAGAGATCAGGAATGGTAACACACAAAAGCCAATAGGAGAACACTTCAATCTCCCTGGACATTCTATAATAGATTTAAAAGTAACAAAAAAAAAACAGACTTCAAAGAGAAACTGCAGAGCTACAATTCTTTTGCAACCTTAACACCTTTAATTTGGGCTTGAATAGGGACTGGGAATGGCTGGCTCACTACAAAAGCAATTTTCCCTCTCTTGGTATTGACACCTCCTCATCAGTTATTGGGAGTGGACCACATCCACCCTGACTGAATTGGCCTAGTCATTCATGCATGTCCATCCGTAGATGTGCATATGGTTTGTACATGTCTAAACAGCCCCTCGGAAAATATCTGTGCATACCTTCTTTTCACACACTCACTTGCACATGCATATCTAGAGTTGCATGCATTCAACTTTCTGAAAATTAGAGCCATGAAGTTCTGACACATGGAGGAGTCTGTCTGCCCCCCTGGTGAACTAATATTAATTAATAAACAAAGATATGTGTATTTATTTATCTAGAGATCTTTTTTCCATCTTGCCCAAAGTACTCTACATAATCATTCTAGACTTTTGTAAGTTATCATTAAAGATGTTACACTTTGTTCTTGCCACTGAAAATACTAATGGATAATTGTCATTGTAAACCCAGTAGAACAGACTGGATCACTGTATTCAAACCAAGATAGTCTCTGAAAAGTTCTAGTCATATATGATGAAACACTCATTTGCTAGAGCACATCTGGAGATTTAAGTACCCTTCCACCCAGGAACAGATAGCTCTATAGAATATGTCAATCACTGACTTATATTCTTCTTCACAGCATGATTTTTACACATTATGTGCAGCTGCAAAAAAAAGTGAAAAGAAATTTGCAGTTTGTGCTGCTGCAGAAAATTTGTACTGCTACAAAGAGAGAACTCACAGTTTGTGCTGTATGAAAGATGAGAGATAAACTTCCATCTGTGCTATTATACTTTAAGAAGAAAAATTCTGACACAAATAATATCATGGTGTGCTGTACTTAGAGTAGTTTTTTGTTTGTACTCCTGATTTTAAAGCAGTACTTTCAAGGTCAATTAGCACTGAAGTTTTCATGAAGATATGCAGTATTTATCTTGCTAAGGGTTTAACATCTCATTTACTTCATATAGCATTGAAGCATTTGAAGAACCAGGGCCCACTTGTCTAACTTCAAATTCCATTCATTCTCTAGCTGTGCACTTCGTAAGACACAGCCCCTTACAGAGCATGCAAAGTTCTGAAATTCAAGATAGAATAACAATTTAGGGGGCAATTCTGCCACCTCTACTCTCAGTGAATAGTACCCTCCTTTACGAATGGAGTAAGGGACAGATTTTTAAATGCAAATAGGCACCTTATATCTTTAAAAGTCTGTCTTTAAGATGCTACTCAGAATGAGAAAGGGTGTTAAACTGGGCTCCTTAGTAACTGCATGTGAGCTCAGTTGCAATGGTAGTGGTCCTGAGTGCCTGCCCCATTTCTTTGGTTAACTTTGCTAATAGCAAGTTAATGGTCTGTGATTGGGAGAACCCCCGTCTATTGCACAATAGTGTCCTGGTCTATGATGCTATGATAACAAAATAATGCATAATAAACAATATCCATTCTTTGGTAGTTTACAGAAAGTTGCAGCAAATAGATAACTAAATCACCTGGGCACATTGCAGATATTTGTGATAAGGATATAAGAGTTCATATTGTAAACTACAAAATCATAAGTCTGATCCCTTAAAAAATGAATGTTGAACCAGTTAAAAGAGAGCTGTGTTGCCCTGGTAGCTATGCTATTGCCATCATAGATATGCAAATATAGCAAATCTCAGTGCTTTGAGTGAAGATAGTTATAATAAAATATGGGATAATGAGACAATCTACTTACACCTGTTCTAGTTTTAGTGCCTTAATACTGAGACTTTTATGTTTTCTTTGTATATTACATATATTGTGAACAGCCGCACTTTGTCTATTTTAAGATGTATACATTTTAGCAGATTTTTAATGAAACGGAGGATTTTTTTCTGAAACTAATACAACTAGACAATTGTCTGCATTTAAAATTTAAATAATTTTCAAGGTAAGAGTGATTTTCTTCTGTTAAACTATAAAAGATTACAAAAAATGCAGGATTGGTAAAACAACAATTTTTCTACAAAAGATGTCAATTTATAATAGTAGATCAGCATTCAGTACTTTTGTCACATGATTGGAAAGAAACTTAGGAATTTAGCTATGTTAACCTGATTTAGCAAGGCTCATAATTGTTCATAGCTGATCTTAAATAGCACTGCTCTACAGCCAAAATGCTTCTGAAATAAATGTAGTCCAACTTTACTAATTCTGGGTCACTGAGAACGAAAATGATGCTTAAAATTGTTGATTGGCTCTAGTTTTCAAGATATGCTATTGGGTCAGTATATACGACCCTTGACTTGGGAATGGCAGAGGATAAGTGAGTTATAAAGGGAAGGGATCTCAATTTAAACCAGAAATGACTAAAATACATCTTTGACTGGATCTATGAATAAATCTATGACTGGGTTCGGACAGTACTTGCTTTTGAGGCAAAACAATGAATGATGCAATCTGAAGCTGGTATTGCATCATACATGGTATGAATTGCATCTTGTTCTTCCTAGAAGTCATGGATGATGCAATCATAACGAAGTTTACATCACTCTGCTGAACAAATTGCCCTATATCACCTCTAGAAATCATACAGTGTAGTGCTCTCTTCTTTGTCAGTGTTTGATTTTGCAAAGGGACACATTTCTGTTTAGCCAAAGTGAGCGGAGATGCCTCGTACTTGTGTGAACAGTGCAGATAACTTCTGCTATGTTTGTGGTGAAGTGACTTTTGCATCCCAAAAATGCAGTATAACCACTATGGTTAAGAAAGCCTATCACCTTTATTTTGGCTGCAAAATTGGAGATCAGGACAAGAGGTGGGCCCCACACATATGCTGCAACACTTGTGCAACAAATCTTCACCAGTGGTTGAACAGGAAAAGGAAATCTATGCCTTTTGCAGTGCCAAAGATTTGGAGAGAGCCAACAGATCCTCCCAGCAATTGTTACTTCTGCATGGTGCCTCCAGTTGGGAAAGGTGTGTCAAAGAAGAAAAAGTGGACTGTGCATTATCCAAACATTCCATCAGCTATACGCCCAGTACCCCACGGAGAAGGACTGCCGGTTCCTGATGCACCAGAATCATTCTCACTTGAGTCAGACGAGGAAGAGGAAGAGGATGAAACTTCTGGTCCTGAACCATCAATGTCACAGGACCCACATTTTCTCCCATCCTCCTCCTCTGAACCACACCTCATAACACAAGGTGAACTGAATGACTTTATCAGGGATTTGGAACTACCCAAGAGTAAGGCAGAGCTGTTGGGCTCCAGACTACAGCAGTGGAATCTCCTGGCAGGCTATCAGGGCAAATGGAGCCCATCAGTGCTTGCAAACTATTGCTGGACAGTGACAAGAGATGCTCCATTTAATGAATACAAGAGACAAGCCAAGAAGCGCCAAGTAGACACTGAATAGGACTAAACTATGTACAGAATAGGTTTTTGCCTTTTGTTTCATAATAAATTTTATTTATAGAACCCTTTTGCTGATTTTTAAAGTGTTACATAAACAGGACAGGTGAAATATTATCATGTAAAGCAACCATAAACACATGAAAAAACCTAGGTTTACAATTTATGATTAAAACTCTACTATCTACACAATATACATAAACATAAAATGTAAAATCTTAAATATCTTAGAAACAGTAGCCAATCAGTTGTTTTAATTGTCATATTTGAATTTAGCACATAAAAATACATAATAAATATCACATTTTATCTCTGAAGCAGACGACTTCTCAAAAATTGTAGACCAGTGTAGTCTTGCACCATAATGCAACAATGTTAGACTTTTCATGAGAACACTTTACATAATTATTAAGGAAAGTTGGAAAAAAACATTTCAGGCTGATGTGCAATCATACAATTTTTCTTGTTGATAGCAAATCAATTCCTCCCACTCAGAAATACTTAGGAATTTGTGAACTAGTCTGAGGAAACAATAAGCACATTTCCACTTTTGTATTTTTTCATGACCAGTTCTCCCTCCACTATTTTTCCTTCCTGTCAACTTCTGCACTAGTGGTTTCCAGTTGTACTGGGAACCAAAACTGGAGAAAAGGACTATCCTTGAAGATTTCAAGTTCTACCAAAAGCATTTTCTTACAAAGTTAATAACTAAATCTTGCCGATTCCAAAGCTCTGAATAATGTGAATAAGCACTGGACAAACAGCTGAACTATTTTTTGATGATGGCCCATCTTTAGTATAGTCAGAAGAACCCTGAGAACATGCCATTTCAGTGGTTGAGACCATGTCACTGGTTGAGATCATGTAGGAAAGTCTCTGAACGTCAGTTGAAGGGGGAAGAATGACAGATATTCTCAGAAGTGGGCCATCAACTCTGCAATTCATGATCTGTGCTTCTGTGACAGAACTAGAATCTGTTAATTTTCAGGACATGGGTCAAGGCCAATATCTGTACTCATTTTTTTGCCTGAAGGAGTTTGCTAGAAGAAACTATTTTGTTCCAGTTGAGTGAATATTGCTGATTAGTAGAGGAATGTCTGTTGGTTGCTACTATTACCATTCTTATTACTGCTTTAATATGTATATTTATGGAAGCCTGCTGAGGTTCTGATTAGGAGTCTAGTGTGGTAGGTGGTCCACAAACACACATGAAGAGATGGTACCTTCTCTGATTCACATTTGTTCTGGCCCACTGGTCAATCCTTCGGAACTCTGGATCCTTAAAGTGTAGAAAACAGTTTTTCAAGTTTTCCTTTAAAAACAAAACAAAAACCAGTATACTATCACACTTAAAACAGGAAAAGCCTCTTGTTCCTCATAAAAAAATTTGCCACTTGTAGCTGTTTTTTAAAAAGATAATAATCAAAGGTTTGCGGAGAAATTATTCCTTTCCGTTACCAGAGATTGGAGGGCTTACTGTTTGACGCTCCTTTCTCGTATATATGTAGAGAAGTGAGGACCAAAAGTAACTGGCATTGGCTGGCCCTGGCAGGAAGTGACTTTGGAAAGAGGTTTTTGAGTAGAGAGCTTTCTTCCTTGCTTAGTTTCAGGGGTAGGGGCAATAAGCAGATTGGTAAAAAGGAAGAAATAAGTTATTTCAAACACTCTGTTGTCCAGCAGACTATTTTGGTTTTGGGGAGAGATTAAAGAGGCTAGGACTTTTCAGCTTGGAAAAGAGGAGGCTAAAGGGGAATATGATAGAGATATATAAAATCATGAGTGGTGTGGAGAAAGTGAATAAGGAAAAGTTATTTACTTGCTCCTATAATATAAGGACTTGGGGGCACAAAATTAAATTAATGGGCAACAGGTTTAAAACAAATAAAAGGAAGTTCTTCTTCAGACAGCGCACAGTCAACCTGTAGAACTCCTTGCCTGTGAAGGCTAGGACAGGGATCGACAACCTTTGGCATGCGGCACACCAAGCTAAGCACCCTGGCAGGCCGGGCCAGTTTGTTTACCTGCTGCGTCCGCCAGTTCAGCCGACCATGGCTCCTATTGGCCACTGTTCACTGCTCCAGGACAAGGGATGTGCTTCAGGGAAGAAGTGCGGGCCAAGGGATGTGCTGGCTGCCACTTTCTGCAGCCCCCTTTGGCCTGGAGCAGTGAACCACAGCCAGTGGGAGCTGCGACTGGCCGAACCTGCAGACACTGCAGGTAAACAAACTGGCCTGGCCCACCTGGGTGCTTACCCTGATGAGCAGCGTGCCAAAGGTTGCCGATTCCTGGGCTAGGATTATAACAGGATTTAAAAGAAGACTAGATAAATTCATGGAGGTTAATTCCATTAATTGCTATTAGCCAGGAAGCGTAAGCAATGGTGTCCCTAGCCTCTGTTTGTCAGAGGGTGGAGATGGATGGCAGGACAAAGATCACTTGATCATTATCTGTTAGGTTCACTCCCTTTGGGACACCTGGCAGTGGTCACTGTTGGTAGACAGGACACTGGGCTGGATGGACTTTTGATCTGACCCAGTATGGCCGTTCTTATGTTCTTATATACTAGGGAAGTTTATTGGTTTGTATACACTCTTTTTCATAGTTTTATATGCACTCAGTATAAATCGTGAGATCCTGCTTTTTCCCCAGACTTGTGTCTCCAGGGCTTGTGTCTCCAGTACCATTTTCTGCTAATACTTATTGCCCTTCCCAGGGGCAGCTCTAGGTATTTTGCCACCCCAAGCATGGCAGGCAGGCTGCCTTCAGCAGCTTGCCTGTGGGAGGTCCCCTGTCCCGCAGATTCAGTGGCAGCCTGTGGGAGATCCGCTGATGCCATGGGACCAGTGGACCCTCCGCAGGCATGCCGCCGAAGGCAGCCTGCCTGCCGCCCTAGCGGGGACCATCAGACCGCCTGCCCCTCCCACGTGGCTTGTCTCCCTAGGCACGCGTTTAGCGTGCTGGTGCTTGGAGCCTCTCCTGGTCCTTTCTGCAGACACTTTCTGCAGGCACTGCAGAGTTAGTACTGCATATGCTTTTTTGAGAAAAGGCAAGTTCAAGGGAGGGGTAGAGGCATAATGGGCCAGTAAGCAGAAATAAGTTCTCTTTACATGATGAATCTCTGAAGAAAGGGCAAATTGAAGAAGCTTTACATGCCTCAGGAATGTATATTAGAGACAACTCAGCAATGAACCTGTAGGAATAGAAGGGAAAAGATGATATTAAGAGAGATGTATGTAAAACTTTCCAATTTAGGGAGACAAGAGGACATTGTTCTGACTAGGGGAGCTTGTTAAAAACTGGGGGAAAGACAAGGAACTTAGTGACAGGTACAAAAATGGACTATGATGTGGGATAGCGGTAACTTCATTTTAAATGTTGTAAGTTATTTTTCTGGCTCATAAATGGCACAGTTGTGTCAGTTTTGTCACACACAAACACACTGATTTTTTTTATTTTTTGCCTCTCAGTCTTAAATAAACAGGACGCTGGTTAGCTTTCCATTATAATTTAGCTGTTAGTATTGGTGAACATGTGCTGATTGTCTTCTCCGGGAGACAATGGAGATTTTATTTTCAAAGGAGGAAAATCCAAGTGTGGCATCCAACAGCAGTGCTAAGGTCACATATGAACTTTGGAGAAGCTGTCAGCCCTGACCTAAGAGATGGTAACGTGGCACAGGCTTTCTTCTTGCATTGAGGATTCTGCCTAAAGATAGGGACTATGGCACTCTAATACTCTCAACACTCTGGATATAGAAGAGTGTGTATCCACTCCATACGTCAAATGCTGACACATAAGTAGCAAACATTTTGTTAGTATTATAAAAGAAAGAAAATATTCACGTTTATTTAATATAGAGAGCAAGCAAATTCTTACACGATGACCTCATAAATGTATGACTGAGGCTAGAGGGAGTCCCATTATAATTTTGGTAATTTTGAAAATATTTTTTCCAGGTTTTAAAGGTCTCTGATGCACATCATCTCCTCCTCCCCCTCCCACTAATTTTTAGAGAGAATCTTTAGAAAAGATAATACAGCCTTAAAGGTGCAGCTGACATTTACAAATGCAAAAGATAAATACTGAATTGCTGATTCAGCAGATACAGGCAAACCTGAAGAGAGGTACGAGTCTTCCTGTATCCTTCACGGGAGCAATGCTTTATTAAAAATGGATATAACTTCATTCTTTATAAAATTCTGTTTCCTTATAGATTGAAATCAATGTTTTTTACTAAACCAAGAATAATTTAAGTGGTTTATATGGCAGAATAAAAAACAGTCATCCCTTAAAATGCTGCACTTAGATAAAAATAAAAAAGGTATTACTTTTCTCAACATCAAAATTATTTTTAGTCAGCCCACTTGGAGTATTTAATGACACTGCAAATATAAGAATTATAGTCTCCTTTTTTCTTCTGTGTTTGTACAACATCTAGCACATTGCAGTCCTCGTCCATGACTAAGACTTCTACATCATATGCTAATATGAATAATAGTTAAAAAGGTCCTACTGTATTCAGAGCACAGTTTAAATGGTGCACAGTAAATGAAGCAGGGGACCATGGTTAAAATGCTAAGGAAATGTAGTATAATGTGTAAAACATTACTACGTTATTTTTATCCTTAGCAGTCAGACTATGGATATATATTTACAGATAATTGAATAAGATATATTTAAAAATAAGTGTAACTGAATATCCATAGAAAAGCTCATTATTTATTGTGGGTTGATAGCACTTCATCTTCAATGCCATTTTTCTCTTCCATTCTAATAAGTTGCAGAAAAATAAATGTTGCATATCTTCCTGTTTTGCTTTGTGTTGTCTAACGTGTGCAATGAATGAGGCAAGGGATCTGCCAAAACAAAAGGATGTGATCATGAACTTGAAGTGTGTATCATCATGCATAGATATAAAGAGCATAAAGCACAGGTTGTACAATCATTCTTTACTTTTGGCACTTCTTGACTTTTTGGTGCTTAACTATCTAATCTTATTGTTTTCCTAATGAATTTTTATAGAAGAGAAATACTTACACAACAATTTGTAATAGATTTAAACAAGCTAATGATAAGTATAAAACAAGGACTTTATGAAATATGGATTTTTAACTTACACTAATAACCACCATTTAGAAACTATTACAGTATGGTATATAGCAGGGGTAGGCAATCTATGGCACGCATGCCAAAGGCGGCACATGAGCTGATTTTCAGTGAAACTTACACTGCCCGGGTCCTGGCCACCAGTCCAGGGGGCTCTGCATTTTAATTTAATTTTAAATGGAGTTGCTTAAACATTTTAAAATCCTTATTTACTTTATATACAACAATAGTTTAGTTATATATTATAGACATAGAAAGAGATCTTCTAAAAATGTTAAAATGTATTATTGGCAGGCAAAACCTTAAATTAGAGTGAATAAATAAAGACTCAGCACTCCACTTCTAAAAGGTTGCCGACTCCTGGTATATAGAGTCAAGAGCTTTATATTTACTCAATGAATAATTAATGGATAACTGACTGGGGAGTCTGTAATGGGAAGGAGACAATCTGTTATACATATTGTTCATGTCCCCAAAAAATGAATTCCCTTCTTCATGCAAGGATAGTCCACAAATATACAATGCTAATACTGAGAAGAACACCTGTGTTAGTAACCAATAATTCATAGACAGAAGGTAGGACCAGCCAAGGACATTGAGGGAACTGCATGCTGTTTTCTGGTTAGCTGGAGAGCTCCACTTTGTGAGTGCTAGGAAGTTCGGCTGACAGATGGGATGTGGTAGTGGTATTGCAGCTGCGAAGGCTAGTTGGGTTGGGGGACAGAAGGCAAGAAGACTCAGTACTAGTTCCAGGATGCCCTAGTCAGATCCAAGACCAACACCCTGCCCATCTAATGAGACTCTCTTCCTACCAGCTCCCAAACCAAAGCTTTGCTCTGAAGACCTAGCAGGAGCCCCTGCCTCCTAGCCAGATCCAAGGCCACAGAGACACCCAACTCTGACCCCTTCCCTCTAGAGAGAACCCAGCTACATCTCTGTCATCTACAGTCCCTAGCCACTAATTCAGGGGTTGGCAATCTCTGGCCCATGGCTCACCAGGGTATACATCCTGATGGGCTGGGCCAGTTTGTTTACCTGCCGTGTTGGCAGGTTTGGCCTATCGTGGCTCCCACTAGCCATGGTTTGCCGTTCCAGGCCAACAGGGGTGGCGGGAAGCCACGGCCAGCGCATCCCCCGCCTGCGCCACTTCTCGCTGCCCCCATTGGCCTGGGACTGTGAATCATGGCCAGTGGGGGCTGCAGTCAGCCGAAACTGCTGATATGGCAGGTAAACAAACTGGCCTGGCTCACCAGAGTGCTTACCCTGGGGAGCCATGTGCCAGAGTTACTGACCCCTGCACTAGTTTCTCAGCTTAGATGCTTCCTCCCAAACAGGATCTGCCCATCTACTCCAGCACTCAGAGACATCCCTGAACTCACTCAACCCCAGCAAAAAACAGCACTGTTTGACATCCCAGGATGCACACCAAATAACACTTCCTCTTTCTCACCATCTACCTACTGTAGAATCCACCCAGGAAACCAGGATACAAGCCAGCATTCCCTCCAAACACACACCTACTCCAAGCTCCCTAGACTCAGTTACCTCCTTATCCCTAACCTCATATCTTCTATTTTTTTCTGAAGGCCATTGTCCTGCTATAAAATGAAGTACATGGTTATGTGTAAATTACTTGAAAATGTTCAGATTAGAGCATAGGGTTCTAAAGGCCACTGTGTGAACTGCATGCTCTCCTGATGAGTAGTTACACAAGTAATCCTATTGACTTCAATGGGATTATCCCTAAAACTAACTGCTCACCACTGTGAGTGTGAGGTTCACATTCTGGCCTGGCCCTAAGTTTGCAAATTCTGTCAGTCATCTTTAAAACTAAAAGCTTAAGATTTTCATCATCTCATCTTTGTGTTGAATCTTGATTTTCTTAGTAAAGTTCAGAGCTAGCTGGACCTGACAAAGGTCCAAGTCCCATGTTCTTTTTTTTTTATTCTGAGGTTGCCTCCCTCTCCTCCACCTCACTATTAATACTAAAACAAAGCTTTGGATAAACTGACATCACATTTGTTACAGTAAATTCCTCACATCACTGCAAACACACAGTAAAAGAAGAAACATGAGGAAAAAAAAAACAATAACAAAAACTTCCATCCTTTTTGTTGTTTTTATTCCCTGTAAGAGAGAAGAATGATCATGGAACTAACTTCTTTCAGAACTCATAAGAATGGCCAAACTGGGTCAGACCAGTGGTCCATCTACTAGTATCCTGTGGACAATGCCTGGTGCTTCAGAGGGAATGAACAGAACAGGGCAGTCATCAAGTGATCCATCCCATTTTGTCCACTCTGAGTTTCTAGCATACAAGAGCAAAGGACACTATGGGCATGGAGCTGCATCCCTAACCACCTTGGCTAATAGCCAATATCCTCTATGAACATATCTAATTCTTCTTTGAACTCAGTTATACTTTGGCCTCCACAACATATCCTGATACTGAGTTACATAGATTGACTGTGTATTGTGAGATGAAGTTCTTCCTTTGGTTTGTTTTAAACCTGCTGCCTATTAATTTCATTGGGTGATCCCTGGTTCCTGTATTACATGAAAGAGTAGATAACATTTTTGTATTCACTTTCAGATTTATAGACTATAACATATACCCCCTTAGTCAACTGTTTTCCAAGCTGAAAAGTCCCAATCTTTTTAATCTCTCTTTACATGGAAGATGTTCCATACCCTTAATCATTCTGCTTCCCTTCTCTGTAACTTTTCCCAATTCTAATATATCTTTTTTGAGATGGGACAACCAGAACTGCATCCAGTATTCAAGCTGTGGCCATACCATGGATTTATATAGTAGCATTATGGTATTTACTGTCATCTTATCTATCCTTTCCTAATAGTTTCTAACATTCTGTTAGCTTTTTGACTTCCACTGCACATTTAGCAGATGTTTTCAGAGAACTATCAACAATGACTTCAAGATGTCTTTCTTGAATGGTAACAGCTACTTTAGACCCCATCATTTTGTATGTACAGTTGGGACTAAGTTTTTCAATGGTGCTTTACTTTGCATTTATCAACTTTGAATTGCATCTGCCGTTTTGTTGCTTTGTTGCCCAGTCAGCCAGTTTTGTGAGATCCCTTTGTAATTCTTCACAATCAGCTTCAGACTTAGCTATTTCGAGTAATTTTGTATTGTCTTCAAACTTTGCCACCTCACTGTTTATTCCATTTTCTATTTATGAATATGTTGAATAGTATTGGTCTCAATATAGACCCCAAGGTGACACCGTTATTTATATTTCTCCATTCTGAAAACTGACCATTTATTTCCACCCTTTGTTTCCTGAGTTTTTACCAGTTCCTGAAACATGGGAGGACCTTTCCTCTTATTCCAGGACTGCTTACTCTGCTCAAGAGCCTTTGTTGAGAGACCTTGTCAAAGGCTTTCTGAAACTCCAAGTACACTATATCCACTAGACAGGCTTTGTCCATATGCTTGCTGACCCCTTCAGAGAACTTTAACAGACTGGTGTGGCATGATTTCCCTTTACAAAAGCCAAGAATCAAGAATTGCCTCTCCCATTTTGGGTTCCAGGAGTAGCTGCTCCAAGAAGCAGTCATTTATGGTGTCTAGAAATTTTCTCTCTGAATCTTATCGTGAGGTGACATGTAACCAGTCAATATGGTGATAGCGGAAATCCCCCATTATTATTGTGTTTTCTATTCTTATAGCCTCTCTAATCTCCTGAACCATTTCACTTCCCGGTCAGTTGGTCGGCAGTACATTCCTACTGCTATCATCTTATTATGCAAGATTATATGGTACAGTTTGATAAATTTAAGATTTTGACTATATTTGACTTTATGCTTTCTTTCACATAGAGTGCCTCTCCCGCACCAGCATGAACTATTTTGTCATTTTTATATATTTTTGTACCCTGGTAATGTTATGCCCCATTGATTATCATTGTTCCCTCAAGCTTCTTTGATGCCTATTATATCAATAGCCTCATTGAATATCAGCTACTCAACTTCCCGCATCTTAGTATTTAGACTTCAGCATTTGTATGCAAGCACTCATAACATTTGTCACTATTTAGCTGTATGCTATTATCTGATGTAATTGAATGGGACTTTTTTTTTTTCATTTGACTTTGTTTCTCTTCATTTCCTACCTATATTTTATCAACTTTTACACTCTCCTCTTTACTAAATATAGAAAATACATGGTAATAGATCCTCCACTAAGGGATGTCTCTGTTCAAACTGTATGCTCTTCTGCACCCTGTCAGTCCTTAGTTTAAAAACTCATCTCACCTGTGGAACTTGTTGCCATGGGATGCTGTAAAGGCCAAAAGTACAACTGGGTTTAAAATAGAATTAGATAAATTCATGGAGGATAGGTCCATCAATGGCTATTAGCCAAGATAGTCAGGGACACAACCTAAACCTCTGAATATGGTTCCATTTTGATCTAGGTGGAGCCCATCCTTCCTCTAACGGCTCCTCCTTTCCCAAAAGGTTCTCCAGATCCTAATAAACCTTAACTCCTCCCTGCACCATCATCTCATTCACGTTCTGTGACCCTGCAGTTCTCCATGTCTAAGTGATTCTTTGTGTGGAACTGGAAGTGTTTCAGAAAATGCTACCCTGAAGCATTTCTTTAGCTTAGTTTTCCATCAATAATTTGTTTACATGTGGATATACATCCTTCTCATATAGGAGCAAACAAAAAGTACTTGCTTAACTTTAGGCATATGAATAGTCTCATTGACATTGATGGAACTACTCATGTACCTGAAAAAAGGGTGTCATTTCAGAAAAATTCTGGGGTGGGCATCTGGGGAAGGTTGTGTCAGCCTAGAGAATATTATATGTTGGTATACCCTGAAAGTCTTGGGAAGGCAGAAAATGGAAGTCGTAGTGGAGCATATAGACCTATGAAAAGCCTGGGGAGGAGGGGGAGGAGGAAAGGCAACTACCCCATAGCAAATGACAATCCTGCTTTAAGTGAAGCACATGCTTAAATACTCTCCTGGATCAGAGCCAAGTCAGTCCATTGTGATACAAACTGGTGTGAATGAGAAAGGAATAAGGATCTATCCACCTTATTTCAAAGGCACCTAAGTGTTATAAGGATTCTTTAATAAGGGCATACTAACTCTCTAAATTCAAATTCCCAGCCATTTGCTGAAGCCAAATGAATAATACTGGATTAACAATTACAAATGAAGGTTTCCTTGTGCCCCAGATTGACAGTCCTAATTAACTGAATTTTCCTGTGTGTGAATTTATTTTTTCAAAGTTTTTCCAAATGATTTCATTACCACGGAAATACTAACTTGCACAGATCAGCAACTAGCACAATAGAGCTTCATTCTTCATTATCTTCACGATAAAATGCCCGATTCAGCAATAGACTTAAGTATGTGCCTAACTTTAAGCCATCCTGTCAAAGCTAATGTGTATACTTGGGTACTTAAAGTTATGCATGTGCTTAGGTACCTTGTTGAATTGTTGCCCTTTTTTTTCACATGTGTGAGAGAGATTCTACAAGCTTTTTCAGTAAGTGGGGCCATGTTGGTTGTATCATAGCAGATAACACTCCAAGAAACTCAGGACTACTTCTGATTCAGTAGCAAATGAAAGTGTCCTTTGAATTTCAACCCAAAGTTTTGCAGGAAAGGACACAGAGTATCCAGTGTCATGTTCTATATCAGTTTTTTTCCACCTCTATGAAATTTCATCTGACTTGGTCACCCTCAAGTCGGTAATCTGTCAACAGAGATAATTTAGCTGAATTCTACTTGGTCAATGTATATTAAGACCATAATCACTAGGGTTCTATCCTGTAAGGTGCTGAAAGTACTAAGATTGCTTGGATAACAATTGGAGAAGAGGGGGCTCAGCACTGAGAAGAAGTGCCTCATTACTTTACAAGACCCAGCACATCAAAATCAGTGGGAGTCAAGGACACCCAATACCTTGCAAGGTCAAGTCCATCTGGGGACCTTAAGCAACAAGCCACATGGTGTGGAACACTGTGATGTAAATCTGTTCTCCATTTCAATAACTTATGCATATCCTGTGAGGTGCTGAGTGCCCTTACCTCCCATTAATTTCATTGGTAGTTGAGAAGATTCAGCAAACTCCAAGGCTAGGTCTTAGTTGTTTAGAATTCAGTGGAAAGTATTTTAGAACCTTTTCAATATCATCTTCAGCTTTATTCCCCTCTGGGAGTCCAAGAAGATGCATATTAAGTATAGGAAAACTTGTCATGATTAATTAGAGAAGCTTGATGAAGTTCATTACTGTGACCTTTTTTGTAAAGCAGGATTCCAATTTATTAATGTTATTCTTACTTTTCTCTGTTACTCTAGTATGACCAGATATTTTACTTCAATTCTACTTTAAGGAAGTCCAGCTAGATTGTAATTTTACTCCTTTGACTTTTTAAAATATTTTTTCTTTAATTGCTTTAAAGAGAGAGACTTGTTGTGACTATTTTCTCCGCAAATTTTTGTTTCTTCAATCTCAGAATTTTCCTCCATGCTTGGCTGGAGCATAAATGATAATAACTCTACCTGACTCTGCTTTTAGTTCAGTCTTGACCAGGCAGTTTGCTAGTTTCCATTCTCCTTTAGGAGGCCCTGTTTCTCTGTTCTTTACTGCAGAAATTTATTTGGTACTGATGGAAATTTGCTGCCTTCATAATAGTAAAATTTCATTTGTTACCAAATTCACAAATTCTTGAACAAATGGATTGGACAAATCTGAAGATTATTAGTAGTAGGGGTAGCTTTTTCCATGATGGCATGTGCTGGTGTCACCTTAAAAATGAATTTTAAGAAAAAGACAAATCAGTATCTCAAAGGGTTTCTATGTAACCCAAGGGCCTCTTCCTATTCTTACTGGAAACGATGGCAGCCCCCCATCCCCTCCATGACTTCAGTGGAATCAGAATCCAGCCCTCTGTGAGGAAAGCATAGGATTGTAAGCACAGAGATAAAGGCAATGAAGATATGACTTACTGTAAAGCTCTCCAGATGCTTCTTTATATAAACATCTAGTTAGTTTCTTAATAAAATGAACAATACTTTGCATTTGTTGTTGTTAATGTTATTTACTTTTAATGACCAAGGGAGCAAAGTTGGACATGGACACGGAAATGGAGTTGAGCGTGTGAGGCTAATTGAAAGGAGGGGATCTTGAGGGGTTTGAGGGAGGAAAGGGAGGATGACTGACATATAGGATCTGTTTTTGTGGTGTGGGGGTTGACATGGGAAAAGCCACCAAGGCCCAGGCTTTCAAAGTATTTAGGTGCCTAACTTCCACGGAATTCAGTGGGATTAGGTACCTGAATACCTTTGAGGTTCAGGATCCAAGCCTTGTGGAGGAATAGGCTAAGAAAGAATTAAGACATGTCAAGATGGGAGTGCAAGGCACAAGAGGAGATGGGAGATGAGAGGCAAGGGGTTCAGTCGCTGGATGTGATGGAGCAAAGTTCAATGCAACTGGGAAGGAAGCAAAGGTGGATCTAATCCACCTTCCACAATCTTAGTGCTGGCTGGGACGGCAAATTGGTGTCAAGCACAGGTAAGAGATGTCTAAAGGCTGCTGTAACTTGCACTGGCTTGGAATGGCATGTGATGAACCATTCCCATCCCCAGCGGCAGCTCTAGGCACCAGCACTCCTAGCGCGTGCCTGGGGCTGCAAGCTAAGGGGGGGCACTCTGCCGGTCCCTGTGAGGGCGGCAGTCAGGCAGCCTTCGGCGGCGCACCTGAGGGAGGTCCGCCAGTCCCGCGGATTCAGCAGCAATTTGGTGGCAAGTACACCAAGCCACGGGACCAGCAGACCTCCCACAGGCAAGCTGCTGAATCCATGGGAGCAGGGACCTCCTGCAGGCAAGCCACCGAAGGCTGCCTCACTGTGGTGCTTGGGGCGGCAAAAAAGCTAGAGCCGCCCCTGCCCATCCCTATACACACAAGGTCTCTTGTATTCGCAGTACACCACAAAAAGATTCCTCAGCCATTTTGAGGCAGCTTTAATGTTAATGTTAATGTGTACTGTTTCCCAGTGGAACAAAGTAGTCCTAACACAGGACAAAATTTGGCCCAAGATGTAGCAATACAAAGATTCTAATGAAGGCAAGGATGAAGTCTATGAATCTGAAGCAGAAGAATATTTCAGGCCAATGCAGGAATTCAGAGATAGGTGGAGACAACAGTTGTTGAGCAAGAAGATCTTAGCTGTATGTTAGATGGGCTTGAAGGTTGTCTTGTGAGAGACTGTAAGGCCAAACAGCAGGAAGTTGCTATAGTTTGGGTTAGAGATAATTGGGAATGAACAATGGTTTCTTGCAATTGTAAAGAGCATTTAAGTAGTGTAAATTTATAGTTTCCTTCAGCTTTATTCCTAGATTAAAATAGCTTAATACAGCTCCAGTTGATCTTATGGAAGATACTCAAAGATGAAGATGTAATTTTTTAAAGAGACTGATTCCATTACAGTTATACCGAGAACAGTTTTGCTTATGTAACATGATGAACATCCATCTGAAAGAGTAAGTGACACTTCTTGCAAAGTAGATCTGGAGATACATTACAAAAATACTACACCTTTTAAAAATGCTTTGTACTCATACAGCAACTAATGAATGGAGGTTTTCAGCAGCATTATAATAGAAATTAAAATAAAAAGTATAAGCTACTGTATATATTGTCCTGGACGAACAATAAAAAATACAAAAATATGAGATGGAAAAGACTTAGTCATCCAGTTCATCTCTAATTTCAATGATTGCAGAATATTAGCTGGCTTTGTTCTTTCAGAATACACAAGGACTGACTGATTGGAAATATTTTGTTTCAACATAGATAAGATGAACAATTGTAAATGAAAAAGTCCTTCCTTATAAGCTCTAGTCATTCCACATTCCATTTTGCAAGAAAAAAAAATCCAGTGCTGATGTAAAAGCCATTTTGCATTCTTTTTCTCCAGGAAGCATTAATGAGTGTTAATCTATGGTGACCTATATTGAAAACTTAAAGGATTTTTTTTATACAGTTTTTCATGCTAATGCAGTTTGTTTACTCCTGGTTTAATGCTGAGGAATTAGCTGTAAAACATTTCTGAATGTGATCCATTTATGGAAATCATTCTTATACATATGTAATGGAAGGTTCTGTGGTTCATCTTTGCTTATAATGTGTGAACCTGGTTGACATTTGTCATCTAGCCTGATATGGGAACTAATATGGATTAAACAGCAAAGAATCCTGTGGCACCTTATAGACTAACAGACGTTTTGGAGCATGAGCTTTCGTGGGTGAATACCCACTTTGTCAGATGCATGCATTCACCCACGAAAGCTCATGCTCCAAAATGTCTGTTAGTCTATAAGGTGGCACAGGATTCTTAGCTGCTTTTACAGATCCAGACTAACACGGCTACCCATCTGATACTTGAATATGGATTAAATCTGCCAAGTAAAGTCATAAAATTAGAAGCTTATAGAGATAAGGGACAATGTTAATTCACAGAATGCAAAACATAATTATTTTATTTTGGTTGTTATCAAATATTTGGTTTAATGAAATTTGTACCTATTGGGGCCCTGGAAAAAATAAAAGGTCCGTGTAACTAACAAACCACCACAACCTTCCTGGCAAAATAAGCAGATTTGTAGTAAAACAATTTAACAATGTTTACATTAGAGGTGCCAAAGGTGGCATCTCCTGCAAGAGATTGCTTTGATCTTCAAGTGCTGGGTACTCATTGTCTTTTCCTAATGAAAATATCAATGTTCATCTCATATTGTACTCCTGTGAACAAAGTATTCACTGATATTCATTATCCAGCGTATACTAATTAGGTTACTTGTCCATGAATATTCATAAACCTAGCTTATGTGAAACCATAAATATGCATTATTCAACCATGCAAGTATCAATGTTGAGATGTTGCAGATACTAAAGTATCAATGAACACAAAACAAGCTCATATTCTTAAACATTATTCAGACTTAGTGAAATGTTTTTTTTAAAGTTCGATACCAGCTATCTGAAATGTTAGCGAAGGCCTGACCTAAAGAGAAAATGTAGTTGTCTTTAAGTTTTGCTTATGTGTTGGTTGTGTTGCCTAGTAATAGAACCCTTTAAGTCAATGGAAGTTTATCATTTGACTTCAGTGGGAACAGGATTATATTTCCAGTCCATGCTCAGGTAAAACTCCCATTGACTTAAAGTTGTAGGATGAAATCTTGATACCTATAAGATTAATGTCAAAACTTCCACTAATTTCAACAAAGCCAGGATTATATCTTTAGTTCTCAGAGCCAGATTCTGATCTTTATTTATGCATATTCCATTTGAGAGGAACCGCAAATGGAATACAGCCTTATGCTGATTTAACTGAGATCAAAGGCCATGGCTACACTAGAGAGTTGCAGTGCTGGTGAGGGGGTTACAGCGCTGCAACTTAGGATGTGGCCACACTTGCAAAGCACGGCCAGCGCTGCAACTCCCTGGTTGCAGCGCTGGCTGTACACCTGGTCGAGCCTCGGGTGTAGGGATTCCAGCACTGGTGATCCAGCGCTGGTCAGCAAGTGTGGACGCCCACCAGCGCTTTTATTGACCTCCGGGGTATAAGGAGGTATCCCAGAATTCCTGTCCACAACAAACCGGAAGAAAGGGAGAGCTCGGAGTTCAGCCAAACTGCTTATTTAAAAAACAAACACAGCTCCTGTTTGCTGAGCGAGTGGAGGCAGGCAGGGGAATTACTTTGGAATGTTCACAGCTGTTTGCTTGAAGAGAGAAACAGCACTCTCACACTGCAGAGGGGGAGGGGGAAGTCCATGTTGAGCAGTTGCTTATCTGGTCTGACGGATATTTAATTTGCATTTAATGAATGAGAGAGGAGTGCGGGAAGGGAGTTAGAACTTTTAAAATGATTGAAGGTAGGCACTGTGGGTCTTCCAGTCCTTAGAACTTGCAAGGCAGGGAGATGAGAACAGTGTCAACTCCAAAAATCCATTCTCTCTGTCTCCTCCATTCTCCCTGTCACATTCCACCCCACCCCCCTCTTTTGAAAAGCACATTGCAGCCACTTGAATGCTGGGATAGCTGCCCACAATGCACCACTCCCAACAGCGCTGCAAGTGCTGCAAATGTGGCCACACTGCAGCGCTGGTAGCTGTCAGTGTGGCCACACTGCAGCGCTGGCCCTACACAGCTGTACAAACACAGCTGTAACTACCAGAACTGTAAGTGTAGCCATGGCCAAAAACTATTCAACAGGGCCATGATTCAAGAAAGTATTTAAACATCTACTTAAATCCTGCTGAAGGCAAGAATAAGTTTAAGTGTTGTCCTGAATAGAGAAAAAATTTAAGCACATGCTTAAGTGCTGTTTTGAACTGGGGCCTACTGTTTGATTCTTGTATTATACTGTGTTAAACTGCATGCCAACCTGACCCTCTGGCATGACACCAAAAACTTCTAAAAGGGAACAATATTTACGTGTCTGTTGTCTTTGAAGAAAGATAACACTGCCAACTCAAAATAAACAATTTGACATTTATTCAATTTTACTATATAATAATACTACATAATAGCGTTTGTGATCTGTATTTTTCTGGAATGAATTATAAAGTGACACATTCTACTAATGGCTTTATCCAATCATTTCTCTTTCTGCTTGTTCTTTGTGGCAGCATGGGTAGTTCTGAAATAATCACAATATGTTATTTGTTTTAGTAGTGATTAGAGTGATTTAGTAATGAAACCATCAGATAGATATTTAGAAATTTCACTCAGTATTACCGGTATGCTAAACTTGTTTATAGACAGTAACTTGCATAAAGATTTATTTTTAAAACTAAACTTATTTGAAAGGATTTCCAACAGAGTGCTTGTGGTAAAATAATAATATTTCAATAATCTAGCTTTTGATCTACAATTTTACATTATCTGTGGTTAATTTAAGTCTAATTCAAGTAATTTATTCTCATTATCTCTGTTACTTTCATGCTACCATTAGCATTTTCATTGTAACATAGTGTTTAACATTATTAGGATTTGAATTTTTATCATGATTTTTCTTATAATATAACTTCTATCCTAAATGGGAATCATTTTGCAATAGCAACTAGAATAAAAACCCTTAAGCACTGTTTCATTAAATACCCATTCATGCTCATGCATAATTAAAATTACTCACTTTTTGCATTTCATGTCTGATACATGCATACTCATCCCTTCAGTGCTCAAGTTACCTGAATGATTCCCTTCATTAAAACCCTATGTGAATATAAGCATATTAAAAAAAAACACCACCACCCTCTTAGGAAAAGATGTGTGAAGGTACTGGAAAAATGGCACGGATCAGGGGTCAGCTCACTCTTCCCAAGTTCATTGGAAAATAATCATGCTTGTTACCATCCCTGATAAAAAACACTCTTTCCATTTCATAAGGCAACATTTATATCATAAGAGCACAAGCTAGTGGTTTGAGCATTGGCCTGCTAAACCCAGGGTTATGAGTTCAATCCTTAAGGGAGCCGCTTGGGGAACTGGAGTAAAAATCTGGGGACTGGTCCTGCTTTGAGCAGAGAGTTAGATTAGATGATCTCCTGAGGTCCCTTCCAATCCTGATTGTCTATGTCTACTCCAGACTACCCCAGCTATTTAAGTTAATATGCATTGCATTTATTGTGATGTCCAAGGGACTGACCTTGCAAGGTATCAAGTGCCTCCAAAGAAGTGTTGTGTGCCATCAACTAGAAATCACTGCTGTGAGAGTTGCTGCTAATTGAGTATGTCTTTGATATATTGTGGGGATGAGGGCTTTTGAGGAGGGTAGGGGGAAATCTAACTAATTTTGTATTGCTGTTAATTTTTTTTTTTAATATTTTGATTCTTCCTTTCAGATAATTTAGATCTTCAGAACACCCAATAAAGGTTACGGACCAGATCAGATCTTCAGCTGGTGTTCAAACTGAAATATCTTCTTTTGTTTTCAAGTCAATTGAGCAACATCAGCTTACACCAGCAGTTCCCAACTTGTTCCGCTGCTTGTACACAAGATCAGTTGAACAGTGAAGCTTGGCTAAGAAACTCAAGGTACAGAGAAATCTCAGAACCATCTGTAGTTCTCTCATCCCATTCTGTTAGTTTCAGAATACTCCTGAAATTATATACATTTTTTCCAGGCCAGAAATTCAGCTGAGGGAGATCAATGTAGCTTCACTGACTTCCATAACGCTATGCTGATTTATTCCAACTGAGAAATTGCCCCAGAATGAATTTGATAACTGAGTCAGAGTTAATATTTAAATTATACTGTGCAGTCAAAAATGATATAAGAAATTCAACTTTTTAAAACTGTTTAATAAAGGGATGAAATTCTGTTTTGGTCCAAGATATAATTTGGGCACTTTCCAAGAATTTAATATTAACACACATAGTGTCACCTTTTTAATAGGATCCAATCAAGTCAAATTTTTCATTGTACTATTTAATTAATGAGTTGGTATCTGTAAATAAATTATGGGTTAGACATGCTTTTTCATTTTTTTTCGCCTTGAAATAATTAAGAATGAATCAGTGGAAGTAAAACTTAAGTGCAGCCTACAAGGTTAAGAGACTCACTTCTTTACAATGTGTTACAAACATTCTGTATCTGGAATTTCAAGACAGTTATAATTGCATATAGCAAAGGAATTCATATAGTCTTTAGCTTGAAAGTAAACCACTAATTATAGTATTTTAGACTATTTCATGCTTAAGGGATGAAAAAGCTGAAGAAATAATCATTTATGTCCCTTTAAAATCTTGCCTATAAATTTTCATTTTCTGAAGGAGTGAAATAATTTCATCTCTCCTTTTCACTTTTAAACCAGTCCTCTTCAGTTCCTGTATCTTCTTATTTAAATATTTTATTTCACCTGTGTTTTTTCTCTTTGCATTACTGAGTGAGGGGATTCTGCAAATATTCACATTCAAATTACAGTATAAGTTAGATCTTGATTGTTTTCCTTTGCTTTCTGTTGTACAATTCCTAAGCATTCCCATAGGACCTCAGTTTTCATTCCAGATACATTATCAGGCCTCCTGACAGGAATTTTGGGCCCCAGGGCCAGAACCAGGGCCATCCGGGTGCAGGGGAGAGGGAGCAGAAGTGATGAATCCGTCACTTCCAGGACCAACCCTGCGCTGGCTTGTGGGGCCTCCCAAAGCGCAGGGTCCGGCCTCAGAGTGATCGTGCATGCTAGGAGCCCTGAGGCCCACCTGGGCAATTTAAAAGGGCCTGGGGCTCCTGGCTGCCAGGCCCTTTTAAATCACCTGGGACCCTGGGCAATTGCCCCTTGTCCATCCCCGTCAGTGGGCCTGTACATTATCCATCATTAGCAGTGACTAAAACAACTAACACTAAAGCTGTCTACATTAGCACTTTTGTCAGTCAGGAGTGTGAAATAACACCCTCCTGACTGACATAGGTTTCACCGACAAAAGTGCTGATGTGGACAATGCTATATCGGCAGGAGATGCTTTTTGCTGATATTGCTACTGCTGCTTGTTGGGAGTGGTTTAATTATGCCAACAGGAGAGCTGTCTCCCGTCGGCAATGAGTGGCTACACAAGAGACCTTACAGGGGGGAAGACATAGCCTACAGTTGAAATAAAATGGCATTTATAGAGTAAATATGTAAGCTGTGACAGAATGGGATATATCTGAATCAAATTGTGAACTTCAGTTTGATATCATAGCCTCCATTTTGGATTAGGATATCCATTTTGTGTTATGTGCTGAACTCATGTTTAATTTTGTCCAAGACAAGCTTATTGAACTGCATTCCAAATGGCCACCCTCCCCTGGGAGGGGCTTAACATCTCTTAGAACAGGGGTTCTCAAACTGGGGGTCTGGACCCCTCAGGGGGTCACCAGGTTATTACATTGGTGGTCATGAGCTGTCAGCCTCCAGCACAAACCCCACTTTTCCTCCAGCATTTATAATGGTGTTAAATATATTTAAAAGTGTTTTTAATGTATAAGGGAGGGTGTGGCAGGGCAGGGGTAAAACCCTTTAAAGTCCACCAAATGCTGGCTACAGCCTGCTCTCTGGCCAGTAGGCCAGGTGTAGAGATGCAAGTACTCAGCAGGGACCCCAGCTGCAAGTCCTAATGAGGGCTGGCTCAGACAAACATGCTGGGATAAGTAGTGACAGCTAGGCTGGGGCAGGAGAAGGCTATAAAAGCCCTGTGCAAACCTCAGTGGGGAGACTAGCCTGGGAGGAGACAGGAGGGCAGTATCTCTGTCTCCTTGCCAATAAGGAAGCCTCAGGGGCCAGGAAACCCTGGGGTGAGTCTGTGGGGCACTGACTATTGGTGGATATGGGACTGCACTAGCACTGTGAATAAAGACACTGGGGGGATTCAACAAAAGAGGGAGTGAACACTCTTTATTAAACCAACCTAAACACAGGGTTCAGGCACAAAAGTAGGAGAACCTGCGCTCACCTTGTGACAGGGGGCACACTCAGAGGCTTGCTATGTGAAATGGGTCACCAGTACAAAAGTTTGAGAACCATTGTCTTAGAAGGATGATCTCTGAGAAGACATCAGTCAAAGAGCCATTGACTTTGATTATCTCTCAACTACTAGCCAATTCCCATGGAACAATGGACTATCCTACACAAGAGTCTTTTCTGGGGGAAAGGACAAGCATACCCATGGAACACATCCAAAAAAGGGACAGAGACTATATTTAAGGGAAGGAGGAATGCTTTTCTGTGAGGGGAGCTCTCCATCACCACCAGCCAAAAGAACTGGTTGGAGAAAGAGAGACAGGGTGGGACTCTGCCTATCCTGAAATCCTGAAGACCTTGGACTCTCAGAAAGGGTGATGTCAGAGTAGGAAAGGATGCTTCTCAGGGCTCTTGTTATTTGGCAAAGGTCTTTAACTTGTAACTCTTATGTTTAAAAGTAAAAGTTCTGTGGTTAGGAAAATCCTTGGCTAAGCCTATGTTCCTTCCTTTCCTGCCATGTTGTCCCCCAAAAAGGTTAAACTAGAAGTCAGAGAGCCCAGAGCTAGTTGGAACTCTGAAGAAATATTCAGTTGGTGTCAGCGGTGGGGTAGGAATTTGTTTGAGGAAGGCTGAAGCACATGTTCTTGAGTGTCCCAAGCAAGGGGTCTGATGAAGTGTCTGAGTCTGGAAATGTGCCCTTGAGAGCCAGAGCTAGGAACAAGAACAAGACTTGGCCCAGATCCAGTTGATTTGGAAATGTGTAAATGAACCCAGCTACTAGGTCCCACAACAAATTGTTGTTCATCTATTCGGGACTGACCAGGTTATAATATAAGTATGAAACACACATACAGTCATCAATCAAGAGTATGCTGCATAAACATGAATAATATATCTCCCATGGCACTGAAGGTTTTTTTTTCCTCCTCTCTGTTCTTTCTTTTCTATAAGCTAATGACAAAAACAAAAGCAAAAAAAAATGCAAGTTGGGAACACTCTGTAATTTCCATTAACAAGTTACCTTTGTGTGTCACGTCCAGACAGTACTGAAGGTTGTAAGGTCAGATCAATATATTGTTTTCTTTTTCAAACTGCAACCTGCTGTTTGAGGTTCCTTTGGTAACAGATATAGACCATTAACCTTGGATACAAAATATGCTCAGAAAAATAATTCTTTACACAGCTATAAGGATAGGGCTGTTTTTAAATGAACATGCAAGCTCAAAGGCCTAGCCTACCTATATAGAGAGTCAATAAATCAATCTGTCTTGTTCTGGGCTCTATTAAATCAATATTTCTGCTCATTATCTTCTGCCAGGAAATCTTTGATTTTTCTTTGGCCAACCATTATTCAGAGAGGTCACAGCAGCAAATAATTTCTTTTAATTGACCAGCAAAAAAATCCATTTGAGTAATTTGACAATTAGATTTCTATTCTCTTGTCAGCTGGACTTTATCTCCTTTTCACTCCAGGTAAGCACCACTTGCTTGTTTGTGAAAATCCATTTGTAATGTTTACAAAATGAGCTCCTGTCAGCCCATATCAAAAGATATTACTTTTTTCACCAAAATGTAGCCCTGTACACAAAGCACAGGCCATTTGATAAATGACATTTGTCACTGCAAAAGCTTGAGCATTCTTTTAATAAAGCATACAGGTGAACAATCTTAATGATAGTAAGCTATTTTCTCCCAGATAAATGTTGCAGAGAAAAGACAGCACATTTAAAATGACACACATGCCATCATGGTCCAGCAAAAATACCTTTGATTTAAACACAGAGAGATAAATTCTATGCTTTTAGAGAAGAAGATCCTTAAGATTCAGTTTATGCATGGATCTCAGCATGAGACAGGGAAAAACTTATAGATCCTGTCCTTTCTTTCTTGAAGAACTGGGCTAAGTCTGGTATTTAGACACAGGAGAATGCAAAGCCACATCATCCCAAGGGGGGTCTGTAGGAGGGATTCTGCTTTAAGAATGGTATTGACTTTACTGTCATTCAGATTTGATGTCTATTTAAAAGCATATATGGTCCCGCTCTATGAAAAGTTACAGGTGAGCTTGATGGCAGAATTTCTAGGTGAAATTCTCTGGACTATATTATGGAAGAGGTCAGACTATGTGATCAAAATGTTCCCTTCTGACCTTAAAATCTATGAATATATAAATGCAGAGGATCCTATAATATGATCCAACTGAATTTGGGCTCTCTGGGTTGGAAGGTGCGTGGTGAGAATAGGAGGCAGCAGGTCTGGGGGGAACCATCTACTGTCTGTGAATGATGCCCCTTATTTTAGTAGCTAGCTATTACAGTTAATGTTACTCTAACCCCCAATAGCTCTTGACCCACTACTGTACCTCATAAGAGAGAGGCGGGTCTTTGTTCAAACACAGGGCAGGAATGCAAATTAAAGCCAATACCATAAAGAAGTGGTGGGAGGACCACTAAGCAAAATAACTCCATGAAGAGAGGACATGGAAGCCAGAAGACTTGCCTACATATTGGAAATAATGTTGAGTTTATAGCCCTTACCCCAGGCTTCTTCCCTGGGATCTCCCTGGAAAAGAACATGCAGCAAAACTCAGTAGGGCAGATTCACTGTTGCAGACACAGAGGTGAGACAGCTTGAACCTCCGCTTGGCAGGAGCATCCAGGGACCAGTGCAGTCCCCAACACAGACTAGAGAGCTCTCAAGTTGCATGTTTGCTCCAATGGCTGTGGTGGGGCATTACAAGGGTACAGAATCGGAGGATGTCTGCCCTTGTGACACCCTACCCTAGCTGGAAAGGGACACTCAGGCAATGACAAATTGGGGCCAGTGAGTTTAATTTAACAGAGGCTTCTGAGTATCCCCCCTTTTGCCCTTCCCTGCTAAGATTTTTCTGCAGAAAGGCCTAATACCTCTATCTGTTTTCACGTATGCTCTGCCATTATGTGCATTGTTCCTACCCCTAAAGTCAGAATGGGTTTACAGTTCAATTCCAAATCACAAAACATTTATATATAAGTATACCTTCTCCTTATCTGTGTTCTTGTGACATACCTTGTTGTTTGCCCCAGATGAAGCTGATGGCTAAACACAAACAACCTCAGAGCATTAATTAATAATACAAAAGCATGTCACTTAAAGGGCACACATCATGTACATCTCATCCAGCTTTTTTTGTAACAGAAAGTGTTGTCAGGTCAAGTAGAGAAAATATAATATGGTGTCACCTGGACATAGATTCAAACCACAACAATGTGAAGTTCAATTAATTATGTGCCAATTCCTAAAATGATGTAGCTCATCTGTGAGAGACAAGGTGGGTAAGGTACTCTCGTTTATTGGGCCAACTTCTGTTGGGGAGAGAGACAAGCTTTTGAGCTTACACAGAAAGCTTGTCTTTCTCACCAACAGAAGTTAGACCAGTAAAAGATATTACCTCACCCACCATGTCTCTTTAATATCCTGGGACAGACATAGCTACAACACGACATAGTTCAATTGTAACAATTAAAAAGATAGAGACTAGTATCTCCCAATAATAGGAAAGCCTTAGTCTGGTTTCTTTTGTTTTTTCTTTTCCTCCTCTGCTTAGGGAAGAAAGAGTACCTAGGGTCTTAGATCCACAAAAAGAAGACAGGCATTTTGATACTCAGGGTATGTCTATATACTAGGGTGACCAGATGTCCTGATTTTATAGGGACAGTCCCGATTTTTGGGTATTTTTATTATATAGGCTCCTATTACCCCCCTACTCCCTGTCCCGATTTTTCAAATTTGCTGTCTGGTCACCCTACTATATACAAGCACTACAGTAGCACAGCAGTGACACTGCAGCTATGCAGCTGTAATATAGACAGTTGCTACAATGACAGAAGGAGGTTTTCTGGGCAGCAGTGAGTGGTGGTACAGACTAGCTTCCCCAATTAAATATACACATGGGATTCAGGTGGCTTTGTACTTGCAGTGTCTAGCTACTTCCTCTGCTGTTATCCTTACTAGTGCAGATGTATTGCTATTTTTAGTCTGCTAGCTCAGATGACAACTAAGATGAGTATGTTTATGGGAGCTTGAGATCACACCCCAACCTTGTAACGTAGATATAGGCTAAGGCAGCTGAGCACCTGTCTTTCACCTGGTTTATGGATCACTCTAAAGCTTAGGTACATGATAAGTGCCCAGGACCCTAAAGTGAGGCAGCAGTGTGCATATTCAGAGTCAGAAACATAAGCATCTAGGGAACATTTACTGCATAAATTTAGGCATCAAGCAAGTTCAGGCTACTAGAAGGTTAGGTGGCAGCCTAAGAGGAATTTTGTAGGTGGGCCTAAAATTGGGGCATAGGTGCCTAAATAACTCTGTAGATATCACTCATTCTTTCTCCAGCTGGAGAGAGAGAGAGTTTATTATCCACTTCCCAATAACTGGCTGCATTCTAGTTTTTTAATCAAAATTTTGTGTGGTATATACAGAATTCGAAGTATATTACTTCAACACTGTCACCTTTTGGTACTGTAAATTATCAATTTAGATTCCTAAAGTGGCAGTTAGAAGCCTAAATTCCTTTGTGGCTCTAGCTCTTTATTCATTTGTGGGTAAATATAATTTTTAAGACTGTGGCTTTTACAGGTACTTTATTGAATTTCTGTCTTGCATACAAAATGGTCATCAATTGACCCAAAGGTCAACAAAAATATTTTAAACCTTTTAATATTAATGAGGAATAAGCTGGGAAAACCATTATTTTACCCCTGTACAAAATGCTGTGTTCCATGGTTTTAGTAGCTTTAACCATGCTGCTGCAGTGGTTCAGTATAGGATTCAGTTTTGACTCTTAAGTTCTTCAGGTTTATTAGGGTGTAAATTATGCCTTCTCCTTTTTTACCCCTAGCTCCCTGGGCAGCAGAACCAGTGCAATTCTGTAGCACAGATGGTAAGGTGAAGAGCTCTTCAACCCCAGTTGTGATAAATGAAGAGGGGGACAGGAGGAGCTCCCTTTTGTGGACACCCAGCCAGCCAGTAGCTATAAAATCCTTCTCAGTAGCTGTTCTCTAATTGCTCTACCTGAAAAGGGTTAAAAAGTCTCACTGTTATGCATAGGTAAAAAGAAGTGAGTGGGCACCTGGCCAAAAAAGCCAGTGGGAAGGCTAGAACTTTTTTTAAATTGAGACAAGACTTCCCTTTTGTCTGTCTGTCTGTCTGTTGTTCTCCCTGGGAGAGGCAGACAGGGCAGCAGCTATACTGTAAGATGCTTGGGACAGGTATGAAAAAATGATCAGTATCATACCTAGAAACTGCTCATTTAAAATAAGTAGATCAGGAAATCTAGGTTTAGGTGACAAATCTGAGAAGTAGGTTACAAACCTGAGGAACTGTCACAGATTGAAGTGTCACTAGAGGAGGTTTTGGAATTAATTGATAAATTTAACATTAACAAGTCACTGGGACCAGATGGCATTCACGCAAGAGTTCTGAAAGAACTCAAATGTGAAATTGCGGAACTATTAACTAGGGTTTGTAACCTGTCCTTTAAATTGGCTTCTGTTCCCAATGACTGGAAGATAGCTAATGTAATGCCAATATTTAAAAAGGGCTCTAGAGGTGATCCCGGCAATTACAGACTGGTAAGTCTAACATTGGTACCGGGCAAATTAGTTGAAACAATAGTAAAGAATACAATTGTCAGACACATAGAAGAACATAAATTGTTGGGCAAAAGTCAACATGGTTTCTCTAAAGGGAAATCATGTCTTACTAATCTATTAGAGTTCTTTGAAGGGGTCAACAAACATGTGGACAAGGGGGATCCAGTGGGCATAGTGTACTTAGATTTCCAGAAAGCCTTTGACAAGGTCCCTCACCAAAGGCTCTTTCGTAAATTAAGGTGTCATGGGAAAAAAGAGAAGATCCTTTCATGGATTGAGAACTGGTTAAAAGACAGGGAACAAAGGGTACGAATTAATAGTAAATTCTCCAAATTGAGAGGGGTAACTAGTGGTGTTCCCCAAGGGTCAGTCCTCGGACTAGTCCTTTTCAACTTAGTCACAAATGATCTCGAGAAAAGGGTAAAAAATGAGGTGGCAAAGTTTGCAGATGATGCTAAACTGCTCAAGATATATAAGACCAAAGCAGACTGTGAAGAACTTCAAAAAGATCTCACAAACCTAAGTGATTGGGCAACAAATTGGCATATGAAATATAATGTGGATAAATGTAAAGTAATGCACATTGGAAAAAATAACCCCAACTATACATACAATATGATTGGGGCTAATTTAGCTACAACAAATCAGGAAAAAGATCTTGTAGTCATCGAGGCAGTCAAAAAAGCAAACAGAATGTTAGGAATCATTAAAAAGGGGATAGAGAATAAGACAGAGAATATATTATTGTCCTTATATAAATTGATGATATACCCACATCTTGAATACTGAGTTCACATGTGATCGGCTCATCTCAAAAAAGATATACTGGCACTAGAAAAGGTTCAGAGAGGGGCAACTAAAATGATTAGGGATTTGGAGAGGTTCCCTTATGTCAAGTATAATTCCCAATTCTGGACCTTACCGTCCAAAATATGGGTACTAGCATGAATTCCCCTTAGCTTAATTATCAGCTTAGATTTGATAGGCTGCCACCAATCAGGAATTTTTAGGGCCTGACACCCTTTGGTCCCCCCAAAACCTTCCCAGGGGACCCCAAGACCCAGATTCCTTGAGTCTCACAACAAAGGGAAATAAGCTGTTCCCTCCCCCATCCCTTCTTCCTCCCAGCTCCTTCCCTCCCTGGGAACACTAGGAGATCGTCTGATTCAACTTTTTGAATCACCACACCGAGAGGAGTGTTACCTTCCCCCTCACCCAGAGGCAATACAAGCTGCGTGAATATAACACAAAGAGAAAATTTATCCTTCCCTTCTCCCCACCAATTCCCTTGAACCTTAACTAGGAGAAAAAAAGTTAAACAGGTCTTAAAAGCAAAACTTTTAATAAGAAAGAAAGAAAGAAAAAGTAAAAGGTTTATCTCTGCACTTTAGATGGTAAAAAGTTACAGGGTCTTTCAACTATAAACAATAGAAAGAAACTTTCTCCAGCAGAAACACAATTTAAGCTACTTCCAGTAAGTACACATATGTAAATGAAAAAAAAAAATTAAAAGACTATGACCTCCTTTTCTTACTCACAATTCTGAATAGATAAGAGACTGTAGCAGGGAGATTGGCAGAAACCTGGTTGCACCTCTAGCTCCATCCAGGACCCAGAGAGAACAAAGCCAAACCTAAAACCCACAAACAAAGGCTTCCCTCCACGAGATTTGAAAGTATCTTGTCTCCTGATTTGTCCCCTGGTCAGGTGTTTGCAGGTCACTGTTTGTTAACCCTTTATAGGTGAAAGAGACATTAACCTTAGCTATCTGTTTATGACACCATATGAGGAGAGATTAAAGATGCTAGGACTTTTCAGTTTGGAAAAGAGGAGACTAACGGGGGGATATGGTAGAGGTATACAAAATTATGAGAGATGTGGAGAAAGTAGATAAGGAAAAGTTATTTATTTATTCTCATGATACAAGAACTAGGGGTCACCAAATGAAATTAATAGGCAGCAGGTTTAAAACAAATAAAGGGAAGTTCTTCTTCAGACGGCGCACAGTCAACCCGTGGAAATCCTTGCCTGACAAGGTTGTGAAGGCTAGGAGTATAACAGGTTTAAAAGAGAACTGGATAAATTCATGGAGGTTAAGTCCATTAATGGCTGTTAGCCACGAACGGTAAGGAATAGTGTCCCTAGACTCTGTTTGTCAGAGGGTGGAGATGGATGGCAGGAGAGAGATCACTTGATCATTGCCTGTTAGGTTCACTCCCTCTGGGGCACCTGGCATTGGCTACTGTCGGTAGACAGGATACTGGGCTGGATGGACCTTTGGTCTGACCCAGTATGGCCGTTCTTATGTTCTATAAATGTCTAGGAAGATGCGATTAGGTTTATCCCCTTTATTCCATTATAGCGAGTGGATTCCTCTGTGCTAACCCTAGGTGCTTTTGTTTTGCTTGTAAACTTAAGCTGGATCTCAAGAAAGCTATTATTGGTGCTTAATCCTTGTAGTTGCTCTTTTAAAATCTACCAATAGCCTAAGTTCCCAGATGTATTTTCCTTTTTCTTTTTTAAATAAAATGTACCTTTCTTAAGAGCAGAAATGGATTTTTGCGTCTTAAGAGGTTTGTGCACATGTTGTTTAATTAGCTGGTGGCAAAAGCTGATTTCCCTTTTTCTTCTTTCTTAGCTCTTCCTCGAGGGGGAGGGGGCAGTAAAAAGGCTTGAGGGTACCCCCCAGGAAGGAATTCCCAAGTGTGGCTTCCTGGTCTCTCAAAGTCTTTCAGGTAAGAAACCCCAAATGTTCTCCACAGCCAAAACAATGTCAAGCTGAACATTTTTTGCAGATTGAAAACAATGTGGTTAACTTCTTTCATTTAAAGAAAAATAAAGCACCTTAGCAGTTCCATGACCTAGCTGAGACTAAAAGCAGGGGCACTATGATATTATGATAAAGGATATTTTAGTTATACTTTCAGCTCAACTAGAAGTAGGAAGTAAGATTAGTAATCCAAGTATGTAGAACCACAGAGGTCGAATAGATTTCATATAATCATCTGGGTTCTTTGTGTAGCAATTTATGACCTCTTGTGATTCATTCATCAGAATTACAAGGCCCTCACAGTCAACAGAATATAAGGCTTCTGTAGTGTTCACATTTATAATCTGAGGCATATGCTCAGTGACATCCAAATTATGTTTCAGACATTTATTGTCTTCGGTAATCTTAACGATAGTATTTTGTTCTCCCACAGCTTCCAGCAAGGAGACCTTTCTTTCCAAGTACATATCACAGGAGTTCAACTTTAAATGATTTTATTCACTCTATTGTGTTTTCTTGAACCTTCAGTAAATCCCTACTCATTAGAGATGGATTGACACACAATCTGGATCCACACCTAAATTCCGAATGCTCCAAAGTTCATGGATGTTTGGATCTGAGGTTCAGACATGTCTCTACCCTACATATTATCCCCTCCTTTATTCTGCTTTCAGATTATCATACTGTCTGAAGTGATTTGTGACCATGAGTGCCAGCCTCAGGGAAGACTGTTAAAAAGCAGTGCAGACACGCCAAACTGGTTGTATGTTCCATAATTACATTTCACCAACCCAGTAACAAGGGTGAATTCCTGAAGCTCTATAACAGTCTTACTATTGAGCCACATATGCCATTCAGTCTATCTTGCCACTTAGGCAAGCTTGACTTAGTGAAAGTTGGTTGCTGTACAACAAGGATCGGCAACTTTTGGCACTCAGCCCAGAGAAATCCTCTGGTGGGCCAGGACGGTTTGTTTCCCTTCAATGTCCTCAGGTTCTGTTGATCGCGGCTCCCACTGGCCATGGTTTGCCATTCCAGGCCATTGGGCACTGCGAGAAGCAGCACGGGCTGAGGGATGTGTTGGCTGCCACTTCCCGCAGCCCCTATTGGCCTGGAATGGTGAACTGGGCCAGTGGGAGCTGTGATCTGCCAAACCTGCCGACGCTGCAGGCAAAGAAGCCGTCTTGGCTCACCAGCAGATTTCACTGATGTGCGGCATGCCAAAGGTTGCCAATCTCTGCTCTATACCAAATATCACAAAAGACTCAGGTTTCTTCCAGTCCCAAGAGACCAGTCACTTACCCCAAGTCAGTTTTTACCTCAGACCTCACACCAAAGAAAATGCTTGTAGCCAATCCTATGGTAAACTAACTAAAATGTATTAACTATGAAGAAGAAATGAGAGAGTTATTTATAGGCTAAAGCAGGAAAATATGTATACATAAATTAGTTATAGGCTGTGGTTCCAAAAGGTGACAGAGTTGTAGCAATCTGTCAGTAATGAATGTCTTTTAGGACTAATCCAGGTTGACCCTGGCTATCTCTGCTTCTGTTTCATAGCTCTGGCCCTGTGAGAGTCCAAAGAGCCAAAGGAAGAGAGATGAAAAATTTTCTTGTCCCTGTCTTTATATCCTTTTTACAGAATTTAAGCTGATGGAAAAAGCCCTTTTGACCATATCCTGTTCATGGATGTGCAGGGCAATTAGCAAAGAGTTTGTATTACGATGTCCCACAACAGGCCATTTAAAGGCCTTATTGAAAGGCCTTATTGATTATTAGAGGATGATCCCTCCTGCCTGGGTTCACAAGTTCAGAGCAAACATTTTAACAGTCATCAAGCAAAAAAACAAATATTACCTTTTAGCATGTGATAAAGATATTATAGGTGAGATTAATGCATGCAGCAACTCATAAGCATTTCATGAAGACTAAACACATTGTTACAAGTTCAATACTCATCTTGACCATACTAGCACACAGGGGAGCTGGACTAGTTTCCAGCAATGAATTTGTCAGTGCTTGACTGAGGTCTAAAGACTTGGCAAGAACTGGTACCTGGTTTGCCAGCATCACAGTTATCAACAACAGATCAGTAACTAAAAGACAAAGAAAAAAACACCTCCCCTCCATACACTCCCAATAACTAAAGCACAGGGAACAAATGGAGAAGATCCAACAACTTAGTGCAGCCTAGACAGAATTCTACAAGCTCCTCCATTCTACTCGAAGACTATTGATGTAATTACTGTGATTTTTCTGATTATCATCACATTCATATAGCAAAGAGCTTGATCACAGTAAATATGGCTTTTGAGGTAAACCCAGAAATTAAGTAAAAGACATCATTAGGATGTGTTGTTATATTGTATATCAACAGTACGATGCTTTGTAAATTAATGACTCATGTCTTATAAAAATACGTGATTAAATGCAAAACCAAAATTGAGCACATGCAGTAAACAATTTTGCAATTCTAGTGACTCATTCAGAACATAATATTTATTTGTTCAAGGCAAATGTGAGAGCTGAATTGTACTGATAATGCATCTAAAAATATCTAATGGAGGAATCTAATGGAGACAGAAGGAAATACAAGATAGTGGTGATGTGCTACCAAAAGGGTTTTCATTCTAAAGTTTTCTGTATCAGTCAGCAATACATGTCCTTTCTGATGGTGGGTTGGGTAACTGGTTGGAGAATTGGTCCCGAGGTGGGCAGGGCTTTGCTGACTGCTATCAACTTCCCCAAGCAAGCATGAAGGATTTGGGAGGACACAGGGCTCCAGGTTCTTTCTAAGTACCAGCCCTTCAAACTGAACAAAATCTAGGGAGACAAGGGCAAAAGTGAGCTACAAGAGCTGTAGGATTTCCACTCAGTGCAGCAACATCTTGTCTCCATTTCATCTCTTCCTCTTCATGCAGTATTAGAACTACCAGTATTAGAGCTACCAGTTCTCTGGGAGGACTCCATGCTATAGCCTTCAAGGTGGCAATGGTGAAAGATAAAGTTGGAGAGTTTCCCTTGCAGCAGCGACTGTAGCCAAGTCATTGATAAGTGCAGAGAGGGTACAACAGCTCTCTGAGTGAGCAGCACCTGGCTCAGTTCCAGCCTCACAGAGGGCCGAACATTTTAACAATAGAATGTGGCCTGGTGGAAACAATATTTAGATGCCGCACATCAGTGTGTGCCATGGTCAGAGGTCAGACCAATGTGTGGAGGGCTGGGTTGAAGATTTCAAGGGTGTGTTCACAACGAGATTCTTAACATGCAGTCTATATTTCCCTAACTTGCTTTACATGAAAAGTGTGTGTTTGTGTGATGTTTAGGGTCCCCCCTTAGCCTCCTGCTGTAGAATTGGAGGCCAGCTGCTTGCTCCTTTCCACCATTGAGACTGTCTAAAACTCTCAAGTCTATCATCACAAGGAAATGTACTAGAGATTTCCTTTAAAAAAAAATGAAGAATGAGATTCTCCTTCAAGAGGCTCAAGGGCTGTGTGTATTATCAAAGGACTCACATGAACCTCCCTACAGGGGATAGTTTTCTTGCAGATAGTTTTCAAAATTAAGATTCCTAATTATATTAATTGCAGTTGCTTTAAATACATTAATCATTCTGTCTAGGTTCACCTACTGCACCCATTGCAATGGTATTTGGGCACTTCCACCAACATGCAGCCACATAAAATTAAGAGAATCAAAATTATTCCAAAATGCAAGGGTTGGAGGTGTAATATGGGGTGGCCCAGGTTTGAGTAAAATAGGACACGTGGATCTGTTACCAGCTGGATCCAACTGCCATTTAAGCATGCTATAAAAAAGGCCTGCAGGATCTACAGGGACTGAGATGAGGAGCTCCAGTTCAAAGCTCATTTCCTCACACTGTGTGCTGCTAACAGGATTTTGGCCTTTAAATGCTAATCCTCCTCCACCGAGATATAAACAATACATAGAATACTTTAACAAGCACTGCAGCTAATAATAAATTCATTTAATCACTGTGGACCAGATTGACTGCAAGACCCTTACTCTCACTGATGTGTGGTTACTCACGTAACTAGTTCCAATGAATTCAGTTGGACTATTTAGGTGACTAACTGCGCATCAATATGAATTAGAAGCTCATAATCTGGCTTTATGGTTGCAAAACCAAATAACCACTGTGCTAAATGAGGATGCCAAGAATAAAAGAATGAAGATAAAAGACTTGATTCCTGCATTAGCTTAACAGTTGAACAATTTAAGGAAGCATGGATAAAAATAGAATGAACTGATAAAAATCCATTGAAATAATATTTGTAACTAACATTGTGTATACTTACTGTAGTTCATAATACATACCACTTTAACTCTGCTATATTCCCTTATCTTTAATAACTGTTAATCTCCCATTTATAACTGGTCTAAGAAAATGTCTTGTAATGTCATCAATTCCATTTATCTTCAATGAAAAGTTAGTAATTAAAAATACTGAAGTCTTTCAGGTAACATGGATACGTATATATTCCATTTGTAAGCATCTTTGCCCTCAATCCCAGTGTGTCTGATGTCCAGTTATCATCTCATATCCTCCTGTCTATGTCCCCTCCTTGACAGAGAGAAGTTATATTGCCCTTGACCTCCTCCCCCACAGAAAGATGTCCCATTGACCCCCTCTGAACCTTCCTGTTGCTGCCACCACTCCCTGTCACCCATACCAGAACCCAGCCTGTCAGACTGCCCTGATATTCTGTCACCACCCACTTCCATAGTCCTGGCAGAGATGGGGTTCCCCTCAGTCTCAGTGTGATTCCCCAAGCTAACCTCAGTCATAAACAGATGGTTAAGGGTTTATGTCTCTTTTACCTGTAAAGGGTTAAGAAGCTCAGTGAACTTGGCTGACACCTGACCAGAGGACCAATGGGGGGACAGGATACTTTCAAATCTTGGTGGAGGGAAGTCTTTGTTTGTGCTGTTTGTTTTGTTCGTTGTTTGCTCTTGGGGCTAAGAGGGACCAGACGTACACCCAGGTTTTCTCCAATCTTTCTGAATCAGTCTATCATGTTTCAAAATAGTAAGTAATAGCCAGGAAAGGCGGATTAGTCTTATGTTTGTTTTCTTAACTTGTAAATGTGTCTTTTGCTGGAAGGATTTTTACCTCTGTTTGCTGTAACTTTGAATCTCAGACTAAGCAGGGGGGGCGGTAGGGGGAGGTCCCTCTTGGCTATATGAATCTGAATACCCTGTAAAACAATTTCCATCCTGATTTTACAGAGATAATTTTTACCTTTTCTTTCTTTAATTAAAAGCTTTTTTTTTCAATAACCTGATTGATTTTTTTCCTTGTTTTAAGACCTAAGGGGATTGGGTCTGAACTCACCAGGGATTGGTGGGGGGAAAAGGAGGGGGGGAAGGTTAATTCCTCTTTGTTTTAAGATCCATGGAGTTTGAATCAGTGTAGCCTCTCAGGGTAACACAGGGAGGGGGAAGTCTGGGGGGTAAAAAAGGGAGGGAAGGCTAATTTCTCCTTGTGTTCAGATCCAAGGGGTTTGGGTCTTGGGTTCCCCTGGGAACATTTTGGGGGACAGGAAGTGTGCCAAACACTATATTTTTGGCTGGTGGCAGCGTGCCAAATTTAAGCTGGTAATTAAGCTTAAAAGTGATCATGCAGGTCCCCACTTTTTGGATGCTAAAGTTCAAAGTGGGGAAAAAACCTTGACAACCTCATATTAAGGCGGAGTGCATGGGTCATGTACAGACAGCCACTGCCAGGCATGGGCCCTCCAGCTGTTCATCAAGAAAATCTGGACAAGGGAGACTTTGAAAAATGATGGGTTGTCCCCTACCTTTTCTTTCACAATGAAAGCTCCTTCCTCACTGTGCCACCCTTTGAAAGTCAATCCCATTCTCCCTGTGCAGCACATTTTATTACAAAAAATAATGTAATCACATTTCCTCCTGTCCTCCAAAATGTGTCTGCAATCTCACCTCTGGTCTCCATCTTTTTTTTTTTCTAAAAATCTCCTCTCCCCCACTTTCACATTGCAGTTAAACTTTGTGGCACACACTTTGTTTCATTCTGGAACCTGTCATCCTTTCTCACTAATAACCATTAAACCAATGGGTATCTGCTGTGGCCTAGAACATCTCCTGCAGAAGATACTTTGGCCTGTCTCAAGGAGGGATAGTTGCCTCTGTGTATATGCCCTTGGGTTATGCCGGTGTCAGTCCTTTTGAGGAGCCATTGGCCATTGTTCATCTGACTTCTCTGACTCCTCAGATGCTAGATGGTAGTCATTTTTATCATAATCCTCCTCTTCCCCCTTGTTTGTCTGTAGTTAAAGATATTCAGTTTCAGTTAAAGGTATTCCACAATGCGTCAAAATGTTATGCAATATGCAGCAGGCCAGGAAGATCTTAGTATTGGGGCTCCATTGTAGTGTACAACTGAAGGCATGGAGACACCTTCATCATAGCTTTAGGATGCCGAAGGCTCTTTCAATCAGTGAACAGGTGGCTTTATGGACACAGCATACTACTCCTCTGTGCACTAGTTGTGTTGATGATGCGGGTGAGGAGCCATGGACCTAGGGATATCTTCAGCAACATATGCAGGGCATTAGCATATGACTGGAAAGATATCTGTCCCCATGGTAGGATTGCCTGCGGTGGGTGGGTAGTGGGCGGTTGTGACCAGGGATATTGTCATAAACAGATAGTTAAGGGTTAATGCCTCTTTTACCTGTAAAGGGTTAAGAAGTTCACCTAGCCTAGCTGACACCTGACCAGAGGAACCAATGGGGGAACAAGATGTTTCAAAAGGAAGGAAGGAAGTTTTCCTTTGTGTAGATTTTGAGTTTCAACCAGAGTGAAAAAGATCAAGGAACCAGCCTCCTATCAGAGTAGTAAGTTTTAGAAAGGGATAAATAGGTTTATGTTTATTTTCTTTGTAACTTGTCTTGGTATCATTAAGGGAATTATCAAAATTGGGTATTTGGGTATTTTTTTGTGTAACTAAATTTGTGCCCAGGGGAACATCCTCTGTGTTTTGAATCTGTTGTCTGTGAGAGTAGCTGATATGCTAATCTCTCCCAGAGAGTTTTCTTTTACCTTTCTTTTCTTTAACTAAAAGCCTTTTTCTTAATACCTAATTGATTTTTCCCTGTTTTTAGATCCAAGGGGATTGGATCTGGACTCACCAGGAACTGGTGGGGGAAAGGCGGGGGGGATGGTTAAATTCTCCTTGTGTTAAGATCCAAGGGGTTGGATAGGTGTTCACCAGGAACTTGGTGAAACAGTCTCTCAAGGCTACCCAGGGAGGGGAAGGTTTTGGGAGGAAAGGGGGTGTTCCAGATGGAGGAATCTGGATGGTGGCAGCGATACCAGATCTAAACTGGTAATTAAGCTTAGAAGTGTCCATGCAGGTCCCCACATCTGTACCCTAAAGTTCAGAGTGGGAAGGAACCTTGACATCTATGTATGACATGGTCACTGGCAGATAGGTGTATGTTGTGTCTGAGCATGAGCGAGGGAGAGGAAGTTGTCTGATGTTTACCTAGCAGCCAACCATGGGGAAACTGTCTCTGAGCTAGCAGTTTATTCACTCCAGACTGTGACCACATATATACATGGCATGATCCTGGGTCTTTATATTGGGGTGAAGGGGAAGAGCAAAAAACTATCCTACAACAATGCAGGGTTAGCGTTAAGAGTTACTTTTACTTCAAAGTGTGGAGCAGGTGGCTGGCTGACACACATGGGGGTTAGAAATCAGAAGGAGCATAGTTATTCATGTCTCTTTCTTTGAATATAAAAGGCAGCTCCTGGTTCTTAGTTTTCTTGTATATGTTTTGTTTATGAGGTCTTATAGTCTTTGAGAGCTAATTTCTGTAATATTAAAATAGTTTCTTGATTCATCTGTGCATATGTGGGTTTTTTTCAGTTTGCACCATTTCAGCTCTCATTGTGTGCATGCTATGTTTCTCTTTGAGTCCACCTGGTGCACTCGGTTTTGTTGACATTTGCTTCTCATATACAAATAATGTTATATGTCCATACTCTTACCATAAAACAATGTAACATTAAAAAAACCTGAATCTAAAGTTCTACTTTATTTAGGTTAAACTTTGCTGTGTTTTCCACAGTTCATGAGGCAAAAATTAGAAATTAATATTTATGGGTTTTTTTGCCTACATAAGGCTTGCACTTCAGTGAATTCATATCTATTTTTGTTATTCTTTTTGCAGTATATGAAAGTCAAAAGTGATCCCAAAGAGATCATGCATAATTGTATCTAAATAGTATTAAAGCTTTACTCAAGTTTGTCTGTGTGTTTTGTTAAAAAAAACAAAACAAAAAAAACCTAGAAAAGGGGTCACTGCTGTCTGACATTCATTCCACCTGCAAAGGTAGCAAGTGTTGCATACTAGGATACAGCCAATTGTTCATATTTTGTTGTTTGGATTACCCAATTTTTGCTCCACTCAGGCACTTCTTAAAATATGTTTCCCTTAATCCTGGATGGGTCTCCAGCCCTTTTGTATTTTTCCCACAATGAACAGTGATCCTACACCTAGTGGATTCAGCCCCAGATGATCTCCCTGTATAGCAGGAAACTTGGATAGTGCAAAGCTGCTGTAGCAGCTCCTGACACTCCACCTGCCCACTGTGGCCAGCACATAGGGCACAGCTGAAGGAAAGGTCAGTAGCCAAGACATTCCAGCACTCCATGTGAGAAAATACTTGTGGTGTCAGTCTTTACAGTACTGGGCCATAGAGATGAAGAACCAGAATGTTTAATCTGAATGACAAACTATTTGGGAGTTTAGGTGATGTTCACCATTGCAATGGAGATCACACATGGGAGTAAAGTTATGTACTTTCTAAGTGTCTACAATTCTTTATTTTATGATTATTTAATTATTTATTTAGTTCCTGGAGTGCCAGGCTGAACTTCTAGGAGGTCCTATCTAAGGGACTACAACTGTGATGGCTGCCAGATCCCTCTGACACTATTTCACCATATGCATTGAGTCAGGATGAGGATCAAATAGACTAGAAACTCCTGCTGAGGCCAACAGGGAGGCTTCTGCATGGAATGACCTGGACAAGCAGTTTGCTGAGCCACTGATGATCCAGAACTGTTCACCACCTCAATGGGAGGGGACAGCCTGATGCAGGCTATTTCTACATTTATGGTGGCATGTAGAGAGCAGGCACTACACATGTTGCTACATGCCCCCGTGAAAGGCAAGCTGCATCCACATTTGTCACTCAGATGGATAGCTGCATGTGGCAGCAGGGGGAAGGCTCTGGCAGTAGGGAGGCATTACTTGGGCATGCAAATAACTGTGTAGGGTACATAATCTGGGGGTTCAGGTATGCAGGGCACTCTACCCTGTTCTATTCACCTAAGCTGCACCTCACCAACTACACTGCTATTTATATCCATGCTAGTTAGGTGTGCAGTGTCTGTACTCTACATGTGGCTGTAAGTGCAGACATATCCATAGGCTACATCTATAAAAGCAGCAAAGAATCCTGTGGCACCTTATAGACTAACAGATGTTTTGGAGCATGAGCTTTTGTGGGTGAATACCCACTTCGTCAGATGCATGTGTAGGCTACATCTACACTTCCTTGCTTGACTGGGTACTTGTCTGTGTACTGCTAGCAAAGGTACCGTTGAGTGTCTGTATATGCTGTGCTGGACCCCTTGCTGTGTGCTGCTGGTACTGTACATTACCTTTGCATATTTGGTGACAGCAGCTCTCACTGATCTCACCCTTCTGTCAAACTGTGTTGAATACACAGGAGGAGTCCATGATGATATGGGTCTGCTCTTCCTAGCGGGTCAGTTCATACAGTACAGTACATGGTACTGGACTGAATGGGTCCAGAAAAAATTGAGACACTGAAGATGGCTGACTGAGAGGGTGAATGAAAATCGACTAGAGGCCCATGGAACAGATATTTTGAATGCCAGGATCACAGTGGTATGCCCGGGAGAACTACGTGGTGTGGTGGAACCACATCATCTTGGAAACCTGGGATGACGACCCAATGAGGAAGCCGACTTTCATCAAGTTGTGCAAGTGGCTTGCACCAACCCTCTAGCACCAGTCACTTTTGGAAACCCATAGCAGTACAGAAGTGGGTAGATATTTCTCTTTAGAAGCTGGAATACCTGACAGTTACCACTCAGTTGAAACCAGTTTACAGATGGAAAGTCAACTGTTGGAGTGGTGACCGTACAGGTTTACCATGCTATCAATACTGTCATCTACTCCCAGGTGGTTGCCATAACTGAAGTCCCTTAAATTATAGCAGAATTTCAAAGGATGGAGTTTCTGAACTGTGTAGAAGCCATCAACAGAACACACATCCTAAAAGTATCCACTGAATACATAAACCAAAAACATTACTCTTCACCTGTTGTCCTGAGTGGACCACAGGGGTTAGTTCATGAACACCAATTTTGGACACATGGGAAAGGTCCATGATGCTAGGGTGCTCAGCAGGTCAGGACTGTACTGGGGTGGGAGGAGAGAGGGGATTTTATTCTCCAGAAATGAAATAGTTCTGTGCACTGTTTCTGTTCCCACTGTTATTTTGAGGGATCCTGCATATCTACTTCTACTATGGCTCATGAAGCTGTACCCTGATATTGCCAGCCCAAACAAAAGGTTCAACTTTAGACTAAGTAGACACAGAATGGGAGTGGAGTGCACCTTTGGGTGTCAGAAAGCTGGTCAGATTTGCTAGTGGACATATCTGGATGTCAATGTAGATAGTACAGTTCATGTTGCCATATTGTGCTGTGCTTTGCACAACATGTGCAAGAGTAAAGAGGAATACTTCCACAGTGAGTGGGCATAGGAGATATCTAGTTTTCAAAGCCTGTACAGGAAGCCAGACCCCAACCATGTACACACTGCTCCTGGTTCCTGGAGGTGAAGGGAAATTCATGATGTAATTTGCCACACATTGTGGATCAGTGTGGAGCCAGAAGATTATTTGGGATTGTGCCAAGGGATGCTATTGCGATGCTATGATTCAGGAAAAGTTCAACTGAGCATTGACAAATATTTGTGTTGCAACATACGTCAGTGGGTTTCAGTTCATTGCAGCAAATGTTAATGTAGACACTGAAAGCAGACAGTTGAGTGAGGGCCCTCAAGGATAACGTCTTTGGTCCTGGTTTGGTGCTGTGTAGAGGGTATACATATTTTAATGCCATTGTAGAGCAATGTTTCTGTTATGTGGCCATGTCTCCTTGCCTTTCCTCTCTCTACTGCTTTGACAAAGCAGGGACCAGCTGTGGAATATTGTGTGTAGGAGAAACAGGGCTATCTTGTGTGGTGTTTGGGGGCAAATATAGGCGTAGCTACAGGGATTGGAGCAAGATAACTGTTCCCCTCAGGTATGCTTTGGGGGATTCCCCTGCAAGGGATTTCAGATGCTGTTGAGAATGTTGTGCTGGGCATCCAGAAAGAGCGTGGGCAGGATTCACAAGCTCAGCAGCAGCTTATTGGGCAGATGGTGAATGAGTGTTGAGGACAAGGTGCTGCCTGGTCCTGAAGAGAAGCAGCAGCCTTGGTGGCAGGTGTGACCCAAAAGCATTCAGCCACCAATTGCTGCAAGGGTGTGTAGTCTCTGGGGATACTCCCTCTTCTTGAACCAGTCCATCAGTGCCACTTCCTGCCTAAGAGCACGATCCTCCCTTGCCCTAAGGTACTCAAACTGTTTCTGATTCCTTTTGTCAATGCCAATGAGCAAGTCCATCCTGAGTCCTTCTCTGTCTGCCTCTGCTATCTCTGCAGTGCAGCTTCTGCCCTACCAGTGGAATGGTTTCTCTGGTAGCATCGGACTGTCCTGCAAGTCAAGGACAAGGCTAGTACTTATATTTCATTTCTCCTTTGAAGGAACCTAAGAAATCCCACCACATAACATAACTGTGCTGCTGAAGAATATTGATAGTTTTTAGACTCCCAAAACTGCTACTGTTACAGACTCCTTCCTTCAGACTCCTTTGGCAGCCCACATGGAATGAGCTGAGGATTAAAACGATAAGATACCTGCAGTGCTGTTCTTAAAATGTTGTACTTTTTAGTGCATCAAGGGGCCGGTTTGGGTGGGGATTCATTCCTTTCAGGAATTATGTTACTAGTTACCTATTTCTTCTTTAAGGGCTGGCCATTGTTAGGAGAACATAGCGGTGTTCATGGTGCCAGAATGAAAAAATGAAGTGACTTTCCTGTCCTGTGATGACATGTTGATCAGCACCCGGGTATGCTCCAGAGACCAGCAGCTCTTGGAATTTGCTTCATGACCACCTGTGCTGATTAAGAGAGTTCATGGGACAACTGATCTGAGGTGCACAGTGCTGGTCACTACTACTTCTGGCAATGAGTGGTCAGGGATCTTTGTACCTTTGGGTAAGGGTCAGGCAGCAAAGAGATCAATGCATTGTGAAAATAGCCCTGGAGGAATATTCATACCTGTGACCTGGTACACACTCTGTGTCCCCATTCACACTGCACTGAGCTGGTGTGAGGCCATACCATAGCAAAGGTGTTTACATACTCACACTTCTTATCTGGGCTAGCTTTCATGATGTGTGCTCTCCTTCAGGAATGTGCTTCAGGGCTTCAGATGTGGACAAGAGTAGGGGCTATGGTACAAGAACAGACATGTGTAGACACAGCCATAGAGACAAAGAGACTTAGTCAGTTTTGAATTTGGGAGCTGTGAGAGAAGCAGAGCAGCTCAGGGAGTTTCTGATTAACTCCCCTTCCCACAAAGGGAGTCCTTGAATTGCTGTGGGATCTAGTGCATGGATCAGGCAGTTCCAGCCCCGAAGAGACCAGTGTATAGTGTTAAGAGTTCTGACCAGGTACCAGGTACTGAGATCTAGCTGAGTCCATGGGACTCCAGACCAGGGAGGCAGATGAGGCCTCCACAGGACTTCAGACCAGGGAGCAAGCGAGCCTAATAGGAGGGGACATTGCTCCATCCAGGGGCAAAAACAGAGTAAAGGGATCCTTTCTCTTTAAGACAGCCAATGTTCACAGCCCTGCAGCACTCATCTCAGGACTCAATCTCAATGTACCATCTGCCTGTATTGGTGCCAGAGAGGGTGCAGGGTGTTGGGAATAGTGTTACGTGTTGGGAGGTGGGGAATTTGTTTATGTATTAATGTTGAGTACTTACTAGTTAACCTTAACCTTTTCCTTCCCCAGATGCTATTTTCCTGTTCCATTATAGTCTCCCTTTGCTATACTTTTGAGTGTGTCATTTCTTTACTGGAGTTTTATCTCAGGCAGTTGAAGGCATTACTATCCCAAGGTCCAAACTTTCATTTCTGCTGCTGGCAACCCATCCAGGGGCATGAGCATTACACATGTATTGCAGTGTCTGACCTTCTGAGAAATATTATGGCGAAAAAGAGCTGGTTCTGCCATGCAGTACATTCCCATTCAAATATATATCTAAGGAATCTGCCTAATAATAAAATAGAGCTTTGGTGGTGGTAGTTTTTATTTAGTAAGTGAAAAGACTATCATGATTGTGTCAGTATTGGTGGACATTCATTAAAGTTTCCCATGTTGTGAACAGACATGTGCAGTCTTGCTTTCAATTATAGGACCAAGTTACATAAGGATTATTCACTCATGACTTGTTAAACAGAGAAGAATATGCATTATGCCATTTCAGTAGACTTTACTAGTCTGATTTTCATTGTTTGAAACTTTTTCTTTTCAGTTTTCGAAAATAGAAGTGATAGCCACAATCCAACATTGACATAACTGTAAAAATATATTTTTGGCTGTGGAAACAAGTAGTTTTATATTTATGACATTGTGTACGACACATTTTTGCTCTTTGAAAAACAATAAGATTTATTAGATCATTTTTCCCTTGCTGACAATGCTTTATATATTGTTAAAATACAGGTAAAAGAAGCTGTGCATACCAATGTAAGGCAAAATCCAATAAATAAAACAAAAGCTCCACCAAGAGTATGATTGCAGCAGTAAAGAGATTCAAAAAGAGTCGATAACAATAGCAGATTGATTAAGTTTCATTAAAGGTATGTCACACTATAATAAGTCATAAAACCACAGACAAGAGTTCAGGTAAAGGGAAGATAGCTATAAATTGTAACAAACATGGTAGTTCAATATGAAAGCACCTTTTGAAGCAAATGAGGTTGCAAATAACCTGCAGAATAATGAATATGAAACAGCACTAAACAAAAACAGTTCACAGCAAAGCTAAAGATGTACACACACCTGAAAAGCTTACTGTCATGTAATCCAGGATTTATATATCCAGCTTGGTCAGGTACAACCAAAATACATATAAATATCTAGGCAATAATAATAATAATAATAATTAATAATAAAACAACCCTGAACTGGGAGTTTCTTATCAGAAGAAATTACCCCATTATGAATACCAAGTTAAGTTCTGGGTATCTTCTCATCTCCATATATCACTATACCTAAAGAATGAAACCAGTGGCAGGCGGGGTGGGAGAGAAGGGAATAACACACAAACCAGATGAAAAGGAATAGCAAAAAAGAATGACTGAATATTTTAGCTAAATCCTTGTTAGATCTGCCTCAGAACGAGTGTTATGTCTATGGGTCAGTTTCATCAACATACACACAGTCTGGAATCTTAAAGCCCTCCTTGGCTTTCAGAAAGTGAGCTTGCAGATAAACTGCTGAGGAGCCAGGAACCTAATAAGCCTCAGCTCCACTACAGCCTCCAGGTCGGAGACCCAGGGAGCCTGAGAGTCTGCTTGATGGAACACTGGCTGGCAGGCAAGCTGACTAGCCAGCCTGCCTGCTTGACTTCCCTCCAAAACTGTAATGGAATCAATGCATTCCCACTGTACATTTTGGTTCCATCAAATATCTGATGGCAAACTGTTGTGTTGGAAATTTCTCAACCATCTCTACTTATAATCTCTAACTCCAGAGAGCAAAAGGTGCAGGCGAGTCACTAAGGGAAATGTAGGAATAGGGGATGAGGCAGAAAGTCTTGCAGGGAAAACCTTGGAATCTTCCAGGTCAGGGGGAGGCTCAAGTTAAAGTTTAGGTCTGTTGTTCTTAATTTAAGATTAAAGGAAAACTCCAGGAGGGGATGGGTGAGTTCTGTACACTTACATAATGTATCTGTGTGAGCATGCACTGTACTGAGATCAGGGACTCAACTTGCTTAGTTGGTGGTGTTGAAAATTCAGCCCACAGTGCACTCTACTAAGGTAAGCTTTAAGGCTAAATCACACACACCAAGGAGCGGAGAGCTCTAAGGCTATGTACATACAGCAGGGGGTTCTGATGATATCATGATAACCATGACAACAAAATTCAGAACCCTACAAGGTATGTGCAGTGTTTTTCACTTTTTTCCAAAGTAGCAATTATATTAGTTAGCTTGCACACGATTTGTTCTTTTGTTTTGTTTTTTTTACACAGACAGGACTTCTTCCTCTTTGAAGAGTCTCCTTTTAGGATTTTTTTTTTGGGGGGGTTGTTTATGAGAGGAAAAATCAGATACATTTTGGATTATTTACCGTTTGATTTCAGGACAGGTTAAGATACGATTTATCACTGAGTGTGTGAGTGGGGTTGGGATATGATAGTAAAAAAGATAATATTTAATATATGCAAACCTGACTGTCATTTACATAGAATGCTATTTTCTCTTTTAGTATATTGTTAAATTGCTTGGAGTTTACCACACTATTCAAAACAAATTATGTAGTAAACTTTCAGAAGGGATGTGGATTAAAAACTTTTTTCAGACACAATTTACAACCATGTTATTTTTCTTTGAAAAATGACTGTCAAGTATTTGCTTCTCCAAATAGCTGATTTTCTTGCAATCAGGTAGTTTGGGGGCAAATTCTGTGCAACGTGTGGCCATGGGAGCAGGATAGAGGCCTAAATATGCAAACACTGAGATATGAACCTGAAATGTAAAGTTTGTTGTCCTTTCCCTTTCCTTCACTCTGTCTTTCTGTCAATTGTATATTTTGTGGTAGTTTTTTCTCCTCCTTCTTCTGTTTCCACCTGCAACATTTTTGTAGAGTGTATAATTTTTCATTCCTTTCTTCTCTCCCTCCATTATAATATTTCTGCTTAGCTATGTTAAATTCATACTGCATATCACATTGGTATGTAAGTGCACCACTCCCCTTCCACCCTTATTTCTATATGTGCTGCGTCCATCTCAGTCCTCCCCTTCAGGTCTCCCTCTTGTATCTTCCTTATTCCTCCATTTCTTTTCACATCTCCCCAATTACCCCATCACCTACACTCAGTGCCTGCACACACAGACCCCATCATTCAAATTTCCTCCAGGTACACACTTCTTCCTCTCCTCCTGCAGGCAAACAGATGCACACACCCTTTCCCGTATACAGACACACTGCCAACTTAATTCATTTCAATAGCAGAGTATTGACATGATGAAGCGCACAGGTGTTCCCAGTGGTGAAAATGACAGAACCCCTCAGCTCTCTGGCACAGATAGATACTATACATTAAGCATCTCCTCAGGATAGTATGTAAGGGGTTTTATCTTTTGTGTCCATTTTTTATTCATGCTCATTGCTGATTTTGTGGCAGGGTGCTGCATAACACTGGTGCTAGCTTAGCAGTCTCTTTCTCTTTGCAGAGGGTTAACATAGTTTTTCCTCCACTGCTTTGTGATGGAAAGGGAGGGATCATTTCTGATACTCTGAGAAAAGTCCTTTATATTTTGGACCTTGCAATGGGAAAGCTCTTTCTATTTTAATCCCTGCTCTGTCACACTGGCCACCCAGTATTTTTCTCTCAATTTGCATTGTGCTTTGCACTGGCTGGTTTTCACCTCTACTTTATGTTAATTGATTGTGTATTTGGCTAACTGCTTGGGAGCAGAAGAGGGTAAAATGTGACGAAGAGCAGGAGGATCCAGATAAGAAAGAGGGAGTGAGCTAAAGCTGGGAGAGGGTTGGGGATTTTTTATTTTTTTGCCTTGTTCTCTCTCCTTTTTATTTTTTTTTACCACCTAGTCAGTCTTTGTGCAGTAGGCATCAAGGGCTAGCCCTGTAGAGCGAATATTGTCTGTATTTCTAGTACATAGTGTATGCCTGCTTAGCCTTATTTTCAGTGTTCTGCACTTCTTTGTTATGCTTATATCTCTGAGCTTGTTTCATTCTACATCTCCTCTTGGGCCCTGCTGCTATTCTGCTCTTGGATCTTGTTACCCAGGGTTCTTTCAACCCAAAACTATTGGTAACTTTTACTCTGTGTGAGGTGGTGTCAGGAAATACATCAAGGGAGACATGAGCATCCGATCAATAGATGGCTGGCACAGACAGGACAACACAAGAGTGTTTTCACTTAAACTTTACTTAGTCTCAAGCACTTATGCACATCTGCAGCAGGTTAGTAAAACACCCCCCCCCCCAACCCTGGATCATTACCGAAGCTGGGGGTGGCTCTCGAGTGGCTCAGCGACAGACTTCTGAAAGCCAATCTTCTGGCTGCTGGTGGGGACCACAAGATGCATCCAGAGAGAGAGTCCCTGAAGAGTCCAACTACCTCAAACTTTTCCCCCTTATTTATACATTAGCAATACAATGACATGTTACTTAAAGAAAATTCATTAAGCAAGCAGTTTCAAAGATCAAGCAAGAGATTTTCTTCTGATCATCAATTAACCAGATGTAGGGGTGGGGGAGTTCTTCAGAGTTTACATGCCTTGAGGCCTTGACAGACACATTCCTGAGGGCACATATAGAAAAGCTTCCTATTTTTCTAAAATACATATATTGGCAATTTCAACATAATTCTTAGCAGGAAGGAGACGGGGTCAAATCTCTCTTCCTGCCTTGGTTATGCTAAGGCCACTGCATGGCCAATTTACAGCCTGCTGATTTGGGCTATTTTTAGCAATAAGCAGTAGTGTTTCAGGCACTTTACTGATCTCCCTGTACAGATCTCATCTTGAATTTTGGGCATACTCAGATTTTTCAGATGTCAATGCACAAGTTTTGCAAAATTAGGCACCCCTCTGTCCTAGCTGAACCCTCGGTCTTGTTCTTTCATGCTTTTTATAGGGACAGTCCTGATTTGGGAAGCTTTCTCTTATATAGGCACCTATTACCCCCTACCCTCATCCTGATTTTTTACACTTGCTATCTGGTCACCCTATTTCATGCTGAACTCTCTGCTTGGAATAGCTTTATACATTACCTTCAAGCACCTCTCTCCCCTTCAAATCCTTCCTAAAAACTCACCATCTCACTCTGTGTATGTCTCATCACAACTGATACATCAGTAATCTTTCGGGACTGTTGTTTACATTAGTCTTTTGACTCCTTCTGTAACTTCAGTAAAGAGTGGTGCCTATCTACGGTGCCCTCTAACTGATGATCAACTATCTGAGATGTACTCTTTGTCTTTGTCCCCAACTAAACCTCCTCAGCAACAAGAGTTTAAAGTAGTGAAATATGTTATTTGACCAATCAAAAGGTTCAGTGTTTCACAAAGGGTGTGAGGCTTCACCATAAGTGAAGCAAATAAACGATGATATTTTCTGTAATCAGGACCTGTGTGCTCTGTGGCAACCTGGATATAAATTCTGTATCATGTGTCTTGGATTTTGCAGCACTCTGGTGCTGCAGACAGGGAATTCTATGGTAGCTTAAGCTATATTTTAAAAAGGAACTATGTATTGAATAAATTATAACAATGACTAATATAACACGCATGTATCCCTTTGTTTAATTGAGTTTACTAAAATCAATGCATTTAATGCCATCCTTGTATTTTCAGTTGTCAGTGTTCCACAGATCTTTTTGTTGACAACATACAGCTGTATCATTTAAAATGGCAGGAGGGAAAGCTGAAGATTTTAGTAACTGAGTTAAGGACAGTTTTCTGTTGTTTTTATTTTAAATCAGGAAACTGGCTGGATTTTAATCTGAAATTATCAGCAGCAAAATAATTAATTGTGCTGGTATTTAAATCGTAACCTTTAGGTTTCAGAATCAACTCTCACAGAGGTGAATCAGGCAGTTCCCACCTCTCAGAGATAGACTACAAGTATGTGGTTTTCTTGAGAAAGAAAGCTTTGCTTCTGGAGCACAATTCCACCATAGAATCACAGAATACATGAGGTCCTGTATATAGTATACCTTCCTGAACCACTTAAACAAATCCCATAGAATTGCAAGCAAAGAGAACAAAACAAGCAACAAAGTTCCTCAGGAAAATACCATTTGAAAACTTCAGCTACAACAGAATCCATTCTAACATAACTGATCTGCATGTATTGAGCATATGCCTGTGTTTCAGGTACTTTGTACTGGCTTCCCATTCACTTTGGAGTGCAATCTGGGCCCCTGTGTAGGTCCCTACCAAACTCACAGCCATGAAAAATGTGTAATGGACTGTGAAATCTGGTCTCCCCTGGTGAAACCTGGTCTTTTGTGTGTTATTACCCTATATTATACAGATGTAATGGGAGTTGCGGCGGGGGGGGGGGTCACAAGGTTATTTTAGGGGGGTCACCATCAGCAGCGCAGAAGTAAGGGTAGCAGTACCACAACTCCCTTCCCACAACCCCCCCCACACACACACACACATACACTACTTTTTGGGTCAGGATCCCTACAATTACAAAACCATGAAATTTCAGATTTAAATAGTTGAAGTAATGAAATTTATGATTTTTAAAATTCTATGACTGTGACATTGACCAAAATGGACCATGTCCTGGGTACCTAAAAGACCCCTCCATCTTTTCTGTAATTTACCCCAGCAGTTGAGATTTATTGGCATGCTTGAGCTAACTATCCTTGATATATACATCAGAGCAGACTGGAATTGTCAGTGGAGTGCCCTCAGTTCTAGAAATCACTTTCCCAATATAGCCCAAGTTTGCTGACCTCCGAGGTATGTTGTAGGTTCTTTTATTTATTTAGGCATTTTAGAGGACATCTAGGGGATGTTTCAGTTTATTGAATTTGTTTTATATAGTAGTTGTGATTTGGAAGAGATTTTAATGACACCTCCTTGCCCACCCCGTATAATAGCAATTTTATGGCCTAAATGTCCTCTGCCTTGCACCTTTTATTGTCAGGTACACCTCAGCTAAACTGGTATAAAATTATGGCATTCTGATTTGGTAGCAATTCATGCTTTCTTTGCACAGGTATAAATGATGACACAAGGACAAGGTGTAAGGCAATGGAAAATCAGACCCTTAATGTTCAAAATGTGCCTAGCAATTGCGGTTGGCACTTATGTAAATTGAAATACAGCATCAACAAGGATGAAAAAGGAACTTAGAAAATGATAACAATACAGCTTTTGATTCATATAAACTGAATCTATAAAAAGAATGGGAGAAAATTGGATTAAGTTGTATAGGATTGAGAGATGATAATGGAAATAAAGGTGCTAAATGTCACAGAAACATACCAGATGTAATAAGTTCAAAATCAAGATGGACATAGCATCTTAAAGTAGGGAAAGGACAGGGCATTAAGGGAGTTAGGGAAAGACTATTTAGGCAGAAGGTAATTAATGTGTAGAATGGACTACAAACACAAATAGAATTTCCTTCTGTGAGCATATTTATAATAGAGTTAGACAAGCCTTTTACATGGGAAAAAATTACAAGTTACAAACATTATACAGATTTAGATGAGCCATCTTGCTGTCTTTCATTCTGACATGTTATTGTAGGAATGGGAAATATTTTCCCACTGCAACCAAATTGAGCCATTAGTACGTAATTTATTTCCAAGCAAGATTTTCAAAAGTAAAACTACCTAATGCTCAATGTACAATAGTTTTTTTGATACAGGTAATAAAAAATCCATATTGTCTTTACTTTTTTCCCAGGATCATCCACATGTCCAACACTTATAACCCTGCTCAAAACTCTGACAATCAGCCTGACAACACAGTTAAACAAATTCAATTCTACAGCCATTTCCTAGGTAACCAACCACAAAAATAAATTCTACACAGTGGGAAAAGAAATGAAAAAAAGCGGCATCATTTCTACATTTATAGTACTTTCCTAGGGCCAGATATTGCCATTTTTACTCATACCTTATAGCACTTACACCAGGAGTCGGCAACCTCTGACACGCGGCTCACCAGGATAAGCACCCTGGTGGGCTGGCCCAGTTTGTTTACCTGCCTCGTCTGCAGGTTCGGCTGATCACAGCTCCCACTGGCCGCGGTTTGCCGCTCCAGGCCAATGGGGGCTGCTAGAAGCCACAGCCAGCACATCCCTCGGCCCATGCCACTTCTCAAACCTGCAGACGTGGCAGGAAAACAAACTGGCCTAGCCTGCCAGGATGCTTACCCTGGTGAGCCACGTGCCAGAGGTTGCCGACCCCTGACTTACACTGTGATTAGTCCCATTAATGGGTGGTAAAATCTGGTCCTTAGATTGTACAGCCTTTGTGTTTAGGGATCTTTTTGTAAGTGGAGAACATAGTAGGAACAGGTACCGCTCAGAATAGGGGCTTCTCGGTGCTACAAAGCCAGAAACAGTAATACTAACTTGTTAATTGGAGGGAAAAATGCTAAGGTATAAAAACGGGTAATGCAGGGAAGTGGAATACAGCTTTTGTCTTCTCTGGCTCACTCCTGAGGGGAGTGCTTTGCAGAACACCTCTAGTGAATTTATGGTGTACTGTTTTGTTAGACAAGATGTCTAACAACACAGGTGTATTCCGTATGACCTTGGCTTGGTACCTACAAATGCACTCTTGCAGTATATTAATGATGGGACTGTGCAAAAGATTCACATGCAATCCTGAACACCCACTGAGATGAACATGTTTGTCAGACAAGGGCTGTTGTAATTTGTATGTATCAGCTCCTTCACTATCATGTCCACACTCATCTTTAGCAGCCCTAACCCTAGGCACACCTACCCTCCTTCTGTCTTACATTCATGTCTAGAGTCTTTCTTTCCCTGCTCCCTCTTGGAGCTTGGTCTTGAGCTGGTGCCCAGTAACCTTTATGCTAACAGCTGGGTTTTTGAGTAGTCTGTCAAGTATGGGCCACAATCTCTCAATCCAGCATGTCCTCCCATCTTGACTACCTTGACTACAACCCTTCTGAACAGTGAACAAAATACAGAAACACTCCTGCTCTTTCTGCCAGTGATTAAACCTGTGGTTGAAGAGGCATAGACATCCCTAGCCTGGTATATAGAACCACTGGGCAAATCCATAACAGATGCCTGGGAAACATTTTAGATGTATCAAATGATTCCACAGCTTGTGTGGCATCTGTGTCCTGTTTTCTGTGCAGTAGCTATTGGCATCAGGAGCAGGAACTCTTATCAAAGATCTTGCTGTGGGGATAGTGGCCACTTGGTGATTGGGGAAGAAGACAAGAAGCATCAGGCCTCCCCAACAACAAAGTTGGGGTAAGTAGTGTGTGGGGGGGAGTGTCTTCTTCTTGGAGACAAACATCTCAGGGGTGGGTCCACTTCCAATCATTTAAAATGTATAATTTAGGGTTCAGGTCTTCCTAATTAATGCCCACTTCCATTGTAGCCCAATGGCCTAGAGAGTATGGAGTGCACACATACATACATCATTCTTCTATCCAATCCATGCTTTTTATAGGATCAAAAGAGAGGCACACATTGTCTGCTCTATTAAACATGTATTGGGTGGATTTGTACCATTTTTAAGATGGCCATGTATAGTTATAATTTGAATTCATCTACTTCTGAAATAAGAATGCCTATACTTTTCCTTTCTTTGTGTTTATGATACTCCTTTTCCAAGTACTAGAAATGTGCAGTATCTGCTTCTGGTGGGTTAAAAACATACTAATTATCCACACAAATTCAAGTGTTTTTGCTAAGTGAATCAGTCACTCAACAACAATAACCCTGGGATTGTCACAAAGAAATAGTACAGTATGTTGGCAGAGAACATTTACAAATCAAACATCAGTTTGCCAGGTATTTGGCCAAATATTCTTCTGTTATTTTTAATCTAATTAATCTTACTGCTTTTGATTCAGGAGAATCAATTGTTCCAGAGTGTTTAGAAAGATGATTGGAGAGTTTATGTATGGTTTGAAGCTTCTGACTTGTGCTTAGTGTCTATTTTATGTATAGGCGTTTGCATATCTCTTTGTATGTGTATTTTATGTAGTTGGTATTTCTGAAATACAAATGATAAAAAATGGATTTAAATTGTAAAATATTCTCCAAGCCTGGTTTCATCTGGCATCTTAATGTAGGGACGTTTTACACTGTACCAAGTTGCTAATGCTTCCTCACTAACTCTCAATTGCATTATTGTGGTAAGCAGATTTCTGACAGCCATCTGCTTAGACCTTACTACTTTATCCTAATCAGCCCATTTGAAATTAAAATAATGATAAAAGCAAGGAAGTGAAGATGAGAATTGTTAAGCAGTTGAAGCTATAATTCTGTTGTTTGCTGTGTGAGTTGCTGCTGTGTTTGCTGATACTGCAGGAAGACATTATATTGCAGAACTGCTGCAAAATGTGTTCATAGCTTGCTATATGAACAGGGAATTTACAGGGTCCTCTAGTATATATTCCCTTGTAATTAGTACACAAGTATTTGCAATTCTTCATATCTCTTTAAAAATACTTACTGCAGAAACAGAGTATATACTCACCTGTAGATAGAATAATGCATTTGATGAAAAAAATCTTCCATCAAATCCTGTGGAATTAAGTAAACTATGGGTTAAACATCTTTGAGCAATTGATCTCCCTAGACCCTGCCATGTTTTCGAAACTGTAACTTTTTGCAAATACAACACATGAACAGTTTTTAGTAAATGGAAATATGTAAAGATTAAATTGTCTCGGGCTGTCAGATTGTAAGGATGCTGGATGGTTACTGACCCGTAACTACACAGTGCATTCTCATTTATGTGATTCTGTGAACTCTATCTGGTTATGGTTGACTGATTTTCATAATCACTGTGTGCTTAATTCTCTGTGTGTGTCAATGCCATGTGACCAGAAACAAGCATTCACAGGACAGAAGCAGGATGCATCCCTTACTTATACAAACATGTCTGAAATATACAATGGCTATATTTAATGAAGGCAACACACATATGGAGTGGTCCCACTCAAAAAGTGTGTTCCATTTGGAAAGATTCTATCAACTGGAGAGCTGTTGAGTCTACTGAAAATATAGAATACCAAGAGAACAGATCTTTCTCAAACTAACAAAAACTTTCAGTGAACCCACTGCACGTAGAGAGGAGGTTCTGACAAACTGATTGCTGCTAGTGCTAGATTTTCCTAGGTGCATTCTCCAAATGCCAGCTCCAGTGTACTTTCCCTCTGTCTCTTTTATTTTCTATCTATCCCATCCTAAAGATTACCCAGTGCAATGTTTTTCAAGCAAAAGGCAGCATGTGTATTTTTGAAAATAAAAGAATCTCCTCCTGGAACACATTAATGCTTGAAGAGACTCTCCATTCCCTCCTCCACAGCCTCTATTCAACATTTTATTTGTCCCTGCTGCAACTAATGAAATTATCTGGCATTCAATAGTTGCATAGAAAAAGGTGGTGTAATGAAAACCAGCATAACTTGGCTATGAGCAGTCAGGAATGCTGTTGATGGATACGGCACTTAACACGCTAAAAAGCTGCTCAGAGTAAATACTTGAGTGGTGACAGGCTTGATGTTGAACAACTATATGGAACAGGGCTGGCCACAGATCCTTCATTACTTGAAGATACAGCAAAGGGTTTGTACCAACTGGTAATGCTGATATCCATCCATCATCTGTTCAACCCTAGCTTCAGCTGAATACTCCAGGCCCTGATGGGTGACTTTGACAAGTTCAAGGTCTCCAAGCTGTTCTTTAGGGAACTCCCACACTCTAAACTGCAACTGTCAGACAGTTGCTATCCCCTTTGCTGAGTAGCATGATGCGGTCTGGCATTCAAATCAAAACCTGCCTGACTTCACTCTACCACTGTGTCACTAAGGTTTAGTTTTGTTCGTTTGTGTACTCTTTCTAGACACCAGTCATGACTGCTACTTGGAGCAGCTAGTCCTGAAACCCACAAGGGGAGAAGAAGCAATTCCAGACCTAGTCCTTAGTGGCATGCAGGGTCCAGTCTAAGAGGTGAATACAGCAGAACTGCTCCATAATAGCAAACATAATGTAAATAAATTTTGCATCCTTGTAGGGGAAAAAAATACTAAAGAAACCTCTCACAGTAGCATTTAACTTCAGAAAGGGGAAACTGTACAAAAGTGAGGAAGCTAGTTAGATGGAAATTAAAAGGAATAAGATTGAAATGCTTGCAAGCTGCATGGAAACATTTTAAAAACACCATAACAGAGGGTCAAACAAAATGTATTCCACAAATTAAAGTAATTATAATTAAAAAAACTTAGTAAAACATGAAAACAATGCCACCATGGCTAAACAGGAGAGTAAAAATGGCCGGTAGAGACAAAAAGATATCCTTTAAACACTGGAAACCAAAACCTAGTGAGAAATAAAAAGGAGCATAAACTCTGGTAAATCAAATATATTTAGGCTGGCCAACAAAGCATTTGAAAAGCAACAACTTTTAAAAATACATCAGAAGTAGGAAGTCTGCCAAACAATCAGTGGGACTACTGGATGATTGATATGCTAGGAACACTCAAGGAAGATAAGGCCATTGTGGAGGAGCTCAATGAATTCTTTGCATCAGTCTTCACTACAGAGGATGTGATAGAGATTTCCACACCCAAGCTATTCTTTTTAGGTGCTAAATCTGAGGAACTGTCCCAGACTGAGGTGTAAATAGAAGAGGTTTGGGAACAAAATGATAAACTAATATGTCACCAGGACCAGATGGTGTTCACTCACTAAATCTAAAGGAATTCAAATACGAAATTGCAGAATTTCTAACTGTGACATGTAACATATCACTAAAATCAGCGTCTGTATCAGGGATTGCTGTACATCTTGCCAGGTGGATTTCCCCAACACTGCCTCCCACACCCCCGCCCAGTTGTCAATGAGTTATATGAAGTGTGGCCAATTTAGTAATTGTTTGGAAATTTGAATTGAAATTGAAACATTAATACACACTTTAAACACATATACAGAATATGATAAAATATTTGTACCTGAGAAAGAATAATAGTTTTGAAAGGTATGAACAAAGATTAGCTTTTTCACACAGCTATTGTTTTTTTATGACAACGTTGAGGGTGGAGTGAACGGTGGCATGATGAACAACAGTGCCCAGAGTAAGTGGCCAAAGTGAGTGGCGAGTGGCTGAACAAATGGGCAAAGTGCTTTTCCCCTCCCACCCCACCAGGTGGGAGGTGAAGTAATGGGAAAGCAGCTCTGAACTCTGGGTCTCCACTGATCAAGGACAACACTAGGAGTGGGTTGCGGTGGAGGGAGAAGGGAGGGGCACGTTAAAGGAAACATTATTTGTTGGACTATATTTTAGTGACTTTGCTCCAGAATGCAGCGCCAGAATGTGGACTTTGCTCCAGAATGTGTCTGGTAAACTTATATAAATAAACATTTCCTAGTAGGCCAAGATTTTTAAAATGCATTATTTTCTAAGGTTATCTCACAGTGTCTCTGTCCTGGTGAGTTTCTGCACTAAATATTTTTATTATTATATTAAACTTAATTTTTACATAAAAATGGCCATATTGGGTCAAACCAATAGTCTGCCTAGCCCAGTATCCTGTCTTCCAACTGTGGCTAATGCCAGGTGCTTCAAAGGGAATGAACAGAAGAGGCAATCATTGAATGATCCATCTTCTGTCATCTACTCCCAGCTTCTGGCGAACAGAGGGGTGCATCCCTGCCCATCCTAGTTAATAGCCATTAATGGGCAAATCTTCCATTAGCTTAGCTAGTTCTGTTTTGACCCTGTTATACTTTTGGCCTTCACAACATCCCCTGTCAAAAAGTTGTGTGAAGAAGTACTTCTTTTTGTTTGTTTTAAACCTGCTGCCTATTAATTTCATTGGGTGACCCCTAGTTCTTGTGTTATGTGAAGGAGTAAATAACACTTCCTTATCCACTTTCTCCACACCAGTTAAGATTTTGTAGTCCTCTATCATATCCCCTCTTAGTTGTCTCTTTTCCAAGCTGAAAAGTCCCAGTCTTTTTAATCTCTTCTTATATGGAATCTGTTCCATACCCCTAAACATTTCCGTTACTCTTCTCTGTACCTTTTCCAATGCCAATAGATCTTTTTTGAGATGGGATGACTAGAACTGCACATAGTATGCCAGATGTGGGCGTGTATAGTAAAAGTACCATGGATTTATGTACCATGGAGCTTGGTTTGCCAGACCTATCAGCAAAGCCAATGCTGACAACCTTCATGAAAAGGCTGCAAAACACCAAGCCCTTGAACTGCATCGATATGCAGAAAGCATTATAAGCCAGTCACTATAGAAGCCCATTTTAGAAGTACTTAATGAGACTTTTGAGAATGACGGAGACACAAACACAGTTTACATGCACAAACATGGCTGTTACATCATACTTTCTATTTAAACAAGAGATATAACACACTACAAACTAGAGGCCAATGTTAAATCCATTGTTACTTGTTACTCCCGAAGCTGGACACTGGTTCTGAACAAGACAGGAAAATGCTTACCAGCTTTCTGCAAGAAGGTCAACTGACTGGTTAGAAGTATGTGGTTCAACAGCGAAAGATTCAGCAGTTGAAAAAGTGAAGAATTCTGTCATCATATTAAAAAATGTGCATATATGGCTGATGAATGCACTGAGGCAAATGGGCATCACGTATTAGGTCATTGTGGTTATCTTCATGTAAGTGGTAGGTCAGTAGATGCATTTCTAGATGTTCAAGTTATAGAAGACACATTGGCTGCATCTATGACAACCCACAGCTTAGAAGACTTAAATGCTTGTAAATTGAACCCCAAACAGCTGGCTGCTTGTGCATTTGATGGAGCTGCAAACTTCTCTGGAAGACATAGTGGAGTGCAAGTTTTCTCAGAGAAAAATGTAACCCTAATCTCTCTTGTACACACTGCAGAGGCCATCTATTCCAACTAGCACTAGTACAAGCTGCAGAAACTTCAAAAGACTTTTAAAAAGCCATACATGTAATGTCTTCATTAGACTCTCTCTCTTTTTTTTTCTTTTTTCAGCAAGAGTCCAAAAGGACTGAATGTCTTGGGAAAAATAGAAGATATACTAGGACTGAAGTTCAAATTAGTCCAACCTGAGAAAACCCACTGGTTTCTCATGAGCGATCCTTGGCTGTTATCTTAAAATTACTGCAACTGTTATTACTGGCTTTGGAAACTATCTATAGAGATGGGAAGTCTCTAATCAGTGAGACTGGTGGACTGCTTTTGCTGCTAAGTTCACAGGTGACTATTACCATTCTCTCTCTTGTAAGTCTACTGATGAAACCACTTGGGTCATTAAACAAGCAGACATCTCTTACAACAGTAGTAGATCTTCCTCCAGCAACTGAAGCTGCTCTTGAATCAATTAGAGAGAGATCCTTTCAAAACATACTAGAAGAAGCAAAGACTTCAATCCAGAAGTTGACATTACAACAAGAAGGCATTACACTGAATCCTTAACTGAAGAACACAAGAAATGTTTGTTAAGCCAGCTGAAAAAGTACACAGACTTGATTCTTACAAATCTGCAAGAGTAACTTCTGGAATCTACTCAACTTCTAGGTAGATTTTACCAATGCCTGTCTTATAAAACATTGACCACTGAGTGGACTGAGGCACTGCCAGCTATGGGGTTGTCATGTGATCTGGACAGACTAGGGAACTTGAACAAAGAGTGGAATGTCATACAATGAACAAACAAAGATTTGAATTCAACTTTTTCTTTATCATCAGTAGTGGTTTGACCCAAATTTTGTTCTATGTTTCCTGGGATGAAAGAAGTAGGAATGCTACTCCCAGGCACAACAGCTATAGTTGAGTGTTCTTTTTCCTCATCAAATATAATTTTGTGTTCTGAAAGAAGTCACCTTATGCCTGATTGTGAGCATATCATGAAGGACTGGAAGTACTAGACACATGAGATGCCACCAAAGATGAATGTACTGCATTTGAGAAGTACATTAACAGAGTTATGCAAAATTATAGCAAGAAAACAAGAAGGATGTAGATATAATGCTTCATAGTAGCCTTGGGTAGCCAATTTTAATTTGTGTGATGATTTTAAAACATGAGTTAAAGCCAATACAATGGTTGTGACAGATTTTTCAGTTTCTACTGTGGTGCCATATAGCCCACTTTCATCCTCACAGTGTCACCCCTCATTGGCCCTGACCTTCCCCTTCTCCCCACCCCCCAGTAAATTAGAACACTCCCTTAATTTCAATTCCTGGGGAAAACACTGCTCTGTACCAAATGATGGGAGGGTAACTAATGTAAGGCTGATGTTTAATAATAGGCTCCAAACACTATCCTGGTAATTACAGGTGAGTAAACTGAAGTTCAATAACAAGCAAATTAGTTGGAACTATAGTAAAGAACAAATTTTTCCGACACATAAATGAACATGATATGCTGGAAGTCAACATGGCTTTTGTAAAGGGAAATCATGTCTCACCAATCTATTAGAATTCTTTGAAGGTATCAAGAAACATGTGAACAAGGGTGATCCAGTGGACAGAGTGTACTTGGACATGCAGAAAGCCTTTGACAAGGTCCCTCATCAAGGGCTTTAAGCAGACTAAGTAGTAATGAGATAAGAAGAAAAGTTCTTTCATGGATCAGCAACTGGTTAAAAGATAGAAAACAAATGATAGAAATAAATGGTTAATTTTCACAGTGGAGAGAGAGAAATAGCTGTTCAACATGTTCATAAATTATCTGGAAAAAGAGATAAACAGTGAGGTGGCAAAGTTTGGAGATGATATAAAATTACTCAAAATAGTTTAGTCCAAAGCTCACTGTAAAGAGTTACAAAGGGATCTCACCAAACTGGGTGACTGGGCCATAAAATGGCAGATGAAATTCAGTATTGATATATACAAAGTAATAAACTTGGAAAACATAATCCCAATTATATATATATATATAATGATAAGTCTAAAGTAGCTTTTACTACTTGAGAAAGATTTTGGAGTCATCATGGAAAGTTCTCTGAAAACATCTGGTCAGTGTGCAGTGGCCGTCAAAAAAGCTAACAAAGTTAGCAACCATTATGAAAGGAAATAGTAATAAAACAGAAAATATCACAATGCCACTATATAAATCCATGATATGTCCACATCTTGAATACTGCATAGAGTCCTGGTCACTCCATCTAAAAAAATACCTATTAGAACTGGAAAAACTACAGAGAAGGACAAAACATGATTAGGGGTATAAAACAGCCTCAGTGTGAGGAGAGGTTAAAAAGATTGGGACTGTTCATCTTAGAAAAGAGATGACTCGAAGGGGATGTTATAGAGGTCTATAAAATCATGAATTGTGTGGAGGAAGTGAATAATAAACTGTATCTCTTCACATATCTCAGAAATCAGGGATCACCCAAAGAAATTAATAGGCAGTAGGTTTAAAACAAACATAAGGAAATACTTCTTCACACAATACACAGTCAACCTGTGGAACTCGTTTTCAAAGCATGTTGTAAAGGCCAAAAGTATAACTGGGTTCAGAAAAGAACTTGGAAAGTTTATAGGATAGGTCCATCAATGGCTATTAGTCAAGATGGTGAGGGATGCAACTCCATGAACTGAGGTGTCTCTAAACCTCTGACAGCCAGAAGCTAGGACTGGATGACAGGGGATGGATCACTCAATAATTACCCTGTTCTGTTCATTCCCTCTGAAGCATCTGGCAGCGGATCAGTTTCAACAAGAGATGGAGAAAAAAATACACCCTAGAATACTCTATAGCCCAGTTGTCAGGGCAGATACTTGGGTTCAAGGCCCTACCTAACATCAGGCAGAGTGGGGGGATTTAAACATAGGGGTCCTACTTCCTGGGTAAGTGCTCTAACTGCTGGACTATTAAGTATAAAGGGGGTGGGGATGATTCCTCCTCAGATTTTTTTTTCCCTCTGAGAAAGGGCTTAGGTGCTGAAGGAGGAGGGGAGGGAGCTGCCTCCTGTTAGACTGCCTTTGGGGTTCGAGTCTTAGGTTCCTCAGCATTTCCGTTGGATAGCTTATGCAGCAACCTGCTTAGTGTTCAGGTTTTGTAACTCCCAGTCTTAGGTGCCCTGTCTCCCCATCCATACTACAGGGAGCCTGGGTGCCTAGCTCACTATTCATTCCACTAATCTCAGGCCACCTCAAAGTGAGACACTGCAACAATGAGTCTGAGTCCCTTTTGTAAATGTAATGCTTAGCTGCTTCTGAAACTTTTACTCCAGTCTGTAAATATGAAGTATTTTTCCATTTACCACAATTACATCAGTGATTTTTTAAGTACTGTAGTCGATCTGCCACAGTCTGCTCCAGCATGAAGCACTAATAGCCAATTTGTTAGGCTGGCCAGTAAAACAAAAAAACTTACCATAAGCCTCTTGATATAGTAGAGTGGTTACTCCATTCCCATGACATTCCAGCTAGCCATTTTGGAGCAATTTATGCAGTGGATTCGAAGGCAAGTTTAAAACCATTTCCAATTCATAATCAATTGAAATAAAATGGACTTATTGCTGTATTTGCAGCAGTTCAGAATATGTTAATTTAGGTTCTTACTCCACTGAAAAGCAGCTGTGATTGCTACCTCGTGAGCACTGATAATGTGTCCTCCCAGAGCCATGTAAAAAACTCATACAGAAAGCAAAAATAGCCAAATATGCATATTTTGTATTTTGCTGTGATATGCTGTGCATCGTGCTGTTATATTCTGCAACTCAGCAAGAAAAGGTATCACATTCTAGGAAAGAAAAATGAAAAAAAAAATCTATAAAGTAGTGTTCAAGCACTGGAGACACAAAGAGAATTTTGTTATAATCAATATACGTTAGTGTGAAGAGCAAAGCTGGAAGAGAAAGAAGCAGGAAACTAACATAGGATTTTGGTTAATCTCTAGGCAGCCCCAGAATAGGTTTTATAGTAATTTGCAAGCTATGCTAGAAATGTCTGTACATTTAGATGTCTCATGAATGTATAATACTTGAAAGCTCCATCAAGTGTTCTCTTTCTGTCTTGTTTTAAATTATTTTTGGTTAAAGTTGTCATAAGCCTTTAAAGAGAAGGAACAAATTTGTGGAGGGAGGGAGATACAAGGTTACCACTCAAATGTCAGAAAATACTACATAATTCTTAATATTAAATAGTTTACCAAAATCAAATAACAAAATCAAATAAATAAATAAATAATATAAAAAGAGGCTCTGGTATGAGAAAATTATACTATAAGGCAATTCTCTATTAAAAATACCAGTCATTTGTACAATGACTAGACCGGTGTTACCCCACTGAAAACACCCTCGACTACCCTTAATTATTTACTAACTTAGTTATTGCTAGTTACTTACTAGGCACCATAGATGTGAGCAGCAATATACAAAACAAATTAAGATAGAATCCTAGCTTTAGCTCGTAGGAGTTCATACTATATGGCTCTGCTCCTATTGAAGTCACAGGCAAAAGTCCCATTTTTTCTGCTGTGAGAGAAGAATCAAACCCTAAATTCAGAGCAGAGCAAGTAAGTGCGATTAGAATTTGCTCATTGTTTTAATCCACTTTTGATCAAAACAATGTCAAGAGTTAACACTGTATATGTTAAAATGTACTTAATCCCAAAGAATTAGTAGGGAAAACAGTATCTTGGCCACTTTTCTTTATTGGAGACAGGTCATGTGCCCAAAATGTCAATCTTCATCCTAATACTCCTAGAATAAAATGTAAGTTTTATTCTATACAGTAGAGCTTCTTGAAGTTACTTTGAAGAGGATTCATTTAAATGTGGTGTGTCTAAGGCTCTTTTTCTAGCATGGAGCCATAGTCTATCCTCGTTCTTTGAGCAATACTCCCTTTGATGTTAGTTATCAGTGTTTGTGGCTTACAAAAGGTCTGGGCATGTCAAAGAAAGTGAAAGGGTCAGAATACAGATAAGGGAAATTATTGCGTTAACAAAAATAAATCACATTAGTATTTAGGCTGACATTGCATGCTTTAGTCCCCCACCACAAACACATTCAAGTGCATTCCGTCCACAGAAGGCCACATAAAAGCTAGTTGTGGTCTCACCCTAAGTAATTGACAAGACAAAGAATAATGAGACAAATCATAGTTATTTTTCAGGCTATTCAGACCTATAGTAGAATCCCACAGGAGCAGTTCATAAATGTAATAAACTTTATGACGTATGGTTGAAAGACTGAAATTATTTTTCCCTCAATAAGTCCAGTGTTCTTTATCATATGTGATATGTGATTTCCAGGTAACAGTTCATGGCTGGCAAACTAATTAGTCATAATTTCTACTATTGTATGTGTTAATGGATTTGAGATCATTGAACATCTTTTACTATGAAACATAAAGATAGGTTTAATAGAAGAGAAAATAATGCTGGTGACATGTTCTTAACACTAAAATTGGGCAGAAAATGATTTTCCCATCCGACAAGAATGTTTTGAAGTTCCAGGAAAAATTCCTGAAATTAGTTCAAAAAATCAAAATCTCAAAAATTTTAATGTAAAAAAAAATTAGATCAGGTCATTCAACCATTTCATTAGTTTCAGAATGCTTCATTTCAATTTTGACTTTTTTTTTACATTTTTAACTAAAATTTAACAGATTTTTAAACCAAAAACAAACAAACAAAAAAAAACAAATGTTTTGAGTAAATCTGCCATTTGTTTTTCAGTTCAACCAGCAAAGTAGAAAATCACTTATTTGCAATCTCTCGCAAACAGTAAGCAAAATAATTGGTGAGCACGTTGGTCAGGTCTAAAGAGAATGTTGCTTCAGGTGTATTCATGGCCCTTTTTATTCACTTTTTCCATATTCATGTAAACATTTGCTTGTGTGAGTGTTCACAGAGTGCAAATTATGGCCCATGTCCAAGATTTACATAATCACAAAAGATAACATTTTAAAAACTGCCTGAATGGCTTGACTGAAATGTCATTTTCACTAGATGTTTTAAAGTTATTTGATTTCAATAGGAATTAGGGACCCAGTGGTATTTTCAAGACATTTATGCACCTATCTGGCTCTTTAGGAGCCAAATGCCTTTTAAAAATCTAGTCTTTAGGAAGTAGAGCAAGTCCACAAAAATACTTAGGCTCCGCACTGCTCAGAGTTGCAATACCTAATGCCTAGCCACCCCAGCACTTCAGGAATTTTCAGCCCTGTATTAGGTGCCCAGGTTCACCATATAATGCAGGGGGAGACTTGGGAACCTAAGGAAAAAATGTAGAGAAGCTCTCAAGCCGACTCAAATATATATTAAGTCAGGTAGAAACAGTCTTTAAAGCCCAGTGGTTAGGGCACTCACATGGAATGTGGCAGAATCAGGTTTAAGTCTCTGTTCCAATAAATAATTATGTATACAATGCAGAAAAGATCTAAGATAAAAAGCTTGAGAGACCCACTCCAGAACAGCCTAGTAATCGCTCTCTGGCACAGGGGTTCAAGCATCTGCTTTAAATCTGGCAGAGTAGGGATTTGAATGTGGGTCTCCCACATCAGTGCTCCAGCTAATGTGCTATTGCTGTACTATGGGGACAGGATCTTGCTCTCTCTCCTTCTACTCACACTGTGCTATTGACTGATCCAGGGTTGGGATCTTTCTCCCTGATTTTTCATGAGAAAGGGATGTCCTAAGTTAGGCACAAAACTCCAGGAGAAGGGCACACATCTGTGGATCCTAAGTGGAGGGATGCAGCTCCTTCTAACCCATCAGTCAGGAGCCTAAGGCCCAGATCAATGGGAATTAGGCACCTAAATAACTTTGAGGATCTGGGCCTAAGTCTGATTTCGTTAAGCTGAATTCCCAATTGGTTAATTTAAGTAACTCCTTGTTCAGATTACTGGTTTCTGAAAATCTATTCCTTAGGCACCTACAACTTCCCATGCATCATATGAGGAACCTGGGCACATAAGTCAGGACTGAGAATTCCACTAGGCACGTAGGAACTAGGTAGTGTAATGTCTTGGAAATCTGTCTCTAGTAAGTGCCTTACTTTTGAAAATGGGAGGTAGGTTCCCAAATCACATTGGTGCTTTTGAAAATTCTACCAAAATTAATTTTACTTTCTTCAGAATGAAAATAAGTGATAAATATTAAGGAAATCAACCAGGCAATGAACAGAGACAGTCCCATGTTAACAGAAAACCTCACATCAAAGAGTTAACAAGAAATTCACAAGCTGACATTTGTTCACATTAAGCGTTCAAACAACTTTAAATACTGAACAAATCTGTAAAACTCACACTCTGGGGCGACCAATTTGTGTACATCAAAATGGGGTGAATTTGCCAAACTCATTGTATGTTATTAATGGTTAACTTCTGCCTCATTTAGAAGGTAATACTGACTTTGAACTGTAGTGTTAAACAGAAGTTAGTAACTGAAACAAGTATTATTGTAACCAATTCACTAAAAAGGCCAAGGTCGGTGGCTAAACTGACCTCTCGAACACCCAACCAAATTCTGCAGGCAATCAAATTAACTTTGCACACATTTTGAAAGTCATCTGTGTGTGTGCCAGTTATAGCATATTATACAGAAATGGAATTGCTCTAGCCAATCAGAGCAAAGAGAAGATGTACAGCGATTGATGCATAACCATATATTTTTTCCTTAGCTAGGCAATTCTCTACACACTGGTTGGTTGTGGTTATCTGATTTGCATAATTACTGTACAGTTATTGCTCAATAGTTCAAGCTGTTCAAGTTGTTTATCAGCAACAAAGATGCAGTTTCAGCTTCTCATTCTCTTGAACGATAGTCACATTCTAAAACTTAAAATATAAAATAAAATAAAAATGGAGCTAGCACCTGAAAAATAGCAAAATCCCTGGACTTAAACCCATCCCCACAAACATAAAAACACCCCCGCCCCACATCTTCCTCTTGCCCATACATAATGACAAGGCTCTTGTTCCCACAATAGCTACCATATTTCTGTTTCCATTTCTGTTTGCACATTGGAAGAATCCCAACCCCTCCCTCTCAGTTCAGTTTTGAGAGATAATACAAACAACTCAATTATTCTGGAGAGCAGAGAAGGGCCTTGCTGATGGATGGGGAGATGGAAAGTGGAACTGAGAAGGGGGTGGGGAAAATGAATGAGATGAGGATTCAGAAACACTCAAATGATAGAAGTAGGTGGGCAGCAAGGGCCAGAAAGCTATCTAGTCACCCTGATGCATTTGGATACAATAATAAAATGTTTATCCATTACCATCAATTAAGCTCTTAATCCTTTAGGTTAATTTAGCTACTTTCAGATGTCTCCAACTCCACTGCTGGGTAGGGGCTAAAGTATTTTAGTGATCCATTGTTTTCCTGTGTAATTCTATACTTCTGATTGATCTCTTCCCTCCATTTTGCAAGTGTAGGCCTAGATTTTGACTGCCCCTGTATGGATGCACAACAGAGATGGAGCAGGCCCAAGGTGTCAATTTCCCCCACTTGCAGACCAGTGCAGGAGCCAGCTAGAATGCTAGTGCTTGCAATAGCAGACACAAAGCAGGAATGTGCTACACCCTAAAGATGAAGCCGGATGGTGTGAGGGTGAGGCCTCAACAATGCACTGCTTTAGTTGTCAGAAGCCAATCCTTGTGGGAAGCACCCAAATCACGTGTAATGAGAAAACATAAGAACCCTTACTGTGCAAATTCCTCATCAGCACCATTGGAGGCATTATGTTTGCCTTAACAATCCATATGCAAAATTTCTCTGTCATTGATGCTCAGGGTCTGCATATCTACATTTTCCTAGCCTTAGCATTTTTATGGCTGCAAACCATAGAACAGACCCCTTAATGGTAACTAAGTATAAGACTTCCATTTTTTGATTGGAAGTCACCCATATACTCTGATGATTGATTCCATTTTGACAATTTAAAGACAGTTAGCTGATCATGTAAACACTTTTTAGATTTCTCAGCTACACTGTGTTTCTATTGATCCTGTATCCTTTTCCCCTTTACTCAGATATGAAGAGAACTACATTTCTCATGAGAACTGTTTCCTAGAAGATCCAGACATATGGCTAAATCCCATAAAATTGACAGTCCATGAAGTCAACAGAAGTGGTGTTTTTGCAAACACCATTTATTTTGCAAACCAGAGTGGATGTTCATCTTTAAAAAAAAAAAAACCCAAAGAAACAAACAAACTTGCATTTGCAAGCACAGACATTGTTCTGGTACTTGCCTTGCCATTGCCTCTCAATAGAAAATTAACTCTTCCTTCTTTGATACTGCCATGTTGACTTTATGAAAATGTTGGGTTTCCCTCATTTGCTTTTCAGCTTTTCAACAATCCATAATGTCTACTGACTTTTAAAATTAATTTATTCTTTTGATCTACAAAATAATACTTTGTGGACTACTTTAGAAGGGATATTGAACATATTTTCAGATACACTGCTGAGTAGCTCTCTTTCTCTCATTTTTCTTTGCCCTGTCAATTACTTAATTAACATCTTTGTCCTGTACCACAATTTTAGTGCCTTTAATCAATCTTCTTTCTATTTTAGAAACTATATGCAACAGATGTATTGTATGTGGGTTTTATTCTGTTTAATCACAAGATCTTTGATGAAAAATTAATTCAAACTCTTTTGGAGGGAAACAGTCATATATATATATATATATATATATATATATATATATATATATATATATATATATATATATATATATATATATATGTTTGTATTCTGTGTTGTTTTGTATGGACCCATAGAATTCCTTATGTGTTTCTACCTTTAATATTACAGGATGCCAGCAGCCATCTAAAATCTGTGTTCTCTTTAGAAAAAAAGAGAATATAGAAAATGTGTGTTGCTCACCTGCAGCAAGAAACTATTCACAGATTTACAGGATATTCAACCTAAATTTCTCCACTCTTTTTTCATCCCAGTACTCTTGTAATAGCCCAGTGCATGTTCCATCTCTAATATCTAAGATTCTATTTGTTATTATTAAATATTTATAGTTCAGTAGCCCACAGAGAGTCTGATCAGGATTGAAGTTCCATTGTGCTAGGCTCTGTACAACTGCATACAAAGGCAAACTCCTGCATCTCAAGACCTTACAAAACAGGTGTCATAAACAGATAGTTAAGGGTTAATGTCTCTTTCACCTATAAAGGGTTAACAAACAGTGACCTGCAAACACCTGACCAGAGGACCCATCAGGAGACAAGATACTTTCAAATCTCGTGGAGGGAACCTTTTGTTTGTGGGTTTGGGGTTTGGCTTTGTTCTCTCTGGGTCCTGGACGTGACTAGAGGTGCAACCAGGTTTCTGCCAATCTCCCTGCTACAGTCTCTTACCTATTCAGAATTGTGAATAAGAAAAAAGGTGGTCATAGTCTTTTTAATTTGTTTTTTTTCCATTTGCATATGTGCACTTGTTGGAAGTAGCTTAAATTGTGTTTCTGCTGGAGAAAGTTTCTTTCTATTGTTTATAAGTTGAAAGACCCTGTAACTTTTTACCATCTAAAGTACAGAGATAAACCTTTTACTTTTTTCTTTCTTTCTTATTAAAAGTTTTGCTTTTAAGACCTGTTTAATTTTTTTCTCCTAGTTAAGGTTCAAGGGAATTGGTGGGGAGAAGGGAAGGATAAATTTTCTCTTTGTGTTATATTCACGCAGCTTGTATTGCCTCTGGGTGAGGGGGAAGGTAACACTCCTCTCGGTGTGGTGATTCAAAAAGTTGAATCAGGCGATCTCCTAGTGTTCCCAGGGCGGGAAGGAGCTGGAAGGAAGAAGGGATGGGGGAGGGAATGGCTTATTTCCCTTTGTTGTGAGACTCAAGGAATCTGGGTCTTGGGGTCCCCTGGGAAGGTTTTGGGGGGACCAGCGGGTATCAGGCCCTAAAAATTCCTGATTGGTGGCAGCCTATCAGATCTAAGCTGGTAATTAAGCTTAGGGGAATTCATGCTAGTACCCATATTTTGGATGCTAAGGTCCAGAATTGGGAATTATACTACGATACCAGGATGCTATGCTATTTATGATATCAAAACCGTTCTTCATTTCTCTGCTTCTCTTAAGCACAGAAGTAGGGAGGGACATGGAAAAGTGGGGAAACATAGCTGACACAAATGAACACTCATAGAAACAAATAAGGGCCATACTCTATCAATCAATATAGGGTGAGCAAATTTTACCCTGTACTTTGATAAGTTTCCATGCATTATATTTTCTGATTGGTTGCTCTTTCAGAGAGGACTTTTTTTTCCCCTGGCTTCCGCATCTTACACACTTTTTAGCAGTTTTTTATATTCTATTATTTCTTCCTTAATATTGGCTCTTGTTTAATTCACACATTTGATTTGTTTATGGTTCTCTAACTCATAATCATATTTCTGTCTTCAAGATCCATGCTAATTATTTCCTCTTGTAAGTTTCTGCTATTCTATTTTAATGTTCCAACTAGTTTGTGACTTTTAAATTCTTATGGTCACTTCTAATATTTATACTGTGGAAGTTAGACATGTACTATAAGATATGACTTTTGTATTTCTTATATTCTCCATGAAGATTTGAGAGCTTCTTCATGTCCAATTCCTTGAAATTTTGTAATGAAGAACATACTCTTTGTTTTTAACAAATTCCAGAAACTTCCCTTTTTTATCACACTACTCTGTAATTAACTATTCCATCAACGTTTTGTTCTTCTGTTGCTTCTTGACCACACGTAAACTGCATTCTTCTTTTGTTTGTAAATCAATCTAGACTTCATGCAGAATGCTGCTTTCTTTATTAAGTACATAGCAGTTGAGGAATAAACTTAGAGGATCATTTTGTTTTGGTTTTATAAAAACATCTGGGTTAAATTAAGCAATTATTTACCGTGTTGCTTTGAAACACATCACATATCTTGCCAGTGACTTGAACCATTTTTGCTCCTATGTTTAGATAGCCTATGCTTATATTAGGGGCTAGATTCACAGTGGAACTTAGGTGTGGGGGCACCTTATATTTAGATACTTAGAAAACTCACGGGTATTCACAAAGCCTGATTAAAGTGTGTAGGCTCCCTATACAAAGAATGGGGGGAGATAGGTGCCTCAGAATGGATTCATAAAAGCCAGCATGGTAGGTGGCCATCCGTCTAAACTAGTCAACTGGAGGTGCCAAATCAAGGAGTATGTCATGAATCCTCCTCCTCTCAGAGAATTCCTTGTCTAAATCCAGGGTGAGATTATTCTTGCAAAGAATCTATTCTAATCAATTTGAGATTATTCACTGAAAACCCTCTCTTGGTTTAGGCACCAATGCTATTTTTGCAAGAAGCCAGAGGTGAGGAAGAGTTGCTGCTCCTTTGTAACTTTTAGCCCTGTGGCTAGGGTGCGCACTTGTGATGTGGGAAAATCCCCTGTTCAGGTCCCCTCTCTCTCTGAAGGGGGAAAGGGATTGGAATTGGGATCTGCCATGTCTCAGGTGAGTGCCCTAACTACTGAGCTCTAGGATATTTCAAGCTGCAGAGCTCTCAGTCTCTCCTGTTTAAGCTACTTCACTATGGATCACTAATGAAAAAGCATTGGGCCGGAGAGTAAAAGGGAGTATGAGAATGACTCCATAGCCTGGTGGTTCAAGCCCACACCTAGGCGATCAAGCATCTAGTCCTCCTACACCCATGACTTTTAAAACTATTTATCCAAAGTGGAACAGCTTCAGTAGGATAAACTGAGGAGCCCTCACATCTTCACCTGAAGGGGAGAGGAACTCCCACATCCAAAGTGAGTACCCTAACCAGTGAATTAAAAGTTATAAAGAGGTCCTCCTTCTCCCAGCAGCCATTTTGTATGGGCTCACCTATGGGGGCCTGATCCAGTAGGTAATCACAGAGCATATTTACTGGATTGAACCCTGCTGGCAAATTAGGTATCCTATCTTTCCTAAGTTTGTGAATTGCACTGGCGCTTAGGCAAGAGATAGGCATCCAGATGTCTAGAGTGACATAACAGTGTGCATGTGCAGAAGCAGAAACAGAGGCACCTAGAGAACTTTTACTGCAAAAATTAAAGTAATAGCTAGTTTAGGCACCTACAGTGTTCAGCAGCCACAGAATGTGAGAGAGGGAATTGTGAATACCAGTTGGCCTTAATGGTGGGATTTAGGCATCTTAAATTGTAGTTAGACATGTAAGTCATAGAACCATAAAATATTAGGGTTGGGAGAGACCTCAGGAGCTCAATCCTCTGATCAAAGCAGGACCAACACCAACTAAATCATCCCAGCCAGGGCTTTGTCAAGCCGGACCGTAAAAACCTCTAAGGATGGAGATTCCACTACCTTCATAGGTAACCCATTCAAGTGCTTCATGACCCTCCTAGTGAAATAGCGTTTCCTAATGTCCAACTTAGACCTCCCCCACTGCAACGTGAGACCTTTGCTTCTTGTTCTGTCATCTGCCACCTCTGAGAACAGCCGCGCTCCATCCTTTTTGGAACTCCCCTTCAGGTTGTTGAAGGCCGCTATCAAATCCTCCCTCACTCTTCTCTTTCACAGACTAAATAACGCCAGTTCCCTCAGCGTCTCCTCATAAGTCATGTGGCCCAGCCCCCTAATAATTTTCATTGCCCTCCGCTGGACTCTCTCCAATTTGCCCACATCCCTTCTGCAATGGGGGGACCAAAACTGGATGCAAAGCTCCAGGTGTGGCCTCACCAGTGAAGAATAGAGGGGAATAATCACTTCCCTTAATCTGAGGGCAATGCTCCTACTGATACAGCCCAATATGCCATTGGCCTTCTTGGCAACAAGGGCACACTGCTGATTCATATCCAGCTTCTTGTCCACTGTAATCCCCAGGTCTTTTTCTGCAGAAAAAGTCTTTTTGTGAATCTAACTCTAAGCAACTTTATACATGTGATCTTTAATTTTTCTAGTTAATTAATCCCTCCACTTGATGCCCTTTATTTCTTACTGTAGTTTACTTGTTATTATTTATTGTTATTAATGTAACCCTTCTGCTAGGTGTTGTCAGCACAGCAGCAAAAAGGGCCATGTTAAATTTTCTAGGGGTTCCTTCTGAAACTAAACACCAGCTCAAGTATGAACACCAAAAACCTGCAGAAGTATATATACCTCTGACACCCTTGGAGGCAATACTTTTCCACCTGAAAACACTGAGTCCAGGGATTTCAAACAAAGAGAACTATCTTAAGGCTGCAGATTTGTTAAATGTCTTCCTGGAATAACGTAAAAGATTATAGTCCAATAGGCAGTCCAGGTGTAGAGTCTATTCAAGTTCTCACACTGGAATTCCAGAGTAATCCATGACCATGATATACAGAGCCATTGCCAGGAACCCCCAGATGAGTGGATCCTGACTGGCCATCAGGTAAAATTTGTCCATATATTGGGAGTGGTGAGCATAAGAGATTGTCTGGGTATATGTATTCTGTGTGTGTTGCTAATAAATAGATGTTTAGAGCACAATTGTGTAAGGCTCTTTCACTGGGAAAAGGTTTCACGAACCCATAGAACCCTGAGCCCCGAGGGAAATGGTGGATAATTAATTTGACCTGGTTTCTTCCTTGAGACTTGTGAGTAAGGATGGGTGCCTTACATCCTGAGCCCTTGGAAGGGAAAGGCTGGGAGTGTCTAAATTGATTGGGTCACATCTTGAGCCCTCGGTAGAGTATAGGTGGGGTGCCCTAAATTGAACGGGTAACAAGTGTAACTGTGTAATATTTAGAAAGCACTCAGGAGGTGGGTTAATTGAATATTTATTATTAATATTGAAAAGATATTTTTTAACAACTGCATGAGCAGCCAGCTCAGACTGAGTTTGTGCAGGCTCCTGAAAACTTCTAATTCTGTACTGGGTATATTCAGAGGCTCAATGCACGTATTAGCATAGTCATTTTAATCCTATCATTACATCATCTTATTAGCACAGTCACTCCAAGACTTGGAATTTGATACGTACACTTAAATGTATCAGTGGGTTCAGCCTTATCACTTTATGCCTCGTTCTGCTCCAGCTTTCAGTACAGCTAAGAGAACGGAATCTCTGTGGAATGGGGGAAGATAATTTTGAATCTCTTATACGCCTCCCATATACACAAAAAGGGTCTGTTTATTAACAGCTGGTCATTCTGACTTGATAGTCATAATATGGATAAATGAGCCAGATTTCAGGTTTTTCAGTTTTTTGATCCAGCTCTGCTAAAATACATCTTTAAGTTCCCTCTCCCCATCCAAAAAAACCTATCATTTTGAGTTTGATTATGTACAGCAAGCCAAAGAAAGCTAGGATCTTTAAAAATGTTTGTTAAAAGTAAAAGTAAATATTCATTTTTTCACATCCAGTTACTCTTTTAAACAGAGATAGTAGCAAACTGCACTGTCTGGTCCAATTTCTCATTAAACTTTCTCAGCCCCAAGAAGAAAGACCAATGCAAAAGGCAACTAAGCTGCACAAGACATAAAAATAAAACACAGCTCCCCTTAAAAAAGTTCAATGGAATCAAAATACCCACATTAAGCATTATTCTTCACACTATTCAGGCTTTGCAAGCACATTGTTACAAAACTGGGTCATGTTGCTTAAAAAGTAAAATTGTATATTGCAGCTCGAAAAGATGTAGAAAATTATAGCCAGAAAATATATCAGTTAGCTACAAGAAAGTAGGACAATTATACTTAGTTTCTAGTCCTGACTAAAATGCTTATAAACCATACAAGTCAAGAATTACCTATTAGTCAGCATACAAATCTTTGGCGCACATCCCTAACTCAACCATCTGAAGAATCAAGAATTTGAAAGCTGCTAAAAATTAGTGTCTGGCTTTGCTGGATATAAAAGAACAATTCCTCTTAAACCTCTCTGCCTTTTTTACAGAACTCTAAAGTGCTTATTTACTCACAGATCCGGAAGAGTCTATTATCCACAAAAGAAAATTACCCTCATGAAGAAAGGCACTACCAAATGCTTTGAGCACTGATGGTGTTTCTAAATCTGCAGTTTGCACGTTGTGAGCATTGTTCTTAGGAACCAAATTCTGTTTCCCAATATTACAAACAGATATTTTCCCATAATGTTTTCAAAATTACTCAGTTGCATATGCAACAAAGAATCCTGTGGCACCTTATAGACTAACAGACGTTTTGGAGCATGAGCTTTCATGGGTGAATACCCACTTCGTCAGATGCATGTAGTGGAAATTTCCAGAGGCAGGTATATATATGCAGGCAAGCTAGAGATAAAGAGGTAATTCAATCAGGGAGGATGAGGCCCTGTTCTAGCAGTTGAGGTGTGAAAACCAAGGGAGGAGAAACTGGTTCTGTAATTGGCAAGCCATTCACAGTCTTTGTTTAATCCTGAGCTGATGGTGTCAAATTTGCAGATGAACTGAAGCTCAGCAGTTTCTCTTTGAAGTCTGGTCCTGAAGTTTTTTTGCTGCAGAATGACCACCTTAAGGTCTGCTATAGTGTGGCCAGGGAGGTTGAAGTGTTCTCCTACAGGCTTTTGTATATTGCCATTCCTAATATCTGATTTGTGTCCGTTTATCCTTTTCCGTAGCGACTGTTCAGTTTGGCCGATATACATAGCAGAGGGGCATGGCTGGCATATGATGGCGTATATTACATTGGTGGAGGTGCAGGTGAATGAACCAGTGATGGTGTGGCTGATCTGGTTAGGTCCTGTGATGGTGTCACTGGTGTAGATATGTAGGCAGAGTTGGCATCGAGGTGTTGCATGGATTGGTTCCTGAGCTAGAGTTACTATGGTGCGGTGTGCAGTTACTGGTGAGAATATGTTTCAGGCTGGCAGGTTGCCTGTGGGCAAGGACTGGCCTGCCACCTAAGGCCTGTGAAAGTGTGGGATCATTGTCCAGGCTGGGTTGTAGGTCCCTGATGATGCGTTGGAGAGGTTTTAGCTGGGGACTGTATGTGATGGCCAGTGGAGTCCTGTTGGTTTCTTTCTTGGGTTTGTCTTGCAGTAGGAGGCTTCTGGTTACACGTCTGGCTCTGTTGATCTGTTTCCTTATTTCCTCATGCGGATATTGTAGTTTTGAGAATGCTTGGCGGAGATTTTGTAGGTGTTGGTCTCTGTCTGAGGGATTAGAGCAGATGTGGTTGTACCTCAGTGCTTGGCTGTGGACAATGGATCGTGTGATGTGCCCGGGATGGAAGCTAGAGGCGTGAAGGTAGGCATAGCAGTCGGTAGGTTTTCGGTATAGGGTGGTGGTAATGTGACCATCACTTATTTGTACCGTGGTGTCTAGGAAGTGGACCTCCCTTGTAGATTGGTCCAGGCTGAAGTTGATGGTGGGGTGGAAGCTGTTGAAATTGTGGTGGAATTTTTCCAGAGACTCCTTCCCATGGGTCCAGATGATGAAGATGTCATCAATGTAGCGTAGGTAGAGAAGGGGCGTGAGTGGATGAGAGCTGAGGAAGCGTTGTTCCAGGTAGGCCATAAAAATATTGGCATATTGTGAGGCCATGTGGGTGCCCATAGCTGTGCCACTGATCTGGAGATATTTATTGTCATTAAATTTGAAATAGTTGTGTGTGAGGATAAAGGCACAGAGCTCAGCAGCCAGTTGTGCTGTAGCATCATCAGGGATACTGTTCCTGACAGCCTGAATTCCATCTGTGTGTGGGATGTTCGCGTAGAGAGCCTCTACATCTGTGGTGGCTAGGATGGTGTTTTCTGGAAGGTCACCAATGCATTGTAGTTTCCTCAGGAAATCAGTGGTGTCACGGAGATAGCTGGGAGTGTTGGTGACATAGGGTCTGAGTAGAAAGTCCACATATCCAGACAGTCTTTCAGTGAGAGTGCCAATGCCTGAGATGATGGGGCGTCCAGGATTTACGGGTTTGTGGATCTTGGGTAGTAGATAGAATAACCCTGGTCGGGGCTCTAAGGGTATGTTGATTTGTTCTGGTGTTAGTGTAGGGAGTGTCCTGAGTAGATGTTGCAGTTTCTTAGTGTACTCCTCAGTGGGATCTGAGGGAAGTGGCCTGTAGAATTTGGTGTTGGAGAGTTGTCTGGCAGCCTCCTTTTGGTAGTCAGACCTGTTCATGATGACAACAGCACCTCCTTTATCTGGCTGCTGAACTCTGTGCCTTTATCCTCACACACAACTATTTCAAATTTAATGACAATATATATCTCCAGATCAGTGGCACAGCTATGGGCACCCGTATGGCCCCACAATATGCCAATATTTTTATGGCCAACTTGGAACAACGCTTCTTCAGCTCTCGTCCACTCACGCCCCTTCTCTACCTATGCTACACTGATGACATCTTCATCATCTGGACCCATGGGAAGGAGTCTCTGGAAAAATTCCACCACAATTTCAACAGCTTCCACCCCACCATCAACCTCAGCCTGGACCAATCTACATGGGAGGTCCACTTCCTAGACACCACGGTACAAATAAGTGATGGTAACATTACCACCACCCTATACTGAAAATCTACTGACCACTATGCCTACCTTCATGCCTCCAGCTTCCATCCCGGGCACATCACATGATCCATTGTCTACAGCCAAGCACTGAGGTACAACCGCATCTGCTCTAACCCCTCAGACAGAGACCAACACCTACAAAATCTCCACCAAGCATTCTCAAAACTACAATATCCGCATGAGGAAATAAGGAAACAGATCAACAGAGCCAGACGTGTAACCAGAAGCCTCCTACTGCAAGACAAACCCAAGAAAGAAACCAACAGGACTCCACTGGCCATCACATACAGTCCCCAGCTAAAACCTCTCCAACGCATCATCAGGGACCTACAACCCAGCCTGGACAATGATCCCACGCTTTCACAGGCCTTGGGTGGCAGGCCAGTCCTTGCCCACAGGCAACCTGCCAGCCTGAAACATATTCTCACCAGTAACTGCACACCGCACCATAGTAACTCTAGCTCAGGAACCAATCCATGCAACAAACCTCGATGCCAACTCTGCCCACATATCTACACCAGCGACCCCATCACAGGACCTAACTAGATCAGCCACACCATCACCGGTTCATTCACCTGCACATCCACCAATGTAATATACGCCATCATATGCCAGCAATGCCCCTCTGCTATGTATATCGGCCAAACTGGACAGTCGCTACGGAAAAGGATAAACGGACACAAATCAGATATTAGGAATGGCAATATATAAAAGCCTGTAGGAGAACACTTCAACCTCCCTGGTCACACTATAGCAGACCTTAAGGTGGTCATTCTGCAGCAAAAAAACTTCAGGACCAGACTTCAAAGAGAAACTGCTGAGCTTCAGTTCATCTGCAAATTTGACACCATCAGCTCAGGATTAAACAAAGACTGTGAATGGCTTGCCAATTACAGAACCAGTTTCTCCTCCCTTGGTTTTCACATTTCAACTGCTAGAACAGGGCCTCATCCTCCCTGATTGAATTACCTCATTATCTCTAGCTTGCCTGCATATATATACCTGCCTCTGGAAATTTCCACTACATGCATCTGACGAAGTGGGTATTCACCCATGAAAGCTCATGCTCCAAAACGTCTGTTAGTCTATAAGGTGCCACAGGACTCTTTGCTGCTTTTATAGATCCAGACTAACACGGCTACCCTTCTGATACTTGATCAGTTGCATATGTTCTCACTAACCAACTTCTCAAGCAGTTTGAATAGAGCATAGTTCAAAGTTATTTACATTCACTTTCTCCCCTCACTCCAATACAACACAATTTCATAACCTGATTCATAATTTGTTGTAACTTTCCTATGAATCGTTAATAAATTATAGACCATTGGTTCAAATTTCAGTAGCAAGACAAACCTCTTATTGAAAGCTTGTCAGCTAAAATCTCTATATACACTTAAAGAGTGAGGATAAATCAGAAATCCCTGGTGTAACTCAATGGATTCATAAATTTGGCCCATTATGCATTTTACAGTATGTATAACTGGCAATTCAATATTTTAATGTATTCCACACAATTTCATTTTGGTGGGAAGGAGGATGAGGTGGGGATTAATTATATTCATTTCTTTCAGTTTTCACATTAGCACCCATCAGCATAGAAGCTGAGTGTCTGTTCTAATTGTTTGCTTGTAATTTCTACTCTTGAGGTGATGGAACACATCAAAAAGTCACTGACTGAGAAATAAATCATTGCATGACAAAATCGGAGGGATAAAAGAAATCTGACAGATATAGAGATAATAGAAAAAAGGGAATGGCATTAGCATATACGACACAAATATTAGTCAAATCTATTGTTTTCTTTTAAGATAGCACAACAATTTCTTAAATTAAAAACTGACATTTAAGGAAGTACTCTACTTAAATAAAACTTCTGTCTGAAAAGTGTTCATCTACTTTTCTTATAAACAGCTCTGGAAGTTTCAGCCCTGCAGACACAAAATTGATAGCTTAAGTATGTTAGTAGTCCGAGTGAATTTTTTCTTCTATTTTTAAATAGACAATTCTCCTGTAAGGGTCAGGTCCTCAGCTGATGTACATTGGCATAGCTTCACTGCACAACACCAAACACATTTTTACAAAATAAACATAGTTAAGGAGTCCAGCTGGCTCCTCACCGACATGTAATCCTTCCTTCATTGACTCTCACTTTGGATGATTTATATTGCCCACCAAACATCAACTTTCCCCAGTTTTGTTTAATTAAAATACACTGCTAGATAGTCATTGTATTTGAAAAACTTTCAGCCAATCGGTAATCAAGAAAGTAACAAAAGCATGTGTCTGATTTTGCCTCAAAAGGCTTATCAAAATTAAACTTTTAAAGGTTCTAAAATTATGAAATGTACTATGCTGAACACAATTTTGGATTCTTACAAGGGATCATCCAAATGTCTGTTCTATAACTTTTTTTTTTTAGAATCGCAATGTTAATAAAAAGCAAGGTTTAACTGTAACAATTGTTTACAGCTGCTTAAAAATAAACATCTCAGATACCAGTTATGGATGCCCTAAAAATACCTATATAGTTAGATTTATCTGTTAGTATATCATTATTGACCACAAATATGTATTCTGTTAATGTTCTTCAATATGTCATATGCAAGTTGCCAAATAAGATTGAGAGTCATAGAAAGAGAAGAAATCTGAATACAATTCAAGTATGTTAATATTGTGAGCACCATGGCTGAAAAATATGACATTTAGTACTTTAAAGACTTTGCTTTATATGGATTTGAACTGACTTCTAAAGGAAAATGAGACAAATGTTAATTATGTGTTTTCCAGCATTTAAAAGTAAAAACTAGTAAATACATATATATATGCCACTCAAAAACATAGTGATTTGTATATATATTTTCTTAATGCCTCACTTCTTTACATGTGCCTAGCACTTATAATATGGATGAACAATTTGCATTGAAGAACTCCTAAACTTGGGCTTGACACTTTTTTTTGGATAGCTGTGAAGTGAATTTAATAAGAAATAAATGATGGGATATTAGATTTAGGGTATCTGAATAATGATTCAATCCTACATAGAGACTCCATTTTATAAATTTGCTGACTGGTTGAATAGCAGTTGTCTGCATAGGCAAATCTTGTGGGAAGAGGTACTTATACTTTAATTAAAAAAAAATTATTGTCAAGTATCGGGAAATTGTAATATTTGCAATGGAAAATCCCAATAGCACAGATCTGATCCACACAAATTTAATTAATTTCTATTATCCAAATAGAACAGCTGAATTAGAAAATCTATATCTGGATGAAAAATGCAGGGGCAACCCCAATACACGTATAATGAAAAACAGGTCTACTATTTTTCACATCAAATAATGCCAGGGTTGCTTGATTGGATGATACATCCCTGCTTCAAGAAAGCCATTAAGCTGACCTATCAAACTGCAGAAAATATAGTAAGTTTTTGTTTCTCCCTTTTTTATCAGGTCTAAACTCTGCTGGGTTGAGAAAAATCCATACTTGGTATTCAAGAACCAAGCCTCACCACCTGCTTTTATGAAATGTAAAACCCCATTTCACAGAGTACTATGAAAAATTAAAACAGTGAAAGAAAGACTTAAAAATGATAGTAGAAGAGAATATAAAAGGCAGCACAGCAGGTGACTGAGGGCACTCTTCCCCTCTGGGGAATTTCCTGACAACTATTGAGACAAAGCTGGTAATGGCCAACATTAATGGTATAGAGCAGTTTTATAGGGACCAATTCTACAAGGAGCAGAGCACTTTCAACTCCTAGTGATTTCAGTGGGAGTTAAGAACACACAGCTCTTGGACCCATATACTATTAAATTACTATTACTATAAAATACTGCTATTGGAATAACACAATATTCTTTCTTGACACACCGCAGGCCAACAGTTGAGGATCAAATTTTAACAGCCATATTTGTTCTGGGTATCTTACTCCATAAGTAGCTCTATTCATTTAAATGGACATACTCACAGAACAAGGTACACTCAATGTGAGCAAATGTATCAAAATCTGCCCATGTGAATGATTCTTTATCACCAAGATTTTCTTGTTTAGGGTCTTCACTTCATTAGGGTAGTGGTGGTAAAACTTTACTTTCATTGACTACCTTGGCAGTAACTATTGCAATGGCATAGTAACTTTATGGACACTGGTAGTGTGGCAGCAATAGATAATTGATAAGTAGGTGTCAATAGGCATTATACCAATATGTTTATTGCCTACAATACGTGGGATATCTTTCAGTGCCGAAACGTTAAAGAGTCAGGGGAAAGAATTACGTCACCATATGACTTTGCTCATTCAGGATCAAACAATTTTATTAATGTTCAGAAAAAAGCCAAAGAAGTTGCTAAAAATTCCTCTGTGATATGCATCATAGTGTCTTTAAAACAACAAGACTGGAGGATTAAAGGCAAATATTTTTAAACCTGGGTGGCTAAAATTAGGCTCCTAAGTCCATATTCAGACAAATGTAACTGTCCTAATTTGCAAAACTGCTGGGCACACACTAATTCCACTGAAAGCAATGGAAACTGAAGGATCTCAGCACCTTTGAAAATCAGAACAAGGGGTGCTTGAGAAATGTGAAGATATATAAATCAGTTGGTTCAAATGACATGCCTCCCATGAAAATTAATGGAATTAGCAAAGGAACTTACTGTTACAGTGACATAGTTCATTTTATTTCGTTACCTTGGAAAACTGGAGAGGCACCAAAGTCTGAGAAAAAATTTCTAGACCTGGAAAGTCAGCATGCAGAAGTAACCCACATTATTCATAGTGTCTTCCCAGAATAATGCAAGAGCAGTTCTCCAGCAGCAAACCCAATTATCACTACTAGTTAATAACTATTTCCAAATGATACTCTGGCATCTGGGTATCATTTGCTATTGCAACCTAAGAAAGCATGTTGTGCCAGCTCAAAACACAAAGTGTAGCATGGTTTCTCAGTATTTCATGAGAGACTGTCGTTCCATTATAGCAGGAGTGGGCAAAATACAGCCCGTGGTCTGGAACAGGCCCATATAACATTTCTGTCAGGCTCTTTGGCTGCCTCCTCGTGATATTTGGGCAGCTAAAAGTCCCACGGCACAGCGGGGAGCTCAGGCAGGCTGTCTGCCTGTTGTGGCCCCACGCTGCTCCCAGAAGCAGCTGGCTGCTGCTGCTGCGTGCACCTGGGATGGGGGAGGCAGCTTTGCAGCTGCCCTTACCCCCAGCACCTTCCTCACAACTCCCATTGGCCGGTTTCCGGTCGATGGGAGCTGCAGTGGTGGTGCTTGCAGGAGCAGGCAGTGCATGAATACTTGCTCCCTCTCCCTCCAAGGGGCACAAAGAGATGTGCCAGCAGCAACTGGCCGCAGCTGCTTCTGGGAGCAGTGTGGGTCATGGCAGGCAGGCAGTCTGCCTGAGCTCTGCTGTGCCGCCAGCTGGGAGCTGCCTGTGTAAGTGCCTCCGGTCCAGAGCCTGCACCTTGCACCCCCTCCCACACCCCAAAGCCTGCCCCAGCCCGGAGCCCCCTCCTGCACCCAAACTCCTTCCCAGACCTTGCACCCCCTCCATTAATATAGTAGAAATGTGTGGCCCATGATAACTTACTAAAAATCATGGAGTGCCCCCCTATGAAAATTATTGCCCACCCTTGCATTATAATATGATACTTTACACCAATGATATTCAGACTGAGGATCACGAGCTGCAAGTGGTGCTTTAATGTGTCTCATGTGGCTCTTTGCAACACATGATATACAATACTCTGATTTAATTGTTAACCAATCAGTATGTTTTTACTATGTTATTAACCAATTGTAGCTGATAAAATAAAAATACTTGGTCAGTCATTTTTCTGTGAGAATAATATATAAAACTAAATATTTCCCAATCAGACTGTTTAAATATGAATACATGGAACTATAGTAAATGGAACAATGGATTCACACTACTTTGGCTCTTTTGGTCGCTAATTTGGCTCCTGAACCACTGAGTTCTGAGTATCACTTCTTTCAACCAACCTCACATATAGGAAAAAAATTCTCATAAGGCACAGTAAACTGAATTCTCATCTGTAACATGAGAGTTAGGACTCTCATTTTTTTCTCATTTTGTTCCAAATTAAAAGTTAAAAGGGTGAGAAACAAGGAATAAATAAGGGCAAGGTAAACAGAAGGGTAAAAAGCAAATGAGATAACAACACTTTCCCTACTGGTCTTCTAGTTTATAAACAATGTACCTCAGGTGGCACATGACCAGGATACATCACAAATTTGGTCCACTGGTTGGTTCATTAGCTTCGCTGGCTTGGGACAGTTACTGAGGAATGCAATATGAATGAATGAACTGAAATGCAATCTCTGCCATACAACTTCTGAGTCCAGTTCAGTAGAGCATCCCTATATAGGAAAACACTTATGTTTATTTCTTAACTTGAAGTCAATGGGACCTTGGCACCTTCTTAAATTTAAAAACATTTTAAAGTGCTTTCCTGAATAAGGGCTTCCATATGCTTAGAAAAAAAAACAACAGCACAATTATTCAAAGACCAATGGGAGATAAGTCAACTCTTTCCAAATGTTATTGAGGACTGAGAGTGCCAATATACTAGACGCACTGTGAAAATAGGTATTTCAAAATCATTATACAAAACAGTTCATGAGTCTCATATAGGAGAGGCAGTGTATTATTAATATACATGAGCATTATCAGATGCATAATGAATATTCTGTCTTATTTATCAGTGCCAGTTTCATGGAAATTTACTTGACCAGGTCCTGAAAATCCTGTAAGTGATTTTTAAAAGGAAGATCAATGTTAATTTTCCTCTGGAACCATGCCTTTAACTTTGCTTCATACCCTCTGTGTCCAACTTTCCCATTTTAAGAGAAGAAGATGAGAGAAGAATTCTATGTCCGGTTGATCTGAAAACAAAATTGGTGGCTATAGGAATCTGTTTAAAGACTAGGAAAGTTGCAAGTCCCAGGGGAGAAGGATTTGTATAGGTGAGGTAGACACTGGTACATGAGACTAAATGATTAATAAAGCAAGTATCACACCACAACATCTGTGGGAATGCATACACACATGCTTCATATACATATATGATACTGTTAAGAAGTCATGCAATGAAATAATGGATCTCTAGATGGAAATAACAAATTTAAAACAAATAAAAGCAAATACATCATATAGTCAGTCTGGAAAACTCACCAGCATAGATGTAAATCCAGTAACTGGATTTATAAAACTGGATTTATTTTATGATCAATAACAACATTTGTAATTATGCTCACTGAAAAAGGGGTAGACAATTCCATGCAGCAGGGCATAAACTGGTCGAAACAAAGATCCTCAAGTATTTTTGCCTTATGATAACATTGTGAAAATTGGCCTGGTTTTGCAGGGTTATGGGAGTAAAGGTACCTTCCTCTGAAACTTCAGATACAGAATATCCCAGTAAAGGGTTAAGGATGCTAAACTCGAAAAAAAAAAGTGGTTTTATATCTTTAATGCCAGCCAACTTAAACTACACAACTGACTGCTTCAGAAAGCTCTGCCATCACTTTACTCAAGAGTCAACTTTTCAATACCAAACTGGCTGGCAATGGACCTATAGCAGTTTGGGGTAGCCAGCTTCCAGCTGGTTATAACAACCTGCTTCGGAAACAGCAAGGGTTACCTCGGTTGTGTCTTTTTATGCTGGAGGGTGGGGGCAAACTGCTCAAAGATCCAAAAAATGTAGCTTTCTTCATGCAAAAGTTCTGGACCCACTGCTAGCCATCCCAGGTCTGAACGATGACGTGATCCCACCAGTCAGTGCTTGTGGCCCTGCAGTAGAAATGCCAGTCTACATAGGGGGCTTCAGTGGTTATGCCAATTGTACTGAGCAGCATTCTGCCAGTGCAAGTCTGCCTTGCCAGGGCATTCCTTCTCTTTTGCCTTGCTACTCCTCCTCTCCCTGCTGTTCCATAATTAAATCCTTCAGCTACGTACGGTGGGACATAAACTGCCATTGAAATGTTCACCAGCACCACCACCACACATGCCAGTTTCCTGAACAGGTGTGAAAGCACAAGCAAAGAAGTTCCTCAAAAGACACCTCCTCATTGTTGCTGGCTCTGGAAGCTGGGAATACCCAGACAAAACCCACTGAGCTGCATGCTGTGTTACCGGACTGTTCAAACTTCCTGTAACATGTAGGGTTGGAAGTATTTTTTTCCTCACAGTGCATTATAGTCAAAGAGCTAGAGTGGCCACATTTCAGAAGGAAGCTAGGGATTCAGGAATATTGTTGGTTTGACTTGGGTCTGTGTGCTGCAGTGTCGACACCAAAGCCCCCGGTTTGAGCACAGGTTAGAGAAGTTTTAATGTAGGTATAAGAAACAGTGTAGATGCTCAAGCCAGGGTTCCTTAACAGGGATCTGCAGACTCAAGTCTCACTAACCCTGTGCTTACACTGCAGTGTAGATATACTGTCATAGTATCTTTCCCCAATCTGAACCTTAGAGTCCAAAATTTGGGGTACCAGCATGAATTCCTCTAAGCTTAATTACCTGCTTAGATCTGATAAGCTGCCACCAATCAGGAATTCCAGTGCTGATACACTCTGGTCTCCCCCAAACCTTCCCTGGGGACCCACAAGACCCAGACCCCCTGGATCTTAGCACAAGGAAAGTAAACCCCTTTCATCACCGTTGCCTCTCCTAGGATTTCCCTCCCTGGGTTACCCTGGAAGATTACCGTGATTCAAACTCCTTGAATCTTAAAACAGGGAGGAATGTCCCTTCCCTTTCTCCCTCACCCAGAGGCAATACAGATTCAAGCTCCGTGAATCTAAAACAAAGGGATTCTACCCTTCTCCCCTCCCTTCCCTGTTAAGTACAGACTCAATTCCCTGGAGCCTCAACAAAGGGAAAAAATCAGACAGGTCTTAAAAGCAAAACTTTTAATAAAAAGAAAGAAAAAGAGTAAAAGTTATCTCTGCAATTCAGATGGTAAAAGTTACAGGGTCTGTCAGCTTATAGAAACTGGAGAAAAAGCCTCCTCCAGCAGAAATACAATTTAAAATACTTCCAGCCAAATACACATTTGCAAATACAGAAAAACAATCAAAAGACTATAACCACCTTTCTTATTAAAATACTCACTTTTCTGAATAGATAAGAGACTGTAGCAGGGAGATTGGCAAGAAACCTTGTTGCACGTCTAGTCCCTTCCAGGACCCAGAGAGAACAAAACCAAACCCAAAAAACACAAACAAAGGCTTCCCTCCGCCGAGATTTGAAAGTATCTTGTCTCCTGATTGGTCCCCTGGTCAGGTGTTTGATTCCCTGTTTGTTAACCCTTTACAGATAAAAGAGACATTAACCATCTGTTTATGACACATACCCATGGAGATTGAATAATATGCCCAGAAAGCCTCCTATGTTTCATTTCAAATGCCACAACCACAAGACTATGCTGTCATTTTTTTTCTTTTTAAAAGCACTTTTATTATTTATTGATCAGCTCATGGTGATTTAAGTTATGATTGATAGGCCTACAGTTTGTTTGTGGTCTCTGACCCATTCATTCCTAAAACAACTGTGCATTTAAAGCATTCTTGAATAATGAGTGACCCTGGCTACAGTATGTATATTTCTAACTGTTTTGTATCCGAAACAAGTATAAGCTGAGCATATTTGAAAGGACATTATGTCCCTCCATGAAGCTGATTATTTCCTTGTCTCTGTGGTTTCATTGTACATCTATATGAATAGTAAAGTATTTGATTCATATTTTATCTTCACTGATAGAAAAAATATTCTTACAAGTATTTTGTATCCTGCTCATTAATTATTTATCAGTGGCAAGAAGTTAAGAGCTGTTAAGAAACCTCTAAAATTGCCAAACCTTAAACCAGTACAGAGCCTGAGGAACCAGGCCATGTTCTGTAATGGGATGCAAAGGGATAGGAGTGAAAGACCTTTCCCCAAAGTTGCATGAAAGCCACTAGTAGCCCCCACTGCTAGTCTGCCCTTCACTCCATCCAGGCTGGAAATACAAGATAGTTTCATCTAGTCACAAAACCACTCACTTCATCCCCACTCTCCCAATGGCCCACTTCACTGAGCACAAGACACTTCTGAGGAGCTGAGCTTCACTGCAGACAGGTGATTTTATCTCCTGTGTGGGATACGCAAATTCTGCTCCACTGGAGAGCAAAGCTTCATCAGTTCTGCTGCAGCTGAGGCCCTATCCACCCACACAGGGGACTGGGCAAGCTTGCCCTGAGAATGTATTTATTATTGAACTAGAAGGTGCTCAGTGTAACTTATTTCTTCTGCACCCTCTCTGACTTTTCCCTATACATCAAAAATGTAAGAGAACTAATTTCACAAAACTGAAAAAAGGTTCCAGAAGTGTTATATTACATATTCTCTAAATCCTAGACTGTGAATTCTCTGGAGTGGGGACTGTCTTTGTGTTACCTGTTAGTACAGTGGTGCCCTTACTGTGGTCCTTGGGCTCCCATATCAGCAACTTTTGGGGGGAAAGAGTAAGACCAGTGCTGAGAGTCCCTGTCCAAAGTGGCATTCAATCTTAATTTTAAATACTTGAGTGATGCACTTAAGGGGAAATCTTCCTCTTTTTTTCCAAAGTCAAGTAGCTGATGTCACACAGGCTGAGTAATCCCCATCTCCTGCATAGTAGCAGTAGAGCCACTCTATGGTCGCTTGTGCTCTATCAAAGTTGCAGCTACAGCAGTTTCAATTCAGCTTGTACTCACACTTAGGAGGGCATGTAGACAGCAGTTCCATGAACATGCAGCTTCTTCTTACCCTTGCCCCTCTCAATTCCCCCTTTTTGGCTCTGACCAGGAAACCTTGCTGATTTGACCTTGTCATAAACAGATAAGTAAGAGTTAATAGAACAAAAATGCTTCATATCTCTTTTGCCTGGAAAGGGTTCACAAGAACAGTGAACCTGGCTGTCATCTGACCAGAGCACCAATCAGGGGACAGGATACTTTAAAATCTTGAAGGAGGGAAGTTTTTGTGTGTGCTGTTAGTTTTTGGTTGTTGTTCAATCTGGGGGCTCAGAGGGACCAGACGTGCAATCAGGTTTCCCTCCAATCTTTCCGATACAGGCTCTTATAAGATCAGAATAGTGAGTACTAGGTAGATAAAGTGAGTTAGGCTTATGGTTGTTTTCTTTATTTGCAAATGTATATTTGGCTGGGAGGAGTTCAAATGTGTATTTGGCTGACAGGTGTTCAAACTGATATTTTGCTGAAAAGATTTTAATTTGTACTTGTATACTTAGGCTGGGAGGGTATTCCCAGTGTCTATAGCTGAAAGACCCTGTACCTATTCCATTTTAAATTTACAAAGATAATTTTTACTGTTTTTCTCTCTTTAATTAAAAGTTTCTTGTTTAAGAACCTGATCGTTTTTTTATTCTGGTGAGACCCCAGGGGACTGGGTCTGGATCCACCAGGGAATTGGTGGGGAGAAAGGAGGGAAGGGGGAGAGAGAGACTAATTTCTCTTTGTGTTAGGATTACTGTCTCTCTCAGGGAGAATCTGGGAGGGGAAGAGAGAAGGAGGGGGGAAGGTGCATTTTCCTCTCTGTTTTAAGATTCAAGGAGTTTGAATTACAGTGATCTTCCAGGGTAACCCAGGGAGGGGAAGCCTGGGAGAGGCAATGGTGAGGGAAAGGGTTTACTTTCCTTGTGTTAAGATCCAGAGGGTCTGGGTCTTGGGGGTCCCCGGGCAAGGTTTTGGGGGGGACCAGAGTGTACCAGGCACTGGAATTCCTGGTTGGTGGCAGCGCTACAGGTTCTAAGCTGGTAATTAAGCTTAGAGGAATTCATGCTGGTACCCCATCTTTTGGACACTAAAGTTCAGAGTGGGGAATTATACCATGACAGACCTACAGTGTATGCAAGAGGTAGAGACCCCATCAGCAGGTCATCAAATCCTGCTTCCTCATACTATAGAACTATATTAGTTATAATGCAGCCAGGGCTCTCCAGAGCTGTGGAGGAGGCTGAATTTATCCAATAATTCATACCTGCGCCTTATTTTACCACTATTTTCTAGAAGTGGAAGCCACTGAAGAGTTCCAAAGTGGCATAGTGATTCAAAGTCATCCTTGTGACACAATCAATGTTTCTGAACTAATGTAAGATACAGATGACATCACAGTATAAAGCAGCTTTTCATTGACCTAGATTCTATTTCAGGCACTGTTTCCTATTTATAAGTATCTGAATTTTCAATCATATTACCAGTTACCTGCTGAGTCTGGCAACATATCTAATTACATGTTAAACCACCTGACTGCAGTTTCTGTAAGAAACATTTTCCCAATGTTATTGTCACTGACCTAGCAAAGGTTAGCCATAGATCTCTTTATCAGCAAGGGTGATTATAATTAAGAGCTTCACTGATAAGCAATACTATATTTCCAATCTCATAACCAAAACAGTCTGAACAGTTGTATCTTCTCAAACAGTATTTAGATAAGATTGTGTAAGTTCAATAGGTTAGTGTATAAATCTGCACAATTGTTGTATATCTGGGTCTGCTGGAATATTTGTCTTACCTGAATACATGCAGTCATTTTTCTGTTGTTATTGACTGAATATCCATCCACATTACCTACCTGTAACTGCTTACCTGTACATTAAGGACTCTAGAACTACTTGCACTTAGCATGAAGGCCATATTTATTTTAATGGAATGGCCCTCAGACTTTTGCTATGAAAAGGATGCTTTAACAATTTCCTTGGTATATCACAGAATTTGGAAAATAGTACCTGGGATGAAATCCTTAAAAACTTAGAGTCCAGGATTCAGTATCAAAAGCCAAAATTTTGCTCCCACATGAGACACATGTACTCTATATAATTATTGAATTCCGAGACCCAGTATCTGAGTTATAGCCCAAGTGTCATCTCTTTTTCTGTCTGGCTTACACGGGCACATTCACACAGCGTCTGAGTAAAGACAGAACTGGATAATCTGCAAACAAGGTCTCGACAGTGACGTTTCAAACCCCCAAAGAAAAATCAGTGCTCATATATTTTTAAAATGTCAGGTTCTTTGATCGCTCATAGTGTCATAGTAGGAATAATGTTCAGAGAAGTGGACTATATTTAAAATAAATGGCTTTTGTGGTTATCTAACATCTCAGCCTTAATCACTTCAAAAAGCCATTTAATGTTTCTTGTACTCCAGTATTCAGGAAGAATAACCCTCAAAACCCATAATAAAAATAACATGAAAAAAATGAAAATACCACACTTTTGTTCCTTGCCATTTGTATGTTCCAAAGGCATAGTATATTACCGTAATTAAAAAAAAATACTGTGCCATATACTGCTTTCCATTAAATGGATATTAGTCTGGAGTGCATTGGGCCAGAAATCTCAAGGACTTCAATGAAGATACTCCCAATCAATACGGGTATCAATAAAAGCAAGATTTGGCCTCATTTGGGGTTTAATTCTACCACCCTCAATCACACTGAATAGCACCATACTCTACAAGTATTCCCACTGAAATTATTGCTTTCTATAAAACTGCTTGTGGGGAAAGATAATATTAAGGGTAAGGAGACAAAATCTGGCCTTTAATGGCCTTATCTTAACTAGGTAAAATGGTATATTTTTAAACACGTTACCATACATATCATGTGTTAACATAACCTTTGAAGATTTACTTCAGCTATATAATGTGTTAAATCTATGACTTTCCTTGTCTACTCTAGGATTTCAAGATGTTAGCATATTAAAAAAAACACATTTTTCCTCATATACACGTGGCCTATGCGTTACTTTAAAAGTATAGTTTGAATCTAGTGTACATACATATTTTGGACATCTCTCAACCACATTCTTAATTAGGATAAGGCTGTTAAAAGTTTATGTTTAGCTTTATTTGGAGTTTGGTTTGTATTCACCATTTCATCAGTTCATACAGTATGAACTAATTCTATATAACTTTATAAACCAAATGAGAATTTTGAAATCATAAAGAATGTAGTTAAGGCCCAATGTGCTTTTTACTACTTTTTGTCCCAAAGTTAACCAATTGAATACAGCATGAGGTACTGGGTATATTCATCAAAACTTATTTTCAGTCCTATCCTATGTACTAGGTATGTCACATAGATGTGCCAACATTCCAGTGGAAGATTTGTACTTCAGATGAATGCCAACTCACTTTGTTGCAGCAGAGAAGCTGTAGTGGAAAGCAGTATCAAGAAGGCTGAAATTTCAGGACCCTATTGGATTGTGAAGTCTTTTGGAACTCTCAGGAAACTTGCAATGCAGCACTGAACTTTGCCCAGAGAACTGAAAAAAAAAATTAAACTATCTTGCTGCTGGGTGGCACTCTCAGGGCCGCCCAGAGGATTCAGGGGGTCTGGGGTCTTCAGCAGTAGGGGACCTCCGCTTCAGTGGCAATTTGGCAGCAGGGGGTCCTTCCACTCCGGGACCCACTGCTGAAGTGCCCCGAAGACCCATGGTGGGGGCCCTCTGCCTCCGAATTACAGCCGAAGACCCGGCACTTCAGTGGCGGATCCCGCGTTGGTGGTAATTCTGCGGCGGAGGAGTCTTTCCGCCCTGGGGTGGAAGGACCCCCTGCCGCAGAAGACCAGGAGCAGAAGAAGCTCCGAGGGCCCGGGCCCCGCAAGAGTTTTCTGGGGCCCCTGGAGTGAGTGAAGGACCCAGCTCCAAGGGCCCTGAAAAACTGTCGTGGGGGCCCCTGCGGGGTCTGGGGAAAATTGCACCACTTGCCCCCCCCGGGCAGCCCTGGGCACTCCTGTTCTTGTACAGATGGAAACTCCTGTCAGACTCATAGGAAACAGGATAAGGTGCTTTAAGGTAATCATCACTTTACAAACACCTGTTTCCCTTTCATGAAACGGTGATTATTTTAAAGCACCATCTCCCATACTCGGAACTCTGTTTCTATGGGAACAGGATTGGAGAAGCTGCAGAGTTATAGGAATTCCTGTAAATTTTAGTGACTCATGCTAAGAGAAATCCATTTTGAGTAGAAAGAGAAGTCCAATCTTAGTTTACCTGTAATGCCTTCGCTCATAGATTGTGATGAGGAAATATCTTCCCTGATAGGTGCTGGAGTGTTACATTCCACCTGTCACCATCCAGAATAAATTTTATCTATGAGTATATTTCTGTTTGAAATTGAAAAAAGCATATTGCTTGATCTTGAAAGTAGCTTCTGATTTTCATTAAGCTGCAAATCAAATAGTTACCAACGGCTAATATTTGCACACCTATTTACTAAGTCCATAGTGAAGAGTTTTAAAAGTGAGCTGTCATAAATATAAAGGGAAGGGTAACCACCTTTCTGTATACAGTTCTATAAAATCCCTTCCTGGCCAGAGGCACAAAATCTTTTTACCTGTAAAGGGTTAAGAAGCTCAGGTAACCTAGCTGGCATCTGACCAGAAGGACCAATAAGGGAACAAGATACTTTCAATTCTGGGGAGGGGGAAAAGGCTTTGTTTTGTCTGTTCTTTGTCTGTCTGTTCTGTGTGCTTGCCGGAGACAGATCAAGAAGACAAGAATCCAACTCAGTTAGAATTAGTAAGTAATAATAAGGAAATGCATTAGCTTACTTTTATTTTGGCTTGTGATTTTCCTTGTCTAGAGGGAGGTTTTGTCTAGAGGTCTGGGTTTGTAACTTTAAGGTTTTGCCTAAAGGGGAGATCCTCTATGTTCTTGAGTCTTTTGTTATTCTGTAAAGTACTTACCATCCCAATTTTACTGAGGTAAGTCTTTTACCTGTTCTTTAATTAAAATTCTTCTTTTAAGAACCTGATTGTTTTTTCATTGTTTTAAAATCCGAGGGTCTGGGTCTGTGTTTACCTGTACCAATTGGTGAGGATATATTCTCAAGCCTCCTCAGGAAAGGAGGTGTAGGGTCTTGGTGGATTATTCTCAAGCCTGCCCAGGAAAAGGGGTGTAGAGGCTTGGGAGGATATTTGGGGAAGGTAGGGCTCCAAATGGCTCTCCTTAAATGTTTGTTTAAATCACTTGGTGGCAGTATTACCTAATCCAAGGTACAAGGAAGGATTTGTGCCTTTGGGAGTTTTTAACCTAAGCTGGTAGAAATAAGCTTAGGGGGTGTTTCATGCGGGTCCCCACATCTGTACCCCGAAGTTCAGAGTGGGGAGGGAACCCTGACATAAATCCATACTTTTTTAAATTAGGAGAAAAATGTACAGCAATAGTGATTTTCATCATTCACTAGAGGCAATTAAAAACAATTTAAATGGGGAGTTCTGCTTTAAAACTAAACAGAACAAAAACGATAGCATGAAACTACATTACTTTTTGTCCCTAAACAATACCCCTTAATTCCCAAGTTTCTTGAGAGTATGTAATGGAGTTACTCTATGGAGGAGTAGGCTTATTTAATTTTCCAAGTTCACCTATGGAACAATAAATTCATTGAATGGATCTTCAGGCTTAAGACATATTGCTATAGGTTTGCGAATGTTGAAGATTGTGTCTCATCACTATGCCGTCTTTGGTCTCAGGACATGATCCAAATTCACTGAGGTCAACAGAAAGGTTCCCATTGACTTCAATGAACTCTGGAGCACACCTCCAATACTTAAAATCCTTGAATGCTGCATTCAATGAATGCTGGAAGGCCTTGCACAAATTTTACTGCTTTCTAGGCTCCACATGGGCAGCACTCACTTTAAACATGGCATATGTCAACATATATATGTGTTCATGTCACATTACAGAAAAAGTCATTGAAGAACAAAGGGGTTAATTCGAGTTGGTCAAAAAATCAAAATTTGTAAATTTTATGTATTTGAAAATGTATAAAAATAGGGAGTGAAATCCTGGTCCTGTTGAAGTCAATAGCAAAGGAGCTTATGAAAATGTTCTATCTCAGAATTGATTTCAAACTATATAATAAACAAACAACAGTTGAAATAATTCCTTCTGTGAGTCTAAGTCTATGCTACACATTGCATTCTAGTATGTATTATAGAATGGGGGTGGGGAGAAGGAAACAAGGGTTAGTTAGAACATGATCCTGAGGAAGAATGCAAGCACATTAGAATGCTTCTTGTGATCTAGCATATTATTTTTAAAAATAACTATTCATATGGGTTTCTAGTTCTAGCCAAACCAATAAACGTGTAAAATGGGCCCAATATAGCACCATTTAAAGTGAATGGTAACATTCTGTTTGGACCAGAATTTCCATTTACTCTGATGAAAACACAGAGTAGCTCTAGTGATGGCAATGGAGGTACTCTGGATTGACACTAATGTAGCCGAAGGACAATGTGGCTTATTGGCTCCAGTGAAGCGAATGGGAGTTGAAAGTGTTCAGCATCTGATAGGAACAAGCATTAAGTTTTCTTCTAATTTTATGGGCAGAGAAGGGTGAACTTAAATGATTATGGAAAATAACATCACTATCACTATCGGATTTAAAACATGAAGAACAGAATACATGAGTCACCCATAAACTGCTCTACTTCTGAGCCAGGAACCAAATGCTTCTATTTTTCAATGCAATGACTTTAGCCATTTACTTCATTGGAATCAGAAACAAGCCTTAGGCAGGGAATGCTGGCACTCACAAAACAGCAAAAGAAATATTGCTTCCTGCCAGCATCCACTAAGAGCCAAACAATATGTATGTTGGGTTTCATTTCTGTGATTCAATGACTTCACTGATTGCAATTTCCTTTTTTCATTTTCAGTTCAAGGATGAGATCCTGAAAGATTAAATCATTTGTAAGGTTGTTGTAACTGGTTTTCAAATGGGTTCCCAGACCTACAACAAGAGATGTTACAGGTGTGAAATCCTGGCCTATTTGAAGGGATTGTAAACATTCTTAGGGGCCAGGTTTTCAGCCCAGAATAGTAAATAGGGATGAACTTATTGGACATTCAATGCTAATCTTGAATTGAACCTGAACTTCCCAGTTCCCTGGCTCTTTTTACTATCTGGAAGACCCTTGACATTTCTTTTCCACCTGGCCTCATGATTGTCACAACCCAGTCAGTCCTCCCCTTCAGATGAACCACAGTTTGTTGTGACTGGTCAAAACACTAACTCCCAAGTGGTTCTTAATCCTCTGGGTTTGAGTAGTGACTGGTAACTATTTCTAGTTTTGGGTCTTTTGGACCCGCTTCCAGGTGCAGACCCCAAGACTGATACCCCTTTTGGGCAGTGGGTTCCTGCTGTCCAGCTGTGTAGGACCTAGAACCAGTGCCATATCCCTCCCCAGCTCCAGTTGCTTACATACATTTCCCCAGAATGTATTGTACTCTTAATAAAAGAAAAGAGAGTTACAGATCTAAGGAAAACAACGAACAATCATAATCATCACTTTCTTCAACAGCCTGCTTAAATAAATTAAAACAGACCGGTTAAAAATAGTTGAGACTAGAAATGTATTAGACTTATTGGGATCCTGTTACTTTTAAATGTTCCTCATGTTTTGAGCAGGATTTTCTATTGGGTATGATAAATTAGCACATCCTTGACTGCCTGCCGCTTAGAATGAAATGAGAGCAAGTAGAAAGGAAGAAATCAGACAACTACTTCAACACTGATGCCAAATAAATAACAAACCCCACCAGAGAGGAGACTCTCATTCAGTTATGAAGTTCCTGGAGAAGAGGGTATTTCCTCACCTTCAAGACATAAAGCTTTGACACAGTTCACATAATTTATTAGAAGTTTAAGAAAGTTTAAGAAAGAGGAGTGTTTAATCATTATAAGAAAAGAGAGGGGAGAGCAACATACATAAAACAAGGTTTCCCCAGAATTATAAGCATCAGACAGGCCCTGAAAAGAAGGAGAAACTGGATATTATAACAGACTGGAGTAACAAAAGTTAAGAACTGACTGGGTACATGGGAGTTCCAACAGCTCAAATGGCCCAAAATATAAAGAATAGCCTTCCAAGCAACTCCAGTGAAAAGCTTTTGTGACAGCTGGAAGAAGAGGGCTATATTTTCAAATGGCTAATTTTTCAGCATTAGAACTAGATAAGTTCTGCAAAATAGTGTTTACACTAAACAGCTGATTTTCATGTTGATTTGCGATGGGAACATTTTTTGATATCTTGAAAATATTCGTGGGATGGAAAACTTGTCTCTTGCCCAGTTCTAATACATAGTTTGTAAATCTGGCTCATAGGGGCTAAAACCTCTTTGAAAAACAGTAGGAATTAGACCCCCTATAAATGCTTTTTAAAAATTATCCTCAAATTTGAGAAAACCTTTACATTCTAAAGAAGGGTTACAATTTTAAATAAACAGATAAGAAATTTGGTAAATGCAGTCACATATACATTTATATATATTAACTCTGATTTATACGTCTAACTTAATGCATCCACATTTGAAAAGCTGGGTCCTTATTAGTTATTGAGATTGTACCATAATACAATGTTAGCGCCTAGTTAATAATTGTTATGATTAAAAAATAGTTTGCATGGGGTCCTGTTTAGCTATATGTAATTTTGTTACAAATATTTTTAGATACCTCCCTAAAAAAAATTGGAAAAGTTTTGGCATACACATCTAATCCACTTGTGAGATCCTCCTGGTGCTAAGATAGACTCATTCCAGGTGATATAGTAATCTAATAAAGATCTGCATTTTTATCATCTCTCTCTCTGTGCATGCATAGGCAGCCATGCATGCTCACAAAGAGGTAGCTGGACGTCCAGCCTCTGATAAATCTGAATGAAGTACATTGATTTTGATAAACTGAGCTATTGAGAAATAACACTATCTCTGCCAGAGAAATCCAAAAACAATCAGTAACCTGCCACTCAAGGAAACATAAACATTTAAATGCATTTTGCTTCATAAGAAAAAGTGTTTCCAGAATTGCTGCATCTGATCTTATAAGGAAAACAAACCTTTTCACTGCATAAATGAAAGTCGGTCTTTTTCTATCCTGTGCCAAATCTAAGATATTTTTCTATCAACCTTTTTTTTTTAATGATACATTTTCTAGTCCTTACTACTCCAAGCAGAGATAGATAGCTGAAGAGAAACACCACACCTATTTCACGCAGAACTGCTAGATTGTTTTTAAAAGTATGTAAACTGTTGTAACTAACTGAATCATGACATCTCTAATCTATTTTGATTGCAAAGTCTCTAGTTTATCAAGGTAGACAAGAAGAGAAAAGATGATGTTTTATTTTTGTTTTTTTTCAGAATAGCATGCATCTGTTTTGATTTCAGATTATTTGTATCCTGTTCAAAACTTACCATACACCATGACTCATGCCCTTTTATTTTATATCTACTTTCCGCAAATTTGGGACAAGCAAATATAATAAAATAACTCTGACATTCAAATTTCTGGTATTTAAAAAAACTTAAAAATCTTAGGAGCGTAAGCTGCTTTAGCCTTTAAGAGCAGGAGGCTTAAACTCCAAATCAGTTTGAATTCTCTGAGCCAATCTTTGTCTATTAGAAAAGAAAATGAACAGAGGCATAAACTAGATAACAGCCTTTTATGGGGTACAGAAATTAAAGTAACTGAATAACCTTTCAAAGAGATCCCCTGGGCTTTAATGTAAAAATAGCTATTATTTTATGAGACAAGGCTCTAATCCACATCCACCCAGTTGTACTCCAGACCTCTAAAAGAGAATCAATGTCTTCACTGGAGAATGGCTTGATAGAAAAACAATATATTTGGGGAAGCTGGGGAGCCATTTTGTGGTGATTGTGTTTAATCCTCCAAAAAGGGAGTTTATTTTTGGGTGCAATTGTTTCATTATCAGGTCACTCACACAGTAACAATTCTATCACTTTATCACTCATGATGAACCACAAGTTTTGCTGGTAATATGCCTGAATGTCTTAAGATTGGTATAGTGGGAAGGCGAATGGCACAGAGAATGGATAACCGATACTGCTCCTGTTGTCAAGCTCTTCTACATATGCTCAAACTCATGAACTGGCAATCATCAGATTTCATTGAGCAAATGCATACTGCATTTTATTACCCCTTTGATGCTCACATATATCTGACATTAAACTAAAATGGAAAATATTCACATTGTGTGTTTTTGGTGGTCCATCCCCTTTCTCATAAGCAGCAGATGAACAGTCCTTGCAATAAAAATTCTCCTTGGTTTGGCAAAACTGTATTAAGATGGACACATTTGAATAAGACATCATTTATATTCTGAATACACCATGATATTTCCAGGACTAGTTTGCTAGATGATTTCCATTAGGAAAAACAAAACACAAAGGAAAGAAAATGAAGAGACTGAAATATGAAAGGAGGTAGAAATAGAGGGAGCTGAGAGCAAGGGGAAAAACAAGGATATAGCAAAAAATGGCTGCTAATGAACATGAGAGCACATGGAGAAAAGAAAAGCAGAAGAGACTAAACTAGGCAGGAGAGACAGAGTGGAGAAAGATAGAGTTGTCAAAGAGCACAGTGGATAAACACAGAGACAAGGGGAAAGAGAAATACGCATACAGCCGTGAAAAGGAAATGAATTACAAATGTACAGAATGGGCCCTGGTCTACACTATGGAGTTAAGTTGAATATAGCTGCATTGGGTCGATTTTAATATGAATGTGTACACAGAACCAACCCCATTCTGTCGACTTAAAGTGCTCTTAAAATGGTGCGGGGAGTAGCGCTAAAATCCCCGGTGAGAGAAGTAGCTCTAAAATCGACCTTGCTGGGTTGAATTTGGGGTTGTGTGGACGCAAATCAACAGTATTGGCCTCTGGGAGCTATCCCAGAATGCTCCATTATTACCACTCTGGACAGCACTTTGAACTTTAATGTATTAACCAGGTATAGAGGAAAAGCCCTGGGAACTTTTGAATTTCATTTCCTGTTTGGTCAGTGTGACAAACTCCGCAGCACTTAGCAGCACAGGTGAATATGCAGTCCCCCCCCAGAATCATAGAGCCTCCGTCCCTGAGGTTATCACAGATTAGAAGGTGAGAAAAATGCACTTGCGATGACATATTTTCCAAGCTCATGCAGTCCACCCGCACTGATAGGGCACAGCTTAATGCACGGAGGCATTCAGTGGCAGAGGCCAGGAAAGAATTAAGTGAGTGCGAAGAGCGGAGGCAGGGCAAGATGCTAAGGCTAATGGGGGAGCAAATGGACATGATGAAGCATCTGTTGAGGGAGCGAACATGATGAAGTGTCTGTTGGAGCTACAGGAAATCCAACAAGAGCACACACCCCCACTGTATCCACTGTGTGACCACCTACCCTCCTCTCTGTGTTCCATAGCCTCCTCACCCAGATGCCCAAGAATGCAGGGGGGAGGAGAGGATCCAGGTTCCCAGCCACTCCACTCCAGAGCATGGCCAAAGCAACAGAAGGCTGTCATTCAAACACTTTGATTTTTAGTGTGGTTACAAAAAGCAATGTGGCCTTGTCCTTCCCTCTCCCTCCACCCTACCTGGGCTACCTTGTTGGTTATCTCTTTTTTTTTAATCAATAAAGAAAGAATGCATGGTTTCAAAACAATAGTTACTTTATTTCGAAGGGGGGCAGGGTGGTTGGTTACAGGGAATTAAAATCAACAAAGGGGGTGGGTTTGCATCAAAAAGAAACACACACAACTGTCACACTGAAGCCTGGCCAGTCATGAAACTGTTTTTCAAAGCCTCTGATGCATAGCACACCTTTCTGTGCTCTTTTAATCGCCCTGGTGTCTGGCTGCTCAAAATTGGACCCCAGGCGATTTCCCTCAACCTCCTACCCCGCCATAAACTTCTCACCCTTATTCTCACAGATATTAGGGAGCACACAGTAAACAGCAATAACAATGGGAATGTTGGTTGCCCTGAGGTCTGACCTAGTCAGCAAACGTCACTAGAGAGCTTTTAAACATTTAAAGGCACATTCTACCACCATTCTGCACTTGTTCAGCCTATAGTTGAACTGCTGCTTACTACTATCCAGGCTTCATGAGTCATGGGAGCAAGGGGTAGGCTTGGGTAGGTGCAACTGCGCTGTGCTGCCAGCTGGGAGAGCAGCCTGAGGCAGAAGCCTCCAGCTCGTATGATATTCCAGGCAGGACTGAATCTCCATGAGACAAAAGTTAAATAAGAGAATGACCTGGAGTCTCTGGCTCCCATTCAGTGCTCTAGGAGGAGGATAACCATATCTGTCCAGGAGCCCCTGATCAACCTCACCAAGGTCTGCCAGGAGCACCCAGGAGACATACAAGGTTACCAGTCCTACTGCACCACCTGCCACGAAGGCAAGGAGCTGCTGCTGTGTAGCAATGCTTTACCGCTTCTGCTAGCAGCACCCAGGAGACGTATGGTGATGGTGAACTGAGTGGGCTCCATGCTTGCCATGGTATGGCACCTGCACAGGTAACCCAGGAAAAAAGGCATCAAATGATCATATGCCGTTGCTTTCACAGAGGGAGGGAGGGGGGCCTGATGACATGTACTGAAAATCACCTGCAAAAATGTTTTTGCCCCATCAGGCATTGGGAGCTTAACCCAGAATTCCAATGGGCAGCAGAGACTGTGGGAACTGTGGGATGTGCACTGTTTTGTAAGTCGATGCTAGCCACAGTAGTGAGGATGCACTCCACCAACTTAATGCACTTAGTGTGGACATACATAACTGACTGTATAAAATCAGTTTCTAAAAACTGACTTCTATAAAATTGACCTAATTTTGTAGTGTAGACATACCCTGGAAAAGAGAGACTAAGAGGCAAATATAAAAGTTACAATTAAATAGTGCATGTAAAGATGGACATAAGTTACATTAGGTGACACCTAGAGACAAACAGACTTTGGGAGAAAAGTATAGGAAGATAAAACATTAGAAAACAATACACACAAAATAAATAGGATATGGAAAATAAGTGAGACACTAAAACATTGTGTTAATTTAGTTTTTATAACAGGGAAGTGGTGAATTTTATTTTGACTACTTATTGTGCTAAATTGTCTAAAGCTACAGAACCAGTCATAGTTTGGGTTAAGTCTTATACCTAATTTTATATTTATAAATCCCTACTTTCTGTTTAGAACCTCAATTCTCTTAAAATACCACTCTTCCTTAGGATTTGGTTTCCAATTCGTTCCTCTTATTGCTATGTTATGCTTATAATTATATAGTCTCTGGAGGAAGAAAAGTGCACATTACAAATCAACAACACAATCTGTCATAATTTGGCATGGTTGTCAATCTTTGCTTAAGGGAAGTGAAGGAATGGAAAAGCAGGGGTGTTGCAGGTCAAGATAGAGGTGAATTGTGGAAACTTGCAGATCACTTCTTCCAGTCTGTCTGAATCTAGCTAATGCTGCAACACTGTCTAATTCTAGCTAGTACTCTTATAACAGTCATTAACTTTTATGAGCACTAATTTCATCCCCATTTTTTTAAAATTGCCTTCATTAATGAAGCTGCAAATATACCTTATATGGTCGTTGCAGTGTGCTGAAATTTAGATAAACTTTTCACCTGATTAGGGTGACAGGCTCCTTGCACTAGAAAATCCATCACCCTGTTTAATTTATTTAATTTAAATTAATCATTTATTTTAATTTATAAAACTCTATAGGCACACATCCTACAGTCTAGGCAGCCGTTACAGAAATATATACAATTGACTGTTTATACATAAGAAGTGGCATAATTCCTCCAGCAAATACAAAAATAAAATGAACTCTTAAGAAACCACTGCAACTTTCAACCCATCTGACTGGGCCAAGAAACCTGGGAATAAATATGGACTTCGCAGCATAGTTGGAAGGTAAACAAATCTGGGATCTGACCAACCAAATGTTCGCTAGAATTCTGATGGCCTTACTTACATTACCATGTGGCCATTCAAGATTACCAAAATAGACCTGACAATTATCTTCAGTGTTTGAACACAGTATAGATTAGATTTAAATTTGTAAAAATAACTAGATATTTGGGATGCTGGCATTATTGGGTGGCCATAAAGGGACTCCTTAAAGTGACCTGAATTTGAGTTAAAGATGTCTCAGATTAATCAACCAAAATTTGAGGCATTCCAAATCATACCAAAAATTATAAATATGGTTTCCTATAAGATTCCCAAAATTTCCTATCATTTGCAATTTAGGCTCTAATGTAGAGACTAGCATTCACTTCAGAACTTGGGAGTTTTGATTGACTATAAAAAACAAACAGCCCCACCCCGCATTATCTAGGCTCCATCTACATTATCCAAATATCGTTACTGGTCTGCTAAGGGCATATTCAGTAATCTCTAACTGCACAGCTCTCATTAGGAGTCATTTCACTAATTTCCTGGTAATAGATGCTCCCAGATACAGTTCTAGTGATTAATTTATAGAACTAGTTGCAAAAATGGTAAATAACTCATGGCATTTTATATAAAAACTATCATCACCCATGAATTGTCATAAGAATGTTGGTACAGTCTTAACTGAGCCAGGGTGAACTCTAGATGTCTTGTGATAGTTCATATTTACAAAACGTAACTGATCGATGCAAATATATGTTCAACAGAGAGCTGTGTGGTCTGATGTTCAAAAGCACCAAACATCTAATACCTCCCATTGACCTTAGTGGGAACTAGTAGGTGCCCAGCAGCATGACTGAAAACAAATAAAGAAACAAACAAAACCTGTACATTTCTTTGTAAAAAACAAACAAACCACTTTTGTTACTATCACATTTAAAGTTGCGAGAAACTAGGTAGGATTGAGAATAAGGGATTAAGAAGAGAGATCAGTGTTAAATTTCACTTCCATGATTTCCCCTGAGAAGCCAGTACCCAATTTACATAAAATAAAATGAAAATGACAACAGTATTTAGATTTTGGTTTTCAATATTACCTTTCAGAAGTAGCCATCTCCCAAGCTGCTCTGAAATGCTTGTTCATAATGACCACTTTCCTCCTATGTATTTTATAATTAATGTCTTGCACCATCAATGAGAAATAAGATTGCAAACTATTGCTCCTGAAAAGTAAAGATCAAGAGAGGATTTTCCCTTCTATTTCTTCTTGCCATGGCAGAATGCAGGCTGCACAGAACTTCAGCAGAGATGAGAGATGAAAGCCTATGATTCAACTTGGAGTGCAGATTGCCTCTCAGTTTAGATTGTTTGCAAGTGACAAGCATAGGTAAAGAAGTCAGCTTTGTTAGCACTCAGCCAATTTACTATTATATTTGAAGTAATTAACTTTGAGCATGTGAGCCCTAATTATACAGGACAGAAATATTTATTCTTTCAGTACTCATTTCTTTTAAAAATGAAAAGAAGGGGCAATTCAACCGTAGCGAAAACAGAGATAGAATTCATTGTTACAATTAAAGTGTTTCATATTGATAATACAAGATGATTCACATATCAAATCACAGACAATACCGTCTGTGCCTTTATGGGAACCTATCTCTTATGGCAAGCAACTCAGTTCTGCTACTTTATATCCATTACACAAGAAATGCAATGTAAAGTTTAAACATAGAAAGGGGCAATGTCATGCAAACAATTTTTAAGCACAGCACATGCCAAAACATTTGCCTTCCTGCAGAAAAAGTCTAGATCAGTGACTCTTTACCTATTCTGACTACAGTACCCTTTCAGGAGTCTGATTTCTCTTGCATACCCTCAAGTTTCACCTCACTTAAAAACTACTTGCTTACAAAATCAGGCATAAAAATACAAGTGTCAGAGCACACTATTACTGTAAAAATGAGAAAAAATCATTTTTTCCATATAATTATAAAATAAATTAGAATATAAATATTGTATTTACATTTCAGCATATAGTATATAGAACAGTATAAATAAGTTATTGTGTGTATGAAATTTTAGTTTGTACTGACTTTGTTAGTGCTTTTTATGTAGCCTGTTGTAAAAATAAGTGAATATCTAGATGTGTTGATATACCACCTGGAAGACCTTTGCATACCCTCAGGGTACATGTACCGCGGATTTAGATTACCGGTAACTGCTACTACATGAAATTAAAGAAGAAATCCAGAAAAAACTCTGTGTGAGCTCTATTACTTGTCTTTCTCACCAACAGAAGTTGGTCCAATAAAAAATGTTACCTCATCAACCTTGTCTCTCTAATATCCTACGACACTGTATACTGTATGAAATGTCAACTGAGTCTCTTCATAGGATGAAGATTTCCAGCTTACTTTTTCCAACTTAGAAAAAGTTTACATTGGCTATTACATTAGGACAAATTAAACTTTCTTGCTGCACCTGTCAAATTTAAATTTTACAATTCAAGCACACTATTGGCATATTTAGGCAGTCTACTGGTTGGACCAGAGGACAAGGAATTAGGACTAAGCTTAAAACACAGTAACTAGACCTCCATGGCTGACCTGTATGGACTGACTCAGACTTGCAGGACTTGTACTGCAAAGCTGTTTCACTGTTGTGCAGGCATCCATGCTTGGGCTGGAGCCTGGGCTCTAGGACTCTCTGAGATGTGAGGGTATCTAGCTGCCATGTAACCTTACCCTGAGGATCCATTTTTTGGCAATATTGAGCACCTGCTGTAAGAATATGAGTGCAATTTATTTAAAACCTAACAAAAAGCTAGACAAGAAGGGTCTGTGGAAAATTCTAGGCAGATGCTCTGCAGTAAAGCAGTGATTGTGCAGCTTTAGGGGTAATAATATTTTTATCATTCTAATTAAAAGTTTTTGTTCAATGTCACAATAAGGTGAATTTTTTGTGATTCTTAATAATGGTCACATGATATCCACAGCTCTCATTGACTTCAGGCCCAAGCTGTCAACAATAGGGCATCCAAAATCTGAGATCCTTAAAATTTTGTCCTAGACGTCTAAGTACATCAGTTTATGCTTCTGTAAAATAGAGGGTGTACTGTAATAAAACAGGACTGTTTTGAGGTTTAATTCAAGGTTGTAGAGTGCTGTGAGGTGCTTTACCATCTGTTGTAAATCACCATTTGTCTATACTCAGTAAAGCTTGCTAGAGATTTGCTGCTCAATTCACTGAATATTCCATCTGCACTGAGCATATTTGCTAGTGTCTCCAGCATAAATTTGAAGCAGCCACCCTGAACTGAACTTCTGCATGGGTTACGGACAAAACTGATTTTTATTCTCCATGTACTCTTTGAATTAGGGGCAATGTACTGGGCTGCTAGCCTGGAGATTATAGGTCCTGGACTGACCTATTTTCCTAACTGTTAATAACTGTATACAACTCTTCTTACTGAGCAAGACCTTATATAGCACATGGAGAAGTTATACAAAGTCACCACTGGCAGAGCTGAAAATAGAACCCTAACCTATAATTTAGTAGACCCAAGCTTCAGCCACGTAGCCCTCTCGCTTCTCAGATTGTAGCTGCTATATCTATGTGCTTGGTTAGGTTATCAATAAAATAGTGCTATTCATCCATGGGTAACATACTGTTTCAGTGTTTAGGTGTCCTCTAGTGATTGGTTAATAAAAGATAAAAGCGAACTTCTGCTACTAGATGTTAGAATTATTTTTTTATTTCAACTGGGAGCAGTGTGTGCTAGAGTACTGAAAGACCTGGGTTCAACCTCTGTTGTTGATGTGCTGAGGAGTGAGATTATTACTGTTGCATATTTGTTATTTCTTCCAAATAAATACTTGGACATTACCTGAAAAATATGAAGCAAGTATATAAACATTTAGAAATCAAGTATCCAAGAGCAAGTTAAAATTTTAGAATAAAGATTGCTTGTGTACATAAAATAGGAAGCATAAGAGATATACCAGTGCTCCTCTAAGCCAGCATCTTCTCTCTGACAGTACTGCTACTAAATGTTTCACAGGAAGGTGCAACTAACCCCAAAGAAAACAATTATGGAATAAGCTTTCTATAGGTTTAATCTTCCTAACCCACTTCAAACAGAGTTTACTCATGGCCTGAAGAATAAGGGTTGACATTAGAGCTGGCAAAAAACAAATGAATGTTGAATTTTTGAATAATATTTTTGGTAATTTAGAATTGTGCTAAAACAAACTGACTGAAAAAACCCCACAATGAGGTGGTTTTGTTTGTTTGTTGGTGAAAAACACAGCAAACCATAAAAAATTATAATTTTCTGACCAGGTTTAGGTAATTTTCCATATGTACTGTTTTTTTTAAAGAAATTTGATGTAACTGTCCATGTTATCATTACACATTTAAACATGTAATCCTTTTTGACTATTACTAAACTCTTGGTCCCAATGGTATCCAATGGTGTCAATGAAATCAACATATTAATTAAATATCATATTAAAAAGTATCTCATTTTATCAATTTGAAACATACTACTTTTCATTTACTGTCCCTTCATTCTTGTGTTATGAAAAATATGTATAGGAAAGCCTGTATTATCTTTTTTCACATACCTACACATTCCTCTGTCAGAGCCTCTGTTATCCATCTCCTCTCTAAATGAAACAATCTGTCTTTTAATTTCTCTTCATATGAAAGTCATTTGATGCCTCTAGTCATTTTTCTCACCTGCTTCTGAGACCCATGTATTTTTCTCGTATATCTTATTGAGATATGGTATCCAAAAATAAACATAGTATTCCAAGTGATAGTATATAATTGATTTATGTACTATCACCTGGAATACTATGTTCATTTTTGGATACCGTATCTGCATTATAACATTTTCAGTTATATTTTCCATCCTATTCCTTATGCATCGACTATCACTGTACATTGAGTGGAAGTTTATCTGAAGCTGCCCACAACGATGGTCTTTCCCCTAAATTGCTAGAGTTAATTAAGAGCCCAGTGGAGTGTACAAGGTGTTTGCATTATTTTTTCCAATGTGCATTGCCTACATTTGGCAACAATGAATTTCACCTGCTATCATGCTACCTTTATGGGCTTTGGAAACCTTACTCAAGTTGTTACTCAAATGAGCTTGTGTAAGTGCTTCAGGGTCATCTATAATTCAGAACAATCTAAAGGCTAGAGAGATCTAACAAAGAGAAGGACTCCGAAGAATTTACTCATGCAAACAGGACCATTGACTTCAATGGGACTATGTGTGTGAGTTAGTGCTCATCAACTTGAATAAGGTTTCCAAAATCTGGCCCAAAGCCCTTACTCACATGGAGTGATTAGTCATTTATGTCATCAACAGTCTATTGAAATCTGTGATAGTATTTCAGGAACAACAAATTCCTCAGTGTGAATAAGGGTGATAGAATCTAGCCCTAAATGATTTTGTGCCACCTTTAAATGTTCACCCCATTGCTTTGCACTATATTCTTTTTCTCTTCCAGATCATTATTAAATATATTTTGAACAAATGGAGATATTTGTGTCATTGCTAAAGTATAACTGTAGGGCTTTTGTGTTTACTCAGTGACTGATTCCTCAGGGGGTCTGTAATTGGATGCAAACTATTTTGTGTCTTACTTTTTCCTTTCTTTGATTGCTTACTACTTAACCAATTACAATCAGATGAGTCCAGGTGGTAATCAGTTCAGTATAAAATTGTTTTCACACTATAATTTTGATAGATGTTACATGGTAATTACCACTGTAACATCAGAATTAACAGCAGAGATAATTGACTGTATTCACTGGCCCCAGAGCAAGAAGACCCTGTGTATTACCTTCTTAAGTAAGCAAAATGGTTCTTCCCTGGCTTGACATTCATGCACATTTGAAGTACTGAGCACTTTAAAGTAGGAAAACAATTCAATTTCTACCAAATGTATCAGACATGGATAAATAATAAATGAAAGCCTATTTTAAAACCTAGTCAGAGAATATATGAATTTGAACAGATTAAAAATGCTAACCCCTTGTTTACAGAAACATAGTAGTTAGCGGACATATTTTCCTCTTAAAATGATAGATGATTAACTTCTTAGGGATGTCACTCAGACTAGACCAATTTCTGTGGGAGGGCTGCATTCATACATTTCAATTAAAATATTAAATCAGAACCTGATCTACAGCTGCAGAGTGTTCAGAATAGCTCAGGAGAAAAGGGATGTGAAGGTGGCTTCATGATATCTTTGTGCTACCCCAGTTCTGATGGAGTCTAGGTACTGGGCTAGTCTCTGCCTGAGGGCTACTCTAATGCTTTCCAGCTGCCACTGTTCTCAGTGAGCCTTTCCAGTAGTTAGGAACCACCAAGACATAGGAACATCATGGTTATGTCCCCTTTCCCCTGGCCACATATCCTGAGCTAGTAGCTGAGATGATGACTGACACAGGAAGCCTTCAAGCTCCATCCAGCCCCAGTCCTGCTTTTTGAAATCAGTTTTCAGTCTAAATTGAGCTCCCATTAACTCCAGGACTGAATGTAGGTCCCTATAGTTTTGCAGTCTGTCTTAAAAAAACAGTGACTGATTAAACAAAGGCTTGTAAAGATTTGTGCAGCTAAAGGTTACAAGGACTATTTTAATTTATCGTAAAGTGTAAGATGAGAGTCCACTCAAAGACTGAGAAATTCATTCATTATCATGTATGGTATGGCATGCAAACATCCACTAACCTGCATGTTCTGCTTTTATCATTCATTTCTATTGAGGTTTCTGTACTTAGATCATGTCAAGTTATAGCACATCCAGCGGTAATGCAAGGATTTTTAATCTACTTCTCTCCACTTTCTGTGTCTCTGGAAACAGCCTATCTTGAGGTCACAAATACTTCACAGACAAGGCAGTTTATTTCATTTTGGAGGTTTAACTACACAAGGTAACTTATTTCTCCTATGAGTTAGATGTTACCATGTAGCCAGTAACGGAAATATTTGATGATGAGCTGCTTAATGTTACTCACTGCCTGATCTATCAGCAAAATATCTAATCCCTTATTTATAGCCCACCTGACTTTGTTGTTGTAGGACATTTTTCACTTGTATGGTACATCCAGTCAATACCCTTAATAATGTCATGGGATGCAGTTTTCTCTTTGAGAATATTTTAAATTGTGTTCTGCTTAGGAAGTACCCATTTTTGGTGGCGGAGCTTATTCTCACTGACTGAATTAGCAGAAAGTCTGGGTTGAACAGAGAACCAGGATTTATGATTTCCATCCTTGAGCTTTCAAAAAGAGAAGGAGTTGTTACATTCCTTTGATGTCCAAACAGATGATCACTGGGCATTGAAAAATATATTTGGTTGCTGATTGGTATGTGATTCTAGCCAGAAAATCCAGGAGTAAACCAGTTATCTCCACAAAGGGCTCTCTTGAATATTAATTAAGAGTCAGATTCTGTCTGATTTTTCTCTGGGTGACTTGTGGGGTGGGCAGAAGGAACCTTGGCCCAAATCCACAAAACGATTTAAACAGTGCAATACCTATTATTTAGGTGCTTAGAAAATAACTGGAACAACAATGGGATCCACAAAGCCTGAGTTAGGCACCTGGGCTCCCTACACAATGCATGAGGAGATACAGGTGCCTTAGAAAAGGATCCACAAAAGCCAGCATGCTAAGTGGCTGTGGGACATGATCAGCTAGGCATGCTCTGAGCACATGTAATTTCATACAAAACTGAGGATGAGCATTGAACTCTCCCTTATAACCTTTACCCCACTGTTTTGAGTACAAAGGGCCATAACTAGGGCTGGGCAAGTGGGGCAGCCATCCAGGATGTAGTGCCAGGAGGGGTGCAAAAATGAGGTAGAGCGCAGGATTGGGCCCTGCGGCACTGGCCAGAACCCGGAGTGTTCAGTGCCCCCCCTCCATGCAAGATTGCAGGCCCATTGACTCTGGCCAGAGCAAGGTAGGAGCCAAGAACACAAATACATACAATGCATGCATGCATTGCCTACACAGATACTTGCCTACACAGAGACACTTCTCCATATTCTTTCTTGGGGCCTTATGGGGAAGGGTCTCAGGGGTCCCCACAGGCCACAGGGCCCCGAGAGGGGCAGTCTCATTCTCTTCCTCTCCCTTCCAGTAGCCCCATTCCCAGCATTCAGAGATAGGGATACATATCTCGAACTCCTGGGTGTCAGTGATGGAGTGACAGACCGTGGGTTGCTGCAGGGGCAGGGGCAGGCACCTCAGCTCAAGTCCAGCCACAGGAGAAGAGCAAAGAGGAGAAGAGGACATGCAGCAGTGGGAGAGGCGTGCACCATGATTCCTCAACAGCTGCCTGCTATGGGCCCTTGCGAGTCATGCTAGTTTGTCCCCTGCCCTGACCCGGCCAGTGGGAGCTGCTCCTGTGGGGACAGGGTGCAGGGACAGAACACAGAGCCTCTGGCCGCCCCTAGGCCTACCAGACATGCCAGCTGCTTCCTGAGAGCCATGCGGCATAGAGGCTGTCAGGAACCTGCCAGCCCCCTGTGTGATGCTGCCAAACGGACATTCAACAGCCCAGTCAGCGGTACTGACCAGAGCCACCAGGATCCCCTTTCGACCGGGTGTTCCAGTCAAAAACCAGATGTAGTTTTATATTTGAAAACTTTATCATTTCTCTGCATGGCAGCAGGGGAGTTGATTTTGGTCTGACAGTTAACGCCCAACTTTGGTTGTAGGGCAGAAATTGAGAATACAAAAAACAAAAATAAAAAAGTTTGAGTTGAATGAGTTTGTTCCTACAGGAATATACCTTAAATGTGCAATTCCTTACAAGAACATCTTCCTTGTCTAGGATATTTGGAAATACCTACAGTTCAAAAGATGTACTATACAGTTCCTTAAACAAATTCACTTCCCTCTGATGGTATTATTAGAAAGGATATCTGTTATTGTTACAGAAGGCATCTTGTACTGATTTTCAAAAATCTACTACTTTTTTTACTCAGAAAAATGATCTGAACATTGGCCTTAAATTCCTTAATATATTGTCAGACCTGTATTTATTTGTTCTGTTAAAAACATGTTGTGTCTTTTGCTCTTTGTACAACAGTAATGATATAAAGCAATCACATGTCCAAATAATAATGGACATATACTTATCTCCTAGAATTGGAAGGGACCTGGGGAGGTCATGGACTCCAGCCCCCTGCCTTGACTAGCACTGATTTTTGCCCTAGACCCCTAAGTGGCTGTCTCAAGGATTGAACTCATAATCTTGAATTTAGCAAGCCAATGCTCAAACCACTGAGCTATCCCTCCTCCATATTACTAAAAATATACAACATGCTAGGGCTACTAATATATATACACATACTATTACTTTGGCTAGTTTAATAGGAGCTGTTGGACTACTCAGCAGATCACAGATTTTAAGCCTGTCAGATTCAATACAACTTCTACCTTTCTGTCATCAGTTATTCCAATACCCATTTTATATTGTTACAATTTTTCAGTATATATTGGGTAGTCCTCTACTGAGCTACCAAACAAGCGCATTGTCCCCAAATAGCTAGACATTTTAAAACCTTATCTTTTAAATGAACAGTTTACTCACAGCTAGAGCTGGAAGGAATTATTTCAAAATTTTTTTTTCTTTTCTGAAAAATGCATTTTTGGGGCACTGAAATTATTTGGCAAATTTAGGCCAAAGTAAATCAATAGTTTTGATTGAAAAAAAATGTCAGAAGAGTCAAAATATTTTTTAATTTCAAATTTGGCCAATTTAACTCCCTTCCACGCATCCTAAATGGCTGAATGAAAATGAAAAATCCGAAAAAATTGATTTTGAGTTGACCAAAATATTTCGATTGATTTGAAATTAATTGAAAAACAAAAAAAAATTTGGATAGATTCAAAATGTTTTACTCCACTTGAAACCATTTTTTCTATTTTTTTTCCATTTGAATCTAACCATGTTATCCTCTGATGTTTAGTTTCAGTTCCTGAACTGAGAAATCCATTATCTGCTCACCATTCCAGTGGTTGAAAGCTGCACTTTCCTTTAGTTACACTTTTACTGAGCCTCTGCAGTCACTGAGTACAAAATTAGCATGCTACACATTAAATGGATTAAAAACTGACTAAGTGATAGGTCTCAACTGTAACTGTAAACAAAGAATTATCCCAGAGGGATTGATAAAAATGTTAAATAGTGTAGGGCAGCCATCTGCAACCTTTGGCACACGACTTGCCAGGGTAAGCACCCTGGTGGGACGGGCTGTCATAAACAGATAGCTAAGGGTTAATGTCTCTTTCACCTGAAAAACACAGTAACCTGAAGCACCTGACCAGAGGACCAATCAGGCAACAGGATTTTTTCAACTCTGGGTGGAGGGAAGTTTGTGTCTGAGTTCTTTGTCTTCTGCCTGTATGCTGTCTCGGATGAGAAGTGATTTCTGTTTCCTGCTTTCTAATCTTCTGTTTCCCAGTTGTAAGTACCAAAGATCAGATAGGGACCTCTCAACCACCCTGAAACGTCTGCAGCGGCGACAAATCAAAGAGCTGTGCACTAGCTTCGCCCCATTGTTCTCAGCCACCCCGGGACGGACTGAACGGGCATACCACTCCATTGACACAGGTAATGCTCACCCAATCAGAACCCCACCCTACCGAGTGTCTCCTCATGCCCAAGCTGCTATAGAACGGGAGATCCAGAACATGCTACAGATGGGTATAATCCGCTCATCTACCAGTGCATGGGCATCTCCAGTGGTTCTGGTACCCAAACCAGATGGGGAAATACGCTTTTGCGTGGACTACCGTAAGCTAAATGCGGTAACTCGTCCGGACACTATCCAATGCCCTGCACCAATGAGCTATTGGAGAAGTTGGGACGTGCCCAGTTCATCTCTACAATAGACTTAACCAAGGGGTACTGGCAAGTACCTCTAGATGAACCTGCCAAGGAAAGGTCAGCATTCGTCACCCATGCGGGGGTGTATGAATTCAATGTCCTTCCTTTCGGCCTTCGAAATGCACCCGCCACCTTCCAGAGGCTGGTAGATGGTCTACTGGCAGGACTGGGAGAATTTGCAGTTGCCTACCTCGATGATGTGGCCATTTTTTCAGACTCCTGGCCCAAACACCTACTACATCTGGAAAAGGTCTTTGAGCGCATCAGGCAGGCCGGACTAACTGTTAAGGCCAAAAAGTGTCAGATAGGCCAAAACAGAGTGACTTACCTGGGGCACCAGGAGGGTCGAGGAACCATAAACCCCCTACAGGCCAAGGTGGATGCTATCCAAAAGTGGCCTGTCCCAAGGTCAAAGAAACAGGTCCAATCCTTCTTAGGCTTGGCCGGGTACTACAGGCGATTTGTACCACACTACAGCCAAATCGCTGCCCCACTGACCGACCTGACAAAAAGACCCAGCCAAATGCAGTTAAGTGGACTGATGAGTGTCAAAAGGCCTTTACCCAACTTAAGGTAACGTTCATGTCTGACCCTGTGCTCAGGGCCCCGGACTTTGACAAGCCATTCCTAGTAACCACGGATGCATCTGAGCGTGGTATAGGAGCAGTGCTCATGCAGGAAGCAACAGATCACAACTTCCATCCTGTCGTGTTTCTCAGCAAGAAAGTGTCTGAGAGGGAAAGTCACTGGTCAGTCAGTGAAAAGGAATGCTACGCCATTGTGTACGCCCTGGAAAAACTATGCCCATATGTTTGGGAACGGCGGTTCCAGCTACAAACTGACCATGCTGCACTAAAGTGGCTTCATACTGCCAAGGGGAACAACAAGAAACTTCTTCGTTGGAGTTTAGCTCTCCAAGATTTTGATTTTGAAATTCAGCACCTCTCAGGAGCTTCTAACAAAGTAGCTGATGCACTCTCCCGTGAGAGTTTCCCACAATCTAGTAGTTAAAAAGTGTTCTTAAAATGTACAAGTCTGTTAGTTATATACTTAGTGGTATATGTAAAGGTGCATGTGTTGTAGTAATCTGTTTATTTTAAAGTTCTAGAAGGAAATCGCCACCAGTAAGCTTCCCCACTGTCTGCAATTTGGGGGGCGTGTCATAAACAGATAGCTAAGGGTTAATGTCTCTTTCACCTGAAAAAAACAGTAACCTGAAGCACCTGACCAGAGGACCAATCAGGAAACAGTATTTTTTCAACTCTGGGTGTAGGGAAGTTTGTGTCTGAGTTCTTTGTCTTCTGCCTGTATGCTCTCTCGGATGAGAAGTGATTTCTGTTTCCTGCTTTCTAATCTTCTGTTTCCCAGTTGTAAGTACCAAAGATCAGATAGGGATTTATATGTTCTTTTGTATTTACATGTCTATAGTTGCTGGAGTGCTTTAAATTGTATTCTTTTTGAATAAGTCTGTTTATTCATATTTCTTTTAAGCAATTGACCCTGTATTTGTCACCTTAATACAGAGAGACCATTTGTATGTATTTTTCTTTCTTTTTTATATAAAGCTTTCTTTTAAAACCTATTGGAGTTTTTCCTTAGTGAGGAATTCCAGGGAATTGGGTCTGCAGCTCACCAGGGAATTGGTGGGAGGAAGAAGTCAGGGGGAGATCTGTGGGTGTTAGATTTACTAGCCTGACTTTGCATTCCCTCTGGGTGAAGATGGAAGTGCTTTTGTTTCAAGGACTGGAATTAGAGAGGGTGGACTCCCTCTGCTTAGATTCATGGAGGTTGCTTCTGTGTATCTCTCCAGGAGCACCTGTGGGGGGGGAGGGAAAAGGTTTATTTCTCTTTGTTGTGAGACTCAAGGGATTTGGGTCTTGGGGTCCCCAGGGAAAGTTTTTGGGGGGACTAGAGTGCCCCAAAACACTCTAATTTTTTGGGTGGTGGCAGCAGTACCAGGTCCAAGCTGGTAACTAAGCTTGGAGGTTTTCATGCTAACCCCCATATTTTGGACACTAAGGTCCAAATCTGGGACTAGGTTATTGACACAGGCCAGTTTGTTTACCTGCTGGGTCCCCAGGTTTGGCCAATCATGGCTCCCACTGGCTGCGATTCGCCACTCCAGGCCAATGGGGGTTGCAGAAAGCAACACAGGCTGAGGGATGAGCTGGCCGCCCTTCCCATAGACCACATTGGCCTGGAACAGTGAACTGAGGCCAATGGGAGCTGCAATCGGCTTAACCTGTGGACGCAGAAGGTAAACAAACCGGCCAGCCAGCAGATTTCCCTGATAGACCGCATTCCAAAGGTTGCCAATTCCTGTTTTATTGAGTCCAGTATTACCCCATATCTCAGGAAAAGCTTATTATCTCACATAGTGCAAATTTTCCTTGAAAGCCCGAAACACAGTGCATTTAACACACACATTGCACAGATTATATAAAAGTCCCAAACCATAGTCCCACAACACACCTTATACCCCACTTCCAGCACCTTCTGTCACCTAGGGTTTCCTTCAGTCCCCACCTGGTCTTTTACTAAAACAGCCACCCCAGCCCTTTCAGCTGTAATTCTTCTCAGGCCTCTTCCTGGCTCAGAAAAGTGAGCAGTTTGGTCCCTCTACTGATCTCTTATCCCTCAGCTCTTTTCAGTCTCAGCCCCAGAACTTTAGGTCAGAAAATCAGCAAGTTAGCCCCTCCCTTGATTTCTCAGAATCCCTAAAGGAGTCTTGCCACTCTCTGCAGATACCCCTGTGGCCCTCTGTCTCAGGACAGCTTCAACTTCCCATGCATTTGTCCTGCTCGGCTTTCCTACTCAAGCTCCCCTCTTGAGGGACTACTGCTGGACTTTGTCCTTTCCTACAACTGCTCTCTACCCAGGCATCTCCCTTATCAGAGGACTGATTGAGTCACATGACCCAATTTCCCCACTAGGGGAAGCAAGTTAAAGCTTGTCACAAGTGGACTAGAGACCATCTCCCCCTGAGGGGCCAGCCATCCTTGTGACAATGGAAAACTTGCTTTTATCTTATTCTTGCTTTCATTTCATTGATGGTGTCCTGTTGATCTGCTATGTAACTTATATGTCTTGGTTCTTCTAACTCTTCTACACCAGGCCATCTAAGGTTCTTCACCTCTTCTCCTGATCTTGCCTTAGCCCTGTCTGTCCAGCTGACCTGGCTTTCTGCTGCTACTCTTCAGCTGTCTGTTGTTTCGTCTCCACTACTATCCTGTGTCTGTAGCCACCTCATATGACTTGTGTGCCACTGCAGCTCAGTGTTTTGTGTATTTGATGCTTCAACCCAGACCAGTGTGATGAACCTGCTAATCAGGGGCCTACAATTCTTATCAACCCTTCCCCCCATAACATCCTGTTTTCCAGGCCAGGTAGGAGGAGAGAAAGATCCTATCCCAAGGAGGGACCATCTGGGGAAGCAGCAGCATCATGGAAGCCTGGAGCAGCAGGGAAACCTGATGCAGAGAGAAACCCCCCATGAACAGAGCAGATGGCATAGATGCTAGTGTCCTCTGCTGGCAACCCACTAGGACTGCCTTGAGGGGGATCCAAGCTTCTATGTCCCTTGATCCCCAAGTGTTTTAAAGTTCTTGGTGACTGAATGGAGTCCAGTCACTGCCCCAATCCTGAGGTCCATCAGTCTGGCACAACCTGAGCATTGGAACCAGCTGTCCTGTCCAGTTGCATACCCCTCTGGGCACACCCTTTCAGACTCATTTATTCTTAAACACACCCTTTTCCCAGAACTCCACTCAAAAGGTATGAAGCTTCTGGTTTACCAATTTAACTCTGTCAGCGACATGGAGCAGTTGTGAAGCGGTTCACCCACACACTTTGCAGAGAGTCTAACACATTCATGTTCCTCTACTTAATCATGTCAATCACAGATCATATACAAATCATATACATCATATAAAACTGGAGGAAGATGCCAGTGAGATGAACAACTTCTGCCTTTATGAAACTTTCAGCTCCCTGCCTCAGGTGACATCCTTGTCAGCTTCCTCACATAAACCACAAATAGGTGACTTTGTTGCCAAGGTGTCCTCCCCACTATTCTAAAGTAGTCCTCCCAAGCAAGTACCAATCTTTTGTCTAAAATGACTAGATTTCCAACAATTGGGTACTTAAAATCAACTGTTCTCTATTGTCAGCCCTTTATCTCTACATGTTGGGACTTCAGCCCAACATGAAGGGTAATGGACAATAGAGAAAGCAAAAAACTGTACAGTCCTAATGGAATTTGCAGCCTGACACAGATACATAGAGTTTACAGTTCATAAACTGTACAGACCTATTTCCAAATCATCACAGCAGGGTACAGCAGAAACCAGGGCGCTGTGTATGGAACAGACTCTGACTGTCAGATACTTCAGCAGGGACCATGTCTGTGTGAGATTTATGGGGAAGCAGGGCATAGAGCCAGTGGTAAAGGGGCTTAATCCTAATCCTAATCACTACCTGAATCTATCTTGAAAACCTGCAAGGTCCTATTTCCTTTGATTAAAGCTGGGACTGGAGAGGGCACCCCAGGTACCAGGCCTGGAAAGCCTTAAACTTGACTGGACTGTCCCCAGAAGCACAAATAAAAATGATTATAGTTCCACTTTGAGTTGTAACTGTTTAAGCCACTGTACCAAGGGTACCTGCAACCCTTCCCTTTCATGCCAACCCCAATAAAACACTGTCTTGCTTTAGTCAGGCATCTAACAGCTGATTGGCGCAAACCAAGGCTAATACCTGAAGGGTCTAGCAGCTGAAGTGCCTTCAATACTTGTCTCCAAATCATGGTTCACCTGGCATGTTAGTGGTACGTTAGAGTAATATACCTCATAGAGCTGGAAGGGACCCTGAAAGGTCATTGAACCCAGCCCCCAGCCTTCACCAACAGGACCAACTACTGATTTTTGCCCCTGATCCTTAAGTGGCCTCCTCAAGGATCGAGCTCATAACCTGGGTTTAGCAAGCCAATGTTCAAATCACTGAGCTGTTTCACTCCACTTTGATGTACTACACCATTTTGCGGCTAAAATGATTATATCCACTCACCTGTGCATACTGACTTCAGATCCTTGGCTTTTTTGTGGTGGTGGACAGCATGCTTAGCATGGCATTATAACTGTTTCTGGGTCTTGGCACTCATTCCATCATTGGGCTTCAGTAGATGATCCCTCATGGCTGACTCTGTATAGAGACTCAATTCTTGTTTCCATGCTTACGTCCCTTCATATTGCCTGTTTGTTCTGGTTTTTGGATGCTGCTTTGTTTTCCTGTTAATTACACTTTTCTTTTCTGTGAGTTTCATAGACTGACCACTGCCATGGTGATGTTTCATACACTGTATGCTAAATAATCATGGAACAATGCAGATTTTTATATTTTTTAATCAGAAAATGTTGGGGGGAAAGGGGTTAGCATGGTAAATTAGGATCCCAGGTAATAACATGAGAGGATTCTATGTTTCTAAATATAAAGTGGCTATTTAGTAAGATGACTATTTCTAGAGATGCAACTGCAGCTAGCCTTCAAGCCATGTCCAAACAGACTGACTTCCTGGTGCCTTCAATTAACATTTCTCTCTTGCAACACCTACACCCTCAAATTGGATATACAGACCTTGTTCCAGAACTCGGAGTCTTCATGACAAATCCCTACATTTTGGAAAATTTATAATAAAAAATTTTATTGTATTCACTCAGGGTTTTTAATACTATTTTGTGTCTCTCCAGTAGAGAGGAAAATATTTGCAATCAGATGCATGAGTTTTTGAAATGCTCCTTTTGCTTTCAGTTGTCACTTCATTGCAGACCTGAATAATGAAGAGAGGGAGAGAAGCCCTTTCAATCAAGAGGGAGCTCCATAAACAAAGGTAGAAGGCATCAAAGAACACATTAGGAACCACAGTGGGCGTAAAGTAAGAAAAAAACAGAGATGAACAAAAGTATTATCATAAAAAACACTGAAAAGATCAGAAAGATGTGCAAGGACTGAGAAAAGATAAGGAATTCGAAAGATCAAGAAGCACAAAAAAAGGAATCAATAAACAAAACCATTAAAAATTCACAAAAAAGTGTACTACAACTTAACATCAATTGTCAGGAAACTCACAACACTTCAGTGCAGAGATTATAAGGGACTGTCAGTGAGACAGGTTATATTTTCATGCATGTTTAAGAGACAAAGTGCATGAATAAACATAGTCATTACTGTGATCATGAAGAAAAGCATTAATACAAAAATAAAGATGATGTAGACACCATTACAGGTATTATCTCAGTATGTGTCCAACACAAAACTCAACACAATAGTTATGTGAAACACTTGTGGATTATAGTTCTTTAAATAAAGGCAAGGCACGTTACTGTGGTTACATAAAAGGTATTTTGAAGATTTCTTCTGAGTTTTGATTTAAAATATTTATGAATATAAGCAATGGTCTTATTGTGCTTCATGTTATTGCTCATCACAGAATTATTGAACCTGTGAAGACTTTGAAATAACTTGTAAATCACCATCATTAGTTATTTTTTCCATTCCAGGAGTTCTAAGAAACCTCACTCACAATTAGGGCTCAATTGTGCCAGTCAATGATTTGTACAGGAAAATAATAGGAAAATGGAATTTTCTTGTGGAAAATTTCAGTGAAAATGGAGGAACAAAGAGGAAAATGCGTGTGAAATTTGTTTTCTTTGGAAAACTGATTTTTCAGTGAAAAAATTAAAAAATTTGAACTGAAAACCAAAACACTTATATTAAGAAAGGTTGTTGTGATGCCTTATGGGACATGTGGTTGTCAGGACTCATGTTCCCTTTTCCTGTAAAGTTTTAAATGGCCTGGCAGATTACATCTTCCATTATGATATTTTTTTAACTTCACTTCCATCCCCACTACTTTTTCTGTAATGTCAAGTACAGTACAGAGGGACTAGTCTAGAGAGCTGGGTCCTGAGTCTCAGCTAAAGATAGAAATCTAGATCCACAAATGAACTTATGTACCTAAGTCCAACATTTAGGCACCACTTAGATCCTCGAAAACCCTGTTCAGCAGTGTTTAAGCCTGTAGGTGCCTAAAATTCCACAAAAGCAGCAAAGAATCCTGTGGCAACTTACAGACTAACAGACATTTTGGAGCATGAGCTTTCGTGGGTGAATACCCACTTCTTCGGATGCAATTCACCCACGAAAGCGCATGCTCCAAAATGTCTGTTAGTCTATAAAGTGCCACAGGATTCTTTGCTGCTTTTACAGATCCAGACTAACATGGCTACCCCTCTGATACATAAAATTCCACAGGTAAACTTCCCAAAGTACCCAAATTTCTGCCTAAATCTGACACTATTGAGCTGTTTGGCATGTTTCCCTTCCTATCTCATCTGATCCAGAAGTCATTCTGCTATTGGTATTCTGGTATTGGTAGTATTTTTGGTGCCAGAATGCAAATGAGTATGACTTGATAGCTAGGTTACTAGGCTACTGTGTGGGGTCTGAGAAACCTCACTGGAGGGAGGTGAGTATTATATCGCTGAGGTGCCTCCCTGTGACCTGGAATTAGATATATAACTCCCTCCCTGATGTTTCCTACTGGAGGAGAGCTTAGGCAGTCATCTTACTGGCTTTTGTGAATCCCATTCTTAAGGTATGTCTGTATGGAGCCTGTGCTATAAAGCCTGGGGTAGGCTTTAGAGTTCAACCCCAAACCCCATCTTCAAAGCACTGTCTATACAACTATTTTTAAAGCACTAGAATAAGCCCTGTTGGGCCATTTCTCTCAACTCGGGCTGGGAGGCTTGCACCAAAAAGCTTTGCAGACATACTCTTAGCCACCTCATTCTCCCAGTGCATTGTGTAGGAAACCTAGGTACAGAACTCAAGGCTGTGAATTCCATTAGGTGGCAAGGTGCCTAAAAGTTAGATTCGCTCAGCATTGCAACACTTAAGTCCCCTTGTGAATCTACTTCATAGGCCTCAATCTTTACCCGAATATACACTATCCCTTAGCAGTTGTAAGTATAGCCAATAGAAGCACATGTCAATTTATGCACATTTTAACCTCTACTGTTTTTTGGGTTTCAGAAGAGCAGCAGAAATGGAGAGCATTTCTACTATTCATGGGGCAAAAGGTTAATTTTAAAGCATGGTTTTCCTTTCGTTCTATGAGATTATGCTGCATCAAACCATGAGGAAGAGTGGAATACTACATAACCTAATGCAAGACATTTTCACAAAAATTGCCAGATTTCTGCTGCAGATTTCATGTATTTTTATAGCTATTTCTATATAGACAGGCCCTGCAAATGAGAAAGTAGAACTATTTGCTGACTCAATTCTAATCAAGTATATTAACTGACATCTTATCACTACAAAGCCTTATCCAATATAATAATTTACTTTGCTGAATGTTCAAATAAAATTTTGACTCAATCTACAGAAGCACTGCTTTATTCTACAGAAAGAGGAAAATACAGAACATGCTGACACTTTAAGAAAATGAAATCCTTTAACCCTTTTATCCCTGAACTCTTTGTTAACTTTAGCCTACTTTGAATGTAGCAGCCATTAGAGATTAATTATACAGAATCACATTTCTCCCTCCAAAAGGAAGTGAGAAATTCAAGTTTCAACTCAGTGAGCTTGCTGTGATCCCCAGTCATTTGGTTAGGGCTTGTTCCCCTGAAGAAGAAATTCAGAGATCTCAGAAAATCCCTCTGAGACAAGGGATTTCCAGGTAGAGGCCCTTTGCCTCCTCAATGCTTCCCAGTCCCACTGGCCCTTGGGTAGTATGGCTTCTGCAGGAGTCATGCCATCAAAGAAGTCCATGGACAATGGCTGCCCCTGGAACCATATTCATAGGTGGAGAAGTGATCTATTTACTGATGACTTAGTCAGAAATCAGTGAAGATGGGTTCTGCCTTATTTTATTTTATTTTATTTTATTTTATTTTAGGAAGGAAGAAATCTAGCAGAGCTGTTCTGACAATCCTACTCTACCTGCCTCCACCACTACTTTTGCTGAACATCTGGCCTCACTCCAACTTTCTTCTTTTTTAAGTTGTCCTGTGTAAACAGTGAATCCAGTCTTGTAGTCTTGACACTCTGTACCTCAAAGTAGTACCTTGGAATCCCCATAGTCACCACTATAATATAATTATGACATTTTGTACAAAGTATGCCTTGTGATATATCATTTAAAAGTCTTAATCTGATGACCATTAATATCCTGTTGGATTGTATGTACTATCATTGTATGTGAAGTTATGAAATCTTTCTATATATGTTACTGAAATATGTTGTGAGGTTCGGAATCCTCACAACCAGCTTTTCAGTTACAACAAAGGAGTTCCCATTACTGGTCAGATTGGTGTTAATGGATCATCAATATCCAATCCACTCTTGGAGAAAGCATGTACAACATAGGAGCAGACTAAGCTGCATCACAGCAAGTATCTTTCTACCAGCTTGAAGAAAGTATAAAAGAGGGATAGTGGCATCGTCACTTGGTCTCTCTCTCTCCCTCCATTCCATCTCAACACCTGGAATTACGTCTGGAAGACAAAGACTTTGAACTGAGGAAGACTGGTCCCAGGACGGAAAGTGGTCCAGTCTGTATAATGAGGAACTGTAAGCTGCTTTTACCATCTGTTAGGGTGAAATGCTGCTTGATCCAAATCTTGCTTAGTTTGTTTAAGTTAGTATTTGGCCTGAAAAATTATTTTTATCCTTAGGCAACCAATTTTTATTTCTGTGCCTGCTACTTACAATCACTTAACATCTATCTTTCTGTAGTTAATAAACCTGTTTTACATTTTACCTAAAACAGTGTGGTTTGGCTGAAGTGCTAGGGAATGTCAGCTCAGGTTCCAAAGGCTGGTGCATGTCACTTTCCTGTGAAGAATTGGTGAACTTATTAATGAGTTTGCACTGTCCAATGGAACTTTGAACAGTGCAAGACAGTAAATTTCTGGGATGCAAGGCTGGAAAGCTGGGAGTAGGGGTGGAGAGGGGAATTGATTGGAGCCTCTCTATTGATGGTTCATGAATGGCTGGGAGCTTATTCTTGTAACTAAGTTGGGTGTATCCCTGCCTGTGGATGGCTGTATAAGTGCAATGCCTGTCAGAGATATGTAGCTTGACTTTAGTATCAAAGTGTGAGAGGCAGCCCAGGTTGTTGGATTTGGAGGGTTTAGCAGTCCCACAGTCCAAGTTGCACCCTCTCCTTCTCAGGTGGTAGGATAACATTATTTCTTTGTGAGGACCATTTTCTGGGACTTTCCCCCCACTCATGGTCAAAGAGACCTGACCCTATGGAAACACTTTAATGGTGGAACTTTTGCCTGGGCACATCCCAAGCTTGAATCCAAGAATGCAGGTTCCCCTATGTGCACTGAGTCTGTCTAGATTTTGTGTGGTCACCAGAGTATCTCAGCACCTCACTTACATTAATTAATCTCTGCTTACAGACAGGGAACTAAGATACAGAGAGATGAAGGCCTGATTCATTGACTTCATCAGGACTTGAGCATGTGCTTATGTGCACCAATGAATTGGGGGCTAAGTAGAGCTGGGCAGAAAAATTTCACCAAAATAAGTTTGCCAAGTTGCCAAGAACAAAACATTTTGCAGACATGGTTCAATTTCAATGAATTTCTGACAGAACCCAGGCAAGTAGGTTTCTGTTGGGCTCCTGCCTGGCTTCCCACCAGGTCTCCTGCCCTGCTCCTTGGTAACCTTCTAGGAAGACTACCCCAGTGTCATGGAGCAAATTCATGGAGAATTTCTAAAATTTTTGGTTTTCATTCCAAATTGAGGGGAAAAAAAAGATTACAAACTATCCAAATCCTCTTCAAAAGGGAATTATCTTTTTCTACACCAAAGTGACTCACCCCAGGTCACTACATCTGTGGAGATCTAGGAATTGAATTCAGCTCTAACTAAGTGCTAACCCAGCACCACAACTACAGGACCATACATACAAACCCTACTGTGCATTGTTTTATATGTTCTAAGGTCATAGATACTGTCACTTACAATTAAACTGTCATATGTTCTTATCCTTAATTTCTGTGTGCTGGTGCTATTATAATAGATGCCACACTCCACCTCAGAGAAATCTGCACTTTGGTGGTGGAGCCCCATCATAGAAACTTTAGCTCAATATAGTTTATAATTTGATTGTTGCTTAATGCAATAATCATTTTCCTCTTAGCGTTACCTTATGCTCCCTTGTCTGCTTATTATATCCACATATTGTATCTCTTCATATATGGAAATTGTAATATCTTTGGACTGGAAGACCAAGTGCAATGAGACCCTAAGACCTGATTTGGGCCTCTCAGCACTATCATTATACAAATAATTTAGATTGAAATACAATTTCCATTGTAAATTTCATTTTTAGTTCCTAAATTTTCAAATAAATTCCTTTTGGTCAAACTTTTATTTTTGGTCTATTCCACACATTTATTTTTTGAAAGTTTCAGTAACATGCATTCAGCCATCTTTGAGTTTTGCATATGAGTTTCCATCATGTTCTGATCTCAAATTTTGCACAACTGAACAAATTTTGTTCAAACTTGGCTTATTTTGTAGATCTCACATAGATCTATGAGCAAGCTGGGTTAAAACAATGGCTCAGTTCAAGGAAAATTGATTTAAGGTTTGTGACAAAGTTCCTCCTCTACCTTGGTGCGTCCTGCACTTATTGGCAGATTTGCTCCCCAAAGTCTGGGTCAACTTCTCCCATGTCTGATCAGGAGTTGGGAGGATTGCGGGGAACCCGGGCTCGCCCTCTACTCCAGGTTCCAGCCCAGGGCCCTGTGGATTGCAGCTGTCTATAGTGCCTCCTGTAACAGCTGCATAACAGCTACAACTCCCTAGGCTACTTCCCCATGGCCTCCTCCAAACACCTTCTTTATCCTCACCATAGGACCTTCCTCTTGGTGTCTGATAATGCTTGTACTCCTTAGTCCACCAGCAGCACACCCTTTCACTCTCTGCTCCTTGCACCTCTTGCTCCCAGCTCCTCACACATACTTCCTCTCCTATGGCTCCCACACACCTGACTGGATTGAGCTCCTTTTTAAACCCAGGTGCCCTGATTAGCCTGCCTTGATGGGCTGCAGGTGTTCTAATCAGCCTGTCTGCCTTAATTGGTTCTAGCAGGTTTCTGATTACTCTAGTTCAGCCTCTGCTCTGGTCATTTAGGGAACAGAAAACTACTTATCCAGTGACCAGTATATTTGCCCTCTACCAGACTCCTGTACCACACTGGTTTAGATCTGTCACAGGTTACAAAGTTTGTACAGGTTTTTCCACATATGCAAAAAAGGATTTACTGCTGGGTTTCCTTTGACATTATAAAGGCTAGAATGTTGAAGTCTGATCCTTTTTTTTATAATTGGTCTCTTTTGGATTATACTATTTTTTAACACATTTCATCTGTTTCTCAGGACTTTAGTATATGGTGTACCTATTGTGGGTACTGGGATGGGCAGGGTTAGGCCTGCCGAAAACTAAAGGCTCCCTCCAAGTGCAGGGGAGGATCCACTATGCCAAGCTGGCAAATAATTATAAGGGACATGATATTTGATTATTTCTGTTCTCTGTGCAACATACTATGTGTCTAGCAAAAACATAGTTAAAAAATATCTTCTTTTTCTTGTAGACACTTATACATATCTAATTACTGATTTGTTCCACAAGGTAAATTAAGAAAAATAGGAAAAAGAATGCTATGCCTTTAAAAATATTAGTGTTGTGTGCTGGAAAATTATTGATTTAAAAAATGTTGGTACAAATACAACATCACAGAAACTGAGAAAGGTTATTAAATCATATTGTATGTATTTATACCATCATATTTCTTATTGCTCTTTTATTATTTTGTGCATTATACTGAGTTCATTTATGTGTCACAACCCAGTTATTTATGTGAAGAATTTTGTATCTTAGTAGAAGGAGTTTTGTCTAGTGTTCTGAACCTGATTCTCATTTGCAATTATTTACACCGACTTAACATCCCCTTACAATAAAATGGTGTAAAGGAACTTTTGTGTTCTAGTCAGGGTCTGTGTTTCATTCCTGACTTTGCCACTAACTCCTTATGTGATCTTATGCAAGTCTCTCAACCTAACTACACCTCTTCCCAATTTGTAAAATGAGAGTAATAATTCTTAAGTAACTTTCGAAAGTACAGCAAGATCTTTGAACTAAAATATCTAGTCTTCTTCAAGTGCTGGTCTCTATATGTGTTCCACTGCAGGTGTGTATGTGATTCATACATGTGATACCAGAAGATTTTTGCTAATCCACACCTGCACTTTTCCTTCCCTCCATCTCTGAACCTAGGGTGTGAGAAGTGGTGTGGACTGACCACCTCTCCAATTCCTTTCTACATCTACATGATCTGTGGCAGAACCTCTTCAGTGTTCATGGAGCCGAAACTTCAATGTCTAATCTTTAAATATTTTTACAGTATTTACAGATTAAAAATTGAAATATAGTATAGATACTAGTTTAGTTAGTTTAATTTAGTCTAGTTTAGTTAGCTACAATTTGCAGCCCCCTTCCAGGTCCCCTACCAGATTTCAGGCTTTAAAACTGTATCTCCTGCCTAGGTCCTTCCTGGTCAGCAACAACTAACAACCAGAAGTGCCTATACTGCCTCAGAAAAGCACATATCTTCATCAAGTGCAGGATCTGTCTCCCCTTTCCCAACTGAACCTAGCAAGCACCAGATTGAAAACATAAGGAACATCTGAAGGAGCGTGCAATGTGACATCAATGGTCCATACAGATCCACCCTCCCTCCCATACACTGCACAGTGGTGTTGAGAAGTGTGCTCCCTAGCAACATAACTCCTGATACGAGGTGTCATAAACAGATATTTAAGGGTTAATGCCTCTTTTACCTGTAAAGGGTTAAGAATTTCACCTAGCCTAGCTGACACCTGACCAGAGGAACCGATGGAAGAACAAGATGATTCAAAAGGGAGGAGGGAAGTTCCCGTTGTCTGGGTCAGTTTCACTTTGACCAGAGTGGGAAAGCTCCAGAATTCAGCCTCTTATTAAGTAGTGAATATTAGTGAAGGAAATAAATAGGTTTATGTTTATTTTTTTTGCAACCTGTCTTGTGCAATGAGAGGAATAGTCAAATTGGGTATTTGGGTATTTTTTTCTGTAACTAAGTTTTTGCCCAGGGGATCATCCTCTGTATTTGAATCTGTTGTTTGTGAGAGTAGCTGGTATGCTAATCTCTCCCAGAGGGTTTTCTTTTACCTTTCTTGTCTTTAATTAAAAGTCTTTTTCTTAATACCTGATTGATTTTTCCTTGTTTTTAGATCCAAGGGGGTTGGATCTGGATCCACCAGGAGTTGGTGGGAGAAAGGAAGGGGGATGGTTAATTTCTCCTTGTTTTAAGATCCAAGGGGTTTGGATCTGTGTTCACCAGGAAATTGGTGAAGTATCTCAAGGCTGCCCAGGGAAGGAAAGTAGTGCTTGCGAGTGGCAGTAGCCAGACCAGATCTAAGCTGGTAATTGAGCTTAGAGCTTCTCATGCAGGTCCCCCACATCTGTACCCTAAAGTTCAGAGTGGAGAAGGAATCTTGACACGGGGTGAGCAAGGCTATAGCCATGAACTCCTTGTCATGGATGCACAGGATCGGTACTATGGCCCCAGCTTTGGAACAAACTCTAGAAGGGACCCCTCTAGTGTACTAGACCCCTTAGGTGTCTCAGTCTTCCTCAAGGGTAAGCGCCACTTCTTCATGGCCTTCTTCGACTGTACCTTTGGATCTTCAGCATTGCTGCTTCACATTGTCATCTACTTTCAGCGAGGCCATCTGAGGCAAACTCCTGAAGGAGACATGTACATTCTCCAGGGAACAATACACCTCCACAAGCATTTGCAGGGACGCTTACAAAGCACTGAAACTGAAGAGTGTATTATTCAAGTGTAACACAACATAGGAAGTCCTTACGTCAGCATGGAGAAATGAAAGTTGAAGCATCATCCATTCTGGTTAGCTTACAGCTCACCCACGCTATAATGAACCCCACTGTTCAAGCTCCATCTCTCTCTGTTCATCTGATCTCCTTAGTCAGAGTCCCAGATGTTCCTTCATGCTTTCCTCAGCCCACACTTAACCCCTACCTCACACAGAATCATAGAAGATTAGGGTTGGAAAAGACCTCAGGAGATCATTTATTCCAACTCCCTGCTCAAAGCAGGACCAACCCCAAATAAATCATCCCAACCAGGGCTTTGTCAAGACAAGCATTAAAACCTCTAAGGATGGAGATTCCACCATCTTCCTAGGTAACCCATTCCAGTGCTTCATCACCCTCCTAATGAAATAGTTTTTCCTAATATCTAACCTAGACTTCCCACACTACAATTTGACACCATTGCTCCTTGTTCTGTCATCTGCCACCACTGACAACAGCCTAGCTCCGTTCTCATTGGAACCCCCTTCAGGTAGTTGAAGGCTGCTAGCAAATCCCCCCTCACTCTTCTCTTTTGCAGACTAAATAAGTCCAGTTCCCTCAGTCTCTCCTCATAAGTTATGTGCACCAGCCCCCAGTAATTTTTGTTGCCCTCTGTTGGACTCTCTCCAATTTTTCCACATCCTTTCGGGGGGGAGGGTGGCACAAAACTGGATGCAATACTCCAGATGTGGCCTCACTAGTGCCGAATAGAGGGGAATAATCACTTCCCTCGATCTGCTGGCAATGCTCCTACTAATGCAGCCCAATATGCTGTTAGCCTTCTTCGCAACAAGGGCACACTGTTGAATCATATCCAGCTTCTCATCTACTGTAATCCCCAGGTCCTTTTCTGCACAACTGCTGCTTAGCCAGTCGATCCCCAACCTGTAGCAGTGCATGAGATTCTTCCGTCCTAAATGCAGGACTCTGCACTTGTCCTTGTTGAACCACATCAGATTTTTTTTAGTCTAATCCTCCAATTTGTCTAGATCACTCTGGCCCCTAACCCTATCCTCCTGCGTATCTACCTCTCCCTCCAGCTTAGTGTCAAGCTGCACTTTCTGAGGGTGCAAAACATACAATCATCCAGATCATTAATGAAGATGTTGAACAAAACATCCCTCAGTCCTTTGTTCTCCAGCTGAGAAATGCAGCTGTGCTTGCTGGAGAGAGTTGAGGTAATCTATGGAGATTGTTTGCTAGTTGTCAATGACCAGGCAATTGGATTTACCATTGTCTTTTCAGATGGTCCATTCATATGGGACCCAAGACCTACATAGATATTCACACCTGTGTCTTAGCTTGCAACAATAGCAAATAGTCACTTTGCACCCACTAAGTAACAATGCAACATATAGGGGGAAATGAGGCACACATAGGCTTCATAAAAATATTACAAAAATCCCACTTCATCACACTCCTCTTCTCAGTCTCATCACTGGGGTAGGAAGCTTTCTCAGAAGACTGGAGAAAAATCCCTCTCCCAATTCACCTCTAAGAGGAAGAATTCTTCCCTGATACCTTCAGAGTCAGCTGATTGTTCGTGGTTGGGAGGCTCGGAGCCCATAAAGGTCACAGTACCGATCCACAGGCTCTGAAGAGCAAAGGTGCCGTGACACTAATTCTGTTGACAGGACCTGGATTATTGGTATTAAACATAAGAGATACGAGCCACAGCTGGGAAAACTGTCCATACTAGCCAAAGACAAGCAGCGAGAACCACATGAATCATAAATAATATTGCACACACATAAGTAAGCATCAACTTCCAAAAGCCTTTCTTCACCAGCTATAAAGATGCACAGGGAAAAGGGACTTCATTCCCTAATGACTGAGGATAAGTGCACTGCACTCCAGTGGATATCATCCTTCTGGATCCTATTAGACTGAATCCTTAAAAGAGAGATCCTGACTCCTTCATTCTATGAAAGCTATGAGAGAAGAAGTCAATCCCTTTTCCTTCTTATAGTCGGAGCACTTCAGCATCTATAATACTGATGGCATCATCATTAGGACTAGTGCCTACTTTTTCCTCTTCAGTGAATCTGACATGGTGCAAGGACTAATATCACCTCCACTGAGAGATGTGAGCCTAAACAGAGGATCAAGAATTTTCTGGGTGCTCCCAAGACTCCATAACATGGTGGGAAAATCTCATCAGGAGGTGCCATAGATCCTTGATATAAAGCCCTTCGCAATAGCATACCTTGGCTTAGAGCAAATGTGGTCCCCAGATCCTACCTCCAGCCCAGTTTGTGCTGGTGGGGGGCTAAGAGCCGATACAGTATGGGCAAGATCTTCATGATCTCCCCTAGTTTCTAGCTTGGTGGGAAAGCAGAGTTGTGTTCATGGGAATGCCCTTCTCTCCATCCCCACCCCAGAAAATCTTGATCACAGATTCATCCCTGATAGGCTGGGGCATCCAACTGAATGAACATCGACACAAGGAACATGGACTCCTGGGAAGTCCGGGATGCACATACATTTCCTGGAACTGAGAGCTTTTGGAGAGGTATGCAAACAATTCTTACTGCTTATACAAGCCCAGCTCATCCAAATAATGTCAGACAACAGTATTCTACATTAACAAGCAAAAGGAATGAGATCAACCTCCCTCTCCAAAGGGGCAGTCAGTTTCTGAAACTGGTTTATTTGATCACTCTATCAGCAGTATACCTCCTGGGAAAACACAATACACGAGCAAACAGCCTCAGCAGGTGCTTCTTCATCAACCATGAATGGGAATTACTTGATTCCATGATAAACAGCATATTCAGACAATGGGGATCTCCATCTTGGGCCCTGTTTGTGTCACAAGAAAACAGGAAATGCAAGATATGCTGTGCCGATGGCAGATCAAGGTCTGGACACCTGGAGCAATATCATACTAAACTCGTGGATAAGACATGTAACAATATGCTTCTCCCCACTTCCTAGCCCACTTTCACCTTGAGTTTTCATGAATATCCAGTAGGATAGGGCAGTGATTATCCTCAGTTTTGTTTCCCCAGCTGTAAGCTTGCCCACCCGTCAGTATCCAGTCCTTCCCAGACCTCTTAACACAGAACATTGACAAGATCAGACATTCCAATATTTAGCAATCCCTTCATTTCACACCCATTATTTGGATGAGCATCAAACCTAGAGCAGATATGTTGGTAGTCATTCAAGTTATCCTTAAATAATTGACCAGAAAGTTACTTAGATAAATGGAAGAGATATTCATCTAGTTCTCAAGAGCACCAGATGCCCCCAGAAGGATTAGATAATCCTTCAATTTTAGACTACCTTTTGCCTGAAGACCCCTAGTCTTTCTCTTAACTCTCTATGACTACACTTTGTAACTAGCACCTTTCATCATCCAACTGACAATCACTCCATTTTCACCCATCCAGTGACTGTATATTTTCTGAAGTGTCTAGTCTGAACCTTCCCTCTCATAAATAAACCTGCTTCACCATGGAATATTAACTTGGTCCTATCAACATTAATCAAGTTCCTATTTCAACCTCTAGTGACATGTTCACTGATGCATTTACCTTTCTAGTGGCTATCATTTCAGCTGGAATGGTAGGGGCCCATACGACTGAGGAGCCATACACAATATTCCACAAGGATAAGGTTTTGTTAAGGTTGCAGCCAAGATTCACCTCCTAAGGTAATCTTGAACTTTAAAATCAAATGTTCCCTCTCCCGCCCCCCTAAAAAAAACAACAATAACAAAAAACAAAAAAACCCACATGCTACCAATGAGGCTCCATTCCCTGGACATATGCTGGGCATTGGCTTTCTACCTACAGAGAACAAAATTATTTAGAAAATCATCTACACTGTTCATGTCCTTGGCAGAACAGACAAAGGGAACAGCTGTCTCTTCTCAGTGACTTTCTAAGTGGATTTCTGGCTGTATTCTGCTCTGTTGCCAGTTAGCAAGTACTCCTCCTTCACAAGATGTGAGGTTGATACAAGAGGTATTTTGTTTGTTTCTTTTAAGCTGCTCTCATCCTGTGTACAAATTTGCAGCACCCAGAAGAGAGACATGCACACAGCTGCTGAAAGGCAGGTGGAGAGAGAGAGTGAAACATCCTGAAGAAACGTATTTGTTATTCTCTAAGATGACACAAGTATTCTTATTCTTTTTGCGGATACAGACTAACATGGTTGCTACTCAGAAACCTCTTGTTATGTCCCCCACTTAGCATAACAAAGGTGGTGACAGTATCATAGTGCTTTAGCTTGCATAAAACAGTAGTTAGTTTTAGAATTAAGGCTTTAGATAAGGGATAAATAATGATAGTTCAGAGCTGAAAATGCAAAATGGAGGACTCAGATCAAATCAACCAATAACAGATAAGAAATAGGGGTGAAATAAAGTTCATCAGGTATGACTCAACTCACTCCAACAGAGCCAGTTATCTCATCATAGAAGGCCATTAGGTTAGACAGGCATGATTTGTCCTTGGTGAATCCATGCTGACTGTTCCTGATCACTTTCCTCTCCTCTAAGTGCATCAGAATTGAGTCCTTGAGGATCTTCTCCATGATTTTTCCAGGGACTGAGGTGAGGCTGACTGGCCTGTAGTTCCCCGGATCCTCCTTCTTCCCTTTTTTAAAGATGGGCACCACATTGACCTTTTTCCAGTCATCCGGGACCTCTCCCAGTCGCCATGAGTTTTCAAAGATAATGGCCAATGGCTCTGCAATCACATCCACCAACTCCTTTAGCACCCTCTGATGCAGCACATCCAGCCCCATGGACTTGTGCTCATCCAGCTTTTCCAAATAATCTTGAACCACTTCCTTCTCCACATAGGGCTGGTCACCTCCTCCCCATGCTGTGCTGCCCAGTGCAGTATTCAGGGAGCTGACCTTGTTCATGAAGAGAGAGGCAAAAAAAAGCATCGAGTACATTAGCCTTTTCCACATCCTCTGTCATTCAGTAAGGGGCCTATGCTTGCCTTGATTTTCTTCTTGTTGCTAACATACCTAAAGAAACTCTTCTTGTTACTTTTAACATCTCTTACTAGCTGCAACTCCAAGTGTGATTTGGCCTTCCTGATTTCACTCCTGCATGCCTGAGCAATATTTTTATACTCCTCCCTGGTCATTTTGTCCAATCTTCCACTTCTTGTAAGCTTCTTTTTTGCGTTTAAGATCAGCAAGGATTTCTACGTTAAGCCAAGCTGGTCACCTGCCATATTTAGTATTTTTCTGCTAAGCGGGATGGTTTCTGCAACCTCAGTAAGGATTCTTTAAAATACAGCCAGCTCTCCTGGACTCCTTTCCCCTTCATGTTATTTTCTTAAGGGATTCTGCCCATCAGTTCCCTGAGGGAGTCAAACTCTGCTTTTCTGAAGTCCAGAGTCCGTATTTTGCTGCTCTCTCTTCTTCCTTGTGTCAGGATCCTGAACTTGACCATCTCATGGCCACTGCCTTCCTGGTTCCCATCTACTTTTGCTTCCCCTAATAATCATGAAAAGAGCTCAGTGACCTCAAATTCTGTTTGTAGTCAATGGGAATTGAGAGTCCTCAGCATCTTACAGGATTAGGCCTATAGAGAGCTTTTCAGCAGAGATGGTCAAAACTTTCCCATTTAAACACATTTTTAACAAATGGAAATTTTCTTAAAAACATTTTCTCTTTTGTCAAAATCTTCCTGTTTATCAACTAACCTCTCCCACGCATCATCATCATCATCATCATCATCATCATCATCATCATCATCATCATCATCATCATCATTTATAATTAATGTTGGCTTTATCAAAACATTTTGTGATGGGCAAAATAATTTCCTGAACATTATTGACTACTTTTTGTCTATAGGTCAAAATTACAACTGGTGATAAATTTGAAATTGTGTCCTGTAACAAATCCTGATATTTCTATGTGTTTTTAATCCTGAATCAGGACAAATAGTATCAAAAAGTAGAAATAAGACATATTTTGTGGAATAGGACTTTCAGAAAAAAATATTGATTCAGAAATATAAAAAAAAATCAGTTTATTGAACTGAATTCAACTATTTCATTTTGGGTCAATTTCACATTAACATGTGTCTGCCAGCGCTGCCATTGTGTCCTGGGACTTGTAGTTTGGAAGCCTTGTTATCCCCATGATTTTGTGGATAGCTGATCAGCTCAGACTTTCTGTCTCACGGTGCACTGCTGTCATAGAATTCCCATGATGTGCTGTTCATCCAGAAGGGAGACAAGGACAAGAAATGTAATCCAGACAGAAAGCCCAGCTCATGGAGGAAAATAGGAGCTTGAGGTACCGGAACTATAACTCTGTTGAGGGACTGCAGCAGTTTAGGCAGACTTGGATTAATGTTGAACTCACTTGCAACTAAACAATTTGATTCAGTTTAACAAACTGAAATCTTTAAAGTGAGACTGGCCAACTCAAAATAAAATATTTTAGCTTTTCCCAATGGAAATTTGGGTGATGGAGGTCAAATGGCAAAATGAAAAATTTACCGCACATTTGTTTATTTTTTGGTGGAAACTGCATTTCCCAACCAATAAAATACTTAAACAAAAATTTTCCATCCAGCTCTAATCAAAATGATTTATAAGGGAAGATAAAGTTAATTTAAATTTATGACAGGCATTTGTATAAGACAGCAATCAAAATCACTATTAGGATATTAGATGTTAGAATGGGTGCCAAGGTTGAGTTCTAACTTTCTTTCTAGCACCTCCCCCATTCTAGAGTTGATCATAACATTTTGCATGCAATGTGTAGTTGCTACAGAGCCCTACTGAGTTCTTAAGCTACTATACTGAAATTTATAGGATGTCACCATTCTTAACTCATTAGCAGAGCAATTGTTCACTAGTCAGGGGGTGAGACCAATTTCTAACCTCTGGAAATTCTTACTTATCTGGAGACAGTGGTCCTTATCTGGCACCCAAATAGGTGTGGAGATTGTGGGGAATGGGTGGGCAGGGAACACTGCTAATGGACTGCTGAAGGGCCTGAGGAGGGGCCAGCCTGTCCTCGGACAGAAGAAGGGGATCAGATCACAACTCATCCCCCCACCCCCAAAAAAGAAAAGGTCAACAATTTTAATTTGTGAGGGAGTGGTTGGAAGGGGAAGTGCTTTGGTCTAAGGGTAAAGGTGGCAGCTAGGCAGGCAGCTAAAGAAGGAAAAATTAAGTGATGGAAAATAATGTAATGTCCCATGGAGTGCTAATACACATGTTTCTGGCTGCTGTCCCTGGTAGAACTAGAACTCAACCTAATTTCAGCTGGGTTCATAGTTCTCATTGAGCATTTCAACAGCCTGGTGGTAAGACATATCTTTTTATGGACTGCCTCTATGGAATACTCTTCATCTTAATGTTTAGCCTGTTTGTGACATCCTACAGAACAGGGCTAAACTACTTGTTTCCCTTTTGGTGGATGATGGCTTGTGCGGGGGCGGGATATTTTTTGTTGGGTTCAGGGATTCAGTTGTTTGCTAGGGTCTGAGTGTCTACTGCAATGCACCATTTGCAGTCATCTTACTCTGTTCAAATTTCAAGTACTACCACTCTGATTTAGGGGAATCAAGTCCCTGGTATCTATTGGGCCAAGATGCCTATTTTTAATTTATGTTTAAAATATTTTGTTAAACATTCCGAGAGTTTCAGATATGGTGCTTATTTTTTGGATCGTAAAAATATACTCCCAAATATACTCCCCCAAAATAAAAGAAACTCAGTCTATCTGTGTATGGTGGCGAGGGTGAGGGAGTATATTTGGTTTTTTTGTTTGTTCTTGTTTTGGGGGGTTGTTGTTGTTATGGTCGGGTTTTAGTTTTTATGTTTTATTTGGTTTTGGTACTGCATTACATTATCTGTTGCTGTGGAAACACAGAATATGATGTAAACTGAGACGAAAATAGAGAATGAGAATTGAAACAACTTTAAAATATAGAAAATGGAGTTTTACCAGGTTTACTGGCTTACCCTGTAGGTTTACATTCTTAAAACAGGTAATAATCATTATTATGATATCATGAAAATGAGAAATTCCCTTATTTCAATACCAGGTTTTCTTTTTTAATAATTTCACACACACACCTTTCTCTCATTTGGATCTTCTTCTTGTAGTTGCTAATTAACTTCAGAATAATGCTACCTTTTTAGTGCAGTTACATTCTACCATGAAAAAAATCTAATTGCAATTTGCACAATTGGGATATTTACTTCATAATCCAGATTTTATTTAATCAGAGTTTATTAAATGAACAGCATGTAAAGGCCCTCAGAAACCTAGGATTTTGAATTAACCAATCAAATATGTTTTAATTTTCCCTTGAGGTAGTCAGGTTTTTTTAATGAGTAAGGAGTTCTCTGACAAGCTGTACAATTATCTCCAGGAAGTGAGAGGTTAATCCAGGAATCAGCAATCTTTGCATGTGGCTCGCACCGTGGCAACTACCTGTCATGCTGTTCAATATTTTCTCATTGTTTCCTTGTACTTTGCCATCTGTTTATAATAACATGTTCCCTTATGCTTGGACTGTAAGATCCTTGGGGCAGGACTGTCTTTTTTCTCTGTGCTTGCATAGCAGCTAGCACAATTGGGTCAGAGAGTGGGATTAACCCAGGGATTGGCAACCTTTGGCACGCGACTCGCCAGGGTAATCACCCTGGTGGGCTGGGCCGGTTTGTTTACCTGCGGTGTCCACATGTTCGGTCAAGCGCAGCTCCCACTGGCCACGGTTCACCGTCCCAGGCCAATGGGGGCTGCGGGAAGCGGCGCAGGCTAAAGGATGTGATGGCCGCCAGTTCCCATTGCCGATCATGGATCCCACTGGCCTCAGTTTGCTGCTCCAGGCCAATACGCGCTGCGGAAAGCGGCGGCCAGTACGTCCCTCAGCCCACGCCACTTCCAGCAGCTTCCATTGGCCTGGAGCAGTGAATGGCAGTTGGCTGGACCCGCGGACACTGCAGGGAATAAGCTTCCAAAGGAGGAGCTGGAGAAAATGGAGACTGAATGCATAAAACCAAACAGTAATATATGGTCAAAAGAAAAAGTCTAAACATGGACTGCAGTTTCCTAAATGTTTAAGCACTTCCAATCTCTTAACTTCAGTTTCTAAGATTTCTACTGGTTCCTAATCTCTATCATCCTACTCCTTTGGCGTTCTTGTCTGAAATAAATCCAAAGCTTCTGCTGAAGTGCATACCCATGCTACCTCTGTTCCTGCTGACTGATTATTGCTACACCTGTGACCCCTCAAATTAGTCACAGCTTGGCTGGATGGAGCCTAATAGCAACCAAGTGTCAGAAAGTAGCTGACAGATTCAGTGTCTCCTGCTGGATCAAGTTGGAGAGGGAACAGATACAATTCTCCCTTCTGTTTCCTAGGGAAGGGATTCTACAGGCATCATCTTAGGGGGAAAACCAAATTAAACTACAGATTTCTTTTCAGTGGGAGACTGAGACACTCATTTTTAGTTCCAACTGTAGCTAAGATGCTGCCCACTGTGACTTAATTAATCTCTTAAATATAGTAGTAAACAAGGTTCCAAAGCCAGCATTCTGCAGCAGCACAAAGGAAAAATAGCAATAGTTTAAATACCTTTCATAGACCATTCATATCACATTTTCTCTCTCTCTCTCTCTCTCTCTGACACACACACACACACACACACACACACACACACACACACACACACACACACACACACACACACTGTAGAGAAGTAGCTAAAAATAAAAAGAATGTTCCCAGGACCTTGAGTAAGGTTAGGAATATTGCTGCTTTTTTTTTTACTTTTTTTTTTCATTTTCAAATGCTCTGATTTCAGGGAACTTAAAAATATAAATATTGTTTGTCTTTCCACTATGGATTCAAAGAATCTCCTTTGGGCTGGGGAAGGTTTCATATAGAAGTTCTAGCCTGAAGAAGAAAGACTTTAGGAGGAAGATGACTTCCCTTATTTTAGTTAATACTGAACAAGGAACTTAGACGAAAATGACTTTTCTGAGCTTCTGTACCGCTGTCACACTACAGGTGTGTTATCAAAAAAGTCAAAGAAATGGAAAGAAAACTCATTCCTTACCATGCTCTCACCTGAGAGCCGTTATTCCTCAGACCCCTAGAAAAATGAAAGAAATAATTTACTTAGATCTACTGTTACTATTGTAAGTTTATTGTGCTGCTTTAATGCTACAAGGAGCAATCTGTAGGATTTCAATCACATAAAAATAAAGCATAAATATTAGATAAGAATTGAGCCACCTAACTGCAAAACAATGTGTCATTGCCAGCACATCTGGCATCAGATCCAGGAGGTGAGCGTGTATAAAAAAAAATCTGATCTCCCATTAGTCAGTTTTCTGAGCTCACCCATCTACCACTGATCATGATAGGTAAAAGCAAGGGAATACCCACTAAATCAGTGGCCTGAGTTGTCCCATTATATACCATCATACCGTTGTGGTCATGGCAAAATCCCAAGCGTGGTATGAGAAGTACTAGATAGAAGGATAGTTCTATGGAACACCTAGTAGGGTTAGTTTATATCTATCCTTTGTTCTTACAGGACTGGGGGCAATATCCATCCCAAGCATTTCCTTATTTTAGATCATTTATTACTTAAACTGAATAACAGGAAAAAGGTAAAATGAAACAGAAAAGAAACAAAATAAGCATATCCAGTGAATAATGAAATGAGTTAATATGTAGATTAATCGGATGACCTGATGTTGGGTTAATCAAGTAAAACACTATATCTAACATTTCCAATAAGAATTAACAGTCTGGGAGATGGCCTTCTGTTTCTGTATCAGCCCAAATATTGAGCCATTAGGCTATTTAGTTTAACTTGTACTCCTGTCAGAATCTTTGCACAAAGGGGAGCACATCACTCTGATAAATTCTATCAAATTGCAAAAAATCCCAACCAAACCAAAAAAAAACACTATTTGAAAATTCCCTGATATAATAAATAGATAAAACTAGAAGTGAAATCATACAAAAAACAATTGCTCGAGCTTCTGTCTATGTATACATAGGAAAGCCCCTTATTCTAAAGACTTCTGCTTTTTACACTTTGATATTCAGTGGATTAACTTTGCACAGAACCTCTAGCACAAACATCTAGGGAGAGCCAAAAATGTTTTACTTTTAAAATCATGGTCTGAGGGTTCAATTTTTTGCTAGACAGGTAGCTGGGTCTCACAATGTTATGAGGAAGTAATCCTTTCCTGTGTAGTAAACTTTTAAGTGGATTTTGTTTTTTAAAGCAGTTTAATGTTTGCTGATAACTATGATTGGTGCTTTGTCAGTGTTAACTTTTAAGCTTTGTTCTAGTCTGCTTAATTTTTTGAAATAATTTATTAGATTAAGTGATGCTTTACCACTAAGAACTTGGCTGTCTGTGTGCTGATAGCTCATTTCTCTCTCTCTCTCTCTCCTTTTAAATGTATTGCTTATGCTTTTTGCACTTGCTTGGTCTTACTTTATCATTAGCATTATAAATTTGTAGTTTAGAGTCAAACCTAATTATTTTTCTTTCTCTTTTTTTTTTTTTTTAGGCTATCTCCCAAGGAACATCAGCAGGCTCAACAGCTACACCAGATTGATCTGTTCAGATAAAGCTGGTCTTAGGGAGGAGGTAGGTGGCTCTGGTTTGTTATCTAATCCATTCTTAACATTCTGGTGGAGTAACCTTGTAGGAGCTGAATACATCATTAGAGGGGGAAAATGGTCATCATTAAATATATGGAGTACAGGTTGGATAGTAAATGTAATGGAGTTAACTGCAGATGCGCTGCTCCATCAATGAAACTTGTTTGGATGCATCCCTGCATCTGAAATGGAATCCCATTGATTTCTGAGGTCCTTTAAGAGTATGGGAGCAAGCTTATGATATATACAGTTCCCCCTGCATTGCAGAGCATGTGAAGTTAGTGAGATAGGGACACTGTTTAGAGTGGTCTTCACTTACTCAGGAATCAGTTGCAGGGTAAGGTAAAAGCTCCAAAAGAGCCAATGAGTAGTGAGTGTGGAGGTAGCATCCCCTGACAGCTCCCCCTATGTATTTGTTGTTTTGGCTAGAGTGAAGAGTTTGTGTTACAAATTATTACTGATCCAACTTTCATTGAAGTGAAAGGAAAGATTCTGGTTGACTTTAATGGGATTTGGATCAGACCCCATAGAAGGGATAAAGACCTATTTCAGTATCTAGTCAATAGGGGGTCAGGATCAGGATCAGCAAGTAGAATTAGCAGAAGACTGGTGATCTAGAAAAGGGGTGAATGATGAATGAAGCAACACTTGGGTTAAAGATTAAACAAAGAAAATGAACTACAGGGGACCCAATAATAAATATACACTAATGGTCAGCACAAAGACAAATGAAATGCAATGCAAATTGGAAGGATTAATTTGAACTGCTCATAGACATTGCTGGGCTTTAAATCATCTCTAATCAGTCAGGTAACAGACATGGATTTCATTGTGAACAGCTCTCCAAAAACATCTACTCAGTGCAAAGATGTAGTCACAAGAGCTGACAAAATGTCAGGATTTATGAAATCTTAACATATAATGCTACTAAAATATTAAAATGCCATTATGAAAGTCACAGCTTCATTTTCCTGGTTAACTGTTTTCCATGCTGGTCACCTCACCTCATAAAAAAAAAAAATAAAAGCAGAAAAAAGGTGACTGGTGACAAAATGGTTAAAGGTACAGAAAGACTTTGATATGTTGAGACTGCAGAATACGGGGCTGTTTAGTTCAGAGACACATAGAAGGCGAGTTGATAGAGATATACAAAATAATTAATGGTATGGAGAAGGTAATTAGAGCATTCTTAATTTTGCTTCCTCAAAATACAAGAACAAGAGATTTCTAATAAAACCTGAAGGTATCAAATTTATAATAATAATAATAATAATAATAATAATAAGGAGATTGACCTGTGGAACTCATTGAGACATGACATTGCTGAGGCAAAGAGAAGAGATAATCAGATGAAAACTTTCTTCATTGGAATTTACCAATTTGTCAAAATCAAAAGTTCCTGGAGACAAAATGCTGAAGGAACCTGGTCTTCCAGGTTCATAGCATCTTATCAGCCCATCTCTCCAATGGCTTCCTGATTTCTCAACACCCCACCTGGTGGCCTGAGATGGCGTTGAGAGCCTAGAACCCAGGAAGCTTTGGAATTTCAGCTCCCAGGCTCCAGTTCCTCAGCAGCCTGGTCTCACAAGAATATTTCTACACAGGAATTTAAAGACCCGTGGCTGGCCTAAATCAACTGATTCAGGATTGTGGGGGTTGGGCTGTGGAGCTGTTTAACTGTAGTGTAGATATGCAGGCTCAGGCTGGACCCTAGGGTCTGGGATCTGCAATGGGGGAAGGTCCAAGAACTAGGACTTCCTCCCAAGCTCAAATGTCTACACTGAAATTTTATCCCCCTGCAGCCCAAGCCCCATGAGCCCAAGTCAGCTGACCTGGGCCAACCATTAGTATTTAATGGCTATGTAGACATATCCCTAGGGTCCATGGCTCTAAGACAATCTGGCATGTGGACAGCCCCTAAATCAGGGACCTTAAGTCTTCCAGGGCCCTTGGTTCTAGGTAAGCCTTCCAGGCAGACTGCCTTGGAGTTAGAGCCTTTCATGGAGAATGTCAACATTTTGGGTTTGTGTCATTCAGAACAGAACAAAATTTTGAAATAACTAAAGACTCTATGACACGGAATTTCCTTTCTCTGCCTGGCTCCAGCCAAGAGTTCCAAAGGATTCAATAAAGCACTATTTCCCAAACATGGGACACCGCTTGTGTAGGGAAAGCCCCTGGTGGGCCGGGCCAGTTTGTTTACCTGCTGTGTCCTCAGGTCTGGCCAATCGCGGCTCCCACTGGCCGCAGTTTGCTGCTCCAGGCCAATGAGAGCTGCTGGAAGTGGCGGCCAGTATGTCCCTCGGCCAATGCTGCTTCCCGCAGCCCCCATTGGCCTGGAGCAGCAAACCGCAGCCAGTGGGAGCTGCGATCAGCTGGACCTATGGATGTGGCAGGTAAACAAACTGTCCCAGACCGCCAGGAGCTTTCCCTATACTAGTGGTGTCCTAAGTTTGGGAAACTGCAATAAAGGATTGGACATTATATGGATAGTGAGAACATGGATAGCTACATTAGATATTATTTTTAGAAGGAATCTGAACCTGCATGATTTTGGACATGATGGGGCTTAAAAAGAAGCTCTCCTTTTACTCCGTAATTGTCCATTATGTGTATCATTGTAATTTTCTTCTTCTTGGTGAGATGAATCAGTGGTCTGATCAGGTATGACAGATCCTGATTGCTGACATTTATACTAACACTGTCCACCCCAGCAATATCAGGTCACTTCTCTGACACAGATGGAAGTGTGATACAGAAGAAAAATTGCCATTTCTCATCACAGAAAACTGGAATAAAAGGATACCTAATTGATTTTTCAAAATAAGGGACTTTGTTACTTTAAAAGCCATACAATATCTTTACCGAATTCACTGGAAATATGTCACAGTTTCCAAGGTAACTTCACCTCTAAGCCCTTTGTGTCTTGCTTGAGAGTACTGCTCTCAGGCTTATAGCCAGCACCTTTCTGGGTCAGGAACCCAACTTCTTCTCTTTCCAGAATGGGGACTTAGGCTGCAATTCCTCCTACTTTTCACTGTGATCACTTTAGCAAGTTGAAGTTTAGTTCAGTACCTGCTGTCTTGTTCTCACCTAGTGGGAAAAACAGTGTTAGCCATAAGACTGGCCATACTAGGTCAGACCAAAGGTCCATCTAGCCCAGTATTCTGTCTTCTGACAGTGGCCAATGCCAGGTGCCTCAGAAGGGATGAACAGGACAGGTAATTGTCAAGTGATCCACTCCCTGTTGCTCATTCACAGCTTCTGGCAAACAGAGACTAGGGACACCACCACTCCCCATCCTGGCTAATAGCCATTGATGGACCTATCTTCCATGAATGTATCTATTTTTTGTTGAACCCTGTTATAGTCATAACTTCATAAAGTATTTCTTCACAGAAAAGCCTTATGGTTTTCAAAATATATTTTCTCTGTAAAGAGATTATAAGCATGCCTGGCTTACCAGGTATCACCTGTCTTCCACACAGTGACCCTGGCATGTTTCAAAGTCCTGCAAATCTTTTCTGAAGAGTCTGAGCCTCCTGTCCAGCCTCATGCCAGTTCTTGGATCAGACGATAGTGACTCCTCCTCTGTATCAGGCTGGTCTCCATTCTTTGTTTTGTAGCCTTCTTCAACCAGTGGAAGCCAAGATATGCAATTTCCTGGGGATGGGGGTGCACCTCTCCAGACTCTTCTACCTCCCTAGGAATTTGCATTTGTTACCTACACACACACACACACACACACACACACACACACACACACACACACACACACACACACACACTGATTTTAATTTATTCATGCTTAGTGACTTCCTTCCAGTTAATGTGTTACTTGTTCAGTTTTCAAGCTTTTGAAGTTCAGTTTTCAGCATGGAAAAAGGTATATAGTGGTGTCCCCCACGGATCTGTAGTGGAACCAGTGCTGTGCAAGATATTCATAAATGATCTGGAAAAAGGGCTGAAGAATGAGATGGCAAAATTTGCAGACTATACAAATTTATTCAGAATAGTTAAGTCCAAAGCTGACTCAGAAGAGTTAAAAAGAGATCTACAAAACTAGGTAGCTGGACAATAAAATGGCAGATGAAATTCATTTTTAATAAATGCAAACTAATGTGCATTGTCAAACATAATCCCCAAAGTGATGGGATCTAAATTAGCTCTTACCATTTAAGAAAGAGACCATGGAGTCACTGAGGATAGTTATCTGAAAACATCTGCTCAGTGTGCTGAGGCAGTCAGAAAAACAAGCAGAATGTTAGGCTTCAGTAGGAAAGAAATAAATAAGAGCGCAGTATCATAATACAAATAAATACATCCATGGTACATCCACTTCTTGAATATGGGGTACAGTTCTAGTCTCCCCATTGTAAAAAAGATACCTTAGAATTGGAAAAGTTACAGAGAAACATTTTTAAGGGTATGGAATTTACTAAGGAGGGATATGACAGGTCTATAAAATCATGTATGGTATGGGGAAAATACGGTAAGGAAGTGTTTTCTACTACACCATATAACATAAAAACCAGCAGTTATCCAATTAAATTAATTGGCAGCAGGTTTAAAACAAACAAAAAAGGAAGTACGTCTGCACATAATGCACAGTCAACCTATGGAACTCATTGCTGGGGATATTGTGAAGGCCAAAAGTAAAATGGGGTTAAAAATAGATAAATTAATGGAAGATAAGTTCATAAATGGCTGTTAGACAACATGGTCATAAATGCTACTCCATGCCCTGCGTATCCCTAGCCTCTGACTGCCAAAAGTGATGAGTATATGACAGGGGATGGATCACTCAAAGATTGCCTGTTCTGTTCATTCTCTCTGAAGCACCTGGCATTGGCCACTGTCAGTAGACAGAAAACTGGGCTGGATGGATCATTGGTTTGCTCCAGTATGGCCATTCTTATGTTCTTTTTTGAATACAGTGAATATCAATCCAAAGAAAAAGAAAATGTCTCATTTTTTTCATAAAAATATATCAGAATTTTCCCAGTTCTCCACAGTTCTTTCACATATATTCACCACTTTATGAATAACTAACACAAATTCACTGTTTGCCTTAATGGCATCAAGAGTCACTCAGATCCCTAGGTAATGAACATGGTTTAATACTGAGAAACACAGATAGATAAATGGGTCATTGTCCAATGTTACATATTAAGAGCCAGTTTTTTTGATCCTTACTCCTCTGGGCAAATGTGTACCCCTTTGAGTAACCTCATACTATTCAAGGGAGGAATTACTAGTGTGAGTAGGAGCTCATCGATGTAAAGATTCTAAAAAAATTGCCCCTCAGGCATCTAAGATGCAAAATAACAAGTGAATTATTCTATTTGAATAGAAACAAATACAATAGATGTTTTTTAAGACTTTTCAGAACTGAACCTTGGAAGTCAGGAAATGACTTTGAGTACTCTAAAGAAGCTTCTGATAAACTGTGTGAAACATGAAGTCACTGAAGATTTACAAGGTATATTGCTGTAGTTCCCTGAATGGAAAAAAAGGACATCTGCTGTGAAACACAGCCCAGCAAATATCTTGGAAATTTTACAAGAAATGTCTAGTTCTATCAGCAAGAGAAAAATTTGTCAGCTACAGAGTAAAAATTGTGCACATATAAGAATATGTCCATAGAGAAAATAGTTAAAAACTTATTTGGCGATAAAATGCATTTATAAAAGGCTGTTTCGATGGAAAGCACGCTCTACATTTGAGAAATAGAAATCATAAATGAGTGCCTAGGACTGCTACAAATAACTACTTTTCAGCCACTGACCCTTTCAGATGCAATGGCTTGAAATTGTAGTCATCAGAATGAATAACATTTGGTGATTATGTACCATGAAAACATGTCAAAGAATAGTGATCACAGTTCTGAACCAGCCGAAACACAAATGTTGGAATTTGGCCTTTCAGGTATGTGACTATGTCTGAGAATGAGAGACAAAAACTCCCATTGACTTCAAAGGGGGCAGGTTTGACTCTATAGTGGAACGGTAAAAAGAAGAGAGAAGAAATCTGGAAATGAGGTGATTTTCATTATTCTGATTTACCAAACAATCTCATAGCCTCAGTTTCATAATTAGAGTTGGCTGAACATTTTGTAATGAGGAATACTAGGCAAACAGGAGAGGCTAACGGGAGTTTCTGAGGGAGTTAGTTTCTCAGGGAAGGTAGAAGCTTTTTCTCTAAGGACAGTTGTACATAAACTACTACAATGGCCAGTCATGGATCAGTCATTGGTACCTGCAAAGGATGTGCCAGATGTTCCATTTCCTGCATAGAGATAGTGACTTCCTGGGCATGAAGAGCAAGCTACAGATTGGCCATGATTGTTAAGAATTTGTTCCTTCTATTATTGGAATAAGAAGCCTGCAGGGACAAGGTGGGAATTTCAAGACTCCAGCTAGTCAGAAAAGCAGCATCAGAAATAGTAGGAGAACAAAGTATAGCATCTGATTGAAAAATAACATAAGAAATAATGGATATGGGATTATTTTTCCATTGACATCAATGATCAAATCCAAGCAATTTGTAAGATACAGCGACAGCACAGATGTGACTTCCAGCGAGTGGTTGCCTCTTCGATTCAATGTATGTCAAGAACTGTCTGAGTGAGGCATCACCTCAGAAAAATTAACTTAGCATCTGCATGGCCCAGAAGGAGAGGAGCTTTTCTCAGCATTGTATGGCGTAATATGGCAACAACAGAACACCAACAATTGCCTGTAGAGGCTCAAGTTTGTCTGGTTTAGCTAGACCTCTCAAGTGTACCGCATTATACAGCACAAACTGTACTACAGATTAACAATATTCAGGCTGTCTGGTGAGCAAGCATATTCCTGGCCCTGTCATAGAACAACCAAGCTAGGAATCCCTCTGCTTCTATTCCTGATTAAATGGGAATTGCACACCAAATTCTCTCACCTTGGCTGTTCTATCTTTACCCTCCTGCTTCCCTGTAACATCCTCGTTCCTTCTTTCCCCTTCCAACTCTCAACACATGCAGATGTTTCCAAACAGTCTCAGGAACATTTCCTAAGCGAATTCCCTGGGAAATATTATGTTGGAATCTTTTCATGAAAAAAAAACCAAAATCCCAAATCTTCACAATATGCGAAGAGAGCGACAGGATTGAGTTTAGTAGACTGTTTTCCATTCATTAATAGCAACCCTAAATATATGAGTAGTAACCTAGAAATGAGTACAGAAATGGAATTCTTTGGCCCCAATCAATGCAATACACACACACACACACATTGTATTTTGTTGCAGACATGGAATACCATTACTGTATCAAATTCAAATAGATTTTGTATCAGTTTAATCATTTGACTTACAGGTTGCTACAACCAGGCTTTTCATTTCATTGTTACACAGCTCTTTTGGAATATTCCTGTATAATTGAAACAATGAGCTATAATTGTGCCCTTCAACACCAAATTCTTCTTACTTCAATGGGATGCTGGAAGCAGCTGTATAATAGTTACCACAATGGTGTGTACAATGGACTGTCAATTGAGCAATCCTCCATTATTTGCCTGTACGCTCCGGAATGCTTTTAAAGATATCTTACACATGTTCTCTGTGACTTCTAAGGAAGGCTTTCCACATCTTGCTTACCAACTGGGCAATGTTAGAAAATCTGTACATCTTATCACAGGAAGCCTGCTGAAATCTTCTCATGGCTTCTCCTGGGCAGCTCTCCTAAGAGCCTTTTCTTCACTTCTTGAAGTGGAGATGGGGATTTCTTTGTACAGCTTCATACAACTGTAAAATTACAAAACCTATTTTGAAAGCTCAGCATAATCAAGTGCATAGTAATGGTATAGTTATTTTGATAAACTCAGTACTGTTCATACACAAAAATGGCTTCAAAGGGGCTCTTTCAAATTCACTTTTATCTTTTTACTTTTAATATGTATTAATTGTATATTTAAAAATAACCTCACAAGGTTTCTTTATGATCAGAAGTAAGCATGCTGGTATTATTTTCCTTACAACTGTACTAGCATAATCAATTATGTTAGTAAAACTTCAGAAATAGGGGTACTGTCTGCAGTCTGCAGTACACTGACTATAGGATTGAGGCCATAGTTTATATGTGACTTTTCACTCTGCTGGCTCTGAAGCCATTGCACCATACATGATCAGCAGCTTTTGTTTTTACTTTAATATCTGTAAGAGAGATAAATTATAACAAACGGAATAATGATTTTTAGATTCTGAAGGACACTTGCCACCAGATTGTCATACAGGCAAACTTTCAGCTAAAGTAACTTAATAGGCTATTTTGCTTCCACAAAGCAATGCTATCTTCTGTTTTGTAAATGGTAATATACAATAGCATATTTCTGAAAGGTATGAATACCTAGAGGGGCTAAGAACATTACTCACATTTCACCTAAATGTGGATCTTCACTTTAAGCACAAATCTGTGCCAATCCCCTATATTTCAGCCTACAGAGGAAAACTGTATCTGTCAGGCAAGTTTTTTTTCTTTAAATACAGCTTAACTGAAATTTCAGGATGAAGTTTGTGTTTGTTCTTATCTTTATAGACTTATCTTTATGAGTGTGTTTAATACTCATAGGAGATTTACAAATAAACAGTTAAAAGAAAACTGTGTTCATTTTGCTCAGCCAGCAATTTGAAAGTCAGAAAGCATTCCTCAGCATAAATAAACTGGGAAATGTATTTGAAAATAAAAATGTATGTTGTAATTGGGATTTCTGAAGGTGCTTGTGGCAGCTATCTTGCTGAAAAAATATATCAAGGATACTAGTAGCTTGAAAGCCCATGTGGCTTCTAGTAAGGAAAAAGTGTCTGTCTTTTAACACTGCACTTGTGTTCAGCCATCTCTCCTTTATAACCCTCTTTGTCTATTTAGTTTGTGAGCTCTTTGGCAAGGGTCTGTGTCTATATATCCACAACACTTAGCAACAGGGGGCCCCTTCTCAGCTATAGCGTGTAAATGTTATTAAAATGCAAATCTATAATAAATGCTAATAACAATTAAGGTATTATTCACTAGAGCTGGATGAATAACTGACTTCATGGTTTGGTGGCAGTTCTGAAAAAGTGAAAGGAAAAATTTACCTTGTGTCAAACCAAATATGAAAAATATCAGAGCTTTTGGTGAATTGAAAAGCTGCTTTGCATCTGTTCAGGAGGAATGCTCTGAACCTGGGTTTCCTACATACCAAGTGAGTGCCCTGACTACCAAGATAAAGGTTGTAAGGATGGGAATAGCACCACTATGTTCTCTTCCAGCTACTGTGTGCATGGTCAAAATGATTTGGGTCAAATTCATAAATAGTTTCAAGTTGATGGAAACTGCACTTTGCACTGAATAAATTATTCATCTGAAAAAAATTCACTTAGCTCTAGTCTTCACTATGAGTGCCTGGTGGGAAAAAACTTTTTTTCACCCATTTCCATAAGTAATGTAAGGCCAGCCTTTGGAATGGGGGCCAAACTGTATTGTAGTGGATGGCTTCCCAATGTCATATCACTACTCTGTTGCAAGAGTGGAGGACCTTTGACCCAGTGAGCCCCCTCTCTTCTCCCTAACTAGCTTGGTAATGGAGATCAACCAGACAGATTTTAAAGCCATCCATCCCTTTTAAAGTTCCTCCAGAGGTGAGTGTGTCAGTCAGCAGGGAAAGAATCTGCATCTGTATTTGGATATCGAGGTCTGTGTAATAACCACAAGCACAATTATCATAAAGAACATGGAAAATAGGCTGTCTAGAATCAGTGAATCCACTTTTGGAACAGGATGGGATTGGGCAACCATGTAATACTTAAATTGTCATCATGTAGCAGATTCTGAGGGGGCAGTGCAGCACAACAGAGAATGGATTTTGAAGCTACATAATGCAGAAGATTCATAGACATTGATGTGGAACTGTAGTCACAGATGGTGCTTTTCTCTGCATAGATACCTATGCTTACCCAGGTACAATACAACATTATTTATATTACCTGTTTTGGGTTTTTTTTTAATTAACTATGGGCAGGACAGTGACTTTCTCTTATGACAACATATGGTGGAGTAAGGCACATAGGGCTCCCCTCAACCCCACCACTGGTTATTCTGTATCACTGTTCTGTGCTCCAGAGGGAGAACAAACTTCAAGGGCTTCTACTTCCTCTGCCCACCATGCAGGTAGCTGGAGAGGGTCTGGTGAGTGGCAGAGCAAAACCTCCATCCCCTTTTCTGGCTCCCAACAATAAGCAGTTTGCATTGCTGAGCTGATGTGAGGGGGAAGAAATCTGATAATAAATTATTTTCCCTGGAGCAAGGAAGGAATTGGGGAAAGTGTTGTGACTCTGAGTGCTATAAAGCTATTCACTAAAATTACTCGTCTGTGTGTGTTGTAGTGCTGGGCCCTCTGTCTGGTTTGTTTGCTAAAGGCATGGTCCTGAATGCCTGCAGCAAGGTTTTGAGCTTCTTCAACTCCCTTAAAACTTCAAAGGAGTTGAGGGTGCACAGCACTTGCAGAAAGCACTCAGCACCTACAGCATTGAGCTCTTTGATTGTTAGCTCCTTGAGATCCGTGTATCTTTTTCGTTCTGTGCAACGTTGAGCACGGGTGTCAGCACATAATAAATAATAATACCCACGGAGTAAATTATTCTTGTATCTGACAAGTTGTAGGTAAAAGGAATGCAATTATAGGGTTCTAATAAGGACATATTTATGATTTGTTTGTTTCATTAAGATATTTTCATGCAGAAGTTTAGCTAAGTTGCATTTTTCATGTGATCTATCATCCAATTCTCTGAAGAAAGTTCACGCATTATTGTCACTAGTTGTTGAATGTTCTTTTTTAAAGTAATGTAAAACGTGTTTGATTTCATATAAGAAATTCTAAATACTGGTACAATAATGATTCCAAAGTTATCTACTCCTAGATTTATAAGCAATGAGAACTTTATTTTTTCCCATAAGCAGTTATACAAATGGAGGGATATTTATTTGTAGGAATTAGGTATGTAATTTGATGAGATATTTGCAATGGTATTTTTGAAAGCACTCAGCACTGACTTAATTCTCTTCCCACCGAAGTCAAGGGTAAAACTCCCACTGATTTCAATGGGATAAATGTTAGACCAATACAGCCATGATTTTGAAAACACCACCCATGGTTTATTTATAGTAGCACTGTTAACTAATCAACATTGATAGTGACATAATCATTAAGAGCAAATGTTGTAAAATCATACACAACTATCTAATGCTTATCAGAATTACACAACATTACATGTCATCCAGAGCATGTTTAAATATGGTTTTAATGTATACTTATCTGAATATTTAGGGTTGTAGAAAAAAACACAAGATACAACATTAATCTCTGATCCTGCAGTGAGTGAACCCCTGCACTTGTGCAAATCCTATTATAGAAATGGGACCTGATATTGTGTTATTTCAGAAATAGTATGAGATCATGCAGCTAGAGATTGTTGGAATGTATAAACACAAAAGGACATAGTTAAAAGATCTTGTGGTCCTAGCACACCCCGCCCCAGCAAAAGAAGCAGTGAAGGTGGGTCCTCTAGCATAGACACCAAATCCATGGGAGCTCCAGCTCTGGAGCCAGTGGTGCTGGAACACTTTTAGTGATGGAGGTGCTGAAAGCCAGCCTCCTTATCCCTTTTTGCCCCACTCCCTGACACCTGAGATGATGCCAGGAGCAGGGCAGTGTCTCCGGGAAGGAGGGACCTGGACAGCAGTAAAGGGGCCGAGGCTGGGCCACAGTTGGGGCCAGGAATGGAGCCCCTGGTGCGGGGCCAGGAGCCAGGACCTCACAAAAAATCTTGAGATGCTGAAGCACCTTCCACACCTCCAGTTCCCACACCTGTGGCTAGAGCACCCTCAGAAAAAAATTAGCAGGTGCTTAGCACCCACCAGCACCAGCCAGAGCCTCCCATCCACTGGCAGCCACACCGATCAACTCCTTCCCCTCCATCCCAGTGCCTCCCAGTCACTACGATCAGCTGTTCCATGAAATGTAGGAGGGCGCAGGGAGGGAGGAGGAGGAGAGGGGCACAGGGTGTGCTTGAGGGGAAGAGGCGGAACTGGGCAAGAAAGGATGGGAGCAGAGCGAGATTGGAAAGAGGCAGGGCAAATGTGGGGCCTTGCGGGAAGGAGTGGTTGGGGTCAGGGCCTGGGACTGGTGTTGCGCAGGGGTTGAACACCCTCAGGCAAAGGAAAAGCTGGCACCTCCAGACCTGCCTCCAGGCCTGCCTAAAAAGGCAGCAGGGAAACAGCGAGTCAGAGCACAGCAGGCTTAGACAAAAGGAGCTGTAGGAGTTGCTGGTCAGTTGCTGGCTGGGGCGGGCCAGTTTGTTTACCTGTCACATCCGCAGGTTCTGCTGATCACGGCTCCCACTGGCTGCAATTTGCCGCTCCAGGCCAATGGGGGCTGTGGGAAGTGGCAGCCAGTAAGTCCCTCGGCCCGTGTCTCTTCCTGCAGCTCTCATTGGCCTGGAGCAGCAAACCACAGCCAGTGGGCGCTGTGATCGGCTGGACCTGCGGACATGGCAGGTGAACAAACCAGCCTGGCCCACCCAGGTGCTTACCCTGGTGGGCCGCATGCCAAAGGTTACAAATCCCTGGACTATGCATTAAAAAGTCTATGAGGTGAGCTATCAGCATCTTCTAAGTGACTGTGTTGAATGCTGCCAATATATGATGCATAAGAGGTAATGCAACTTTTGTTACCTCTGTGTTATAACTTGACTTGAAATCTGATTGGATGGGACCCACAACAGATGTAGTTGTAAGCTGTTGCTGGACCCAGCTTCCCACCTTCATTCAAATATCTTGCCCAGGAAGGAGAACCATAAAAGTGGCATTGATAATTGGCCAGGTTACAGTGTCAAATAAGACAGTGCAACCTTTCTGAGAACAGGTGCATTTAAGACTCTGAGGGACACATAGGCTGTGGCTGTAAAATGGTGGCAGAGACTTTTCAATATTTTTTATCACATTTGTCTGCATGACTAGACTAAATTCTGTGATGGAAAATGGTGTGATAGCAAAAAAAGGGGGATTTCCTCACAGTGGGAGGAGTTTGAATTTCCAATAGAGTGGAAAAAAACAGAATGAATGAGAGAACTTACTTCCAGGAACAGATATGATGTTTGTGACAGTAACTTTAAAATTTAATAATCAGGAATGTTGATAAATAGTTGCGGACTATTTCTGGACATCAGTGTTGAGCAGTCCTCTCCATCAGTCAAGACGTGACTTAAAGTTATCATGAGATAGTTTCCTGATGGCCTATGAAAAATGATTAAGTGATAAAGAGTCTGTTTTCTAGAAGACAGGTATCCACATCATTAAATTACAAATAGCACTAATGGGACCCCCTTTTTACTAATGTAAACAGAAAAGCCAAAGTTTGAACAGGTAAAGAGATTCCTTCTTTAAGCTCCATCTAGACTTGGGTGGAATCACATTTGAAGAAATAGTTTTAAACACTATTTTGAGTAGAGCTGGATGAATATTTTTTTTCAGTTCAGCCTGCAAACAAACAAACAAAAAAAGAGGGAAAATATTTCTTTGGTTTCTAAAATGTTTGGAATTTGTCATCAAATCAATAAATTCTAGGCTAGCTTTAAAAAAAAAAGAAACTATAGGGGTGAGATTTGTTCCCTGAGTTGCCTGAAGCCCAGGTTTAAATTCCCATTCTGGGATATGGTTAAATCTTCTCTCTGCCTGATTCAGAAGAGGGCATTGAATCCACATCTTCTGCTACCTCCCAGAAGAATGCCTTAATTGCCAAGTTACAGAGTCACTGTCTCTACTTGTCCCAATGAATATTTTTGTATTACAAAGAGAAACAGCTTCAAGAAGAGAACCAAATAGCTTATAGCCTGGTGATTAGAGCACTTACATAGCAATGAGGAAGATATAAGTTCATGTCCTTGCTCCAGAGGAGGATTAAAATTCAAGTCTTCCACATCCAAAGCAAGTGCCCTAACCACTAGGTCAAAGGTTATAAAGATGATAAGCATCCTCACCCTGAATAGCTTGAGTCTTACCTGACACCATTTGGGTGACATTTACAAATAGTTTCAGGTTGACTGAAACTCTGGGTTTTTTGGCAAAAAAGTTATTCAGTCACAAAATTTCATCTAGTTCTAATCTTAAACTGTTTTTCCTAACATGGGTTGAACACAGTTATGGGGCCATAAGGTTGTTCAAGACTAGGAGCCGAAGTGACCAGTTTCATATTCCATGTTTACACCAGTTGTGACTCCACTGAATTCCATGCAGTTACATGTAAATCCCCATGTATCAAAAGGAAAATAGTTCCATACAGTTGATTGAAAAATATTTTGTGCACAAGAGTTCCTTCTTCAAAGATTCCCCTAAGAAAATATATGCTCTTAATTTGTTTTATTATTATTATTTTTTTAAATCTCAACAGACCTTAGTGTGAGGAAGATGACAAAAGAAGGATCAGGCACATTTCCTCTTTATACCTTACCCCCCTTCCCCCAAAAAAGGGCAGTGATGCAAATGTGCGTGCTGTGCTGTTTTTAGAATCAGAAGTAGGTCATATTTTGATATGTGTAATAAGCGTAACAACCAAATAACGATGGCACTCTTTACAATATCAGGCCTGGCACTGTGCATCCTGTAGCAGTAACCAAGAAAATCGACATCTCCCTAAACTATCTACTCCTTTGAAATGGGTGCTGAGGTCTCCAAAGTGTATGGTTCAGCAGTAGAACCCTCCTAATCATCTTGACTAGGAAACCAGTGGAGAATTTCCTGTTCTTTACTGTCTTGCTGTGATTTTCCTTCTACAGGCATACTACCACTGACATTAACAAAGATGTGTTTCCCTTCTAAGCTGACAGTGGGGGAGGAAAAGGTGGCCTCAGCCCACCCTGCTTGAAAGCTTCTTCCTAACTATGGCAGGAATAGCTTTGAGTCCAATGTGATTTTTTTTTCTGGCAGTGTGTGAGATCAACATGGGCGGAGATGACCTGTTTGTATGACACATCAACTTTTTTGAAAGACTCAGGCCCTTTTTTGCGTGCTCCACACAAATTCAAGATGAGAGGTAGAAGCAGTGGAGGGTGAATTAGATTTACAGAAGCCTGACTTTCTAGAAATATGTGCCCTTCCTGCATGTTCTATACCATAGTTATGATATATCCATGGACAGATTCTAACAAGACATTTGCCTAATATCTGTTAGATATCTGAACCACGAATCTGTTCAATGGATGAAATTCTTGGAGCCATTGCTAACAGACAGTATTTTCATCTCTTATGTTCAGTGATTTTTTTTCAAAAATTTCATTAGTCCTTGCTTTGGTTATTATTAATAAAAGGGCCATCTGATTTCAATATTATATTATAATTTCTACTGGCAATTTATAGAGCAGATTGATTTCTTCTGTTGAGATTTTTGAATCAGCAGATCTGATGCCCCAAATAAATATCTTATAAAATATTATAAGAATAGTTAAATTAGAGTCAGACATCTCTGTCCCTCAAAACCAAAAATTCTTCTTCAGTAAGTCAAGATGATGTCATAGGATACAATATGTAAAAAAAAAAAAAAGGTAACAAAAATAAGATTGACATTCAGCTAGTCAACAACTCAATTTGACTAGGATTAAGACACAGTTTTAGTCCATTTTGATATAACGGTAGAGTGCATACACTTTAAACAACTTCTGGTTTTCTACAGTAGTTACCATAGGTACTGAAATAATATGTTCTTAGATGTTGCTTGCTTTGGCTTTACATAGAGCAGCAAGAAATATCCATTTCATGTAAAAATACCAGATGCTACCAGTGCTTTAGAAAGCTATGTTATGCTAACATTTTAATTCACTGTATGCAGTGAGGGAGAAGGACTGATGCCAGTACTGAACACAGATCAGCAGTTACCAATATGAGATACTCAGTATCTTGCTTGAGACTGATAATACTCTGTGACCTACTTATCCATCCTGTACAGTGAATGTGGCAGGTATCCCATGGAAATAATAGTATGTGATAATATAATTAAATACTATATCATAATGCATGCACCCGAGAGGTGAAATAAAGTTTGCATAGTCAACATTAATTGTAGCATTTCTGAACTTTGGTGTGCTTGTCTTCGAAAACAATATTATTTTACCATTAAAAAAATCACATAACTTACTACTTTGTTAAAAAAAGAAGCAAATATAATAATAAAAGAATAAAAATAAATAATAATAATAATAATAATAATAACAATAACAAACAGAAATCCTATTACATGTTGTCCCTCAGGTGGGTCATTAGCAGAGTTGGAATCTTTGGAATCACAGCATAGATCTCCACCACTTAAACTATTAATACAGCTGGTAGCAATAATAGGCTGCTGTTCTCTGTGGAACAAGGCTCTAGGAGGGAATGAGACACACATTTTGCCCAAGGTTTTTACAGATATTTGCTGACAGCAAAAGAGGTGTTGAGATTTAGCAGTTTTGGATAATATTATTCTGGAGGAGAATGTGCTCCATTCATGAGAGACCTTTCTGCTTCTGTCTCCCTCAGCCTGACCCTTTCTGTCCTTATTTCCTAGCACATCTCTACCCCATCCACATCTTTGTCCTTTTCTGTTTCTATTCTCTCTGCTTTTATTTCCCTCTGCCCCATCTCTCATCTCAGCCTGTTCTTTCCTCCCACTGCCACAGGGAAGCTCAGCAGCTGGAGGGCAAAGTTATCAGAAAAGTCCTGTTCAGCTATAAGCTGATGTATACTCAGTGAACTCTATAGGGGTGAAATATGCTTAGTGTGTTTATCATGGAGCTCTGGCAGGCAGGGAGTGTAGATGCATTATTTAGAGAATTTTTCTGCTAGGGTCTAACAACCCTCTTCTATGCAAAGGCAAACAGCTGTTTTAAAAGGTTTATAATTTGGCTGAATTTGGGTGGATTTTCATGAGAACCAGAAAAGTCACCTCTGACTCCAGTATGACTGCCATGCAAATTTTCAAGTATAATTGTGTTAAAGTTCATCTATAAAATGTTTGTATGAGTTTAACATTGGGAAAGAATTATATTTCCACTGCCCCAACCTCATTCCTGGAAATGTCTGAATAGTTTTTGCTGAAAATTTCCTAAATGAAGTTCACCTTTGGAAGGCAGACCAAATGAGACATTTCAGCCTGACTACTTAAAGTTGGGCAAAGTTTTAAGCAACTGAAAACAGGGACTTATAATGGAAAATGTCAACGACATTAACCGTAGGCATTGCTACCAATTCAACCTTTAAAGAAAGTCTCTTACTCTGTAAAGGAAATACAATTCTTTGAGAGATATTGTCCCAGTCTGTATTCCACTGTGGGTACACATGCAATCGATGTGCCTGAGACCAGAAGATATTTGTTAGCAGTGCCTTTTGGACTGCACCAGAGTGTTTCCTTTCCTTGTGCACCAAAATGAGTGTATGAGGACCTTTGTTGATCACCAACCTGTAAGAGATCAGGGCATAGGCAGTCTTGCTTATTTGTCACTGCTGGGTGGGTATTTCAGAGTCAAGGATGGCCATGAACCAGTAGCCAGGGACAGTGATCAGAATAATTGCTCAAGCCAGAGTCAATAAACAAGAGTCAGGATCAGAGTCATTCCAAGGTCAGAAAACGAAGATCAGGAGTAGTTACCAAGCTTATGTCAGGAGGCAAGAACCAGGTTGAGAGTTGTATCAGGGTCAGAGACTGGTGATCACGAGGCAAGACTTGGAGCAACAACAACTCAGAAGTTGGCATCATTAGCCAGACAGCTTCCTGGGGCACCTTCCAGAGTTAAATAGTAAGCATGGGCCAATCAGAAGGCTGCAGGGTGCTCTATGGCATCTACTCTCAATAATGATCTTTGGCTGCCACATCCTGGTGGCATCGGTTGCTCCAGGCACTGCAGACCTATGTTCTAGCCCCACATCTAAAGCCCTGTATTTCCAGTTCATTCCCTATTGTGAATCACAAGTAAAGTATCAAAAATGGAGGGGAAGGATGCCGGGTGGCAGAGTACAGATATGACCACGCATCTGAAAGAACTCCAGATACTATACAAGGTCCACAATTTCTCTTTTTTCTTTTGAGTATTGGTACCTCTGTGTACTCCACTATTGGTGTCTGAGGAGGTGGGTGTGAGGATCCATACGGACTGAAGGGCTGATGAACCAAAGGATGTATCAGCTTTGCAACATTTCCCTAGGGCACAATGTCTTGTGAAGGTATGGATAGAACTCCATATCACCACTTTACAGATGTCAATGAGTGGAAAGTCTCAAAGCAAAGCTACTGAAGCTGTCTTATCTCTGGTAGAGAGGGACTTTGTTACCCCAAAATCTAGATTCAAGGCATGCCAATATTGGCTTAGCTATGACTATAAACAAATTCCAATTTGTTCTGCCCAAACTGGTAACAAGGAGTGACTCACCCTAGAGGAATTGCCAGGGTTTTACCAGGAGGCTTGTCTCTAACCCTCAGAGGACTCCCCAGGACAGACCAGTTCTGCTAACCCATGAGATGACACGGATATAGCCCTTCACTCAAAGGATTGATATTCAAGCAGTAATCTTCGAAAACAAAGTACCACTTTATTTAGAAGAAATAATCGGTTATAATGCACTCAATAAAGCAAGAAAGAATGCACGATAATGCATAAGACATAATGAAACACAATTGCATTATGTTTATTCATCCTAAGATTACATTAGCCTTTTTCATGGCCACACCATATTAATGACTCAGTCATCCTGTGATCAACCAATAAACCTAGGTCTTTCTCCTCCTCTGTCACTTATAGCTCATAAATTCCTATCTTAAAGCAAAAATTCTTGTTGTTAGTCCCTCAGTGCATGACCTTAGACTATTTAATTTTATCTCATTTCTATTATTCCAGTTTTCAAGATCATCCAGATGTTCTTGTTTGATATTCCAGTTTTCCTCCATATTAGCAATACATCCCATATTCATGCCATCTGCAAATTGTATTAGCACACTCCTACTTTTTGTGCCAAGCCCTTCTGGTGAAGAAATATGTCAACTGTCACATCCAGGAAAATCTGGGCCCTATTATTATTTGTAGCATTTGTCCTCCAATGTATATCTGGGAAGTTAGTCTCCTATAATCACATAATTCCCATTTGTTTTTATTTCATTAAAAACATTAAAGATGTTCCTGTCCATATCCAAATCAGATCATGGGAGTCTGTATTATAACCCAAGCAGAGAAGTAGCAGAAGTCCAAGACCTTGTAGATTGGCCTTGCTGGAATATGAATCTGTAATGCAGAAACAAGGTATTTTATTTACATACTGTAGGAGGGGGGACTCACCCCTGTGGCACCTCCTGCTGGTGACTCCTGGGAATTAGCTCAGTTCCAGCCCCCAAGCGCCCTCTGCAGGCAAGTGATCCACCTGTCTTCTGGCCCCCATGTCCCTCCCTGGACCCAGTGCCCTTTCACATGGGGTGCTGCCCCGTGGCAGTAATCCTTCACTCTCAGGATCTTCCCTTCCCAGGAACCCCCACCCTCTATCCCCATCTTGCCTCAGTATATGGCTACTGCCAGTCATCGTCTAGCCCCATGCCCTGGGGCAGACTGCAGTATCAGCCTACTCATCACAGGCAAGGTTGGGTTTGGACCTGCTGCCTTGGACTACTCCTGGGCTGCCCTATGCAACCCCAAGTACCTTTTAGTCCACTGCTAGGCCGCAACCTGGGGCTTTCCAGGCTAGAACTCCCCAGCTTCTCTGCCTTTCCCCAGCCCTGCTTCACTCAGGTACCTTGTGTCCAGCTCCCTGCAGCCAGGCCCATCTCCCTCTGTAGCTAGAAAAAGACTGTCTTGGCTTCTGGCTCACAGCCTCTTATAGGGGCCAGCTGGGCCTGATTGGAGCATGGCCACAGCTGAGCTTACTTTCCCCAATCAGCTCAGGCTTCTTGCCCCAGCCTAAAGGCTGCTTTCTTCAACCACAGCCCCTTCCCAGGGCTGTTTTCACCCCTTCAGGGCAGGAGCAGGAGCAGGGGACCCACCCCTTCTACCGGGAGTGCTCTGTGTCTGCTTGGGCTGCCCTGCTGGCTGGAGCGTTCCCCACGAAGTCCCGGGACCTCCTGGTCAACCTCCTCCTCGCCCTGGCGAAAAAGGCCATCCACGCGACCAGGGAGGGGAGGTTGGCCGACGGAGACTCCGGTGACTGTGGGGCTTGCTTCCGCTCCATGGTCCGATCACGCATCCGGGCGGAGTTCCTCTGGGCGGCGTCCACTGGCTCCCTTGACGCCTTCGAGGAGCAGTGGGCGCTGTCCGGGGTTCTCTGCTCGGTGTCCCCGTTGGGATCCCTCCTTCTGACCCTTTGACCTCACTCCTGTCCCTGTTCTTTTATTAGTTGTCCCCCGCACTCAGTGGGTTCTGTGGCCCTGTGGTTCCTCCCCTTAGGCTGGGGGAGGATCCTTTAGCAGTGGGCGGGCTTTGCCTGTCCACTTCCCAGATACCCAATAGATGGCTGGAGCGTTCCCCACGAAGTCCCGGGACCTCCTGGTCAACCTCCTCCTCGCCCTGGCGAAAAAGGCCATCCACGCGACCAGGGAGGGGAGGTTGGCCGACGGAGACTCCGGTGACTGTGGGGTTTGCTTCCGCTCCATGGTCCGATCACGCATCCGGGCGGAGTTCCTCTGGGCGGCGTCCACTGGCTCCCTTGACGCCTTCGAGGAGCAGTGGGCGCTGTCCGGGGTTCTCTGCTCGGTGTCCCCGTTAGGTTCCCTCCTTCTGACCCTTTGACCTCACTCCTGTCCCTGTTCTTTTATTAGTTGTCCCCCGCACTCAGTGGGTTCTGTGGCCCTGTGGTTCCTCCCCTTAGGCTGGGGGAGGATCCTTTAGCAGTGGGCGGGCTTTGCCTGTCCACTTCCCAGATACCCAATAGATGGCTGGAGCGTTCCCCACGAAGTCCCGGGACCTCCTGGTCAACCTCCTCCTCGCCCTGGCGAAAAAGGCCATCCACGCGACCAGGGAGGGGAGGTTGGCCGACGGAGACTCCGGTGACTGTGGGGCTTGCTTCCGCTCCATGGTCCGATCACGCATCCGGGCGGAGTTCCTCTGGGCGGCGTCCACTGGCTCCCTTGACGCCTTCGAGGAGCAGTGGGCGCTGTCCGGGGTTCTCTGCTCGGTGTCCCCGTTAGGTTCCCTCCTTCTGACCCTTTGACCTCACTCCTGTCCCTGTTCTTTTATTAGTTGTCCCCCGCACTCAGTGGGTTCTGTGGCCCTGTGGTTCCTCCCCTTAGGCTGGGGGAGGATCCTTTAGCAGTGGGCGGGCTTTGCCTGCCCACTTCCCAGACACCCAATAGATGGCTGGAGCGTTCCCTCTCCTTCTCTGGCTGCCCTGCTGGCTGGAGCTCCTTCTCCCTTCCTGGGCTGCTGCTGCTGTTGCTGCTGACTGGAGTGCTCCCCTCCTGGACTGCTGCTGCTGAGCGAGGGGTGGGGGGGGCCTTGCTGGCCAGCCCCCACTCCTCCACCTCCAGAGGGAGAAGCCAGGACCCCACCACCGCCACCACCACCGCTGCTACCACCTGCGTGGGGTCCTTCCTGCCTGGCCACCTGGGTTGTTGGAGGTGGAGTTGCTGCTGCTGGAGCTGTGTTTGCCTGGGGAGCTGCTGGAGCCTGGAGGCGCGTGAGGCCTGAGAGGACCACCGGCTGCTGGGGGAGCGCACAGGTAGACCCTGAAGACCACTGTGGAGGGGGCCCTCAGAAACTGAGTAACTCTTTGACTGTGCTCTAGTGGTGGGGGTGTAGACTGTGTTTGTGGGGGCACAGGGGGTGTGGCGTGGAGCCTGCCCCCTGGTCCATCTGTGTCCCTCCAACCCCCACCACCACCGTTGCCCCCTCCACCACCCCCACGGACTGCTTACCATCTGCCTCGGTCCCCACCTCTGGGACTCAGCTGCTTGCCTGGCCAGCCACGCCCTTTTTCCACCGTTTGGGCCTCCAGCAGCAGCCAGCCAGCCACACCTTTAGCCCTTGCACAAGTGCTCGTGGGTGCACGCACCCCCCCCAGCCCCCTCCCCAAACTGACCCCTCCCCCTCTGTGACAGACCCCCCAGCCTTTCCCCTTGTTGCCTGCCCCATTGCCCCTTGTAGCCTTTTGCCCATCCACTCCCAGCTTCAGTTTGTTTGCCTGCCCCGCCCATCCCCCCCCCCTTTGTAGCCTTGTTTGTCCTGCCTCAGCCCCGCAACCGGCCCCTTGGTCCCTCAGCCCCGCTCCCAACCTTGTTGAGCCCCTTCCCTACTGCCCCTTCGCCCTGTTCGGCCCCCCCCTCGTGCGCCTGTACCCTTCTCGTGCGCTTGTGCCCCCCCATTTGAGTTTTTCCCTCCGGCACTGCACCCCCCAATTGCTTTTGTATCCCTTCCCTCCCCTAGTGCGGCTAGAGGAGCCGGTTTTCCCTTCCATGCCCGGTGACTGATCCCCGCCCCCGAGTCCTTGCTTGGCCCCTTATCTGCCCCCCCCCATTTTGGCACCCTCTTCCCCTGCCTGCAGCCTAGCGGAGAGGAGTGGTTGCCCTTCTTCCCCTCCCCTCCCTTTCTCCGGTGTTTCCCCTCCCTCCCCACTTGCCATGGCGGGGGACGCAGCGGATGGGACCCCTGGGACGACCCCTGTCCCCCCCGCCCACCCTGCTCCCTCAACGACCCCCCCACTCTCTACTGCTGCCACTGCTGCCGGACCGCCTGCCACCACTCTCGCTGCGGCGCCGGCAGCGGCGGGTGCAGGGGTGACCTCTGCTGCCGCCACGTCCCTCGCCCCCTCTGCTTCCGGGGGACCCCCTCCGGCTGGCGGGAAGGGCCAGGGCAAGAAGAAGGGAAAGGGCCCCGCTAGGAAACCTAAGCCCTCCATGGCGGAGCCTGTCGCCTCTGCCGCGGCCCCACCACCGGCCGCGGCGCCCCTCCCCGCTGTTCCCTCCACCAGCTCTGCGGGTGCCCCTCCCCCGGCCCCCAGGGCATACGCCCAGGTGGCGGCGGCCCCCCCGCCTGCCGCTTCGTCATCTCCCCAGGCCGCCGCCTCCGCTATCATCTATAGCGGCCGGGGCCCCTTCCCCACCTTGACCAGGAAGCACGGCGTCCGTTGCCTCCTGGTGCCCGCCTCGCCCCACGTGGAGACCTACGTGCGGGCATTGGCGAGGGTGGTGGGGCCCACGGCCATCGTGGCGGCCTCCAAGATGTATGGCAAGGTCGTCTTCTTCCTTGCCTCGGAGGCCGCCGCCCAGGAGGCGGTGGAGAAGGGCCTGGCGGTGGGGGGTGTGTTCGTCCCCCTGGAGCCGCTGGAGGACCTGGGGGTCCGTCTCACCCTGACCTCTGTCCCCCCCTTCCTCCCCAATGCCGCCCTGTTGCCTGTCCTCTCTACCCTGGGGAAGCCCATTTCTGTGGTGAGCCCTCTCCCCTTGGGCTGCAAGGACCCCGCCCTCCGTCACGTCCTCTCGTTCCGCCGGCAGGTGCAGCTTCAACTGCCGCCGGCGGCACGTGGCGGAGAGGCGCTCGAGGGGTCCTTCCTGGTCCCCTATCAGGGGGCCCATTACCGGGTGCACTACTCCATGGGGGAGGCCCGGTGCTACCTCTGCCGGGCGACGGGGCACGTCCGGAGGGACTGCCCCTTGGCTCGGCTCGGAGGAGCGCCCGGGACCCCCGAGCCCCGGCAGGGTGCCGGCCCCGTCATCGCCGGCACCCCTGACCGCCCGGTGCCCAGGGCCGCCCCTCCTCCTCCTCCATCCATCACTGCTCCCGCTCGGGCTGCAGGGGTAACCCCCTCGGCATGCCCAGACGAGCGGGAGAGCCCTGCCTCCGCTGCCTGCACTCTGGCGGGGCCTGTGGAGGAGGGTGTGGCAGGGGTATTGCCGGGCGTGGGAGAGGGCCCTCCCCAGGGGGTATCTTCCCTTCCTCCTGCTGTCCCACCGGTGCCCCTCCAGGTCCACGACCCACCAACCCTGCCCTCTGACCCGACCCCTGACACCCAGTCCGTGAGCGACGCCATGGAGGGCTGGACCCAGGTCCAGGGTAGGCGGGGCAAGCGGAAGGCTCGAGCGCCGCTCTTACCACCTGATGCGGGAGCCCCCTGTAAGACCAGAAAGGGGGCCATGGATGCCGAGCCTTCCGCCGTGCCCTCGGGGTCGGCCCGCCCGCCAGTTCCGGCCAGGGAAGCCGTGGCCGCACCAGAGGGTTCCACCGTCCCTCCTCTGCAACCCCCCTCTGTGGCGGCCTCAAATTTGGTCCCCCCTGCTCCACTGCCGCCTGCGCCCCCTGCACCAGTCGGGGCGCTTATTGCCTCCGGCTCCAGCGGGGAGGACCCCGGGGTGGTGGGAGGTGAGCACCCCTCCATATTTGAGGATATCGAGGCCCTGGGTCTGACCCCGGTTACCCAGGGGGAGGATGACCCTCCGCCAGCGGGCCTCGACCTAGCCGTCCTCACCCCAGCTCCCCTCTCCCCGTGTTCCCTCCTCCTGGCCGCTGCATCCACTCCCGCCTCCGGGGGACCCCTGGACTCCCCGCCCTGCCTGGCCGTGGTTGGCGCCCCGCTGACGGCCGCCGAGCCCGTTGGGGCGACGGCCGGTGCCCCACGGCCGGGAGACGGGCTCACGGGGATATCCCTCGGTGGTGCGGAGCACCCATATCCCTTCCCGGGCGGGGGCCCCACCGACGGTGTTCCATCTCCCGATGCCGTGGCTAGCGCGCCTACCACCGAGCCTGAGCCCGGCATCGCTGGGGACCCCCTCCCTGCCCCTCTGATCTCCGCGCCTGGCCGTGAGGAGCATGCTCCTGACGGTTCAGAGCCTACGGTCCCGGATCCCACCTCTGTCCCTATCCCTGACCTCGGCCCCGCCCTTGGCCTTGACCCCGTCCCTGTCCCCTCCACTGCCCCTGTTGTTATTGCCGCCCCTGGGGCTGTCCCCTTCCCTTTTCCGGAGGGTGACCCCCAGAGGGCGGCCTTTACATTTCGCTGTCTCAACCCCCTAGGGGCTGCACTCTTCCCTCCGCCGCCCCCCGTCGAGCCGGGCTCTGTGGCGGACCTTGTGGCGCCGGCCCATCGGGCGTCACGTCGGGGGTCCGCCCCTTGCCTTCCCGTCCCCATGGGCCACGAGGTTGTCCCAGATGCCCCACTAGTGGGTCACCAGGGGCCAGGGGCCCCACCCCCCCACGAGCTGCGAGAGGAGCTGCGGGAGTTCCTGGAAGATGTCAGGGGCTCCCGCAACAAGGTGGCGCTTCCTCTCTAGCACTGGGGGGATTTCCATCAGATCCTCCGGGCCGCGAGGGCCCTCATGGGGGAGGGCAAGAGGACCGGGAAGCAGGATGCCGCGACTTACCAGCGGGTCCGCGGCTTCCGTGACTCCTTGCTCACCTTCGGGGTGGGTCACGGTTTGCTGCGCGGCCCGCTGGGGGCCGTGGGCGTCCCTGCCGGCGAGGATCCCACCCAGCCCTCCTCATGGCGCCCATCATCTTTGCCACATTGAACACCCGAAGCTGTAGGGTGGGTTTCCGCAGGAGCCAGGTGCTCTCCTTCCTTCGGGAGGGGGGGTACTCTGTGATTTTCCTGCAGGAGACCCACACGGATCCGGCCGCCGAAGCCAGCTGGCGGCTGGAGTGGGGGGACGGGGTCTACTTCAGCCACCTTACCACCCGTAGTGCTGGAGTGGCTACCCTGTTCTCCCCCGACCTACGGCCGGAGGTCCTGGGGTTTGCCGAGGCTGTGCCGGGCCGCCTGCTGCACCTCCGGGTCCGCTTGGAGGGGCTCGTGGTGAACCTCGTGAACGTCTATGCCCCGACATCGGCGCCGGAGCGGTTGCCGTTCTATCAGCAGGCGTCCGCCTTCCTCGGCTCCCTGGATCCTCGTGAGTGCCTGGTACTGGGTGGGGACTTCAACATCATCCTGGAGGAGCGGGACCGCTCGGGGACCGAGCAGAACCAAGCCGCCGCGGACGTCCTCCGGGAGATCGTCAACCATCACTCCCTGGTGGACGTCTGGCGCGACCGCCACCCGGACGATGTCTCCACGTTCACCTTTGTCCGGGTGGGAGCCCATCGGTCGTGCCACTCCCGGTTGGACCGCATCTACATGTCGCGATTCCACCTTTCACGGGCCCAGTCCTCCAGCGTCCGGCCAGCCCCTTTTTCCGACCACCACCTCGTCACCGTGACGGCCTCTCTCAGTGCGGAGAGGCCGGGGCCGGCCTACTGGCACTTCAACAACAGCTTGCTGGAGGATGCGGGCTTCGTGGCGTCCTTCCGGGAGTTCTGGCTGGCCTGGCGAGGGCAGCATCGTGCCTTTCCCTCGGCACGGCGCTGGTGGGATCTGGGGAAGGTGCGCGCCCGGCTCTTCTGCCGGGACTACACCCGGGGCATCAGCCGACGGAGGGATGCGGCGATAGGGCAGTTGAACGGGAGGTCTTTAGAGCTGGAGAGGCGTCTGGCCGCCAGCCCCGAGGATCCATCCCTTTGCGGAGCGTGCCAGGAGAAGCGGGAGGAGCTCCGGGTCCTCGAGGACCATCGGGCTCGGGGCGCCTTTGTTCGCTCCCGCATCCGCCTCCTTCGGGAGATGGATCGCGGCTCCCGATTCTTCTACGCCCTGGAGAAACGGAGGGGGGCCCAGAAGCACGTCACCTGCCTTCTGGCGGAGGACCTGCCTCACGGATCCTGCGGAGCTGTGCGAGAGGGCCCGGACCTTCTACGTGCGCCTTTTCTCCCTGGATCCGACCGATCCTGCCGCTCGCAGAGTGCTTTGGGACGAGCTCCCGACGCTCAGCGCGGGCGCCCGGGACCGGCTAGAGCTGCCTCTCTCTCTGGCCGAGTTCTCGGACGCCCTCCGTTGCATGCCCACCAACAAGTCTCCGGGCATGGACGGGCTGACCGTGGAGTTCTACCGCGTGTTCTGGGACGTCCTCGGCCCAGACCTGGCCAGCGTCTGGGCCGAGTCCTTGCAGGGCGGGGTCCTCCCTCTCTCGTGCAGGCGAGCTGTGCTCGCCTTATTGCCGAAGAAGGGGGACCTCCGCGATTTATGGAATTGGCGTCCCGTCTCGCTCCTCAGCACGGACTACAAGATCATCGCCAAGGCCATCTCGCTGCGGTTGAGGTCCGTGCTGGAGGATGTGATCCACCCAGACCAGACCTACACCGTCCCGGGCCGTAGCATCTTCGATAACCTCTATCTGGTCCGGGATCTCTTAGAGCTTGGGTGCAGGGATGGTCTGTCGTTCGCCCTCTTGTCCCTGGATCAGGAGAAGGCGTTCGACAGGGTGGACCACGGGTACCTCCTGGGCACTCTGCGAGCGTTGGGCTTCGGGTCCCAGTTTGTTGGTTTTCTCCAGGTGCTGTACGCTTCCGCAGAGTGTCTGGTCAGGCTCAACTGGACCCTGACCGAACCGGTCAGCTTCGGGCGGGGAGTGTGGCAGGGGTGCCCCTCTCGGGCCAGCTGTACGCTCTGGCCATCGAGCCCTTCCTCTGTCTCCTCCGCAGGAGGTTGACAGGGTTGCTGCTTCGGGAGCCGGAGCTGCGGCTGGTCCTGTCGGCATACGCCGACGATGTGCTCCTCGTGGTCCAGGACCCGGGCGACTTGGCGCGGGTGGAGGCCTGCCAGGCGGTGTACTCGGCGGCCTCCTCTGCCCGGGTCAACTGGGTCAAGAGCTCTGGCCTGGTGGTCGGGGACGGGTGGCCGGCAGGCTCCCTCCCACCCGCGCTCCAGGCCATCCGGTGGAGCGCGGGTCCGCTGCTCTATCTCGGTTTTTACCTTTCCGCCACACATCGGTCTCCGCCGGAGAACTGGCACAGTTTGCAGGTCAGGGTGATGGAGCGTCTCCGGAAATGGACAGGACTCCTCCGGTGCCTTTCCCTTCGAGGGAGGGCACTGGTGCTCAACCAACTGGTCCTGTCCATGCTCTGGTACCGGCTCAACACCCTGGTCCCGGCCCCGGGTCTCCTGGCCGACCTCCGGAAGGTGGTTCTGGAGTTCTTTTGGCCAGGACTGCACTGGGTCCCTGCAGGGGTACTCCACCTGCCCCTGGAGGAGGGAGGGCAGGGCCTGAAGTGCCTGCGCTCTCAGGTCCACATCTTCCGCCTCCAGGCACTGCAGAGGCTCCTTTATGGTGCAGGTAGTTCAGCTTGGAGAGCCCTGGCACACGCCTTCCTCCGCCGCTTCCGAGGGCTCCGATACGACCGGCAGCTCCTTTATCTCGAACCGAGGGGTCTTCCGCAAGACCTCTCCGGGCTGCTGGTCTTCTACCAGGACCTCCTCCGGACCTGGAAGCTGTTCTCCGCGACCAGGTCCGTGGCGGCCACCTAGGGGGCCGACCTCCTCGTGGAGCCCCTGCTACACAATCCCCAGCTTCGTGTGCAGGTGGCGGAGTCCCCTGCGGTGTGCCAGAGGCTGGTCCTGGCGGGAGCCACCAGGGTCGGAGACCTCCTGGACTACGACCGGGGAGGCTGGCTGGATCCCCTGACGGTCGCTCACCGCATGGGGCTCTCCAGACCTTGCACTCCCCGGCGCGTACTCCAGGAGGTGGAGGCCGCTTTGCCGCCCGCTGCTCGGGCCTATCTCGACCGGGTCCTGCGGGGGGGCACGCCCCGCCCACCCCCCACCCCAAGCCCTCCGGACCTATTCATCGGGCCCCTGCCCCGTAGGCCCGACCGCCCCCCCCGTCCCTTCTCCGCAAGCAGGCTGCATGACCTGCAGCCGGTCTGTTTCCAAACCGCGCCGAGGAAACAGCTCTACACGCTCGTGCTCCACACCCTTCACTTCCTCACCCTCGTGTCCCGCCCTGATACGAAGTGGCGGGACCTCCTGCCACCTCTGGAGGGTGAGGAGCCCCGGTGGGCCAGCCTCTACTCCACCCTGGTCCCAAGGCCCACTGGGGATATCAGTTGGCGGCTCCTCCATGGGGCCGTGAGCACGGGCGTGTACTTGGCGCGGTTTACCCCTGTCCCGGACACCTGCCCTTTCTGCGGCGTGAGGGAGACCCTGGCGCATATTTACTTAGAGTGCGCCAGGTTGCAGCCCCTACACCGGCTCCTCACAGCCATCCTCTTACGTTTCTGGTTACACTTTTCCCCTCACCTCCTTTTGTATGCACTCCCTATCCGTGGCCCCACGAAGTCCCGGGACCTCCTGGTCAACCTCCTCCTCGCCCTGGCGAAAAAGGCCATCCACGCGACCAGGGAGGGGAGGTTGGCCGATGGAGACTCCAGTGACTGTGGGGCTTGCTTCCGCTCCATGGTCCGATCACGCATCCAGGCGGAGTTCCTCTGGGCGGCGTCCACTGGCTCCCTTGACGCCTTCGAGGAGCATTGGGCGCTGTCCGGGGTTCTCTGCTCGGTGTCCCCGTTAGGTTCCCTCCTTCTGACCCTTTGACCTCACTCCTGTCCCTATTCTTTTATTAGTTGTCCCCCGCACTCAGTGGGATCTGTGGCCCTGTGGTTCCTCCCCTTAGGCTGGGGGAGGATCCTTTAGCAGTGGGCGGGCTTCGCCCGCCCACTTCCCAGACACCCAATAGGTACATATACATCACCAAGTCCTGAAACAAAGGTGATCAAAAGACAAGCAGACAATCCTTTCTCTCAAGAATCTGAGCCCAACATCAATCTTGGTTTCCAGGAGCAGCTCTGCCTCAGAAATTTATTGTAACTGGACACAAAGGCAGAGCACAGACTTTCTTGCTGCTTGCACAGCTCACTGTAAACATAAGCTTGCTTAACTAATCTAATAACAATACATCATGCCTTCCCAAGATTAAACATTTGTTTACATACTAAGAAAAAGAAGAGGGAAGACTATATGTAGCACCACAACGTAGTGACACTTATCATAACTATATCAAACCCTTGCAGGGTAAGGAATGTTCCTTCATTAGCTTGAAGGAATGGACTGAACCAGAAAGTTTGGATATAGATTTCCTATGGATGAAAATGTTATAGATGTTTGGTTCCATCAGACCTATCTCTGTTAATACACCACAGTATAATTCCCAATAACCTACCAAATGCATCCCTTCATAAAAGGACAGATAACATTTTTGAACATGATAATAACAATATGCAATATATTCAATAGTAATATTCATATCTTCTTTAAGAAAAAGTTTCAAAAAACTTGCAATGCAGTAAATTACAGACAAGGACAAATTTAAAAGAATTGTCCCTGACTGTCTTATATCTAGTGGACAAAAATAAGCATTAGTGATTTATGATAAGAGGAATAATGACTTTATTAAAAGGCTTGTTCAAGCTCATTTTTCAAAAATATATATACTACATGTGATCATTTTCATTTATTACTGGTTTTAATGCTTCAGATGTGCCATGCAACACACATCATTTGCTTATCTCATTAAAATTCCCTCCACAGCAAGAAAACATTAGGTCATCAACCTATGATCACAAATTCCATAATCCAAATGAGCAAAAATAAAATTAGGAGGATGAGAAAGAAAATATCCTATTAAATGAGCTTTATGACTTGTGTATGGAATATTTTTAAATGGTCACCTGTTTAAATACATTTCTCAGTGCCAACTTATTTATGGTGGCTGTGAAAACTTTTGTTTCTATGTCTGTCTAGCAATCAAACCTGAGTGCTGCACAGTTTAGATCTAACTGATTAATGATTTAATCCTCGATTCTTTTCTCAGCTAAAACTCCCACTAACACCAAGTGTTTACATTTTTATAAGGTGATAAGAGATAAATAATACTCGCTAAATTGACTCTGAGGCCTTGATCTTGCAAACATGTGCTTAACTTTATGTCTGTGAATAGTCCTAATGATCTCAAATAATTTGCAGGTGATATTCATTAATTGTCATTAAAATTCTTACATTCACCATTTTAAACTAGTTAATGTTACCACGCTGTTACGGGCTGCCATTCTTAGCATTCCAAAAGTTTTGATGGTTCCTTCACTTGATCTGTCAGACCATGGATTGGCCAGTTCTTTGATACTGGAAAAACACTCAGCTCCTGGCAGAAGATAATAAATCATCATTAGAGGTGGGCAAAAGATTTTGATTAAATAATTAATTTGTCAAAAAATGCAATTTTAGGAAAACTGAAACTAGTCATGAGTTTGGGTTGAATTTATTGGAGACTTTCAGCCAAATAAAGAAATTAAATTATTTTTCTGAAAAAGTCAAAAGGGTTCATGTCAACATTTTCTAAAGGAAACATCTTGACTTTTTTTTTTTTTCCAAATGACGTTTTGTTTCCAAATTTAGCTAGTGTTGTACCAAATCCTGAAGATGTTACAAAATGAACAAAAACAAACAAACAAATGTTCTGGGTCAAACTAAATGTTTTGTTTTACATGAAACAATTATTTACCCTGTTTTATGCCCCCACCTTCTTCATTGAATATAACCAAAACCACAAAATTGTTTTTTATTTTTTTTTATTTTTCAGTCTGGCCACCAAACCAGAAAAATCAATTGCTTACCCAAGTCTACTCATTGTGACTATTTATTTATCACATCTGCACAAGCAGAGCCTTGGACTCCCACAGTCTACCTGCTCCACCCATGAAGCTCCTATGGCAGGATGTGAGCCTTAATCATTAAACCTCAAATATTGACCAGTCCACTAAGTTCACCTTTCATCATGGAATCTTCAGTGGCGTAAAGCTGTCAGAAATGTCCTAGGCACTTCTGTGTCAGGCTGTGCCACTCTGCAAAGGGGCATGTCAATGGTGGGCTGAGGGCATGTCTCAAAGGACAAGAGTGTGTGGGGTGGAGCCAAACTCCACTATTAGCTAGTCGCTGTTTTTTTGAAGCTCACCCCAACACTAGAGGATATGTCTTAACTGTGTTTAGTAAAGTGTCATGTATAAATATGATGCTGAATAAATGTTTTAAGATGATTCTATAGCTCAGTGTGATCCCATTAGTGCTGATAAAGAAGTGTTATGGTCATAATCCACAGGGAATTGCATTCAGTTCATCAGCTAGCCAGATGGCCATAATGCTAATGCAGAATCATGAAAAAAGGAGAGGTATACAATGAAGGAAATATTAGGGATGCATTGGACCTCCTGCTTTGAAAATGAAAGAAACATATTCAATCATGCGTGAAGTCCTGCTATCTATCTAGAAGTGCCTTTATGGCTCTCAACACCATATTGTTTGTGCTCTGTGTTAGTAACTGGGACCCGGCTTCAGCAAAGCATTTGAGTGTTTTGATTAATTGAGGCTCGAGTGCCTGGTAACCCCTATCAGTGCACACTTTAAAGCATTTCCAAGCTTTCCAATACAATACAGGTCAAATTGTAGACAGCGACGTCACGGGTTTTTATTGAGCCATTCAGTGGTCATTTTGGGCAGCATTTACTGTAAATAAAAATAAAAGAATGAGAGAGAGAGAACACTGAATCAAACATTGAATTGAATCAAACATTCATTGAATCAAACAGCCACATCCACATCCAGGCTTGCCCTCAAAGCAGCTTTCTCCTCCAACATTAAAACATTAAAATCTATACAGTGTATAATCCTGAGGAGTTTGAATTGTGCACCACTTTCCAAAGTAATGAAGCAGTAAGCTTTAATGAAATAACATCTTCACAGTATGCAGCTAGCGCCTTTGTCAGTGCTATTTCTTTTCAATTTTGAAGCCTAGAAAACACAAATAGAATATCCTGGGTATCACAACAGTTATATAGTTACCACTGAAACAAATAATGTACAGTAGTTGTTTTTATTTATCCTGACAAAATAGAATATGGGGCCTGTTGTAAATGGGACATCTCATTAGTTTTTCATTCAAAGGAAGACATTTTAGAGCTTTATAAGGGTAGATTGGTCTAAAAATCCATTAGGGGGGGAAAAAAAAGAAAAAGAAAAAAAGCCTGTTACACAAATCCATGAAAATATTTTCCAAGAATTATAGAGCTTGTAAATAATGGGTGAAAAGTTGTTTTTTTAAAAATATGTATTCAACATAATAAATGGAAAAGATGTTATGCCTTTTAGAAGAGTTAGGAGTGCAGTTTGATTTTGTGGTGCAGGAGAAGAAGGGGAAGTTAATTGCATGTTTAGCTATTCCAGTGAATGCAGGTCCTCATGCCACGAAGCAATGAGCCAAAATCAAGCAAAATTATGCCACTATTGAGAAGCAATAGTTCTAACACAGAAAGAAAGACAGAAAGAAAAGGAGAGCAACAAAGTCCTTGTGGTGTTCTGTTGTTGTTGATTAGTGTCTCTCTCTCTATATATATATATAATAATAAATAATACCTAGCTTTTCTATTTTATGTATAATATACATAATTTGTTTTGTTAATTTACTGCTCTCCAAGTTTCAGTGCTCCATCACCATTCACCATGGTAATTTGTATCTGCAATGCATATGTATGTGTACTTGGGAAGGGAGCATAGATATCCTTAGAATAATGTCTGTGTCAGGAGCCTGGGGTACATTTCAACTGGTATGTCCTTCTATTCTAGTAATTAAGCACTGTCCTCTTTGCAGTGGCCTTTGCTGGATATTAGTGCACATAATGAAGAAGAGAGATTGTAGTGGAAGGGGAAACTTCTGCCAAAAAACACAGGATATGTCTGCACTGCAATAAAATATCTGTGGCTGGCCCAGGTCAGCTGATTCAGACTTGTAGGGCTCACGCAGAAGGACTATAAAATTACTGTGTAGACATTAGGGCTTGGGCAGGAATTTGGACTCTGGGATCCTTCGCCTCTCACTGGGTACCAGAATCCTGAACCCAAATGTCTACACTGCAATTTTATTGCCCTGCAGCTCAAGCACACCATGCTCAAGACAGCTGGCCAGCCACAGGTGTTTTATTGCAGTGTAGACATGCCAATGTAGGCCCAATGTCGAAGCCAGGAGACATGGGTGCTATCACATAGTTTTGTTGTCACAATTAGAGCTGGGTGATTTTTTTTTTTGACAAATAGTAGATTCACTGAAAAAATCATTTTTAGGGACAACTGAACTATTTGCAAAATTTAGATCAAATTCAACAAAAAGTTTTGAGAGGGGAAAAAAATGAAAATGAACGTTTTGGAAATGTCTAAACAGTTTGTTTAGACAAAAATCAACATGAACTATTTTGCAAATGTCAATTTGACATTTCAATAAATGTCAATTCAAATCAACATTCAAAACATTTAGCTTTGACTAATACTATTTTTTTCCCCAGTTTTTCATTTGGGTGTGAAAAAAACAAACAGAGAAACAACAACAAAAAATCACTTTCAATTAGAAACAAACTGGTTTTTTTTTTCCAGATTTTTAAGTTTGGCCACTGAACTAAAAAATCAATTATTCACTCAGCTTTAATCACAATATGACACTTTTTCTAAGCTGAGGATGGCAATCTACTGCAAAGACACAGCAGGGGTTTATGGGCAAAGTGACTGATTAAAGCAGAATGTTTATTATGTTTGCTGCTGGTCAAAGCGGTCATTTTGTCACAGACATTAATGTCTGCTACAGACCCAAACTTCATTTTTCTGTGAACATTTGTATGAATAGAACATTGCTCACAAGAACGTTCACATAAATTGAAATGTCAATGCATGTGTACACTCCTTGATTCACATGCAAGTATAGGTGGTATGTGTGCCTGCAAATCAGGGCTAATTTCTGCATCAGAGGTGAGTGAAGGCAGTTAAGGAAATCTTAACCTTGTATCTAATACAGTATGTTACAACAGCCGTAAACAGTTTCAGAAATCAATGGTATGTATTGACAGGATGACACTAAAATGTGGTTGGGTGTTTGGTTGGTTGGTTGGGTTTTTGCTTTGTTTTTCCATATTTGAGTCTTCTTCTCTCCACTATCAAGTATCAGGGGGTAGCCGTGTTAGTCTCTATCCACAAAAACAGCAAGGAGTCCGGTGGCACCTTAAAGACTAACAGATTTATTTGGGCATAAGCTTTTGCGTGTAAAAAAAAAAACTTCTTTAGATGCATAGATTGAAAATTATAGATGCACACATTACATAATGACACACGAAGGGAAGAGAGTTATCTCACAAGTGGAGAATCAGTTTTGACATGGCCAATTCAATCAAGGTGGATGTAGTCCACTCCCAATAATAGATGAAAAGGTGTCAATTCCAGGAGAGACAAAGCTGCTTTTGTAAAGAGCCAGCCACTCCCAGTCCCTATTCAAGCCCAAATTAATGGTGTTAAATTTGCAAATGAATTTTACTTTTGCTGTTTCTCTTTGAAGTCTGTTTTTGAAGTTTTTTTTTGGTCAGTATAGCTACCTTTAAATCTGTTTTAGAATGTCCAGGAAGATTGAAGTGTTCTCCTACTGGTTTTTGGATGTTACCATTCCTGATGTCCGATATGTGTCCATTTATTCTTTTATGTAGGGACTGTCCAGTTTGGCCAATGTACATGGCAGAGGGGCATTGCTGGCATATGATGGCATATATAACATTAGTAGATGTGCAAGTGAATGAGCCCCTGATGATGTGGCTGATGTAGTTGGGTCCTCTGATGGTGTCGCTAGAGTAGATATGGGGACAGAGTAGGCAACGAGGTTTGCTGCAGGGATAGGTTCCTGGTTTAGTGTTTCTGTGGTGTGGTGTGTAGTTGCTGGTGAGTATTTACTTCAGGTTGGGGGGCTGTCTGTAAGTGAGGACTGGCCTGCCTCCCAAGGTCTGTGAGAGTGAGGGATCATTTTCCAGGATAGATTGTAGATCGTTGGTAATGTGCTGGAGAAGTTCTAGCTGGGGGCTGTATGTGATGGCCAGTGGTGTTCTGTATCAGAGGGTAGCCGTGTTAGTCTGGATCTGTAAAAGCAGCAAAGAATCCTGTGGCACCTTATAGACTAACAGACGTTTTGGAGCATGAGCTTTCGTGGGTGAATACCCACTTCCTCAGATGCATGTAATGGAAATATCCAGGGGCAGGTATATATATGTGTGCTAGCAAGCAAGCTAGAGATAACGAGGTCAGTTCAATCAGGGAGGATGAGGCCCTGTTCTAGCAGTTGAGGTGTGAAAACCAAGAGAGGAGAAACTGGTTCTGTAATTGGCAAGCCATTCACAGTCTTTGTTCAATCCTGAGCTGATGGTGTCAAATTTGCAGATGAACTGAAGCTCAGCAGTTTCTCTTTGAAGTCTGGTCCTGAAGTTTTTTTGCTGCAGGATGGCCACCTTAAGGTCTGCTATAGTGTGGCCAGGGAGGTTGGAGTGCTCTCCTACAGGTTTTTGTATATTGCCATTCCTAATGTCTGATTTGTGTCCATTTATCCTTTTCCGTAGAGACTGTCCAGTTTGGCCGATGTACATAGCAGAGGGGCATTGCTGGCATATGATGGCGTATATTACATTGGTGGATGTGCAGGTGAATGAACCAGTGATGGTGTGGCTGCACATCACACCATAATAACTCTAGCTCAGGAACCAATCCATGCAACAAACCTCGATGCCAACTCTGCCCACATATCTACACCAGCGACACCATCACAGGACCTAACCAGATCAGCCACACCATCACTGGTTCATTCACCTGCACATCCACCAATGTAATATACGCCATCATATGCCAGCAATGCCCCTCTGCTATGTACATCGGCCAAACTGGACAGTCTCTACGGAAAAGGATAAATGGACACAAATCAGACATTAGGAATGGCAATATACAAAAACCTGTAGGAGAGCACTTCAACCTCCCTGGCCACACTATAGCAGACCTTAAGGTGGCCATCCTGCAGCAAAAAAACTTCAGGACCAGACTTCAAAGAGAAACTGCTGAGCTTCAGTTCATCTGCAAATTTGACACCATCAGCTCAGGATTGAACAAAGACTGTGAATGGCTTGCCAATTACAGAACCAGTTTCTCCTCTCTTGGTTTTCACACCTCAACTGCTAGAACAGGGCCTCATCCTCCCTGATTGAACTGACCTCGTTATCTCTAGCTTGCTTGCTAGCACACATATATATACCTGCCCCTGGATATTTCCATTACATGCATCTGAGGAAGTGGGTATTCACCCACGAAAGCTCATGCTCCAAAACGTCTGTTAGTCTATAAGGTGCCACAGGATTCTTTGCTGCTTTTACAGTGGTGTTCTGTTATTTTCCTTGTTGGGCCCAGGGCTGGCGCTACCATTTAGGCAGCCTAGGCAATCGCCTATGGTGCTAGAATAATTGGTGGGCATCATTTTGTTGGAGGGGGCAGCAGGCAGCTCCGGTGGAGGTGCCGCAGTGGTGCCTGCGGAGGGTCTGCTGGTCCGCGGCTCCGGTGGAGCCTCCGCAGTCCTGCCTGCGGACAGTTGGCTCCTTGCGCAGCTCCAGTGGACCTCCCGCAGGCGCAACTGCGGTAGCTCCACCAGAGCCGTGGAGCACCGGACCCTTCGCAGGCACCACTGCGGCAGCTCGACCGGATCTGCAGTACCAGTGAGTGGAGAGCCAAAATTGCCGGCTGCCTAGGGCACTCAAACTCCTAGCTCCGGTCCTGGTTGGGCCTGTCCTGTAGTAGGTGATTTCTGGGTACCCACCTTGCTCTGTCAATCTGTTTCCTCACTTCCCCAGGTGGGTATTGTAGTTAATGTTTTTATATTCTTAATAATCCTAAAAACATTTTTCTTTTGTGTGCTCTCTTTGATTTGCAGAGCTGAATGGGCACTACATGGTGCATTGTGGATCCTCAAAAGAAAACAATACAATAAATCTGCTGTTTTATTTCAAACAAAGGGCTAGACATCACAAGAACTGCTTTTCCTCTTGATTGCTCAGACACCTGATTGCTTTATTAATGGTTGGACAGTGTGCTTGTTTTCAACAGGAAGCACTTTTCCACCTGCAAGCCCAGTGTTTATCTACTAATTGAGATATTTCCTGTGCTTCTGGCCTTCAGTGAAGATCGTATGTCAAAAGATGTCTGGGCTCTTAAAGCAACATTTGATCATTGCAAATATGCATTGAAAAGAATTGAGTCCACAAAAGCTTTCTTGAACTGGAGCACAGATACAGATCATGCAAGTCACAGAAGAGGCAGCAGGTGAGGACACATTCTACTACTCTACAAAAATATATTACCGTGACTCAAAACACCACATTTTGATTGAGCAAATATAGGGCTACTACCTCTTTTAGCTTACATTGAGGCAACCACTTTTACCAAATTCTAATGTAAGGGATATCATGTTGCTAAGAGCACAAAAAATACAGAATTGGGTCCAAAACCTGCCAGTGGAAAGCCCTGGGTTTGAAGTCATCATGTATAGCAAGAATAGATAGAGTACAGACTGTAGCTGTACAATCTCCCCACGCTACTGCTCTCGTGTGCCAAACCTTGTTCTGAAGGGGCCATCTCAAGTGTTGAAATCTTCATCTTAATTCAGTTTTTAGCCTCTAGTCTCTACTGAAACCTTCAATAAGTGTGATAATTAGTACCGACAGTGATGGCATTTTTTTTGTAATGCAGATACATTTTTTTGAAATGTATTCTAACAACTGAAATGAGACCACCAGTTCATTAAACGTAGGCCTTCCTATAATAATACTGCAATGAAAATGTTCATGTGCCCCCGTGCACAGCAAGTACTTCACAGTATAGTAATTATCTAACTCCTTCCACTTGCTTCTGTTGTAGAAGATAAAGACATAGGAAAGAGAGAGGTTCCAACAGCAGATGAAAATAATGGACTAGAGGGTGTTTGTGTTTTATATCTGTTTTTGAACAAAAAAACTGTAGAATGTGAGTAAACAATAGAGGAAAATTAACAGTCTTTGCCATTGTCTAAGGAAGTTTGCATAAAGTGAGTAACCTTTAAGATGGCTGACCCTCCAAATGTTAACCAGTGACCATTGTCCAACTTATATGTCAAAAAAGTTTGACTCAAGCTGTTAAAATACAAAATAAAAATTGAGAATAAACTGATGGAAAAGGACTGATCAAAGGGTTCAGAGTTCTTTTTTGGAACAGAAGTGTGAGGAGGGTGTCCCAGGATTAATATACACATATCTGAAGATTGAACAATGCAGGTGGGACTGGGATTTGTGCTGTGAGGATTAATGTTTCATTCAGCACTACACAAAAGTGTTATCCTGCACGTGCAGCATATTAAGACCTAGATTATTTAGTCTCACCTGGCTCAAAATCATTTTTTAAAATATATTTATCTTCAGTATTTTAATTTCTCAGTGAAATTCTTTCTTGTCTGATACAAATAGTATTGACATTTGACTTAATGGCTTATAAAAATAGCTCCTATATCCTTATTTGTTCTCCCTAAATCCTTCTCAGGGAGATAAAAAAACAACAGAAGTGGCTTGACTAAGAAAAACTACTGAACTATTAGGCTGTAGTGATTTACAGTGGGGGATGTAATTTGTTAAATACTCCCATACAGGATACAGGGGAATGTCTATGTACAAATTCTTATCTGCTTTTAGGTGACTCCTTCTGAACCTTTATGACTAGCTTTGAATCACTGTTATGCAAATCAGCACCAGATCCATAACTAGAAATCAACAACACATATTAAATTCTCCCTTCCAGGGCAGGTCACTGCACAAGGGGCAGCTACACTGTGTTTTCCAGCATGTGGCATTTCCTCTCAATTCACTCAATTTGGGGAGGGGTGTTCCTCTCCTTCTGTGGTATGGACAGGCATTCAGCCTCCTAAAATCTGTCTATGTATTATGATGTGTATTGAGTTGTGACAACATCATAGTCCCAGGGCAATCCATGTGTAACAAGGCATGAGGCCGTGGAATAGAAGTATTATTCCCAGTGCGCTTGCTCTGGCCTTGGACTGTTTCAAACTGGGAACGGAGCTGAGGGGCACATGATTAGGCCACAAGCATGTTATCTACAAAAAGTCAGGTGAAAGATATTCTGCCTTTTAGGCAGGGGCAGCGGATGGGAGAGACCCATGGTCAGCGAAGTCCTAGTTTGGATCACTTCATTGTAGTGAGGAAGTGCTATTAAAGGAAGAGTGTGTCCTCTCCCCTTCCAGCTGGAAGAAGCTGGGAAAGCCTCAGTTGGCTAGTACCCCATATTTTGAGTCTCTCTGCTCTTGCCTTGGAACTCTTGATGAAAATGAAATCAGTCCCAAGGAAAGGTCCCTGGACTAGATGATCATGGGGAGCTTTGTTTTACCTTCTTGGCTGCTGTGTTCACATCATGTTAAGGCCCTGGGCATCAGTGCTGCTTCAGTCCTAAGGGAAACAGAGCTCCAGCTATACTGCCCAGCAGCTTGCACTGGCTGCAGCCTGCAAATCTGCCTCCTCTTGGGTGGGAAAGGGTATTAGCTAGTGTCAAAAATACATGGAGTTGAAGGGGGATGAGGATATGTAGAATAACTCTCTTCTTGCCCCTCCCCCATTTGTTGGGATGAGGCTTATTTTAGTCATTTGCTGCAGTAGACAATTCTGTGAACCCAGAAGAGATGGCTGACCTTCCTGTTTCTCTTTCAGCTCTGGCAAGAAGCTGCCTGCAGCACATTTGTATGCTAGCTGCATGTTCCTCAGTAAACTTCAGACACTATTGCTTTTAAGTCTGCCTCTGCAGATTGCTGTTACACCCAGCTCCAGGGCTCAAGCCAGAACATAACACTCTTCCTACTGCACCTGACAGATAAACTTACATTCAAGTGGAGGATCACGGGGGACCTGCTGTGGAACCCCTTACATGCCCTTCAGTCCAAATCCACTTGATCAGGTTCCCCGCTACTCATGAAAATAGAGGGGGTGTTTGGGACAAAAGTATTATCACATAGTTCACTCCTAGCCTGCTGCTTTGCATCTAGACTGTATCAAAACTAAAAGCTTGCTACAGCATCTGGATGTTTACATCACAACCAATGTAGCTTTGAAGCCATTGGTTCCAGAGAGGCACTCAGGAGTGAGATTTTTCAACCCCCTTAGCATTTTTCATGAGCGTATCAGAGTGAATAGATTTGAGAGACAAAAGCTGGTCAGGGAGCTTGGAAGCGCTTTATGGCAAAGTTTATTTTACATAACATTGTCAGATTTGTTTTTCCACTTTTTGTTAAGGTTGAAACTCTGGGGTCATCAGTGTTGCTGTGGCTAACATTCTGGGAGGAATGGGAAATGAGATGGAAAAAAACTTGGAATTCCTGTATTAGTGCCAATATTTTGTGTCTTCAAAGTTTCAGCTCAATTTAGGCACATACAGCTGCAGAACTAAAATGCGTACAAGACCTGAAAGCAACTGTTCAAAGGTTTAAAAAAAATTAATCCTGTCCCTCTCTTTCCCATTCCATTGGCACACAAGGCCAGAACTTCACAGAAACTTCCAGAGTGGAGGGAAAGACTTTGGAGAAGCACTTCAGGGGGCCATTCATAACTCACCTGTGTGCTACAAGAGTTCTCTCTGCATGGGTATAAGGCCTGAATTCTTGAATGAGCTGGTAGAATCACAGGGACATGGCCAGGGGGTCCACCCATTGTACTGATGCACTGACTATTTAAGCATGGCTCTCAGTAGCTTGTAGCCTATAGCAGTGGTATGTACAGCTGGGGTTCCATCCTGGCTGGATATGAGGATTCCCTTCTCTCCAAATCCCACAAAAAGTCACCCATTTGCATTTGACGAAGTGGGTATTCACCCAAGAAAGCTCATGCTCCAAAACGTCTGTTAGTCTATAAGGTGCCATAGGATTCTTTGCTGCTTTTACAGATCCAGACTAACACGGCTACCCCTCTGATACTTGACACCATTTGTTTTGGTTTTTCTCAATTGATATGAATTTCAGTGCCAATGACCTAAATGCTGGCTTTGGATTAGGTCTTCAGCTGGTGTAAGTAGAACCTTTGAAGTCAAATGAGCTATGTCAATTTACATCTCGGGGGTCTGGTTCTTTGAGTACATACTGTTATAAGTATCTGAATGATCACAAGTGAATATCACTGAGCAGACAGCCGTATACATGCCCATGCCACCTACTGCCTTTACAACCCACATTATTTTATAAAACAATCATTAAAAGTTTTAGCTTGTGATCATGTGTCCAAGCCAGTTTAATACTGACTGCTATGTTTCAGAAGAGAGCTGAAAATCAAAACTATGAACTAAAAAGAGGTTTTTGCATGGTAGGTTAAAAATGCACTGCTATGAAAATGCTTAAATAGGAATTTACTCAACAGACTGTAATGACTCATGAAGAGTTGTCATAGTCTACTGGTTATGTAATATGCATTTTCAAAAACTAGGGATCTATTCTCCCATCAGATCAGGAGAAATTGATGTGCCTAACTTCCATTAGCAGTAATGGGAATTATACAAGCAAATTCCCCATGCACTGCTGGAAGAATTATATGCTTTAATAGGCATCATATATCTGCATCCTTTTAAAATCATAAAGAATAATAAACTTTAAAAAATCATTTGGCCCTAATAAAGAGCTACCAATCCAATCAAAAATGTATTTCCATAAGTTGTGAGTTCTCATTTTTTATGTAACAAATATATTCTGTCACCTTTCATATTTATTTTATGGTAAAGGTACATGATAAAAATATGTTCTTTAATGTCTTATGTTTTCACTATTTTTTGCAATGACATGAATTTAAACAAGGAAGGTCAGGCTTAAATTTATATTATTTTAAAGTCAGTTTGAGACTTAAGGTTTTTTTTTTTGTTTTTTTTTGGTAACAAGTTGTTTTTCTTTTGACCATAAGCACAGAAAAAAGCTATTGTCCTAACAGCTATGCTAAGGCTGCAGAAGACAGATATGTAGCATTTCTCCACTTAAAATTAGATGCTTTAACACATCACAGGCTTATTTATGTGCTGCCTGCAAAGAAAGCTGATGTTAATTTTCATATATTTAAAAAATATGAAAAAGAAAGAGAAATAAAAAAGTGCACATGGAAAGAGAAATAGGTGTAGGAAAGATCCTCAGTTTTTGAGATATGATCTGTCATCTGTCAGGGATTATCATTGAACAGCAGGCTGTATTCTGACATTGAGCTAAGGTTCTCACCTATTCAAAAAAGCCTAGTAATGACATTTGTGAAGAAGGAACATTTTTGTTTTACTCTTCGCAGTTACCAATCCTATCACATAATGCAACTCTGTGCTTTCTATCCCCTCTGCCCATGCCAGATCAATCAGCTTGGAGCTCACCTTGATTTGAATCTGTCCTCATATAATGTCTTGTCAGAGTGGTTGCTTTAATTCTACTTTCCTACACACTTTTTCTTTAGTATTCTTAGCTTCTTTACTTACTAGTGTCCCTTATTGATGCAGCAAGTTGGAAAACAGTGACTATAATGTTAGTGGGGGTGAAACCAGGACCCTGTTAACAAATGATCAGTACAGCTGTCACCTTATATTACAAAGAGACCACCATATCAGCACTGATTGCAGCCCATTACTTTTTCCTGGTGTAACTGGAGATGTTACACTAGGGCTTCTAGTTGATGGTGATAGTATCAAATTTATATTTCTGAACATGCCAATAAAATGAGGAAAATCTAAAGACTGTAGCTGGAAACTAGTAATATTACAGTTATGACATTTCAACTAGTTTTTTTTCTTTGTCCAGACACTATTTTTTTTAGCATTAGGAGGATGTGTCATTTTGTTCTTTGTTAAGAAATTGTACCAGAATGATCTGGATTGGACAACACAAACTAAAGGCTGCATCCTGCAATATTTACTCAGCTAAAACCACCATTGAAGAGCAAGAATTGTGGGATCATCCACTAAAAGTATTATAGTAATTATTTACATAAACCCACAGTTTCAAAGTTCTGTGACTAAGTTAGGAACTCCTGTAGATGAGGCCTGATTTTCAGAAGTACAAAAGCAGCCATGGTTCCCACTGTCTTTAAACACCAAAGATATTTAAAGTTTTGGCCACAGAGGCAGAAGTGTATAAATAAAAACTATGGCTCCATTTTCAAAGAAGTTACATCATAGAAGGATATTTCACAATGAAGACAAAACCTACGGAAGCAAGTAAGGGAACTAAAGAACAAGGGTTTCCAGTAACAGTACCAGAACATGAGTTCACATGCATGGTTCTATGTGTGTTGTGCTGGTTGAATATTATTTGCTTTTAGTTGGCTTAAATCTAGATTTTATTTTTAAAACATAATTATTGCTTAGCAAATCTTGCTATTTACTAACAATGAAGAAAATACCAGTAGCGTAAACCCTATGTATAATATGCTAAATAAATCACAGTGAAAAAGTCAGTAAAGCCAATTTAGAAGCTACTTGCCAAAAGTGCCCTACTGTCTGTAATCACCACTTATTATTTCTTGTTTTCAGAAACTCCCACAATGTCCTACTTTCAAAAAGCAAAAAATGACATTGTTTCCAATCCAAGACCCCTATTTTGCAAACTGCAACATGTGAATAGTTGCTTGTGCCCACATGCAGTCTTGCTGGAGTCAATGAGTTTCAGTGTAGGTGCAGGGGCCCATCCATCTGCACAATGGATCTTGCAACCCCAGGTCCTAAAATAGAGGCAAGCAAATGCATTTGCTGTGATCGCATTGCCATCTGGTTAATCTGGTGGTCACCTGTCACTGAGACTTCTGTGGCTGTGAACTTGTACCAGTACACCTTTCTCTACTCTGACCGTGTTCTCTCCCCCACATCACCTTTGTCTTTATATCCACCTGCTGGGTATGCCTAAGTGGGCAGGGACATTGATTTCTCAGCCCACAAAATAAAACAGTCAGGCAGCCTTCAATCACTTGTGGTCCCTTCTTTCCGGGACACTTTAAGGAGAACATATAAAAAGTCTGAACAGAACAAAACCACCAGCAGCAAAACACACACAGCAACTACAACCAGCACTCACCATACAGAGCCCTGTGGATAGGGGTCCAGCTCATACCCAACTGTTTCCCCCTGCTTCCTCCCAGGCAGCTCTTATATTTCCCCTGCTCCCTCTAATATGTCAGGGTTAATCGGCTGCTGTCTTAACCCTATAGGGTCTGGGCTAGGGAGTGCCTTTGAACCATGTCACAAGTGTAAATCCTAGATTGCAAACTATCCAGGGCAAGGGCTGGCTTTATGTTACTTGTTTGTATAATGATTCGTACAATGGGTGCTAACTCTATACTAATAATATTAATAATATAATTGACATAAGGTAGGGCCACTTAAAGTAGCCAAGGTGATTATTGATCGAATCTTAGTAATACAATGTTGGGGGGAGGGTGTGTTGGAGAAAGCAAAATATATCTCAAGGAATCTGGCCAGAATTTTTTATGTGGCCATGCTCTGCACTTTTGTAATTAATCTGAGATCTTGAGGGGGAGGATGTGCTCAGCAGTTGCTGAAAACCCCTTCAAGTTCCATCTCCAGATACAGTGTTTAACAGAGCTTCTGCCCCACTGCTCACTGGGATTATCTGGAAAGTGATTACAGAATCGGGTGGTGACCCCAGCTGAGAGACAGCTGTCAAGGAGAGCACTGCACTCTCTCCCTTCCAAGCATGGAAGTCTGCTGACAGCTCAGAACTGGGCTTAGCAGCTAGAAACAACAGAGCTCCACCAGTCCAGATTACCATTACCCCCCATAGGCAGTTAAGAACAGCTTGAGTCTACTAGTCCTAGGCCTCACATGACGCCACCAACCTTCCTGCATAACTTATGTTTGGGTTTATTATTTTAGAAGAAAGGTACTATGTCAGTGTAGGATGATATTATTTTGACACTAAGAGGATCCCTATGCCAGGAGACAGGGGTATTTAAAAGTGAGTTTCAGCTCGCCTGACCAGCTCAGTATACCACAACTCTCTGTTGTTAAAATCTGTATCTAAAAGGTGTAATGTAATATGTTACTGGGAAACTAATCACTCATTGATCACTAATATTCTTGCATGATATATATTCACAGCCAACTCAAAAAGGATTAAAGAAACATGCTGGAATTGTGACTAAAATGTGCTTAAACCAGTGATGTTAGGGGGAGGTAGTAAACGGCTGTGAGTTTTTTTTTTCATTCAAAGGTATATGATTCCATCTGCTTGAATCTATTTCCCGTATAAATTGAGCAAGGTGTGACCAAAGACAAAGAGAATCCTATTTGCATGCCAGCTAAATAAATCCAACAGAAAAGCAAGTAGAGGGGAAAATGATCATTTAACAATCACAATGGGGGAGGAAGACTGAACCTGAGGAAGCCTTCTTGCCTCTTGAAGCGGGGTCAATGAACTTTGAGAGATTAAAGGATTACTGGACTATAAAAAGAAGGGAAGAGAATTCTAAGTGGTCACTCATCTAAGAAGAAAAGGAAAACCTGTACCTTGGATTCTGTCGGGATCCTGACTAAGAGCTAGTGAGCCATTGCTGGAAAAGGAAAATCGGTGAGGAAACTATCTTGAACAAAGACTGTAGCTTGTTAAGTCAGGTCTTAGCCATTAGAAAATGTCTATTTTTACTTTTGTTTGGTTGTACCCTTTATATCTTTATCCGTTATATTTGAACTCTCTTAAGCCCTATCTCCTTTTGATTAAATAAACTTGTTTTATTTGTTATCTAAGACAACCCAATAGTTTGATTGAAGTGATTGTCAACTCCATTTATGATAACAAGCTCATGTTTCTTTCTCTTTAAAAAAGGCTCAATTTAATAACTTCTGTGAATGTTCTAGGAGAAGACAGGACAGTGCAGGGAGACAATTTTGTGGAAATGCTAGACTGGACAGGGTATTGAGTCATTCTACAAAGAGTAACTGGGCACTGAGGTGACCTGCAGGCTTAAAAGATGGCTGCTGGCATCCAGGCTATAAACCACAGTTGCATAGCATTTAAGGCATCCAGAGTTGCAGGGCAGGTGGTGATACAACCCCTTACTGGTCTGCATTGAACCCCAGAATGTCAAAATAATTTTACTTTTTATTATAATTGTACTTTGATATATATATATTTAAAACCTACCAAATTCTGGAGGACTAACCAGTTTGCCCTATAAGCTTATAATGCTCTGAGTGGTCCAACATTATCAGTTTTGTTCTATGTCATTATAACTACTGGCCAATATAGCCCCAATGATTTGAACTTAGTGACGCACTTAGAAAAACATATACTAAATCTTGGGTACGGTTATCTAAGTACTCCTGAGAATATCTCCCACTGCCTTCCATAGGACCTCCATGTTCAGAGTACTTCAGCTCAGGGACCATGGTGCCATTTCTTTAAAAGTCTATGGCAGTGCTGGCCTAACTGCAGGGTTGGAATCCATATCAACAAGGTCAAATGTGCAGATGTTTTCATTTTTGGGTTACTTTGCTTCATATTTAAGCAAAGCAGCAAATATATAATGTATTTTTTTATTTCAAAAATCTTTATGTAGACATGAAATATCTGCTCCATTTAAAGAGGTCATTTTGCCTGTTTACAAAACGTTTCAAGATCAACAGAATTGCAACTGAGGAAGAGGTGGAATCCCCTCTATATATCATTCATGTGGTACAAGATGCATCAGTCATATGAAAATGTATATTTTTAATATATTGAGTAAAATCAGATAGAATGCAATTTGCAGTTCTTTGTTTCTAAACTGCGAAGAGAAGGAAATTGAATTCCATACCAAATGAAATATGCTGATTATATGGAGCAGCAAGAATAAGGGTGAGTATTTAGTTGTGCTAGGCACCTGGAAATGCTGCAATATTTTTCCCCCTAGTTTTTGATTGCAGCTCTGTTGCTATCCAATTCAAGTAAAAATAGTCAACAATGACTATTGTTCATTTGGTTTTCATTTAATATCTGACCAGGGGAAATCTGTTCTCTGCATGTGTGTTAAAAGAGATGTAATTTAGGTTTACAAAGAAAATGTCTAAGTGCCCCAAGCCGAAGATAAACAGCAAAGTGACAACTCTTCAGTATGACTCAATGTCATTTATGCCTTGGCTGCGGCATCACATTAAAAGTCAGAGAAATTATTGTCCAGTTTTAGTTCAGTGGTTGTAAATAAAGTACTTGTACACTCTTCTGAATTAAGTTATCCCTATGCATGCATATAAATCAAAGAGAAAGGAAGAAAATAACCCCCCAACTGCTCGCAGATTCATATTCTTCATTCAGAATAACACACATTTCATCTGCAGAAATTTAATAGTGTAGTACAGTTAATATGTTCAGAGATGACCTTATAACATTTAGTAGTATTAGCTACACAAAATCCAAACTGCAACTCAAGACTGCCAGTTTCTCCGCAATATTCCAAAGCTATGTGATAGATCAATTTAATGCAGATGGACAAACTTTTTTATGTCTCTGATAACTTTTGGCAGCTATCTGTTTTCACTATCATGCCCTCTTTCCTGCCCTTTGATCACAAGCTCATAAATGAGAACAGACAAGTAACTTTCTGTTGGAAAAAAATATCCAATCTAACAGTGTTCGATTCAACACTGGTTCAGTGTAGCCTAATCTGTTTTAAATTACAGCGCTGGTTTAATTGTTAATATTAGGAACATTTTAACAGAGAGACAAGAGAGAGAGAGAGAAAGAGAGAGAGAATCTGAAAACTTCTATTTCCCCCCTAAAACTTAGAATATTAAAGTTTAAAAAAAAAATAAAGCAACCCCTGGCTGTGCTCTGTATATTTATTTTATATTTTTGTCTGTATTTTAAAGCCTGGGATCCTTCAGAGGTTTATGACCTGAGCATTTTACAGGGCTTCAGGCAAAAATATAGTTATACAGTTTCTCTGAATAAATGCTTTATTTGTAATATGTTCAGGAGGTGACACCAGCATCTTAGTGTCTTTGAATCTATTGTGAGGTTGGAATTTACTAGTCAGAATAATGCACATCAAGGGCCTGGTCCAATAGGAATTCTATGCCTGATCCAAAAACACTTTCACTAACTTCAGTGTGCTTTGGATCAGGTCCTGAGTGCTGCAGTATATTGTTATAGCATCTTGAACATACTTTCTATTTGTGAGATAATAATCATATCCTGATGCTAATAAACCTCCAGGCCCAAGTGTTTACTGCAAATAAACTCTGAGGTTGAAAGCCAAGGATATTAGTAGACTGGAATAATGTTATCATCAATTTAAAAGGAAAAACCCGCATGTTAATATTGCTAATTTTGCAGAAATTTTAAAATAAATATTCAAATGTAAAAATGAAAGTGCAACAACCCATTTAAAGTGATGGAAATTAACTGTTGGAACAAGTAACGGTAAGGTCTCCATCAAGTCTTTAAATCAAGATTAGGGAATTAGCTCCTCATCCCCACTCTAGCCCTTTATGCCAGGAAAAAGGGCTACAGCAGCATAGAGGGTCTCTAAAAGCCCCATATCCAGCTGGGGAGGATTCCCCCAGTGCAGGAACTGTAGAAGACAGCTATAAAGCCGTCGTCCAAGGACCCCTCGTGAGCCCTGGCATAGGAGTGAATGGAAGGGCATGTCTGAGGCAGGGTTGCAGCACACAGGCTGCAAATATTCCAAGCAGTGCTGAAGCTCTTAGGGCCACATTGGGAGGCTGCTGTAAGGTAGGATATATCTACACTGCAGTCAGATATAAGACTGAAGCATATGTAGATGTACAGAAGGTAGGTTGAGCTAGCTAGCTCAAATTACAATAGCAATTACGTCACAGTAGCATTGGCTGTACAACCCCAGCTTGGACCTTGGGTACGTACTTGAGTGGCTAGCCTGTGCTGCCGTGGCTTCACTGTTATTGTCATTAAAACTGGCTAGCTCAAATCTAGTTCTGGTGTGTCTACAAGTGCTGCAGACACACTTTGGACTGCAGTGTAGGGATATCATTAGACATATCCCCATGACTGACACTGGAGACCTTTCCAGTGGGCCTATCATAGCCCAGGATTAGGTAGATGCAAAGGAGATTTAGAGCTTCCTTAGTCCCTCATCCCCTGGGCTGCAAGTTCTCTGGTGCACCACTTAAAATGCTGCACAGAATCTCAGCCTGGATTTCTTTCCAAAAGATATGTTCTACTCAAACAGCTTTTATGGGCTTCGTGTAGGAATTACTGGGTGAGATTCTATGAGCTGTGCTATGCAGGAGGTCACACTAGGTTATCAGAATGATCCATTCTGTTTTAAAATCTATGGCTCTGATACTGCAACATTAAAGTCAATGGAAACATTGTCAGTGATTTCCATTTGTGCAGGGAAGTCCCTTTGACTCTATCAAATTGCTTAAAGTTAAATAATTTAAAAAAGCTTTTGGGCAGTTCCTTCTCCCTATTATCTTCCTTTCACGCCTCCCTATTTTCTGCCTTCTTATTCCTTTCACCATTCTTAGCCCTCTTGCCTCTTGGAAGATCAGCAAGCTTCTCTTCACAGAAATTTTGAACAGGAGAAAAATGAGGAAAATGTTGATTTCCTAATGGTATAAAGCAGGTAAAGAGCTGGGCAGAGAAGAACAGGTAAATGCGGCAAGCAAGGGAGCCAAAAGGATTGTCTAATGTTTTGATAAACAATTTGCCTTTCCACAGTTTTTCCACACTATGTTGAGTTTCCAGCTCTCTCCATGAAGCTTTGGAGTTTTTCTGTTGGAGATGAAGAGAGTGAAAAATAAAGCTATTGTAATTGTTACTCGCAAACTGCTCAGAACTTCTAAATACAGGAGCCAGTAAAAGGATATGGGGTTATACTAGCCAGTGAGAATGAGGATTTTTGCATATTCATAATACAATTAATAAGCGGTAAATATTTATCTGGAATGTTAAAATGCAACTATCCAGTGCTCTGGACAACTATGCAGTGACTATCAGGCAAATCAGCACACAGGGATTTGTATACTGCACAGTTATTGATAAATTATGGCACAGTGACACTGCAAAGCTGATCTTCACAATCATTTGGAATGGAGGAAACAGAATAACTGTGAAAATGGTACTGTTTGTTCTGGATTCTTTGTTTCACTGATTTATAAGTACCTAATCAAGTTACATATCAGTAGCTATGCAGGATCTTTGCATTTTGATTGATTTGAAAGAATTCTATTTCAGTATAATGTACAATAATTTGATTAAAGGCATTCTAGAGAAGCCACTAAATGATTGTTTGTATGACTGTCCAATGGAAACATGAATGCATAGTAATACTTATTTCACTATAAATAATTTATACTATGCAAAGTCCTAGTAAAATGGATGAGTGCCTTGCACCATAGATTGTAATAGGATTTCATTATAGTGAAAATAGAATTGCACAGGATTGTCTTCTGTTTAATAATCAGTAATAAGATTCTCTTCATGATCCCAAGCCTCCTTCATAGACTTCCTATATAACTTTGGGCAAGTAACTTGGGCCTAGATGCACAAAGAGATTTATGTGTTGCAATGCTCAGAGTTGCAGGACCTTGATTTTGGGCACATAGAAAATCATTGGGACAACAATGGGATCCACAAAGCCTGAGCTCGGTGTCTAGGAGAAAGACAGGAACCTTAAGGATATGAGCCACAGAAACCAGCGTGCTAGGTGGGGAGCTACCTAAGCTAGCCCTGCCCCGGTCTCTCTCACAAACTTAGGTACCTAAATCCAGGCTGCAGGGTGGCACCTGTCTGTTAATTATCTACAGCCATGAACTCCTTCCATGGAGTCAGATGGCGTAGGCTGCCAAGTCGTTTATTGTAAGAATAAGTTTGATGCCTGCCTCACACCACACAAAATGGTTAGTGGTGATGTGCCCACAATAACTTTTAGGTACTTTCTAGTAAACTCACCTGGGGTGTGACCCAGGTTCAATTCCCCACCCTGCCTGAGAGGGAGACAGGATTCGAACAGTCTCCCATCAGGTTAGTGCTCTGGCCACTAGGCTATAGGATATTCTAATATGAGCTCCCTCAGTTTCTGCTGTTGAAGCTCTTCCAATCTGCTTTTGAATGGAGCCCAATCCTGTAGACCTGCTCTAAGCATGCTTACCAGATCAGACCCTGCAGGGAAGACAGGCATTGACTACCTATCTTCCTCTGCTTTCTGAATTGCACTAGGACTTATGTGGGAGACAGGCACCTGTGTGCCTAGTAAGGTAGCAGTGTACATGACCAAAGGAAGAAATGTAAGTGCCTATGGAATTTTTGCAGCAAAATTTTAGGTGTTGAGTGAGTTTAGGAGCCTACAGAGTGGAGGTTTTGTGGATCACAGTGATGCATACAAATGGGACTCAGGTGCCTAAATTTAAGGTTTAATCACTTAAATTCCTTTTGTGGATTTGGGCTCTAAACTCTCTGTATCTGCAATCACCATCTGTGAATGAGGATAGTAATGCTTCCTTTCTGCCACCCAATTCATGTCTTTCCTACTTTGAGTACAAGCTCTTAGGGAGAGCAACAATATTCAAGTTACACCCAGTCCCAAAGCACTGGTCACTTACCCCAGGTAAATTACACCTTAGATTTTACCCCACAAACAGTGCATGTAGCCAATCCAATTATTAACTATCTAAAGATTTATTAGCTAAGAAATAAGAGTTATTTACAAGGTTAAAACAGGTAAACATAAATACACAAGTGAATTACAGTCTTAGGTTCCAAAAGGTAATAGAAACTTCTATGATAAGATCTATATGCCCTTTAGAGCTTACCCAGGCCAAGCACTTATAACATGGTATATAGATGTTATATGTGAGATAAATACATGCAGCATCCTACAGGTGTTTCAAAAAGTCCAAACACATTCTTATAAACTTAGCATTTATTTTAACAATACTAACACTCAGGTGAGCCAGACTGGTTTCCAGCTATTTATTTATCAGTGGTCAGCTAAGACCTAGAGGCCTTGGCATGAGCTGAAAACTGATCTGCCAGCATCACAGAAGTGAGTAAAGAAGAAGGCAGAGGAAAAATACATTAGGAATGAAAAAAACCAGAAGTACAAGGATGACAGTGAGAGCAGAGACTGTTGCTGAGTGTTAAGGTTCCTTCCCCACTCTAAACTTTAGGGTACAGATGTGGGGACCTGCATGAGAAGCTCTAAGCTCAATTACCAGCTTAGATCTGGTCTGGCTGCCACCACTAGCAAGCACTACTTCCCTTCCCTGGGTAGCCTTGAAAGACTTCACCAATTTCCCGGTGAACACAGATCCAAACCCCTTGGATCTTAAAACAAGGAGAAATTAACCATCCCCCCCTCCTTTCTCCCACCAAATCCTGGTGGATCCAGATCCAACTCCCTTGGATCTTAAAACAAGGAAAAATCAATCAGGTAGAAAAAAAAGGCTTTTAATTTAAGAAAAGAAAGGTAAAAGAAAACCCTCTGGGAGAGATAGCATCCTCGCTACTCCCACAGACAACAGATTCCAAACACAGAGGATGTTCCCCGGGACAAAACCTTAGTTACACCAAAAAAAAAATACTCAAATAACCAATTTGATTCTTCCTTTAATTTCACAAGACAGGTTACAAAGAAATAAACATAAACTTATTTATTCCTTTCTAACACTTACTACTCTGATAAGAGGCTGGTTCCTTGATCTTTTTTTCTCCGGCTAAAACTGAAACTGACTAAACAAAGGAAACTTCCCTCCTTCCTTTTGAAACATCTTGTACCCCCATTGGTTCCTCTGGTCAGGTGTCAGCTAGGCTAGGTGAACTTCTTAACCCTTTACAGATAAAAAAGGTATTGACCCTTAACTATCTGTTTATGATTCGCCGCCCAAATCTCAGACAGTGTGGAATCACACTGACGGTGATTTCTTCCTAGAACTTTAGAATAAACAGATTAATAAAACACATGCACCTTTAAATATACTACTAATTATGTAAAACAACAAGATTTTTTACATTTTAAGGACAACTTTAACCAGTTAACTCTGGGAAACTTCCACGAGTGACTGCATCAGCTACTTTGTTAGAAGCTCCTGAAATGTGTTGAATTTGAAAATCAAAATCTTGGAGAGCTAAACTCCATTGGAGAAGTTTTTTGTTGTTTCCCTTGGCAATATGAAGCCACTTTAGTGCAGCATGGTCAGTTTGTAGCTGGAAACGCCTTCCCCAAACGTATGGGAGTAGCTTTTCCAGGGCATATACAATGGCGTAGCATTCTTTTTCACTGATTGACCAGTGACTTTCCCTCTCAGACAGTTTCTTGCTGAGAAACATGACAGTATGGAATTCTTGATCTGGTTCTTCCTGCATTAAAACTGCTCCTACACCACGCTTAGATGCATCTGTGGTTACTAGGAATGGTTTGTCAAAGTCTAGGCCCCTTAGCACAAGGCAGACATGATCGTTGCCTTAAGCTGGTTAAAGGCCTTCTGACACTCATCAGTCCACTTAACTGCATTTGGCTGTGTCCTCTTGGTCAGGTCTGTCAGTGGAGCAGTGATTTGGCTGTAGTGTGGTAAAATCGCCTGTAATATCCGGCCAAGCCTAAGAACGACAGGACCTGTTTTTTTGACTTGGGGATAGGCCACTTTTGGATAGCATCCACTTTGGTCTATAGGGGGTTTGTAGTTCCTTGACTCACCTGGTGTCCAAGGTAAGTCACTCTGTTTTGGCCTATTTGACACTTTTTAGCCTTAACAGTTAGTCCTGCCTGCCTGATGTGCTCAAAGACTTTTTCCAGGTGTTCTAGGTGTTCTGCTCATGAATCAGAAAAAATGGCCACATCATTAAGGTAGGCAACTGCACATTCTCCCAGTCCCACCAGGAGACCATCTACAAGTCTTTGGAATATGGCGGGTGCATTTCACAGTCCAAAAGGAAGCACATTAAATTCTTACACCCCTGCATGGGTGATGAAGGCTGACCTTTCCTTGGCGGGTTCATCTAGTGGTACTTGCCAGTACCTCTTGGTTAAGTCTAAGGTAGAGATGAATTGGGCATGTACCAATTTCTCCAATAGCTCATCAGTGAGTGGCTTTTGCGTGGCATTGGATAGCCATTTTGAGTGGCATTGGATAGCTGTCGGGACTAGTTACAGCATTTAGCTTATGGTAGTCCACGCAAAAGCATAGTTCCCCATCTGGTTTGGGAACTAGAACCACTGGAGATGCCCATGCACTGGTAGATGGGTGGATTATACTCATCTGTAGCATGTTCTGAATCTCCTGTTTTATAGCAGTTTGGGCATGAGGTGACATCTGGTAGGGTGGGGCTCTAATTGAGTGAGCATTACTGTGTCAATGGAGTGGTATGCCCTCTCGGTCCGTCCTGGGGTGGATAAGAACACTGGCATGAAGCTAGTGCACAGCTCCTTGATCTGCTGTCGCTGCAGACGTCCAAGGTCACTGAGAGGTTCACTTCTTCCACGCCACCGTCACTTTTTCCATCATAGTAGACGCCTTCAGATCACTCCGCATCATCTGTTCCCTGGGCTGTAAACTGGGAAACCTTTAATTCTCTGGAATAAAAGGACTTAAGAAAATTAACACGGTATACCTTAGGCTTTATGTTGGAGGTGGGGAATGCTATGAGATAGGTAACAGCTCCTAGGCACTCCAGGACCGTGAATGGTCCTTCCCACGATACTTCCATTTTATGGGCCTGGAGCACTTTTAAGACCATGACTTGGTCTCCTACTTTGAAGGACCGTTCTCTGGAATGTTTATCATACAAGGCCTTTTGTTCTTCCTGAGCGTCCTTTAGGCTTTCTTTAGCAAGGGCTAAAGAGTGTCGGAGGGTACTTTGTAGGTTGCTTACAAAGTCTAGAATGTTAGTTCCTGGAGAAGGTGTAAACCACTCCCATTGCTGTTTCACCAGCTGTAATGGCCCCTTAACCTTGCGGCCATACACAAGTTCAAATGGTGAAAACCCTATTTGGGATGCAGTACAGCCCTGTAGGCAAAAAGCAACTGCTACAACACTAGGTCCCAATCATTGGACTGTTCATTTACGAATTTATGTATCATGGCCCCCAAGTTCCATTAAACCTTTCCACCAGGCCATTGGTTTGATGATGGTAAGTGGTGGCAACCAAGTGATTCACCCCGTGAGCTTCCCCGTGACCAGATTTTTCATGGTCCCTGCCAGGAAATTAGTTCCCGAATCTGTAAAGATGTCAGAGGGCCAACCTACCCTGGCAAAAATGTCTGCTAATGCCTGGAACACACTTTTAGCCCTGGTGTTGCTTAGAGCTACTGCTTCCGGCCATTGGGTAGCAAAATCCATGAAAGTCAGTATGTACTGCTTTCCTCTGAGGGTCTTCTTTGGGAAAGAACCCAGAATATCCACAGCTACTTGCTGAAATGGGACCTCAGTTATGGGGAGTGGCTGGAGAGGGGCTTTGACCTGGTTTTGGGGCTTTCCCACTCTTTGGCACACCTCACAAGACCAGACATAATTAGCAACATCATTGCGCATTCCCTCCCAGTGGAAGGACTTCCCAAACGGGTCTTTGGTTCTGTTCACCCCAGAATGGCCACTGGAATGATCATGGGCTAAGCTTAAGAGCTTTACCCTGTACTTAGTTGGAACTACCAACTCTTTTTGAGGACGCTAGTCTTCCTGGTGTCCACCAGAAAAAGTCTCCTTGTATAAAAGTCCTTGTTCTACAACAAACTGGGGTCAGTTAGAAGAGCTGAGAGTGGTGGGGTGCTCCGTGCGGCCACCCAAGCTTTCTGAAGGCTGTCATCTGCTTCCTGCTCAGCCTGGAACTGTTCCCTTGAGGCTGGAGACATCAGTTCCTCCTTAAACTGTGGACTTGGGCTTGGTCCCTCTGGAAGCAATGTAGGTGATGGGGTTGTTTTAGTTGATTGTGAACCACACTCTGCTGGTGAACTATGTGATATTTCAGGCTCTGGCTGAGCCTCTTGGGTAGGATTGTCCGCTGCTTCTGCCAGTTCAGGCCTGCTGGTGCCCTTTGGCATTGGAGTTGTAGATGGATTTGCAAGTGCTGGAGTCAGTGCTGGCAATCATTTTGGTGCTGGTTGCTTTGCCAGTTCCAGTTCTGAGACTGGATTCACTACGGCTGTAGCATTTATGGGTAGAAGATCCGGTTCTACCACCTCTGTCTGGGTCTCTGGTAACACAGATGGGGCCCTGGTGGACAGCTCAGGAACAGGGATGGGTGTGGAAGCTTGCTTGGCCTGGCTGTGTGTGACCGTTCCCACCCTCTTGGCTAGCTTCACATGGTTGGCCAAGTCTTCCCCCAGTAGCATGGGGATGAGATAATTGTCATAGACTGCAAAAGTCCACATTCCAGACCAGCCCTTGTACTGGACAGGCAACTCAGCTGTAGGCAACTTTAAAGATTTTGACATGAATGGGTGAATTGTCACTTGGGCCTCTGAGTTGATGAATTGGGGATCCACTAAGGATTGGTGGATAGCTGACACTTGTGCCCCCGTGTCCCTCCACGAGATAACCTTCTTTCCGCCCACTCTCAAGGTTTCCCTTCACTCCGAGGGTATTTGAGAGGCATCTGGGCCTGGGGATCTTTAGTGTGATTGTGGTGCAATGAGCTGTAATCGATTGGGGTTCTTGGGGCGGATGGCCTTTATATGTCCCAGTTCATTACATTTAACATAGCCCAGCTGACTGGTCACTGGGCTGAGGTGGGTTGCTGGAGACTGGTGAAGTGGGACAATAAGGTGTCTGGGGCTTTCCTTGGGTTGTAGGTGGGGTCTTCGGTTGCCCCCGGTGATAGGATTTGGTTTCGGTTTGCCCCCTCTGATATTCGCTCCAACTGCTAGTAGTTTTTTTCTTTTCTGCCACTTCCACCCATTTGGCTCCAATCTCCCCTGCCTCGGTTACAGTTTTGGGCTTCCCATCTAGGATGTACCTTTCTATTTCCTCAGGAACACCCTCTAAGAACTGCTCCATTTGCATTAGAAAGGACAGAGCTTCCAGAGATTCAGCACTTGCTCCTGATATTCAGGCATCCCAATTCTTTCCAATGTGGTACACGTGTCGGGTAAATGACACATCTGGTTTCCACCTTAGGGCTCTGAACCGCCTACAGGCATGCTCAGATGTTAGCCCCATTCTGATTCTGGCCTTGTTTTGAAAAAGTTTGTAGTCGTTCATGTGTTCCTTAGGCATTTCAGCTGCCACCTCTGCTAAGGGTCCACTGAGCTGTTGCCTCAGCTCTAACATGTACTGTTTTGTAGGGATGCTGTACCCATGGCAGGCCATTTTGAAATTTTCTAAGAAGGCCTCAGTATCATCAGCTGCCTTGTAGGTGGGGAATTTTCTGGGATGGGAAACAGTACCTGGAGAAGGATTGTTAGGGTTGGTTGGTAACTCCTGCTTAGCCCTTGCTAATTCCAGGGCATGCTTGTGGGCCTCCCTCTGGATCTCCATCTCTTTCTTTTGCCTCCATAGCTCTTTTGTGGGCAGCCTCTTCTCTGGGGATCTGTCTGTCATGTTCCTTTTGGCGCTCCTCAGCCTGGAGTTTGGCCATTTCTAGTTGTTGCTGTATGTTTTTTTCTCCTTGCCTGACATTTTTCTGCTCTGCCTAAGCTATCTTGGTTTGCAAGGCAAAAAAAAACCCAAAACCTACAGCTTTTAATTGGACTTCTTAGAATGAAGGAAACCAAAAAAACTGGTTTGTAACTTGTCTTTTGCAAACTGTTAAATACCCTCCAGCTAAGCCCAGTTGGAAATCCTTTCCAAAAAAGCCTTTTTAGAAAAACCTTTATCTGTTTGCCTTCAGGGTATCTCTCCTTCACTGCTTCCCCAGTATCTCAAAGGATGAAAAAAAAATCTGGCTTTTGGTTCCTAAAAAATCCCTCTTCGCTCCTCACCATGTCAAGATTCCTTCCCCACTCTGAACTTTAGGGTACAGATGTGGAGACCTGCATGGACACTTCTAAGCTTAATTAATAGCTTAGATCTGGTATCACTGCCACCATCCAGAATTTTCAGTGTCTGGATCACTCCCTTTTACCCCCAAATCTTACCCTCCCTGGGTAGCCTGGAGAGACTCCTTCACCAATTCCCTGGTGAGTCCAGATCCAATCCCTTGGATCTTAACACAAGGAGAAATTAACCATCCCCCCTCCTTTCTCCCACCAGTCCCTGGTGAACCCGGATCCCATCCCCTTGGATCTAAAAACAAGGAAAAATCAATCAGGTATTAAGAAAAAGGCTTTTAATTAAAGAAAAGAAAGGTAAAAGAAAACCCTCTGGGAGAGGTTAGCATACCAGCTACTCTCACAGATAACAGATTCAAAACACAGAGGATGTTCCCCTAGGCACAAATTTAGTTATACAAAAAAATACCCAATTTGATTCTACCTCTAATTGCATAAGACAGGTTACAAAGAAATAAACATAAACCTATTTATCCCTTTCTAAAACTTACTACTCTGATAAGAAGCTGGTTCCTTATTTTTTTTTCACTCTGGCTGAAACTGAAACTCTAAACAAAGGAAACACTTCCCTCCTCCCTTTTGAAATATCTTGTTCCCTCATTAGTCCCTCTGGTCAGGTGTTAGCTAGGCTAGGTGAACTTTTTAACCTTTTACAGGTAAAAGAGGCATTAACCCTTAACCATCTGTTTATAACAATGATATTTTCTGTCTTATTATCTATCCCTTTCTTAATGATTCCCAACATTCTCTTCATTTTTTTTGGCCTTTTTTTAACCTTACCTGGCTGTTCTATTCCCCTCACCAAACATATATTTTTCCTTACTGTGATATGGAATTAAGGAGAATTTCTCCAATTTCATGTCATGTTAAAAGCATTTTACACACCTCTGCAAATAATCTCCTCTCTCTCTCTCTCTCTCCTCTTGACTCTCTCTCTTTCTCCCCAGGCCTTTCTTCCTCCCTTTGTCCATATGTCCTGCATTACTTGCCTCCTCACCCCAAATATACACTGATCTGTGCATGGTTCCTACAATAAAATGGGAGAGAAGTTTGAATGCTTTCAAACTGATATGTCAGTATCTGTCAATAAGGTATTTGTATGCTTTCTCAATGTGAACACAGTAACTATTTTTAGCAGCAGCTTCATGAACTCTAATGTTTTTTATAAGTCTAACTCATTCAGAAAACTTATTATATAGATTCATAGGTTCCAAGGACAGAAGAGTCCATTATGATCATAAATCTGACCTCCTGCATAACAGAAGCCATAAAAATTCCCCAAAATAATTCCAATAGCATATCTCTTAGAAATGTATCCAATCTTTGTTGTAAAACTTCCAGTGATGGAGAATCCACAGCAAACCTTGATAATTTTTTCCAATGGTTAATTACCCTAACTGTTAAAAGAATATGCTTTGTTTTCCGTCTAAATTTGTCTAGTTTAGCATCCAGCCAGTGGATTATGTTATACCTGTCTCCGCTAGACTGAAAAGCCCATTATCAAATATTGGCTTCCCAAGTCTAGGTACTGATAAACTCATCACCTCACCCCTTAATCTTCTCTTTGTTAAGCTAGATAAATAAACTCCCTGACTCCATCATTATAAGGCATGATTTCTAATCCTTTAATCGTTTTCCTCTTCTCTGAACCCTCTTGAATTTATCAATATCCTTCTTGAATTATAGGCACCAGAACTGGGCATAGTATTCCAGCAGTGGTTGAACCAGTGCCAAATACAGAGTAAAAATACCCTCTCTTGTCCTGCTCAAGATTTCTGTTAATGTTTACTAGAATTCTATTAGTTCTTTTGTCCCCAATGTTGTATTGGGAGCCCTTGTTCAGTTGAATATCCATCTTGACCCCAAATCTCTTTCAGAATCACTGGGAAAGATAGAGTCCTCCATCAATGATCTTGAATTAAAACAAAATAATCACTGATAAAGTTTGCAGATGACACAAACATTGGTAGAGTAGTAAGTTGTGAAGATGCCATGTCACTGACAGAGAGTAATCTGCACCAATTGGTAAACTGAGCTCAAGCAAACAATGTGCATTTTAATATGGTTAGATGTAAATGTATCCATTTAGGAACAAATAATGTAGTCCATGCTTACAAAATGAGGGGATTCTGTCCTGGAAAGTAGTGACTCTGAAAAAGATTAGCCATTTTGTTGGCGAGGACGGAAAATGTTTTTTGGCATTCACCCTGCCACCCACCCAAAATGGCTCATGGAGAACAAAATTAAACCAAAACCAAGCAGCACACACACAGAGTGGAACAAAAAAGCAGCCAAATGGCACAGTACTATAGCCCTCTGGAAGAAGACACCCAGGATGACTTCCCTGTTCACCTGCCTATAGAACTGGCTTTGCTATTGAATGCCCTTTGAAAAGACCAGAAAGATCAGGCTGATTGCTAACAATTTTGCAAGTGAGTAGTGAAAAAGAATGTATAATGTGAAATTAGTGGCAATCTCATATTCTGTTTAATCAGAACCATCTGTGGATAAAGCAAAATAATAGAACCTGCTTGTGTAATTACAATTTGTTCATAAGAAGTTGGGTGCAGGAAATGACATTGTGGTGACGAGTAACCTTTTTTACCCCTCTGGCAGGTTCTACCTTCTTGGAGGGCTGCCTGTAGCAGATAGTATGGCAAAGCATATTAGCACGGATAGATGTGGTACAGCTTTGATGCTTTTGATCTCCTGTTTAAGGGAGACAATGGTGTTGTTTCTTGGTGACCCTTCTGTGGGACATAACTGTAGGAGAGTCAGGGAGGGAGTCAATACTAGAAAGACATTGTTACCTGGTGCTGCCACATCAATGAGTTGGGCTCAGACTTGTATTCTTCTGATATATGCTGGACTAAATTAAGGAAAGAAAAGCTTGGTTTTGACTTTAAGCCTCAGTGAATTGAGGTGACAGAGGTAAATCTGAGAATGTGAGCATATCCTCACCACTCCATGCACCTCTACCTGAAATGGAAAAGGAATTATGTTGCAGAGTCCAAAGTAGTGTGGCAACCTTAATGGAGCTTGAAAGGAGGAACACAGATTGGAGGAGGAAAGAGTTTGGAGGAGATACCAGGATGTTAGTCTGTTTGCACATGGTTTGAATGCTAGCTGCAATTGTGACGCCTCTGTGAACTGTTCTCTTAATAAAGAGAATGTGTTCTCATGTTATTACCTAGCACGAGAAATGGCTGGAAGATGAAAATCACTTAGTGCAAAAATATTCATTTTTTTGGGTGGAAAAATGTGTTGAACCAGCATAGAAATGTGAAAAGTGTGTGGAGTTTTTTTGGATTTTTTTGTTTGTTTTGTTTGCTGGAAGGGATTTCAGGAAAAGAATCCAGTTGAGGAGAGCTGAAGGACAATTTTTCAGCTTCACAGCTGTCCACTTGAAAGGTTCTTGTCACTTATTGCCTTTCCAACCAGACAATCAGAGAGACAGAGAGCGTAGGGCACTCATTCTGCCAACTTACCCCTTTCTTTGGGACCACAGAGGCAGAGTTTGCAGATTTTAAGGTCAGAAAGGACTATTATAATCTAGGCTAATCTCATATCATGGCCCTTGGGTTTTAAGTACAAGGTTTTCCCCCTTCAGCCTGTAAGTGAGAACTTAGCTACTTTCAGAACAACAGGCAGCTGTGGCATCTAGAACAGGGAACAAATTTTCAGAACTTCGACAACAAATACCCTCTATTTTTAATAATTTCTGATTTTAGAGTGTCCAAACAGCACTCACATTCCCAACTGAGTGCCAAAATAGCCCTCTTTAAAATCGCTTTTCACTTTCTTAAAGGTGTCTGGCTGACTCACAACAACAGCTAAATAGTAGCTTTTCAACTTCTTCCTGAAACAATTGTGCTTCAGATAACGTAAGCTGAACACCAACTGTCAGCGTCCACCTTTTAAACTCAGCATGACATTATGTTGTTGGTTCATCAGTGAGTTAAACGAGCCATCTGCACCTACTTCAGTTTTTCCCCATCTACTCTGCTTAATAATTCCTATGTCCCTGAAATACACCACCACAAGTACATCACTATGTGCAACCAAAATTAAATTCAGGGCTCCTGCCCACATGGGTTGAAGAAGAAGCAAAGACAGAAAGAAATTCAGAAATAATAATATTTTCATTTTTTAAATTTCATTAATTCTCTGTGGAAAAAATAAATTTCTATATGCTGTTTAATGATGATGGGAGGGGACCATGTAACCAACCAATATAAAGTCAATAACCTCTGTGACTTTACCTGTTGTAATCAGTGTTTTGACTGGCTCCAGGCAAAATCTAAACTTAAACTTCTTAGCCCACTCTTTTGCTGTTCTTTGTTAAGGGCCAAACCTTTCCTTCCTTCTCCATTTGCAGAGTAGGATGCCATTTGTGCAGCCTCCAACAGCTAGTTTGATTGCATCCTGCCACTCCACATGACTGATTTTAGGTACTTATTCATTATGCACTATATCTGTGCATAGGAATTTCCTTCAGTCCATATCTACGGACAACACAAAAATTACTCTTTACATCTTTTGCTGCTGTACCTGTCACCGACTGGAGCATGGGTGGTCAGATTTGGTCAGACTTAGGTGATCAGAGCAGCATGTGGCAAATTCTAGTGATTAAATCCAGAGTCCAGGAACCACAGTGAGTATCGGAGCCAGAGTCAGGAACCAGGATTTGGGAACCTAGCAAGGTTGGAATAGGACTGAAACAAGTAGACACATGAACAATAGCTGAGGACATAAATCTTGAGCAGCTAATGATCTGGTGTTGTTGCTGGACTTAAGAGCAGCCCTGGGATGCCTGTCAGCCAATCGGTGGATCTGATCAATCAGAGTGTTTAGCTATAAGTCAATTAACTGATTCTAGGCTTAGTTGCAGACCCTGATACCTGATATTCCCTTTCCTTCTAAATTATGTTTTGTACTTTATACTTTTCAACTTACATAATGCAGTACTTCAGTGTTATCTTTCCAAGGGATAACCAGTTCTTTATTTTTCTAGGTCCACAACAGATAAGCTGTATTTCAGGTTACTCATAGCTAATTAAGTTGGAGAAATTATTCTTCTCTTCAAACCTATTATTATGATTTTCAATTCTACCAAAATTTCACAATTCACTATAGAGGTTTTTTTTTAGTTTTTAATCATCTACAAGTCTAACAGTAAAGTTGTAGCTGAACATTTACTAGGTATTACAGAATGCTTTTTACATAATTATTTATTTGGATTTCTATACTGCTATCATATATTCTGGGTGCCATTCTCTTCTCATTTACACAAGTGTCTCTCGTTTAACTTCAGCAAAATTAAACTCTATTTACAAGACTGTTTCTGAGATCATGATTTGGTTAACAATTTAAAATGAACATTTTGTTCTGTACATATTTGTTTTAAAAGGCACATACTTACAAAACACTACCTATACCATCTCTAGACATTTTAAAAGATCCACTACTAAATAATACACCAGACAATAAAAGAAAACAATGCTCAAACTATGAAATGTTTAAATATACTCCATGGCAAAAAACTATGTTAATATAATGGACTCCAGAGAGATTTACACTGCATTCAAAAGGTTTTTCAAGTATATTGCAGGAAAATGCCATATCTGTCAGAACCAGTAACTCCTACCAACAATGTACCTTTTTCTTTTAGAATAATTAGGAATTCAATGGCATAAAACAATGTTAACAGAGTTCAGGTTGTGCAGTGGAATGTCATCCCATTTCAGAACATTGATCTGGCCAAAACTCTAATGTCTGAAAACCAGGAAATGCATAGTGAAAGTTGACCTTCACAGTAAAGTTTGGTTGGTTGAACCCATACTAAAGAACAGAATTATCAGACACGTAGATGAACACGATTTGTTGGGGAAGAGTCAACATAGTTTTTGCAAAGGGAAATCATACATCACTAATCTACTAGAATTCTTTGAAAGGTCTAATGTTGTATGATTTAAATATGCCTTTGTATATCATTGTTGCTACCAATGCTATAAAATTGCAACAAATCGTGTACAAAGTACGTCATGTAAGATTTCAGTGGAAAAGTTATGATTTGCTGAATATGATTATCCTGTTAATATGCATGCATCATTTTTGTAGATAAAGTTATGAATATTGACTGTGTACCAGTATGTCAAACGTGTTTACTCATGTGGTAACACCCACAAGGAAGCTAGTTTACATCCAGTCTGGCCAACATATTGTGAATGAACTATTCAAGTTGATGGCCCATTGAAGGACATTCAGCTTTCACAGTAGACCATAGAAGAAGCCCATCCCAGCATGATGGGACTTCCTGTGTATGACTAATGGCTGCTTGTGAGTCTTCAAAGCATGCAAGGCATGTGACTTGCTCATAGACCCTGAACTCCATCTTGTGCCTGTACTTTTCCATGAAATAATACTGAGACCTTTCTCTCCAAATGGGAAAAAGTATAAAAGGCCCATAAAGCATTTCCATTTTGCCTCTTTCCTTCTCTGATCTCTGGACTATGGACTAAGAGGACCATTACAATCAATGGACTGGTGATCTTCCAATCTTTGGGAAGTTACCAAAGACTGTACAAGCCAGCAGTTTATTCTATTGCTCCTTAATCCCGCTACAAGACCTTTGCAATGAGTGTATGCATTTGATTCCTGTGACCATTTTAACTCTCTCTCTTTCTCTTCTCTTATTAATAAAATGTTAGATATTAGATACTAAAGGATTAGGAGCAGCATGCTTATTGGGTAAGATCTGAATTATATATTGGCCTGGCTATGTGGCTGGTCTCTTGGGATTAGAAGAACCCTTTGCTTGATGAAACTGGTTTAAATAATCATTCATCATAAAGTCTAGGGCTGGGATACCTGAGGAGACTGCATTTCTGACTTCTTATTAACCAATTTGGTGAGATAAAAGTTACTTCTGTTACTGGTTTAATATATGTTATGGAAGAATAGCCAGCAGTTTGGGATGGGAGTGCCCCATTTCTTGATAGTTTGTCCTGAACCTGGTATGCTCAGCTGTGACAAACTGAGGTACAGTGACAGGGGTGAACAATTATGTGTACAAGAGTGATCCAGTGGCTATAGTGTACTTAGATTTTCAGAAAGCCATTGACAAGGTCCCTCACCAAAGCACAGTAAGCTGTCATGGGATGAAGGAAGGTCCTCTCATGAATTAGTAACTGCTTAAAAGAAAGGAAGCAAAAGGAAGGAATAAATGGACAGTTTCCAGAATGGAAAGAGTTGAAAAGTGGTGTCACTAGGGGTCCATATTGGGACCAGTGCTGTTCAAATTATTCATAAATGGTCTAGAAAAAAAGTAAACAGTGCGGTGGCAAAATTTGTAGATAACCCAAAACTACTCAGGATATTTAGGGCCAAAGCAGATTATGAAGAGTTACAAAGGGATCTCACAAAACTGGGTGAGTGGGCAACAAAATGGCAGTTGAAATTCACTGTCGACAAATGCAAAGTAATGCACATTGGAAAACATAATCCGAATGAGGCATATAGACTCATAGACTCATAGACTCTAGGACTGGAAGGGACCTCGAGAGGTCATCGAGTCCAGTCCCCTGCCCTCATGGCAGGACCAAATACTGTCTAGACCATCCCTAATAGACATTTATCTAACCTACACTTAAATATCTCCAGAAATGGAGATTCCACAACTTCCTTAGGCAATCTATTCCAGTGTTTAACTACTCTGACAGTTAGGAACTTTTTCCTGATGTCCAACCTAAATCTCCCTTGCTGCAGTTTAAGCCCATTGCTTCTTGTTCTATCATTGGAGGCTAAGGTGAACAAGTTTTCTCCCTGCTCCTGATGACACCCTTTTAGATACCTGAAAACTGCTATCATGTCCCCTCTCAGTCTTCTCTTTTCCAAACTAAACAAAACCAATTCCTTCAGCCTTCCTTCATAGGTTATGTTCTCAAGACCTTTAATCATTCATGTTGCTCTTCTCTGGACCCTCTCCAATTTCTCCACATCTTTCTTGAAATGCGGTGCCCAGAACTGGACACAATACTCCAGTTGAGGCCTAACCAGCGCAGAGTAAAGAGGAAGAATGACTTCTCGTGTCTTGTTTACAACACATCTGTTAATGCATCCCAGAATCACATTCGCTTTTTTTGCAACAGTATCACACTGCTGACTCATATTAAGCTTGTGGTCTACTATGACTCCTAGATCTCTTTCTGCCATACTCCTTCCTAGACAGTCTCTTCCCATTCTGTATGTGTGAAACTGATTGTTCCTTCCTAAGTGGAGCACTTTGCATTTATCTTTATTGAACTTCATCCTGTTTACCTCAGACCATTTCTCCAATTTGTCCAGATCATTTTGAATTTTGACCCTGTCCTCCAAAGCAGTTGCAATCCCTCCCAGTTTGGTATCGTCCGCAAACTTAATAAGCCTACTTTCTATGCCAACATCTAAATCGTTGATGAAGATATTGAACAGAGCCGGTCCCAAAACAGACCCCTGCGGAACCCCACTTGTTATACCTTTCCAGCAGGATTGGGAGCCATTAATAACTACTCTCTGAGTATGGTTATCCAGCCAGTTATGCACCCACCTTATAGTAGCCCCAACTAAATTGTACTTTCCTAGTTTATCTATAAGAATATCATGCGAGACCGTATCAAATGCCTTACTAAAGTCTAGATATATCACATCCACCGCTTCTCCCTTATCCACAAAGCTCGTTATCCTATCAAAGAATGCTATCAGATTAGTCTGACACCATTTGTTCTTTACAAATCCATGCTGGCTATTCCCTATCACCTTCCAAGTGTTTGCAGATGATTTCTTTAATTATCAGCTCCATTATCTTCCCTGGCACAGAAGTTAAACTAACTGGTCTGTAGTTTCCTGGGTTGTTTTTATTTCCCTTTTTATAGATGGGTACTATATTTGCCCCCTTCCAGTCTTCTGGAATCTCCCCCGTCTCCCATGATTTCCCAAAGATAATAGCTAGAGGCTCAGATACCTCCTCTATTAACTCCTTGAGTATTCTAGGATGCATTTCATCAGGCCCTGGTGACTTGCAGGCATCTAACTTTTCTAAGTGATTTTTTACTTGCTCTTTTTTTATTTTCTCTTCTAAACCTACCCTCTTCCCGTAAGCATTCACTATATTAGACATTCCTTCAGACTTCTCAGTGAAGACCGAAACAAAGAAGTCATTAAGCATCTCTGCCATTTCCAAGTCTCCCGTTACTGTTTCCCCCTCCTCTCTGAGCAGTGGGCCTACCCTGTCCTTGGTCTTCCTCTTGCTTCTAATGTATTTAAAAAGTCTTCTTGTTTCCCTTTATTCCCATAGCTAGTTTGAGCTCATTTTGTGCCTTTACCTTTCTAATCTTGCCTCTGCATTCCTGTGTTATTTGCCTATATTCGTCCTTTGTAATCTGACCTAGTTTCCATTTTTATATGACACCTTTTTATTTTGTAGGTCACGCAAGATCTCGTGGTTAAGCCAAGGTGGTCTTTTGCCACCTTTTCTATCTTTCCTAACCATCAGAATAGCTTGCTTTTGGGCCCTTAATAGCGTCCCTTTGAAAAACTGCCAACTCTCCTCAGTTGTTTTTCCCCTCAGTCTTGATTCCCATGGGACCTTACCTATCAGCTCTCTGAGCTTACCAAAATCCGCCTTCCTGAAATCCACTGTCTCTATTTTGCTGTACTCCCCTCTACCCTTCCTTAGAATTGCAAACTCTATGATTTCATGATCACTTTCACCCAAGCTTCCTTCTACTTTCAAATTCTCAACGAGTTCCTCCCTATTTGTTAAAATCAAGTCTAGAACAGCTTCCCCCCAGTAGCTTTTTCAACTTTCTGAAATAAAAAGTTGTCTGCAATGCAGTCCAGGAACTTATTAGATAGTCTGTGCCCCGCGGTGTTATTTTCCCAACATATATCTGGATAGCTGAAGTCCCCCATCACCACCAAATCTTGGGCTTTGGATGATTTTGTTAGTTTGAAAAAAGCCTCATCCACCTCTTCCACCTGATTAGGTGGCCTGTAGTAGACTCCCAGCACAACATCACCTGTGTTGTTTACCCCTTTTAGCCTAACCCAGAGACTCTCAACACTTCCATCTCCTATGTCCATCTCCACCTCAGTCCCAGTGTGTACATTTTTAATATATAAGGCAACACCTCCTCCCTTTTTCCCCTGTCTATCCTTCCTGATCAAACTATACCCATCCACACCAACATTCCAGTCGTGTGTATTATCCCACCAAGTTTCAGTAATGCCAACAATGTCATAGTTGTATTTATTTATTAGCACTTCCAGTTCTTCCTGCTTATTACCCATACTTCTTGCATTTGTATATAGGCATCTAAGATACTGGTTTGATCTTGCCTCCCAGCTTTGCCCTGACCCTCCTTTCTCGCTGCCATTATAGCCCGTGCTCCCTCCCATTTCCAACCCATCTCCCAGGTCTTGTTCCTCACTTACCTGTGGGGTTTGCTCACCTGTCCCCGTCGAACCTAGTTTAAAGCCCTCCTTACTAGGTTAGCCAGTCTGTGCGCAAATAAGGCCTTTCCCCTCCTTGAAAGATGAATGCCATCTTTGCCTAACAGTCCTTCCTCGAATAGCATCCCGTGGTCGAGGAAGCCAAAGCCCTCCTGGCGACACCATCTTCGCAGCCAGGCATTCACCTCCAGGATGCATCTGTCTCTGCCCAGGCCCCTACCTTCGACAGGAAGAATCAAAGAGAATACCACCTGCGCTCCAAACTCCTTAACCCGTACTCCCAGAGCCCTGTAGTCACTCTTGATCTGCTCAGTGTCACACCTCAGAGTATCATTTGTGCCCACATGGATGAGTTGGATGGGGTAGTAGTCAGAAGGCCGGATAATCCTCGGCAATGCCTCTGTAACATCTCGGATACTGGCCCCTGGCAGGCAGCATACCTCCCGGGATGAACGGTCAGGGCGACAGATGGGTGTCTCCGTCCCCCTCAGCAGAGAGTCTCCAACCACCACTACCCTACGTTTCTTATTATCAGTGGTGGCAGCAGACCTCCCAGCCTTAGGGGTACGAGGCTTCGCCTCCTTAACTGTTGGGGGTGATTCCTTCTCTCCTGTATCAAGAACAGCATAACGGTTATCTATTACCACAGCAGGAGGGTTCGCAGCAGGGGTGGAGCACTGCCTGCTGCCAGAAGTAACCAGCTGCCAGTGTCCACCCTGAGCCATCTCCTCCTCCACTGGTGTGTCAGTAGTTCTGTGAACTGGGACAGCTACGTCAGCTGTCTCCATATGGATACTATCCAGGAATTGCTCATGGATACGGATGTGCCTCAACCTAGCCACCTCCTCCTGTAGCTCTCCCACCTGCTGCCTGAGAGATTCCACCAGTAGGCACCTTTCACATTGGATGCCACCCCCAGCCTGGATATCAGTAAGTGGAAATTGCAAGTTACAGTCTTTGCAAGCCCACACCAGAATCTGGGTAAAAGTATCCATGCTTTGGTGCTCTGTCTGGCTACAGGTGCAGGTTGAGGAGACAGAAGCAGTGCTGGCACAGGTGTTGCAGGTCCTCCTCACCATCGTAAGCCTCCCTCTGTCAAACTCTCTCAAATTCCCCTCTGCAGCTCCCTGTCTGCTCTGCTCTGCTTTAAATAGAAAGGTTTTGGACGTGGCTTGGTTTATCGGTTCAGGGGACCAATGGGTCACAGATGAGACAAACAAGGGACCCCTACTCCCTTCCTACTCTCCTGGAGAACTCCCTTGCAAAACTCCCTGTTAGCAGCTCCTGTTCGCTTGTGTGCAGCTTTATAAATCCCTGGCCTGAGTGAATGCCCCGCCCACTGGTTAAGGCTCAGCCAATTACCAGAGGCTTCTAGCTTTCAAACCTTCCTTGGTAGCTCCGCCTCCAACTGCCAGCTACAGCACATGGTCCTTCAAACAAACAAACCACCACAACAACCAAACAGACTGACAAACACAAGCTCAGCACACAGCAAGTAGCCCCCAAACACAAAAACACACACTGCAGACAGTCACTTACCCCACAGATGCTGTATGTGCTCCTCCTTCACCTGGAGAACTCCCTTGCGAAACTCCCTGTTAGCAGCTCCTGTTCGCTATATACAATAATGAGGTCTAAATTAGGTGTTACCACTCAAGAAAGAGATCTTGGAGTCACTTCAGTTTTCAGAATGGAGAGAGGTAAATAATGGTGTCCCCCAGGGTCTGTAGTGAGCAGAGTCCTATTTAACATATTCATACATGATCTGGAAAAAGGAGTAAACAGTGAGGTGACAAAATTTACAGATGATACAAAACTACTCAAGATAGTTAAGTCCCAGGCAGACCGCAAAGAGCTACAAAAGGATCTCTCAAAACGGGTGACTGGGCAACAAAATGGCAGATGAAATTCAATGTTGATAAATGCAAAGTAATGCACATTGGAAAACGTAATCCCAACTATACATATATAATGATTGGGTCTAAATTAGCTGTTATCACTCAAGAAAGAGATCTTGGAGTCATTGTGGATAGTGTTCTGAAAACATCCATTCAATGTGCAGCAGCAGACAAAAAAAAGTGAACAGAATTTTGGGAATCATTAAGAAAGGGATAGATAATAAAATGGAAAATATCATATTGCTTCTATATAAATCCATGGTACACCCAGATCTTGAATACTGCATGCAGATGTGGTTGCCCCATCTCAAAAAAGATATATTGAAATTAGAAAAGGTTCAGAACAGGGCAACAAAAATGATTAAGGGTATGGAACGGCTGCCATGTGAGGAGAGATTAATAAGATTAATAAGCCTGGAAAAGAGAAGATTGCAGGGGGATATGATAGATGTCTATAAAATCATGACTGGTGTGGAGAAAGTAAATAAGGAGGTGTAATTTACTCCTTCTCAAAACACAAGGACCAGGGGCCACCAAATGAAATTAATAGACGTCAGGTTTAAAATAAACAAAAGGAAAATTTTTTCTCACATAAAGCACAGCAAACCTGTGGAACTCCTGGTCAGAGGATGTTGTGAAGGCCAAGACTATAACAGGGTTCAAAAAAGAACTAGATAAATTCATGGAGAATAGGTCTATCAATTGCTTTTAGCCAGGATGTGCAGGGCTGGTGTCCCTAGCCTCTGTTTTCCAGAAGCTGGGAATGGGTGACAGGGGATGGATCACTTGACAATTACCTGTTCTGTTCATTCCCTCTGTGGCATCTGGCATTGGCCACTGACAGAAGACTGGATACTTTGGTCTGACCCAGTATGTCCATTCTTATGTTCTGATGTTCTTATGGATAGTTATCTGAAAACATCCATTCAATGTGCAGTAGCAGTCAAAAAAGTGAACAGAATGTGGGAATCATTAGGAAAGGCATATATTAATTAGGAAAGGAATACATTTAGACAGAAAATATCTAAATAAATCCCTGGTACACCCACATCTTGAATACTGCATGCAGATGAAATGCCCCATCTCAAAAATAAAAGATATATTGGAATTGGAAAAGCTGAAGAAAAGAGTAACAAAATGATTATGGGTATGGAACAGCTTACCTATGAGTTGTGGAATCTCCATCTCTGGAGGTACTTAAGAGTAGGTTAGATAAATGTCTATTAGGGATGATCTAGACAGTATTTGGTCCTGCCATGAGGGCAGAGGACTGGACTCGATGACCTCTCGAGGTCCCTTCCAGTCCTAGAGTCTATGAGTCTATGAGTCTATGAGAAGAGATTAATAAGAGTGGGACTTTTCAGCTTGGAAAAGAGACAACTAAGGGGGTATATGATAGAGATGTATAAAATCAAGACTGCTGTGGAGAAAGTAAATAAGGAAATGGTATTTACTCCTTTTTTCTAACATAAGAACTAAGGGTCACCAAACTAAATTAATAGGGAGCAGGTTTAGAACAACCAAAAGGAAGTATATTTCTTCATACAACACACAGTCAACTTGTGGAAATCTTTTCCAGAGGATGTTGTGAAGGCCGAGATTATAACAAGGTTCAAGAAAAGAACTAGATAAATTCATGGAAGATAAGTCCATCAATGGCTATTAGCCAGGTAATCTAAATATTCATGAAAAAAAATTTCAGTGCATGTAAATTTGAAATATTATAGAGGGTCTCCTTATGTGCATTCAGTGCGATGAAAATATAAGTCATATCTACATCTACTTTGTTAGCATTGGTTTCTCTGTTTGCTAATTATGGTCCCTCTTACTTTTTTCATGTGTATGTTTAAAAGCTAAATAATCTTTCAATTGATATCTCCATTTAATTGTCTCTTTGCTTAAGTTATTCCAAGAGTTGGCAACCTCTGGCATGCAGCTCGCCAGGGTAAGCACCCTGGTGGGCTGAGCCAGTTTGTTTACCTGGCGCGTATGCAGGTTCAGCGGATAGCGGCTTCCACTGGCCGCAGTTTGCCGCTCCAGACCAATGGAGGTGGCAGGAAGCCGCGGCCAGCACATCCCTCAGCTCGCGCCACTTCCCACATCCCCCATTAACCAGTGGGAGCCGTAATTGGCTGAACCTGTGGAAGCGGCAGGTAAACAAAATGGCCATGTGCCAGAGGTTGCCGACTCCTGAACATGTTATCTTTTATTCAAAAACAAATTCTTAAGGATAAATGTATTTTGTGACTGCCTATTTTGTAACCTTTCCTGGGTATTAATTGTCGTACAGTGGGAGGAAATCTGTAAATAAGGTCTCATTATAAGACATAGTTGGATGTGAACATATTGATCTATACTCGGGATGTGAGCTACAAAAACCTCATGGATAATGGAAAATATAATATGTGTATTAAGCTATCAGAGAAGATGCACTGATATGAAATTATTGCTTGGTCCTAAAATAGGATGGGATTCATTTTAGAAAGAAATCGTTTTGAAAGATGATTGTGGCTGTTGTTAGCAGCACTCAGAAATCAGCCAAGGCATAGAAAGCACAGTATTGTGTGTAATATTTCTAGTGATAACACTTGGACTCATCCTTCTGTAATAGCGTTCAACAGAGAAACTCAAATAGAATATAATGAGATTATTAAACCTCTTTGAAAGCCACCAATCATCTGCTGCCTTTTTTTGCTCACTGTGTTAACTGTTGATGAGTCTTTAATTACAAAGTGTTCCTTGTTCCCTGTCAATCCTTTGCCCACTCAGGTCTCGCCACTCAACATGTGATATTATGATCCTATTGGTCAATCTGATGGAAATTTTGAATTTGAAGAAACCAGCACCTTAAAAACCACAGCAGACCCTGAAGTCAGGAAGTAAGAAAGAAATGTGTCTAGATTCCAGAACATCACAATATTATAGAGGCTTTTTGAGGACCTATGGAGATAGTTTCTGAACTATGGTAATGGAAAGAAAAAATCTACCACTAAAACTCATAGTGGAATACCAGTTTCACACAGGAAATTCCACTTTCTCTAGCTTTTTGAAGATTTCCCAGTGTACTGTAAAACATGGAGTTTCAGGTAGAGCAGTGGTTCCCAAACTTGTTCCGTCGATTGCGCAATGAAAGCCCCTGGTGGGCCGGGCCGGTTTGTTTACCTGCTGTATCCAAAGGTTTGGCCGATTGTGGCTCCCAGTGGCCACAGTTCACTGCTTCAGGCCAATGGGAGCTGCTGGAAGTGGTGTGGGTCAATGGGACATACTGGTCGCTGCTTCCAGCAGCTCCCATTGGCCTGGAGCAGCAAACCGCGACTATTGAGAGCTGCAATTGGCCGAACCTGCGGACGCAGCAGGTAAACAAACAGACCCGGCCCGCCAGGGCTTTCCCTGCACAAGCAGTGGAACAAATTTGGGAACCACTGAAGTAGAGTAAGATTTGTGCTGTTGACTAATCAGTTGACACTATTCTGAAGAAGTCCTTATAGCACAGCATGAAGAGGAAACATCCAGAAGAAGGTCCTCAGCCACCTAGCAGAGAAAAATGACCAAGCACCATCCCTGATAGCAGGTGAAACCAGCGGCTATCATTAGAACAGGTGAGACCAGATATTTATACAGGGAGAGCAATGTGCCAAAAGAACATCAGTACAAGAGCACAGAAGCTGGGCAGAAGAGAGGGAGAAGAATGCAGTATGTGACTAAGATAGCTCGGTGAGGTAAACTACACCAGATGGTAAGTATGAATTTATTTCCATTTTCACTGACTCACATTTTTCCCCTGCTGCCTTAGGCTTCTACGCAGATTGATTAGCAGACACTTGTTTTTATTTTGATCTTAAGTAAATTCAGAGAAATTAAAATAATGGGCACAATTATTGTGTGTTTCATTTTAATTATTTAGTAATTATGTTTTATTTTCTGTGTATCAGTTTGATGCTTTCTCCCTTGCTGTTAATTTTAATGTGAACTAAATACCAGTGGAACTGTGGGTATTTTTAGAATGGCATTGCCTGTAGTTGCTATTCAAATGATGTAATACATCATGCTTTGTAGAGAATATTAGTTTATGTTATGTGTTTCCTCTACTACACTTGGAAAATGTATGTTTGTTATGATACATTTTGCAATATTTTTATTTTAATGAAAAATATAAGTAAAATTGACTTGCTGGCAAATGTTTACCTAGGAGAGCCAATAAAATGTTTCATCCATTTATTTTGTGGTTCTTCATCTTCATCTTCAAATTTTCTTGAGCAAAAATTTAGGCTGGATATTGTAGTAAGAGGAGGCCCTGAGATATAAATCTTGGTATCAGACACCTGGTATGAGGCCTGAGGCCTGAACTAAAGTAATGGTCATATGCTAACATAAAGCAAAGTGAAGCTGTGAGCCAGAGGCAGGCCCTGCTCACAGAAGCTGGCAAGAAAAGGGCTGATGCTGCAAGAAGATACGTACCTAAAAGGTACTGAACACTAGAGATCAGAACATTCACATACTTGCACATTCCACACAGATAACAAGGAACAGGCTGACCCATCCCAATGACAGGGGCAAAAGGGTAATATGATGGATAGAGTTGTTTTGATCGAACCAATCTGTACAAGGTGAGAGGCGGCACCTTACTACGTAGAGGGGTTGTACCTTACTGCATAAAGGGGTTGCACCTCAATACATCAGGAGTGATTTGTAACTTGTTTGTACCTGTGTATAAGAATGCATCCCTGGGGCGATGTCTTTGTCCAGCCGAGGGGGCAGTGGAAAGTCCCGCCACTGACTGAGCCGAGTCCATTGACCATGGTCACATATTAGTAGTATGCCTTTTACTAGAGTAACAATCTAGGGGAACTATCGTTGTGTCCAATACGGCAATAAACCTGGCTGACGTGCCTTCGTACCTTACTAGGCTCTGTGGTCATTGGGGGTTCTCTTCGGGTCTGCTGTGTCAGCTACCTGCGCAGAGCTGGGGCAGCACGCAGAGGGAACACATGCACGCAGCCGAGTGGTATCAACATTGAAGAGAGCAGAGTACCACACTGGTAGCATCTGACAACAGATATTAGGAAAAAAAATCCTCCCCGTTAAATTAATTAGGGTATAAAATAGTCTTATAAGGGAATTGGTGGAAACTATAGGGAGGACTCCCGCATTATCAGGGAGAAGAAAAGGATGATATATATCTTTTCCATTTTAATTTCTGTGATCCTCTATTACAAAACACTGGTTAAGTGCATGGTATCTGTGCTCTACAAATAGAAAATCACAGGAGTGAAGAACGGTCAAATCAATGCTTAATCAAATCAGAGCCTCTACAACATCAGATATATTGCCTTTTTGCAAACACTGTTACCACACCCATCTCACGAAACACAGTAGTTTTTCCACAATAGATTATGGGCTCAACTTTCCTCTTACATTGGTTTTACACTAGTGTAAGTCCATTGACATCAATAGAGATATCCCTTAATGAAATGTCCAATAGAACTTAAAACCCTGGTATAGGATTATTCAAAGAACCTATTCAAAGGGTATGACTAAATAATATATGCTTTAGGATAATTGTCATTGGACCTTGTTGGTTTCATACTTACTGAATTCAATAGGAGTTTTCCATAAGGCTATCCTGATTTAGACTAGAATAAATTAGTGTCAAAGCCCATATGTGCAATATTTAAAAGTATACTAGAAAAAATTGCCCCTTCAATGCAAATATTTGATATTTTTTATGTATAGATGATCAGCTGGATACAACTGATGCTTAGCTATATAAAACAAACAAACAAACAAACCTAATGGGCTAACATGTTCTGTTATCTGTTGGAGGAAGAAGTTGTCTTATAGTCATTGAAGTTTCATACTCAGTCCCAAACTTCACACTCTCCCCACAGTTTCAATGACCAGAAACGAAATAATTAACAATGTTCTTATTTATGTCATCCTTAGACTTCAAAACCATCACCCCACTGACAGTCAGGAGCTGCTTCCATTTATGTTAGAACTATAGTTACATGCTGCCTGTTTACAGATCACAGCCTGGCATTAACTAGACATTTTCAGGGCTTTCTGTACAACCAGAAAGGCTAGATACACAAGACTTTAAAAAAAAATGAAAACTTACATTGTTCAGAAAACGATGTGGCCACCAAAGGAGGCCTGGTAAGATGTTCCAACCAGTGCTGCTTCATGCATTTGGGGAGGATGGGCAAAACCAAAATTGGAATCAATACCCTTACCTCTCTCTGAAGCCAGTCGAAATCTACCATTCTTCTCCCATTTATGTAAGGTATGCATTAGGACACATCAGAATTTTTTCATCAAAACCAATTTTCATTGGAAAATTGGATGTCTGAAGAAACAAACCTATTGCAGAGAGTATCTGCTTTTACACAAAGCTTTGTATTTATTAAAAAAAACAAACAAGCACAAACAAAAAACTCCAAATGATTTTGTGTTTTGGACAAAAATGGAAAAAAAATTGGTTTTCAGCTAAAAATTTTCAGTTTTTTTTTTAAATTAAAAAAAATTATATTGGTTGTAATGATGCAGTGGTTTTAAGAAAACTGGACAAGTGGGTCAAGAATTCTCATTGACAGATTACTTGACCTGACTGTTGCTATTCTTTAAAAACTCCTCCATGTTAGATGTATGCTGTATGCTAGTTTGAGCATCAGTGTGGAAAGGTTCAGCAGAACACTGCTGCCTCAGCTCCACTATGCACTGGAATGAGGCTGTTGGGGGCACTGTGTCAGAAGTACAGGCGAGGCCCTTAAAAGACAGACTAACAAGATTTTGGGGCTGGAACTCCACCAGTGCTCTTCATATAACGCTGATCTAATTAACACTGCCCTCTAAACCAATAAGTCTATTGCAAATTAAGGAGTCAGACTTGTCAGTACATATTGGCTGCTTTGTGTTGCTCTGGCAATACAAAAGAATTGTAAACTTGGGGTTAAATTGCCAGCGTGCTTCATTGTTTTGTGCTGCTCTAGTGTATTGTTGAATCTGCCCTTAAAAGTTATTGTTAACATTTTATTTATTTTTTAAATATGTAAGATTGACAGCACATATTTTCAGAACATTAGAAATGTCCCATGGAGGCACCTTCTTTTTGAATTCCTTGTTTATGTATGACATTTTAAATTTAAACAAACAAACAAAATGTTTAATATGGAGTATATGAGGGAGAGAAAGGATGTGAAAAAAACCCAACTAATATTTTAAAGATCAGTTTCTTATAATCTGGCACCACAAACACTAAAATGTCTTAGTCATAAGCATATGGTTATTGCATAGTGTCTGCCTAGGACATAGCTGAGATTGTTTTGGACCACCTTAATTATGAATTTCTTACCTTAATATATTATGTTTTATTTTAAATGTAACCTCAACTTTGAATTTCCTCTCTGTTTCTAATGTTTGGACTATGCATAATTGCAACCTCCCTGTAATGTTTTTAACGCTTACATTAGTGATACGTACTCTCAATCTTAACTGCATTGTAACATAGCTTGTTATCTTGGAATGTTAATAATTGGAGCTGGGTTAATAATTGATTTCTTTGATTCACTAACAGTTCTGAAAAACAGCTGGTTCAGGTTTGAAACAAATTTAAAATTAAAAAAAAAATCAGTGAATTGAAAAAGTGTGGTTTGGGTTGAACAAAACATATAATTTGACCTGAAATATCTTGCTTCCAGGTGTTTTTAAAGGACTATGTTCACAAAAGGCCTACAGGAGGACATCATTCCCTTATAAGCTTTTGGCCAGTGGAAAGGCACTCATATGGGGTATGAGAGGCCTAGGTTGAACACCCTTCTCCACTTAATGTGGAGAAGGTATTTCCACTAGGGTCTCTCACATTTCAGGGGAGTGACCTAGTCACTGAACTATGCAATATTCTGATGTGAGTCTTCCTCAGTCTCTACTGTTGAAGCTGTCCACCTTGTATTAATAATTATATAGTCCTTGAAGCTGGAACATGAACTTGCCTCTCTCACCTCTAAGATGAGTGCCCTAGTCACAAAGTCATAGTTATTCTCACTCTCTCTCTGGGCCAATGACTATTTAATAACAAATGAAATAAATAAAGTTTTGGCCACAACTATTTGGCAAATTTTATCAAATTCATGAATAGTTTTGGTGCCTCCCCAAAATGCATTTTTTGGCAAACTTGTCAGCTCTATTAACAATAGTGGCCTTGATCATATCTATCAGGCCAGTGCATGAATCACCTCATTCTGTAGGTGGTCAGCAACTATAGCATATAGGGGGAAGCAAAGAGGAATGAGAGATGAGAATTCAGGGAGCAGAGTATGCAGTGGTGATAAATTGCTTTGCTGGATCATCCTAAAATGCCAGTGCTCGTTCTGGTAATTATTTAAATAGGCAGTAAAAAGAGGGAATACATCTGCTCATGGACACATACGGTCCTTGTTTTGGTAAAAAAGAACTGTGTATGAGCATTCAAGAGCAGAAATGGAACAGAAATGCATAAAAATTTTGCTGTTTAAAATGATGACATGATCATTTTACAGGTCCATCTTTTTTTAACAAAATGCTTTATAAATGCCACTTTCTTGTTGCTGCTCTATGTTTCTTGAATAACAATAAAGGTGAGACATTACAGTAGGAATTTAATGGTCATGAGTTTTACACTGATGATTTCCAATCAAATGCATTTAAATAAACGCATGTGAGATATTCAAGTAATATTCAAATAATTAACATATTCCATCTTGAATAAGCCAGATGAATATTATTAAAATTCCTTATGTTAGCATGTTTATACATGCAATTCTACTTCCAAGATACTATTTATGCATGTAAATTACATAGAATAAGATTGGAATATGGTAATTCACTCCCCACTCACATGTGCACACACATACAGACTCGCACACACACACACACCCCCTATATTTTCATTTTTTATTATTAATGATAAATGTAGGAGTTTCAGTTAGGGCTAATGTAATGTTCTATTAGTAAAGGATATCAACAGTTCATAAAAAAGATTGGCTTTCCTGTAGAATTTTTAACAGTATTATGTGACTGTCATAGTCAATATAAATATTAGCATTAGCTGACTTAAACAGTCAAGAACTCGTTACTAAAAAAGTCAGCCTGCTATTATTTAACTCTTTTCACAACGATGGCCTTGTGCACACCTAATGTCCCACTGTATTTCTTGAGACACATATGGCCAGATTCTCCAGTGAGTTACACCATTGTAAATCAGGAGTAGCTCCGTTCGTGTCAATGGAGCCACAACAATGTAAAACTGGCCAGATCCTGCAGCCTTTACTTATGCAAAAACTTCTGTTATGGTCAAAAGGAGTTTTGCACAAGCAAGTGTAAAAAACAAACACTCTTATGGGTGATTAGCATGGAACCTGCAGTGCTGCCCCATCTGTTGAGCCAAAGGAATAACTCCATTAGCTAATAGCAGGAGTATGCGTTATCCTTTAGAGCAACAACCACGAGTGTGGGACACAACACACACTTTGCAAGTGTGTTATGTAAGGAGTGAGTGCAGGTTATTTTTTCTATAAAGAAATGCAATAGAAACATAGTGCTAAAACATATAGCAGTGTCCTATTAACTCCTGTTTTCCCTACATACACATTTTGACTTCTAGTTCTTTTTTTGAACCCTGTGTACAGGGAAATTTTGGCAAATCAGTGAAGTGCCTGAAACTGCTATGGCTTATTGCTAAAAGCAGCCAAGTCAGCAAGCTGTAAAGTGGCCATGTAGCAAGCTCAGTTTGACCAAGGCAGGAGGGGAGGGTGGTTTTGGGTGCCATAGAAAGGGCAGCTTGACTCTGTGTCCTTCCTGATAAGAATTGTGTTGAAGTTGCTGATACATGCATCTTAGAAGAGCAGGATGTGCCCTCAGGAATGTGTCTAACAGGGTCTCAAGGCTGCAAACTCTGATAAAAACCCACACCAGGTTAATCAATAGTCAGAAAGAAGCCTCGTTCTTGACCATTGGACCTGCTTGCTTAACAAGTTTTCTTTAAGGGACATGTCATTCTATTACTAATGTATAAATAAGGGGGCAAAGTTTGAGGTGGGGTACTCTTCAGACTGGACTCTCCCTGGATTCATCTTGCAGTCCCCCAGTGGCAACGGCTGCAC